>NC_079148.1:139758797-142158797 GCF_945859685.1 Eupeodes corollae | reverse complement strand
ACCACAACAGTGGGCTATCACCTCTTGATGGACACCAATGTCAACATCAAGAAGATCCTCAGTCCTTTGAACAAGCCAGGCGAGTCCTCAAAGGAAGAAGCCAAACAGATAGTCATGGAGAAATAGCAGCCCATCATAACAGCTTCAGTGATGGCTCTGGACGAGTGTGATTTTGGTACGAATGGAACTGGAACAAGGAATTGACTTTTTCTGCTCCGGCCATGAGGAAATACACGAAATCGTTCAGAATCTTTTCAACCCCGCCTATAAGTTGCTGGGACGGCCACAATATATGGCGATTCTGAAGGACAGAATTCATTTTATTTTCACAAATAATTTGAGAAGAACTCAAAAATTTTGTCATCAATACAAAATTTGACAGCCGGTGTTAAACCAATATAAATGTCAAATAAAAACGTGTAAATGTTCGGTGTGAAAGATTTTCGGGTTTTTGAAAACTTTGTGTCGAAAACCCGGTTTTGGGTTTGGTGTGAAAAGGCTATTAAGATTATGCTAAATACGCTCAAAACAAAGTTTTCCCGGAAAATTTTCTATTTCGTTTAGAAATACATTTGAGCATTTAATAATTAGGAATTGGTATTAATGATTTTTGAGAGCTAAAACTTTAAGCTGGAATAGAACCTAATATTAATTTTTCCTCATCTCAAACGCTTGAAATTCTTTATTCGGTCTTTTTTTCCGAACTGGTTGATAGTGCTCTGAACTCTCAGAAATAGTCCTCTGAACAAAAACAGTTAAACAACTTTGAAGCCCTGTACACATGAAGTAGAATAGGAAATACATTTTTTGAGTTTGACAGTTCATGGGTCTGTTCTCGTACAAAAAATGGAAAGCCCCTGTTATACTTATTGACAAGTTTTTGATGATTTTTGTTGGTCCTATCTTAAGTCAAACTCAAATAAAACTCTGTCAAGTCAGGTTTTTGAGATATTAGGTTCTTTCGCGTACCTTCCTAAAACAGTCCAATTTTACGAAAAATTACGAAATATACCTAAATCCAGTTCGCGTACTTAAAAATTTTGCAGTTGTTCGTAAAAGAGAGCGCTCACGAGCTAGTAAAATGTTTCCCTAACCCACGAATTTTAGCCCAAGAAATTACTTTGGGCTGATTTGTGAAAAGTGTCAAGTTTGATAGAACACCATATAAATTAAATAAATTGCTCGCTTTTGCTGTTGCTTATAAAATTAAAATTTCTTTTCCCAAAGAACAACAACAAGATTGCAATTTTTAAGTTTTGATTTAATCAAGTTTTTTCATAAAAAAAAAAACAATGGACCAGCATGATGTTGATTGAAGTTCATGTTGTCTTCATTTACAAATAAATTCTAAACACGAAATGAACCGACAATGTTTCAAAATTTATATTTTTTTTGACAGTCAAATTTTGGGAAAAATTTGTTGTTTTCCCGTTCGCTTACCTTTTTGTAGTTTTGTTTTTTAAAATATCTCTTTTTACGAATTTTATTGCAGAAAGTAAGCGAACGGACCTAATTTGTTTGAATTCGAAAAACAAATAAAATTTTTAGGCTATTATACATAACGTATTTTTTTAATAAAATTTGTGTTGATTTTCCAAACCAATAATTCTGTTTTACATAAAACAATTTATACTTGAACGATTTTAAATATAGAAGAATCCTTCGTCTCAACGAATCTATTACATCAAGTTTTTGAAATATGTTATAATAAAGTTGGAAACAGGTATTTTTGGAAATTTGAAGTTGTGCTTAGTTAAAATTGAATTTTGGATTCAAATACCTTTAAAAAAGTATAGAGACCGGAAAAAAAACGTGATTTGGCTCTCTTTTATATCAATAAAGGGTGTTTTCTACAAAGTAAGATATTTAAAATGTCAAAACAGTTTATGTGATGGTATTGTTAGTCATATAAGAAAAAAAGTAAGTTGCTCGTTCTTCCTAAAGCTTGTTGAAATTTGACCTCCAGACTTTGTTATTTTTCCAACAACTTGGAATCTAAAAACAGAACAAAATTTAAATTCATCTTAAACTATGGTATAGCTCTAAAAAAAAACACTCTCTTACCTAAACAAAATGATAACAATTGATAATACCAAAATGGGAATTCCAATACTCACCAAAAGAACAATAGGTAAGGTATAGGTATAAAAACTATACCTATCTTCTTGCAACATTCAACTTAGTGCATGTGCAAAAGTTGAAAAACATAACAACAACAACAACAACAAAAAAAACTATAAGAAAAAACTGCAACAGCTGTTGCAACAAGCGTGCAAGGAACTTGTCTGTGTTATGTGTGCGAGCGGTCCCTTTCATCCCGCGCCATCGCATCGCCGCGTTCTATTGTTTCTGTATCAAAAGTCCACTATTATGTAAACAGTCGGCACTTTTGATCTCCACCGCATCAAAGGGCACCGCGCTCTGGGCTTTCTCTCTCTTTCTGCCGCTGCTGCTGCCGCCGTCTCTGCCGTACCGTACTCCGATCTCTCCACGGTCTTCTGTGGACTCCGTGTGCTCTGGCCAAATCCCTTAACAATACAAAATTGCCGGCCAACAACTTGTTCTGAGGGAAACTTGAAAACAACGATGAAAAAAATGTTCAAATCTGCAGCGGAACACTTAAGATTCGTGCACAGCACACTCTTGAAGTGCGCATCACCGTCCGAACAAGCCATTCTTCTGTCTCCCAGGAACTGATGCGACGAAGCGGACGGCCGCTGAAGCCGTGGCGGCGGTGCCGGCGATATACATTTGGTTGGTGTATATTATACAAGCATACGCGAAGTATGAGGGAATCCAGTTCAATTTGTTGGCAGTTTGCTGCCGAAGTCGATCCGATCCGATCAGAAAACGAAAAGAGTGATCTTTTCCTTTTGATCTTCAGTTCTATACACTCCGACTCGACTCGACTCGACTCTGCTCTGTGCCGCTGGCACTTCATTAACATTTATTTATTTATTGTTCTTTGATGAACTGGCTAATAATTATATCACGTATAAAGCTTGAGGAAGGATCTACATCTAATAGTCGTTGGCAGCTTCAGTTTCGAATTCAGCTTTTCGATCGGCATCCTGTGTTGAACGGCGTAATGCATCCGCAGTTCAGACTTTTACCTCTGGTGCCTGATTTACGAAGGACTTGTTTCTTTATGATGACGATAACGATGATGAGGATGTCCTCCTGGGCAGTGCATGGCAGGAAAAAAGAAGAAGGATAATTGAATTTCACGGATTATTTGCGTGCACATTGTATCTGAATACAGCAGGTGCTGAAATCAGGTCGAACGATTTATTTTATTTTTATGCGATAGTAAGGTTTTTCTGCATATAATGTACCTACATTGTTGCAGATAGTGATGGCAAATTTATTCGCTTTTTAGGGAACAAAAAGAAGAGTGTTGAATGTGGAGCAGTAAATCAACCTCTATAGAGGTACAAGAATGTGCATCTTTTTCCAATATTAACTTAAATTTTTCAATTATTGTGTCGCTG
The DNA here is from genome assembly GCF_945859685.1 of Eupeodes corollae. Lineage (NCBI taxonomy): Eukaryota > Metazoa > Arthropoda > Insecta > Diptera > Syrphidae > Eupeodes > Eupeodes corollae. The sequence goes on along the minus strand of NC_079148.1, from coordinate 142,155,306 downwards.
TTGCAGTTTCAAAATCCATTATTTTTATTTATCACTTCTTTAACTCCGTACACAAATCTAACGCAATTTGTCAAAACTCAAAGACAAAATATTGAAATAATTAATGTAAAACGTAAAGAGGCATTTCATCCATCATTTTATTTCGATATCGATATTTTTCAAAACTGAAAATCAACGTCAAATGGTATTCGCCATTTTCTTTCTATAAGTAAGTAAAACATGAATCAAAATGGCCGATTTCAAATCCAAGTCAAAATGTTCTAATCGTCAATAATATCAACCCTGTTTGTAAAAAATGTGTGTGGCCAACGTTGAAAATGCAATTGCTGTTAAGACATTTGATATCAACTTGAGTTTGTCACTGATGCTTATTGAAAATTAAGTGCGTAGATGGAAATAAGATTATTTATCTAGGTTTTAAGTAAACTGCCTTATCGACAACAATAGTTTTGCATCCAAATGTCACTTAAGGCTTCAAATTATCATCAATGTACATTAAAGCGTCCCATCGTTGTATTAAGAAAACAAATTTTCGAATTTTTCGTCAAAATGGGAATCAAAAGTTGCGTATTGACGAGTAGATTCTGACTATGTTCTTAGTTTTTGAATCGCAAATAACTTTTGGAACTCTACTACGTTTGAATATTTTTAAAGAGAAAAAAAAAACACTAGGTATATTTTTTTATTACTTTACTTTATTGTTTTTTTTTTTTTATAAAATTAAAGTTTAAGTTAAATTTAAAAATAAAAATTAAATAATAGAAATATTGGAAACGCTTGAAAATACTTAAAAACATATAAACAATTGAAAACACTTAAAATATATCACATTTTAAATTCGCCCTTGAAATTAAAAGAATGCATTTTCATTCTGGATTCAATTTTGTTCCTTATGAGTCCATCTCTTGATTTTGCTCCTATGACGGATTGGCTTGCTTCAGTCACAGATTAAATGCATCTTTCAACATTTCAACATGGGAAACCCGGAATTTTGAGCTCTCTTTGTTTTACTAACAGTGAAAAATCTTTTAAAACAGGTGGTGAAGTTATTTCATATTCATTCCAAAAAATTATATCAGTATAATCGGTAGCGTTAAATTTTGGTTTAAATATTCGGTTCGATATATTCTTTTGTCTTTGCCTTAAAGATCCGTTTTAGGCAAGTTCTCTGACATAAATCCTTTTGTCGAAGGGCATTGCCTCTAAAAGGTTCTCGGGGTGCGCATGAAAAGCATTTCTTTCAATGGAATCTTGTTTTTAACAGAAAACCAAACTGGTGCGTACACTTTGACTATGTATTCCACAAGCCTTAAATGTGCCATTTTCCCAGGCTGTCGATTTGCTAATCCGGGGGAGCAGTAACTCAATTTGATAGCTTGATACATTTTAAAGAGATATTTTTGTTCTGTAGATACTCAAATTATCTACGATTTTTTAGTCAATATCAGGAATATTTCCGACAACATGTGAAAACTGAAGAACTTTGGTGTTTTCACAATCATTTAGTGCCTTACCAATCGGGCCAGAATACTCACGAGGTCTAGAAGTAGATCCATCTAAGTTGGTGAAAAGATGTCTTAGTGGCAATTCGTTCGCATGAAGTAAACATATTGCACACTGTAACGGCGGTATCTGTCGCAAACTCTTGATATACAGATGGTAGATCAAGAAAATTGCGATGATGTTGATAGCTCTGACATATAGACTGTATCGGATGGTTCTACTGAATTGTTTCTACTTTCTATAGATTCAAGAGACTCTGCTGTATCGACCACATTTACCAAACTTAGTAAGACAATAGAGGAAAATCTTTGGTGATTTAATGCAAAACGTTCTTTTCGCTTTTGAATTCTTAAAGTTTCAATCGACCACCATTTTTCTATCACTTCGTTGGTCTATTTAAAATAACCTTTCATTAACAGATACTTTTGTATCCTTTTTACAATGACATTTATCAAATGTAACACGCTTACACGATGAAATGTCAAACAATTTTGTACTTGAAAGATTGATAAAGTCTTGCAATTTGTTGTTATAGCTTAAATTTTTTTCCGAATTAGGATATCCTTAAAGAGTCAAATATTTGTCGAACTGAATTTTGATTAATTGTAGGATTCGATTATAACACACAACTGGATTCGACGAACTTTTCCAAATATTTATTATTTTAATATTTCTGTACTCACAATATGAAAAACTTCGGAATTTGTCGGATTTCTACCAATTTATTTTGTTTTCAGATTGCTTGTGACAAAAAGAACATATTTTATTATTTCTTTCACTGTTGGTAACTAATTTTTTTAAGTTCTCTAAAGGGTCCCGAAAAAGGGATACATTGTTTCTTGTCGACGAGGTCCAGAACTCATTTTGACGCAGACGATTAAATAATAGCAAAAATACAACCTAATTATAACACAAAGCGAACACTACTATAAAAACTTCAACAGTTGATTAATTTAATTATTTTGCCTAGTTGCAAAAACTTTTATAGAAAACGTCATAGAAAACTGAATTTTTAAAAAGAATCAGGTAGGCGGCTTTGCTTATTTGAAAAACGTTGATAGATCCGTTATACTTTTCTTTTTGAGATACGAATTAAAAGAATTTAAAACTACTAAATTAATATCCAGGAATCTTGTAATAAGGACAAAATAACCATTTTTTAGAAATTAAGTCTAATAAAAACCAACAAAATGCTACCTACCAAACTTTAAAAATAACAGCTCCAAGTGCTAAAACACTATTAAATAACTAAAGTTTACATCTGTCAATATGGCTTAAATTTAAAATAATATTTCAAATATAAAAAACAGAAAGAAAGATTGTGTATTTTAATACATTTCAGGGCGCGGTAAAGGTCAAAAGTACCCTTGAATTTTTTTTTATTTTTGCTAAAATATACTCGTCAATACAAAACTTGAGAGGTCTTTCGTTAAGTTGCTACAAACAAAAAATTTGAGGGGCTGTCCTAATGTACATTATAAAGGGTGATTTTTTTGAGGTTAGGATTTTCATGCATTAGTATTTGACAGATCACGCGGGATTTCAGACATGGTGTCAAAGAGAAAGATGCTCAGTATGCTTTGACATTTCATCATGAATAGACTTACTAACGAGCAACGCTTGCAAATCATTGAATTTTATTACCAAAATCAGTGTTCGGTTCGAAATGTGTTTCGCGCTTTACGTCCGATTTATGGTCTACATAATCGACCAAGTGAGCAAACAATTAATGCGATTGTGACCAAGTTTCGCACTCAGTTTACTTTATTGGACATTAAACCAACCACACGAATGCGTACAGTGCGTACAGAAGAGAATATTGCGTCTGTTTCTGAGAGTGTTGCTGAAGACCGTGAAATGTCGATTCGTCGCCGTTCGCAGCAATTGGGTTTGTGTTATTCGACCACATGGAAGAATTTACGCAAAGATCTTGGTGTAAAACCGTATAAAATACAGCTCGTGCAAGAACTGAAGCCGAACGATCTGCCACAACGTCGAATTTTCAGTGAATGGGCGTGAGTGAAGAGCAACCAGAAGCTGTTTAAGAACTGTCCATGCATCCCGAAAAATGCACTGTTTGGTGTGGTTTGTACGCTGGTGGAATCATTGGACCGTATTTTTTCAAAGATTCTGTTGGACGCAACGTTACGGTGAATGGCGATCGCTATCGTTCAATGCTAACAAACTTTTTGTTGCCAAAAATGGAAGAATTGAACTTGGTTGACATGTGGTTTCAACAAGATGGCGATACATGCCACACAGCTCGCGATTCTATGGCCATTTTGAGGGAAAACTACGGAGAACAATTCATCTCAAGGAATGGAAAGGTAAGTTGGCCACCAAGATCATGCGATTTGACGCCTTTAGACTATTTTTTGTGGGGCTACATCAAGTCTAAAGTCTACACAAATAAGCCAGCAACTATTCCAGCTTTGGGAGACAACATTTCCGAAGAAATTCGGGCTATTCCGGCCGAAATTCTCGAAAAAGTTACCCAAAATTGGACTTTCCGAATGGACCACCTAAGACGCAGCCGCGGTCAACATTTAAATGAAATTATCTTCAAAAAGTAAATGTCATGGACCAATCTAACGTTTCAAATAATGAATCGATGAGATTTTGCAAATTTTATGCGTTTTTTTTTTTTTTAATTCTCAAGCTCACTAAAAAATCACCGTTTACATTTTTTAAGCATGGTAAGTTTAAACAATTTATAAATACCAATATTGAAAAGTGTTTTTTAACCACACTCAGGTTAAATAAGGGTTAAATGAAAAACTATAAGTTTGCCTATCACAAACGGGCACTTTGACTGCAAGATATTGTATAGAAACGTCAGAATCAATTGAATTGTCAAAAATGCGGAGGTCCAAATATTTTCCAACCAAATGAACGAATCTACCTCGATTTTGTGTGGTCAGCCAAGTTTTGTATTGAAGTTAAAAGCATAAAATGGATTTTTTAATTTTAACTGTCATACTAAGAGAATTTGGCAATTTGACATTTGCAAATGTCAAAAACAAGGTTCGTTTATGAGCTATTTTCGTCTATGAACTATTTTCGTTTATAAGCTTTTTTAATTCCTTGACACTGAAGATGATTCTGGTAAAGAACTTTAAAATTTATAAGCTGTCGTATATTTCAATATAGGAGCGTTTTACATTTGGCACCGATACTTCAAAATCGTAATATCTCATTAATGCGCTGATAGTGAAATACAAACTGTAATTGAACTAAAATACAAACTGTAAATCATAAACATACGTATATTTAGATGAATTTGAGTATCTTATTCTGATTTCTCTGAAGAAATGTTATTAATACAAAATTATTTTAAATTTTAACTTCTCACATTTGACATTAGGCCAGTTTATGTTTCTGATATCTCCAAATACGGAACTTGTTGAAATAAATTCAGAGTTTTAGAAAACCTATTTGATCTGTACGAACTCAATGATAAAATAATTAATATTTCCAAAACTTTTGCAAAGTCTTTCTAAAAAACCACCCAGTCATAATAATTCGAAACCGAACGCCCATTTTTAGAAATATCAGTCCAAAATTTAAATTGTTCTGTGGTATAAATATTGTTCAAATTAATTATTGTGTTGTCGTAGTCTCTTGAAAAAAGCATTATAGGTTTTATGTGTAAAGAAATCACGTAAGAACGTAACGTAACAACGTCCGCCACTTTCTTTCGATTTTGAAAGGTAAGTAAAATTCAACATAAATGACAACGTCAATTTTACGATAAAATTTTAAATATTAATTCTGGTTGTACAAAATTTGTTTTATTCCTTGTAAATGGAACTGAAATGTAGACATTTGTCGTACATTTTATTTTGACACTACAAGGTTTAACCAATATGGTGTGAATGAGTGAAAAAAGAAACATTTTGAAACTACTTTACCGACAACAATGATTTTGCATAGAAATGTCATTTAGGGTTTTAAATTGTCATTCAATTTCATTTTAACGCAAATTCCTTTATCATACATATGTAAATAAAATTTTTTTTGCAATGTGTGACATTTTTGAGCAAGCTTTAAAAAGTAATTCATTTTTTAAAGAAAAGACTTTTAAACAAGTAATTTTTCCCAAAAGCCTATTAACAGTTGTCACCTTACGAAAATTTGACAATGTCGGCGTTAATCTTTCATCTCCATCTCTGTTTTTTGTGCAATTTAAAACCCATTATTAGCCAATCAAAATGCATTTCAAAAGAAGTTATAAAAATATTCAAAAGAAAATAAACCTAATGTACGAATATTAATTTTTTAAATCGATTATTTGTTATTATTATTATTATTATTATGTGGTTTTTAATTCTACCACAATGAGGCGGGCAAAGCAAACGATCGATCGTTTGACCCTTGCGTTTATCGTCGTCCGCGTCGTCGCATCATCACATTAAAAAAATCATCATTAAAAAAATACTTAATTCCATCTAAGTATATTGAAAAGCGATCGTTATTAATTTTTATTGTTAAAAATTCTTTATATGATGTTTTGTCGATGTCGATTTTAATGTTTTTTCGTTCGCTTTTCGTTTGTTTTATAATATTTTTTTTTTTAATAATAAAAACGTTTTTATATATTTTTGTTTCTTATTTTTGTGTTATTTGTTGCGTCCAGCTGCTGCTGCTATTACTGCTGGAACCAAAGCGGAGCGGAGCAGTACGACGGGCAGTGGCGCGGCGGTGACAGCGACAGCAACGGGCAGGTCCATTGATGTGATGCAAGGCAAATTAGTTAGTTACACTGGGTCGGTGATCATTTCTTGTGTCGGCAAATATAAAAGGAAAACTCTTAATGTCATGTCATTAATTGATTTTTTAAAATGATTTTTATTTCTTTATATTCTTTTTTTTCATTTTTAATTTTATTTTGTTCAGAAAAAAAACTTAGGTTCAATTGATTCGATGGATGATGTTTTGTTTGCACTTTTGTGAGAATTTATTTATTTTCTTATGGGTGATGAGATTTTATATGAAAATAAGAAACAATCAATGCACAAAAGTTAATTTAGAAAAATGTTATGTTATTAAACCAGTCTGTGCCATTTATGGCTGAAACACAAACATGCTTCAGCTTCGGCATCGCCTGACGTTTAAGAGTTCAGCCATATGAATTCAATGCATGCTATCAAAATGAAGCTTCAATCTCACTTTTCGTTTGACAATCGTAAGGAAATAACGTAATGTGACTCCCAACGGAAGCTCTAGTTCCAACTTGCTGAACATTTGCTTTGTCTGGCAGCTCAACGGCTGTAAAAAAGTCAACAAACAAATTACATTTGCATTTGGAGGGATTCCCATTGGTGAATTCCGCGATAAATTTATCAAAACTCATGTTTTTTTTATTTTGAGAAAAAAATAACAGCTGTTGATGACAAAAGTGCCATTTAGAAATGTCAGATTGGAAGTGTGATTCAAAGCAACCGCCAAACAGGCCCAACGTAACGTAGTTCGAGCCGAAGCTGAAGCGTGTTTGTGTTTCAGCCATAAATCTTCTCTTATATTGTGCATCAGAATTTATTTCTACATTAGAAAATTAGAAAGAAATATTCTTATATAATTGTTAATTTACTCAGTTATCTAGCTTTGGCTTAAACTTTTAATTTGATTTATTAATAAACATTTCCCACCTAAGGCATCTAATAAGAATGTTAGGCTTTAGATTTTGTTGTTTCTGAGCTCAATACATTCCGAATAAAAATCTGACTCAACAAAGGTATATTTTATTTTTTACTTGCTGACCTGACTAACTTACTAACTTAGGTCCTCATACCTGTTTTAGTCCGTTGGGAACCCTTTAAGGGGCTAAGGCGCCATCGTGTACGGTTTTCGGAGATGTGTTTCAGGTCCCTCTAACTCTTGCCTAGTGATGCTGATTCCGCCTTGACTGTCCTGAGCCATGTGCTTCTCGGTCGTTCAGCTCTGCTTCCTTCTTGTGTGAGCGGATTCCACTGCATTGCTTGGCGTGCAATGCCACTTACGTCTTCGAATTATAGATTCTAGGTTCCTGACCAATCCTTCTATGAATGACCTTATTTGATATGCTGTTTTGCCAGCAAATCCTTAACATGTTACGAAGACATCTATTCACGAGTGTTTGCAGCTTTCTTGTTATGGTTGAAGTAACCTTCCAAGTGCTGCACCCATAAAGAAGCACAGATTCGACATTTGTGGAAACAGTCTCAAGCTTCTTCTTAAGCTGATAGAGTTATTCCTTCAATTTGTTGACAGCATTCCGAACGCCGCTTTTACTTAGTCGATGCGGCAGATGACGTCTTGTGCGGTTTCGCCTTCGATGGAAACGATACTTCCAAGGTATTGAAGGCTCTCCAGTTTTTCCACCGGTTGCGAGAAAATATTTATTTGAGAGGATGGTTGGATTCCGAGGCTGATCATTTTCAACAACTTTTTATCCACACTTATTGTCATTTGATGGAAATCCAAGATCCTATGAGAGAGTTAGCAAACTTTGTCCGCGCAATCAAGTGCTTTAAATAGGATGTCAAAGTCCATTGGGTCCCAGCGCAGTACATCGCTTATCACCTACAAAAACAATATTGGTGACAGAATACAGCCCTGTCTGAGTCCGCTTCGGAATTCAAAATCACCTGACAACCTACTATCGTGCAGAACATGACACTTGCATCCATCATGTGTTTTTCAGTTGTGCCTCTCCTCCGCAAAGCCAACCAGATATACTCCCCGTTAACGCTATCAAAGGCCTTCTGTTCAATAATGATCCGCAGGGTGTTGATATGATCGGCATCGAGTGTGGTCTCAAGGTGTTCTCTAATGCGTTCCAGTATGACTTTTGCAGGAAGAACGCAAATTTGTCTCCAGTTTTCGCACTTTGTAAGATCTATTTTTTTCGAGAGCTTGAGGATAATTCCCTTCTTCCACTCATGGGATAAGCTTTCGGTGGTCCATGCTTCTTTTATGAGTGGATAAAGCAGTTTGCTTGATGACGTTGGCGCTGATTGTAAAAGCTACATCAAGTCCTACCGCTTTGTTGTTCTTAAGTGCTTTAATTGCGGTTGCGGCAATGATCTCATACTGGGAGGTGCGCTGCGGATTCGGATTCGGAGATTAGTTTCTTCAGGCGCTTCTGAAGGTATCGGCTGCACGTTGTTTGCAAACACTCGGTTTAAAACCGAGGAAAAGTGTTCTTTCCACCTTCTGACTTGCTCATCCACCGAGCTTTTCACAGTACGGTCTACTTCTTTCACCAGGTGCCCTTAACTGTTTGCGTTCGTTGATCCATGCCCAAGATTCTTTTGAAAGCCAAGTGTTGTTACTTTCTTTTTTCCGAACGACAATTCTCTCAGCAACTGAAATGAAAACATTTTCCAAGGCATTCCAATGGTATTCGATGTCGTCATGTACTGTGCTGCTGGTTGTTATCATTTCGTGTGACAAGTGGTTCCTAAATTGTTGACGGGTCGTGGGGTTCTTTAGTCTGGAGATGTCGAATTTGGCTGACTAAAGGTGTTCCATTATTCCTACCGAAATTTATGTTCAGTTGAAAATAAAGTGAATTGTTGAAAAATCAATTAAATGATTACTCACGGGGGCGTATCAGTAAATTTGATATCGACAATTTTTCGAAACTTGAAATATGCGTGGTGGCAAAATCCGGGTTTTTATACCTTATCTTTAGATTTTAAGCAAGAGATTGGTCAGCAAAATTAAGTTACCTTTTCTGTCTTACAAACAAAACAAAAACGTTTTTACAGAATTGAGTTAACTTGAATTAAAACCTTGAATCATAAAAATATTAAAGTCAACTAAGAACAGTGTTTTTAAGGCTAAGGTGAGACAAACAGTTTTATTATGAATTTATTTTTCAAAGTACAAATCTTTGACAGTAACGTTTTGACCACCATCATTTTCAAAGAACTACGGACCAATTTGTTCCACCAACGTAAAACCAACAAATCGTAAAATGTTGTCCGCATAACCTTGACTCTCCAATGAACGTAGTGCGTAATACGTATTTTGGACAGAACTAAAGTTAAAAACAGTGTTGTTCCGGCATCAATCTATTTATGTTGAGACGTCAAACCGAACTTTGAACAAATTAAATTGACAACTGAAGTAAAAATAGTATTGCCAACTCAAAGTTATAAATTTCTAAAAAAAGACCGATAACAGACGAATCCTTCAAACAAATAAATAAATAAATTACGTTTTAGTATATTAAATTATTATTATTAATTGTCTTTGCCATAATAATTTTATTAACTTTTTTTTAACTTTAAAACTGTCACTGAAAATACATGAATTTGAAACAAAATCTAAAATCAGGCTTAGTAAAGTTCGCCAAGGGCTCCATTTTTGCTCTTAGGTTACTTCTTAATCACATTTACTTGTTTTATCAACGGAACATGTTCGTTTCACTGCATCAAAATAGCCAGATTTGCATGTTCCCCTAAATGATGTCATCTTACCATTTACAGTTTCGCAGTAAACGTACCTAAAATTGTGTGTATAGTAATACAAATTTTAAAATTTAAAGAAATTTACAAAGAAAGTTAAACAATATCAAAAACAAACTCACATATTTGAACACGGGAGATTATCTTCAATTGCGTAATAACCATCTTCCTTGACTTCTTTACATATGTCTTCATAACTAGGAGTTGTTGGAGCTTCAGTTGTGTATTCAGAATTGGAACACGTAGGCTTAGCCTAAAAAAAATAAATTTCAAGGCATCAGTCATAAAAAGTCTCAACAATAGAATTTTTTCACTAAACTTACATTGCATTTATTTCCACATATGGCTTTTGACGTTGTGAAATAATCAATACTACAAACTTCATCTTCTTCACATAAACCAACTGTCAAAATATTACCATTCGCATCACAATAACCGTAATTTCTTTCTGACAGACAAGTAAAAATACTCGAAGTCGTACAAACGCCACACTCAAACGATGGACAGCCGGGTTCTGTTGTTGCATCTTTTGGCAGACAAATACCTTGTTGATCAGTACAAATTGTATTTTTTGGGCAATGGTTAATTTGTTTTGATATACTTTTTCCTACAAAAGAAATACAAACATATGTAAAAATGTAATATGAAATTGAAATGTCACTAACCATCAAAACAAACTGCATAAGATGATACATTTAGACAAGCTGCATAACTTGCCTCTGAGCAAGTATCACATATTGCATGAAGTTCACCATAAAATGTTAAAAGTCCAAAAATAATAGTGTAAAGTAGCTGAAAAATGTACAGTTTCTTAGTTAAACACTTTATTCAACGCAACAATCAAGTCCGTAGATCTGTTTCATTATACTGAATTTGTGTAAGTGAAAAGTTTTGTCAACGCAAAACAAACTAAATTGACAGAACTTTGGAATAAATGTCAAAGAAAAACACAAAAATTCAAAATAAAAAAATATATCTAGTATTTTATTTACTTTGGATGACAAAAATGACATTTTAAAATTTCAGAACAAATTTTATAAAATAAAAAAAAATACGATAGTAGACTAGAATGCCTTTAAGAATGTGCTTAAACTAATCGAAATGATAAAGCGTGCAATGTTTTATAAAGAAATGTATTTATTTTTATATTTTTGGTGCATAAAATTTGTTGATCTTAGATATTTCTCTTTGTAAACAACCCAAAATAATCGCAAGATATTTTTTTGTAATCTTTTCTTAAAAACTTCGCATCATCGTTATCATCAAATAATCTAAATTACTTTTAAATTCTAAGAATTGTGCATCTTTGGCGAGTTTTAAAATAATTCATTAGTCAAATAAAACATTTATCTCAACAAAAATATTTCCATATCTTAGGTTCATAACTTCTTTTTTTATCAATTAAAAAATACATTGATAACCAAATTTGACAGCAAAACAAAAAAAAAAAACTTTCTATAGTAAAAATACAAATCTAAATTGCTAAATAGTACATAAATAAATAAATCGTACAAAAGAATTGCATAGGCAATTTTTGAGAGGATGGATGGACAAAATAGAAGAAACATTCTCTGGTTTTTAAAAAATTGGTGCAAAATTTAATTTATCTAGTTAAAAAAAAATAATTAAAGCTTCTAATACATAACATTAAAATGACATTAACATTGTATAAATGTTAAACATAAAAAATGGCTGCTCTTTTTTGTAGAGCCATACTAGCTCTATTTGACACTTCAAAATTTATATAAATGTCAGAAAAGGTTCGTTTATTAACTGCTACAGTTGAGGTTTATTAAGAAATCTCTGACATCCCACTTCTGTGCACACATACGTTAGTTAGGTAGTTAGTTTGTAAATTTGCGGAAATGTGTTTTGAGTATGAGCTGCGTAGATTCATAAAACGAATATTCGATGTCAGACAAGGAACGAGTAAAATTTGTCCATCTTTGGTGTCAGTGTCTTCGTCAACATTTGTGTGGTGAAATCACGCTGGTTGTCGGTGCACATGTACACACAAGTGTGATGTCTGTGGGCCACTAAAGAACGAGTTAATTCATTTATACACTCAGCAATGCGTTTTATAAAAACAAAATAATTTATCATGAAGTTAAGACTTTTTTAACAAAGAAAGATTTGCGTTCATAAATGTAAATACACTGCATTACTGCAGTCAGTAACTCTGTTAAAAAAAAAACCGTGACAGCTGAAATGCGATCAAACCTGCGGTCATTTTATATCTCTTGCCGCTCTGTGATTTCTTATTAATAAGTTGAAGTATAATATTTATACTTCATAGAAATGAATGAACGAATAAATTTGCTGAATTCAAAACATTTAAAATAAGTCCGAATAAAACATTTTTATTGGACATTTTGAAAGAATTTTGTTAATACACTAAAAAAACAAAACCCGCGTAACTCAAAGAAAAAACTTAATTATTTCTGTCATACTTTGTTATAGGCGCCTAATTTGATGACATTTATAAACTGGTTTTTGATATTGTATATCTGCTTACCTACTAACATCAACGTGATGTACTTTTCTCGAAACAAAATAAGAGTTACAAGGTATTTTCATCGGAACTGGAAGCCCACGCTTGGTAAATGGGTATTAAATGTTTAGGTTTTTAACTAAGAACCGAACTTCAATATTTTGTCAAATAAATACAAAGACTAAAGTTTTCCATCCTCCAGCTCTTCGAAGGGATTTGCTCTCGACTTAAAACATCGCACTTTTCAGAACAAGCCAAATATTTAAATTTTTCTAAATCTTTGTCTTCCGAAAACATTTTCTTAATTGTAACCCACGAATTATTAAAAAGAAGAAAAAAAACAAAGAATTTGGCTCTTTTAAGTAAAATTAACAACAAATTTTGAACAGGATACTGACAGATGTCATATTGATTTATCAAATTGTTAAAAATTTATGTAATCATTTCGTGGTGTTAACTTTAGCAAAATGTAAAGCGATAGTAAGTTTTAAAAATCATTTAAAATTAGCTAAAGCACCTTCTAAACTTAGTAAATTGCTTAAAATTGTATTTACATATTAAGCTGATACACTTGCTGCTCATTTTAAAACACTTTTAAGCAGTCAGTGAATTAGATAGCCCAATATCTCGGAGTGATTTGGAAACAAATTTAAGTAAGTTGAAGAATAACAAAGCTCCAGGCATAGAAGGGATTCCTGTCGAGTTTTACAAAAACAGCACTGATCAATTCAAAAAATAACTGGTGGAGTACTTTAACGGTTTATATAATGATGCTTTTGTGCCAAAAAACTTCAATAAAGCAGTTATTTTTGCCATTTTCAAGAAAAGAAATTGTATGCTTGTTTTGTAGATTTCAAAGCAGCACTTGATAAGGTCAACAGACAGGCTTTAATGTATAAGCTCTCAATACTAGGGATCTCCCGAAAATTCCTGATGATGTATTTTAAATTTTTGGAGTCACCAATCGCCTCTGTATGGGATGGATCAGAGTTTTCAGTTTGGTTTGAAACAACAGAGGGTGTTCCACAAGGCTGTATTTTAAGCCCACTAATGTTTGCTTTGTTTATCGACGATATCTGTGATGAACTTCCAGGAGCAATACTCTTTGCCGATATCCAAGTGAAAGTTTTGCTATACGCGGATGATTTAGTTGTACTAGCTGAAAATAATTTCATTCTGCAGCTACAAATAAACAGATTGGACTCCTTCTGCAAGAGGTGATGGGGCTTGTATGTTAACACAAACAAAACGAAAATAGTGATTTTTGAAGCGCGTCAAAAAAGAAGGCTACCGGAAGAGAATTGGTCACTCAATAACGAACGCATTAAAGTAGTATCATCGAGCTGATCTTCCACAAATTTGTAATAATAGAATATAATAGAAGATATACATACATCATTTTATTGCAGTATGCCCGATATTACAGAAAATTCGTCGATTACATTTAAATAAAAGCCATCTCACTGTAAACAGACTTCAGGAGATATTAGATGGTTCGCTAGGATTGTCCACCCTGTATAATTTCTGTAAGCACGCCCTACATTTCTGAAATAGTTTCCCAATGTAAAGTCTAATCATTCAGCCAGTTACCATTATTTAAAACTTTTTTATTTTGTGTTTCAAATCACTTTCAGAATTTCTCGTACTATTAACATAGCTCCAAAAGTTTTTTGGCTTGTTTTGTACTGAAACCGACACTGTAATTAAAAAAAGTCATTATAATGACTATATCTGAATAGTCAATAAACATATTTCCAAGTCATTATCAGCTTTTGTTTTATTATATTTAATCCAATAGGCTTTTCACACCTTTCAAACTCAAGACCCGGTTTTCGAAAAAATATCGGTTTTTGCCGAAAACCTACATCGAAAACTCAAGTTTTCCCATAAAAAAAAACATATTTCCAAGTTATTATCAGCTTTTGTTTTATTATATTTAATCCAATAGGCTTTTCACACCAAACTCAAGACCTGGTTTTCGAAAAAATATCGGTTTTCGCCGAAAACATACATCGAAAACTCAAGTTTTCCCATAAATTTTTGGTAAACGACAAGTTTTCGTAAACCACAAGTTTTATATAAAACCTCTCGAAAACTAGTAGCAATTCAAAGTTGAACTAAACAAACAAACCTTTCGAAACATTCAGCGCTTAAACTAATTTAAACAAAGCAGCTGATGGCTGCTGTCAAAACAAATATTTCATTATACAATTTCCTTACAAAATAAGAAATATTTCTTTTTGTTTTTTATTTACGAAATATGGAAGTGAAAAAAAAAAAAAACAAAAAAAGGAAACTTTATGGGATCTGCGTGGCAGCAGAAAAAAATGCGGTAAAATTTGCCAACGTCGTTCTGAACCTTCTCAACCCCGCCTATAAGTTCCTTGGACTTCAACAATATATGGCGATTCTGATGGCACATTTGGCCAACAGAAGCAATAGTCATAGGTACTTTCAGTATTTTGGATTGAATTTGTTGTGAAAGAAGAAGAAAATGTTTTAAATAAAATTAATTTTTATTGTTATAGTTTTGTTTGTTGTTGATTCTATGATATATTTTCTATACAATTAGCTTCTCGTTAGTAAATTGTTTGGACCGGTTGCAGTAAACTAAGAGGATAGCTGTAGGCAAGCGAGCTTGTAGTTCTTGTTGGTTTATGTCGTGAGCCCATTCCACCCGTCTCCAGAACTTCAGTTGAAACTCTTCTTCGAGACGAGCTAGTGTTACGTTAAAATCAATTTGGATGGGTTAGAATTCACTTTATTTTCACAAATAATTTGAGAAAAACAAAACTTTTTACTCACAAATTTTTTCATCAGTACAAAATTTGACAGCCGGAGTTAAATAAATTTAAATGTCAAATGAAAACGTGTAAATGTTCGGTGTGAACGATTTTCGGGTTTTCGAAAACTTTTTGCCGAAAACCCGGTTTTGAGTTTGGTGTGAAAAGGCTAAATAATTAACCTGACGTACATATTTTCCAAACAAAATAAAAGTTACAAGGTAATTCCAGTGGAACTGGAAGCCCACGGTTTTTAATTGGATTTTGAATGTTTAAATTTTTAACAAAGAATTGAACTGCATTATCTTTTCAATTGATCATGATCTGGAGCCCATTCTTGGCGTCTTTTAAACGTACGCTATCAGGAAATGTATCACACGTTAAATTGCTGGTGAACGGTGAAAATCAGTAAATTCAGAATCACCAGCAACATTTTCAATATTTTCGTCTAAGTTTACAATACACTGATAGACAGGCTTTACGTCATCAGTAACGCTTTCGCATTCTTCATGTGATTTTTCACAGGCATACCAATTGCCAGCGTAGTTTGTCGACCATAATTATTACGTTTAGTCATACATTATCGGAAATGGTGGCAACCAATCAACTAATATTTATAATGATAACATAAATGACAGCTGGGTTTGACAGGTGTCAAATGCCCTATATGATAGAAGTAAGAACAAATTAAGATAAATTGTGAGATGAGTTTTTAAACTATTAAGTTTTTAGTTAAAGCCAAGCCAATAATTTAATATAAGTCTGTTTTAAATGTTTCGCTATTGCATTTATTGACTTTCATTAAGTCATTAGGTAGTCAATGTAGTAGTAGTCATTAATGTTGCACACCCTGTGTAATCATAAAAAAACTTTAACAACCAGGTAGGTACACCTAATTAATAAATTCCCCCAGTGTTCGTCGGTCGTCGGTGTATCTTTTGATGACTGTTATTTCAATTATTATTATTGCTTCAATTCACTTAATTCACGCAAATATTCAAAAACCAATCTCTATCAAAACAATAAACAAAAAAAATTTAAAAATTTAAACAATAGTTATAGATACTCCTCTACCTACAATAATATCTATATCTTTATAATACCTATAACACCCGAAAAATAAAAACGGATAGGAAGGTTCATAGGTAAGGTAACTATAGTGTAGGTCTATATGTAAGATAAAAACAGTATTGTTCTTTCAACATAATCGCGCTAGCCGCCTCTCATTCGCATAGGATAAAATCATTTTGAAAATCCCATTAACTTTCTTATCATCTTCATTCATTTCACCTACATAATCAGCAATTAGTTTTTTTTTTATTTTTGTTTAATAAATTTCTTTCATTTATGCCGCCAAATAGCAGATGTATAGAAAAAGAAGAAGTCGAAGAAGTATGGAAGATTATAATTTAAGAGAGAGTGTGAGTAAATCTTGTGTTCTCTTAAGTTCTCAAGACAAAAACTAAATAAATTTATTATAACTTATTTTGATCTTCTTTTGAAAATTGCCGATCAAATTTTATACTCTCTCTCTCTCTCTCTTTCTCGAAGGCAGCAGTGATGTCCGATGGTAAGGTAGTGGCAAAGGCGATACACATAATCATCATCACTCATGCTTAAATAAATTGTTTTATCAATTTTCTTTTAACATCCATATTCTAAACAAATGTCATGTTGTGCTGTTGTTCAAAAGAAGCGCCAAAGTGAAAACCTATATACCTCTCTTTTCAAAGGAGTATAAAAATTATTATCGTCATCGTCATGATCATTTATACTCTTTTTTATTTATGCGTGACGTATCTCTTTCCATCCAGCCTTGATCGCATTGCATTGCCGACCGACACTATACCTGACGCTGACGTTTACCTATTCATAAGATACCGCAAAGCGATATAAGGTGTACACTACAGAGCTGGAGATGGAGGTATACCTTACCCATACTTTCGGCGGTCCGGCCAGGTCAGGTTGTTATGTTTTGAAGGAGGAAGATCCTGTCTTCTGTGAGAGTTGTATTATTGTATCTTTTACCTTTTGCCACGCTCGCGCTCGCTCGCTCCGCTCTCTCATCGTCATCATCTGTGTTATGTTGTTGGACTTTTTGTTCCATCGAGTTCTGGTGGTGCTAGCATGGTAAAGGCCTGGCATTACCACAGTAATTTCTTGAGAGGTAAACACACGGCGCAACAGACTTTTTCTTTCATTCCGAAACGATCGTTCAATCGGTAAAGTTGTCTAGTTCTCCGATCGTCTTATAAATATTAAAATTTGTTTTCAATTATTTGACAGTTCTTAAACTTCAAAAATATTTATAATATTGAACCAAAAACATCGACTTTGATTCAATCCGTTTAATTTTTATAATATCGAATTGTTAAAAAAAAGAAAATAGTCATTGAATGACTAAAGTTACCATTAATTTTTGTTCAAATCAAAGTGTTTTACTATTGATGGTAGTTTAATAATATTACGTACCTTTGTATGCTAAAAAGTGTTAAAAATGGCTTAAAATATTAATAAAAAAATAACCATAGTTTAAAAAAAATGCAAATTGTTTAAATTGATCAATGTGTAAAATCTTTTTTTAAACATCAGTGTGTTAACAACAAATTAAACAACCTTTAAGAAAAAAATTAAATATTTGTTGTCTATTTATGAATCTTAAATAATAATAATAACCAACAAAATGTCGTCGACTGCAACAACACCAATGACAAATAATGTCATTTTGAGGATTATACATTTTTTAAGCATGGTAAGTTTCAAAAATTTGTAAATATGTATATAAATATTGAAAAGTGTTTTTTAACCATACACAGCTTTAATAAGGCATAGTTGAAAAACTATAAGCTGGCCTATCATGAACGGGCACTTTGACTGCAAGATATTTTTTTAGAAACGTCAAAATTCATTAAATTTTCAAAAATGCGGAGTTCCAAATATTTTCCAATCAAACGAACAAATGTGGCTCGGTTTTGTATGGTCAGCGAAATTTTTTATTAAAGTTGAAGGCATAAAATGGATTTTTTAATTTTAACTGTCATACTATGAGAATTTGGCAGTTTGACATTTGTTAATGTCCAAAACAAGTTTCTTTTATTTTCGTCTATGAACTATTTCCGTTTATAAACTACGAGTATTTTAATTCATTGACACTTAATATGATTCTAGTAAAGAACTTTAAAATTAATAAGCTGTCAATGGTATATTTTAATATAAGAGTGTTTACAATTTAGCACCGATACTTCAAAATGGTAATGCCTCATTAATGCGCTGATAGATAGTGAGCTGAAATACAAACTGTAGTTGAACTGAAATACATACTTGTAAATCATATATTTAGAAGAATTTGAGTTCGAGTATCTTATTCTGATTTTTCTAAACAAATGTCTCCGACTTTAACATGTAATATGTTTTACATTTGACATTAGGTCAGTTTATGTTTCTGATATCTCTAGATAACTTGTTCCGTAAAGGAAAAATACATTCAATGCAAAATATAACATAAATTCAGAGTTTTTGAAAATCTATTTAATCTATACGAACTCAGTGATAAAATCATTAATATTACCAAAACTTTTGAAAAGTCTTTACAAAAAAAAACCCATACAAAATGATTCGAAGCCGAACGCACATTTTCAGAAACGTCAGTCCAAAATTTAGTTTTGTTTTGTGGTATAAATACTGTTCTGATTAATCATTTTGTTGTCTTAATTTAAAACCTGTGTGTCAGAATTTCTTTAAATGACAATGTAATGCTTTCTGGCTCAAACACTTCTGTCAAAAATTGAAGCAAGATAACGTTTTAAATTTGACATTTTTCTAATAACGTGAAAGAGGAGTCCTCAGTGGTAACCAAATGGTAGTCTTTTTTTAAGAAAAGTTTATCATTTCATTGCTCAATGTTTTTTAACAAAATCCGTTCCTTTTCATTTCGTATTTGCTTTAAAGAGTTTGACGCACAAAGTAAATTAAACGTTGATTGAAACGTATTCGAACTGAAAAATTCACTCCGAATCTTCACTCTGATAAGAGTCATTACTTTTTACCGATTTGTCACTCCTTATACCCAGCTGATAGCAAAAAGAATCGTTATAGGCCAAACTGTAACTTACGAGTAAATCGTTGACTATTTTCCAAACGTTGTCAGTATTAATCTGACCTAATAGGTCGAAATAGAAACAACAAACGAGACCACTGGAATATGAAAAGTATGTAAATACCTTTGACTTGTCATCGAAAAGTTAAACCTGATTTTGACATCTGTTTATTTCATTGACAAAACCTCTCATACTCTTTACGAGTCTTTCAACTTTGACAGATCTATCTGCATGTTCAGCTATTCCATTCATTCGGAAAGATGTGTACGGATATTGACAGATATTTTGTTTATAATACCATCAAAATTTAGAGTTGGTTATTTAAGTTGAGCAGTCGAAGTTTAGTAGAATTGGATTGACATTTGACGTCTAAAGCACACTTCCATTGCCCAATTTTCAACTCAGGTTTTTTCAACTCGATATTGAAGTTGATTTAATTTTGACATCGCATTGTAACGCTGTATATACTTTTTACGTGTATTCCAACTTTGACAGATCTATGGGAAATTTCAGCTAACACATTGCAGTCATAAAGATGCGAATATATATTGACAGTTATGTATTTATAATACCTTCAAAATTTAGAGTTCGTTATTTAAGTTCTACGGTCGAAGTGAAGTTCAGTTGGATTGACATTTGACGTCTAACGTAGACTTTCATTACCAAATTTTCAACTAAACACCGCTCTCCAAGTGCGGTTGAGTTGGGTCGAGCTTATATTATAAATAGTGGAATTCACCACGTGTGAATATGGTAAAAGTTGTCAATGCACCTTAAAGTCTATTATAAAATACGAAATATAGATTTGTATCTTTATTAAACGTCAAATGATTTGATCAAGTGTCAAAACACTTTTTAATATCTACTTGTATAGGTTCAATATACCGCCTACATACTCAACCTATTTATATCTTTGTATGTGCTATTTTTATTTTTAAACACAGAAGTAAAGTAATTTCAATTTCTTTTCCTTGGTCTTAAATCTAAATAATACCCCTTACCCCCTCCTGTGGAACTCCAGTATAGGTACAACGAAAGATAAATATTTATTGAGACCCCAAAAAACCAATCAGTCTTCTTGATAAATCGTCCTCGAAAACCACATTCAATGTCGCGATGTTATTTTAAGAATTTCCCGGCAGATACGTATCTACACACGGCACAGTTCTCCTGTCCTGACTCAAGTTCGCAAAAGAATCAGCAGCAGCCAAACACCAACCAGCAGTCAGATATCGCAGCAGCAATAGCGGTCGGCTTTAGAGCGGATCAACTGTGGCGCAACGGTGGCGTGGCGGCGCGCGGCTTTCGGCTTGTGCGAAAACAAATACCTATCCACCTATCGGCGAGTCCATCTTAACCTTCGCGGTATTTTTCACCACCTTTAAAATGAACAACAACACCGACCTCAAGATCAGCGAGACGAGCCCGACCGCATATCCGTACACATGCCATATGCATATGTGTGGATGGGGTGTTTAGGTATGTATTTGTTGTCAAGGCAGGGGCATGCAGCACGTATAATGGGCACATAAAATTGCAATTTCACCAAGCTATGGTGCGGGACGGCAACAACCGAGGTGAATTAAAACACAAAGTGCCGCCGACCGACAAAAGGATAAATTACGCCATTTAAATAAAGTCAAGTGGATTTTTATACTTTGACTGTTTTGTTTTTCACCGATTTTTGTTGGTTTTCTTTTTTTTTGGATTTGGTGAGGATCGATGCTGCTATTTTAGCTTCACAGTTCTTGAGACTTGAGACTTTAGTACGCTTCTGGCCCAATCGATGATCGCTCGCGCGTATGAAGTTTCATATCTCTCTCGCTCTGCTTGACTTGTCTTTTTATAGTTTCCTCCTTTTATTTTATTGATTTCTCCGACTCGACTTTGGCTTCAAACCTGCGCTGCGCTGCGCGTTTGCGTTCGCGTTCCTTTGAATCGAATAAACAAAAATATCCACAAAAAAAAGAGAAAAAGGAAAATGCAACGCAGAAAACATTTTACGACTTTTCGGCTTTTTGATATTTTTGCGCTTGGCCAATAAAATAGCGGCGTATTGCATTATGGGGTTTCTTTTCGGTTCGGTTTGCGAAAGGATTGTACCGACCTTACTACTTTACCTACCTACCTTATGTTAAGCACAGCAGCTTTCAAGTCAAACCGCGTTTTTAATACCTTAACATCGTCATACCAACTATAAGGCTACGAGTATATGTACATAAACTTACCTACCTACCTACTTACCTTATTCGTTTTACCTACCTTTCTGTTGGATGACCTTTTTCAAAAGATGCATCACTCTTTTATACTCTACTTGAGCTGATAAAATCGAGACTTCTTAAAGGATAATAAAGATGAAACGATGCACCGCCATGCCATCCACCAAGTCGCACTGTTTCGGTCGGCAAAGGCAACATATACATAAAGGACACGATTATAGGAAGGATAGGTTAGGAGATATAATATGTTCGTTTTAAAATCCTGCATGCGTAAATGACAAAGGGGTGAGAGAATCAAGCCCTTCTTTTTTATTGGCATCACATGTGTGCATATTTATGGTTACCTGTGCAAAAAGTCATAAAATTTACAATGTCATCAGATCAGTTCTTTAGAATGAGCTCAAACGAAAGCAAATACCTCCTATTTTTTTTGTTTAATGTTTGTCATTTGAATAAGAAAGGCTCAATTTTTAAGAACATTTGGATATTTTTTTTTTAAATCAAATTTCAAATTAGTAGTGTGACTAGGCTATGTTTAAATATTTTTGGGCGTAATCCTAACCTGATCCTTTCTTCTTTTGATATCAGATGTTTTTCCACGAACGTGTCCGTTCTCTTTTCATGAATAAATATGTCAATGTGACAGATCTGTCAACGCGAAACAGCTGGCCACAAAACATATTCCAAAAAAACTGTAAATAACAACATCAACTTATGATGCGACTATATATAGTAAGAAAAACGCTGTCAGAAATTCGACAGAAAATTTAGGCCTTAAAACTATCAGCGTTGTTGACTGATTAAAATACATTTGTCCTAAAATAATGTCTACTGCTGTTTCTGTTTTAATCTGAAGGGGTGACAATGACAACACATGGTTCACTAAGTCACCAAATTGAAGTTTATTAATGCATGTCATTGATTTGACGTTTGCAAATTAGGATGATTCCCATAAATTGCTTCATTGTTAATCTTTATGGCTTAGTTCAAATCAAGTTAAACTAATAAGGGAAATAATATGTTTTTTTACTCAAAATAGAGTTCTGAACATATCGAATATCTTCAGAAAAAAGTGTGTTCTTGATGTTTAGAATTATTTAACACAGCTGTCACTATTTGACATTTTATAATATACTTGTCATTATCTTCTACTAAAATAAGGAGGAATAAGAAATACGATTCAATACTTAAATAAAAATGGAAAATGTAATTATAATA
This sequence comes from Eupeodes corollae, assembly GCF_945859685.1. Taxonomy (NCBI): domain Eukaryota; kingdom Metazoa; phylum Arthropoda; class Insecta; order Diptera; family Syrphidae; genus Eupeodes; species Eupeodes corollae. Next base: position 142,132,542 of record NC_079148.1, on the reverse strand, counting down.
ACACAATCACCTGTCAAATGCTTGTGTTTCAAATCGGTTTGCTCAGTTGCTCAGTTATGATATTTCTAGATCACCTGAACGTTCAGAAATAAAATAGAAACACAATTTTTTGTTTGACAGTTCAGGCTTTGCTAGGATTTTCAACTGAGTTTGAACTACAAAGGGGGTTATTTGATATATTAAAGGACTGTGTTCTAATGAATTCTAAGGAAGATTTTTGACATTCCTGCCCACCTGTCAGGAAGCGGCTATAAAATGACAATTTCCTTACCCATTTCGATTGACATTTTCATTGCATTTAACATAAAAAACAAAATAATTTAAACAAAAATTAAAATAAAACAATCACCTGTCAAATGCTTGTGTTTAAATAATTGTACTCAGTAACAATATTCCTAGATCGTATATGTAGCTCACTCTGGATGCTCAGAAGTATAATAAAAACACAATTTTTTGTTTGACAGTTTAGGCTTTGCTCTTAGTTTGAACTACAAATGGGGTTGTTTGTTTTTTAGGACTGTGTTCAGAATTCAGACTGGGCAACTTAAGTCTTGGGGTAACTTAATTCTTTAATGAGTGGAAGTTAGGCAATGTGCTTAGTCTCCGAAATTGACTGCGAACTGAGTCGAATTTAACCAAAGTTGCTGGTTAAGTTGACTGGTTGAGTTGACAACTAAGTTGATTAAAAGTATGCCTTGCACCTAAACTTTTAGCGAAATTCATAAAGTTCTTAAAGGCCGTAACAATTGCCTAAAACAAACAGATCATCTCGGAAGCATACTACAGCGTTTCTCTACATTGAGAAGAGGAGACTGGATGAATTCTTAGGAAGATTTTTGACATTCCTGCCCACCTGTCAGGAAACGGCAATAAAATGGCAATTTCCTTACCCATTTCAGTTGACACTCTCATTGCATTTAACATAAGAAGCTGAATAACTTAAAAGCTGCAAAATGTACATTGTTGAAAAAAACATCAACCTTATCGACCTCTTCGCCACTTTCCAGAAAAAGCGTCTTTCCGCCACACCAAAACCAACAACATCAACATCCAACAAAAAAAAACCCTTTGCATACCAATCAGACAAAAATGTGTCAAAAAGTTGCACGCTGCGCATACAGCTTCCGAAATACTCCTGTTCCCATTTCGGCTTAAACAAAATATAAAGAAACAACTATAAGTCCACAGATCCGATCCGATATAATGTAGGTAAGGTAGCTTACGCGAAAAGGAAAAAAAAGAACAACAAACACAAATGCCAACCATGTTAAAAGGAAAAGAAAAATTGCATTGGGATTCCAAAACCAAAAAAAAAGTCAAACAACAAGATGTAAGTCAAGTCAGCCGCGGCGGCAGACGCAAAAGGAAGCTGCATCATAACATCGCGCGAAGCAGCCAAGACAAGGAGCAGCAAGCAACCCAGCCAGCCAGAGGCAAGCAGTAATCAGACCGGGAATTATCTTTGCTCTGCCTCTGAACTCTTGGAGTCAGTCGAACAGGTGCACGATGATGCCGATGCCGATTTCGGTTTTTGTGTTTCAACTTCTTTTATTTTTTTGTACCTTCCAGTTTCTTATTATTGTTTCTTTTTTGTTCCTTAACTCATTTACCCTGCGGTCACTACAAAGCTTTATGACGATGCGTGGTGGTGGCGGCGGCTGCTACTGAAAACTGAACTGCTGTTGTTTTGTTACGAAAACGACCAGTAGCGGCTATTCAAGCCAAGTTAACTCACTTTTCGGCTCATTTGAGAGCATTTGTACCTCTCAATGATGTCGGCATCCATTGATCCGTTTCAGTTTTGAGTTTTGTTCATTTTTTTTCGAACTCCTCCTTTTGACGTCCCTCTCTCTCTCTTTCTTACTTATTGTCCTATTTGGAAGCTGGTTATAAGATGTAGTTGAGTTATGATGGTTTTATTATTGTTAATTTAAGCCAAACACTATCTATAGAAATACGGTGGCGGCGCGGCGGTAAAATAAGTCGTGAAATTTAGGATTGTCAAAAAAGTGTAAAATTGCTTTTTGTGGCTTAGTTCAAGATATCAATGAATTAACTTCACTTTTAAATTTGGTTTGCTGATTGAAGTGTGAAGTCAAAAAAAAACAACCAATGAGAAGAAGAGAAATGTTAGAATTTCCAAAATCGCCATTTTGGAAAATAGAATTAACCATTGAAATTTTCGAGTTCGAACCATGTGACTTCAGAATGTCATTTTCGTTGTTAACAGAATCTTAAAGTTTTAAATTAACAAGCAACAGATTTTATATTTGACCCAAACAAATACAAATTATTATCGAACAATTAGAAACGACAAAGTGGCCATTTTGAACAATGATAGTTTCCTAAGGAACTGTTCGAGTTCGAAACTGAGTTCACTAAAGTTCTGGCTGTCATTTTTGTTGTGTAGACTTTTAGTTTTCAATATTTTGAAAATGACAAATAAAAGATCTGTTCGTTTTCGTTAAATTTCCTATGATTTTCTGAGCTATTTGGTCTAAATCAATTTAGAGTTTATAAATAACGTTCTGGACGGAAATCCAGAGTAAAGAAGAAGATCTTTGACTCATCTCAAACGAAAATCAACTGCCAGAAAAGTTGGGATCTTTGAATCGAAAAAGCCATTAAAAGTAATATCTGTCATTTTGGTTAAAATTGTTAAGCACTGCATATTCCATCAATTCAAAATTGAAGGAAACTTTCTCATCACTATTCTTAAGTTCTCCTAGAAATCCATTCTCAAAAAACACCAAAGAAATGACATCTACTGGATCAAATTCAATTTGCCCTTCAATAACAACTACCAATACTTTTCCCTGAGTAAAAAGCAAAGCACACTTCTTCCCTGATCCACTATATTGTTGCTTGCTGCGCTGCAAGCGAAATGGTCCGAGCTTAGCGGCAGCAATCACTGCGTCACCATCATCATCATCACGCGTCAAATTTTGGCATGATGCGGTCTGTTGTTTTACCACCCGTCATCATCAACAGACAACAGAACAGAACACGAACAGAGCTGAGAGCAACAGGAACTCTGTGAGTTAAAGGAGAGTACACAATAGTGAACGCGCGCGGCAAATGAAAACGGCATTTTATCCTCCCAGGAATGAAGTTTCCTTGGATGTAAAATGTTTTCTTTTTCATTTCACTATCATGCCGCTGTGCTCCTCGGCGATCCGCAATACCATCAGTCAGGTCGACTGGTTGGTCGGCTCTGTTCCTGTATTATTATTGAGTGTGTTCTGTTTATTGTGTTGGCTGGGTGCCGTTTTGGTTTCCACGCCATCTACATCCACAATGTACTCCAACAACAGTCATTTCAGCATCATTCAAGTCGCGTCGCGTCTTCGGTCGGGCGGTCAGTTGTTTGGTCTCCCTCTTTGGTCAGTCAGCCAGCAGAAAAAGTTGTTCACGAATGAGCATTGAGATTGTGATTGGAGGCAGACGCGGAGGAAGCAATATGTAGTATGATCAACTCGTCGTCATCGTCGTCTTCGTTGAATGGTGGCACGGTCGATTCGGTCGGTCATCGTCAGATTGGTAACTTGCGGCACGCACGCTCCGGTTGCATTCTTTTGATCATAGCGATCATCAATAAATTACCGGATTCCTCAAAGTGTTTCACCGACATGGCATCCGTCAGTCCAATCATGATATAATTATTGTGTGTGCATGGACATCTCTTGTTCTCTTGTGGCCTCTTTCTCGTGGTCGGTTTTCTTTCTTTTCTTTTATTTTTGTTTTTGTCTTTGTTTTGTTTGTAAGAGTTGTCAGAGGAGTTTTTCTTGTTGCCGTTTCTGTTTTCTGTGTTGTTCATAATGATGGTATGGGAAATTAGTTTACTTCTGTCATCGACAGGGGGCGCCATACATCAATTTATATAGTGTTCTGTGGTGTGCTGATTCCTTTTCAAATAATTGTTGTAAACTCGGACACTTTTTATCAACAAACGTCAAAAGCGGAGAAGGCAGGAGACCGAAGATATGCAGTATAACAATAATCTAATTACCTACCGACAAACAAACACATTGCGGCACTGACAATCAACCAAGAACAAGGAGTGACTGCTGTCACCAGCTAATAAGACAACTTTATATTGTGCTATTGGTACCTACTTACGCTACGGTGGTGGTGGCGGTAACGGCGGTAGAAGTGTGGAGCAACGCGACGACTGTCAAGTACGCCAGTACGTGTGTGCTGCTTTCTCGGCATGTTTGTTAATGGATGTAAAATGTAGGTAGACTTTTGCAGTGCAGAAAAAAATATAAAAGAAGAATTTCCAAAGAATATGTGTTTGACATCTAAACTGATTTCAAAATAAATGAATGACGGGGTTCGATTGAAGTAACCTCAAGTTATGAAGTTTTTTTTTATTGAAGTAGAAAATAATAACAGTTGAAAAATCTGTCAAAGTATAAAGCAACAACCACTAACAGTTTGGTAAAATGACAGATGGTTTGACAGTTCATCACGCCCCCTGTCAGAATCTTCTTTCTCCGAAAGTTAAAAATGAATTCACTTATTTTGACAGTTTATAAACTCAACCCAAACTGTTTCTAACCAAAGACACAGATATCTGTGTTGACAGATTAAAACATGAATTACCCTACTGTTTTGACGTTCGTGTTGCGTTCATTGATTTGTTTATCATGATCGCCACGGCATATCGCTTCGGATTGCTCTCAAGGCAAATGCAAAGGGTTTACCTAGCAATCATATTTGTTATCGATTACCTTGCTTCTAAATTAAAAATGGAAAAAAGATATGACATTATGTCACAATCATAAAAAGGTAGAATCAAGACATACAGAATAAATTAACCGGCTGATCTATATCGTTTTGAAAAACCACTTAAGCTTTTCAATTAAAATTTTCAGTCACACTTTATTAAATGGGTATCTCAAAAGCAAGATCAATTTGTGTGACCCAGATTCCAATGTCAATCTACAAGATGTCAAACTAATAATATCTAAGTGAATTACGCCAAAAACCTGCCAAGTCAATCAAAACTACTCCAAAGTTTTATAAATTTTACATCAAAAACAACAACAACAACAAATACAACAAAAAGAAAAAGAAACATATCATCTTACTTTAGCATGACAGGTGTAACGTGTACTTTATACGAGTGGTTAGTGCAAATAAAACCATAAACACAAGCATACGGCAAAACGTACTTAAACAAAAAAAAAGCAACGCAACGCAACGCAAGTATAAATGGCGGTGTACTACCAATTACTTTCAGGTGACAATTTAATTTCCACGCAACGACATGGTAAGATCCAACAAATTATGGAGTCCAACAGTAGACAGTCGACATAGACCGTAAACATTAGATACAACTGAATATTAGACGCTGAAGTGAGAAGGGGACAATGACAAGTTCTTCAGCGTCAGCGGCACTCTCTGTCGAAGCATCAAACGACAGCGAGAAACGAGTAGAGTAATATAAGAAAAGCAACTCGGTAGGCAGCAAACACAAGCACCATCAGCAGCCAGCAGCCAGCAATCATATCTCGCCTAATATTAGTTTTCTGTTTAAATCAATTCGAACGAGCGTGAAATCCACCGCCATGCGCCATAGTAGCCGCAGCAACAGCAGCAGCAGCGAACAACCAGCAGCCTCTGTCGGTGCCGCTAGGGAGGAAGGTAATTAAGATTTTTTTCTGTCTTGTAACTTGGCGCTTTCCCTCAAGGTAACTCCACTATACTCTAGCGCAACGCCGCGCTTGTATCGGAGTTTTTCTTTTCCGTTTTCCCCGTCATAAAGTGACTATCTGCTGGCGCCACACATCTTCTCAAACTCATGCACACATTCTCTGTGCACAAGCGACTGCAGTGCCTGGCCTGGTCTGGCTTGTGTGATGTGTGCAATCGATGATTATCTTCAGGAGAGTATTATTATGATTATTACCGCTTCATAGGTCTTTGAGGCTGCCGCGCGTACGCCGCCTCTTTATTTAAAATCGTTTAAATATTTGTTTACCCAACGTAAGGGGACACGCCGCGCTGCCGCCTCACCGCCACCACAGCCTACCGCACCGTGTAGATCACGAGTCACGACGGACGACCGATGACGACGAAGAATATGACGCGACGTATCATCCTACATCCACTCGCACTCGCTAAGTAAATATCATCATCATGATCCGATCGGTAAACTTGTCTTCTTCTTCTTGGTCTTCGTCTTCATTGACGATCAATTTCGACGATGAGCAACGAGGAAGACGAAGACGAAAACGAAGACGACTACGACGACGACATCGATGTCGATTGTGACGGTGAGGATCAATTACGATGGGTAGAGTGTTAGTACGTGCGTCATGTGAAACGTCATTTACTTGGTCACCATTTGTTCTGTTCATCTGTCATAAATTTGTTTGTCACTCTTGTGCTCAAATCGATCCTCATCGACAGGTTCGGCCACAAATGTCAAAGCTTTTCGATCAACAGTCTATCAACGGTAGTCGAAAAGATTGATGGATGCGATTAAATTTAAAACTCTTTGAAGTGAAGTGAAATATGTATGTGCGTGTGTTAGCTGTCAGTCAGTCTTTCTCTCTCTCTCTCTCTGTACGTGTATGTAGATTTATTGGGTTTTTAAATAAGCAGCGGAACCTTTTTGGATTAAATATAATTTCGATAAGTATATGATTTGATTGATATCAACAACAGCAAAACAACTTTGACACGTAATGAAGGCAGCTTTTTGTGGAAGTTGTGTCATTGATTGTCATTGTTGATTGTTAAAAATCAAGATGGCTTCTGATGGTGCCACTTTAAGTAGCAATGGCCATCATCAAATGCAACTGCAACTCAACACAAATTATATAGAACAACCAACTATCAAATAAGATTAAAGAAAAATGCTGGTGGTAAATCTATATCGTGTGTCACTTTTATTTGCGCGGCATATTTGCTTTTGATCTTGAGATTGTGGCGCACATAAATAAAAGAAATAGAGCTTGTTGGTGTTATTTTATTTCTTTTATCTGACTTCATGTAACGGTAAAATAAAGAGGTATTCCCTGAGTTATTATTGAAGAATACAAACAAAAAATAAATAAAAAGTGTGATCGAGATCAAGGTACATATCTATACAGCCTTACATAATGGATTGACTTTGAAGTGATAAATAGATATAGGAAAGTTTATAAACTGATCTAATTATGACAGTCATAAAAACAAGGTTAACAGTAAGATGGCGTTAGTAAAAATAAAAAGAAGTGTATATGTACCTTTAGAAAAAAAATCGGTGTTTTTATCTTTATAGATAATTGTCATCGCAGTTATCGTTTCCGGTTTTATGTTGAACACGATTTAAATTCCCCACAACTTTTGAGGAAAAAGGTTGAGCTGTAAAATTGTCGAGGAAGCACTATAATGGTTGTAAGTAAACAAGCGCTAAAATATGAAATTCGTATAACGTGCCCATAATAATTGTTTTTCACTTGTATGTTTGAAGTTTGGGTATGTTTGTTTTTGTAGTGTCATTTGCCACAATTGACATTTAAGCTGTGTGTCTATGTAAAAATCGCGAAGAAATTACTTTTGTGTCTAGGAAAAGAACTGAAATTTTTAGGATTCAAAACTTTTGAGACATCTAATCGAAAGTACTCAAAGTTTTTAAGAAGTTTTTGAAGTTTTAATAGTAGGTGTGCGTGAGAGAAAATATATAATTCTTAAGACTTAATTTTACGTGAAAGTTACAACTTTGAAACTTGAATTTTAGTGCAGACATATGTTTGCCGAAGAAACACGATTCGTTGTTTTGTTTCCTTTTCTATTTAAATCAAAATAGCTGTCAATTTAAACCAAAATAGCTGTCAATTTTTCATTAAAATGTTGTTGGTGGTGGACTTCAAAAGAAAGAAGTGGACTTCAAATTTAAGTTGATTTTAATTATGGACAAACCTTGATATTTTCATGCAGATTGTATTTTCAGAAATATCGCCCAAATCTGTTTGATCTATGAACGTCCGTCAATTTTGTTGAAAGTGCATTTGACATTTCGAAGTAAACGCAATTGTGAAGTTGAAATGCATCAAAAACTGATGACAATGCTTTTTATTAAAATGTCAATTTGTGTTTTTGACGTTTCTAATTTGATACATGCAATTGTATGTTAGACAAAAGACATCTTATTTCGATATTTTTGCAAACAAAATTCTATTGTATGCTCTTCTCAGTCGCATATTGTGAATATTGACAGCTCGACCATTTCGATTCCACAAGCCGATATATACACTGCGGGTGGATTTAGAGTAATTTTTGACATTTCAAATATGGTATAAATGTCAAAATTGACATTTATGGCTGAAACACAAACACGCTTCAGCTTCAGCTTCGCCTGACGTTTACGAGTTCAGCCATAGGAATTCAATGCATGCTATCACAATGGAGCTTCGACCTCACGTGTCGTTTGACAATCGTAAGGAAAAGAACGTAATGTAACGTAATGTGACTCCAAACGGAAGCTCTAGTTCAATTATCTGAACATTTGCTTTGTCTGACAGCTCAATAGCTGTAAAAAAATGTCAAAAAACAAAATATTTGCTCTTTGGAGGGATGAAATAATAGAAATGTCATTCAAAGCAACCTCGAAGCAGGTCCACCGTAACGCAGACAAGCCGAAGCTGAAGCGTGTTTGTGATTCAGTCATTAATTCCGTTCGTATTCTCTTCGTTAAATTTTTAACAACAACAAATTGCAACTGTAAAATCTGAATTTATCTCATACTCAAACCCATTCATGTGTGCATACACGTTGCCGTGTCGGCATAGCCATCGCTTATTGAACGCCAGGTCGAGGACGGTTAACGCTCTCTTTTATCTTTCTCTTCTTTTTTTCTTTACTCTTACTCTTTACTTCATCTTTTCATCCTGATCATCATTATTATTATTATAATTATGGCAAAGAGTAATCGTCATCATTGCCGTCGTCGTCTTATTGATCGTGTTTTTGTTGTTGTTCCTGTTTTTATTATTATTATTGTTGTTGTTGTTTTTGTATGTATGTGTGTGTGTATCTGTGTATGATATGCTATGTTCGGGGTTTTTGTATCTGTTTGTCTGTCGGCAAATCCCTTTGATCTTATCGCTGAGCTCCTTGCTCGCATTCTGATCAAAGAGTTTCCGCCAAAACCGTGTGTTTACGTTCGCTTAAAGACTTGAGGTAAGAAAACTGGAAACACAAAACAAAAAATAAAACAAAACGTAAAACAGAAAACGGCTACACATTAAAAACACACAACTATAAAAGAAGATAGTTATATAGTTTACTATGCGTAATATGAGAGACAAAAATATTAATTGCAATTTAGCATAATAACAATGTGCAATCTACTTTCTTATTGCCCAGTCAGTCAGTCAAGTCAATGCCGTGGCTGCGCGGAACCGCGGTGCCGGTAGTGCAGTAAAATGATCAAGCACCAAGGCACAAAACATAGGCCTTTAAAAATGTGCCCATACATAATTTTGATGCATGCTGCATGCATCATGATCGTTTATCAGCTGTTTCCCGGTGGAGTTGGAATTATGGGAAAATGCAGATTCATTCATGGAAGGTGGCGGACGGCGCAAGGAACACGCAGAGAGAGAGAGAGAGAGTGAAGCAGCAACAAAAATACGCGTGCGTGTCGTATGGCCGCTACACTCATTTGTAGTATACCGCCCAATCTCTTTTTCCTGCGCCCGCTCAGCACTCCGATCACGATCAACCAATGTTGTTCTTTGTCGGCGTGTGCGCGAAGCTGACGATCATTGTTGTGAGATCGATCTTCTCATGATCTCTTCGGCAAATGACACTAAGTGAACAGTTTTATGTGGCACCGTATTAATTAATTGATACAATTAAGTGAGATTTGCTCTTAAGCATCTAGCGTTGTTGAGCAAAGGTGGTATCGGCTTTGGTCTTGGTCTTTGGTCTTCAGTGGCTTAGCTTTATGGTGATAGAGATTGAGAAGAGTGAGAGTGTGAGGACGGGAGAACCTTGTTTAGCGGGTTTCATTATACATCAACGAGTGGAGTGGTGCAACACGTGAGGAGAGATGGTGTCGGTATGGTATACTGCTGGTGCTTTTGATGCCAGTATAATGACGCGGTTCTTTAGTTACGGCCGGCATGGCAGTTTCCGAGCTCGTGTATGGTGTTGTCGGCATCGGGACCAAATCAAAGCAAAGGAATTTAGAATTATTGTATTAATGTCTGTCGCGCGGCGGCGGTAAATTTTCTCTTGTATGCGCGCGCGCACGCTCGCACACACCGTATGGCGTATGGCGTACGTCGCTTTGCGTTGCTCGTCGACTCATTGCCGACATCGTTATGTGGGCTTGTTTGTCTCGACTCGAACACATCTTTTGAACCCAATTGATATCTCGGTATACGAGTAGTGGGCAATTTTTTTTTTTAAAGTCTGTTAACTTCTTTTTTTCGTTTCGCTATTAGATTCCCTTTAAAACGCTTACCTACTGATGATGATGGCGTTGTTGTTATGGACGGCGGCGACGCGCGGCTATACTCTGTGTTCTCTAATTTTGTGTGTAATTGCGGCTTGTTACCTGCGGCAAAGTCTTTAAGTAATTTTGTATCTCTTGTACGTAAGGTAAGAGGTAGATATTATACCTACTTCTTAGAGTTGTAAGGAGTGAACCACAAAAACAACAACAAAATATGATCAGGCTATCTATGGAAGTCGACTATGTTTTGATGTTGTTACACTGAGTTGTTACGTTTTTTTTTAAATTTTGTTTTGCCTGCATACAGCATAGCGGCAGAATGTTATTTCACGCTTTAATTTGACACAATGTATGAAAAAAATATAAAATAAGTGGAGAACATTCTCAGAGGAATAACTTCCGCGTATCATTTCATGTGAGAAAAGTCTGTCATAAAAAGCAGTTTACACACAGCAATTTTCCTTGTCGAAGTCCAATTATACTTTTATAAAGAGTATTGATGTCTTAAGCTCGAGTGTACAGTCTTGGAATTGCTCAATTGACTCGGGTCTTATAGATACAATTAATTCTTTAAATTGAAACAAGGAAAAAACAAACTTCCTGTGTAACAAAAAGAGACCTGTCATCAAATTTAACAGTTGTCAGAAAATTTGTGCTCAGTATTTTTATTTTGTTACTTCACCAAACAGATCTACGACCAAGTATCATTTGCAAACAGAGCTTTTTTCCAGCTTTGTTTGTTTATAGTTGAATGTCAAACTCGAGTTTTTGGAGAAATGTCACTATCCATTAGGAGACCAATTTGATGTGTAGTTTTGTGATACTCCCTTTCTATTCTCCAAACTCCTAGCATTGCGAGTTCTACTTTATTACTAGGAATAGAATCATTGGGCCTAAGAAAATTGGCAGATTGAGCTTAAAAATAGTTAGAATGTCACAAAAAGCAACGACAGTGTTTTACGAAGACACAATCATCAGAAAACTTGTAGAAGTACTTTTTCCACTAAATTTTATAAAATACAAAAAAGTATGTCTTCAAAAAAATACTTACCCACTTCTCTCCTTTTTTTCTACTTTCAGATGCAATTATCCTCAACAGCAACCACCTGTTTGGGATTAATTTTATCCGTACTTATCCTGAGTGCCAATAATGTCGAAAGCCGAGCAATGGCTGCCACATCAAATACAACAACCACAAACTCAACGAAACATCGACTAATCATCGGCACAAATTCCATTATGCGGCAAGTAGAAGAAACACAATCTAGCAATGATCACAACCGTTCGTTGAAAAAGGTTTTCCTGTCAAATCGTACGGTCACTTGCAACGATGGTTCCCAAGCGGGATTTTATTTACGGAAGTCAGCCGGTTCGAAGAAATGGGTTGTGTTCTTGGAAGGCGGATGGCATTGTTACGATACGAAGTCATGCAAAGCAAGATGGATGAAATTAAGACATCTGATGACTTCCTATCAATGGCCGGAATTTAGAAATGGTGAGTTTGAAAATGACATTCAAAAAACGACCGTTCATAATTTGAATGTTTGTTTTATTTAAACAGCTGGAGGTATTTTGTCTGGAGTCCCTGAAGAGAATCCCTATTGGCATAATGCCAATCACGTTCTAGTGCCTTATTGTAGCAGTGATTCATGGTCTGGAACTAAAGCCCGAGCGGACGATGGGGATAGCTGGCGTTTTATGGGATCGTTAATTATTCGTCAGGTTATAGCTGACCTTATTCCATTGGGCTTGGGTAGAGGATCGGTGTCAGAATTGCTTTTGGTGGGTTCATCAGCCGGGGGACTTGGTGTGATGTTGAATTTGGATCGAATCAATCATTTTCTTCATCATGAGAAGAATTTGAAGGTATTGGTCCGAGGAGTCAGTGACTCAGGATGGTTTTTGGATAGAGAACCATTTGCTCCAGCTGCCATTGGATCCAGTGAGGCTGTCCGTCAGGGCTGGAAACTGTGGGAGGGACAGTTACCTGAGGCATGTGTGAAGCAACACAAAGAAGAACCTTGGCGGTGTTATTTTGGTTATAGACTATATCCAACTTTAGAATGTAAGTTAACAGAAAAAACCGAATTTCGAGATAAATCCTAATAAAACCTTTTTTTGCAGCTCCTCTCTTTGTATTTCAATGGCTTTTCGATGAAGCACAAATGAGAGCTGATAACGTTGGGGCACCAGTCACTCCACAGCAATGGAACTACATCCACGAAATGGGTGGAGCACTGCGTTCTTCCCTAGAAAATGTCTCAGCAGTCTTTGCTCCATCTTGTATTGGACACGCAGTACTCTCCAAGCGTGATTGGGTCAATATCAAAATCGATGACGTTTCCCTTCCCAAAGCTCTCCGTTGTTGGGAAAAGTCAACACGACGCAAGCGAATCAATAAACTTCGTCGTGCTACAGAAACCAGCATCATTCCATCTGAAAAACGCAAAAAACACAACCAAAGACACAAACATCCCGAACAGCAGCAACAGGACAAATCCCAAAAGAACCATCGATTGACCAAAGAAGAACGCGAACAACGCCGCAAACATAACCAACAACGAAAACGCAACAATCAAAATAACAATAAGAATCCTCGACGAGTCAAAACTCAAACCACAATGAATCCGAATCGGTTTGGAAGCCTTCCCGAAAATGGAACCCATACAAATCGCCTCCACAAAAATCGAAGAAAACATCAACACGAAAAAGTCGGGCAAAAAAATCAACATAAGAAAAACCACAATGGCAACAACAATAATAAACGTCGACGAAAGCAACAACAATTGCAACAGGAACAACCTGCATTACCGATAATTGTCAAAAGTCAAAAATCAAATGAAGATGGACCAAAACAAAAATGTAGCCTAAGGTATTTGGAACGTTGCAGTTGGCCACAGTGTAATCATTCTTGTCCAACTTTAACGAATCCAGCAACGGGAGAGGAAATGAGGTTCTTGGAGCTGCTGACATCATTTGGGCTGGATATTGAGACAGTGGCAACAGCCCTTGGGGTTGATATGCAAACTTTGATCAATATGGATCGTACAGAGTTGGTGAATCTCTTGACACAGCAAGTTAGCTGAAGTTGAGTCCGTGAGTAGCTAATTCGGAAATCCAGTCACAAATTTGTTTTCTTCGCCATGAAAAGAATCTCGATAAGAGTTGAGAAGTGTCACACTGGGCAAATATGTAGGATTCCCTTTTTTGAAAATGGAGAGAAAAGCAGATGTTAGAAAACAATAGCGCTTAAAGGTTGACCGTCCCTAGTAGAATAAACCAAGTTTACACGAAGTGTTTCCCTTTCCGTCTGCGATTGTTTTTTTCTTAGCAGAAATTTCAGTTTAACAACTAAACTAATTCCTTCTACTAAAATCCTTCTAAATATCTTCATATTCTCTTAAACCAAAGTATTTTTTCGATCTGTCAGATTGAAAAGTATCAATTACTTTCTTTTGTACCGACCTTGAAGGCGAAATCAAATAAATATGAAAACCAATATCTTTACACCCAACAACTGTCACTTTAAAAAAAATGTGAACTCTGACGTTTGCAAATAAACTTGAAGGAATATAAACAACTCCATGTTGCTGTCAAACTTTCATTTAAATTTGTTTTTGCTTCATGGACTTCAGATATAACAAATGGTCACTCAATGAAACTCGCTTAAAACTGCTCCCATATTTGAATTAGAATCGCACAAATTACAAGCGATAAATGTCAAAATGACAGATACAAATTACATTCTAATTGTCAAATCAAACAAAAGTTAACCTGTTTTTCAATTGAAACAAGAGAAACGTGAAAATCTGCTGCTCGAATTTGACAGGAGCCTAAAACAATGCAGTGTTTCAATTTTAGGTCAACAAACTGAACACACAAAAATAAACAAACAGAAAATCACTTTACTTAAGATCTGCAACTAGCCTCAGAGATCTAATTAACTAATTAAGTCGGTGATTAAAAATGAAGTAGGGGTTTGATTAAGTAAATAATTATCCATAAGAAAATATTAACCCAGTGCGACTATCTCCAACTTACTCTCTTTCTCTCTTCTGTAGGATATTCCTTAATTTTTATTTGTTATCTTAACTTTATTATTTTAAATTCTTTTACAAAATGTTTAATAACAAAAAAAAATATAAACTGCCTTTTTTAAAGTACAATCGAATGAAATATTTCAAATTGTAAATAAATTGCTTAATTTACTTGTAAATATTGTAAATTGTTTGTAAATAAAATAAAATTTAAATATATGCCCAGTTATATCGAAACATTAAAAAAAAACTATGTTATATTTTTAAGATAAACAAAAAATAAAAAAATGTATTTATTTTAAATTTTTAAGATTTTCAGATTTAATTCTAAAAACAAACAAAATATAAATAAAAAAAAACGTACAATAAAATAAAAACATTGTAATTCCTAATCTTCTTAAAAATCCTATACACCAAGAGAAAAACAAAAAAAAGAAAAACCAACAACAACCATACACAAATGCAACTACAAGACTGTTTTAAATTATTTATTAAATAATATATTTGAAGTTAAGTTTAAAGTATAATTAAATATTATTAACCATTTTTTTATTTTAATATTATTTATTTGTTGATGAAATATATAGAATTCTCTTCCGTGTCCTCATACATATATCCATTTTATATTATTATTATAATTATTTTATGTTACTACAGTTAAATAAAAAATAAACAATAAATAATTAAAATATCTTGTACTACCTCAATAAATTAATATAAAATAATATAGCAAAAGAAACTTAATTATTATATGTAAAATAGTGTACCTGTGAAAAATAAAAAAAAACTATCGAAAACAAATAAATACATTCCGTTTTATGAAATTTTGTAAATTTATAATTTTTTAATAAATAAAACATGTTTCGAAAAAAAATAAATGTTTTATTTGTATTATATTTAATACAAATTGTAAATAAATGAACTACGTAATATAGAAATAATGTTGTACATATTCTTGTAAATATTGTATTGAATTTAAGATTAATAATGTTTGTACTTAGATTATAATATTTAATTTTTTTATAATGTTAATTGTTACGAAAATAAATAAATACTGATAAATAAGTTTAAAAAAATATTTAAACATTGTATTTGTTCTTTATTTCAAAAATTTGGACATAGCTGCATTTATGGTGGTTAGTTTCATTTATAAGTCCCTAACCATTCATTTAATGTCCGTAAAAGTTAAGTGGAAAATCAAATAACCTTTTTTAAAAATTAGCTGAGGTCTACAGTTTAATAAAAAGGGTAAAGGCACGAAAATTAAGGGTAGTTCATTTAGTCAAATAAAATTATAAAACAATGTTTTGGATTAGAGAATTTTGAATTGTGCTATGTCCGTCACAAACTTCCAAAACTATTTGTTTTCCATTTTATTTTTTTATTTGACAACTCTCACAAATTGTATTTTTCCAAAAATTAACTCAGAACAACCTGCAGACAATGAAACTGATATGATATTTTAATCAAAGGGGGATCCAAAGTGGGGTCGTAGGAGTCATGACCCCCCCTGATATATAATTTGTTTGTATTTTTGTATCATATATTTCAATTCAAAACTAATCGTATTGAGTCAATGGATATTACCCCTATTATATTTTGAATTATATATTTTTTGTTTTTAAAAACAAAATTTGTATTTTACTTTCTAAACTTTGTTCCAAAAAGTAGCACTTTTAACTGAGGGCTGAACCAAGACCATAGTATGAATCTGACATTCAGCTCTATTCCAAAAACTTAGCACAAATGCATTCAATTTTGAATAATGGACGTTCCGGGGGGGGGGTCATATGCGCCATAAAGCTTATGCAGCTAAGTTGTGTAAGTAAGGATTTGTTAGTTATTTAATTAATTCACCAAAAAGTGGTTTGTTGTCAAAAACATTTAAAATTTTTGTAACTTAAGTAGTGCCTTAAATTATTGTCATAAAATTTGTTTCCAAGAAAAAGAGCAAAAATTCAGTTTTTTAAGAAGAAACCTTGAATAAAAGATCTTCAATTTCAATTCCATCCTATTTTTTGTATGCTCATAAATAGTGAACATTGATGTGATTTTTACTTGCGACACATAGAAACTATGTATAGGATGTTAAAAAAGTTAAAAAAACGTGGGTCCCCCATTCCATCCGTCTGTCTGTCTGTCCTAGCCACTAAAGCATAAATCACTGTGCCGATTGAAACCAAGCCGATTAGCTTAAGGCGTTTTTTGTTCATGTTTTAATACTAAATATAACAGTCCCCATACAAATTTTTTGGTGTAAATTCGAAAATTCGAATTTTTTTCAGAAATTAACCGATAGGTTTTTTTAGAACTTTCTCTAATTTTGTTCGCCTTCTTTTTACAAGAAAAACATATTTTATTATTGCTCCAGAACGTAAATTTTCTCAACAACATAATCAGATTTCAATAATCTTGTCAAATTTTCAAATTAATGATAATTTTTGATAATAGAAAATATCATTATTTTTTTTAATGGCATTTGAATTTTTGAGAACATTTTTTTGCAGGTATTGCAGCCGGCCAATACACATACATAGAAGTGAGATTTAAACTCGAATTTTAAGAATATAAATGTCCCAAAAACATCAAAAGTGACACTTTTATTAAGCTAATAGCTTATTGAAAAACACTATGCACATTTCATATCTATCAATATAAAAGCTTTGAATCTCTTGAGAACTGAAGTGAAAAATGATTCTGAAACATGTAATTTGTGACTGACACAAAAGTTTCTGCCCAGCTTATTTGTTTGCCTTAGTTTGTTTTTATTTTATATTCAGAGAAATTTTGTACAAATTATGTACTTAAATGCACTCATTTCCTTGAATTCAAGAAACAAAAATTTGTCTCTCTACAATTTTAAAGTTTTGTTGACTCCTTTAAGATGAACCATCAGCTCCAATCTACGAGTAAGCAGACTGGTAGCGATAGTAATAATAGACTCCCGAAAATTGAGTCTGAAAAAACTACGTCAACAAAAAAAAAAAAAAAAACAGAAAATTCTTGATATCAGATCTTTCTCATTTGCTGGGTTTTTGAATTTTTGAAAAAATGGCAACAAAAAAGAGTATATTTTTTTTGGAAGAAAGCAATAAAAACCCTCAATACTATTTTGTTTTGCTTTTAAATATGGCATATTTAGAAAACTGTTAGAGTCTTGGAATGCTTTCAAATGGAGAAAGTCTAATAAATTAAATAATTAGGCTCTACCTTGCTGGACAATAGCGTTCTAAAATAATTTAATAACTGAAGTTGTCACTCTAGCACTTGAAATGTGAACATTTAAGGTTAAGATGCGCATTATGTTATTTAAATTTTGTAAGCCTTCTTTAAAGAACATTTTTAAGCGGAAAGTAAAAACTCTTCTAAACGGTGATTTTTTAAGAGCTTGAGAACGTTTTTTTAAAAAAAAAACGCATAAAATTTCCAAAATCTCATCTATTCTTTATTTGAAACGTTAGATTGGTCCATGACATTTACTTTTTGAAGATAATTTCATTTAAATGTTGACCGCGGCTGCGTCTTAGGTGGTCCATTCGGAAAGTCCAATTTTGGGTAACTTTTTCGAGCATTTCGGCCGGAATAGCCCGAAATTCTTCGGAAATATTGTCTTCCAAAGCTGGAATAGTTAGCTGGTTTGTTAGCATTGAACGATAGCGATCGCCATTCACCGCAACGTTGCGTCCAACAGCATCTTTGAAAAAATACGGTCCAATGATTCCACCAGCGTACAAACCACACCAAACAGTGCATTTTTCGGGATGCATGGGCAGTTCTTGAACGGCTTCTGGTTGCTCTTCACTCCAAATGCGGCAATTTTGCTTATTTACGTAGCCATTCAACCAGAAATGAGCCTCATCGCTGAACAAAATTTGTCGATAAAAAAGCGGATTTTCTGACAACTTTTCTAGGGCCCGTTCACTGAAAATTCGACGTTGTGGCAGATCGTTCGGCTTCAGTTCTTGCACGAGCTGTATTTTATACGGTTTTACACTAAGATCTTTGCGTAAAATCTTCCATGTGGTCGAATAACACAAACCCAATTGCTGCGAACGGCGGCGACGAATCGACATTTCACGGTCTTCAGCAACACTCTCAGAAACAGACGCAATATTCTCTTCTGTACGCACTGTACGCATTCGTGTGGTTGGTTTAATGTCCAATAAAGTAAACTGAGTGCGAAACTTGGTCACAATCGCATTAATTGTTTGCTCACTTGGTCGATTATGTAGACCATAAATCGGACGTAAAGCGCGAAACACATTTCGAACCGAACACTGATTTTGGTAATAAAATTTAATGATTTGCAAGCGTTGCTCGTTAGTAAGTCTATTCATGATGAAATGTCAAAGCATACTGAGCATCTTTCTCTTTGACGACATGTCTGAAATCCCGCGTGATCTGTCAAATACTAATGCATGAAAATCCTAACCTCAAAAAAATCACCCTTTATATGTTAAGTGCGTGACCACCCCCTGATAAAAAATCTAGATCCGACCTTGATTTTAATGGTGTGTATACTTCAATTAGATCTAAAGCTATAGCAGTCTAAACTTTGTGTTTTCATTAAGATCGTGCTATGAAACTTGGACTTTTCCTATGATACCTAAAATACATTTGTATTTTTTTTTGGAGAATGCTCAGAATATATCGTGAATATCGGGAAGTATCGTCTTGTGCGCAAATTTGTCATCTTTTTACTATCCCAAAATTATTTGTGTTTTAGTTTTTTAATTAGAATTAAAGGGTCCGATTTTTATGATAAAGGACAAAAATATTACCTTTGTAAGCTTTTGCCTCCGTTCCCTAAATTTTGTGTTGCGGTGCAAAATGATTTAATGGATTTTTAAAGACTTTTAATGAGAACCACCACCAAAACTTATTTACGTCTTAATTTTTTCAAAGAAAATCCTTTCCTTATAAGAACTATAAGGCAAGTATTGCATTTGAGAACCTTAGATTTTCATCAAAAATGACATTACGTAGAGAGTCGAAAAAAGTAGGTCCCACAATTCCGACCGTCTGCCTGTCCATGGCTCTATTTTTCTATCAGTTCAAAAGTGTATACATATCGAAATGAACTCATTTCTAATTAAGCTCTTATATTGTCTTAGTAATATTTATTTTATGATCAAAAATGTTAAATTTTCCTTTTTGGATCTAAAAAAATTTTAAACATTCCATATTTTGTATTTTGCCCGTGTTTTATTGGAAAACCTATCCAGTATAGGATAGTAGGGTTTTACACAAATAACAAAAACAATATCCATAGTATGAACACTAGCGATAAAAGTTAGAGTAGAATCCTACTAGGGATGAGTTTTTGACATTTATACGAGTCTCTAATGGATCTTATGTGATTTCGTTTTCAAATATTAGCACGATTGATATTGCAGTGTATCTCGATGGCTGTGTTCGTTGAGTAGTTGTGCATTTGGAATTATGTGTTTTCCATTGGGGAAAAAATCAATCTGTTACTGTTGATATTAGTTAGTTTTGTTAATGGAAATGAACTAACTGGGCTTATTTTGTAGGAGAAAACAATGGAAAAGATAATTAAGTTTTGCTATGTTTCCACCAAAGGCTCATCTCGGTTTAGATTAAATAAATCTTTTTGGTGTTTTCACCGCACAAGAAGATTTAAAAATGATTAAGTTTGACAGCACTTTCTAAAATGCAAATGGTGTTTCGATGTTTCTTATGAAGTGCAAGTGAGATAGTTTGATTCAACAATGAAGAACTGATTAGTTCAGCACCATACAAGAATATGCTACCTACTCCATTGCCCGCTCCATAAAAAAGGTGTCCGCCTTCTCTGCGCCAACTACAGAGACATTACCTTTTTAAACATCGCGTACAAGATCTTGTCCAGTGTATTATGTGAACGTCTGAAGCCATTTACTGACAAACTAATTGGCCCTTACTAGTGTGGCTTCAGGCCTGGAAAATCCACTATCGACCAAATTTTCACTCTACACCAAATCCTGGAAAAGTCCCAAGAACATAACATCAAAACGCACCATCTTTTCATCGATTTTAAAGCAGCTTATGACAGTGTAGACAGGAACGAACTACCTATACCGTGCATTGTTGACCTTTGGTATCCCCACCAAACTGATACGGCTTTTCAAGATGACGCTGGAAAATGCTTGTTGCTGCGTCAAAATTGGAAGGGACACGACTGAAACCTTCGCAACCACCAGAGGACTTCGACAAGGCGATGCGCTGTCATGTAGCTGCTTCAATATTGTTCTTAAAAGAGTGGTGCGCAACACCAACGCCAAAACAAGTGGCACCATCTTTTAAAAATCCACACAATATCTTGGATATGCTGATGACATCGACATTATGGGAAGAACCAAACGAGCAGTGACGGGTGCTTTCTCTAATGTCGAGTCTGAGGCGAAGAAGATGGGCCTTGACATTAACATTAAATAGGTCTCTGTTGACGAGGACAAAACAAAGTATTTACTGTCATCAAATAGAGTCGATTCACACCGTAGACTTGGTCACAATGTGATAATTGACAGGTACAACTTCGAGGTGATAAACGAGTTTCTTTATTTGGGCACTGTTGTTAATTCTGCAAATGATATCAGCGCAGAGATCAAACGCAGAATTACCCTTGCTAATCGCTGTTTCTTTGGCCTAAGTAAGCATTTGAGGAATAAGGCCCTATCGCGAAGTACCAAAGAGACACTGTACAAAACTCTAATCATCCCAGTCTTGCTGTATGGTGCAAAAGCAAGGACCCACTCCCAGGCGGATGAAGGATCTATTGGTATCTTCGAGAGGAACGTTCTGCGTACGATCTATGGTCCGGTAAGTAAAGTGATGCAAGAAAGTAAAGTAACACCTGGCGGAGAAGATTTAATCAGGAGTTATAGGAGCTGTACAGCGACTTGCCAAAAAACTGCGTGTACAACGCTTTAGATGGCTAGGGCATGTCGAGCGAATGAACATCGAAGCTCCAGCCCGTAAGGTATTCATCGCCAAGTCTGAGGGAACAAGAAGCAGAGGCAGGGCTCATCTCCGGTGGAGTGATCAAGTTGAGGCCGACGCACGTAAACTTGGTATTCGAAATTGAGAGATGAGCCAGCTGGCAAAAGTTATTACTTGAGGCCCAGGAGCACAATGCGCTGTAGCGCCAAAAATGGAAAGCAAAGTAGTTATGATAATTGTAATCAGCTTTCCCGTCAAAATACACCATGAAAACGTAATACAAATGTAAAAACTCTAATTTATTCGGGCGTAAACGAAATTTTTAATTATTGTTTCTTCGACATGCATCATGGTAAAAAATGATGCATGTCATTCGTCAATTGTCAGATTTTGTCTTCAGTTACGTAGCAAGTTTACGTTACATTCAAGCAGAACGGTGAATTTGACGTTTTTGAAAGCTTCAGTTTCTCTCAATAGTATACACATTTTTAGAGGTAAACAATTTTCTGTGAAATAGTTTTAGCTCATTACTTTTTTATGCGCTATGTAGGTCAATGTGATAGAATCTCCAATTTCAATAATTGACCTTGCGTCGTCGTTTTCTACATTCTTTAACTCAGCTATATCACTTTTTTGACACGCTATAAAACATACATTTGACATCACCTCTTTTAACTGTGCAAAAAATGTATTTAAATACATATTTACACGCACAAAATTGGAAACATAATTAACGCTTGCTCTATGAGGCTTTGTCATTCGTTTAAAGCTCAAATGAACATCATTCTTCTTATAATTTTTCGGTCTACTCTACCGAGAGGTGATATAATATAATTTCTATCCAACTGATTGGACAATCAAGAAGTGACGATGACAAAAACCTCACAAGACGAACTAAGTATAACGTAACTTAAAAAACGCAGATGATCATATGGTCTTAATGAGGAAATGACTCTATTAAAGTGCCTTTTATAGGCTTTCGGCAGCTTGGTGGCGGTCGATCGTCTCGTGTCGTGTCACAAAATCTACCCCCAGTACAGTATAGTTCAACTCGAAACATCTTCCCTGTAGTGTCATATACAAAAAAGTTGACATTATCACTACTCATCAGTCTAAGTTGCACTTGGACAAGACGCACAAGTTTAATTTTATTTATTTTCTTGTCCCCGTCCAGCTTCTATATCGCGTTTATACTTGGACTTAAACGTATCTTGTTGAATTTATTACTATTTTTTTTTTTCTCTTATTAAGACGCCATAATCTGGAATATCAAGTTCACAGTCAATGAGGCTAAGGCTGAGGCTGAATTGCTAAAATCAAAAGAATTTCTTATTCTTTTACACCTCTCTCGCACTTTGCTCCTTCTGTCAAATAAGAGGAACCGGCCCAGTATACAGCGCGCGGCGCGACAGCAGCGACAACAAAAAAATGGCAGCAATTAATCTTTCAAATATTTTGTACCTCACGATGACAACCAGGACGTTGCTACTTTTGCTCATCACCTCGTTAGCTACACTCCAAGGTACGAGTAGTGTACACAATAAATTGTATTTCTGATTAAAAAGGACAACTATTTTTATTATGCTGTCTAACTTCTTATACTTGACTTTTCTACCGTGCGTCGCCATTCGTCGTCACCATGTACCTCCTTCACCATAAATTCCTATACAACATAAAGCATGTCCGGTTTATCTGACTGTTTCCTTAAATGGAAAGTCCATCGAGGAGTCTTTTGTGGAAATCAACTGGGGACCGGATTGCCGCAACAAACCCGAATGGATCGGCTTGTTTCCTGATGATCCATCTGTGTCCAATACACAACCTCTGGCCAGAGTTGACGATCTTAAGAATTCCACCGGAAAGGTTACAACAAATGTTAAAATTGGAAAACTAAGATTTCCAAGGGGTTGGAATCGTGAAGATGTAAACACTTTACCAGCGGAATATCCAAAGGGAAAATGTTTGGACTTTTTTGTGGCAAGTTTTAGAGGGATGGAACTTTTGGCCGTGGAATGTATGAAAATCTTACCCAATTGGATGGGAAAAACTAGTCATGTAGCTGAAGTGCCACTAAAAAGTCTTTTTATTCCAGGTAAGAGCAACAAAAATAAGTATGGTTACATTTTTTTAAGTGAATTTGATGGTTTGTTATTCTTGGAGAATTGACTCATATAGCCGAAATTTCTTCTCAAAAAAAGCTTTTGCTTGAGGCCTTTGCGGTAAAGTTTGACCCAAGTTCGTCTTTCATTGCTTAGTTTTATTTGCTCCTTGGTGCGTCTCTGGGAAAAGAAACAAATGTTATTTTCATGGTGATTTCATAAATAATTTGTGATTCTTTGATTTATGATGCTGGTCGTCATACCTTCCGCATAAATGTATATTTCTTTATAATATATGAAAAATAAATTCTTGAAAGGAGATAATAATTAAAAATGTCACCTTAGAAATAAATGTAGTGATTTTTTAAGAAAATGATAGCTTCTGTGTTTTGGAAGTAATTATTATTTCTACATCCTAGAAAATCAAAGGCAAACATTTATTCTTGAACATCATCCCAAAGTAAATTCAAACATTTGACATTTTTCAATTGTCAGAAACTAAAAACTTGTCTTATCTGCAAAGTCCTTTATGTTGACTGACTAAGGCCAATGGGAAGTTCAGACGATATAATGGCTGAATCAAAAACACGCTTCAGCTTCGGCTTCGTCTGCGTTACGGTGGCCTTGCTTCGAGATTGTTTGAATGACATTTCTATTATTTCATCCCTCCAAAGAGTAAATATTTTGTTTGTTGACATTTTTTTACAGCTGTTGAGCTGTTAGACAAAGCAAATGTCCAGATAATTGAACTAGAGCTTCCGTTTGGAGTCACATTACGTTACATTACGTTCTTTTCCTTACGATTGCCAAACGAAAGGTGAGGTCGAAGCTCCATTGTGATAGTATGCATTGAATTCCTATGGCTGAACTTGTAAACGTCAGGCGAAGCTGAAGCTGAAGCGTGTTTGTCTTTTAGCCATAATTGATTTCTAGTATCTGATTGGCCAGCTGCCGAAAAATTGCCTTCCAATTGAAGCAACTTTATTGGAAAGTTGACTGGAAAGTATCAAGTCAAGTCGACTTATGTCAAAATGACAATTGGTATTGTTTTCCATTCAACTGAAAGCTGAACTTTATTCCGATATGATTTATTTATTTTTTGAACAATTCCATTTAATGTTTTGTGTAAAAGGGTTCCTTGTCAAATTGGAAATGAAATAAGAAAAATATCTTTACAATACAAAATGAATATCGTGATGGTCTTGTAGCTTGTATCAGGAGTGTTTTTTTTTTGAGACAATAACGATTTTGAAGGTATAGATAAGTGAAATAAAGTTTGAAGCGCCATTTGGAAAACTAACTAGCTACCTTGATCAAAATTAACGTTCAAAGAATGCAGTTAACTGCAAATGAAGTCGCTTATTTTGTCTGAACTTGCCAAATACCTCTCTGACAGTTCTCATGCCATTTTTGAACTTGTTTTATGGTTTTTCATTGGTAAAATTAATGTGGATATATTTTATTTTTATCTTTTAACTTTTATTGGGAAAAGATTAAATTGATTTATTTGTAAAATTTACAGATTTTAATAAAAGATATGGCCCTTGCACCAATAAAACAATATATATTGTATTTGTCAATTTATTTTTTGTATTGATGATGGTTTTTGATTCGTTCGAATGTGAAGATTTGCTCTTAAATATGAAATAGTTTTGAATGAATAAGTTGGTTCACTGACATTACTTCAACTGGCAAGAAAGAACGCTTACAAAATAATTTCAATCAAAATGAATACGGTTACCATTTTGGCCACGGGAAAAAATAACTTGTGCTGAATATTCAAATCTAAATTAACAAACATAAAGCACCATTGTATTTCAGTTTGACAGATGGTCTTGCAGTTTAATAAAGTAAGGAAACAGTACTAATTAAGCTATATATAGGATTAGATCACAAACATTTTAAGTAATGGCTACGTTCACTTTCAGACAGATAGGGTATCCGGATATGTTTTTGTTAGTGTTTTACTTGTAAAAAAACAGCTAATCCAAAATAGCTGGTATTTTAAAAAAAGGTATCCAAGAATTTCTATCTGCCAGAACAGTTGATTCAAAAATTTTGTATCTTCAGAACAGTTGATTCAAAAAATGATTTTTGTTCGAAATCGGGTGAATTAATAAAATTTTCCATTCAAAATTTTGTTTTACAATAATTCTTGACGTCAAAATCTTGTCTTTAGCCTAGAACGACGTGAAAATCAAGTCTTTAGTCGTGAACAGCTAAAATTTTAAGAATCCAACTCGTTAAATAAAGTATTTAAAATGGGAAAGTAGCGTTTAAAGATCGTATGGAAACTTATTAATTTTTAGCTCTAAATGTTCGTTAAGTTACTTTGACTTTAGAGATTTGGAAAACATAAGCTTACGTCAAAAATTAAAATTTGCTTATGTTCGAAGACATTGAATTGAAACAGTCAAAATATTATTTTTAGCTGCAAGGTTCAATTATTTGTTTTGATTTAGGTATTGGGTCAGGTTTGTCATTTAAAAAAACGAATTCATTGTAAGAATTGAATAACAATTTAATCACCTCTAAATCTTTTCATTCATTTTCCTTTTTTTTTATGTTTTTTTTTTCGGCTGTGAGATCCAATTTATCGTTCATGGAAAATTATAACGAAATGTATCTGATTTAAATAATCATTTATGAATAACACTTACACATGTGTATATACTCGTTAGCTTGATTCATTTCAATTACAATTTGGGATAACTAAATCTGACAGATTTGTTGAAGTCAGTATTAAAGAAATGATAATCATGGTTCTTTTGACTTAAGTGCAATATAGCTGAAAATTTAAAAAAACCATAGGATATCGGTTATGATTACTTTTGTGCACCAAAAACAACAATTTTTAAGTTTATTTCTTCTTCAACAGGAACTCATGCATCTGGAGCTTTTAATACAAATCAAAAATCAAATCTCATTAAAGATTATGCCTTCTCTCAACATTTAGATGTTTGGTCACAATTAATATTTGGCATTCGATTTCTTGATATGAGTATTGGGTAAATTATGACACAATTTTTTTTATGAACAAAACCATATCAAACAAAAAATGTCACAACTTTTCAGAATTAACTTGAAAAAGAGTAGAACGCCACCAGAGGATGATAACTTTTGGATTGTAAACGAGAACATGTTGGTAGCGAAATTGGCTCCAATTTTGAAAGATGTCAAACGTTTTGTTGAAACGTCAGGTGAAATTGTTATTATGGATTTCAGTTCATTTCCCATTGGTAAGTTTTAGAAATCTATTACAATATTAAAATAAAAATCGTTAAGTCTATAAATGCCTAAAAAATATATTTTCCAATAAATAAGTCAACGAAACAAATTAAATGATCATAAAGTATTTCATCAATATATGTATGTAGTTTACTACTACTTTCAATCAACCACCAATCAATAAACTTTCTGAGGACCTGTTCCGTACTCTGAATTCCGAAACTAAAAATTACAGAAATTCAGATTACCGAAAAAAAACTTATGTCATATTTCGTTAAGTTTGATTAAGTGGCAAAAACGAAGATTTTGACATTAAATTCTTTTGAATCGTTTTGAAGTCTCTTCATTGTAACTCGATTCAACTTGATATTTACAAAGATATGTATGTAAAATTCAATTGGAAAAATAGCGACATCAAATGTCAAGACGTCAAAATGATTCGCCTCAAAAGAATTCAATGTGATTCTTATGATCTGTTCGTTTTCAGAAAAAAAATGTTGTTCTCTTTTTTTCTTAGTACATTTTATAATTTGGTCCAGATCTCATAAAACTTCATCTTTATAAGTCTCTTTTAACCTATTCCTACTTTTTTCTTATATTTCTTTATTCTGATTCACAATTTCCTTAAAGGTTTCTATAAACGCCCGGATAGACACAGTGACCTGCTTCGTGTGATAGAAAAAGAAATCGGTAATTTAGCCTATAAACGCAACTCAACAGCCGATCGTAACTTTAAATGCTACGAACTATCAATGAATGACATCCGTAAAGCTGGAAAACACTTATTACTAATCTATCCAATTGAAGAGTTGCCATATCCCGATAGTGGTAAGTGTAATGCTGCTTAAGCTTTATCTAGCTATAATAATAAATATTCTTAGTCATTTCTTCTGTTGTGATGTCTCGAAACCGATTATTATTATTTTTACTACAGCAACAATAATAATTCCAAGAATTGCAAAAAAAAAGAAAGATAAGACTTGTGGCGCCCATAAACGCGAACTCTCTATAAAGTCTCTTGTTTGGTATCACACCAAACCTTTACTAGATATTATAGGGTTAAGCAAATTGACATATCAACACGTACCGTACAGGTTGGTTTAATAATAAAAATAATAATTGCAACAACAGTCGTTGATGTATACAATGGAAAGGAAAAAATTGGCCAAGAGAGGAAATCCCCATACCCCGGTGATATGTGGCTAGCGATGATGGAGCAACAGTCGCGCACAACAGTATAATGATGACAGTGCTTGAAGCGTGATTTTTTCTTGGTTTTTGATCTGTATATGAATTTGTTCTTGTTTGCCACAACTTAACTATATTGTAGGGTAAATTAGGCTAGTTTAAGAATTTTAAATAATATGCGAGGTTTTCTTTTGCCAAATTAAGATTCAAAGCAGAAATGTTTTTTTTTGTTCTAAGGAACTCGTTTCAGATTAGATTTGTTTTGGTTGGATTTATTTCTTGTTAGAGGGACTAGTGTCAGTTAAGCTGTCAAATTTGGAATCCAATATGTTTCGACTTTACATCAGAACATTAAAGAATAAATAAGTTCCAACCAACCCATTTAAACATTCATCCATATTTGTCAAAAAATCTATCTGATATATCTGATGTGAAAAATACAACATTTTTTGCAATTGATCAAAACATAAACATCAATTATAACTAAAGTGACAGATAATGATTCTAAAATTTATTTTAAACTTTTGGAGATTTTCGTGATCTCAGAAATCAACAAAAAAAAAACCTCAGAATTGAATTTTTAGGATTCGATTTCTCAATTATTCTCTATTGCATAATTCAAACAGGAAAACATGTACTCAGCTCATTTGACTTCTTAGTGAAGAATTCTGTTAATATATAACAATATATGAGCCGTTTATTTTGAAAGTGGAAAAAGTCACTTTTTCAAAAAAATCGAGTTAATGGCAACACTAAATAGAATTGAACGGTATCTTTTAATTTTTAAAAAATTTGCACTCACTAAGTTGAGAACTATTAAGATTTCTTCGAGAGAAGTATTGGTAATTAACGGTATAACAAATATCTTAAATATCTCGACTTAAAACAAAAGTGATTTATGCCACTTTCAAAATAAACGACTCATATATAGCCTCAGAAATCTTAGGAATATAAACTGGCTAAATTTTACAAGTAAAGATTGTTAAGACTTTCGAGAAATGTAGATCTTTATAATTGATTTTAAATAAAAGTAAATCAATCTAGTTTGACTAAAGAAACATGCGAAAAGGAGATCATTTTGACAAATTCGAATGAAACATAAGTTTAGTTAATTTGATTACAATGTTATTTATTTTTGACAGGTTTATAGTGATCATTACTGCCATTCAAAAAATGTTCTAATTGATCCAAAAATTTGTGTGTGACAGAAATCTGTTATCGCAATTGTATGAAATTGAAATACAAATCAGTAGAAAGATTTCGCATTCCTAATGAAAAGTTTAGATGTCTGTTAGAACTATCATTAAAATTTTTGATTTGGGATTTAAAAGCCATGAGGAAAGTTAGCTTTGTTATTCGTTCTCACAGCTTACGATCCATTTATTTTCTCAGCCTGAGATATTTTGTCTTTCCAAACTTTGCGGTCCTTTGCAAGCTCCCTCCAGTCGGTGAGACCAAGCGTTTTTGGGTCAGTAACTGCCTGGTGTTCGTAGCGGAGCTTAGGTCTTCCCCGTTATCTCGAACCTGTGGATTGTAATTGCAGCTCGTCTTCGAGAAAAAATGTTTGAACCGATTTGTTTGGCCAAATGTTCGCTAGGGTAATTTTTAATCCAAACGAGTCGTTCATTGAATTGACACTTGTTCTGAGGCAGGTGAACTCCTTGATTACATCAAAATTACTGCTATACCAACAAATAACTTACTGTCCTAGGCGGTGGACGGATGAGGCTTTATTTACTTCATTCACTTCAAGACCAACGTCTTACACCTGTTAATCTTTAGCTAAAAATGCTTCTAGAACAGCTCGCTTAGAGTAGCCGATGTCGTCCGTATAACCAAACAACTTTGTTAAGCTTATTATTTAAATGTATCTAATGAGTTGTAGAATAATTTTACCAGAATTTTTTTTTTTAAAGCAGAACCTTAATTTAAGTTCATTTGTAATTTTTTGAACCATGTAAGCTTTTTCAATAAGTAATATAAGCTGATTTTTAAATTACCGATTTGTAACAAAATTGTTTCACTAAAATCATTCCATTTTGTTTGTATTCCCACCTATCACTGTCAGTTTACTTTTTATTATCAACTCTAATTTGAAATGCTTAATTCCAATCAGGACATTTTTTCCAATGACAGAAACTTTCAATGGTACCCATAACCAACCTGTAAAAAAATTCCAATAATTGGTTTTAATGATAAAAACCAATGATAGCTTTGTTAGGCTCATACAACGTATAAAGAAACTTCATTTGCAGTCAACTGCATTTTTTTAACGTAAATTTAAACCAAGGCCATAAGTAAGTTTTTCAGGTTTGAATATTTGAAAGAAAAATCTTTGGGCAAGCTACAAGTCTTTTATTATTTGTGATTTGTTCTGTAAAAAAATGATATTTATTCCTCTTCCAATTTACTCACCCCTAACTTAAAACATCAAATAGAATCGTGAAAAAAATAAATGAATTACAGTGTAAAATAAAGTTCAACTTGCATACCAATGAAATAACATTATTAGCTGTCATTTTGACATAAGTGGACTTGACTTAATAGCTTGACGTTACCTTAACTGGAAGACAATTGTTTGGCACTTGAACAATTAGATGTTGGTCAGGTTCACACAACACTTCATTTGCAGTCAACTGCATTTATTGGCGTTACATTTTTACCCAGACAAGAAATTAGTTTTTCAAGTGTCATAAACTTCAAACTCGGAACTCCTTCCTCTACCTTACTAGCCTTTTCCTTCGTGCAAAAACTACCAAAAACATAATTGTCTACAAAACACTCCTTAGGCAAACTACAAATCCATTTCTACTTGTATTTCAAGGCAATATTTGGCAGTTAGACAATCTGATACAAGAAAGGTTTGTTATCTTCAAATTAATAATGACTTCCTAATAAAATACAAATATTCTCAGCTGATATTTTGACAATAGTAGACTGTTTAAAAAAGACACCTAAATTGGAAGTTCCTTTTTTTCTGATAGTTCCTTGTAACTAAAATTTCTATCCAATATCTTTTATTTTTCCAATTTTGTGCAACGTGAATAAAATTTCCCTCGGTATTTTTACATCTTGGAAAACGCCAAAACATGTTCAATGTTCTTTGAAACCACTAATCAGACCTTTTAGTGTGAAAGAAATCCCCCAGCAACTTTATTTCAAACATCATAAATGAAGAAGGGAAATTTTATTCACGATATCCCTCAGTATGTGTAGCCTGCGCCTTAAAAGTCAGTGTTGTTATAAAACTTCAAACTTTTCGTCTTCAACATATTTAAAATACAAATAGGGTATATTATGTAACATTTGTTTTAACCAAAAGCTTTTAAACTCATTTATTTTGTACTATTTTTTCTACTTTGTGCTACAAAGAATCCGAGATACTCTGCCCCACTTGGAAGACATTCTCACTAGGTGACATGAATACATCCGCATCATTGGATTATATGAGGTTCTTATTTGCAAAGAAAAACGACTCAGTCATCCAGGATGAAGGCTGGATATTCCATGCAGTACTTGGACTTGAACAGGCCCTGGTAAGAGATTGACTTTAATCTTTATTCCTCTTTTCTATTTCTTGTTTTTGTTTTTATTAATTGTTATTATTGTGTTTTTTTTTTGTTCTTGTTATTGTTATTGTCGTTGAAATTGTTAAGTGCTTTTGTTTAACTTGAAAAAAATTATTTTTGCATCGTGTGCAAAAATAAATAAACATCTCGTACAAATGAATAAGAGAAAGAACAAAAATCTTGATACTCTCAATAAAGTCTATTATAAGTTCAGCCTTGAAGCGCTACTCTAGATATCTAGAGTTGTTGTTTTGCTGTACGGCTTGGCTATATTGTTGGTTTAGCCATAAATAGATAGACCCCATGCATCTCTCATCTGGGTGAAAGCACTGAACATGAACAACAATCAATATTATTTGTATTTAACTTTAAGCTACGTTTGCACCTGTATCACTTTTTGTACGTCTTAAGCACAAAACTCCTTTAGTAATGACATAGTTGGTCTTTTCGTTCTCTGATTACTGTTTCTTTTTTGTTTTGCAGAACACATATAGCAAGGCACAAACCACTGAGGAACGGGCCGGTGTTATTAATGTCAAGCTATCCAGTTGGCTTGGTGGACCATGGAGTCTAACTGCAAATGTTGTTGCTGTTGACTTTTTTACTTATACGAATTTAATTGATATAGCAATTTATGCCAACTTGCATAAGGCTTTCACCATAGCTAATAAAAACCTAACGCGTTTTGAAATTGAAAATTATTGATGGCAAAAAGAGTGGCAAGTAGTGGCAACTGGTGACTGCACTCGCAAGCTCCATGCAAGCCAAGTGAGAGATGTCTTTAAACGGTACATGAGTAATGAATGATTTTGTTTTTTTTGTAATATCAATTTGAAATTGTAATTAAGTGAGGAAATAAATTTATAAAAAATTGATTTATTTTATTTTTGTATCCTTTTAAGGCACAAAATAGCAGAAATTGATAATCTTTAAGACCTTTGGCAAATTTATATAGGCTTTTTTATACAGGCCATTTATAGCTATCATTTGTTTTCAAATTTAAAAACCAATCATTAACATTTTTTTGACAAGTCATTTGGCAATCATTGAAAACATCTGTCAATAAAAAAAATTCTTCAAATTCACTAAAACTAAATTTCTGACATAAAAGATTTGAAGAAAGGCTATCTACTAGTATGTGATTGGCCAGATGTCCAAAATGTAGTTCCAATTAAAGTTAAACTTTTTTAGAAAGTTGACTGAAAACTTAGTCAAGAAAAGTCAAAAATTGACAGCTGAAAGCTGAATTTCATAACTTTGTGATTTCTTTAAAGTGTTTCTTGTCATATTTGAAAAGAAATAAGCACCTTTTCTCTAAAATACATAACACATCTTATGATGGACTTGTAACCTATGATAGAATGTTTGTGTAGATAATAAAGTTGTTGGAAGTTGCAAGTAAGTACCAAGTAAAGTAAGTAGTCAAGTAAAGTTGGAAGTTTGAAATTTATAGCATCTAAAAATTAACTAGATGCCTTTGTTGAAATCACTTGCATGTGTCGTCTAAACCTGCCCATGGATAAACTTTAAGATATCTGAAGTTTGTTCTTTTTCTAACCTTGCTACCCATCTATTAAAGTATTGTTGTTCATTACGATTGTAAAGTTGTGTCCAGACCAAATCACCTTTTTTTTTTAATTTTAGAAGCATTTGAAAATCATTTCAGAAACAGAGAAACATTTTAACAATATTTTTTTTAAATGTTTCTGAAATATTTTCTTTGGTCTGGACGTTCGAGCAACATTTTTTATTTATTTAATTATCAAGCAGAGTTTTAACTCTTACAGACTAGGATATACATAATAATAAATATAATATTTATATGAATGAGAAACACAAAAACTAAACAATAATAATAATAATAACAATTAACACAAATATTAAAGTTCAGCTGATTGATTTAAAACATATATTTTGAAGGTATCTCTTGAACAACTTTTAAAAATATGAATTTTATTACATACAGCGTTAGTTTAACTGATGCAACGAGAAATTGGCTCGTTAAGGCCATAATTTGTCCGATGAAAACATTCATATAAAAGGTTAGATTCACGAACATTCCTCTGAGGAACATAGATGAATTGGCTTAACGTAGACGCCTGCCTGTTATGGCTAAATTCCACGGTGGGCCTACCGTCTGTGACGGAGTCGAAGGAAAGCGTCGACCAGCGCCATAGGGAAGCTCGCGCCTCCCCAGTACAATTCTGTGAACATGTTAAGGCATGTTCACGTCCCTTGCTGAGGAGCGAGACCTATCTAACGCCTCCCAGGATTCCTAGATGTTGGCAGGAACCCTGGATACCATTCGTTCCCGCGATTTTGGGTAACCACAGCCACCACGATACTCCCACAAGGGGGCCTACCTCTCAGACTGGCGGACCCGGGCGACGAGTGACAATGAGACACCAGAAACGGCACAGGCCCAGGGGCTCCTGTCTCCCGTGGTACCAGAATATAGCTTCCGGTGGAGCATTCGCAACCATTAAGGTCACTTCTAGATGAGTCCCTTAAGACTCGAGGTCTAGCAACCTCTGGCGTGCACACTTCGTCTTAAAGTCGAGGACAAAACCACAACCTAGTGTGCCCACCTCCCCCAATTGTACCATCCTATTTTCGCCCAGACACTCAACGGATAGGCTCGAATTAAGCGCGAGCCAAGCCGTTCAAACCAGCAACAGAAACTCCCTGATGGGGAGTACGGACAAACATCGCATGCACTCATCCATGCTGCGAGTTCCCAAAAACGACGATTCGCGGCCAAAACTACAACAGAACACAACACAAAAACAACTACTACCAGTTGCAACTGGATAGTTCGCTCACAGTCGCAGTCGCTATGCACCCCCATGTAATCCAAGCACACATGTCTTCCACCTCGCTTGTCTTTACGCTATGGATTCTGCCCTAATGGCCTCACCTGGAACAAAAGGAGCTTTCATCATAACAAGGTACTATAAGAGGACAACTGACAGGGCCAAAGTCCGGCTGAGGCCTGTGAAGACAACCCACCCGCCCCAGCAACTGACCCTCGCATTACCCGCATGCCATGAATCCTGCCCTATTGCCCAGATCATAACCTGGGACAAGAGGCGCTCTCACCATGGCATTATAATCTGGAAGAGCAATAGCCGACAGTGCCAGAGTCAGGCTGAGGCCTGTGAAGCCCCCCACCCGCTCAAACCATCTGTCGGCCATTGCTCGAGGAGTTGCGAACTCTCAAGAGACCCACCCGGAACACCAACCAGTGAGCTCCGAGTCAATATAGAACTGAAGAGTCCCCCTCTCGCCCAGAACCCAATAGAAGGAACCCCAGGGAATACGGACTCAGAAGAGTTCTACCTGACAGAGCACCAGGGGACCCAGAGAAACATAGCCGCGATCTGTACTATGCCCCATACTGACCCTGAGCAATCATTTAAGACTTCCTACAAAGTCTTGTCATGCCTACAGGACCAGTACTGGGGGAACACCTGATCCCCCGGCAGTATCTACCACAAGGACCAACAGAATGACACTACAACCGCTGAGTCACGAAGACTCTTTCAGCATAGATGGCTAGACTGTCAGTCGTGTCCCTCGCGAAAAGGACACGACTGAAGTCACAGACGTCATCTGTCCGCACAACACCCATAGCAGAAAGATCCCTGAAACGGGCATATGGCGGACACTCAACCAGCACATGCTCCCAGCCCTCTCTCGCAGCTCCACACGCACATTCCGGCTCACGAAGATTTATAAGATGTAATAAATTAGGACATTTTATGTGATACGTTAAAATATCTCTGATTAACATAACAGAGAAGCAAGTACGCCGACTTTCCAGAGTTTTAATATCACCTTGTTTTGTAGGTTGGCATCTCAATTCGCCAATTTTTAAAGATTAAATATCGAGTAAAGTTTCTTTAAACTCTTTTAATTCTATTACATGAGTTCCTATAAAAAGGATTCCAAACCACACTAGAAAACTCCAACACAGATTTTACCAGAGAATTCTCTTGTATTTCTCTTTAAAAACATTTGATTAGCCTTGCATTTGATTAGCCTTGTTAACCTTATAGTCAATGTGTGGCAGGAATGAAAGTTTAATGTCTAAAACGACTCCAAGGTCCTTCATGCATTCAACTCGTTCTTAAGTTACATGATTAAGTTCATAATTGAATAGAATAGGGGTAGTATGTCTAAAACACGACATAACTTGGCATTTAGAAATATTAAGATGGAGGAAATCAGACTGACACCATTCTGTTAATCTAAGAACATCTTAAAGAACTAAATGACAATCAGCTAAACATTTTATTCCACGATACAACTTAAGGTCATCGGCAAATAAGAGACAAGGAGAAGATACAAAAATTGGCGGGATATCATTTATGAATAATAAAAATAAAAATGGGCCCAAATGACTTGCTTGAGGAACGCCTGATGGGACACATGTTTTCAGAATAATAGTCTTCAATTTGAACAATTTGAATCCTGTTGGAAAGGTAAGATTTTAACCAGCTCAGAAGTTTGGAGTGAAAACCGAGAGAATACAATTAATGCTTCAGCAAAATCAGTAAATATTATATCTGTTTGTATATGATCTTCAAAATTATTTAAAACGTAATTAGTCATTAGAGACAGATGTGTTGTTGTTGATTTACCAGAAATAAAACCGTGTTGCTTTTCGGATACATAGTTATAGGTAATTGAAAAGATAACCTATATTGTGTACAATTTTTTCAAATAGTTTTGGCATTGCAGAAATGTTGCTAATAGGCCGGTAATTGGTAATATCCTGGTTAGATCCAGATTTAAAAACAGGGGTAAGAAACAATAGCTTCCAACTATCAAGAAATGTACCCTCGGATAGAGATGCATTGAAAATCTCCGTAAGTGGTTTAGCCAGAGAATGAGCACATTTATGAAAAATAATAGGAGGAATTCCATCCGGACCCTCCATTTTGCTTACATCAAGCTCAAGCAACGCTTCTTCTACTTCGGAGACATCCAAAATCATAGAACTTTTATCAAAAACCTTAGAAACACTTGGTAATTCCTGGTTTGAAAACTATTCCGAAGAGTTTATGAATTGTTTCTCTATTTGTATTCCCGAAAACATTTCAAAAATATTTCTCAAAGCGTCCACACCAAAAAAATATCAGAAAAATGTCTCTTTATTTTCTCTGAAATGTTTTTTTTTTTTTTAAATAAATGGAAACATTTTTTTAATGTTTGGTGTGGACACACCTTTATGATTCGTAACAATCCACAACTTAGCAGTGAAGATGAGTTTTAAGACTTGACCTGCTAAAGTGAATGAAGTTTACAAATAGGAATTTTAGAAGGAAACAATAACCTTTAAAGCAACTTGGTAATTTCTATTATTTTATTAACCTTTTAACGTTTCGCAATCAGCTGTTCGGAAAGGACTAAAAATTCGAAATGAAATAATCGCTCAGTGTTTAAATATAAATCATTTATATTAAACCTTATATTTGATTTAAATTCGTTTAAAAACATAAACACAAATTATTTAAAGTTCTTAAAACACACATATATTTGCATTTGACATTAATATGACAATTCTAGACTGACTAGGTTTTATAGTGCAATTTTGTATTTGAATGTTGGCTACGTAGCTTAATTAAATGCGCCCAATGACACTTCAACAATTTTTTTGACTTAACAACAATAAACCATAGTCCGAAATAGAAACAGGCCTTTCATTTGTATTCGTACAACTCGATATTTCGATCAAACTTTGTTAGGCAATTCGCCCCAAATTCAACACTGCCAGTGAGTGTTATGACTCCGCCTGTACTTGATCGAGTTAATGATTCTATGGGCAAATCTTTTTTCGCACTCGTACTGTAGCGAGAGTCCTAAAAGATCTTAACAAACATAAATCTGCTGGTCCGGATGGTATCCCCGCTATTGTTCTGAAGAGGTGTTCTTCATCGCTGGTAAAACCACTGCGTAAGCTTTTTTATCTGTCCTACTCCTCAGGTCTCGTTCCGAGCGGATGGAAAACCGCATTTGTCCAGCGCCAAAAAAAGGCGAATATTCCTCACCGTCTAATTACCGACCGATTGCACTTACGTCCATTCTTTCCAAGGTCATGGAAACGCTGATTAATTATCAGCTCAAGAAATATCTTGAAGAACGGAAGCTTCTTAATGACCGACAGTATGGGTTTCATAGCAATAGGTCCACTGGTATTTCATGGTTCATCTCACCGAACAGTGGAACAAATCTTTACATAGTTTTGGAGAAAGAAAGATTATTGCACTTGATATTTCAAAAGCATTTGATAGGGTTTGGCATCAGACTCTCTTATCGAAAATGCGTGCCTTCGGTTTTCATGAATCCCTCCTTCATTGGATTAGTAATTACCTTTAGAATCGTTCAATACAAGTTGTATTGGATGGATTCAAGTCTGAAAACCACAAAATAAATGCTGGTGTGCCCCAGGGCTCTGTTTTATCTCCAACACTCTTTCTCACTTTTATTAGTGATCTCCTGTCTGCAACATCTAATCCAAAACATTGTTTCGCTGACGATAGCACCCTTAGCTTTTCATATTTGTTTTCAGATTCACACCCCTCTTCTTCGGATGTGGAACTGCAACGACAAAATATGATAAGCTCATTAAATTCCGACCTAAACAGCATTGTACAATTGGGAATAAGAAACCGCATGGAATTTAATGCTTCGAAAACGCAATGCTGTCTTGTATCGTTAAACTGAACACCTCGATATTGTCGGTATGTGTATCACCAACCACCTTTTGTGGAACGATCACATACGCAATGTCGCCAAAAATGCCGCAAGATGTTTGGGTTTTCTAAGGCGATGCAAGAAGTTTTTCTCCCCCTCTGATCTGGCTGTTATTTACAAGTCTTATATACGTCCAAAGCTTGAGTGTAACTCCCATATCTGGGCTGGTGCTCCTGCAACTTACTTAAGCCTCTTGGATAGTATTGAACGTAGAGCATTTAGATAGATTGGTGATATTACCATCATAAGATCATTTACGTCACTTGAACATCGTCGAAATGTTTCTTGACTCACCCTCTTTTACCGTTATTTTAATGGTTTATGCTCTAGAGAAATAGCCAGCTGCATTCCTCCCCTTAAACAGTTCAACCGTAATACTCGCACTTCTAGGAATGCTCATCAGTATACCCTCGAGCCCAACTTCAGTCGTACTCTCAAGTATAGAGATTCGTTCTTTAGCCGTACTCTGCGAATGTGGAATGCCTTTCCACACTCTGTCTTTCCCAGCTATTGCAATATTCAGGAATTCAAAACCAATGTGCACCGATATCTCCTTTCAAACCCTCTCTCCCTTTCCTAGTGCTCACACTGTGTCTACATAATAAGGGTAATATATCCCTTTGAGTGTGCGCTTATTATAAAAAAAAAATATTACGATGGCAGAGAAGTCGGAAGTCTTTTTCAAAATAAAAGGCACCTATATTTGAATATTTGTTTCGATTGCAATTCATGTATGGCATAGTTCCTATAAAATTGGTCTAAATTGATCGTAACGAAATATGGTTGATCTTTATATCAATGCTCATTGATAATTGCTTTAACTAAAATGCATCTTAATTAAGTTAACACAAATTGAAAGGTCATCGAACCAATTTTTGGTATGTTCAAGCAATTATCTTAAACATTATATTTTACATTTTGCAACTCGTTGATATTTATACCAAAAGCATAATTCATGCTATTTCATTCGTCGCCACCGCCCAACCTCGGTCATAGTCAAGTCATACTTATTACACATATGAAAAATACAATTTATTACCACTTAACTTGTGTCGAATGTCGACACAATTAGCATAGTCGATGTCTTTGACTTTTTCAATTTAATTTTTCCAGATCACATCTCGAAAATCCATAAAGCTGTAGATATTAACAAAACAGCTGATTAAATGCATATAAATGCAGTAAACGTCAGTTCAGTTGTGTTGCTATGTTAAACAGTTGACTTTTCAAGGCAGAACAAATCCGTTTCGTTTTTAAATAAAAGTTTATTTAAACAAAAAAAAAACAAGAACAGAGATCGGAGCCGGTAATATAAAGCTGTCACTCTTTCTCCCTCTCTCTAAAAGAACTTATTAGTGTATTACTATATTTAATTGTGAGCTGGCAATTTTTCTAAGCTAAGTGATCAAGTCTAACTGGTTACTTAGATATGAGAAGTAATAGCGTCATATGGGTTTTTAGAATGATTCATCGATTGCATTTAAATAAGACTTAACAGCTTCTAATTACATTAATATAAGTATAAAAGGTGTTTTTCTAAGAGGTATAAAACTTAACGTTGGCAATTTTAACTGGCGTTAATTTTTTCACCAGACTGACTTCTAAACAAGCTTCTTAACTGTTGACATTTATATTAAATATGCACTGTTCGAAATATACGTATCGGCAGAATTTTCTTTAAGGATGACGCTCACTTTGGATATACGTCATTAAACGTATTTGGAACGATGTATGTTAAGTCACCGTTACATCCACAAAAAGTGACAGCTTGGTGTGCTTTTTAGGTTCGTTTAGAACGTTACAGTCAATGGTGACACCGCTTAAACATGATTATACTGACCTTTTCATTAATTAATTGAGATACTATGGCTGCGTTCAATCTCGTGTTGGATAGGGTATTTTGGATAGGTGGATTTTAAGATACCTTGTTGAACGAGTTGGATAACTGTATTGAGATAGCTGTCAAAAAATAAAAACAACTTTTAGCTGTTCACAAAAAGCAGATAAACATTTAAACTTCGAAATCAAAATTGTTGTTAGATAAAACATTTAATGGATAATTCTACTGATTCGTCGGACGATGATGAATTGATAGATGCGTAACAATTTAATAAATAAGAGATAACCTTAATCTGTAATCAATGTTAAATTTCCTCTTAGCTCAATTAAAATTCTATACGATTAATAATTTACATACTTGCGAAATCTCCGGTTTTAAACTATTTTCGTTTAACAGAAAACTGTCTTAAAACGAGGACTATTATGAAGTGACAATTCCTAGATATAGAAGGCAAATAGCTTCTTTATCGTCTATTATGTACAGAACATCCTCAAATACAACTTCAACTAACATTTCGTATCTTTTTGTTTACCAACAAATACAAAAAGCTGAAATCAATTTTCAAGTTTCTTGAAATTCAACCGTGTGTTGAATCAAATGTTCTGTCAGATACCTACATACCCCAGAAATTCTTGGATGGCTTTGGATTCCTTTTTTGACATCTCAGTTGTTTTTGATCAGCTGTTATTTTACAAGTAAAAAACAGAAACAAAGGTATCCGGATACCCTATCTGTCTAAGATTGAACGCGGCCTATGATGGCTGAAATACAAACACGCTTTAGCTTCAGATTCGCCAGACGTTTATGAGTTCAGCCATAGGAATTTAATGCATGCTATCACAATGGAGCTTTGACCTCACGTTTCGTTTGACAATCGTCGGAAAAGAATGTAGAGTTACGTAATGTGACTCCAAACGTAAGGTCTAGTTCAAATTTGCTGAACATTTGCTTTGTCTGACAGCTCAACAACTGAAAAAAAGAGTCAACAAACAAAATACATTTGCTTTTGGAGGAATTCCCATTGGTGATTAGAAAAAGTTAAAAGGTTAGTTATCGAATTATTCAGAGAAAAACTATAAAATTTGTTTTTGATCGATTTCAAAATTCATATTTTTAACTGCACGAAAAATCATGAGAAAAAATAACAGCTGCTTATGACAGAAGTGTCATTTTAGAAATGTCATTCAAAGCAACCTCGAAGCAGGCCATCGTAACGCAGACGAAGCCGAAGCTGAAGCCTGTTTGTGTTTGTGTTTCAGCCACTATGTGCAGGAGCTGTTGTTTCAATAAGATGGCGCCTAGAAGGAGCAGCGCAACATGTCACACAAGTCGTGTTGCGATTGATTTATTAACGGAAAACTTCGTTTAGTTACGTAGCGGATACGAACTCTTGAATTGGCCTTCAAGATCATGTTTTGACTATTTAGTTTAAGGATATCTGAAGTGGCTAGTCTACTCCAATAAGCCCGATACGATTAACAAGTTACCACTTGGACGACGACATTCACTGGCTTTGGCTGTCATTTATTAGAAATCATGTAATAAAGTAAATTTCATGTTCATTGACAAAAAATTGTTTTTATTTTGTTCAATTTCAAAGTTCCACATCTCTGAAAAAAACACCCTTTGTGTGTGTAGTGCTTTAGCAATTATCTAAGCTTTTCATTTAATATTTTCATATTTACAAAGAATGTTTCGTGTCGGAAAGTAAATGGATTATTTTTTCTAACCGCATTTTTCCTTAATTTCATTCGAAATATTTTGATGATCAATCGAAAATCTCATAATTATCAGTGACGGTATTGGACACATTCCAAAAGGTACCTAAATTCTATACCTTACCCACATATTGGACGATCAACAACTACGATCGGACGGACGGACGCATGGACGACTGGTGTCAGGTGCGAAAAGCATGTCTCCATTGAGTAATTTAGTTCGAGACGTCCATGAAAAGAATGCGGCCTTCAGGTGTTCTATAAGCTCACAAGCTACTGAAAACCTAGCTACTGTTGCTGTGTAACAAAGGGGCTAGCGGTCTATTGCAGTAGATGAATAAAATTACACAAGAATGTTATTGGCATATTATCTGTTGCTGTGTGCATTGTACAAAAATCATAAGTTACTTTGAGTCGTGGCAAAAATGTTGCCGCAGAATAGAAAAATAATAATTTTCTAGTGAATGCAATAAATTAATGGAGCTTGGGATTGGCTATGAGGAAAACAGTTTTTTGTTGTTTTGAATCATAATTAGAATCTTTATTAAAATGTCATTTCGAATAAATTATGGATGGTTTTTTTTCGTATGTAATGTATGACTAATGTTGATCTTTTTGCAAAAGCTTGGATTGTGTAAGAACTTGGTAAACAGTAAATTATTCAAGTCTTGATCTGACATTAATGATTGTGGATACAATAGAAGAGTGACTTTCAAGTCTGCATGTGAACTTATGTTTCCATTTGTATGTTCTATTTAAGATTTCTATTTTCCGGGTTATGTTTATTAATTTAAATTCAATACATTTTATGAAACTAAACTATTCCTGAGTGCTTTTAAAAATGTTAAACTGTTTTGTTTAAAGAAAAATTAACTCTTTATTTTGCAAAAAATAAATAAGTTAAAAAAAAGTTCAATAACTGTAGGTTAGACACAGAAGTCACAAACATATGTGACGTACTCATAAGCAGGTTCCAGACAACATAAGGGACTTTGTTTGCAGTCAACTGCATTCTTTGAATGTAAATTTTGACCAAGGCAACAAGTTAGTTTTTCAAGTGTTATAAATTTTAAGCTGTTAACTTTACTTCACTAACCACTTTTTTCAGTTGGTCGTGCAAAAACTACCAAGATTATTTTGGCATAACTTTCCAGTTAACTTTCCAATAAAGTTGCGTTAGTTGGAAGGTAAATTTTTGGCATTTC
Source organism: Eupeodes corollae (assembly GCF_945859685.1). Classification (NCBI taxonomy): domain Eukaryota; kingdom Metazoa; phylum Arthropoda; class Insecta; order Diptera; family Syrphidae; genus Eupeodes; species Eupeodes corollae. The sequence continues at coordinate 142,089,501 of NC_079148.1, read as the reverse complement.
GCCAGTCAGATACTAGAAACTCTCCTTACTTTCAAGTCCCTTATGTCAACTGAAACTACCCATTGGGTAGGTTCAGACAACATAAGAAACTTCATTTGCTTTCCACTGCATTCCTTGAACGTACATTTTGACCAAGTCAACTACATAGTTAGTTTTTCAAGTTTCATAAACTTCAAACTCAGAATTTTACTTCTCTAACTTTTACCTTCAGTACACCGTACAAAAACTACCAAAAACATTGGGCAGGTTCAGGCGATATAAGGGACTTGAAAGTAAGGCAAGTTTCTAACATCTGATTGACCAGCTGCCAAAAAATTGCTTTCCAACAAAGTTGACTGGAAAGTTAGCCAAGAAAAATGTTCCTAACTATTAAGTCAAGTCTACTCATGTCAAAATGACAGGTGCTCATGTTTTTTCATTCAACTGAAAGCTGAACTTTATTACTCTATGATTTATTTGTTTTCTGAACAACTGCATTTAATACTTTCAGTAAAATGGTTCCTTGTCATATTTGAAAAGAAATAAGTAATATTTCTTTACAATACAATTTATAAATCGTGATGGAGTTGTAGCTTGCATGAGAAGTTTTTTGTAAACAATAATTTTGTTAGTACTTCTTGTACTATGAACTTAAAGTAGAAGTTTGCGAATGTGAAATTCATGATCAACTTTCCAATATATTTTTCTTAATTGGAAGGCAATTTTTTGGCAGCTGTCCAATCACATACTGTAAACTTGCCTCACCTTCAAATCCTTTATGTCGTCTGAACCGGCCCATTGTCTCCATAGTTCACTTAATCAGACTATACAATATTCCGAATTTTGAAAATAGTTCTTGGCGGAGGATGCACTCTCAGTTTTGGTTTCAATTGTTCTAGAAGGCCGCTTTACTATATTTTGGCCAACTTTTGGATTTCTTGTTTTGTTCGCTTCTACATTTGAGGAGTGTTTACAGCTTCCAGCATTAATTTTTATGGTGGTTAAAATTGTAGCTTTTCCTCATCTAGTTTTTCTCTGAGTAAAACTTCTCTTCCCAAAAGTAAATTTTATTAAATCAGTTCACGTTGATCTTCAAAATACAGTGGGCTGATGTTAATGGTTAGTTACTGCTGAAGCTTGCGCCTGTTTTCAGATGGATCGAACATCCAATTTTCAAAAGTATCGCTGTTGACGGTATAAATTCCAGTATTTTTGAACCTTTTTACTGTGGACTTCATATGTACATATATGCAATACCAAATATCTCTGCAATTTTATATTTCGTAATCATTAACGGTGAGCTAGTAACTACGCATCCAACTTTTTACCTCTGATGAATAATATTGGCTTAAAGGGTCTGGCAAATAAATGGATAATATGTTCCGACCATTTTTCTTTACAGTTTTGGTTTAAAAACAGTTTTAAATAGTCTTAAAAGTCCAAGGCCCTTGCGGTTTTGTCCAAACTTTCCCTATTAATATTTCATGAGAATGATGTTTCTACAAAGTTTTTTATCTCAATTCGTTAGAGTATGTATTCTGGCCACACTGGAATCTGTTCTTTCAAAAGAAAATTAAAAAAATTTAATAATGCTGAACTTATAAATGGGATTTTTGGTGAAGTATTTAAACAAAATAAAGAAAGTTTAATAAATTACCAAAACTGCATATTAATGCAAAATGTATCCTTTTGGCTTCAGTAGCTATACTTAAGTCCCGTCTTCGTATGGAATATTTCGCAATTTTGCAACTTTGTTAATTACTAATAGGTGTTTTCTTTAGACGTGTGGTTTTCCATCTGGCAATAGTTTTTACGGAATTGGTCTTTTTGACAGCTGTCACTTGATTCAAAAATCAGTCAATTTCTTGCATAATGGTCGAAAATTGGACCTGGAATTTATTCGAGCCAGCCGTAGTACCCGTGTCATGATGGTTATTGCGTAGGACTGTCATGCCAGAGGTCTTCGGTTCAATCCCTGCCTGTGCCATTTAATAGTTACCGGTACTGCTTCTTGAGGAGAATTGACGAATTCTCGAAAAGTAAGGGTGTATTCAAAAACGTCAGCCTAACTAAGAACTGCGGTATCTGCATTCATAAACTCAGATTTTCGATCGAACTAACCGGCAGTACCTACCGTTCATAAACGTCAGACTGTCGTAAGCTTCGCGTCGGTCACATTTTGCAGCTGAACTTGTTTGGCTGCAATAATTTGTTAAGCTTAAAAATTGTTTCGTTATAATTTTCTTTCTATTTTTTCTTTGCAAGATATTTGTGCCAATTTTAATTTTCTTTTTCGGTAAGCGAATCAAAAATTAAGTTCAACAAAATTTGTTAAGCATTCTACATTGGGAGTTCACAAATGCATCAGAAAAGAAATGCGATTGTACTAACGCAGATTTTCTGCGTTTATGAATACACCATAATTCTTTTCATGAAAAGTGATTTCTCAAATTAGCCTCTCGGATTCGGCTTAAAACTGTAGGTCCCCTCCATTCCTGACAACAGTACTTGCAAAGAGGAATGGTTGAGAGTTGTAAGTAACTAGGCAACGGACTGTTGCGCCATATAATTTATGTTTACCTTTATGTTTATAATAAAGCTAATTCTTGGCCATCATAGCACTCAATTCTATGCGTTTTATTTCTTCTTGAAGACCAAGAATCTATTTTTTTTTTCGTTCCAATCTGGCCATTTTATTTACTCTTTTCTACTATTAAATATTAATTCTGTAATTTCGATGTCGTGGAAACCTCAAACAAACTACTAATTTCCTAAAGGGGCAATTATTAGCCAGTTTCGAAACTGTGAGCAAAAGTACCAGCCTCAAATTCGTTTTGGATCGACCAAATTTTCCAAATTTGTTTCCAAAGTGGTCACTGGTAATTCTAAACATACGGTTTAGAAATTTGTATCAATATAAGGACTCAAAAATGTATTTGAAATGTATATACCTATGTTCGTTTTCATATATAATTTTTTTTTCTAAAAAGGTTGCCTGGAAGTTTTTTTTATTCTGTTCCTTCTGATATTGCTAATTTTTCTGCCATAGTGTTCCCTTTTAATACGTTGAAAATAAGTTTAATTCAAGAGATTACAAAACCAATCCTTATACTCCATTTTTGTGAGTTATTTTCCTCAAATTTCGTTCTGCTAAACAAAGTGCGGTGCTGAGAAAAACAGCTTTTGCATTTAAGAACCTCTTTTTTGCTATAAATGGGAAAAACTGTTGGAATTATAAACACAGCCTTTATATTGGCAATTCCTCATTAAAGGCAGTAATCTTGAAAAAGCCTTTAGATGGCACATGCAGGGATTGAACCTAGATCTCTGGCATGAAAGAATACGCTCTAACCATCACGTATTCTGGTTAGGTTTATTCTTCATTATGACATTGTGCCTAATATTTGACGTAGTATGTAGATATTTGGAATTCCTTTTCTAACATCGTTGGATTCGGAAAACCTTGTTTACCCAAAAACCTTTTGAATTCTGTAGCGATTATACTTAAACCTAACCTAAGCTTAATGATTACAGTCCTATTCTTAAGATGGCTTTTATTTTGATCTAATTTTCAGTCTTCTCATGATTCACTTTAAGCTTATCATTCTTTTTCCCACAAGGTTTTCCTATTCCAATGAACAAAACGTCATATTTGTAATTCAATTCCAGAGTTAATATTCTTTCACCTTCATCTGATTTGAGAAACCTATGAATTTCTTATATGTAAATTCCTCTTCAATAAAACATCAATAAATTTTTTGTTATGTTACATCTATTTTTATTTGTTATCATAATTATAATTTTAATTGTAAATGTTAGAATTATAAATTTTTTGTTTTTTTATTGTTTTGTTTTGTTCTTATGAAAAATATACACGCATTACGTCTTTAAATGGTTTTCTACACATTGGACATTTAGTAACTGAAGACGCACACTTCGTACATGCTACAACATGGCCGCATGGCAAAAACGCCGTATTATATTCGGCTGCATAGCAGATTTTACATAATTTCTCTTCTGGAATGATTCTCTTGTCAGAATTGTTACAACTATCGCTTCGTTGAAGCAAATCTCTATCTAAACCACCCGTTGATGTTGCAGCTGTTGCAACATTTGTCGTCGCAGATGCTATTGTTGCTGTTGCTGATACTGATGCTGGGACGTTTTGTTCTGATGTTTGGGTATGGATACTACTACTACATTCTTGATTTTCTGCATCACTACCAGCCGATGACGCCGTTGTGCTCAAAGCCTCTTGAGTTTTTTCAGCTGCCCGATTACATTTGGCTATCACAGCATCAATAAAACCCTGCCCCTTAATCAATTTCAAATAGCGACACTTGCTAAACCATTGAGCATGTTGCTCCCAGGGTTCGTCGTTCTCATCCCAATCTTTCAGGCCTCCACCGCAACTAAAACAATTCACACGATCACCAACGCCTGTATAGAAAAATCCCGCTTCGGCGAGTTCTTTAGGTTTCTGTTTCATTGTACGTGGCCATTCAGCAAACGACCGACATCGTGCAGCTTCGATCGCATACTCTGGATAATCCATTTGATAAATCGGAGGCGAGCTTGGTCCTGAACCCGCTGACGCCGCCGACGATATCGAACCCTCAGGATAGGCTGTGGGACGAACTTCAATTGAATCATTACTACCACACACATCATAACTTGCTGGCGGCAGGATACGTTCCAGAGCATCGGCATTAAGTGGAATGTTATTTGTCGTTCGTCTCCGCAACAATGGACAATTGGCCGACCATTTAATATGTTCACTCACTGGATGATCGCTCTCCTCCCAACGTCCAATTTCCACCTCACAAAAATAGCACTTAACTTTGTCACTTTCGCGGGTATAGAACATCCCAGTTTGGGCCAAAACATTCTTATCAATATACTCGAGGGGCCATTCCTCGAATGTTTTCAAACGTTCACCTTCCGAACGATAAATGTCATTCATGACAAATTTTGGAAAGAATCCAGGCTGATCGTTAGTTTTATTATCGATTTCATCGATTGTACTATTATAGATGTTGTTGCTGTTGTTTAAAACAACTGAAATTGGATGTTGGATATTCTTTACAAACAACGGAGTTATATTGTTGGTGTCCTTTATTGGGGAGCCAAAGATACTATTCGATCCTGTTGCTCGTTTGAAGAACGAATCCACACGTGGAATTTGTAACGCAGACATTTTTATTAATTAATTGGTACTTCTTGGTGTTTGAAAAATTGGTGGTGGAGTTTGAATTGTTATTTTTTTGTGTTGGTGGGAAGAACTTATCAAGTACAAGATGATTTTTTACACAATGAATGTTCTGTAAATAGAAGAAAGAAAGAAAAATTCATTAGAAATCAGGATTTTACAAAAGTTTATTTTATTTAATAGTTTAATTTATATATTTTAGAAGAAGAACAGTCAACATTCATTCACATCACACATAACCTAGGAGAATGGTCTTGAGCTTTGATTTTCAAAACTGATTAAACTTTTAATGGAGCATCAGTTAAAAATTGTAGTTATAGTAAACTTACAAATGAGCAATAATTTACAAGTCTGAAGCAGTTGACTATTACACTGAAATTCGCTTTAATGAAACAAAATCATGAATTTTCAAATCTAATCTACTTTATTTTTAAAATGTGCTACAAGGCTTTATGATTTATAAGCACCTGAATATTAATTCTACGAAATATTTGTTCATTTAACTTGTTTCTGATAAAATAAATTTAATCATTTTTGGGGTGTTTCCATTGAAATTTAAAAAAAAGCTTTCGAAAACTTCGATTTAAATTTGTTGGCAATCTTTTGAAAACGAATTATTAGAAAAGTTTTATGTGAAAATCTAACACTTACTTTGAAAATTGTATTTAATTGTTAAAATTACATTCTTTAATAATAATGGAAAATTATAAATACAGGAAATAAAAGAAAATATTAAACCAAAAACGTGGCAGACTTTCTTTAACAAAAAATGTCTACTGGTTAAATACTCAAAAGTGCCACAACGTTTATATGAAGCAACAAAACAAATTGATATCGTCTGAGCTGATAAGGTTGGCTTTCAATTAGTATAAAACAATTTTTAAAGGAATTGATATCATATTTCTTAATTTATTTGCTGTTGTTGCAAAATAACAATTCTTAGGCACCTACTTAATAACAAAAATATAAAAAGACTTGATAGATGTGGGCGGCTATATAAACAAATGAAATGGAAAACTCCTATCTTATCTTGTTGTAAATTTCTTCATAATTTTATATCATAAAGTGGATATTCTTATAGATTCTAGAATAACAATCAGAAATGAAAACACCAAACTTGAAGTTTATCTCAATAAAATCTTTTAATTTGCGACTTACCCCCCATTTGAATGGAATAAACAACAACAAACAACAAGTTTTGAAAAATATTGTTTTCGATTCAAGCAAATCAACAACAAGAAAACAAATTAGTAATCATTTTCCACCTATTTCTCTGTTGAAAAGTAAATAGTTCAGATTTTTTCTTGTTTACTATAAGCTTGGGAACCACCATAGCCTCTCTAACTTATAATATTTATGAATGATTTGCATAATTGTTGTTTTTTTAAAAAGTGTAAGTCTTATCAACGATCCTTGAAAAGGGAAAAAATGATGAACAGAGTGCATGTTTCATGATAATGACATGACTGAATTCAAATATTTTTCCTAGAAATTGCATTTAATATCAATCAAAAGCATTAAGTGCAGTGACGTAGGTTTTTAGATTGAAGTACTCAATTCAAAAGTGCATGCAATGCAAGGCTGATCGATGATGACATTTTAAAATAAAATGCAATATCAAAGTGACGCATATATCCACCGGAAGTTGGTCTATTTCAATAGAATCATATTCTGATTTATGACTTTTTACTTCCTGTGACAAATATTTGAAATGTATTTGTTTGTAGATTGCAAAACTACAAAAATAGGAAATAACTGAAGGACATAAAATAAGTTTGAAAATCTGTTGATCTCCTAAAACCACCGAAGCGATGTCTTCTTAGAATATGATCAGATGTTACAAACATTACAACAACTTTGAGAGGATTAAATAGGACAGAATTGAGTACCTAATAAAACTTATCTATTTTTACGACTGCAAATGGATGAACCATGTACTTGAAGTTTTTATTAGGTTTGTACAAGCCTTGCAAGTGGAGGACTTTTTTTTGTATATCGATACAAATTTATAATTAGTCGACTCCGTTTATTTGCGAATTTCAAAACTTCATTTTTAAAAGATTGTGATTCCAAAGAATTTTTTGAATTTAATGAACTTCGAATAAATCAAACAACAAAAAACAACTTTTAATTATGAAATAACAGTTGGAAGGATATAAAAAGTCAAAAAGGGTTTGTATTTCTTTTTTTTCCATCTTAATTTTGAGATGGATAATTGAGAAATCATACTTTATAAGTATTTGGTAGTAATCAGAATTCTGACAGTAATCAAAGTACCGAAAGTAATGACAGTTCTCACAGTTCTGGCAGTAGTCAGGGTTCTGACAGTAGTGACATTTCTGACAGTAAAAAAAGTTCTGACTGCAATCAGAGTTGTGACAGTAATTAGAGTTCTCACAGTAACGAGAGTTATGACAATAATCAGAGTTTTGAAAGAAATTAGAGTTCTGAAAGTAATCAGAGTTCTGACAGTAATCAGAGCTCTGACAGTTCTGAGAGTAAGAGTTATGACGAGAGTTCTGACAGTGATCAGAGTTCTGACGGTTCTGACAGTAATAAAGAGTTCCGACAGTAATCACAGTTCAGACAGTAATCAAAGTTCTGAAAGCAATCAGAGTTCTGACAGTAGTGACAGTTCTGACATAAATGAGAGTTATGACGAGATTTTTGATAGTAATCAGAGTTTTGACAGCAATCAGAGTTCTGACAGTAGTGACAGTTCTGACATTAATGAGAGTTATGACGAGATCTCTGACAGTAATTAGAGTTCTGAAATTAATCAATGTTCTGAAATTGATCTTAGTATTAAATGGAATTTCTAAATAGGTAGAGTTCACAGCTAGGGGCCGAGTTAGATAGAGAAGTTTGTTATATGAAGTCCTAGTTCAGTTTGTTTGAAAAGGACTGAAAACAATAACTCAGAAAGGAAAGTACGGTTTAAGCAGAGTGCATATAGTCGGTGTCGACTGTATTAAAAAAACAATTTTTAATTTATTTATTTTACCGCCCTAAATATATATTCATATATCTATTATCAGGTTAACGCCGCAGACCAATAAAAAAATAGGTATGTATATAAAAGAATTGATAAGTAAAGAAAAACCTTTATGTTATTTGCTGAAGGTTTTTTCGTTTAAGCAAACAAAATTTTATTTCAGTGATATGATATCAGTTAAGATATAACTTATCATTCTCTTCTTATCATCTGATTTTTGTGCGTTTCATTTTGCAGTTCATTGAATAAAATAAAATAGGTATGCAAATATAAAACATTTTCAAAAGGAAAGGAATTTAAAGCCTCAAAAGAAGATAAATCCCATTCGAAGATTATTCATCAACCTATTTTGTATGATATAAAATTACTCTTTAAAAAGTATAATAAATATTTTAAAATTAAACCCAGTTTCTTTATCTTAAAGGCACAAAGGCAATACGCATATCTTCTTGTGTCTTATCTTGTTTTTTATTTTCAATTATTTCTACATTATAACAGAGCTCTAAACGTTTTACTTCTCTTGTAGAATTTTCATTGTAAGATTTAGTATCACAATCGTTGGATTATAAAACTTGTTCGTTCACTTAAGGAACGTTCATAGTTACATAATTTATATTTTTTTTCAAACTGTGCTTTTTCAAAACTAAAATAAGAATTAATATGGCAATAAAATTGTTTATAATTTTATCATTAATATCATTAATTGCTGGTCAAAATGATCTTTTGGTGCCAAATTACGATAACGTTGAACATCAACTAAAACATTTTGCCATAAAACAAACATTGATACTGCATTGCGACATAACCAAAACCGGAGATTATGAATTGACATGGGAAAAGAATGGAACTGAAGTTTCTCAAGTAAGTTCACTCGAAGGTCGTTATAAAATCATAAGTCCCGAGAGGAAATTCATCATTGAAAAGACTGAAGAAAAAGATGCTGGCATTTATAGTTGTCGAGTGAATACTGGCTCCAAGAGAGACATACGTGTAGTGGCTAATGTGGTGGTACGATTGCCATCGAATACCAATGTTGTTGAAGGTGAGAAACTAAAAATAGTTTGTGCTGTTGTTGGAACCGAACCACGATTGTATTGGGAAGCTGGTAATTTGACAATATACAATTCAACTGGACGTCATATATTGAAGCCCGATCAGAATAACAATGAGAATGCCATTTTGATTGTCGAGAATGCCGGTCTGGAAGATAGGGGCGAGTACAAGTGCCATGCTCGTAATATTGTTACAGATTTGGACTTAGCTGAAACAGCGAGTGATTTTACATACGTTCGAGTGAAGGGCAAATTGGCTGCATTGTGGCCTTTCTTGGGTATTATTGCTGAGGTATTCATTATGTGTACAATAATTTTGTTATACGAGAGGCGTCGCACCAAACGCGAGCTAGACGAAACCGATACCGATGGGAAAAACTAGAATTTAAAATAAATTACTTAATGTAAACAGTATTAATATAAGAACAACATGTTTATTTTGTTGAATAAAACTTCATTACTAAAGAAAACAAGAAACAAGAGTGGTGGACTTTTTTATACCTTTGTTTTGGAGTCAAGTATTTTAATGTGACTTTTAACAGGGCGTTATAAAATACTTCCAAGTACAAAATATATGATTCTTACGTAAGCAATAAGTTAAGTACCGTTATCTTTGTGATTTGAAATCGATTGATAATTGGACTTTTGAAAATGCTGATAGAAAAAAAGGTGCTCCAATCGATAAAATAACACCCAAGGACATAACTCTTGACTACAAGTTTCTTTTATCAGTTTCAGTTCTTTATTTAAACTTATGGCATAGTTTATGATACAATTATGAATAGGAATAAATTGACTGTAACTTCTTTCCATTTTCCCTTATTCTTTATCTTGAATATTTTAAAATTCTTTTCTTCAAACGCACGTTGGTGGTCATTGATTCAAGCCGGTCTCCTCACCGTCATCCAATGAGAATGATCTGAGACTCATTTAATAAATTCTTAATGGAATTCCCTAAAAATAGGAAAATTCTCAGAACTAATAAGAATAGGTTCATACAATAAAAAAAAACATCTGATATTCGACCTTAACATAATTCATAGACCCCGCGAGAATGAGAGTAGATATAGGTGTTCCTTGTTCCCTTCTCTTCTCCTAGCTGTCTGCAACAACAATACTCATTAATGGTCCAAAAAAAAAAATACCAACCAGGGCAGCGCATAGGGCATTAGAGATGCCTATTTAAGATTATACTCGTTAAATAAGAGACGACGACGATGAAGAAGAAGAAGATGAAGGTACCTATCTTTTTGAAAGACATTCCTTAAGGAAAACAACGAATAGAAAAACCTATTTTTTGTATACCGATTGAACTTTGCCGATACACAAAGATGTAATCCACCCCTTGTCGCTTTCCGTTCCTTTTGCCTGTTTTTTGGAATGCAATAGGCTATAAGATAATAATATAAGAGATTTTTCTCAGAATCGAAAGACTCGTCTTTCATTGTTAGGTCGTTGGCGATGATGATGATGGCGGCAGCGGCAGCAACAGCGGCGGCGGCGATGGTGGTCGGTCATACTCTTATAGAATCTCTCGATTCCAATCGCGCCCGCATTCCATTCTCACAGTAAGCTGCAACAGCAAACAGCTAAATGCACAACACACCAGTGCAGAGTGAAGTGTAGAACCCGTCTTGGATGTGCACTACGAACGAAATGAAGGAAAAACGTTCAAATCACGGTTGTTTTTTTTTTTTTGTTAGTTTTTAGTTTCCAGCGATTCTCAAGAGTGTACTTCTTGTACTTCTTTTGAAGTTGAACCCACCACCACAAAAAGTGGAAGAACTGCATTCCAGAGGTTTTTTTCTGTTTCTCATTTTTTTTGTATAGCTTCTTATGTTCTTTTGTTGCTTTTATCGTGCAGTCTAGCGATTGGACTATGGACCGAAATCTGTACCGACGACGACGATGGTTTTTCTCAACCAATTTCTGTATCCATTGATGGTTTTTTGTATCCCGTCGTCCTCTGTGGTTAAGCTGCTTGATTTGTGTTCGTTTTGTTGCCTTTTTCTCATGCAACACTAGTTTGACTGCATTCCATTCTAACTTTCTCACAGAATGTTCCACCACTATATTATGGCAAGGCAAGCAATCAGAGGAGTGGAACCTAGTTGCAGTTGCAGCACAGAGCATAGATGGGGGGAAAATCCCCCCGATGGTAAGTCTCTCACGCTGGCTGACTGTGGCAGCGAGTTGTGTGTGTGAAGATTGGATATATAAATCGCGCGGCGCGCAAAGGGCTTTACTTTGCTATGCTATGCTATGATGCCTCCACAATTATTGTCCGCTTGCGCCTTCTTCTTCACCCGGGCTTCATCAATGATACCAATCTAGTGGGCTTGAACACGACTTCTTTTTCCAGCCGACAACGGCTACAACAACCACGACAACACAAAAGACGAAGACGAAAACGACGAGGATGAGGACGGACGGGCCCAAAGGTATGCAGTCATACAGCTTTGGGGACGGGAAAATCGTGAAATAAAAGACTCCAGAGCTATAACTCCCTAAGATGCACAGAAGAGACCACCACAGCTCACGAAGTTTATAGTAGTATGTTGCTTTAACGTTCAATTGCAAACGCAAAGGCAAGGCAAATAGCCATTGCGAGAAGAAGAGACGAAGGAAGGAATACAGCTCAAGTCTCACAGTCACAGTACAGAGCAGCAACAGCAGCATGCATAAAACAAGTACATTCGAAAATGCCTTGTGAGGTCTTTTGCTTTGCTTCTTCGCGGGGCCTTAACTTAAAGACTAACTACACATCCAATATTTGTATATGTACGAGTAACAATGCATAGCTATATGTTGGGTTTTGGGTACAATGTCCAATTCAATTGAACGCTTGCGAGTACAAATTCCAAGAAATCGACCATAGTCTTGCAAGATCAACACAACACAATCTTCTTTTTTAAAAAGAAAAAATATTGTTAAAATTTAGTTGGTTTAATACGCATACTCTAAAAACTGTCTCTAATTTTTTGGCAATACAAAACATATGGTTTTTTGGGTGACCAGATATGTATAAGGGGTTGATTCCTATATAATACATAGGTATATACTTTTATGTATCACAACAATATTGCGTCATACAAATAAATGAGCACAACAAACGGATGTACATTATGTAGTCAAATGCCGAACCGAGTAAATGATTTTATTTTTTTTTTCTTTGGGGTAAAGGGAAACCGGAAATTAACTATTTTGCAGCTGATATCTTGTGGTTGTAAAATAAAAATCAATATAATATTGTCATCGATGTTTGTTGATATTGGAATGGCATAGACATAGTCTACTTATTTAAGTGGAATGATGACAATATAGATTTTATAGTTTAATTCGTCATACATTTTTTTGAGAATTTTGTGATGTTATGGAATTAAATTGGAACTTGTGATAAGATAAGTCTGTCATAGAAATAGCTCTTCAAATTAAAAACTGAGCTCCTATTCTTTCTTATTTGTGCGATTTCCTTTTAACCTTTCTAAGTTATATCTTGATTCATGCTAAAGGAATAGTAAAAAGGATTAACTAAGGGTAGACAACATTCTTACCAAAGTTACCCTCCAAATTATTACCTATGTACCTGAAGAAAATATTAAAATCTAAAAACAAGAAACAAGAAAGGTATATTTTGTCACTGAACATGAATCATTAAAAGCAGGTAGGAATATATTTTGGCAAAATGAGCATAACAGATGAATTATTTTCTTCCTCCACCCAAAGATTCCTCATAGTTGCTACCTACTTATCAAAATTACAAAATGGCCGACAATGTTAAGCAAATATCTTCACAAAATAAAAGAAATAAGGGATAATGTTGGTTTTAGCTTTAATCTGAAGTTTATTTGCTTTTTCTGTGTAAATTGAGTTCTGGAAGATTAAAGAGATTTTAGGGTAATTTTTGGTACAAATTATAAAAAAAAGGCAAGTCCTTTATGGTCTGTAACCAAAAGTACCTACTTATAGCAGATAAAACAGAAATATTATAGGTAGCTAAGTAATGATACCTTCAAGTGGAAGTTGAGTGTTTATAAGAAAAATATTGAAAAAAAAAGAAAAATACTGCCATACAATTCTTATATTAATTAATTTAATTAGCTGGCTTATTATGCGCTCCGTTTTTATGAAGACATTTGCTTCGTTCCACTAGATATGTAGGTACATAGGTACCTAATTTTATAGACATAGTCATGAATTAATTAAAAATATTAATTTCTATGGTTTAAAAGTTTGTAAATATCATTTTGGCGGTAGTTTATGTTTGAGATGCATCAATGATTCAATATCTTCAACAAAAGAATGCTTATGAGTTATGAGGTGAAAGGCTTTTATGTGATTTTAAACCATTTTTCGCGGAACTATGAGTATGTTCGTTATGTTTCTTTTTAGCAAATATCTAGAAATCTGAGTAATAAAGTTTACATAAACATACACTCAGCGAAATAAAATAACATACACATTGGAGACTTTTAGAATTTTTTAATAACATTTATTCTAAATCATATAAATACAATTTTTGTTTTGTTTTTAAATTGTATTAATTTTTGAGGAAAGAAAAAGCTTATGACAAATTTGTTTATATAAACTTTCAACATTTTAAGGTTAAATTAGTTTAACAGTGCCTTTTGTACTAAAAATAAAATCATAGTCTAATAAATTAAGCACAAATAGAAACGAATTTTAATATACAAATTAATTCTTCATATTATGTGACATTCAGTTTTGACAGCTTCTATGGCAAAATAGTAATGGTTGAATCACAAACAGGCTTCAGCTTCGTCTGCGTTACGGTGGGCCTGCTTCGAGATTGCTTTGAATGACATTTCCCTCCAAAGAGCAAATATTGTGTTTGTTGACTTTTCTTTACAGCTGTTGAGCTGTCAGACAAAGCAAATGTTCAGATAATTGAACTAGAGCTTCCGTTTGAAGTCACATTACGTTAAATTACGTTATTTTCCTTACGATTGTCAAACGAAACACCATTGTGATAGCATGCATTGAATTCTTATGGCTTAACTAGTAAACGTCAGGTGAAGCGTGTTTGTGATTCAGCCATAAAAGAAATGACAAAAATTGGACGAAAACCAAAAAACTGATCAATGATAGTTTTTTTTGTCGTTGAGTGTATAACGTTCTCAAGAAAAAAAAAAAATGGAAATAATTCTATCTAAATATTGATATCATTTTAATCTGGCCATGTTTTTTATTTAGTTTATGATTTCCATAGAATTTGACATATCATCTTTTGTTTGTTGTTTATTTTAAGAGAATTTAGTGTATTTTAGGATTTTATTTTGATGATTTAAAAGAATTGAAATAATCATTAAATAAATAGTGTAATTTTACCTATTCATATTTATCTTTTGGGGGTCTTTTGTGAATAAATTTTCTACAGAACTTGTCCCATGTTCGAAAACTGGCAAACATAAGTAATGGGCAGGTTCCGACAACATTAGGGACTTCATTAGCAGTCAACTGCATTCTCTGAGCGTACATTTTGACCAAGGCAATTAGTTAGTTTTTCAACTGTCATAATCTTCAAACTTGGAACTTTACTTAACTAACCTCTATATTCACTTCATTGTACAAAAACTATCAAAAACATAATTGTCTACAAGGCACTCCTCAGGCAAGCTACGAACCCATCACGATTTGTATTTTGTATTGTAGAGAAATATTACTTATATCTCTTCTAATTTGACAATTAAAGTAGTACCCGTGGAATGATAATCTTGGGTTCGATCCCTGCCTGTGCCACGTAAAGTTTTTCGGCGGATACTACCTCTTGTGAGGAATCGACAAATTCTCCAAGAGTAATTCTTGTCATGAAAAGTGCTTTCCCAAATTAGCAGTTCGGATTAAGTTCGGAGAGTTGTAAGTCACTAGTCCTTGGTTCTGTACGGACTTTTGCGGCACCTAATTTATTTATTTATTTGACAGGAAACCGTTTTACACAAATAATTAAATGGAATTGTGCAAAAAGTAAATAATTCATGGAGTAATAAAGTTCAGCTTTCAGTTATGTTAAAAAATATCATCAATTGTCATTGTGACATAAGTTCTCTTGACTAACTTTCCAGTCAACTTTCCAAGAAAGTTGCCTTAATTGAAAGGCAAATTTTTTGGCAGCTGGCCAATCAAATACTAGAAACTTGCCTTACTTTCAAGTTCGTTATGTCGCTTGAACCTGTTCAATGTCAAAATCATTTCTTGAAATTTATTATCTTCTGGGGACCTTGGTTTTTATTTCAATGTGTTAGATTTGAGCTTACAAACAATTATTTGTATGGAAATAAGTACATATTCAAATTTCACCGATTGGAAACATTCAGAGGGAAATTGTATACCCCATAGCCCCCATCAAGATTTATTTTAAAAAACAAAAATAAATTAAATTATGTGGAAAAAGATAACCGTAGCAAGAAATTCTTTTCACCTGAAATGTAGATTTTTGAAGTTTCCAAAAAATTTTAAGGTGAAAAGATGTTTGATTAGTAATTTACAAATCCGTGAATATGTAGAGTGACATTTATCACTTTGTTGAAATTGACAGTTACAAAAAAATAATTATTGTTTTTTAGTTTAAAGTTTAACTATAACATTAGACTTAAGCTTGTAATCAAGAAAAAAATAGAACATGGCGGAAAGAAATTTTATTTATCTGCCTACGTTAAGTTATATTTTGTGGAAACTGACAGATGAAAATGTATTGTGAACACAAAACAAAATGGCGTCAAATTGTTCTCTTTTGATTAGGTTCATTTTAAGTTATCATCATTTTATCTCACTCCCACTTGGAGTTTTATAAGAAATAGGAAGACAATTCCAAGTTATTGTTATTTATAGGTATTTTAACTGTTTTCCGTTTAATAATTTGTTATTTCTTTTGTTAAAAGTTTGATGTTTCAAGATGCTACAAAAGATTTAAATTTTACTGTATAGCTGTCATATGCAACATTCTATTAAAATAAATGACAAAAATATGATGGAAATGTCAATTTTAATAAACTATTGAGTTTGACGTTTGTGAAAAAGGGAAAATTAGCTAATTTAACTTAAACATTCCCAATAATATTTTACATGTTTTAAAATCAAGGTAACTAAAAGATAAGAATGTCTATTTTTATAAAGTTTTAACAAAATTTATAAAATATTATTTATTATAAATTCTCTCAAATGAAAACTGACAACATAGCAAAATAAAAATGAATTTGCTGTTGTTTTGTGTCACACAGCAAGCAGCAGAGCAGCAGCAGCAAACTCTCGTAAAAATAGTACATACAGAAGAAAAATATATTGCTGGCACCACCGTATACAATTTTTATATATATATAAATGTGCTGTGAGAGCTGTGCTGTTCGATTGTGGGAACGGGAAACCAGACAAATACCATTCGAACGCAAGGGAGGGTTGAGGGGCATATAAGAAATAACAGAAAAATAAATACAAAAACAACGAGGGGTTTCAGTTCAGCCGCCAGCCCAGCAAAAGCAGAGAGAAAGCCATACCATAATATTAAGTACGAGATAATTTCCTTTATATTTTAAATGAGATTATTTTTCCCACATACTTCGGACTGCCTTTGTTTTTTGTGCTTTTAAAATAAGTCTCTCAAAAAACCTAGAAAGCCTCCAAGCTCCAACATCATAAAAAACTTAACTTGAACTTTGCTCTAAGAACTCTCAAAAATCTTAAACTTAAATAAAAATCCAATGGAAGCCAAAAGACTATATCCAAATCTTTGATAAATTAGATGGAATAAAATAGACCAAAGACCACCAAGGCGCACTTTTTTCGCACTACCATATTCCAACCATGGTGAATATTGATTTTTATTTCTTCTTGCTGCTTTTGCTTAAGCTTGTGAAGGGAAGTGAAGAGATTTCCCCTCACCAAAAAAGTCTACTGCTAAAACTGATGCTGCTGGTTACAAACGAAACGACGGACGTCGGTCGACAACGACGACGACGAAGCAAAAGGCAGCCATGTTTTTTACACTAAACGGAACACACACAACGTTCATAGCTACAAATTTCTTTTTTATTATCGCACTCAATGGGAAAAAATACAAATATTTCTTTTGTACGCCACTAAACTATAAAAAATATAAAACTTTTTTAATCGAATTGAAAATCCAAAGAAAAACCTACCTTTTATTTCGTTTTGTATTTATAAAATAGAGATTATTTTATTATCAATTTGTTTGAGGGGTTTTCTTTCCTATTTTGTAGTAGTTTTTAGTTTAAAAAATAATTTATATCAAAAGATGAGATTCCATTTAACGGTTTATGATGAATTAAATATTTTGCGAGACATTCAAGAGAGAATTAAAAATTGTTTTTGTTTAACTTTTTTTGTTTTTTGATTAAGCGATTATTAAGCTTTTCTTTTATTTACACACATTTCATTTAATCACACACGATATATTTTATGTTGGTTTTGTTGTTTATTTATTAATACAAACTTATATTTAATGTTTTTTTCATAATTTATAAATAATTATTATTTATTTTATAAATATACAAAAGAGACTACGAAACACAACTATCTTTTCTCAGAAGTGTACGTTGAACTGAAAAAATGGAAAACATCGAATGGAGTTGGATTGAAAAAATTAAGTTAAAGCAGACTGTTTTGTATGAGATGAGAAGGTTGTGGATGTGAGGAGAGTAAGAGGAGTTGCGAGACGGGTATGGTTGTCGTGTGAACGTAGAGTGGTGGAGTGTAGGGTTGCCGTATCATGAACTAACTTAAAAGACCAAATTTAGAAATATTTGTCAATATTTTCTTTTAGAGCACTGAGCAGTGTTTGATTAGAGTTCTTCGACTTATTTGTGAAACACACTGGACAAATAAACTGTCAATAGCTTAGGGATGTTCCATCTGTCACTTTCATAGCACACGAAACAATCCTGAAGTCAGCTGCGTTACTCTTTCCACTCCAATAGTTCGATCATGTAATTCAGGGCTTATAGAACGCTCTCTAGATCTGATTTAAAAAAGAAGCACATTCCGAGCGTTTTGATATCTCTGAGCTAGAAAAGAAATAGATCTTTTTTTGACAGCTTAGTTCTCTGGTCTGAGCTTAAGAAGAAAAACGCTTAATGGAGCAGACAAATTAGCTCAATTTCAAATTTTTAAAAATATATGGTAACTTCAGTCAAAATTTAAAAACAATAACGTTATATTGTTGGGCTAATTTATGACTTTTAAGCTGTCTTAAGACCTGAAGAATGTCACTCTTTTATAGCGTCGCTGATGCATAAGCTTCATAACTTGATAAAGCTTTTCAATCATTCACTTGTGCTAAATGAAATATTGCTGAAGTACAAATTTGGGCTACTTTGAGCTACTATGAACACATTCATTATTTGGCTGTGATCTGTCAGTTGTAATACAACACAAATTGTCGGCAATGTTGTTAGAAAGATTCACAAAAATACTGCTTTACGGCAACCCTAGTGGTAGAGTGTACATGTACTTTGGATTATGATTGTATGGATGATGATGATTTTCTTTGCCGTCGTCATCGATTGTTTATACATCGTTGTGTTGTATTGTGTGTGGAAAAATTTGTTCAATGTATGTGTATGCGCGATATGTTTGAATGGAATATGGAATGAATTTTATTTCGAAATGGTCTAGAAGAAGACAGAAACTTATTGGAGAGAATGAGAAATCAGTATACGAGTGTATACTCTAGCGATGGAAAATAAGGAATTTTTGTTAACTAGTATTGTAAGAATACTACTGATGTTCGTAGTTGTGAATTTTTGTGAGTTGTGTGAAAAGATGAAAACACGCATAAGCGGAGTTCCCATTTAATAGAAAATACAACCGTTGTGCGCCGTTTGACATGCTCCCTGTGAGTTGGAATTTTGTTGTTTTTTTTTTTATAAGTTTCAACTAGACTGGGTTTTTGGACATTGACGTAGGAAAAATTGGGGGCAAAATTATGTGATTTTATTGAGTGCCCTTTTCTAAATATGTATGTAATAAAAAATGTTTTAAATTGTCAAAAGTCCAATTATAAACGGAGTTATTCAATACAAAATGTTCGAAAATATAATTACAAATAAAATTACTTCAATAATTTTTACAAAACAAAAGGTATCGATCGAGCCTTACATATGATAGTCTAGTGACTCAAAATATACATAAGTTAAAAACTTTTTCAAATGGTATATTCTTTATTGATAGCAACATATCTTACTGCACTGTTCCTTAATATAATACAGGCGTAAAAACTTAAAATTGGGAACAACAAAGAAAAGCCCCAAAATATTGAGAATAACTACGATATTTAAAAAATTTAGTTAAATACTATATTAATGAAGATGTTTAACTAATTTAATAGAAAATATAACAACATGGATACTTTAATCATAAGTGTCATAGTTAATAACATTTTAACATTTTTTTAATTAATGTCAAAAATGTACAAGATAGGTACAAGAAATTCTGAAAAGTCAAACATTTTTGTTCTTGTACCCGATTTGTTCTTAAATATTAAAACAACATACACGTATCTTATATTCGTAAAATATTGCATTGTTTTTTATTGATAAAACTAATTTTTCAGCATAAGAAAATATTAGGAATTAGAAAAAATTAGGATGCCTTTTACAAGGTGTTTTAAAACTAGAAAATTATTGATTAATATTGATTTACAATCAGCAACTTTCTTTGAGTTTGAGTATACAAACCGTTATTTCAAAAATTCTTATATTGTGATATTTGAGACAAATCAATAATTATCCTCGTGAACTCTTTTTATATAAATCTTAAAGAATTGATAGTTGTATGAATTTTAAAGCAATCAATTTTGAAATAATTTATAGGGACACAATTAAAAGTCAGTGAACGAATTTGAGAGAAGAGGTTACTGCACTAATTTGTTTAGTTATTAACATTGAATATTGGTTAGTAAGTAGACCACTATTCTTCCTCCAAATATCTATTTCCTAGTACCATTTTGCCAGAAAGTAGCACATTTGTATGCAAATTTAACTACGATTTTTTTCGGTGTCATCATTTATAAACGTCTTGATATTAATAAGTTCTATAAACTGATTCTTCTTTCTTTAAATTTTCTTAGTTTTTGTAGTTCTCAAAAAGTTATTTGCATTGGAGTTATCAGAAATTGTATTTGATTTCAATTATAATCTTTAAAATTATTAAAAAAAAAAAAAAACAATTTAATTAAATTAGTCATGTGCTTAATTAAATTATTTTAAATGTATAGTTTTTTTGCATTTATAGTTCATATAAGATTTCTTTGTATTTTTACTATACCATGTTTGAACCACTGCACAATAAATAGAAGCAACATAAAATTAATTAAGTCAATCATAAGAAAATTCTCAGAAGACATTATCTTAAAGCTTGAAGACTAAAACAAATTAATGGTAAAATTAATTCAGTCTTACGACCAAGAGTATTGAATCTTTTAAGTTTCTATGTGGTTTATGAAATTTAGAAGAAGTAAAAATGTCTCACTCTTCTGATGGTATCCTTTATTACATAATTTGTCATCTTCAAAGTTTATTGTTTTGTTTGCAATTTAAAGAAAATTAACGAACATTTGAAAACACAAACGAAAATGTATTCGCTTCTATTGAAGTTAAAGTCTCACTAGTATTTTATACTTGTAAATACTATATTTCAGTTTTTGATTGCATACCGCAATTAAATCATCAAATCTGTTTATTTTATTATCAACCATCATCCACAAGTAGGAGAATCTTTTTTAAAAAATTAAATAACTCAGAGTCTATCCGTAGGCTTTTTAAGATCTTACACTTATAATGTAATGTGTACTTAAGTATATGTAGATATTTGTTAAATTCAATTATTTTAAAACCAGAAATCGGGAACAAATATCCGATTAGTTTTAAAATAAAAAATCCCACATTCCATTGTTTATGGCTAAGTTTAAGGTTAAGGTCTCTATAGAAGCAAAACATATAAGGCAATGATTTGATGCAAAATTCATTGCAATATTAATTTAATGGCATATGTTCTAAACTTATGCAATGTGAACTTTATTTTTATGTTTAAAAATGTACACATTTATGAAAAATTCGAAAATTCGCTTCATGATGTCTTGTAGCTCTGTTTATTTGCAACAAAAGTATGTATGTTGAATAAAATTAATTTATACACAAATGTATTTAAATGTATATAGTAGAAATTTAGGTTGAAGTACAATCTGTACTTTCATTCAAAAATATTTGAAGGAATACAAATGCTAATCTAAAAATGCTATTTCAATGATTCCATTCAGGTTAAAGTACAATCTGTACTTTCATTAAAAAATATTTGAAGGAATACAAATGCTAATCTAAAAATGCTATTTCAATGATTCAAACGCAAAGAAAACCATTCTTAAAATTCTCTTTCCGAATTCTTTATGTTATAAATTATTCGGAGACAAATGTTCATCTTTGTTGAAATGCTACAATTGTGTTGAGTTTTAAAACACGTCAGCACAGAATTTTAAATGATTAAGTAAAATTTTAAAGCCATTTTTCGCAAGGAACTAAGTTTAAAAGATAATAAACGTTATTTTAAACGGATTTGATATCTTACTATATCTTAACAATGTGCTAAGGTTAAAATCACGGAATGGATACTTTAACTTTGAGCAATTTGTCAAATGCATATGACATCTGTACAATTGTTCGTATAAAAGCAGCGGATGAATTGGTCCAGTCAACAGTTGGGAATTCTAATTATTAGGCTCGTTTAAGCATATTTGCTTTGTTTATTTTCACTAACTGTCACTTTTAAGATATGTTCGGATTCTCGTTTTTTTTGTTGTAATAAATGTTAAGTAGCAATTTACTTTCTAGCAAAACGAAAAGAAATGTTTAAAATTTTGCAGTCCCTCAGTGAATTATTAAATATTTAGCAATTTGTTAACTGGTAAATTGTTAAACTCTTAACAATAGGTTGTTTAAAATGTTGATCAATTGTTTTTTTCAACAATTTAGAAATTTTGATACACTTGGTTTTTAATTTTTTTTATTCATATTTGACTATCATAGAACTAAATTCAGCTTTTTAGATACTAACGTAAAAACTACTTCGTTATCCACCATACAAAATTTATTTCCTGTAACGGTAAAATTTAAAGTTATTTCTTAAGTTTAAGAAAACAGCCCCCTCTCAAAATAAAATTGCCCTACGCTACTGACATTTTTGTCGGTTGCACAGTCCCCTCAACAAATACACACACTAAAATTTTTCATTCAACTCGAGTGGAACGTAAAAATGGTCAGAATCAGAATCACGAACCCAAAACAAAAATACACTCTTTCTCGCCCACTACACAACCGACGTCGACGTATACGTTGCATCTTGCGTACGCATTTACTTTTGCCGTTTCATTGCATCGTCGCGTCGTCGTTGCACTGCATTTTGCATAGAGTTTCGAGTATTGAACTGAGTATGCATTGCAGTGACAGTCGCAGTGTGTATGTTGTATGTTGCATGGAGTTTGAAATTTTGGTGATGAACGAGAAAATATTCATTTAGATTATAGCAAAGCGCGGCGGTTGCCGATGCCGTCGCGCCGCTGCCGCATTACCGCTCTACAAACGCGCAAATACGAATACTCTACTACTACACATTTTTTAGTGTAGTATACACACACAAATACTAATGCATATCCATGCACACTACCATACACATCGTTGTTGCAACACAAAAGGATCCTCTTGGTTGCACACGGTACACGGAGCAGGAGCTGACGGAGCGGATGTTATTATATGCCTTTGCCATGCTATCGCTATGCATCAGCGAATGGCTTGAATTGCGTGGGGGGGCTTCCCAAAAATTGTTATTGTTGTTGTTGGTTGTGGCTTAAAGCATCTTCAATTCTTCATCCTACACTTTTTAATTGTACAGCGATAAAATGAAGGCGAAGGGGTAGGACAGGACATGGTGTGGTGACTCTGACTGCTGATGGCGGCCTAAACCAGCAATTTATTTTATTGGTATGGTATGGAGTATGGTGATGGCGCATGCCAAACAGAACGTAGTCATTAAAATGTTGGATTTGATAACATGGCGGTCCCGAGGTCGGTGGTAAAAAGTGAAGAACGATAGCCGAATGTGTGTTTGGGTGATAGTGAAAATTGAAAACTTTAAAACGCAAAATTCAATGGAACGGCGAAGGATGGACTTCGTCTAGTGCGAAAAATAGTACATGTTATCCCTGCATATATATTTACTACCTATGTTATGTTTTAATTCTTTTATTTTTACAGGAACATTTAGACCTACCGAACCTTCCCAAAATTCTACATCATCGTAGGTATACAAATGATATATCTAAAGGATGGCAAAGGAATGCATACTTGTAGTTGTCGATGACGCCACAATGATTGGGATTGGGATGTGCCGAAGCCCGAAAGTCCAGCCGGTTGTTGTTCTTATTTTGTTCAATGTGTTTTTTTTTTTAATACAAAGAGCACCTGGACCTGGAGCAGCTGTTTATGGATTTAGATGAAGTTGTAGTCATACTTACCTATATGAACTATACATCCCGGCATATGGTATTGTATCTTAGGAGTGAAAATGTCACAACATAACTGTTGTGGAAGCGATTGCAATAAATTGCTATTGTGATGTTTTTTTTTTTTAATTTTGGAAAGAAGATGCAATTATTATTGACACTAATTCTGAACTTGGGTTTTAAATGCAATAAAAAGATTATTGAACCCGAAATGCGTAGGAGTACGAAAGGAAACCACTATCTTTTATTTCCCATGTCATTTGTTAAGGAGGATGGTAAAAAATGTAAACAAGGTGGGTAGTTATTTGAATGAATTTAATTTATAGGTACATTTTTAAATAGGGTACCTATTTTTGGAACAATCATTGTCAGAAATAGATAATATCGACGGTTTTCAGGCCTGTGTACATACAGTAGACTCGCGATAACAAAAACACCGTTTTACTTGAACACCGGCCAACGTGACAATTTTGTTTAAACATTGACTACTTTGTAGCTTGAACAGTGTGTGAAAGCCCAATAACGTGAACAACTTTTAAATGCCTTTGATATAGCTTTGATCGTTTTTCGATTTTTCAAATCGTTTTACTTAATGGGGAATCCCGTTAAGGATCTTCCAGGTATTATTAACTTCCCATAGCAAGACCCCAATGGGTCCTAATTGTCGAATTGAAAATTTTGACATTTCTCGACGTTTTAAGGTCCCTAGAGTCGAAATAAAAGATTTTTGGAAAGATGTCTGTGCGTGCGTGTGTGCGTACGTTCGTACGCCCGTACGTCGCGACGTTTTTTTCGTTGTCCATAGCTCAAGAACCAGAAGAGATATCGAATTTAAATAATGTTTTACAGATAAAAACGCAGAAAGATACAGAAAGGGCTCTGAAGAAAATTGCGTGGGCGGTTTTTTTACCATAGCATTTTAAAAAAGGTGAACATTTTGGTGAACCTTAAGTGTCTTAATAACCAATGACGATAGAGACTTGAATTAGATTTTATTTAATATATTGTAACGTGATATCAAGGAAGTATATTTTTTGAAAAAAAAAAAATCCATTTAACGGTTTTTTTATAAATCAAAAAAACTGACAAAAAAAAAATGTGTCACCTCCAAAATTTTACGACCGAAATATGATCTCCAAAACAATTTTGTGCAACGAAGAATAATGTTTTTGAGATCTGATAAAATTTTGAGAAAAATCTAATTGACAGTTTTTTTATAAAAAATAAAAAAAAGAAATATTGTTTTTAACATTCTGAAAAATGTTGAGAAAAATCGAATTGACAGTTTTTTTACAAAAAATAAAAGCCCAAAAAAAAATGAATAAAAGTTGGTAAAAATTGATTTTCGACTCAAATATCTTTTCAAAAATTGTAGATATTGGCCTTAAACTACTTTTATCTTCAAAAAACATTGTTGTTAACATTAAGTAAAATTTTGAAAAAAATCGAATTGAAAGTTTTTGTACAAACAATTAAAAACCTAAACAAAAGTTGAAAAGTTGAAAATGCTATTAGGCTAACAAAACTTTTCTACAGAAATAGTCGTCTGGCATCAATTTCGACCGAAAAAACTAATGTTATTGAAGCAAATTGACGTTAAGAGACGCTATTTGCTATTTAAATTCGGTTTGGCAACGTCTTGAAAAAGAAACAATAGCCAAATGGTGGACGAATATTTTAAGCTTAATAAGAAATGATAAAGACTCTAAAGAGGATATCCCACTTGCTGTTTTGAGAGAAAGAATTTGTTTACTTTACTAATCAACTCTCTGACTCTCAAGAGGAAAGTACACTAGAACTTTTTCACGAAATTGATCCAAAGGTTTGAACATTTTCTCTTGTATACAGAAAAACATCTGATTCGATTTGTGCCCTTCTATGTAGATAATTTTTTAGGTTGATGTCCGTGAATGGAATGAAGATTTTCCAAACGACACCGAAACCAATTAGGTTTTAATAAGTGACGAATGTGAAAGCGAGGACAGTATTGTGGAAACAGCACATACCAGAATAGAGCCTAGGGAAGCAATGGACATTTTCAAGTAGGCTTTGGAATGGGCTAACGTTAATACAGCAGACATCAGGGTACTTAAACGACTTCGCGGAAAAGGCAGTTTTCAGCCAAATAGAAAAAACAAAATTCAGAAAAGGATTACGCATTTTTTTCATTAATTGCAACACAATTACATTTTTTCATGTACATTTACATTTGAAATAAAAAAAAACACGAATTTAGATGAAACAAAGGTCTAATTTATTTTTAAAAAATTTAAGAACTACACCTTCGTCAACATGAACAACTTCGATAACGTGAACACGGTTTTCAATAGTTCACGTTACCGCGTGCCTTCCTATGTATTTTTTTTCAGCGCACCTTTTTCACGGTTGCACTTTATACTTGTGTGTTTTTTAAAATTGTTTCGACGATTTTAAGATTTTGCAATATTGTATGACCTGTCCACATTGTCTCAAATGTCTTACCAAATATTTTATGGTACAATTTTGTCGAAATCTATTTTTTTAAATACATTTTAAAAAATTACAGAAAATGGTTGATTGGTTTTAAGAACAATGCTACACCCTGTGTTCCCGAAGGTGTCAATAACCGTTTGGACAAACGGATCTGGTTTTCGTCATGAAATCTCTAAAAATATATCAGAAAAGTATCAATTTTGTGGTTCCACAGCAAAGCCACTAGGTGTTTCAAAATGTGCATCAACAAAATTATTTTTATTTGTTAATAAAATAAAGCATCGATTTTGAAATTAAAAGAAATTGATTCATGAAAATTTTTAAAGAAACGCATCTTCAGATGGAGTCTAAAATTGTCCGAAGACTTTTTCATTGTTAAATTAAGATTTCCGTCAAAAAATGATTTTTTTTCGAGACGCATGGAACACGATTGGGTTTTTTTTTAATCATTTGGCGTTTTTCTTTTTAAGTTCAGAGCTGAGCACCGAGCAAATCTGAGCGAACGGAGTATGTTCAGAGCTCTCCGATTTAATTATGAAACAACTTGAGCACTTAACTGTCTTGATTTGAAAAACAGTCATAGCGTTGGTCCATTTGACGCCTGAAATAAATTTGATTCATAAAAATGCTATATGCGATTAGTTTTTTCTAAATTATCTTACATTCTGCACTAGAATTCCGCCATTTTTATTGTTGCGACCATGATTTTTTTTAATTTCCCGGCTTTCAAATATCAAATTGTTTGTGTTCAGCATTTTACTCCGTTTACTCTATTATTTTATTCTGAGCTCTGAACGATCAGAGCTGAAAAAGAAATACAATTATTTTTTTGAAAGTTCGGACTCTCCTCGGAACTAAAAAAAACTCAAATTGGATTAGTGTAGCTTCGTGTACCTACATGTTGAAGAGTACGGTAGAGCTGTCAAATTTCGAGCTAAGCATTTTTTGTTTTAAAAATTTGGATTTAAAATCAAAAATAATTTAATTTAGTTTGCCCCATGAAACGCAAAAACACAGAACATTTTAGTTTTGACAGATATAAATCAAAAATAAATTGCTTTTTTTTACTTCAACACAAATTTCACATTTTTTTATGGCTGCGTTCAATTTCAGACAGATAGGGTATCCGGATACCTTTTTGTTAGTATTTTAGGTGTAAAATAACAGCTAATCAAAAACAGCTGATATGTCAAAAAAGGAATCTAAAGCTATCCAAGAATTTCTGAGGTATGTAGGTATCTGACAAAACAGCTTATTCAACACATGGTTGAATTTCAAGAAACTTGAAAATTGGTTTCAGCTTTTTGTATTTGTTGGTAAACAAAAAGATATAAAATTTTAGTTGAAGTTGTATTTGAGGGTGTTCCGCATATAATTTTACGAGGTAATTTTTAACTATGTCTAGGTATTGTCACTTCATAATAGTCCTCGTTTTTTTTCGGATAGTTTTCTGTTAAAGGTAAATCGTTTAAAACCGGAGACTTCGCACGTAAATAATTAATCGTATTGAATTCCAATTGAGCTTAGAGAAAATTTAACATATATTACAGTTTAAGGTTATCTCTTAGTTATTAAATTATTGCGTACCTATTAATTTATATCAAACAACAATTTTGACTTCGAAGCTTAAATGTTTTTGCTTTTTGTGAACAGCTGAAAGTTTTGTTTTTATTTTTTGTCCAAGATAATCTATCCAACACCTATTGAACGCAGCCGTTGTGTTTTCAATCTGTCAATATATTGTCGGTGTTGTTCTTTTTGACAGCTGTCACTTGATTTAAACTCAATTTCGTTGCCATTTCGTTACTCCTGAACAACGTTTACAAATCGTTGAAGTTTATTACAAAAATAATGATTCAATTTAGAATATTGCTTTTAACTCTCTGTGTATCAATATGTTGTTCTATTGCTATTTGTCAACAAAAGGTTTGTATTATATTTAGCCCCAAACTCGCGAAAAAACCTTTTTTTTCTTAAAATGTATCTTTCGTAAAATCTGTCTAATAGTCTAAAGCACTAGGTACATTATAAACTAAGCTTTTTATAAAACAAAGGTCTTCATTAAATATCTGTGGTCATACTGTTCTGGAAAATATTGGTAATAAAAATGTTGTAATAGGTTAATTTGAGCGATTTCTAATCTTCTTATAAATAAAATAATAATAACTGCAAATTTACAACAACAAAACATCCATCAATCAAGGTAAAAAAGTGAATGCATGTTCATAAATATCTAGTGTTAATTATTTTGTTTACCGGGTAATTCAAGGTTCCATAGTAGAAAAATTGAGGTAGGTTAGTTAAGTACCTAATTAGAAGTTTAAAATGAAATATTATGAAGTTAATATTTCATTGCTTATAAGTATTTCCGCATTGCATCACGAGATTAAAAATATTTTAATATGTATATTCATATGTATTCTTAAGCGGAAGTATCCATCATTATGTCGATAAGTATTGTAGAAAATGTTACTGTGTATGTATAAATGCATAATGTTTAAATGGAGATTACCCAGAAATTGTGTTAAAGAAAATAACTATTTTTGTTGTTGAAATTATATTTTATATCACGTTTTATTTTTAAAACATGTTTCCATATAACAAAAAGAGTGTTGTTGTTTTATGAGTGTTGTCTTCATTATTTTGTTGATTAAAAAAAATAAGTGTTTAAGGCTGAAGACGTATATTTTTTAAACGTGTGCCAGTTTTAATTTAAAAACTACTTAAATAATAATTCCAATTGAAATTTGAACGTTATCTTAAGATAAGATAATTGTATAGTGGATCGATTTAGAGTTATTTGATTCTACAAATCTTTATTTGACTTTATTTTGTTATATTAATTTGTTTGTGTTTTAAATATTAACAAATTTAAGTTTATAGCTCATTATTCCTTTGTTAATAGAGATAAAAAAGAGGGGTTATGTTTTGCTGTCTTCATTTTTACAGAAGTCTTTTTTGAATATGTTTAACTGTTTTAAAATTAAAATATCTTTCCCTAAATGCCAATAACTATTTAATCAGAAGTTAATTAAATGTTGATTAAT
Organism: Eupeodes corollae; assembly: GCF_945859685.1. Lineage (NCBI taxonomy): Eukaryota > Metazoa > Arthropoda > Insecta > Diptera > Syrphidae > Eupeodes > Eupeodes corollae. The sequence continues at coordinate 142,060,223 of NC_079148.1, read as the reverse complement.
TTTATGTTCTTAACGTAAATATGTATTTAGAGGTCGAAAATGGTGTTTTGGTATTTATAAATAAATGTATGGACATTTGTGAATGTTCTAACTCTCTGTGCCTGCGGTATGGCAGATCGGGTAGTTGGTGATTGCCTAAAACTTGGTTTAGGCCAGCAATGCAACTTTCTTGCCATGTCGAGGTTCTTGCTTTACCTCCTCGTGGTGGCCCCCGGGCAATGATTTTAGTATCCCAATATACACAAGTTAGCAAAAATTGCAAGAGCGAAGTTTCCTGACTCTTTAGGATAGGTTATGGAGATAAGCACTCTTCGTAACTTAACACCATCCCGCTACAGAAACCGAAATTACGCCTTGGAAAATACACCTTGAGGCCACACTCGATGCCGAACAAGCAGGATTCCACGCTGGATCCTCCTGTATTGATCATATCAACACCCTGCGGATCATTATTTAACAGTTCGTTGAATATTGATCACCACTACACATCGACTTGGAGAAGGCCTTTGGGAGGATATCTGGTTAGCTTTGCGGAGAAGAGGCATCCCAGAAAAACGAATTGCTATTATTAAAGCAACATATGATGGATCCAAGTGTCACGTGATTTTGAAATCCGAAGCGGAGTCAGACAGGGCTGTATTCTGTCGCCAATATTGTTTTTGTTGGTGATAAGCGATGTACTGCGCTCAGCTATGTCAGGTAGCAAAGGGATCCAATGGACTTTGACATCCTATTTAAAGCATTTGGATTACGCGGACGATGTTTGCTTACTCTTTCATAGGATCATGGATCTCCATCAAATGACAACAAGTGTGGAGAGAGAAGCAGAAGTTGTGAGGCTGAAAATTAATTCCACCAAAACAAAAATGACCAGCCTCGGAACCCGACCATCCTCTCAAATAAATATTTTCTCGCAACCAGTGGAAAAAGTGGAGAGCTTTCAATACCTTGGAAGTATCGTTTCCATGCAGAACCAAACAAGACGTCATTTGCCTCATCGGCAAAGTGGCATTAGCTATGCTGTCAAAAATTTATTTGACAGCTTAGGAACAAAGCTACGACTGTTTCGCAAAAATTTCGAATCTGTGCTTCCTTATGGCTGCAGCACTTGGAAGGTTATACTTCAGCAATAACAAGAAAGCTGCAAACCTTCATGAATAGATATGAATAGATACATCCTAAGGATTTTCTGGCCAAACCGTATTTCAAATGAGGTCCTTCATAGAAGGACAGGTCAGGAAACTATAGAATCTATAATACGAAGACGTAAGTGGCAATGGATTGGACATACGCTTCGAAAAGCTAACGACTGCATTGCAGGCCAATAAATGCAATAGAATCCACTCACACAAGAAGGAAGAAGAGCTGGACGACCGAAAAGCACTTGGCGCAGGACAGTCGAGGCGGAATCAGCGTCACTAGGAAAGAGTTGTTGGGATCCGAAATACATCTCCGGAAACCGTAAAAGATGGCGAATATGCGTAGTAGAGGCCCTATGCCCCTTAAGGTACCCACAACGAACTTAACTGGTCTGAGGACCTAAGTAAAGTAACTCTCTAATTAAAACTAAAGCAGCCTTAATACCTTTCGATCATTTTTTAGAATGAAAAATTTAAACAATAAAAAATTTAAACAGTAAAAACATGAAATTTGAAGCAATCAATGAATGAACATAACCCCATAAAAAAAGTCCGTATAAAATCGAGAAATCTTGTAAGACGAAATATAATGTGCTCAGTTAAAGTTTCCTTAAAAAACAAAGATTGTTTCGTTGGGTTTTGCTGCGTAACACGAACAGAACCATTATTTTGGTAATACATTTGCACATTTTGAAGTTAATCTATTTATTAAGTGAGAGCTGTCAAAAACAGCAGCTCCGTAAATAATATTGCTAGATTAAAAAATTTTATTCACAGAAAACCTTTTACGCGTAAGTTGACTCAAGTCCTTTCCCTTTCCTAAGAAAACTCAATAAAGATTTTGAATGATCTTTAAAAAAATCTTCTTTTTTCAAATTTGTTTACTTCTTCTAAAGTTATTGAAGATTAAGTTAAAATGTTTGCCTTATTTCAGAGTTTTTCTACAACCTGTTGAACAATTTTATACATCTTTGTGACGTACAAATAATTATGGGTGAAAAAATAAAGCTGACGTAAATGAGAAATATAAATTTGACACATTCTTTGTAAAAGATTGATTTGATCTATTTTTAATCATATTTAGGTAATCTGTAAAACAAACAAATGTCAGGCCGGATTTTTTCTCGACCTCATTTAGTTTTGAAGATTTTCATATGATATTTTTTTTTTATTTCAAACTATAAATTTACTTCTTGCTGAGTTGTTATTAACCAAGCCCAGAGTTTAGGCTATTCATACATAAATTTAAGCCTAAGTTTAAACTGTAGACCAAGAAACCACGACTTTAGTAATTCTCCATGAATACACCCCATAATCTTTTACTTTTGCGTTATAAACATTTGACGTTTAAGCTTGATTTCATGTACAAAAATAAGTATGGCGGACACATTTAAGGTGGAATCACATTTGCTAAGGTTGTTGACATTATATCCTGTTTTACCGACACTGTAATTTTTGTCCGTGGGTCAATTTATAAATACAAGTTCTTTTTATTTAAATACGAACACATTAAAAAAAAACAATCAAAACCACAACATTTAGATATAAATCAATCTACTTGTGGTTGCCCTTGCTTGAAATAAGCAGTAAGCACTATATTTGGAGAACAACTCATATTTATTGTCATTCAGACATACAAAAAAGTAATCAAAATTTAAATGACATTTTAAATTTATCATTTAAATAAATGCATATCCAAGGTTAAATTCTTAATTTCAACAAAAATAAAATATAAATTAATCACTCACCCAAAAATGTCAGCCAAATACACGTACTATACATTAATATATGTACATATGTATATTGTAGAAATTGTATTTAAAGTTTAAATTTCAAACACAAAAATAAGAATATATTTATTATAACACGTAAGAAAGTTCAATTCCTTTTGAAACTAAAAATTATGAGTCGACTTTAACACTGTAGGAAAACAACTTAGATCCAATTAATTCTAGAAAAATAAATTTCTAATGATTAGTTTAAATTAAAACCAAAATAGAAGAAAAATCTAGATATCACAATTATTTAAAACAAAACAAAAAAAATAAACACAAATAACAAACAAACAACAAATATAGTGGAAAATTTTGTCTTTCTATATCACTTCCCTTTTATTGTTTTGACAAAAGAAACAACAGATGTTGTAAACAAAAATCCTACGAAACAAATAACTGAAAACAACCGGTAAATAGGGTAAATAAAAGGAAGTAGGTAAATATCTACATTGATATAAATTCTTGATTGATAACGAAATTATTTTTAATAATTAAAAACAAAAAAAATAGATAAACAACAACAAAAAAATAATATGACGCGCTAAAGACGAAATAGTTCCCAAAGATTCATCAGATACGAATGGAAGAACAAAATAAATTTTCAATTCCAAAGCTAATTCGAAATTCGAACTGTTGAAGAATTATAATTCGTATAAATGTATAATGCAAAATGTTGTAGTGACCTCACCCCACAACTCAACGCAGTATAGTCATAATATATTTGAGACTGGATTGTGATGTTTACAAAGCACACATTGGCATCCGGAATGATTCAGAAATTTTGTATTGTAAAATAAAATAACAAAAAGAAAAAAACTTAATTATAATAATGAACCAAAACGAGACATAAATAACAATAACATGGAGCGAATACGAAAAATTACGATGCCAATATGGGAGGCATACACTATAAAACACTGTGAATCGTTTGAATAGGTTTTGTTTTCTTTTTTAATATTAAAACTGGAAAGAGTTTCATATAAATTATAACAATTTTGATGAGTAGGTGGTTGGCCCTCAGATTTAAAAATCAATTATTTTGAATTTAAAAACTACACAAAGTTTTTATTGCATTCGAAGATTAAGAGACCATTTTTGTGGCCTCTTCTGTGATATTCAAAAAGCACCTATGTACCTTCTCAGGTTTTTGGGATTTGGAATTTGCATTCAGTATAAATCACGCAGCTCTATGCTCCGCTGAGGATATATAGAGGCCAGGTGGGAGTCCTTAATCAAAAACTTTTTAAAGCAAAAGGACTTTTTGTTAAAACACACAAAAAAGGGAATTTTCTGAAATTTCCCTAAAATGTATGAATAACTTCCCACACACAAACTAAAAAAAAAGTGTTCAATAAAATCAACAAGAAAAAGTCTATGTATGGCTTCACTGAAACAATGAAACAGGAAAGAATTGTCATATTAAGGTATGTTGAGTGTTTTTTGTGAAAGGCTGAAAATGTATGCCTTATTACGGGTATTAAAGATCAATTAATTGACAATTGAAACAATTTGTCAATATATAATGGACTGCTTTTGTTTCGTGTGACGAATTTTATTTTGGTTGATTTGAAAGAAAAAATGTAAGTAGTTTGCAATCAATTAATGGTGCTATTTAATTTTAGTGTTTTCTTCACGTAGGAGTAAAATTTGTAAGTAACAAAAAGCCAGATTGGCAGAACGGATGAAAGAGGCTTCGCTAAGGGTGTTTATTCAAAGCCACTCATGAGTAAGAAGTGGGCAGAGATTGCGGTGGAATTAAACAGCTTAGGCCCACCGGAGGCAGAGGGTTAGTAGGTTAGCAGAGGAAGCGGTTAGTGCATTAATGCACTTCGACTCCTGTGTCGATCCACCGGGCACAGAATTTGGCCTTGAATTGCCAAGTTTCAGTGCAGATGATATCGAAATCATAGACTTGCAGCAAGATGTCGAGGTTTTGCTAGCACAACAAAAAGTTCCAACACGTAAGACCATAAAAGAAAAAAATGATATCGATCGCTTATACTGCACAGGACAAATTTTATAGCTCTATGGTTGAAATCATGAACAGCGTGCAACAAAATATTTCTGAAATTAAAAAAAGTTTGAGCAACATAGACTACTATACTAAGAAAAACTATAATTTAAAAAAAGAGATACTTAAAAAAAAAGAATATTTAAAAAACAAAGAAAATAATAGAAAAACGAAATTGAAGCTAAAATTACAAATACTTGAAATTAAAAAAGAAACATGAACTGAAAAATAACTTTTAATATGTACCAAAATTTGGTACTTATGTATATAAACAAAACATTAACGAAAGCTTCTTTCGAGAGTCTAAAGTTTTGAATGAATCTAAAAGCGAGCCAAATTAGATTTTGTACATTACTTATGTTCAGCCAAATCCATCGGATTTGAAGCATCGCGTAGTTTTCTTCGAATCTTTGCAGTATTTTCTTCTTCAATTTCATTTTCACCGAAAAATAGTTCAATAGTAGACATGCTTTTGGTTTCTTTTCTATTTTATCAACAAGGACTTTGTGATTGACTGAAAATTTGATAATCAACAAATATTTTGACAACCATAATACCGAGACTGTCAATTTGAATCATTCACAATAGATCTAAATTCTGAAGAGCGTTCACAGTTTATCAAAAATTTTAATTCCTGACAACGATAATTTCATTGAAATGTGTCAACTAGCGTATTGATAATTGACAACCGTAATAGGGCTGTTTGTAAAAATGTGTGCTTCGCTAAAAGAGAGAGCAAAAGTTAAGATTTTTCCTTTGTACATATTCACTTCACACCAAACCGCTGTGCCAAATTCAGCATATTAATGTATACCAATTAAAAAATCATGGGCAGATACCACGCCTTCTAAACCATAAAAAGCTGCATTGGCGTACACCAAAAGACCTACCGTTTTGCTATCAGCCCTATTGTGATATTCACGTGGATCCTTTCGCACTGCCTTTGCATTCTACTATCCATCGGGTAAACTACATTATCCCAAACCAATTTGACATTCAAATAAACAGCTGTTCATGTAAAAATCTTGGGAATGTTGAATAAATAGTTTGATTTATAGAAAAATTAAGTTTAATCAATCTACCTAAACAGAATAATTGGTGTAATTTTTAGAAATGGGCAGTATTTGACTTTTTATTTCAATTGTAAGCAGAGGAATAAGAAAATCCTCAAACAGAGAGCTTTGGAGAAATATTAGAAGTATCGATCTTCCCCTAAAAATGTACATAATCTTTTATTTACAAACAAAATATTCTAAATTTAGCAATCAATTAGTTTTTACTTACAACAATTAACAAACCAGACATCAAATAAAAAATCCGCTGCATTTCATATGCGGATCTGAATTGTATAAAATGAATGCTTTCACGTGAATAGAAGAATACCGCACTGTATTACCGACTTTACCGACACACGCAGATTAACTTCAAATGAATAGAATAGTGATAAGTGAAAATTCAAGTAAAACTCCCCCCGATGAATAGCAGCCTGTATATTTCAAAATTCAACGATGTCGAATAATCCAGTGCTTTAATAAAGTAAGTCAATAACAATATTTGAAACCTTGTATTTCTGGAACCAATTGTGTTATAAACTAGAATTTAAGCATAACTTTTAATAAGGGCAAACTTAAAAGTTTTTGAATACCTTTAATACGCCAGAGACAGTTTTCTTGAACATTGCTATGACGGGAAATGGCAGAGCGTGCTATAGCATTCCACAATCGTGTAGTACGGCTAAAAAAAAATCTTTATACTCTACAGTACGGCCGAAGTTGGTAAAGACCTTTAAAACAACGGTCAAAATTAAGTGAAGCATGAACATTTTTGACTATTTTCGAATGACAAGGTAAGTGATCCAATGATATTGCTATCACCAACCATTTTAATTACTCTTTTGAATACTTTCTAAGAGCAGAAGTATGTTTCATTCATGCAAATGAAGGAGAGTTACGGGGACTATACAGAACCTTGAGGCATTTTTAGTGTTTGTTACTTTGAAATATCAATTGTTATGATCTTACTTTTTCCAAAACGACGCTTAGACTTGTTTCACTGTTCAGTAAACAGGACCATAGAATCACGAGTTGGCCTTTTTCCCGAAAACCATACTGCTGGTTGTTAAGAAGCTTTTGTTTTTCAAGATATGTACTCGTATTTCATGAGAACGAAGGGAGAGAGAAATAGGTCTATAATTTAGAAGATGACTGCCTGAACTAATATCTAGAAGAAGAAGATAGATCGAAAAGACTACTCAAGAGGTTTTGTAAGCGTGGACACACAGAGGCTAGTAAAAAATGTCAAATTCAAAATGTCTGCTGGTCTAAAGTGAATTGAGATCAAAATTCTGCTAAGTTTTTTCCCGTAAAAAGTGAGTTGTTGTTTAAAAAGGACTTGGCTGGGGTCAAATTTAATTTGTTTAAAAAAAAAAACATATTCAATTAATCTCTGTCTTTTTGATTTCGGGAAGAATCTCAAAAAGCAAGGTCAATTTTATTGCTGGTTGAAAAATACATTGTTAAACCTATTGACATGATCCAGAGTGTATTTTTATGTGGGTATGTGTAAATTTATATAAAATTTCTGTTCATTTTAGGGTCTTACACTTTAATGGCTATTTCGAGGACAAACAAATTTAAAATTTCTTCAACCACGACGACGAGCTACGACCGACCGCGAAGCGACGCAAGATGCGAGTTAAACCAAAAATTCAGCCGAAAACTAAATGACGTAATTCGAAGTCGAAAAAAGCACCAAAATACCTAATTTAAAAATAAAACTTATAAGCCTGGGTGTTAAGCGTCATTGTTTGTTCATATGTGTTTGAAAACCGCTCTAAAGTACACGCCTCAAGCTCAACTCTACTATATACAAGATTGATTTTAGAGAAGTTTATAAGATACGCTAGTACTCATATAATGATTCAAGTCGATAGAGAAGAGAGAAGGGAAAAGCAGTTAGAGCGTCGTCGTCGTTGTTGTCGTTGTCGTCGCTGCACCGCAATCATGGAACGACCTTGCAAGGCCTACGAGTATGTGGAAAAACACCTGCCTTTGATTCTCGCAACAGATTTAACTTGCAGCTTACATTCAACAGAAAACTATAAAGCTTCAAAGCTTTAGAGTGGTTTTGCCATCAATTAAGAGCTATAAGGCAACGGGGGCTTGGGGCAAATCAAGCGATTGGTGCGGGGTGCATGTGCGATGCATCATAAAACACTCTATCGGGCATCAGCCCCGGCCTGTTTTCGATGGCGATGGCGATGCACACGATGATGCACTGACTCAGAAAAGTAGTAGCGATGCTCATTGTTGTGGATTTCCTTTGTTAAACTAAAGATAATACTAAGTACCTTACAAACAATAATTTGTTTTATTTATTTTTTTTTTATTGAATGCAACGGTTTATTGAAGAAAAAGGTGTAATTAAAAAATAGTAATTAGGTTAGGTCAATAAACGATAAAACAATGGACGATATGATGATAAGAAACGGTCAATGATCGATTGTTAAATGAAGTGAAATGAAATGAAGACGATCAAATTGTTTATCATGTTTTACTGATGTTTAGAAAGAAATCCTATGGCTTTTGAGGAAATGAGTTAATTGTTATTTGAATGCAGATTTTACAATGCACGTAGTAATGAGTCACAAAAGATTTGAATTATTTTATTATCACAGAAAACAGGGAATTCTATAAGTGATAAGAAGGTTTAAAGTGCATTGGACTTCTGCATCTACGTATCATCTATACCTTCCGGGGATTTCGGGTCATTGTTCTTTTAAGTCATTAGTGGATTCTTTGATTTGCAGGTAGGAATGAGTATAAGATTCTTTTGTCAATGACCTGATGAATGTTTTGAACACGTGCTCAGAATATTATGTTTGATTATTCTTTTGGTCGTTAATGTTTCTTTTTATGAAATTTTGACTCATATGCATATGGAAGGATTTGATTCTTTTCAATTTTTGGAACTTCAAATATAAGACTCTTTATGTTAAAACAGGCTGTCTGGTTTAAATCAGACACAATCATTTCAATTAAATTACGATTAAGTGTGATTAAATAATTTAAAATTATATTCTACTGTGATTAACTAACAATCCTCATAAGTGATAAGAAAAGAATTTTTAGAATTTGAACCTTGGACTTTATAATATTTATTATTAAAGATAATGAAAATGAATAAATGACATCTATAAAAACTAAGAAATTTAAGCGGAATTTAAAACAATTTATAACAGTAAATCCCCCTAGAAATATAATAGAAGACAGTTTTTTTTCTCAATAATTGGTCAAAGTCTATGAAAAATATATGAAGTCTAGAGAATTAAGGGAAACAAATTTGTTTGTTTGTTGCTTTTTGAAGATCAGTATCTTTGTCATAAGTGATCTTATTGAATGTGAAAGTGAAAATTGAACATAGCTCCAGGATTTTCCTTGACAGCTTGAGAAATAAGACTTATTTACTTAAATTTGTCTTACATTTTAACATTCAATTTAATTTTTCTGCAACTTTAAAGTGTATCAAATTTAAGTTTTCTTAAATTCCAAGAATAAAGAAAGGTGACTCCACTTAAGATTTCTGTCTGAAATTTTGTATTTCTCTGTATTTAATCAAATACTTTTTGAATATACTCGTATGTCCCGAAGAAAATATTTTTGGAAGAATATAATACATGCATTACGGACACTTACACAGAAAAAAAAAGTTGTCATATTAACAATCATCGATAGTCAATTTGAAATTTGGCCAAATTGTTGAATTTACTACCAAAATAGTCAATATGAGAAGCTTATTTTAAAAATTGACTACTTGATAGTCAATAGAACAAGTTCCCATTGTCAATTTTGGGTAGTCAGTATTACAAAAAAAGTAGTCAACAGAAAAACTTTTGTAGTCAATATGACAATTTGGCAGTCATATTGACTACCAAAATTGATTATCGAGGACTGTTATATTTACTACCCGGTAGTCAACTTAGATTTCGATTTTCAACAAAAATTGTCATATTGACTACTGCAGTTTTCGGATTGACTACCGCAGTTGTATATTGACCTCCGCAGTTGTATTATTGGCCGTAGTTGTCGTATTGAATACCGAAGTTGTCATATTGACAACCGCATTTGTCGTATTGACTATCACAGTTGGCATATTGGCTACCGCAGTTGTCAGTTGTCAATTTTGGGATCCGAGATTTTTTTAAAATTTGGTAGTCAATATGACAACTTTGGTTGAAGGAATTTGAAACTCCGGTTGTCATATTGACTACCAAATTGTAAAAAAATCTCGGATCCCAAAATTGACAACCGAAAATTGTTCTATTGACTATTGCGGTTATTGGCTGAAAATTGACTACCAAATAGCCATATTGACTACCGAAATATTCAATAGGATGACTTTTTTCATTTTGTGTACAAAGCAAAATAAAAAGTTTTAGAATGTTGAATAAATTTCAAATTAATAACAAAATTCGTCACATCTGCCCAACAATATGTAAATACATTTTTAAATCTTCAAACATATAAACTTTCTGATTTTTACTCCTGAAATTCAAAGCTATTCAAGTGAAGAAAAGTAATTCTCAACTTGACTTTCATCCATACGTTTTGATTGATATCAATTCAAGAGTTTGATATTGCGGAGTTTAACACAAATTGACAAAAGAGTGAAACAAACGGCTCTAAATATAAGAAACTGCCCAATTAATTAACTATCCATTTTCTATAGCAGAAGTTAAAGAAATGAAAAAGTAATGAAAACGAGAGAACCATTATTTAAATCTTTTTTTTTACAACTTAAATAAGTAAAATAATAGAAAGAATATGCCAATTTGATTTTCGATATATTTTGACGTCTAAAGTCACAAATTTTCGTTACCTTAATTTAGTATAAGTTGACAAGGTTCACATATTTTAAAAATTTCTAAACTTAAACTTGTTAAATATTTTTTATAAAAAATTGAAATTTTGATTGGTTCAAAATTGCTTTGATAAAATTCAGTAAATTTTGTTTTTCAAAATGTTGTTTTACAAAAAGCGAAGTTTTTCCATTTTTTAAACTTCGTTTCATTATATTTATCTGTTTTTGTTTTTTTTTATTTTAAATAGCTTAAAATATTATTCACTTTTGCTTAAGGCGTTGGCCACTCTTAGAAGTCCCAGAAATCATTTTTTTTACTTCCCAAAGTCAGTAATTGTAAAGAGTACGAATTGTTGAATTGAAAATTTTTACATTTCTAGATTTTTCAAGGTCCTTAGAGTCTTAATAAAAGATTTTAAGAGAGATATCTGTGCGAACGTTCGAGAAGTTTTTGTTCATCCATAAAAATCAAAATCATTGGTAAAAATAATGTTCGATTCTCGATATCTCGTGAAATAAATAAATTAAGATATTGACTATAAAATGGTTTCATTCTGTGATAAATTTTCTTCCAAAAATTCAATTTGCCTTTGTTTACATAAGAAATAAAAACTTTCAAGAATGCTACTATAATTGGCAAAAAGTGGTTTTCGACTAAAAATCTCGTTAACAAAGATACAATTTTGAAATCGAACTATTTTATGGTATATAAAATATTTTTAGTAGTTTTTAGTTAATTTCTTAGAAAAATTCAACTGACAACTTTTTTAACAAAACAGGAAAACAAACAAAAAACTGATGGGAAATGATTTTCGAAACAAGTCTCACACAAAACATTGCTGAGAACATTCTGTTAAAGTTTTAAGCAAGACAAAATGACAGAAAGAATGGAAGGTATTTTAAATGTTCTCCTGGCACCTACATAGCTCTTTATTAAATGCCTTATAAAACGTGTTACAGTGATCGGCTTTAGTTCAAATATGCGCCGTTTTGTTCGATAATCTGTTTCCATCTAGACGTCATAATGGTTGAACACTACACCCTTCCTGTTGGCCAATTCTGGACGCTACTGGTCGATCGCTTTTCTCAAGTGGTCCAGTTGTTCGGAGTAGACGATAGAATTAAGCGTCTGGCCATGCTCATAGTGTTTGATTCCCTTCCAACCCTACCAAACACACATTAAAACCTTTCTTGCCATCAATCCTGGCTTGGCCACTGTTTGGGACAATTCACCGGCCTTCGACCATTTCGTATGTGATATATTTTTCGTCGCCAGTCACCATCTGTTTTAAAAATGGATCGATTTCGTTCCGTTTCAGCAGCATATCGCAAGCGTTGATTCGGTCCAGAAGGCTTTTTTGTTTCGCCAAACCATGCTGCACCCAAACATCAAGTTTTTTAAGTATTCAGCCTTCTGAAGATGGTTTAAAATGGTTTGATGACTAACTCCCATCTCTTGGACAATGTCACGAGATTGCACATGTCGGTCTATATCGATGTTTTCAATGATTTGATCGGTATTCGTCGTCAACGGCCTTCCGCCATCTAGCTTATCCACGGTGTCGTTTTCACCGGCTCTGAATCGTCGAAACCATACCTCCGCCGTTCGCAGGGATAGATTACCATCTCCCAAAACACAATTAATCTTACGGAACGAAGACCGCGACTCAGGTGGCGCACCCAGGTGGGAGAGGACCTCAACCAACTTGGCGTGCGAAACTGGAGACAGCTAGCTAGGGACCGAGCTGGCTGGAGACGCATGTTGGTTGAGGGCCAGGTCCGCCCCAGACTGTAGCGCCACCTTAAGTAAGTAAGTAAGTAACGTTTGTCTATCGGTTTTGCCTTTAACGAAGGAAAACTTTAAAATAGCTCAATTTCGGCGTTAGTAAACTCCATGTTTAACGTCTATAAATGTTGAACGCAATATCGAAACTAATCATGCATAGCGTCGTTTTTGTAGATTATGTCAAGACCTTTCAATTGATGTATAGTATTGCCAGGTACAAGTACTGTAGCGCTTTGTGTACAACCGCGAAATTCAAAAGACAAAAAGGCGGGAGGGAGATATTTTCCAAACTTTACATTATTCCTTAAAGTACGTTATTAGTTATTACATATTAGTAATCCCAAGACGACTTTGATACTTTTTGTTAATAAATGCTGATTTTGCAGAATTTTTCAAAATTATTGAAAACCGATTTTTGAAAACCCTTATTTTAACTTTGAATTTTAAGTTATTCAAAAATTTAATTCACAAAGATAACAATCAAATGAAAATAGTGTTTGAATAATAATAATTTTGTTATTAACATTTAAATCAAACTTTTGAAATACTTCAGACTCGAAATTAAACCACGAGTTTTACCCTGAAACTATTTCTGAAAAAACTGATAATATGGGTGAAAGCAGAATTTTGAAATAAGAATCAAAAACAGTATGAATATTTTCAAATTTTTTTTTAAGTTAAAGAACGATAAACAACAATTCGATTGCTTCAATATTTTAAAGAACAGCACAAATTATGATATTGACTCTAGCAAACCTTTTAACTTTACTTTTAATTCAACTCGATGCCGAACAAGCAGGATTCCTGCTAGATCCTCCAGTATTGATAATATCAACACCCTGCAGATCATTATTGAACAGTGCGTTGAATATCGATCACCACTACATATCGACTTCGAGAAGGCCTTTGATAGCGTTAAAAGGGAGTATATCTGGTTAGCTTTGCGGAGGAGAGAAAAACTAATTGCTATTATTAAAGCAGCATATGATGGATCCAAGTGTCACGTTCTGCACGATGGTAGGTTGTCAGATGATTTTAAAATCCGAAGCGGAGTCAGACAGTACTGTATTCTATCGCCAATATTGTTTTTGTTGGTGATAAGCGATGTACTGCGCTCAGCTCTGTCAGGTAGCGGAGGGATCTAATGGACTTTGACATCCTATTTAAAACACTTAGATTACGCGGACGATGTTTGTTTACTCTCTCATAGGATCATGGATCTCCATCAAATGACAACAAGTGTCGAGAGAGAAGCAGAAGTTGTGAGGCTGAAAATTAATTTCGACAAAACTAAAATAATCAGTCTCGGAACCCCACCATCCTCTCAAATAAATTTTTTCTCGCAACCGGTGGAAATGGAATGGAGATCTTTCAATACCTTGGAGGCATCGTTTCCATCAAATTCGGAACCGAACAAGACGTTATCTGCCGCATCGGCAAAGCAAAAGTGGCGTTCGTTATGCTGTCAAAAATTTGGAGAAATAACTCTATCAGCTTAAGAACAAAGCTACGACTGTTTCGCACAAATGTCGAATCTGTTCTTCTTTATGGCTGCAGCACTTGAAAGGTTACTTTAGCCATAACAAGAAAGCTGCAAACCTTTGAAAATAGATGTTTTCGTAACATCCAAAGGATTTTCTGGCCAAAACCGTATTTCAAATGAGGTCCTTCATAGAAGGAAAGGTTAGGAACCTATAGAATCTATAATACGAAGACGTAAGTGGTAAGTGGTAATGGAATCGACATACGCTTCGATAAGGTAACGACTGATGAATTGCAGGCCAAGCAATGCAGTGGAATCCGCTCACACGAGAAGGAAAAAGAGCTGGACGACCGAGAAGCACATGGCGCAGGACAGTCGAGGTATAATCAGCGTCACTAGGCAAGAGTTGAGGGGAGCTGAAACACATCTCCAGAAACCGTACACGATAGCGCGTAGGCGTAGTAGAGGCCCTATGCCCCTTAAGGGTTCCCAACGAATTTAACAGGTCTGAGGACCTTAAGAAAAAAGAAGAAGAAGAAACCTTTTAACTTTATGGCGTTTTTTGAAAAAAATTTCAATACAAATGTCTGTTGACTCTGAGTTCTACAAAATTATCTCGTCTAGAATTTCTTAGGGGAAAACAGATTTAACTTCGATTTATTGCATAACTTTTGATTTTTAGAAAATCAATCAAGTTACAAGTTTTTCTATGCACTCAAAATTCAAACAAATTTTAAAAATAAAAGCCATTCTTAGCTATAAACACTTTCTAAGACAAAAGGGTACACCTGGGCGTATACTTACCTTTTTATTTTCACTTGTTTTTTTAGATTTTGTTTATAACTGTTTGATATGTTTGAATTATTAAACAATTGATTACTTCAATATGTATATGTTTTATGTGAAATTGAGATGAAATGAATCAAAACCTCAAAATGAGTATTTCACGGTTGGTCGTAAATTAAGAAGACTGATTGCAAATTGAATAACTCTAATTTATGGAAAATAAGATGAAGTCATTAATTTCCAGTTTTTTCTTATAAGGTACTAAAATTGACATTTTTTCTTTTCATTTAAAATTGCATATTTTTGTATTTCCTGCTTGATATGTCTAAGAATAACACCATACTTACGTAGGTTGTTATTAATAAGACAAGTCTCATTTCTTACTAACCCACTGCCAATAAATTTCTTGTTTTACATTTCTATTCATACGAGTATTTTTATATCTAATATTTTTTCTTTACGATACTTTTGATGATTTATCTTTTGCTTTATGACGAATTAACATATAAAGCATTAAGATACACAAAAGAAGAAGTATGACTTCAGCCATGAAGAATTATGTATAAATGTCGGTGATTGTAGATATAAACTTTTGATCAACTATCACTTTGGAAAGAAGAAGACGTGAAGCCCCAATTTTCAAAATTTATTTATAAAACTCATTTACTCTTTGGGTATTTTGTTTTACCAGGAAAAATGTTATGAATCAGACCATGTTCAAACATTTCTTATAACGATTAAAAGAAAATAAATAAAATTATCACCTGTGGCAGGTGCTATAAAAATACAAAACAAACTAAACCCAACAACAACAAAAAAGTAAAAATTGATCCAAAAAAGAAAAAAAAAACTTTCAATCGAAAATATAAAGAATTTTTGGATGAACAAACTACAACAAAAAAGATACTACCTGACGTGGTTTTAAAGGAATCAAACTCTTTTGAGGGTTTCGAACATGTGCTCTCTGATGGCATCCATCATCAATAGCACGAACCTGTGGCACAAGGCAACACTTTATCTTGTTGCAGATGTTTTTAACACAAAAAGAAACACCAACTGCATCCACTTTTCAAATAAACCAAAAATAAACGGATGTACCTAAATATCTCACTATAAGAACCTATAGATAAAGGTATGGAATATAAGAATCTCCAACAAAAATAAGAAAATGAGGACTTCATAATGAAGGAATCTTCCAGCTCACAGAAGGTGTATCATCATCAAAGACCGCTTTTTCATTTGATATTCTTCTTGCATCCACAAAGAAGACGGTATCAGGTAGAATTTTTGTAGTTTTTATTTTTGGGTGCGAAATGCCGCCAGCTGTTTAATGTCGGTGGTCCCTTTTAAGGATTTTTTAATCTTTATCCTTGCTTAAGGACGATGGTTGTTATGTCTTGCAACAACACTCAAATGAAAAAATGCGAAACATCTTCAAGATACGCGTTTAAACCTAATTACGCACTTATCTACCTTACCGCTATCGCGTCATCAGTAGCTTTTTCTTATATGAAGTAGGTAGATCGTCGTTCGTCGGTCTTCATCGCAAAGCTTAACCTTGCCAACTTTTTAAGACCGTTTGTGTGTCTTGGATAAGAGAGGCAACTAGCAAGCACTTCAACCATCAATATCGAAAATTACGCACGCCACCGCGCCGTACGATCTACTTTAATGTTATTTCATTTATACGATGAAAGTCTGTGACTCGGAGACTTGAAAGCTTTGGCATCGGCTTAGGGCTTTAAGAAAAAATTTGAAAGAGGCAAAAAAAAAGCCTAGACTTGTAGTACTTGACTTATGACTACGACTACTTTTTAAAAATGCGTAAATGCAGTCATCACGTCATCATAGGTAGAAGTAGAATGTATAGGAATTTTGTTTTTGTTTTTATTTGAAGAAGTGAATTGTTGTGTTAAATGAGCTCATTATTTCTCTTTTTATGTTTTATTATCTCTCCTTTAGCAGGTAATTATTTTTGCTGTTTTTTAAAGTACTTATGAATATTTTTTAGATAAGATAGTCCAGGACAATTAGATATTCACTTCGAGACAAAAAATTTAAAAAAAAAATAACTTATGTTGATGTCTTCATTTATAAGTTTTTAACACTTCTTAAAAAGTTCCGATGTTCAAATAGCAGACATGTGCATTCAAGAGGACACAAACGTCCACAGGTGGTGAACGTCGGGTGCCTAGTAACTCAACTGGAGATTGGGTTTCAACAACAGTGGAAAGTTGTTGGGGGCAGCAAACGAGAGAGGGAGGAGAGGTGCTTCCACTAAGGCACCTCTCCTTATCAATACGGCAGCGGAAGCATTCTCGAGATGGAATCAACGGTGGCGTCTACAGTTCTAGTAAGGTTGAACTACTTGGTGAACACCTTATATTGCTTCTACGACTTATTCGGAGGCCAGGCCTATAAGGAGCGGTTTTATCCGGCTCCCCGTCATTGGGGTTATACTAAGGATCTGGCACTCCAGGTTCTGGGTTGTGCCATCGGGGCGACTTCCTTTCCACGTAAAAAATACCTTAGTTGCGAAGCACCAACAAACCTCGGATACGGACGGATTTACTGTTGACAACCTACGCAAACGAATAAAGGCCAACGGACTTCGGATATGCACGTGGAATGTTAGGTCCCTTAACAGAGCACGTGCGCTGCCGAAGAATTAGCTATATAAAGCAGACATTACCGCTAGGAAATACGATGGGATGGGCCGGGCAAAAATAGGATGAAAAACTGCGACATTTACTATGGTGACTGCTACCGCGTAAACCAACAGCGCTTATTTGGATGCGGCTTTGTCATTGGAGCCAGACTTAGGCAAGAAGTCTTGAGCTATAGGTGCATCAATTAGCGCCTCATGAACATCTTCATCAAGACTAAGTTCGGCAACATTAGTCTGATATGCGCGCACGCCCAACAGAAGAGAAGGATGAACACCAAGATATGTTTTTCAAGCTATTAGACAAATAATATGAGCAGTGTCCTAGCTACGATATTATAACTAATCTGGACGATTTTAATGCTAATTATCGGGAATAACAGCCTGCACGACAACACTTCCGACAACGGATTCAGGCTCATAGATTTTGCTGCGGGGTGCAACGTCATGGTAGCCGGTACATCCACAAAGGAAATTGGTATTCTCCAGATCAATCTACCGTCAACCAAATTGGCCATATTGCGATTGATGCCAGACACGCTTCGAGGATCATGGATGTCCGAA
Organism: Eupeodes corollae; assembly: GCF_945859685.1. Taxonomy (NCBI): domain Eukaryota; kingdom Metazoa; phylum Arthropoda; class Insecta; order Diptera; family Syrphidae; genus Eupeodes; species Eupeodes corollae. The sequence goes on along the minus strand of NC_079148.1, from coordinate 142,042,155 downwards.
CGTTCCGAGAAGCTAACATAGTGTCGGACCACTAACCCGTTGTAGCCAAGGTAGCACTTCGGGTTTCCAGACCCAAGGCAAAACAGGGAGGCGCTGGGAGAAGGTACAACGTCAAACGGCTACAATCGCCAGAGATCGCCAAATAATTTTCTGACCAAGTTACAAGTAAACTCTCTTGAAGTTCTCTGCCGCCAATACAATGTATCAAAAATTCAAAAACCAGTGTCAACATTGCCAAGATGCAATCAGAGAAGCCGCCTTTGTTGTGCTGGGTTTCAAGAAACCACCAACAAGGAACCCCTGGTTTAATGAGGAATGTCGGTAGGCAAATGCAGCCAAACAACAGGCACGCAAAGCGTAGCTGCATAAAAGGACGAGAGGAAAAAGAGAGGGCATGAGAAGCGTGCGGTCGAAGATGTTGAGAGGTTTAAAAACAGGAATGACGTTCGAAAGTTTTACCGAATTCCACTGTTAGGCAGCATAATCCATTCAACATAGACGACGAAAGCCAACAATCCCGTCCTCTAGACTTAGACGAAGTAAAGATTGACACATCTAAACTGAAGTCTATAAAGCCACTGCTCTAGGAGTATGCACCATGCATCATCGGTCGAAAAAAAGCATGACCGATTAATACTTAACATCGCTAATAAAATATTTTCTGCCGTAATATGCAAACGTCTAAAGCCCATCGTCAACAATCTGATAGTTCCTTATCAGTCCATTCCACAGCTGATTCTATATTCATATTACGGCAGATCCTGGAAAAAACTGAAGAACATCAAATCGACACCCATTATCTCTTCATTGATTTCAAGGCTGCATATGACAGCATCTACAGGGACGAGCTGTATAGAGTCATATATAGTTTTGGCATCCCTGCCAAGCTTGTCTGTTTGTGTAGCAAGACCATGGAGAATTCCATAAAGGTTGGAAACAAATTCACAGAACCTTTCGATGTCAAAAAACGCTTTATGCAAGTTGATACGTTGTCATACGATTTCTTAAATCGTCTTTGAAAGAATAGTGTGAAGCTTCCACGTTATCACTAGAGGTAGTGTCTTTAAAAAGGCTGTTCAATTACATGGTAATGAAGATTCAGAGTGATATCAATGGGGTTTTTGTGAGTATTGAGCCAGAGCCAAAAAAATATGGGTTTAGCGGTTAATGAAAGCAAAACAAAGTGCATGCTGTCATCAAGAAAGGACCAAAAAACACCGTTGTCTCGGTTAAAATTTCAACATTGACAGACGTAAATTTGAGGTAGTTAAGTACTTTGTCTTCCTAGGCTCTGCTATGAACACGAAAAACAACACCAGAGCTGTGATCAAACGAGGAATAGCTCTTGCTAACCGTTGCTTCTTTGGGGTAAGAAAGCAAATTAGGTAGTAGAGTCATCTCTTGAGTTACGAAAATGTCGCTCTTATTATCCCTGTCCTGTGCAGAAGCAAGGACTATGACAAAAATCGGATGAAAGCACCTTGGGTCATTTCGAGAGAAAAGTTCTTCTCTTGATCTATGATCCCGTATGAATAGAAGGTGAGTATAGAAGAAGATGGAACGAATAGCGATTTTCCTAGTCTTAACTCAACATACTCGCTCTAGCCTTTTGGTGTAACGCATACCTATCAAGCTGTAAACCCAACTTGTTTTTTTTTTTTAAATTGCACTTGATCACCTTTCGCCCCCTTAAAACTTTTTTTATTCTCTTAAAATTTAGCTGACTTTTTAGGAAGTGTATCGATAAAGTTGTTTAACAAATTTTAACTCTGTCGAAATATTATCGAAAGTAAATAATTTTGTTTTCTTATTTTCCTAGACTATAGAGTGCATTAAGTGAAAAGTTAAGAGTTATAGGGTGACACTATAGACTTGTGCATGGGTGTGGGGGTCAAGCTCAACGAACTTGGTTATGTAAAAGGGTTTGCTTTCAATTGTTATAGGGAAGAGTTTATAAGTGGTCAACAAAAAGTTTTCCACCGACTAGACCTTCTGCATTGGCCTTCATCTTGAATTTAAAGAAAAACTTTTTTGCCTGTTGTATCAACTTGAAAAAGTCTTTTCTTTTATTTTTTTTTTAAAATGGGCAGGGGCCGATTAAAAATTTATTTTACATTTTAAGACCAATTAAATAGAAATGTACTTTGTCTAGTCAGGTGAGGATAATTCAAAGAGAATATAAAAAATATAGCATATGGCAAAGTCTTTGTTAATAATCAAGGAAGGATCTGAGTGGACTACCTCCTTATGTAAACATTATTCTTGCAATATTTTGCTTACACAAGCTTGACAAAAATAGGTAGTAATTAAAAATAAATACATTTTTTATAATAAATAATTCATGTAACATTTTACGAAATAGTGTAGCCTCTAATTTTCATTTATTTTGAAGAGTTTAACATTTAAAATAAATCCTAAGATATAATCACCCTAATGTGAATACGTTGCTTAAATTGACATTTGGTTTGTCGATTTAAGCAACCATGTCGATTCATATTATTTTAAAATGAATATGAAATTTCGAATGTCAACATCAGTTCATATGATTTAATTTAGGTAAGTTTGTTTTTGTAACTGAAAATGCAACAGCAACTGCGCGTATTTTTTTGAAATTTAAATTTATCATTTCGATGTAAAGTGATGTGATCATCAGAGATAAAAATACAAATAGACTTCCATTAGTTCATTTTATTTTTTCATCAGAAAATACATTGCACTACAAATGTGTAATAAACATTACATAACCTACATACGAATAAGGTATGTGCATATATAGTTATTCGAAATGGCGCAATAGTTTTCACAAAACAATTTTCTCATTTACATTTCTTCCGCCCACAATTTCCTATGTAGGTACATTTGTACATAGGTCATAAAAGTACGTCGTATATTTATAAAATATTTCGAAGTGAACTGAAATTCAAATTACACAATTTGTTAAGGGGTGGATGATATCATTCATAGAGCTTCACAGCTCATTCTGCAGTTAAAATTGATTTTGTTACTTAAAGGGGGAATTTTTGACAAAATGTGAATAGAAGTATAGTTTACCTCAATACGAAACTGATAACTTGAAATCTATATTTTTAAAAACAGATATCAAATGTAAGAAACTTAATACGATTAAATTCCATTGATACATTTTTTTTAAACTTGAAATAAATATTTCAAATAATTCGAGTGTTAATATGAAAAACGTAAACAAGACCATTTTTAATAAAAATACGTTATAGGCATACGATGGATAAAAAACAAAGGCTATCTTAATAATCAATACGACCTTCTCATTTCCAACACTCCATTAAAAGAAATATTTATTTTAAATTACTCTTAAGACTAAGTATTGGTTCTTAGTTCATGTTTCAATAAAAGCTTAAAAAAATTAAAAAAATTACTAGAAACGTGCATCTTTGTGACCAATAAAATTTACAGCTTTGAAACATTAACGAATGCTTTGACAAACATCTAAAATTGTTAGAGTAGCAAATTCACCGTTTCATGGAAATTTTTACCGGGACACAATAAACCATTTATAATAGTTTATTTCCTTACTCTAAATTTGGTTTTGATTGTCTGCCCTTTTTTGAGTCTGAATTCCTTCAATTTCATATTTTGTCTAAAAGCTTATATTTTTTCCAATTCAAGCGACAGCTGTCAAAATTCAAAAGTTCTGAGATCCATTAAATTCAACCTGTTTGATTATAGAGTGCCTTGCATAAGTATAACCGCACTTGGAAAAACGCGTTTTATAGAAAACTTAAAATAGGAGTGACTCCTACTACCTATTTCTTTATTGAGCATCGCTGACCAAGCAAATTAAGAAGAAAATAAAGTACCGTTATTTTTTAGGTTATTTTCAGTGATGAAAAAAAGTTTAATCTTGATTTTAGCGGATATAGCATACGATTTGAGGAAAAAAAAAGTTTGTTTCCAATAGGAACTTTGGGGTGGCAGCTGTATGGCTTGGGGGCCTTCTGCGATGACGGTAAGGTTGCACTTGCCTTTAACTATACTAGAATGGACAGTTCTGACTTCACTTTGGTCCTTGAGGAGAATTCAGTATACCTTATTTAAGAAGATTTCCTCGAGTTGAGCATGTCTTCCCACAAGATAATGCCCGAATTCATGTAAATCGTCAAAGTTTGGATTAGTCCGGATCGAACAACATTAATTTCATGGAGTGGCCGTCACGTTCTCCAGATTGCAACCCCATCGAAAATCTTTAAAGAATTTTACCCCCCAAAAGTATGCCTCTAATAGGAAATTTGCTAGTGTTGCTGAGCTGCGGGAGGCGGTTGTGATAGAATGGAACTCTCTCCACACGACTCCATCTTAAAAAATCTAGTGAATAGTATGCCAAACTGAATTTTTTAGCTTGGTGGAAAATAAAAGCAACAAAATTGAATATTAGTTTTTTGTTCAAAATTAACCTTTAACAAAAAAAACTTTATTTTCTACTGAATTTACTTGATCAGTGATGCAACTCAATAAAAAAAATAGTAAGAAGTCACTTCTGTTGTAGGATTTCTATAAAATACATTTTTTCAGGTGCGGTTATATTTACCTACTTATGAAAATCATTGTAAAGTTGTGAAAGCTATTTTTTAAGGTTAAATCACAATGTTTGTTTATAAATACGAAAAGATGTTTAGATTTGTATTAATTACTTTAGTAAATTTGTTTTGCATTTTAGACAAAATCCGGGAAGACTTCGGAAAATTGGAAAGCCTCAAAATTTAAAGTAAAAGGATGCTTTTTCATGCAAGTTTAGTTTGCGGACATTTGTGGCATCAACTTTTTTTATTTAAACTAATGTTAATTAAATTTCTCTGTTTTTAATGAGTTTTTGCGTTTGCTAGAAGTTGTAGTCTCTTACTACATGATCCAGTATATAACTTTAAAATTATAGGTAAAAATAGTTGATTTAAAACTTTAACTCTAGAATCAACATTCAAGCGAATAGTAAACGAATTGAAAAGATTGAATAAACCAGGGATATCAAAAGTTAAATGCAAGACAAATGTATTAAAAAAGATATCTGCATTAAAACAAAATTGATGCAAAATTAAATATAATCAATTTCTTATTATTTTATTTACAAAAAATATTTCACGCAAACTCAAAATAAGTAAAAATAAGTTAAAAAAAACTTCAAGTTGGTTAACAAATTTTTGAATTTCCTTGGTTCAACTTAAAATTTTGACAATGTAAGAAATTAAATAAAGGTTTATTTTTCAAAAAATGTCTATGTTTGTATTAGTTTTGAAATAAAAGACGTTTTGTACGTTGCATTCATTTTAAGAAAAAAAAATATGTTTTAATAGAAAACAAAAATTGTTTGCAAACACAAAAAATTCAATGCAAAGTAAAAATAAATGATATAAACTTAAAAAATGGTCTGTATTAAAAAATAAAATGTACGAAGGGTCGCAAGAACTTTCTTCTATATTCGATAGATACATTCCAAAAAAAACTATATTTTAAGACCTAAAATTACAATGCCAAATAAGTTTATCTTCAAAAATTGGAATGCCTTTTACTCTTATAGAAAAATCTTATTTTTTTCGAAAATAGTCAGATCGTTTTTTTTAAATAAGTTTTTCTTCTTCTTGAGTTTTACCTTAGAAGTTAATTTCTTAGGCAGATTCGCGAAAGCGTTGTTCTAGTTGTTTTAAGACTAAAAATAACAATCCAAATTTTTGGTCAAAAATAGAATATTCCAATTTATACAAACATTTTCTCTTTATTTTGTATTTCTTAACTTGGCTTCTTTCTTTTTTTAGAAATTTAATATACATACATATATCGAAAATTTTGTCGTTTTTTTATGAAATTTAAATGTAATACCTACGTACGAGTATATTAATTAATAATTTCTAAATAACTGCTAGATAAAAATATGTTTTAACTAGAAGTGAACAATTTGATATATGTATACAAATTAATTTTAAAAAAAAACGGCTCTTACGATTTTCAAATTCAAATTTTTGAAAAACTAGAGTTTTTTGAGAAATCAAATGTCATTTAAATTTTTGAAAACATACTATTTTGACAATGACAAAGACAAATTCTTAAATCTTAAAACAGGGAAAACAAATTTAAAAATTTTATTTTTACAATTTTTCAGGCCAAAACCAGAAATTTCTATTTTTTTAAAAAAATACCTGATAGATTTTTATTAAATTTTCTCTACATATTCTTTTGCTTGTTTTCTGTCGCCCATAAACCCTTTATTTTGTTTTTAAGTTTTTTCAAGAACCAAATAACCGATTTTATTACTTGTGACATATAGCAACTATATAGCAAGTTTTGCAGTCGTAAAAAAAACTCGAGATTTTAATCAAACATAATATTACAATGGTAGAGAAGTCGAAAAAAGTGGGTCCCGCGATTCCGTCCGGTCTGTTTTGTCTGTCTGTCCACGATTCTACATCCTAAACCATTAGGTCGATAGAGTTCAAACTTGGAAGTTAGGGTTTTGAGCAGATTCGCGTTAGGCATTTTTTTTCATTTTTTTAAGATAAAAACTAATCGTGGCCCCCATACAATTTGTTTGGTCAAAAAACGAAAAATCGAATTTTCTCAAAAACAAACCGATATATTTTTTTTTAATTACCTCTAAAATTTTAGTTTTTAACTTGGCTTCTTTAAGTAAGAAAAATATATTTTTGTATTGCTCGAGAAAGGTACCTCTCATAGAACTGTTATTTTGTTTTTTAATTTTCTCAGCAACTTATGAACTGATTTCAATAATTTCTCTTTAACAATATTTGATTATCAAAAATGCAATATTTTATTGTTTGGATTTTTAAAAAAATATTGAATTTTTATTTTTCAAAGTTCTATATCTCAAAAAACGGGTCAACATTTTTTTACGAAATTCAAATGTAAAGCGTATATTTACAATCACTAAACAACTGCATAATTTCTTAATTTATAAAATGGCATTTAAATGTTTGAAGACAAACTTATTTTTCGGGTAAAACTTTGAATCTTAAAATAATTTTTTTTTACTTATTCGACAGGCAACAATTTTAGTATCGCTCTTGCACAAAGCACTAATCCAAAGTAGTTTTGGAAACAACAAACATTTTTGAAACCAAGTTATGTTCCCTGTGGATTAAATGGAGTCTCCACTTCCTTCTCTTGGACAAAATTGGGTTCATTACTGCAGCTGATTTACAAAAATATCAGACATTGAACAAACATTTTGATATTATAGTTTTATCTTCGGCGGCAACAAATGAAAACACAAAAAGTGACAATAACAATAAACATCACAAAATAGTTGGCATGTTTATTAACAATACGTTTTTTGCAAATTTTTAAAATTTCTCTTAGAGAAAACCCAAGTTTAATAACATTTTCAAGTTATCGAACAAGCATTATCTTTCGTTGAGTTCCTTTTGACATTTCAGTCTTAGTATAAGAGTATTTGGAATATACTCAACGATTGAACGAGACGATATTGATAAAGTTACGTGAAGCAAAATTTTGACGATATCGTTAATGATAATCGTTTTGATGATTATCGTTCGAAAATTACGCAATGACTCCCCTGATGGCTACAACAATTACTTTTTTGCCCTTCGAAAAGAAGAACATTATATAAGCCGTCTGGATAGCTGTGAAAGCAGTGTCATGGTGCAGAGAGCTATTTTCCTATTATGGAACCTTTTGGGCTTCAAAGGTGTGTTGCAAAAACTAAAACTAAATTCAAAGAAATGTACAACATATTTTGCATTGCTTCAAACTTAAAAAAGGTTTGGTACGTATTTAAAAACAATTAGATGTAAAATAAAATAATTCCATATCTTCATTTTATTTAATACGCATTTTTTTAATTATTTAAATTCGTATTTTGAATCATTTTTTTTTAAATGCAGACAACTTTTAAGTTTGAATTTGATAATTTGTTTAATGCAAGAAATTCGGTACACATTTTTAATGAAATTAATTTTTGTTTCACACACGTTCATTGAATGTTTTGAAATAAACAATATCTCTATATGTACATTTTGTTGATAGTTATAGGAAACCTAAATGACTAAATTATGATCTTAGAATATCAAAATGAGTATTGTTCTTAGGGGTAATTTATCAAAATTCTACTTCCGAAATCTCAGAATTCAAATCACCAACAATTATTGAACTGGTTATTTTCCAGAATATAATTGAATTAACCTCTTGAATCTATCTATACATCCGCCTCTTCTTGATGAGAAGGCTGACTCAACCAAGGAAGTACCTCAAGTTCCTCTAACTCTCTATTCTTTTTCCAACTTTTCGAGAGGGCACACCATAAGAACCTTTTTCCAAAATTGTACGACCACCAGCGACTACTTCAATATTATTCTTGTCGACTGTGAAATCAATGCATTTTGAAAAAAAACTACCCCTTCCTTTGAATAGGATGAACACCAACACACTACAATTATTATTGTTATTCATTTCTAAAACGTATGTACGTCCATATTTCACAAGAGCATCAAACAAGAGCATCATCAACCCCATCATCCACATATTCAACAGGGGTTGGTAAGGCAAGGTACACGTTTGTGATGTCATATTGTCATTTCTTCAACTACGATTTATGAAAAAAAAAAACAATTAATTTACGTGCAATTAGTAACAATCCAACGTAATTACAATTCACGTTTCGTTTTTATTTCTTTCCCTCTTTGTATTTGTATCCCTATACTCATTTTCTTATTCTTTTTGACGAAGCTGGAAAAATTATGAAGAATGAAATGCGCATTGAGTGCATTTCCATACAAATTCGTATTCCTGCGGTTGGAAAATTCTCAAGAAAGCAAGAAAACTCCCGAAACTTCTAGAAAGCGAGAAAATGCCCATGGGAAACACAACCGGGAAAGGATAAAAGGCAACAAAAATCCTTTTTCCAACCCTGCCTCATTTTTTTTTAATTTTTAATCATATGCACATTTTACAAAACACACACATGCCTGGAAAAAGGATCCTCTTCTCAATGAAAAAAAGCCTCATTTTGGCAAGAACAAGAAAATAGGGGAAAATCCACATTAGTCCTGTCTCCTGTCTGTTCTATTCCTTGAAGATTGCAAAATCAAAAAAAAGAAAAGTATATCAACTGCAATTGGAAAAGTCCTTATATTTTCTTTGTCAGGGAAATGAAGACGATGATGTTTGGGGGATCCTGGAACAAGTAGAAGGAAGGGAAGGAAAGTAAAATTGAAAATCGTGTGCCTTTAATGAACTTCCATACAAAGAAAAAGAACCGACGGACGACGAAGGCGAAGTCGAAAAATCATCCCCAATATTGCATAAACCACATAACCATATATCGCAATCAGAGAGTCTGTAAAGGAAGGATATGGGTGCACTTAAGGAGCAGCAAAAGGAACGATTTTTCTTTTCCTCCTTCAAAATTCATTGCACTATAATGCAGCAACGGGATCTTAGAACCTATATGGATTTTCCCATGAGAAAAATAAGAGAGAAAGCCTCCTTTTGCGTCTTATAATGTATATTCATATATATTTATTTATTTGCCTCACCAACACCACATTAAAATTTTCATAAGGACAAGGAGAATTTATAAGGACATTCCACTACCTACCTCACCTGTGAGCCTCTACTCTACATGAGATGAGTTTTTCTCATGGGAAAACATCATCATCATCATCGTCATTCATGAGACAGGGTTTGAGGCTGACGAGGATCCTGCGATTACGCTATATTACATTCAAGATTTTTCATCCTTAAAACCAAGAGACAAGGACCAAAAGGAGTAATGGCAAAGAACAAAGGACATCATCAGAAGCGTAGAAATAAAAAAAAGAGTAGTGTGAACGAACGAAAGAAAAAGGGAGAGAGAGAGAGAAAAAAGGCTAAATGGAGGCATAAAAGGACGAAAAAAGAACTAATAATAAGGACATGTGTGATGGGATTCTGATGAGAATCGTTTGCTGCTTCTTCCTGATTCTATCCTCATCCTGATGATGATGATGATGATTATACGGTTCTCTGATGGATGATGAACGCTCCCAGGCTGTAAGGACGAGTATAGTGATGATGGCTCTGCTCCTGGATCTGGATATACTATGTACATCGATATGCAGAAGCAGAAAGAGATGATGAAAGGAGAGCTCCTGTAACTCTGTGGGAACAAATAAAAATTCAAAAGAAAAAAAAAACAACCATTGTGTGTGGGAACGAACTATGAATGCGCCTACGAAATGTGAATGAACTGTTGGCGCCCGGCCCTCTCCCCCCTTGTTTCTGACAGGACTACAACGTTTTATTTTTTTTCTTTCAACAAGTATAGTATTTTTATTTTTTTTCTATCCCCACCTAGTTTCCTATCCTTTTTCACCTTAGTTTTGAAGATAGCAAAAGCCATCGCCATCTCTCTCACGTTCGTTCCATAGTTAAGGAAGAGGCTTAGGCATAAACTTCGTGAGGGTAGTAAAAATTTTATATTTTTTACAACTTACCATTTTGATTGTAATGTGTAAATATATCCTCCATGCAGTAAAAGTTTTATTCTTTGAAAGGGATGATGTAGGTATTGACTTGGCACACGGTACGTTCGTCGTCGTCAGAGAGAGTGAGAGAGACGCTGAGGGTTTGAAAATTAGCGCGTATTTTTATTTTTACTTTTTTGTCAATGAAAATTGTTTTTTTTTTTATAAATAAAATTTGCAAATTCTTAAAAAAAACTTGATTAATTCATGATTTTTGGAACTGTCACTCACTCAGTAAAAAAGTATCTTTGTTTATTTGTTTGTTTGTTTTTTAAAAAGTATCTGATGAATGCGGTGCACTTGAGTTGGCCATAATAGTTTCTTGGTTTTAGTTTATGTAACTAGTTTTGTTGTTGTTGTTATTTTGTATCTTTTCATTTGCACCACCTCTCTCACAGACAGAAAAATAAAATGTCGACTAATAGTTATGCCGTTGAATAGTAGACTGATAGTGTTGGGCTTTGGCAGAGCCAGCAGTGCAGGCCATTCAGCTAAATTTGTGTCTAGTGAGTTTTCTGTTTTCTGATGCGGTGTTGAGGATGACGACGATGTGAATGGTGGAGGGTTTTTTTTATGTTGTATTTTTAAGCGCCGCGCCCGCTGCTGGCTGAGGGGTTGACGTCGTGTTGTGTATAGTGGCGAACGGGTGAGAAAAATGAAAACAAACAATTTTCTATATGAACCCACCGTGCGTCGTACTGTCGATTGTTTTGTATTTTTTTTTTTAAACCAGGTGAGAGATGGTGGGAGGAGGCGGTATAAGCTTAGTCCAGCCGAGCGACGACGACGAGGGATGAGGGAGATGCTGGGAAAACTATGGTGAAACAATAGTGTGCTCTATGGCTCTGGAACTGATGGCTTTGGCTTTGGCAGCATATCATACAGAACTAAGGTACTTTTGTTCTTATATATGATGGGAAGTGGAGCGTATACAACATGCATATCTAATGTTATTCAAGTTCGTTCGCCGAAGAGAAGGAGGGAGCAACCAGGCCTGATGGTTGATGTTATGATGATATCTCTGATGTGAGAGCTTTTTTGTTGTGTTTTTTGAATTGAATTGAAGCCTTAATGTCGGCTATTCAAAATGTGATGCATAGTTAAGATGTGAATTATGTATCGCGCGCGCCATACTAGAGCTGAAGTTGGAGTGGCTATGTGATGTGTGAAATGATAGCTACATGATGTGTGATGTAAACTTTTTGACTTAACATGGTAGGTTGTTTTAAATAGTTACATATGACGTGTGTGTGCTTCATCATATGACAAGAGAGCTACCTAACCTCTCTACCTATGTATATTTACGAGCATAAAGATGGAACTATCTTGACTTTTTTAGATTTATGTAAAGTTTGGACTATACTTTGCTTTAGTTATACCATGTTTGTATATTTTATGCACTTTTCTTTTGTATATAAATAGTGATTTATGTAAGAGATATAGATATGAGTTGGCTTTAGAAGAAACTTTACAATTTTTTTTATGAATGTAGACAGATTTTATTTATATAAAGAGAAGTTAATGTAAGACTTTGGAGATGTATGAGAAAATAAATATAGTTTATGTTTTTGAATGCGATTTTCACACTTCCTCATAAAAATATGCAACATGTTTTATCATTAATATTAATAATAATTCAAAATGCAATAAATAAGTGAAGGGTTTGTATAAGAATCGTTTAAACATAATTAACAAGTGCATAGGTAAGATACGTCTTTATAAGCAGTGGAGTACAACAATATCCTGCTCATTCAAAAGTAAGTTCTAAATGTTTATAGGTATTTCGATTTATGCTTTGGTGGAAAACTTGGATAAATTTGTTGTGAATTTTGTTTTTCATTCATTTCTAACATAGTCCGGTCAATTTAGACATTTGATCCACGACAAATTCAGGGGAAGCTGAAAATTCTTAAAATTGTTTAAATTATAATTATAAACATTGTCTTAAAAGTCACAACCGATTCCATGTAAGGAAAAAATTTTAGCGGGGTAATAAGGTCCAAAAAATGAGTTTTTCGCGATTTTCTTGAAAACGGTAAGTTTTATCGCAAAATTACCCCAGACATAATTTGTAGATCAGGAAATTTCCTATAAAAAAGGTATCAATAATTTTTTCCCTAAAAGCCACCGAATTTATGACAGTGAATTTATGACAGTTCCTACTAGTCAACAGAAATTTTTGGCAAATACTCACAACAAGTCTCGATTTATTTCAATGTTAAAAGAAAATAATAATAATCAGAGAAATAGTTTTCGACAAATAAAGATATTATCTTCAAATTATCTATCTTACACAAAATATTGTTATGAACATTTTGTTATAATTTAAAACAATACATATTGATTGACGGAATAGAAAGTTAAATTTATGTGTGCATACTTTGAGAATTTTACCTTGAAAACATTGATAAAACTATTGCAAATAATTCGACCAAAAATACAAACATGTAAAATCATGTATGTCAATTATTAGTTGTTGAAATGAGAGTATAATTATTAGCTGACTTACTCCATTTCTTTAATGCAATGAGCCTGGTTGAAGGTTATATTTTAATAAAAACATGACTTAAAATAATGACCCCGAAACAATATAATCAACTCTTTACTTCGTCGGCAATAAATTAAGATCTTATTGAAACACAAACATACCATAACACAAACATACCATCCACCCCATCAGTTCAGTTCAAGTAAGCAGTTAGGCGAATCCATCCGTACAGTTTGTATAGTTTTCAGTTTTTAATATAGTTGTTAATTTCCCATATTCGAAGTCATTGGAACAGCCCATAGTTCATAGAGAACCAGGGCCTAGTGACTTACAACTCCCGACCATTTTTGCGTGAGTGTGATTTCAGGGATGGAACCAAAAATGTACATAATATAAATGAAATATGGCAGAATCCGTATGAAAAAAATCATGTGTTTCGCGCCATTGTAACGTTTCATACGGATTATGAAATCTCATTCATCAATGGATGATTCAAATCATACTTGGATGAAAAATCATCAAATTGATGAAAGTTTCATAAAGTGAGAGAATTCTATTTCCCCTTCGAGTTATGCAGCTTTCATATTATTTATGCCTCGTTGCATACTAATGATAAAGATTATTCATACATATGCCAAGCCTTCTGAAGAAATTTTTACATCTATTTGATGTAATCTGATCAATGATCATCCTCCTGTTTAAATAAAATGTATGAATTTGTCATCCAATTGATGATTCTGTCATCAAATTGATGACGCTGATCATCTTTTTTATGTAAGCCTTCATACAAATGATGTTATTATTTCATCAAGTGATGTAACCTTGCATAAAATTGATGACGGCGGTCATCCGATTGATGATTTCTTTCATAGAATTTATGTTCCTGATCATCTTCTTTATGTAAGCCTTCATACAAATGATGTAATTATTTCATCAAGTGATGTAACCTTGCCTAAAATTGATGACGGCGGTCATCCGATACCGACCTACAGTTTTTATGCAAATTCCGATTGTCCGATTCAAATGTTTTCGTTTTGTTTTCAAATTTTTCAAAAAACTATACCTAAATAAATAATTAAATGTCTTAACTTCAATTGATTGCATACTTTCCGAAGTCAGTTAAGTACAAAATTGTTTACTACAAAAAAATATCAGTTACATTAACGGTATATCATGGCTGTCTTATGCATGACTTTTATACTTTTTAAGTACCCAAAAAATAGAAGAGAATAACATTCTATCGAGATTTAATGTACATAAATATAAATATAGAGAAATGTTTATATTTTAATGTGACGACAAAATAAGTCGAATTAAAAGGGGCCAATGTGTCATTAAGACACTTTTTCAACATAAACTCGTTTTATCAAAAATCACATTCCATAAAATAATTTTGTGTACAATATTTTTGCTCAGTGATGGCAAAATAAGACCAGAATGAAAAGGTTCATACAAATGTCAGCAATAGTTAGAACAAAAAATGTATGCTTAGCCTTTTTTCCAATCATGTGTCTTGGTTCCATATCTACGAGTACCAGTAAATACATCTTAGAAAACATATATTAACTTCATATTATAACTGTAAGATAACAAAGTCGATATAAAATCATTTTTTCAATTGATTTTGAAAATTTTCTGTCATACCTTATGAATTTACACAGCTTCAATAATTCTTTTTCGAATTTTAAAATTTTGTACCTTAAAGACTTTGGGTGTTGATTTTAAAAACGCATTACAACCATAAAGAAACTTGAAATGTAAAAACAGAAAATCGTGTTTAACCAAACCGCTTGGACCACACTCATTCTAGGGATAATTTTTTATTTGACAGCAAAATGTTTTACTTTCTTTACAGAAACTATTCGGACAATTGGTTTTGTTGAACAAAGCTAATAATCATATGTCAACAAATTTTTTTACACAATTTTAAAATGGCTCATTTTTTACGACATAAAATCACAAAAAAAGTTTTTTCTAAGGGACCGGTTATAGCTATCAGTAAAATCCATCAATAAAATTTTGTATTTAGGTTTTGAACATGTTAAAGATTTCTTTCTAGCAAAAAAATTGATGCAATAAGATGAATCCTATATTCAAGTATTTTTTCCAAAAAGAAACAATGCATTTAAAGTTCTATTTAATTTATAAATCTATTTTAATATTGTTGAATGATGAAATTTACTTTAACTGAACAGCTGACTGCCAAAAGAAATTCCATTTTGCTTTTCTGTTGGTGTTCCAATTCTTTACTGTTCCGATGAAAGCAACAGCAAACAAATTGTCTGAGGCACGAAGCTCGATGTTATGATCGATAGAAAACAACAATTTAATGACGTAAATTTACTGATTGCTATAAACGCTCATCAGTAAAACATTTTAGATTCCTCCTGTTTCAAATTTTACTGATAGCTATAACCGGCCCCTAAGAATCCAATGGTAACACCGCCAAAAGAGTTATTTTATGAAAAAGAATCTGACAGCTCAGTTGTAACAAAGAAGAATTTTCGAATTCCCATTTTGAATTGAAGTTGTCTACTCCTAAATTATTCTTTTTACTTCAAACTTCTTATGATTTTAACAATTTAATTTCTAAGAGACATTTTGGGCAGTAAAAAAGACTTACCAAATCTAATTAACGATTGTTATTTGCTGATGACAAGGCGATTTTTAACAACTGACACTTATTTTCTGGAACAAAACTTTTTTAAATGGAAAATTAAAGTAAACCATTTAAAACACAAGCTTTTTGGTTTACAAGGCGTCTAAAATCTTCTGTTTTATCCGAAACAATGTGCAACTTCAAATGGATTGATTGATTATAACAGGCAGATTATTTTTTTAAAAACATACATACATCTACATTTATTGACAAAATAATACAATACAAAAGGATTCAATATCCTTTAATAGTAGAAATTCGAAGCAAAGTAAATAAAGCATCAATTTTGCTTCAGTAATTAGCTCCTATTTGGTACGATTGTACAAAAATTCACAAATTTAAGCTCCAAACATTTCAAAATAAAATTCTTAAAGTGAAGCTTGAATAACCATGGTTTTGTTTAGCTAACAGGCTTCATGAACAAAGAAATGGCAATCTTTTAAACTCGCTTATTGAAAATTTAACAAAAAAATTGTATGTAAATGGTTCTGAAAATAAATTAGTACATATATCTGCGCCATAAATTTATATTATTATTATTCCTTTATTTCATTAAAATAATAATTTTGAAAATCAAAATAATATATGAACATGGCAAGATTACCGTCTTCCAGAAAATAACATTTGCTTTAATAAAATAAATAGTTCGTAGGTTTTCATTAGATTTCTTGTTATACAAAAAAATATAATTGGTTTTTTTTAAATTCGCTCAAATAGAAAAAAATAAATGATCTTTTGATAACTAATTGTTTTAGAAATTTGTATATAAATATTTTTAGGAAAACAGAATTTTATGAAATGGTAAATATCGCCACGCTCCTTTCTGTTACAATAATTGAAAAGTAGAGGTAGATCTGACCGATGCGGAATATAATTCAAGTTCAATATTTCAACACTTGCTCTGAAAATTGTACCTATAGCTCTCGCAGAAAGTCTATTATTGAAATAAATTATCGCATAAGTAGTACCCGTGGCATGAAAAAAAAAATTCGCGGGTACTGCCTCTTGCGAGGAACTGACAAATCCTTCAAGAGTAATTCTTGTCATGAAAAAGTGCTTTCTCAAACTAGCCGTTCGGATTCGGCCTAAAATTGTAGGTCCCTTCCATTCCTGACAACAGTACTCGCACACAGGAATGGTTGAGAGTTGTAAGTCACTAGGCCCTGGTTCACAACGGACTGTTGCGCCACCCCATTTGATAAGTATTTAAAGAGTGGCTTAGATTTCTATATATTTCTCTTGTCGACGAATTTAATTATTAAGATATGTGTATATTTTCATCAACTTTTCGATAACATTCGAAAAGATATCTTCCCAAATATCTTTGTTAAACTCATTCAGTTCACGAGAAACATTATGCAATCGGGCAAGTTGAGTCTATTCATTAAATGGTGATGCTTCTGTTCGCAAAAGAACCTTCATGATAGATGTGTGAAGAATCGAACTTGGTTTACTCATTACTCTTGTAAGAAAATCTGCATCCAATTTCAAATTTTTAATATAAATTGGGGCAATTCCAGACTCAACATGAGGCAAGCAAATGTTAATAGTTGCTTGGAAAACTCGGTATTTAGATCCTAAGTCTATGTTTTTGTTTGAGAAGAAATTTTTTTACTCTTACGCTGAACATGTTAATTGAAGCTTCCGTTAGCAGACATTAACACTCCTAGATATTTGAATTCCTGTACTATTTCAATAGGTTGACTTTTAGGGAACCACCTTTCTTCTCTCAACCTTTTACAACTCCGTGCCTCAAATACCATTATCTTTGTTTTCTCTGAGTTGATTTTAAGGTCCCAGATATTGCAGTACGTTTGGACCCTATTAAATTTTAGCTGGTTTTTCCCAAAACCACAGCTCTAGCCATAAACTGAACAAAGAAGTTTTTCAATATTAGTTTCATGAGTTCAATAATTAATATTATTGGTTGCTTTCCGTTGAATAATTAATATTAAAATTCATAATACAAATTATTACTTTCACACACTACTTTAAATGCATAGTTTTAAAGAAACATGTTTATCCTAAATCTCTAAAAATAACTATTTAAAAAGAAACCAATTTAAATCGCTACTTAAATAAATAAATACAAAAATTGCTGTTTTAAGCTTAGGAGCCAGTTTTAAAAAGATATCCACAAGACTGTGTTACCCCCAAATATAGCCAAAATAACTTGATTTCGTTCTAAACCAAATCACATCACACATTTTTCGATAATTTAATTTAAAAAACCTTTCACCTCGTTTCATTTTCATGCAAAAATATTTTCTCACAAAACCGTTCAAATCCATCCACCATCAACAATTTAAAAAACCACCATTCAACTTCCGTTTTATACAGCTCCATCTAACATTCGCTCAACAAACCACTCTCAATTTATTTTACATCTCAATGTTGCCACTCCTGCCAACCTCCATTTGTGGAAGAAAATCAAACACAAAACAGACAACCACAATGAAATCGGGTAAAAAAATTATATTTTGATGATAGATCCGAGGAATGTGAGGAGAACTTCGACGACGACGTACTCTCTCTCCGTTTTTTTACACACAATTTTTAGTGCAAAGTAAGAAATTAAATAAAAAAGAAAAGAATAATTTCAAAAATACTATAATATAATTCGCGTTTACATCCAAGAAAATTGTAAAATACATTTTCCAATTCAAACAAATAACAAAACAATAGAGAATCTTCTTCGGTGGGACTGTGAGAAGAAAAAGAAAATCCTTGGATATACGACGAGAAGCAAAAATAAAAGAACAACAAAATAATTGAAGTATAATTTCCCCGCGATAAAAAAGGAAGAGTCGACCGCTCCCCTAAAAAAAACTCCCAAAAGTTCGTTCTTCATTATTTTTCTTTTGCTAGAATTTCTGTAGATATTTTTTTAAATTCATTTTTGTATTTTATAGAAACGAGAAACGTAATTTTGACGCTGCAATATGTGAATTAAAAAGCAGAATCTATTATTTCGAAAAAATAGAAAGAAAAACAAAATTATGCTCGCGAGTTTCGTTATGTGATATCTGTGCCCCTCTGCACCCCCTCTCTAACACACTCTACGATGTGTTTGGTGGATTAAAGAAAATTAATTTAAAACAAAAAGAAAAACGAAAGAAAATTTAAACAAAAAACAACAACGAACAATAAAAAAAAAGAAATAAGTTTTCTAAAAATATTCGAAAAGAAGAATCATTTCTGTGCTGCTTTTTGCTGCCAGAGTGCCCGTTCCGTTGCCCGAGCCCCAACACCAGAAGAGCCCGAGATCCGAGGAACGAGGCCCCGAACCGATACCGAGGCAGTGGATTCCAATTCCAATCCAAATCCAAGTGGAAAGTGCAAAGGAAATTCAACGACGAGTGCGACGAGAGTTGTTGTTTTTGTAGTGTCTGCTCTTTAGTTTGTGCGTAAACTCGCGTAAAGTGGCATACAATTTTTGCTGCAACAATTTTCCTTTTTTTTGTCATTCTCATTCTCGTCGTCGTTCGTCTTCGTTTTCGTAGTTCTCCAATTTGAATTTTTTCTTTTTGGCATTTTCAACAATTCGTATTCGAGTGCGAGTCGACATCGGGCCGAGTCCGAGTGAGATTTCAAGTGAAATGAAAATGCACGCAAAATGTTGTGTAACTTCGATTGATGAGTTTTTGAAAATAATTACGAGCGGAATCGAACTCATTTTGCGCGGCTGTTGATTTTTATTTAAATCTGTGAATAAAATAAGAAATTTAAATTCTCAAACGAATTCAAAAAAGAATAAAAATATATAAAGAAAAACTACGACAAATCAGTGTGAACGTAACAACTACGACGGACGACAAGGACAACAGAAACACCATTAGCACCAGCACCAATATACCCATCCCACTTGCCCTCATATGCAACAAGAGCAACACCGAGCGGAATAGCAATAAAAAAAAACTGGATGCAAAGGAATTCCTTTCATCGACGACGACGACCACAACATAGTGTTGTCTTTGTCTGCCTCATTCTACCCTCGTAATCGTATCGTATCGTACTCAAACGTAGAGTTGTGTTTGCAGTTGCAGTAGATGGCAATTAATTCGATCGCAATCGGATTTAGATTAGCCCGCAAAATAATTGAAATTTCTTACACGAATTTTGATCGGAAATCAACTCTAGCGGTAGCGGAGAGTGACATCTGTCATAATAATTTTGAAATACGGATTGATTTATAAGTCACTTTAGAATAAAAACAAAAAAGCAAACAAAAGGAGAAGGAGAATAATTGACGCGCGGCAGCAGCGGGAAATTATTTGAAAAGAAATTAAAGTTTTCTTTTTTTTCTCTCATCTTTTCTTGTTCTTCGTCTTTTCTACTTCGACTTCTTCTCTCTATCTCTCCTTTTTACTCTTGTTGGTTGTGCCAGTTTTTTTTTTGTTTGTATACACATAGTATTAATAATCAACGTATGTGTATCTCAATCTGTGAGTGTGTGTGTGTGTCAGTTTCTGTCCAACAAGTGCGTGAAAAATAAATAAAAATACAACAACAAAAAAAGGAAAGAAAACCTTCATCAAAATCAAATCAAATCACGAAACACATAAAAAGAAATAAAAATAAATAACACAAAACTAAACAGAAAAATAAACACAAAAAAAATGTCGTTCGATACGCGAAATAATTCGGCAATGATGAAACGGGCCGAACAGCTTAAACGCTGGGAGGAATCCGAAACAAATCGTGAACCATCGGTGCCGAAGAGTGAGAAAGGTCGGAAAATCAAATTCTCATCGGGATGTGTATTCCTGGCTGCATGTTTAGCTGGCGATAAGGAAGAGGTTGTTAATTTAATTGAGAATGGAGCTGATATTAATACGGCTAATGTCGATGGATTGACAGCCCTGCATCAAGTGAGTTGGTTAACTTTGTATTTTTTATATTTTTATGATGGAAAATCTTTAATCTTCGTTTCCTTCGTCAATTTTTTCTTATAAAGAGATGAGATACCTACTAAATATTATTAAATTCAGTTCGTCTGAAAACTATTGTTTGTATGGTGGAAAACCGATAACATGTCTGTTGACCTTTTAAATTGCCACCCAAAACGTCTTATCCATAAAGAAAGTTTGTGGTTTTGGGATTTAAAAAGCTGCTTCTTATTATGTACCTGAGACAAATGACTTGGTTAGGATAAATACATATGTAGCTTCGAAACACAGATGTCACTTCTCAGTTCTCACGAACGACAAACTCTGTGACAAAAGCATGTGACAACGGGGCCTGTGATAAGGCCATATACCTACCTACCTTCGAAGAAACTAACTCCTATTTTATCTTATGGACTAAAAATGTATCTACAAGAATGTTGACTTAACAGTTCCTTGCAAAATCTATTAGTCAATAGGCTACAAGCTCTTTGATCTTGAATTCAAAACAACCCTTGTACTAGAATGATACCTACGTTTTCTTAAATTTTCGCAAACTGGATTTTTAAAATATATAAACATTAAACCTAGGTAGGTAGGCATACCAACATTTTTTTTGGGTGGGTATAATAAAGGGTTAAATAGCCAATAGCCCTATTTTGCTCATCCTCTACATGAAAAATTTTACCTGTCCGCAAACAAATTTCGTCAAATTGCTATACCTACCAACTTAATTAAAAAAATTGATTCTTGTTATGTTTTAAAAGCTTAAAATGGACACAGAGTGGGGGTAGGGTGAGTGAAATTTCCCACGGAACTTTTTCCATCTTCAAATTTTGAAAACGTGAACGATTTCAAAAGAAGCTTCTGAAAGTTATTTATATCGGAAATTACTTTCCTCTCATTTCAATATGTAAAATTTAAGCTTACAAGGAAAAGTAAAAAATTAAGGGTATATTACAAAACTTTATTCATGGCAAAAATTCTGAGGGTAATCATGTTTCTTATAGCCCCCAGTTTAAAAAAATAGAAAATCTTAAGCTTTTAATTCAGGAAAATTGTATGGAAAATTCGCACCAATCAATAGCGTTGCAGTTTTAGTGATTTTGTCGCTATAAATAGCGGAATTTTCAAAATTCTAGCAACTTTTGCAAAAGATCATTGATCTTTCAAAAAAATTTAGGGTTTCAGGACGACAAAATAGAAAACTATTTAAACCAAATGGACAAATAATAATTTTGTGAAATGGCAAGAACTTTAAGATAGCGTTAAGTTTTGGAGAAGTTTCACGCTACAAAAAAGCAGATGGTTCAGTACTTATGAAGAATTTCAAAAATACTTCAGATATTGAAGTCAAAGAAATTGATGAAGAAGCAATGGAAATATTTATTAGTGATTAATTCATTTTTTATTATAGGTATTTTAGGGTTTTATTAAAACTTTCTTACTTTTCCTTTAAAAAATGAAAAAAAGGTTAAGTAGCTAGTTGAGAATAACTTTTTTTTAAAAGTTTTTTTATGTTAACTTGTTTATAAGTTTTTTTTTACGATACGAAACAAATGTTGTTCTTAGAATTGAATATGTTTATGTGATATTTATACTTAAAATTTGTTCTAGCGACTTTTTTCAATATGTAAGCATATCTAGCGGATTTTTAAGGTCCCTCTAGCGACGAGTCTGAGCGAACAGAGTTAAGTAGAGTAGAGTTCTGAGCAAAGCATGTTTAGAGGTCTCTAATTTAATTATGAAACAGCTTGAGAACTAAACTGTCATGATTTGAAATGTCGTCTGTTTGAAGGCGTTCAAAATTTTCTTTAATCAAATTAATTAAAAAAACAGACATAGCGTTGGTTAATTTGACGCCTGAACTAAATTTGATTCATAAAAACGCGAAATGCAATTAGTTTTTTCTCAATAATCTTTCCTTCTGCAATGGAGCTACCAGCCTCTTCGGCCATTTTTATTGTTTTGACGATGATTTTCTTTAATTTCCCGGCTTTCAAATATCAAATTGTTTGTGTTAAGCATTTTACTCTGTTTACTCTGCTATTTCATTCTGACCTCACAGAGGGCGCTCTGAACATGTTCAGAACTAAAAGAGAAACACGAATTTTAAGCTCTGAACTATCAGAACTCAAAAAGAAACACAAATATTTTTTTGACAGTTCGAACTCTGCTCTGAACTAAAAAAGAAAAATGCCAGTAGTTTTGATCGAAGCAAAAATGTATGTCGAAACTTAAATATTTAAATGCAAATTAAGGGCTAAATTAAAAAAAAACTTTTCCACTGTCCCTTCACTAAAAATCAGGGCGAAGAGGAAAAATAATAACCCGTGTTTTGTTGGAAAATCTATCAAAAGTATAGTAGGATCTTACACGAATAACAAAAACATTATCCGCAGTATGAATACTACCGATAAAAGCTAAAGTAGAATCTTACTACGGATGAGTATTTGACATTTATACGAGTCTCGAATGGATCTTATGTTATTTCGTTCGCAAATGTTGGTATCATCGATATTGCATTCGTATCTCGATGGCTGTGTTCGTTGGGTAGTTGTGCATTTGGAATCACGTGTTTTCCATTGGCGAAAAAAATGAATCTGTTACTGTTGATATTATTTAGTTTTGTTAATGAAAATGGACTAAATGGGCTTATTTTGCAAGATATAACAATAGAATAGATAATTAAGTTTTTCTATGTTTCCACCAAAGGTTTATTTCAGTTTAGATTAAATAAATCTTTTTGGTGTTTCCACCGCACAAGAAGATTACGTTTGACAGCACTTTCTAAAATGCAAATGGTGTTTCGGTGTTTCTTATAAAGTGCAAATGAGATAGTTTGGTTCGTGTTAAACAATAAACAACTGAATTGTTTAGCAACATATAAGAATACGCTACCAACTCCATGTGCAATTTTTTTTTTTTTTAATTTGATTAAAACAAAACTATAGTTTTTGTACACAAACATGCAAATAAACAGACCGTAATGCATTATCTGTAAAACAAACTCCTCCAAACAGGTTTTTCTTCACCAATTTTGAATCGACTCCGATCCCCCACCAAAATCGATTCGAATCAAGCACATTTCAACTTGATTCAGTTATATAAAGAATTGAGACGAGCTTCAATCTCTCTTTAACACCACAAGTTAATGTAGTAGTCTACGGACAAATCCCCTTCTTGAAGTTTTTATTTTATGTCAAAGTTGCAATTGTTAAATTGACTTCTTTTATAGAATCTATATTTCCAGATGTTTTTTTACCATTTCTTCTTAAAAATTGTCCATTTTATTAGTTTCGGTTAGTTTTTTTTGCTGAAGTTATTTTTAACTTTTGATTTTCACAAAACCTTCTCATATTTTAAGTTTTTTTCATTATTATTCTGCCAGGTCTTCTTTCGTTGTATCAATTTTTAAATACAAAAATGTAGCTACTGCCGATGGGTTTTCTTGGGAATTTTCTACTACACTATTTATAGAATGCCAAAAAACACGGGTACAGATTGCATATGCAAAAAGACAAGGCAACAGACTTATTAGCCAAAGTTCTTTAGAAAGAATACAAAATAAGCTTTGATATGTGTTAAAACCTAAGAGAAATCGCCCCCTTTTGCGTACCCTTCAGATGCCTTGGACTGTGTACTTAATTCGCGAAATGTCTGATTAATTTTAAAGTTAAGTTAAGTTTTAGTAGCGAGTGTGATAACCTTTCGCTTTTATAACATCCTGAAAGCGATTCTTAATAGAGAAAACTAATTTTGAAGTGACTTCCCCGAAATTTTGTTCCAATCTTCCAATATACCGGCTTTTAGCTGGTTTTTATTACTTATTTTTGATTCTCGTACCTTTTTTCCTAAATAATCCCAAAGATGCTCAATGGGGTTAAGGTCTGGGGATTGTGGAGGATGAGGCAATTGCGATTTAATATTATAGAGAAGCCACTCCTTTACTATCTTTGATTAATGTTTAGGATTGTTTTTTTGCGCAAGTAAAAAGTCGTCTTTAAGGAAAATTTTTAAAGTGCTGGCTTTCAAATTTTCTTTTTAAATTTTTAAAAATTTATTTTTATCCATTGTTGTTTCTATAAAAACTAAATTTCCCACACCATTTCGAACCCATAGCTCACCAGACCATAACATTTCCCACTCCATGTTTCACCGTTGATTGCAAATTCTTCACTTCTAATGCTGTGTTTGGTTTCCTGCACACAAATCTGCGACCGTCCTATCCAAAGACATTAAACTTGCTCTCCTCAAGGTATAACACATTCTTCGAAAAATCATCTGGTTTCGAAACGTATTCATTCGCATAGTTCAAGCGTTTTGAAACGTTTCCTTTTGAAATACAAGGTTTTTTTTTGACCATTATATCCCTTTGAATGCAGAAAGTTCCAAACAGTTTGAGGGTTAAGCGTTATTCCATCATTTGCTTGAATGTCAGCAGCTATTTTAGGGGAACTTAACTTGGGATCAGCCTTTACCATCCTTTCAATTTTTTGTTCCATATGAGCGTCTAGAATTTTTTTTCGACCTCTTCCTGGGGCCACTTCAAAGATTTTATTTTTCAAATAATTTTTAATACATATTGAGCTGTAGACCGTTGTTTAGCAATAGTTGACGATATCTCAGCATAACTTTTTCTGACGTTTCTTAGTTTAAAAATCAGTTTTTTTACTTCAAGAGGTACTTTTTTATGAGAAGCCTCCATTTTCAAAATAAACTTCGAAAAATGAAATTGAAAAGATCAATACTGAGCCCAGATCTCTCAATATCATTACAGTACACAATTTACATTTAAAAAAGAACCGTTATGTCCATTTTGTTAGAGAATAGAACAGTGTACGAACATTTGATTGATGTACGAGCAATATTTTGACATTCCTGGCAAAATTCTACTAACGGTAAAAAAAACATAAGGCAAAGCTCGAACATTTTGTTGCATATCCTATTATACATTATAATTTTATCAAATAAAGTCAATAAGCTCAGATTTGTGGTAGGAAGTTCATAGTGTAAGGGAAACCCATTTATTTTCAATTGCTGTACGTGCAATTTTTTGATGTAGTGTAGGTATTTCATACAAATCGAAGAAAATTTCTTTCCTATTTAATAAGAAATCCATCAACCACTGTTACTTAACTCTTAACGGAATATGTACCTACCTTTTAGGTTTTTAAGGCTAGGTATGTTAATTTATTTCATATTGGTTTTTTCTAATAAAATTTGTTATAATTTTCAAAAACTATAATATTGCTTTTCATTATTTTACTATCTCCTTTGTTGATCAAGGTTATCACATCAAGTTTTTAAAATATGAATGTAGGCGAACACATAATATACATATATTTATAGGTATAAAAAGACATATAGGATAGGTAGCTAAAATCGGAGTTCCAATTCAGCACCAAAAATTAAATCATAAACGTATTTTTCAAAACAATTAAACCATAAAATTCGAGTTTTTTTAACTTCAGTAAAAAGTAAAATATAAGCTCATAAGTGTTCCCATAACTAATTAGAATTCCCGAAACTAGAAAGAGACTTTCAAAACGGACAAGCTCGTATAATTAAACTATTACCTACTTACTTACGATTTTATCGATGAAATTCCATTCTAGAGCCCCAATAACTTAATTTATATTATTCTACAGCCCACGATTTTATAGTAGAAGCATCATCAACACATTACAAATTTGCTTGAAAGGAAACTTTAACCCAATTCAACTGAAGATCCGGTGTAGGTATCCTGTGTAGGACTCAAAAATGTTGCATCTATTCAGTAAACTATTCTGAAACAAAAAGCCCCTCTCAATCTTCAATCATCGTTGGTTGTTTACAATCATCATCTCGATGAATCAGTTTCATATTTTGTTTATTTAATAAATACTTAAGAAGCCATATCGTCCTAGACGAACTGACATTTTCTCCCTCCTTCATTTCTCTATCATTTTTAGTCACATTCAATTCTCATCTCTATAATTAGAGATCAAAGTGAATTTAATTTATATTTTTAAGATTCGAATCGCGTTTTCGTAAGATCAGATAGCTCAGATCATTCTCTGAGCATTCGTGTGATATACATACATACCAATGCCTATGTAAGTAGGTAGATATGTTTTTTTTTTTAGTAATATAAATTTGGTATTCCTTGATGTTCGTTTATAATTTGTTTCGACACTCGAACTAATTTTCCGAATGTCAAAAGCGATTATCGATGCTGGTATTTCGCGGCATTTTTCCGCACATAAAAAGATATCAAACTATATAATGTTGTATTTATGTAGCTATATAATTTTGTGTTGTTATGCTTGGTACGGTCCGGTTCGGTTCTGTTCGTCACGGCAAAGCCCGGCCCGGCCCGTCTAGAGCGCATACCTAGTTTCAATGATGCATTTATGTAATTATAAGTCAATTGATTGACTTGGACACATTTTATACTTTTTTTTTTAAGTTCTCAGGCTCCGCTTTTTATTGAATTTGTTCACATACTATTTTTTTTTTAAATTTTCCTTTCTAATGTATTATTATGTATTATTAAATTCAAACCCTCACATAGTGCTTGTGTTCGTTTTCTTTTGACAGCTGTTATTTTTATTCACAAGTTGTATTCTTTTTTGTCTGCTATTGTTTGCTTTACAATTACAATGTGTTATATTTAGTGACGTCAATTGGAGATAAGATAATTCATAATATTAGCAGTCAAGTATCACAGATAGGGTCTTGAGTATTAATTAAGTTCTAGAGACACAAAAGTTGTGTCATAGGTGTTAAGAAGATTAATATATACCTATTTCTTTTAAGTTTATTTTTTTATTTTCTGTTTTATAACACATATAAATAAATAATAATGCCTATGCTCTGTTGGTTTAGTGTTAAGCTTCCTGTGTACTTTTAATTTAATCGTTAAGTAATTTAATAGGAACATATCTAGAATGAGTAAAACAGATTTGGCATATAATCTCGGAAAAGCCAAATGCATTAGTTACTTACAACAAAATTGTTAAGGTTAGGTTAGGTTAGGTTATAGTGGCTGTCCAAGATGGAAACGGACACACTTAGGCCAGTTTAATGGCCCATTGTGATACCACATGAATCTTGAGGCTTCCTCCTAAGCTCAATGGAACCAGCTTGAGTCCCTTACGAAACGTGAGAGGCTGATTATACCGATATGATTTAGATCTTTTATATCGTTAAAGAAGAATTCCCCTAGTTAATTCTTGCGTTTTCGAGCTAGAGCAGGGCATGTGCAGAGAAGATGAAGAACCGTTTCTTCCTCTTCCTCGTCCATACAGCTTCTGCAAAAGTCATTTGAGAATATTTCCTATTAGACAGTGTCCGGTTATGACACCTATTATCGAGCTTATATGCGATCTGCTTAGAGATAGCAAGCACCTTGAACGTTTTAAATCCAGTGTTGGCCAGATGTTTTTTGTGGCTTGACACGTGGTGATGTTGGTCCACCTGGTGCCTGCCCTCCTCGCAGCGTCTTGCATTAGTAGCAGTTTACAAGTAGCGATTGGTATGCCAGTACTTGCCAAACGTGGTAGGATGGGCTGTACTGTACCGTTCCTGGCGAGTTCATCTACCTTACAGTTACCTGGAATGTCTCTATGGCCCGGCACCCAGCAAAGGTGAATATTAAACTGTTGCGCCATCTCCATTAGAGATGATCGACAGTTATAGACTGTTATAGAGTTTGTAGAGACAGAGTCCAGAGATTTGATAGCGGCCTGGCTGTCAGAGAAAATACGGATATCAGATGTTGATATCACGTTTTCTTTGAGCCAAGACAAGACTTCCTTAATCGCCAAAAGTTCCGCCTGGAACACGCTACAATGATTGGGAAGGCGGAATGAGAGACTTAATTTTAGTCGTTCAGAGTACACACCTCCACCATCCCCTTCTTTGGTTTTTGAGCCATCTGTGTAAAAATGGATTGACTCATCCTCCAAGAATGTCCTATCCTCCTAAAAAGATCTGGTAGGTATAGAAATCTATAGAAATTCCTGTCGAATTGTAGTTGGGGGATGGTGTAGTCTGTGTGCTTTGGAATTGATTCTAAGTACCTTAGAATTACGGAGTGGCCAATGCTGTTGTTAGTCCACTGCGACGAAGCATTGAGGCGAATAGCAGAGCTTGCAGCTATTTGTTTGCTAAATATGTCAAGAGGTGTAAGGTAGAGCAAGGTGTCCAGTGCCGCAGACGGGGTCGTGCGAAGCGAATCGCTTATACATAGGCAGGCTGAACGTTGGACTTTATTTAACTTATCCCTAATTCTTAAGGGAACATACAAGGGAACAATAATTTTATATGAACTTTTTTTTTAATATTCGGTCTAAGTAATTTGAGTAGTAGTACCCGTGGTGGTTAGTGTGTAGGGTTGTCACGCCAGAGGTGTTGGGTTCAATATCCCTGACTGTTTTTACGGGTACTGCCTCTTGCGAGGATTTGAAATACCCTCCAAGAGTAATTCTGAAAGTTCTTTCTCAAAATTAGTCGTTCGGATTCGACTTAAAACTGTAGGTCCCCTCCATCTCTGATAACTTTACTCACACACAGCAATGCTTGAGAGTTGTAACTCACTAGGCCCTAGTTCTCAATGGACTGTAGCACCACCTAATTTATTTATTTATAAGTAATTTGAGTACTGGTAGGACAATATTCTTATATAATAGCAGTTTTTGTTTTATTTATTGTGAGATTTTTGGATTTAAAGAGAGCCTTGATAAGATTTTGTAGGTTCTGTCGGCTTTTAGTAGACGCCCGCGGATTTGTTTTTCTATATTTTTATTGGCCGCTACTATTGAACCACGGCAAGTCAATGTTTGGACCTTATCAAATTCGGGTGTGATGGTGTGCTTTTAACAAAAGTCAACATGCATTTTATTATGTGCAGTTGTAGGCTTTTTGCCACCCGATCGACCTGGATACAGTGAATTTCAGCAGAATTAAATGCTCATACCACCATATGAAGCTTATAAATTACTAAAACAAATATACAGGGTCCGACAAAAAAGACCTCCCGTGTTGTTAGACGTTTATATTTAAAGCTTTTTATAGATGAAATGGTAATTTTAAAAACTATGATTATTTTATTTAACCTTCGGAAGGCAAGGTTTTTTTGCCTTCGTGAATTGAATCTACTGTTGTTTATCGTCCCAACACCTTTTATCAAAAAAACAAATATTGGAAATGAAAATTAATTATTATTATTTATTAGTGATAGAGTATTTACATTAAAAGGAACTGTTAAAAGTATTATTTTGAGGTTTAATAAAAAGTTGTGGGGTGATGGGTGATCCATCGGCGTCGGAAGGAATGTAAAAAGGCATAGTATTTAATTTAAAAAATTCAATAACATTTTTCTGTTAAATTGTTTATTTATTTGTCATTGCCTTTTAAAATATAAGAGATCTTTTTGCCGGACCCTGTATGTGTAGAATTGCAAGTTGTTAATTTGTCTCCAAGGAAACGGTTACAGCGGTTCATCTATTGAACTTTCTAAATTAAATGAAAACTGTCGTCATTTTGAATGAACATTATTGCAAAACACTCCCAATTTTTGAACAGAAATGGCATCACTGTATACTTACTTACTTACTTAGGTCCTAAGACCTGTTAAGTCCGTTGGGAACCCCTTAAGGGGTATATGCCTTCTCTTACGCCTACGCGCCATCGTGTACGGTTTCCGGAGATGTGTTTCAGCTCCCTCCAATTCTTGCCTAGTGTCGCTGATTTCGCCTCAACTGTCCTGCGCCATGTGCTTCTCCGTCGTCCAGTTCTTCTTCCTTCTTGTGTTTCCAATCCATTGCCACTTACGTCTCCGTATTATAGATTCTATAGGTTTCTGACCTGTCCTTCTATGAAGGACCTCATTTGAAATACGGTTTGGCCAGAAAATCCTTAAGATATTACGAAGGCTTGCAGCTTTCTTGATATGGCTAAAGTAACCTTCCAAGTGCTGCACCCATAAGGAAGCACAGATTCGAAATTTGTGCGAAACAGTCGTAGCTTTGTTCTTAAGCTGATAGAGTTATTCCTCCAAATTTTTGACAGCATACCGAACGCCGCTTTTGCTTTGCCGTTGTGGCAGATAGAGACGATACTTCCAAGGTATTAGAAGCTCTCCACATTTTCAACCGATTGCGAGAAAATATTTATTTGAGTGGATGGTCGAGTTCCGAGGCTGATCATTTTTATTTTGGTGGAATTAATTTTCAGCCTCACAACTTCTGCTTCACTCTCCACACTTTTGTCATTTGATGGAGATCTATGATCCTATGAGAGAGTAAGCAAACATCGTCCGCGTAATCCAAATGTTTAAATAGGATGTCAAAATGCATTGAATCCCTCCACTACCTGACAGAGCTGAGCGCAGTACATAGCTTATCAGCAACAAAAACAATATCAGTGACAGAATACAGCCCTGTCTGATTCCGTTTCGGATTTAAAAATCACGTGACACTTGGATCCATCATATGTTGCTTTAATAATAGCAATTAGTTTTTCTGGGATGCCTCTCCTCCACCAAGCTAACCAGATATACTCCCTGTTAACGCTATCAAATGCCTTCTCGAAGTCGATGAACAGCAGGTGTAGTGGTGATCGATATTCAACGCACTGTTCAATAATGATCCACAGAGTGTTGATATAAACAATACAGGAGGATCCAGCGCGGAATCCTGCTTGTTCGGCATCAAGTGTGTCCTCAAGGTGTTCTCTGATGTGTATATCACAATAGTTTTTTCCGTTGAGGTTTTGACGTGAACATTATAGGGTGTTCCGAAAATTTTTAAGGATTTTCCGAATAAAAGACCTCTCAAAACTTGCGTAATTGGACTTAGATTACAAAAATATAGAAAAAAAATACGAACATTTGTCTAGGGGGTTGTACCGACCCTTAAAATTTTGACAAATTGATATTTGTATGCTTTTTTTCCCTTCCTTAATTTCAGTTCCTGAGCTACTATTTATTATAAAATATTAACTTTTTGTTTAGGTTTAGAACATATTTGACGTTTTGATTTGCATGCAATAATACGTTGCCAGCGGTTTCAAATTTATAAGGTTTTAAGCTAAAAATACCCCCAATAGGTGACCAAAATTGATTTTTTTAATTTTTGGCGCGTATTGCTATTATCATCATTTTCCTGGAACTTAAAACCACTGCTCTATAAATCTGACACAAATTAAATTAAAGTTTCTATACATTTCCGGTTTTGAAAAAAAAAAAAAAAATCGACAATATTTGGGCTAAAGCTTCGATTCCAATTGTAACTAAGAAAAGAGTTATTCAATTACTTAAATCCTGTTTCGAAAGGTACAATATTGTGAAGCTATACCCCAAAAGCAAGCAAAATGATAGTTTCGAAAACAAACTAAAGTGTTTTTTAGAGTCATCTGAGAAGCTTTTCGACGTTGCTGCATGTAAATGCACTTCATTTGAAACTTGTTCGTGTTTAAAACCAAAGAAAGTTCCCATCCATGAGAGAAGTTGTTTGTTGGATCAAAGAAATGAAAGGAAAATAGTTATAAGCGGGGTTGACAAGAAAGAAACAAATGTCTTAAAGAAACGACAGCAAAGGCAAATTGAAGAGTCAAAGAGGGAAGCAAAAAAATGGTCTACGCAGGAAACGGATATTGTCTCAGGAAACTGCAATGAAGAGTTGTGCGTTAATCTTCCATTCGGTAACAGAGGTAACAGAGGCATCCCCAACAAGCCCCCCTTTGGCAGAGGCACCATCGACTTCTAGAGCTTATCGCAATAGATTGATGTTGCCAACAGTTGCCAAGGTATGTGATCGATACGATGCTGCTGTCGCTTCTACTGTTTTGGCTGATGTCGGCTTGGTTTCTTCCAAGATTCAACTCTTGTTGAACCAAACATATTTTTCAATTAATTATGAACTCTCGATATTTACCCGAAAATTTGAGATGTGTTGTGGATTCTGTTATAGAAAGAAATGAATGTTGTTTGATGAAATGGACCACATTCGGTAGCTGGCATTGCGAAGAATAAAAAAAGCTAGAGAAGCTGAAAATATCAAAAGGATATATAAACCACCAAAGATCAACTTCTCTGCTAAAGATTATACCGAAATTATTTTGTGAAACGAATGTCAGGTAACATCGCTCCCGGTTCTTTGACATATTTCTTCTGAAGACCTTCACATCATGGCAAAAGATAAGAGCTTGGAAATTGTTGAGCTTGGTAATTTTGTTTGTACTTTTTTTTAGAATTTTTAAATGTTATATGTATTTCAAAATCCTCCGTTAATGATTAATTTTGAGGTCAGAACTAAATGCATCAAAAACTTTAGAAAAAGAATTATCCTTGCTAGAAACACAGAAATGGGAGGGTTTCAATTTGAATACCTAAACCAAAACCTTTTCTCAACTTGTTCAAGCATCTAGAAGTAAAAAAAGCGCTCAATAGACAATTTTCATTCAAACAAGAGAAAAAAAATGATCCGAAAAGTCGTCGACACTCGGATATCAATTCGTTGCAAAACTTACAAATACGCAAATAGAATGCGTGGATGGACGACGACAAACGACGCAAAATAGATTTTTGCAAAACTTTTTTTTTTCGTTTTACATTACACACAATTGAAAAACGAAACAAGAAGAAAAAACAAAGAAAAGAAATTTTTGCAACAAACGAAAAACAAAACAAAAAGAAAGAAATTAAAAACAAAAAAGTATCTATCTCTAAACCTATCTGGCAGCATCACGACCTAGAGTTTGACTAATTGATGCCACAGGACAGAAATAGCATCGAGAATATGAGAGATATGTGTAGTGTAGTGCAGTGTAAGGCGCACGCAAACACCAAGTCTTTGTTTTTTTTGTGTTTTGTGTCTTCTTGGATCGGTCGGTCGTTAGCTTTGGGATGATGTTGTATTGTGGTAGTACTCGTAGCATTCAAAGTCCATCGCCTAAAGGGTGCTCTACAAAAAAAAATCTATCTATGTGATCCAAGACCTAAGATAATAATGTACCCTGATAGGAAATTGGAGATGGGGGGTATGAATGGGCAAGAAAGGGAATACCATGGCCCATGTCACAGCTGATTTATAATCTTCTTCTGGACGCAAGGCTAGTGCGTGTGCATTGTTTCGTTGCATTGTCGTCTTTGAAAACTGAAAACTGAAAACAACAACGAAAGTGACTGAACTTTTGCGAACGTATCAGTAAAGAAAAAAAATATATAAAAATAACAAAGACAAGATCGGCCAAAAGGACGACCGACGGCAAGACTGTTATCGCCAGAGATACAACAGTAGAAAGGTTAAGGGACAACAAACAATGTCCGCGACTGCCTCAAGTCACATACTACATGTTTAGTTATTAGTAGACTTGGAAGTGATCAGCGCTTTTCTTTCGATAATATGTAAGTCGACAATGTCGATGGGACAAGATTAAAGCACTGGAAAGCCTTGAATAGGAAGCAAACAATTTGAGAATGAAGATTATGAGGAATAGTTTGCAGTTTTGAGAAATTTCAAAATCGGTTTTAAAGTTTTTTTGAGTAGTTAGTGAAAGATGTGCCTGTAGGGTATCATTAAATGATTTGATAAACAACTTGAATAAAAACTAAGAATGTACAACTTTTGTATAGTATTTTGGCATCTCAGGCAGAAGACTCAATGTGTTCTGTTGAAGAAACCTCTAAAATAAGACAGGATTTAGGATTATTACAAAGAAATTTCTTTATTTCCAAAAAGCAAAAACAAAAGCTGGTCCAATGAACTTATCAACCCTTTATCTCCAGCCAACTTCAAAGATGATGATATGCTCTTAGCTGCATTATCCTTTTTTTTGCATGTATCCTACTTAAAATGTTTTCGTCCTACTTTCTTTACGACTGCATAAATATACCGTTATATATACCTACTTTTGTGTTGTTGTTGTTGTTATTGTTTCTTTATTCTTGTAAAGTTATCTACTATGTGCTGTATATACTTTTGCTAATATAGATATATAAGCCACATTTACTAAACGAAGTGTTGTACATTCTTTTCTTTATGTACAATGTACAGTGAATCAAAAAAGTCTGCGTACAAATAAAACAAATGGAAATAACTTAAAAATTCCTCTTTATTTTAGGAATAACTTCATGAAATATGCTTCCGTGTTTTATTAAATTTTATGTATTCTTACAAAATAAAAATTAAAGCTTATAAACAAATTCACGAAAAAAGATATTTACAAAAAATTAAAACACTAACAAAATTTGTCCCAAAAAAGTCTGCGTACGACACTGAATTTTTTTAAGTTAATACCTTGTTTGGTATCCCTTAGCGCTAATAACAGCTTCAAGTCGACTTTTCATGTTAGAAACAAACTTCTTTGTATCGTCAGGTATAATTTTATTCCACTCTTCCTGCAAAACTGAGCGAAGAACAGCTTGCGAAGTAATGTTATGTGTGCGTATACGATGATCAATCAATTCCCATAGATTCTCTATGGGGTTGAGATCAGGTGATTGGGGAGGCGGGTGAAGTTGCTTCGGGACAGGTATAAATGTTTATCCATTGTACTATCAATAAATTGCATATTTTCAACACCCTGTGCACCGATACAACCCCATATCATCACACTTTTACCACCATGTTTGATGGTGGGATTAATATTTTGTTTCGCAAACTCTTGGTTTGGCTTCCTCCAAACCATGGTACGGCTATAGGATTTAAACAAATTGAATTTGCTTTCGTCACAAAACATAACTGTTTTCCAAAACTCGTCTGGTTGTTTAATCCACTCCTTTGCAAACACTAAACGCTTCTTACCGTTCACTTTTGAGATGTGTGGCTTCCGTCTTGCGATTCTACCATGAAAATTATTTTTTCTTAGAACAACTCTTACTGTCTCTGGATTAATGTTCACATCAAAATCTCGTAAAATTCCCGACGCGATTTTGGGAGCACTTATTTTAGAATCCGACTTAACTTGTCGCAGTATGTGGTGTTCTAAACGCGTGGTTACCTTTTTAGGGCGCCCTAAACGTGGTTTTACTTTTAAAGTTCCGGTACTTTTAAAGTTTTTTACCACTCTTTGGACAGAGGAATGACTTCTGTGAACAATATCACCAATTTTTCGTAATGTAGTCCCCTTGTTGTAAAGCTCAATAATAATTGACCTGGTATCGATAGGAATTTCACAATTTTTTCGACTCATTTTAAAAATTAGCTCTATCACAACTATTTTTTACTTTATCAACTCAAATTATAATAATTTTCAGCTTTGCTAACTCAAATTTTCAACTGATAATTATATAAAGAAGCCAGCAAAACACAATTGACAAGATAACAGTTAATTTCCAGTTGCACTTCACAATTGTTTCTAAGTAAGAACAGTGCCGTACTCGGACTTTTTTGGGACAAATTTTGTTAGTGTTTTAAATTGTTTTCAATATATTTTTTTTTCTGAATTTTTTTATAAGCTTTAATTTTTATTTTGTAAGAATACATAAAATTTAATAAAACAAGGAAGCATATTTCATAAAGTTATTCCTAAAATAAAGCGGAATTTGTAAGTTATTTCCTTTTGTTTTATTTGTACGCAGACTTTTTTGATTCACTGTACACTGTACAGTGTACATTATACAATACAGTACACCAATTATATGCGCATAAAACATGTATGCCAGTGGTACTTTTATTTGTTTTTGTACGCCTTTTTGTTGGGAAAGGTCAATCGACCTCTTTATTTTTGTGTTGTTGTTGTTTTGTTCGGATTGTTCTTTTTATTCTTGTTGTTGTGTTGTCTCTGACATCAAAAATGTGTTCCTGCTACCGGCAATCTTTAGAAATAATACAACATTTATGTCTTTTCTCATTGACATCCTCTGCACTAGTGGCCTAGTTAAGAATTTTAACGTTTATTTGTTGATATTTTTTCCATGGATTATTCTATTGCCAAGCAATTTTCTTGAGAAACCAACAAAAACAAAAGTAAAAACCTTGAGATTATTCAAATTATATTATCATTTTATTTTTCTCAATTCCGAAAGAAATACAAACAAACAAAAAAAAACAATTTCAAAATAAATGGAATTTAAATGACATGTGCCATAGTCGAAATGTTTGTTTTTCTATATTCCAATATTGTTTTACATTTTTACAATTTTATATTTTTATTCTAAAGTATAAAATGAAAAAGGAATTCTCAGAGGAAATTCCAAAGAAGAATAAACTACATGTATAGGTAGATAAAGATAAAGATGAGGTTATTTGAAGAAGAAAATAAATCAAATAAACATGAGGTAAAAATATGTTTAGAAAAACTTAGTAATTGTCTGGAAAAAAATTTATTTTAATACAAAATTTTTCTCTTGAAAAATAAATTTAAAGAAATACATTTTTAAAAAGTTTCCCGCTACTGAATTATTGAGTCTTCATAGCTTCGTTTGATTTGCTGATTTATTTTGATAATAAACAAGATAATAATACAATTTATGGACTAAAGGGGAGCTAAATTTATTAATTCTACAAAAAAATATAGAAAAACCTTGCAAGTATTTTGAAATGAGAATTTAGAACGATTTCGAATGATACATCTTTTGACGTTCAAAATAATACGAACGGTCCTTAATTTTCAGTTTTACAGCTTTTTTCACTTTTAATGCTATATTATAACAACGGTAAATATGTAGCCAACTATTGCAATGTATCATCTATGAAGGTACAAAGTGGCAAATCCATCGGTAATTT
The DNA here is from genome assembly GCF_945859685.1 of Eupeodes corollae. Taxonomy (NCBI): domain Eukaryota; kingdom Metazoa; phylum Arthropoda; class Insecta; order Diptera; family Syrphidae; genus Eupeodes; species Eupeodes corollae. The sequence continues at coordinate 142,004,902 of NC_079148.1, read as the reverse complement.
CAATCTGTTGGCCGATGCACAGTGGTTTCTCCCATAGGCCAAAAGTCAAAATTTCAAGGTAGAACAAACTAATTTTTTTTTAATGCAATAATTATCTATGATAACGAGACAATTATGTTGCAGTAAGGTTTCTCCTCTAAAATTAGTTGTTGGCAGTCAGTCGCGTCACAAACATCAGTGTTTTTCGCGGTTTTATAAAAAAAGTTAGTCTGAAAATACGACATTGCGGTTTAACCATTTTTTGTCTGTTGTTCAAAGTAAATTTTGGAAAAAAGGTGATGTGAATATTAAAATAAAGTATACTAATAGCTTTTTAATAATTTTCTTCAAAAAATATATATAGTTAAAGTTTTGACTCCTATTGAAAATGATGCATTATTTGAACTTTTTCATATTTCGTGTTTTTCTAAAGAGCCAAAACGTCAAATTCCCATAAAATCCCACAGTAATTCTTATAGAATAATTTTGAGTTAATATTCCTCTTTTAGAATACAAAAGATTTTTTTGCGCAAATCTGCGATAGTCCTAAAATTTCGACCCGAAGTAAAACACTGTTTTCCACTTTTTTTTAGATTCTAGCAATATGATCAAGCGAATTGATATTTTTAACATATGGCATGCGGCGAAGAAACGTCGCAGTGATGCCAAAATTAATAAAACATGGACCATTTTCAAAGAAACTTATCAAATTGAAAGCTTAGGCGCTAAGAAAAAGATAAATACGCTATGTAAGTCTTTTCATAGAAGGTGGGAGGATTGTTCCCGAAAAAAAAAAATGTATTTTTATCTAAAAATAGTATTTGGCTTGACTTCATCGAAGACTTTAGTTCTTTGGAGGAGGCCCAAACAGAAAAAAAAGTCGCCAAATAATCAAGGAGACCAAAAAAACCATTTTTAGAAAGCTCGTCTCGTACTAAGAGGAGACGAATTGCTAAAATCGTTGAAGTCGATGAAGACATTGCTTGTGCTTTGAAACATTGCCAGTCTACAGACAATCTCAAATTAAGACAACTCGATTCAAATGATGCTTTGAAAATTTTGGTCTAGGCAAAATTGTCGAAACATCAGTACCAAGTTATCAGGAACTTGGTAAACCAAAAAACTGAGGTTGATATTTTTCCAAGCTATGCCAAGGTTCTTCAAGCGAAACAAAAATGTTACCCAGAGCTGGATACAATCAACATTTCAGATTCTTCAGCCGAGGTTACCCTTCAAGGTCTCCTTAACCATACTGCCCAACGCATTGTAGAATCCCAACGGGACATTTTTGAAAATTCGGAGACTAATTTCGGTAATAATTAAAATATCTTGCCAACCAGGTTTTGTGTTTTATTGTAAAACTTGTCTACTTTTTCTTTTGTGTTTGGTTGTGGTAAAAATGTCTCGTGTTTGTTACAGCCGATATAGCACCAGTTGCAATTCTAACAGTGTCTCTAGTCTTAATCTAATCACAGGAGGTAGAATAATGCAGTGTTCGTCTTAATGTACAAACGAAAATTTCAATGTGAATAAATAAACTCTTGATTTAGGTGATCTGATATTAATTGGGAAATGGGGATTCGATGGAAGCAGTGGACAGTCCGAATATAAACAAAGAACGTTTGGCGAATTCAGTGATGCGGATATGTTTATAACATCTTATGTTCCGATTCAACTTTTTTCGCAAGAGAGTTCTAATTCTGAAAAGAAAATTGTATGGCAAAATCCTCGCCCAGGATCAACTCAATATTGCCGACCAATACGTTTTCAATTAAAAAAAGAAACGGCAGAGTTGAGCAGAGCTGAGCTGGAATACATGCAGAACCAGATAAATAACTTAACTGGAACAATAATTACAGTTACTGACCGCTCTATAAATGTAAAACATATCCTCAAATTGACAATGGTTGACGGTAAAGTATGCAATGCCTTGTCACATACTTCTTCCCAACAGGTTTGTTATATTTGCGGAGCAAAGCCAAGTAACATGAATGATATTCAAAGCTCTTTACAAAGAACCATCAACGAAGAATTTCTAGATTTCGGCATATCTCCACTGCATGCGTGGATAAGATTCTTTGAATTCTTCATTCATCTAGCATATAGATTAGATTTTAAAAAATGGCGAACCGGAAATAATGAAAAACCTCTTTTGGACGCCAAAAAAAAACGAATACAAGCAGACTTCAAAACCATTGGATTGATAGTTGACAAGCCAAAACAAGGTGGCGGAAATTCAAACGATGGCAATACTGGTCGTAGATTTTTTGCAAACCCTTCTATATCGTCTCAGATAACTGGCGTTAAGCAATCTATACTTGAAAGATGTGATTTTGAAAACTTTGGCAAGTTGTTTTGCAATTAATGCAGAATCCTTCCAAATATATGCGCAAGATACAGCTCTTGAAATTGTTGAAGAATATCCTTGGTACCCATTGCCAGCTTCGGTACACAAAGTCCTTATTCACGGAGGACAAATTGTGAAACATGCCATATTGCCTATAGGACAATTTACTGAAGAGGCAGCAGAGGCGAAAAACAAAGACGTTAAATTTTTTCGGTCGAACAATACTAGAAAAATATCTAGGCTGTCAACTAACACTGACTTATTGAACAGGCTACTTTTAACGTCAGACCCTTTGCTTTCTAACGAAAGAAATTTAAAACAAAAACAAAAATCGACATTGTCTCAAGATATTTTGAATTTATTGCTTTAATACTAAAAAAATAAATATAAAATACTATAAAATCATTAATAAAATTAAATAATATTTAAAATAAATCGGTGGTTTTATTTACTATCATTTAAAATTAATTTTTGAGTTTTGACCTTCCTTCCCATACAAACGAAACCACTGTGCGATGGTACCAAAGTCCGAGTTTCTTATATGAACCTATCGAACAATGGCCCAAAGAGTTCAAGCAAACTGATTCTTCATTGGAAAAAATTGGACATATTTACACGCACAATGTTACAAAATTTGAAAATATAATCGATGTTTCGCGGTTAAGCAAATGGCAAAGCCTTCTAGGAACACTGGCACAAGAGTTTCGGTACATTCGTAGATCATCACAGGAGAACGAACAATTCCCCAGAAAGACATCATCTTAGCGACTTTGCCAAAGCCGAAAACTATTGCTTCAGGATGTGTCAGAACGAGGCTTTTCCGGAAGAAATTGCGGCTTTGACTAGAAGCAAGGAGGGAGGTACAGGCATGCTGAAAGCGGATAGATCAGATGACTTATACAAGCCTTCACCGTACTTGGATGAAAACTCGATGTTAAGAGTTAAGGGTCGAATTGACGCGGCTTATGGCGTCTCGCTTGACACAAAACGACCAACCATTCTTCAAAATGAGCACTACATCACTGAACTGATTATAAGCATATCATGAGAGGTTCTGTCACGGGAATGAGGAAACTGTTATTAACGAGCTACGACAGCGATTTTTATTCCCAGACTTAGAGCTTATATTCCAAAAATAAAAAAAAGTCAAATCTGCAAAAATAATAAGTGAGTTTCTAAGCCACCGGTTGTAGGAGACCTTCCTCAAGCAAGATTACAAGCGTTTGCTAGGCTGTTCTCCTACATAGGCATTGATTATTTCGAACCGCTCACTGTACGTAGGAAGACATTCTGAGAAGAGATGGGGTGCCTGACCGTACGAGCGGTGCATGTCGAGATCATGTCATGCTCGCTCTTTACCGACTCTTGCCTAATGGCCCTTAACCGATTTATAGCACGAAGAGGGTATCCTTGGGAAATCTATAGTGATAACGGGACGAATTTTCCCGGGGCGAGTAATGAGCTCAGAGAGGCAATACAGCAGGTAAACGTTGAGCATGTGGCGGAAAACTTTACTAACTCAAATCTGAAATGGAACTTCATCCCACCTGCATCACCTCACATGGGGGAAAGTTGGGAGAGGCTGGTTAGGTCAGTAAAAAAAATATTGAATTGCATTATACCGACGAGAAAACCTACTGATGAATTTCTTTCGACAATGTTAGCTGAAGTAGAGAGAGTTGTGAGTTACTCTATGAAATGAAAATGAAGAGGCATTAACGCTTAACCATTTTCTACTAGGATCTAAAATGGCAGCAGAACTTTGTGATGACGGCATACTTTTGCGAAAAAATTGGTTGATTAGTGAACAATTTGCGAACCGGTTTTGGAGCAACGGGTCCAAGAATACCTTCCCGATTTGACGAGACTAACGAAATGGAAGGAGACGTCTGTTAGCGTGGCGAAAATGTCAAGCCGACTCATGGAACCGCCTTGCCAGGGGGGAGTGCTGGCAGCATTTGAGTTTTCAGGATTTACCCATTAAAAGAAAAAAAACTTACCAGTTTCACTGAAGAAGTTTAAACTTCGGTTTTGGTTTAAACTTCAGTTCAACAATATTATTCACACTTTCGTTTAAACCTTGAACTAAGTTCATTCTGTAGTTTAAGTTATTAAACGCCAGTATGCTGCCGTTTAACCTCAGTTCAACGTTTAGGCAATACAACAGTTGTCAGAATAGCTGCCATTTTCATATTATTCAGATTAGAACAAGAAATTGTGTTGAACGCTTGTATGGAGTATGGAAAAGAAGGTTTTTTTTCATTTTAACAAATATTAAATTTATTGAAACAAAAAGAAAAAAACAAAACACTGAACTTCATTATAAAAAAAATTAATAAATAAATTTTCCCCGAGTGTCAACAAAACACAAAATATCTGTTGCTGGTTCACGTGTTCCTCGCTTCAGAGAGAGAAAGAAAAACGATGAACAGCTACGTATTGCTTACATTACGTCACATGACTTACAGCTACAATGCTACCAAACTCTTTTCATACAATTTAATTAAACTACGTTCAATTGAACTGAAGTTCAGAGCACACTGTGAAACTAGAGGAGTTGAACTTCAATTTTAAACTTAAGTTCAGGTTCACCTGATCTTAAGTTTAAACTTCCACTGTGTGCATTAATGTAAGACTTGAATAAAATAAATTAACTTAAATTAATAAAAAAGTTTAATTCCCAATTTTATTGCCTTTGAGGACTTTATCCTCAAAGGCAATAAAACTCATTCTTTATTTGCGAGGGCTAAAATCGCTTTCAGAATTCCAACAATAAGTACAAAAACGTACATCATAGTTTAGCTTTGCAAAATAATAGAAACACTTGTTTGATAAAATAAAAGCCAAGTTAGTATTTTTCATCTAGGATACATTTCAATATTTAACAAAGTCAAGTGAAAAGATCGCGAAAGTAGTTTGAAGTTCTAAAAGAATGTAACTTAATGCTATGCAAACAGAAACAATGCAATGAAACCAAACGATATCCGTCCACTTCCAGATTTTAGACCGAAAGAAAAATCAAAGCTAAACTTTTATGCCATAAAAAGATCTACAGGAATGTTTTTGTTTTTCGTATCCTGTTCAAAACTGACTAATCTAAATCTAAAAAAAAGTTGTCATTTAAAACAAAAATTAACTTATCCCGAAACGTATTTATAAAGCGAAAATTTACTACATAAATCATGATGATTTTTAGGCGGAAAGGGAGGTGAAATTTTAATTCTTCTAAAGAATTAAACTTTTAAAGAAAAATCTATCTTTACAAAAATGATATGAAAAATTAATAGAGGAATTCATCAACTAAGAACGACTGCGCTCGGCTGATTTTATTTACTTTTCCAAATCGCCGCGAAAAGTTATTTAAAAAAAAATCGTTTGATTAAATCTGCCGGAATGATACTTAATGTCATCAAAATAAAAAAGAGTAAAGAATAAAAAAACTACTTTTAAAAAGGAAAAAAAACTAAATTTAAGCTAACTTTGTATGAATTTGTACTTCATATCTTGCTGAGACTGACCTTAACTCCCAATCTCGAAAATAGGCGCTATTTCAAAAAAAAAATTGGATTCATCCGACAGGGTATAATAAATCACGTAAAGCATAATGACCTTCAGGCGTGAAGGATCGACGGATTGAACCTTAAAAGAATGAAACTTAAACTAATGGCGCAAAGTTTTAAAGAACCTATTGTTAAGGGTTTAACAATTTACTAGTTAGTATAATGCTAAATAAATTGATAATTGCTTTTTATTAAAAAACGAGCATGCAAAAACGTCATAAAAGTGACAGTTCGTGAAAATTAACAAAGCAAATACGCTTAAACGAACTTTTAAATTAATATAAATAAATTGGGTAGCACAACAGTCCATTGAGAACTAGTGCCTAGTGACTTACAACTCTTAAAGATTCCTGTGTGCGAGTGACGTTGTCAGGTAGGGAAGGACCTACAGTTTAAAGCCAAATCCGAACGGCTAATTTAAGAAAGCAATTTTTTATGACAAGAATTACTCTTGGAAAATTTGTCAATTCCTCGCAAGAGGCAGTACCCGTGAAAATACTTTAGATAGCATAGGCAAAGATCGAACCCAAGACTTCTGGCATGACAGTCCAACGCACTAACCATCATGCCACGAGTACTACCACCTTTTTAATTGGAATTTCCAAAATTCAATCTTTTGTTCTTTTTAGAAAAATGTCATATCGATTTAGCAATTTCCTTAAAGTTAAAAGTAGCGATACCAAGATTTTAGCTTTTGCAAATTGTTAAGAGGTAGTAAGATGTTAAAATCGTTAAAAAGTAGCTAAATAACATTTTTAGCCTAGACAATTGCTAAAAAATGGATAAGTGGTTTGAACGTTTCTCACATCCCATACGACTAATATTCATACTTTGAATGACAGCATAATACTTGAGGATCCCAATTAATTCTTGAGTGATGTTTTGCATAGGAATAATAATGAAGACAAATCTGTATGTACAAACATAATAAAACGTTTCGCACGGAATTATGATCCCTAGACGGTATTTTCAGCAGAATAACAAAATCAAGTAAACTGTAAAGTTGCCGAATCTCTGGTATTAGAGAAATAAATTTGATGTTTTTTTATTAGTATTCAATAACAAGACCTGAATCTTATTAAGACTTTAATTTGAGAACAAGAATAAAGTGAATAGATAGGAGCTTTTCAGCAAAAGAAAACTTTTTGAAGAAATATCACGGAAATGTGGTTTTAATTCCTCAAGAAAAGTTTTAGAATTTAGTTTGTGTGTGTTTTTTTTTTATAATAAGTGCACACTCAAAGGGATATATTACCCTTATTATGTAGACGCAGTGTGAGCACTAGGAAAGGGAGAGAGGGGTTGAACGGAGATGTCGGTGCACATTGTTTTTGAATTCCTGAATATTGCAATAGCTGGGAAAGACAGAGTGTGGCAAGGCATTCCACATTCGCATAGTACGGCTAAAGAACGAATCTATGTACTTGACAGTACGACCGAAGATGGACTCGAGGGCATATTGATGAGCATTCATAGAAACGCGAGTATTACGGTTGAACTGTTTAAGGGGAGGAATACAGCTGGCTATTTCTCTAGAGCATAAACCATTAAAATAATTGTAAAAGAGTGTGAGACAAGAAACATTTCGACGATGTTCAAGTGACGTAAATGAACTTATGATATCACCAATCAGAGAAACAGAATTAAAGTTAAAAAAAATCAATTGAGAACGGCTGGGTCGATTTTATTAATCAGTTGTTTAAATTATAAAAAACAAAATCTGATTTTTGTAGGAATAGAAAATTCTTAGTAAAAACTCGTAAAATTTTGGAAAAAAATAAAACTGAATTTATTGTCGACTGATTTTTGTATTTTATCGAATAAGTTGATGATTTTGAACGATAATATTAATGTGAAAAATTCGTTATAAAGTTTTAAAAATTTGCTATAATTGTGATACAAAACGTTTTACTTCACTAACGAGATAAATACTAGATGTCGCTATCCTGTTATCAATGGTCAGGTTAAGACAACACGAAAAACTTCATTTGCAGTATCCCTGTGGATTTTATCCAAAGGCGTGAAATTTGGAGGCGAGACGAAATTGTCCAGGTTCACTAGTATTAAATATAATCCACCAACAATCATAAAGATCTTTCAGTTTTTTATCAAATTGTTATGACTAGGCAACCAAAAATATGTCCTAAAAAACTAGTTTTAAGCGCTTATAATAAACCCTTAAAAATCAAATACATGCCCTCAAGATAAAAGATGTTTGCAAGAAGTGTTATTTGCTTTTTGAAATTAATTATTAAGAACAATATCAATCAAAAAAAGAAAAATCAAAACTCTTCTTCGTCACTCCAACTTTTTGAAGAAAAAAAAAAACATCAAAAAAATTTGTTTAATGGCGAATAGTTCAACTTCGCACACATATATTATTTAAGAAAGGAAAAAAAAGAAAAAAACGAGGTTAACAAAGGAAATTCATTTTTGAATAAAAGAAATTTTGTAATGTCAGCGATCAGTAAGAAAATGTATTGCAAATTTTGGTGGCAGTAAGTAACTAACATTTCACTAAAATTTTTGAAAAGGTAACTCTGTCTGTTTGATCGAAAAAAAACACTTCTCTACATGGAAAAGTTACGTTCAACGTCACCAGACGTGATCGGAGCTTATTTGAATGCTAAAACTTCAGCAAATGTATAGTCTTCAACTGCTATGGGTTTCTCTCCTGGCCAGCAATTTTTCCTTTACATTTTCTATTTTTTTTCTTCACTGATTTCGCAGCCTTACTGTTAATGCTGTAGATTGTCTTCATCGCATCACTTATAATTTTTGTGTTGGAACTGAGCGATAAACCACTTTATTAAAGTTTTGAAATTGATGTTACTAGAAACCCAAAGCTTGATGTCAAAAAAATTAAGTCAATTTCAATCAACTTTCAATTCTGTTTTTTTAAGAAGATCTTTACAAATTTTTATTGATGCAGCTTCCTCGTTGTCAAAAGCATCAAAAATTCGGAAAAAAAATTACAAAATGCTTGGCTTAGTAGTTCATCGCTTCGAGCCATGGCCCCCATCGCGTTATGATTGGTTGTGGAGGAAGTTCCAGAAATTGTATGTTTCTAATAGTTTTCACTCTAGATTGAGCTTCAATTTTGTATCTCACTTTTTGTTTCGTCTTTTTGTTCTTATTAACGCTTCGTTTTTATTGATTGATGCCTTCACAAAAAAAGGGGAGAATGTGCCTTTTGAAAATATGCCCTAACAGATGAATTTAAAAGACGAAGATTTTAAGTAAACGCATTTCTATCACAGTCTCATGTTAATAGTGATGTTAACAAAAAATATGTTCGAACACATTTTTGGTTGCTCTAGTTATGACCAACCTGTTAAATAGCCATCAGCAGTAATTCAAAAATTTTAAAAACCTATACTACTTTTTAAAAATCACGAATAAAACCATTGCCAAGACCTTTACAAACAATATTAAATACTTAAAGAGTTCTTCGTTTACACAAGTGCTAAAGACAGTACGTTAAAAAAAAATAAGCTATGGTACTTTCCTTTTGACCAAAGGCGTAAGTTCTTCTATTCTGGACCCATACATTGTTTGGAACAAAGCTAAGCTCAGTTTTTGGAATATTGAATAATTTTTTTTAAGTTAAACTGATATTAACTAATATGTCCGCTATTTTTGGGACTCCCCCCATGTGATTTAGACATGAATATTATTATTTCTTATTTTCTACAATAATAATGGCTTTACAGACAACGCAATATAGAATCAAAAATAATACGAAAAACAAACAAACTCAACAACAGACAAATAATAAAAAAAATAATAATCTGACCAAGAAATCGCGACAGCATTCATAATTATTATTATTGTATGCATATTGTGATTCTTCTTCGCCTTGTCAAAAGCACTAACCCCAAACAATGACATGGCCGTTGCTGTTCGTCGGTTGTTGGTTTTTTGTCGATGTTAATTCTGAAATTCTGAATTCATTTTCAAGGAGACAAAATTTTCCTTTCTTAATAATAATGTGGGGGTTTTATTATTTGTATATGAGTTGGATTATTTAAATTATATTTATGGTCATTTTCGTTTTCAACTGATTACCGATGCGATGATGGGAGGGGTGAGGGGGGGGGGTTGGTTTTTGGTAGGGGTTGCATTATTGGTTGATGTGTATAAAATTTAATTTTACGCTTTTGAGCAATTCCAAGCAAATAAAAGGAAAAGCAATTGATATTTGATTTTTCTTTAATGCTTTTTGTTTCGATGCCAACAAAAAAAGAAAACTGAAAATAATAAATAAAACAATGAAATTTAATGTCACCGGTCAATGCAAAAAAGCAACAATTGAAATTTAATCAAATGAAGGTTAAATCGATGGAAAAATGTAAATGTATGTGCCTGCAGCAAAAGTAAATAGAGGAAGGACGAGTCTGGAGGTGCTTTAATCATGAACTCTATGTAATCTAATGGATATTTATTTTATTGAAAATATAAAGGTATGACATTAACAATGGAAAATTATATCAGCCAAATGGCAGCCACGGTTACGGTTGCAGCACATTATCCCTTACAAAATTTTTCATGACCAATCCGAACATTTGCATCTTTAAAATAAAAATAAATAAATTAGGTGGCGCAACAGACCGTTTAAGAACTAGGGCCTAGTGACTGACAACTCTCAACCATTTCTGTGTGCGAGTACTGTTGTCAGGGATGGAAGGGACCTAAATTTTTAAGCCGAATCCGAACGGAAAATTTGAGAAAGTGCTTTTTCATGACAAGAATTACTCTTAGAGAATTTGTCAATTCCTAGCAAGAGGCAGTAGCCGTGAATAGAAACTTTAGGTGGCATAGGCAGCGATCGAACCCAAGACGTCTCGCATGTCAGTCCAACGCACTAACCATCATGCCACGGGTACATCTTTAAGGTCTTCATTTATTTGTGGATCATTGGCATAAATATAACCTTTCATATGTCTCTAAATTCAGAAGTGACAGTTATATAGCGTGATTTTTTAAAAGCTTATAGGAAAGTTTAAAAAAAAACATACGATTCAGAAAAATGCATGAATTCTTTATTTGAATCTATAGTACGGTCCCTAAAATTTAATGTTTGATGATTATTTCATGCAAATGTTGACCTTGACTGGGCCTCAAATGGTCCATCTACTTAGTCCAATTTTGGCATACTCTTTCCAACACTTCGGCCGCCTTCTCAAGAATAAATGCTTTAATGTTGTCTTCCAATGCGTCAATTAAAGCTGGCTTCTCTATATAGACAAATCCCCACAAAAATAGTCTAAAAGGCGTTAAATCGCACGATCTAGGCGGCCAATTAACTGGTCCCGAACGTAAAATAAAATGTTCACCGAAGGTGCCTCTCAATAAGCCCATTGTTGCGCATGATGTGGCGTGGCATGTGGCACCGTCTTGTTGAAACCACATGTCATGCAAGTCAAGCTATTGCATTTTGTCAATCAAAAGTTAGATATCAACTCAGGGTAGCGCTTACCATTTACAGTTTCGTTTCGTTCCGCATTATCTTGGAAGAAGTACCACCAGCTCATAAACCGCACCAAACTGTGATTTTTTCTGGATGCATTGAGGCATTGGTAGCTCTTGCAATCCTTCTGGCTGATATTCACTCCAAAATCGACAATTCTGCTTACTTACGTACCCATTGAGCCAAAAATGAGCTTCGTCGCTGAACACAATTTTTCAAACAAAAAAGTGGATCATCGGCCAACTTTCCAAGAGCCGATTCACCAAAATTCAATTCTTGCACCAGCTTTATTTTGAAAGGCGTCACACTTACATTTTTCCCTAAAATTTTCCACGTTGTTGAGTAACAGAGGCCCAATTGCTGCGAACGGCGACGAATCGATAATTGATTGGTCATAATCATCATTAACACTGGCCAATACAGCAGCGATATTTTCTTCAGTTCGCACTCTACGTAAGCGTGTTGGTGGTTTAACAATGTAAATTTGGTGCGAAATTTAGTCACAATAGTCCGAATAGCCGCATCAGTGGGTCGATTCAACTGACCATACAATGGAAGAAGCGCGTTATGAACTTTCTTAACAGAGCACGCATTGTGATAATAAAATTCAATAATTTGCAAGCGTTGTTCGTTTGTAAGACGATTCATGCTTAAATTATAGACCAAACTGAAGATTTTTGACAGTGAAACACAACACGAAACGTGCGTCAGCTGTTTAAACCAGTGTTGCCAAAAAGATAATAACTAAAAAAAATCACCATTTAGCTTTTACTATTTTTAATCATTGGAAGCAATCATTTAAACTTGACACATCGGTATAGCGATTATTGAAAATTCCTTTCATTGAGCAAAAGCTGATGATTTCAAGCATTTAAGTTTAGAATTGATCATTGAGAGCAAGACTGATAGGTCTGTATGCAAAGGAAACGGAATGATTTTGTTTGGAATTATAGAATTAGAAATCAACTGTTCATTGAAAGCAGCCTTATCATTGAAAAAAAAAATTAAACTAAGACAAAAGTTCAAGTGAAAAAATTCTATAACTCCAGCTCGATTTTGTGCAAGAGTTAAGTTTTCAATCGCTATTGAATCTCGAAACTAAATTTTTAATGATAGAAACCAATGATAGATATAAGTGCCTCTTAAAAGGTTTTAAATCAAAAGATCTCTGTGGACATTTTTTTCGTCTGTTTTGGTTTTTGTTATTCCTTTATTTGCAATGGCTGGAAATTTCAGGGTAGATTATTGTAATATTCGTGGGCTTAGAGTGAATTTTCTTTCTGTGTACTCCCATACTGCCTTAAACAGGCCAGCTGTTTTGGCACTAAGTGAAACCCAAGTGGGTGAGGATTCCGATCCCACTGAATTCTTTATTCAAGGGTATAACTTGGTGCCATTATTCTTTTCTCACCATGGTCTCGCCATATACATTAGGAATGATGTACCAGTTTTTGCCACAATATGGTCTCTGCACCAATTCTTTTTTCAATTGTATGTGGTTTAAATTTTCCCTGAACAAGCAAATCATTCACTATTGCTTCCTTTATCGAAGTCCAAATCTAGACTTCTCGTGAATTTGATGCTTTGTCTGATTCCATCCAAAGAATTGTTTCGGCCCATCCTCGCACTGAAATCGTTGTTACGGGCGATTTCAATGTACACAATTCTTCATGGCTTCAACATTCGGGCCAGTCAAAACCAGAAGGAGTGTGTGCTGAGATCTTCGCTGAGTTAAACCACCTAACTCAGCTGATCAACGAGCCCACTCTAATATCAGACGTGGTAGGTCGAGCAGAAAACACACTTGACTTGTTTCTTACCTCTGACCCTGGTAAGTACACTATTAGTGTTCTATCTCCTCTAGGCACACCTGACCATTGTGTCATATCAGCAAGTTTCTCGTGTAAAAACTCTCCAGTTAAAGAAAGAGCTCCTAAGAGAACCGTTTGGCAATACGAGAAAGCCAACTGGGACGGTCTCAATAATTACTTCAGGATCTTTAACTGGTCACTATGCTTCCTCGATAGTGACTCCAGCGCTGATATGATCACAAGTTTGATTCTCCTGGGAATGAGAACTTTTATCCCGAATAAGGTTAAAAGCATCAGACCTAAGGAAACCGCATGGTTCGATGCGAGCTGTAAAAGGTTATTAGGGTTAAGAAGGTAAGTTTCCGCTGTTTTAAAGCCAATCCAACTGAGGAAAACAGGAATAAGTTCGAGAAAGCCAGGAAGGCCTGCAACGCCTATATTCGACGGTTTGTCATTTGTTTGGTCATTTGTAAAAAATATGAGGAATTCTTCCTCTTCTTCGGTTCCTACGCTCGTTGTGAATGACACTCCATTTTTTAGCTCTTTAGAGAAAGCAAATCTCTCTGCTAGGCAGTTCGCCGCCAATTCAACGCTGCCAGTGAGTGTTATGACTCCGCCTGTACTTGATGGAGTTAATGATTCTATGGGGCAAATCTTTTTTCGCACTCGTACTGCGGCAAGAGTCCTAAGAGATCTAAACACCCATAAATCCGCTGGTCCGGATGGTATCCCCGCTATTGTTCTGAAGAGGTGTTCTTCATAGCTGGCAAAACCACTGCGTAAGCTTTTTCATCTGTCCTACTCCTCAGGTCTCGTTCCGACCAGATGGAAAAGCGCATTTGTCCAGCCTATTCCCAAAAAAGGCGAATCTTCCTCACCGTCTAATTACCTACCGATTGCACTTACGTCCCTTCTTTCCAATGTCATGGAAACGCTGATTAATTATCAGCTCAAGAAATATCTTGAAGAACGGAAGCTTCTTAATGACCGACAGTATGGCTTTCGTAGCAATAGGTCCACTGGTGATCCATGGTTCATCTCACCGATCAGTGGAACAAATCTTTACATAGTTTTGGAGAAAGTAAGATTATTTCACTGGATATTTCAAAAGCATTTGATAGGGTTTGGCATCAGGCTCTCTTATCAAAAATGCGTGCACTCGGGTTTCGTGAATCCCTGCTTCATTGGATTAGTAATTACCTTTTGGATCGTTCAATACAAGTAGTATTGGATGGATTCAAGTCTGAAAACCATAAAATAAATGCTGGTGTGCCGCAGGGCTCTGTTTTATCTCCAACACTTTTTCTCATTTTTATTAATGATCTTCTGTCTGCAACATCTAATCCAATACATTGTTTCGCTGACGATAGTACTCTAAGCTTTTCATATTCGTTTTCAGAATCACATCCCTCACCTTCGAATGTGGAACTGCAACGCAAAATATGATAAGTTCATTAAATTCCGACCTAAACAGCATTTTACAAAGGGGAATAAAAAACCCCGTGGAATTAATGGTTCAAAAACCCAATGTTGTCTTGTATCGTTAAAGCTAAATATCCCCCCCCCTGCCATTATCCATAAATGGCACTTGCTTTGAGGAAACTGAACATCTCGATATTCTTGGTATGTGTATCACCAACCACCTTTTGTGGAACGATCACATACGCGATGTCGCCAAAAATGCCGCAAGATGTTTGGGTTTTCTAAGGCGATGCAGGAAGTTTTTCTCCCCCTCTGATCTGGCTGTTATTTACAAGACTTATATACGTCCAAAGTTTGAGTATAACTCCCATATCTGGGCTGGTGCTCCTACAACTTACTTAATCCTCTTGGATAGTATTGAACGTAGAGCATTTAGATTGATTGGTGATATTACCATCATAAGATCATTTACGTCACTTGAACATCGTCGAAATGTTTCTTGTCTCACCCTGTTTTACCGTTATTTTAATGGTTTATGCTCTAGAGAAATAGCCAGCTGCATACCTCCCCTTAAACAGTTCAAGCGTAATACTCGCGCTTCTAGGAATGCTCATCAATATACCCTCGAGGCTATCTTCGGTCGTACTGTCAAGTACAGAGATTCGTTTTTTAGCCGTACTATGCGAATGTGGAATGCCTTACCACACTCTGTCTTTCCCAGCTATTTCAATATTCAGGAATTCAAAACCAATATGCACCGACATCTCCTTTCAAAAAGAGGAGCAAAACTTTCTTACATAAAAGGGAGAGCCCTGGGGTTTAAAATTGAATAATATCGGTTCACGATTTAAATAAAGTTATTGAAGCCGGGTCAGGAATGGAAGATGATAGTCGAGCCAATTAAGATAATTATAAACATAAAATTACTTAGAAAAGGAAAATATCTTTCAAAACAGTGTTAAAAGGTCAAATGCATTTTTTAGTTTTCTATATGATACGAGTTTTTTTGAAGTTCATTAACTTGAAATGTAGCACTACTGGGTATAATTTTTCAATTTACTCGTAGAAATTTAAATCACAGTAGCAAATTATTCAATTTCAATTGCACGTAATTCTTTCTGTCATGTGTATGAATTACCCTCTATAAAGATCGACGTAGCCGATGCGGTCAACGTCCCCCAAAGTTTTATAATCCATTTTATAAACAAAACAAAAACACTATAATCCAACTTCAAAAGTACAACTCGATAGAAGCATTTGTACAAAAAAAAAGGAAAAACAAAACTTTCGAAAACAATACTTTGTGAAATATAATATCGCTCCCAGATGCTATTTAAGTACACAGCCTACAGTTACGAACTATATTTTGTATTATATACTTCGGCGATATCAGCAAGCACAGAACCATTTTTAAAATACAAAAAAAAAGTAAACTCTGTTCCAAAGTAAAGTCTCGTTGAAACTTCTCGCTCACAGCTGACAAGCACCTAACTACAAAATATTGTACTATATAAAAATAATCCTAGATGTTTGCTTTGAATCATTTTTATTTTTTCATCATCTTTTTCTATGACTAGTTGTGCAATACACAGTCTGTAAACTTTTCTACTTTTTATACTACACAAGTTCTGCTTCTGCTGCTGCTGTACAAACTAAAATTCATTGTTAATCATAAACTTTTGAGGGGAAAAAATAAACACAAAATCTCAATCCAACAATAAATAAATTGCATCGTGAAATCGATACGTATCGATAATTTTAATTGCAATTGCAGCACAAAATCTCTGAACTCAGAAAAACTTAAAAAAAAGACTCAGAATAATTGTAGCATCAGGGAGTAAAAACGCCAAAATGACAGAAACGATTCTTGTTACTTTTTTTAAAAATTTGTTTTGCTTCCATATTTTTTGTGAACCGTATCTAGGGCACTTTTACTGCTGCACACATTAAACACAGTTCCTCGTTTGCCACTAGTACTGGAAAAACGATTAAGCAAGACATTAATTTCGGAAATAACACAAAACAAAAAAAGATGAAAAATTCTAAAGCCAACTCAACCAGCTAAAGTCATCCAGCCATCATCACATCGCAGTACCACAAACAGAGGGGCATTTGATAGGAAAAATATGATTAAAAGTTGGAGTGAGAATATTTATGTACGATGTTAATTCCAAATTTAAATTATAAAAATGCACTTAAATTAAGTACTGTACAAAAGACGTGCATAATATTTTGTTCAAAAACTCACAAAAAGCGAGATAAACGTTAGTCATATTTTTTCTAATGTTCTATAAATTTGTTTGACAACTGCGCAAAATGTTTAATAATCTTTTAATAGTTAGAAAATTCTTTTATACTTATTCCACTTTTTCAAAATCCAAATTCTAAATCTGAACTCGTCTAAAAAGTGACAGTTCGTGAAAAAAATACCAAACGAACCTAAGTCTGGAATACAAACTAGTTAATTTGAAATGCCAAAAGTCATGTTTTAATAGTTGAAGTAGCCATTTTGTACATTAAACTTTGGTAAACTGTTAAGATATGTGTACATATTGTTTTGAGCTTAGTAACTAACTAAAATAGCTTTAAAATGTAAGTAAAATGTGACAGTTTGTGCCAATATTTTTGAAAGGATGTTAATAAGCTCCAGTCTCTAAGGTTTAACTCATCCATACATATGTATGCCGCTGATGTACATCTTAGGTACAGTTGTCCACTGGGGTTGAAAACGGTATTTGGGAGATAACAAAGATTTTTATAAGTATTGCCTTGGTCTCGATCAAACGTACTTTGTTTAAATCCTACTAAGTCAAAATGCTTAGTCATTTCAAAAGACCCTACAGACACATCTGGCTTCTCTTTAATATTACTCAATGATAACCCTATTTAGTTTGTTGACTCAGCCAAGAATCTGGGAGTAGTATTCAATAAGACACTCACTTGGATAAATCATTTACAACTTATCATAGGTAGAGTGTACGGAGGCTTACGTATTTTATGGACCACCCAAAGAATCACTCCAATAAAAACAAGAATGATACTTGCTAAGTCGCTGCTTTTTCCGCTTTTATTATTTGGTTGTGAACTATTTAGTAATTGCAATTCCAAGCACAAAAGGAAACATAATATTGTCTATAATAGTTTGACAAGATATATTTTTAAACTACGGAAATATGTTCACATTTCCTAATATGCAAGATTAATATAGGGTTTTTCTCTTGATAACCTTTTCTCGTTAAGGACGTTAACAATGCTTCACAATGTCATGCAAACAAACAACCGAAGCAGCGATCTGATACCAATACGCGACTTCTATCTTGTTTCAAGCCGTCAATTTTTCGTTCACGCGGTTCGGTTGTGAAAATCCCTACCTCAAACTATAAGGATGATAGGCTGCACTACTCGGTTTAGAATAAAACTTAGACAGTATTTTGAGGCATTGCGATGATTTTAACTTTTTGTTTATACTTTAATTGTGTTTTATAAGGTATTATAATAAAGTAAAGTATCTTTTTCATTAATTAAATAGTATCAAGTAGTTTTGTTTATATTGTGGTATATTTTCTTTTTTATTAGAAATGTAACTTTACAATAATCTACTAAGCTTGGGCGCGCCAAACAATAGAATGGCTGCTCAATTCAAATTTTTTACAAGAGCGAGCCAAACAACTCTTTGTCTCGCTCTTATGTCTCAGGTTTCAGTACTTCGCGCTCAGCGTGCGACATCTAGCCACGAAGCCCTGAAACCCAAACATAAAGGGAATAACACATTAACAACAATCGCATTCATTTTATACTACAATATAATGTTTTTTTTTTTTAAGTCATCTTGTTTTAAATTTATTATTCATTCATTTCATACAAACCAATTGTAAAACTGAAGCTTGTACTACCTTAAAAGATATTGTATCTTACTGTGCAAGACTGAATAATATGTAAAAAAAAGGATTTGTCAAAAACTGAATAACGGGAAAGTAAAGTTCAAAATCCATATTTTGTTCCATGTGTTCCTCAGATAAATAATTAAACAACCTACCATTTAGGGAAGTTTGCTAGTTAGAAGATTTCTAAATATTTAGTAATTGACTAGCCATTGCAAGATTTCGATCATTTACTTTCTAGTTAAATACTAGGTTAGATTAGGTTGAAGTGGCTGTCCGAGATGGTTTAGAAAACATTAAGGACAGTTATGAGTGATGCCACGTTAATCTAGAGGCCTTGTTCTGAGCTCAATGAAAACACTTGTGAAATACTAATTCCATTTTATTTAAAATGGTTCATCTGAACAAAAAAAAAATGTTGTATCTGAACTCGTCTAAAAAGTGTCAGTTCGTAAAAAAATAGCAAACGAACCTAAGAAGCCAGAAGTCAGGTTTTAATGGTAAAAGTAGCCATTTTGTACTTTAAACTTTGGTAAACTTTTAAGAGATGTTTATTTGTATGCTAATACAATTTTAAATTGTCAAAATAATCTATTTAGCTTAGTATTTTACTAAAATGGCTTTGACATTTTTCTAAATCGTTTAAAATTTGACGACTTTTATTCGAAAGATTTCCCCAAAATTATAAAGAAGACCAAACAAAAGTTACAACCGTACTTTTGGAGGACATAAAATATTGAACAACCTATTGTTTAGAGCATGTTGTAAGTTAGACATTTCCTAAATATTTAGTTCTAAGATTTCAACAATTTGCTTTCTAGTGAAGTACTAGGTTAGATTAGGTTGAAGTGGCTGTCCGTGATGGAGTAGGACCCATTAAAGACAGTTGTGAGTGATACAACGCAACGTTAATCTTGAAGCCTTGTTCTGAGCTCAAAGAAACCAATTGTGAAACACTAATTCCATTTTATTTAAAATGGTTCATCTGAACACGTCTTTAAAGTGTCAGTTCTTACCTATATCTTGTGAAGTGTGAATTTGTATATCAGAAATGCAAAATTCTAAAAGCAAAAGTAGCCTTTTTGTAAATTAAACTTTGGTTAACTGTTAGATTCGTTTATATGTTAAAACAATTTTAAACTATCAAAATAGCTTTAAATTGAGTAAAATTTAAAATGCAGCGCCAATATTTTTTTATTCGAAGAATTTAACAAAAATTGAATAAAGAAAAATAAACATCAAAACTATATTTTGTTCCATGTGTTGCTCAGATTTTCTTTTTTCAACAATGACTCAAAATATTAAACAACCTGCTGTTAAGGGAAGTTTGCTAGTTATACGATTTTTTTTTAAATATTAAGCTATTTCATACATTATTCTTTTTCATTGAATATTTTGCATCTGAACAGACCTAAAAAATTGACAGTTCGTAAAAAAAAAAACAAGACAAACGAACCTTAACCTGGGAATCGGAATAATTAATTTGAATTGTCAAGTCATTTATTTATGGTTAGAGTAGATATTCTGTGATTTTAAGTTTGGTAAATTTAAACTTATTTTTTTCCACTTAGAAATATTGTTAAAACTATTTTATTTAGATTTTTCAATTTACGTAAACAACGAATTGAAATCAATCGTTCAACTTCTGTACGAAACAATATCAATCCATAGCTTACGCCATCTAGTGCATACATTTGTCATTAGTAAACCGGTTATAAGAGCTTAAAAAATATTCCGTTGGTCAATAGACTTGTTTGTTTTGTCTGTACCAGATATGGAACAGTATGCATTGTATGATTAAGAGGTGTTTATATGCTGAAAAAATCTAAAATTATTATTATCGACAATCAAATCAAAATAAAGGACGAAATCATATTTTGTTGTACATTTTTCAAAGTTTTTTGGACAACTGAAAATATAGAACCTATTATTAACAACATTTTGTAAGTTACAAAGGTTCTGAATTTTTTAGCAATTTAGCAACCATACCAAAAAGTTCTTAATTTCCTTTTATTAAAAATGTTGCTATTTGAACACGTCTTAAAAGTGACAGTCAATTAAAAAAAAAAACATAGGAAACAGACCTAAATCTCGAAAACGTTAAAACCAATTTTAAATGTGAAAAATTCAGAAATCAGAATCATCGTTTAATTTTAGTAACTTTCTAAAATAGTTTTAAAATTTGACTAAATTGAATTAAATTTTGTGTCAACATTTTTTTATATCGGAAAGTGTGAAAAATGTTTTCTGACAAAATTTTAAAGAATATGTCACTAAAAATAACAAAAATTCCGCCACTCTACAAATCATAGAATCGGACCAAATTTACTACGCATACGAAATTTGTTGTTAGATCTTTAGGAACTATTTTCATTTTAAAATACTTGTTTTTTATAAGGTTTCGCAATTTTGATGTTTAAAAAAGCGTCTACTATATTTTGTAAGGGAAATAATTTAATTATAAAGAGGAAGTTATCTTACGGCTTAAGTTGCAGCACGATACCGTTTTCATGAAATTTATCATTACGAATTTGCACATTTGTGGCTGTATGTCCTTAATGATATAAAGAATTAGTTGTTTACGGTCCTGAATCGATTTCGGAGCACTGTCACATAGCTAATTGCAATCACCTTTTTGAAATATAAAAAGTGAGGAAACTTCTTTCAATATTTGTAAAAATTTTATGGTAAGTTAATAATTTCAATCCGTTTTTGAACCGTGTATATTTGCATTTTTAGTAGTGGCGTACTTTTACTTGTCAAATGTCAAAAAATGACAGCTTCAAAATTGACAGATGTCAAAATAGGAATCAGATATGCAAGTTTAGCTATCTAAAAGAAAAATGTTAACTTGAAACAAATTTTAAAATTGCTGTTCATGTATTTCTTATGAAATGCCCCAATGTGTTCAGTATTTGGTTTGAAGCAAAATTTCAACTAACGGGTGTAGGTTTTTATTTAGTATATTTCATACGCAAAACCAGAACGCTGATCATCTATTTTCATTTTGGTGGCGTTCCGCGCGCCGTTCGATGCGAAGTAGCAAATCGCCTAGAAAACACGAGGGAAATTCTTGGGTGTGCGTTTTTCTTTTTTTCTTTTTGAAGTAAAGCTATTTTCTCTATGAAAATAGACATTTTTCATTGCGTGGAAAACCGAAAATAGCCAGCCACCATCATATAAGTAGGTATACCCAAAAGCGTTTACTTTTTTTTTCTTCTTTTTTCGTTTTATTTTATTTGTTCATGTTTTGCTTTAATTTATTTTTAAAATTATTCGCGAGGTTGAACACCAAAGAAGAGTACTAGATTTTTGTATTTTATTGTGGAAAAGGTTATTGTTTTTTTGTTCGGTTTTGGATTTTGTATTTTAGGGTTGTTCATTGAGAGTACGAGTAAAGGGAGATGAGATGAGACTGTCGGGAAAATGCATCATGTAAAAAGCTCGTTATGTAAAGTGATTTAATTTTAAAAGGCTTTTCTTTCTAACCTGTCTAGTGTCTATGCCTATGAACTGTCAAGGGATGATAAAGGCAGACTTTGTTCACAGCTTTATTCTTTTTTTTTGTGTGTTGTAATTTCATCCTAAACGATATTTTTGTTTTAATTAAAAAAGGTTACTTCTCGTGTTTACTTTGTGGGCTTCAATTTGTAAATTTGGAAAGAAGTCGATAAAAAGTTATGTCTAAAAATAAAGAAAATAGTATAGGATATTTGAGGTTTAGTCATTTCTTATAATAATACAAACAAAAATACAAAAAAGGACGGTCTATTAAAAGGTTGTAAGCTTCGGGATTAAATAAAAAAAAGTCTTAATTGTAGACATTAAAATTTGGGAAACCATTTTGACAGGACATGGGCGCTCTTTATATTGTTTTTTCTTTTTTTATGGACTAGTTAAAATGGAAATCATTGAAATTGTGGTAGGAAATAGGAATTAAAATTATAGACATAAAGACATCATTTTTATAAAGTTTTACATTGAAAAGAATCAAATACAATTTTGTTAAGTACTCGGGTCGGTAGGGCAGCGTTTTGTATTTGACAACTGTCAAACTCAGCTGTCATTTAAAGAAGTGTCATATTGGTTGTTAAGTGTTTTCTATTTACGAGAATGGATCACTTAATAATTCAACAATATTATAAAAATGTATAAAGAAGAAAATAGAGATTCAAACGTACCCAACGTGGTTGTCATAATCGACCGACTACGACTACAATTTGTAAAATTGTACATAAATTTAAAGTCTTAAGGATGTCATAAGTTCTATGCTTCTTTGTAATTAATGCTTAGTCGAATTCCAAGAGAGAAATTCGTAAGATTTTTTAATGATCCGAAGTTATCGATTTAGTGACCTTTGCAAAAATGGAATGTATGGAAACACTCACTTGTCCAGAACTCATGTTAGCAACGACTTTCCTCTTGTCAGCTTTGTAAATAGATTTTGATTTCAAAATAGTTTTAATTGTTATTGTAAATTTGTATTGACATTTTAGAATAAATTTAAATTGCCGTAAAAAATCATTTCACGTCGTTTTTCCTCGAAAAATATTTTTATATTATTCACAGACATTTTACCTTGGTGGCCCATTCAAATTAAACCTGCGAGAGATAACCTATTCTCAAATCGTTCATGAAAAATGTCAATCGTGGCGTTTACTGTGTAGCACGTCCTGCTATGGCGTACTTGCTGTGGCCGCCCTGCTGTTGCCGTCCTGCTATGGATGTCCTGCTGTGGCCGCCCTGCTGAAAACACATGTCGTCTAGCTCAATATGGTTCTATTTAGGTCATAAGAAATTAGTTATCATCCTTATGTAGCGCTCGCTGTTGAAGGTGAATGCCTCACTAACGTCGTTTTCAAAAAAGTACAGACCAATTACGCAGCCAGCCCGAAATCCACACCAAACGGTCACTTTTTGAGGATGCATTATCACCTAGGGAACCTCGCGTGGTGTCGTCCCAAATACGGCAGTTTCGCTTCTTAGCACAGCCATTCATCTAAAAAAGCGTCTCGTCACTAAACATGATTTTTCGGCCAAAATTGGAGACCTCTTTCAAACGATTCGAAGCCAAGTCAGCAAACAAAAGGCGTTGCCTATGGTCATGAGATCTGGGTCGGAAGATCTTGTACGGGTGCAGTTCAAAATTCCAACGCACAATTCGCCAAGTTGAAGTCTGCGAAAGGTTGAGTTCTTGTGCATGGCGAGGAATGGACTGCCTCAGATTATGCTGTACACTTCCTTGAACATACGGGTGTAGGCTAATTGTTTTACTGAATCGGTCTTTTCAAATTTGGCCACCAAACGTTGAAGAGTCGACTGTAAAGGGCCACCACGTCCACCTTAAAATGAGAGCATTTTGATAATAAATCATTTAAACCTGCTGTTCAATCGTGTAACTTGCCATAATGATTTCGCATTAACAATAACAACTAAATAACAAACAAACAATTTGACAGATGTCACCAAATCAAAATGGCCGCGACGGGGCGCCAAAATCTAACCGCGGCAATTGAAAAACCCTTTATATAGCCTTAGAGATAGACTCCATAGCCAGATATCCCTGTTCTTTTGCAATGCTTTAATACAAAATATTTTGCCATTCTGCTACATGTAGTGACACCATGTTCCAAAGCAAGTTCTTGACAATTCTTAAAAGGAGTATAACCGCATCGAAGAGAAAAAAGGAGTATTCTTTTTTGTAATTTGTTGTCAGTTCTTTTTATAATCTTTTTTAGTCAGTGTTATCCCCTTCAAAATAAAACCCCATGCCGTACATTATCAATGCTAAACTGTTCAAAGCTTATTTTTTTTATTTTTCTCCGTTTTGACATATTTTGCAATGTTTTAATTCAACACTTCAAAAATGAGTCTTTTTGTTTTAAGTTAATATTTTATTCATCATCAATAAACAAAATGTCTAAAATCATTTTAAATACTCTTGTCAAAACTCTTTTTCATAAATTTTCTTTCTTGAAAATTCTTAAAAATATAAACATCATCCCACATAATTAGAAAAATGTTCGTCCCACTTTAAAGTGACATCTCTTAAGAAAAAACAAAAATACAAAATAAAGTGATTTCATAGTGTTTATTTTTTTAATTTTGTATAGTTTTATAAAAAAAAAACACTAAAAACTAAAAACAAGAAACTTAACTAAATTTTTGCTTCCGTCATTTGAATTGGTTTCAAAAATTCCAGACATACAAAAATAATAACTCAATCTAAGCAAAAGATCAGAAGACGACCGACTCGACGCGACGTACGGACCATCCAACAATTATTTATTTATTTGTGCTGTTTCCTTCTTTCATCGGTCCATTGTTGTGTTTGAGACAACTTTATGAACATATCATAAGATAAAAATATGTATTTTCATATCTTCAACCCCCAAAAAAGAAATTAAAATAAATATGTGGAGGCGTTCATTTCAATTCGTTCTAAATTCAAAAAATATCAAGATTGATGAATATCAACAAAATATTCGCGCATTCCAAGAAATAAGAAGAAAAACATACAATGGATTTTTTTAAAGCGAAATCATTTGAAAAGCATTTGACTAAAAACGAAATTTTCAAACATTTCATTCATACTTGCAGAACAAAAAACCTCTCATCACTTATCTCTAACAACAAAACTATTCATGAAGAGATTTAAAATTCTCAATAGGGCGTTTTTGATGTGTCACAGGGTGTTTTTTCATCATTCCTTTAATTTCAATTATAAGTTTTTAACTGGGATAAAAAAAAGGAAAAAAAGTTTTCAAAATTATTGCAATTTGTCAACTTTGAACTTTCACTGTGAACGTACCCTTAATGTTAATGTCATATAATTCATTCAGTAAACAAAAAACATTTCCATGATAAGGTAACTACAACAAAGAATGTTTGTGAACTATATTACCTACACTATGAGTCGGTAACACCAACTTTGTGGGTATTTCAATTTTATATTAATGTATTGAACCACTTAATCCTTTAAAAAAGATTTTTTATCAAATACCTTCACTTATCATAGGTTAAACAGTTTTTAACCCAGCTAAAAAAATAGGTAAAATTGTTTTCAAAATCATTGTAACTTTTCAACTTCGAACTTTCACGGTGAACGTACCCTCAAATTAATGAGACTTTGAATGTCAATGTCAAATAATTCATTCAGTAAACAAAACACATGTCCATGATAAGGTAACTGGAACAAAGAATGTTGGTAAACTATATTATCTACATTACGAGTCGGTAACACCAACTTTGTGAGTATTCCAATTTTAACGAAACTTATTTTTAACTTAATGTAATCGGCAAATTGAAATCCATAGTGCCTTAAGAACAACCACTTAATCCATACGAAAAAGAAACACCTTAATGTATCGCATGTTAAACATTTTTTAACCGAGATAAAAAAAATAGTTACAATTGTTTTCAAAATTACTGTAGATTGCCAACTTTCACTGTGAACGTACCCTTAAAACAATCAGACATTAATTGTCAATGTCATAAAATTCATTCAGTAAACAAAGAATAATTCCATGACGAGGTAACTAGAACAAAGAACGTTTGTCAACTATATTACCTACATTATGTCGGTAACACCAACTTTGTGAGTATTACAATTTTAACGAAACTTATTTTTAACTCAATGTATTCGTCAAATTGAAATCCATAGTGCCTTAAGAACAACCACTTAATCCATACGAAAAAGAAACACCTTAACTTATCATAGGTAAAACAGTTTTTAACCGAGATAAAAAAAAATAGGTTATTGTTTTCAAAATTATTGTAACTTTTCAACTTCGAACTTTCACTGTAAACGTACTCTTAAATCAATGAGACTTTAAATGTCAATGTCATACAATTCGTTCAGTAAACAAAATAACATTTCCATGATAAGGTAACAAGAACAAAGAATGTTTGTGAACTATATTACCTACATTACGAGTCGGTATTTGTGAGTATTTCAATTTTAACGAAACTTATTTTTAGAAGAACCATCAAGCTTGGTTTATGTCGTAAAGGCAGTGCTTTTAAAGGATAAAGCCCATATTTTACGAAAGGTAGATATAGTTCTCGTCAAAATGTGTATTAGTTTAAGGAATCAAAATTCGGGTTTACGAATAAATCGCTGCAAAGGTGCTCTTGTTAGATCAGTGAAAGACCACGACTTCGAATGTTAAATGGTATGAATATAGTTTAAAAATCTATGTTACGTAACTTATAATTGGTTGACGTCTTATTAAAACTGTAAAGTCCGTTTTTAGTAAACTCGGTTCTATCAAACAGGATTGTTTTTCATTTCATTTTGTTACATTCAATTTTTGTGTATTATCAAAATTTTCCAAAAACACCCTATGTTTGGTTATTTTGTGATTTGTTTGCTTTTTACCTAAGCCACACTGATAAATCGGAATTCATTCAACCGACAAAAAGAAGCACAAACCACAAACAATTGATAAAAAAAATATAAAATAAATCGAGAACTGCAAACAACAATACCAAATTTCTGTGAGTACTTGAAATTGAAAATGATATACGAGTACATTTCTTATCGAACAACGATAAAAAAATGTTTTTCATTTTGCGGGTGCCATGATTAAAATGTTGTACGCGGCAATCCTTGATCATTCAACTGATTAATAGAGGGGTGTAATAACACTAAGAAATTCTGCTTTGAATCTTTGCAATTTTTGTATGTCTTTTGGTACTATAGGGCAGTTTTTATATTTGAAAAACAAAAATCCAAATCATAATCTCAATCAGAAATAACGATGTTAAATAAACACCACCACTTAAAAATTTAAAGAAACTTTTAATTAGATTCCTTGTTGTGAATTTGGCGTACATTTTTCATGAAAGAAAACAATTATTTTTCTTACAAATTAACCCCTGATAATGCTAAATTGATAGTTTAGGACTATCACCCTTCAAAAAAGTTTGGAATTAACTTAAATTGAAAAACTGAATCTCTTTTAAATTAGTATTAACGTTTCGTAAATCGATAATAGAAACAATTTTCGTGAGCGTCTTTCCTAACAAATTTGCGTTTCAAACGAAAAACCACCGAATAGAAATGTTTTCAAGATAATCTAAAACTTTCTTATCTAAGCTATCTAATGCGTTTTAAAAAGATTTTTACTATTAAAATTTGAAAATTGTATTTGTGATTCCTTCTTACACTATTTTGAATCTAGTTACGCTAATTCGAATGTACTCGTAAGTTCAGCATGAACAGACGAATATTTGTCTTTTGAATTGGTTGTTTTCAATTAAATACTTCTGAAATTGAAGATGGTCTCTTGAGTTTAAATGATGACAATAAACCAGGTCCAGACGAAATTCCTCCTATTGTTCTTAAAAAATGTTCTGCTTCTCCAGCTGAACCGCTTTTCCTAATTTTTAATAGCTCTTTGAAGAACGGCGAATTTCTTTCATCATGGTAGAAATCATTTTTAAACCCTATTCACAAATAAGGATCTAAACAGCAAATATCCAACTACCGTCCGATTTTCAAATTGTCGTGTATTCCAAAGCTATTCGAGAAATTGATATATGAAAAACTAACATTTTTAGTTATGGAACACATTTCACCACTAAAACATGGTTTCGTTGCAGGAAGATCAACAACGACTAATCTTTCTATTTTCTCCAATATCATTTTAAATAATCTCTAAGAAAGACATCAAATTGATGTAATTTATACCGATTTTAATTAAGGAATTAAAAATCTTTGGATTTCATTCTAAGTTTTTGAAATGGTTTTAATCTTATCTTAAGGGTCGAGTTCAATTTATTTGCATTGACGAAGTTCTCTCAAAACCAATTTTGGTTTCATCTGGTGTGCCTCGAGGTAGCCATCTTGGACCCCTTCTTGTTCTTATTTTTATAAATGACTTACCTAGTATTTTCCTCAATTCTTGTCTACTTCTTTTTGTCGATGACTTAAAGTTTTTTCGTTGCATACAATCTATTAATAACTGTCATCTCTTACAAGACGATATTTCGAAACTATATTTGCCGCAACTTAAGAATCAAGTTCTAGTAGGGAGAAAAAAGATCTTGGTGTAGTTTTTGACCCTAAAATTAACTTTGTTAAGCAAATTGTACTCAAATCGACGATTCTTTTTTTAGCCGTACTACGCGAATGTGGAACGCCTTGCCACGCTCTATTTTTCCCTGTCATTGCAATGTTCAGAAATTTAAAACCAATGTACACCGACACCTCCTATCCAACCCTTCCCTCTTTTCTTAATGCTCACACTGTGTCTTTGGCATATTAAAGGTATAAAAAACCCTTTTAGTGTTTGCTAATTATAAAAAAAAAAAATCATTTTAAAAGCTCGTTTTTGAATACTGTCCAAGAAGCTTAAATAAGTTACTGGAGTACCAGCCCAAAGATGAGAGTTATATATTCAAGTTTCGGACGTATATAGGTTTTGAAGATTGTAGCCAGATCAGACGGAGAGAAACATTTGTTGCAACGTCTGAAAAAACCTAGACATCTAGCGGCATTTTTGGCAACATCGCGTATGTGATCGCTCCACAAAAGGTGGTTGCTGATGCACATGTCAAGATTTCCCGTTTCGTTGCTGGAAGTGCCACTCATAGATAGTGGCAAAGAGGTTTTATCTCGCTTCAACGATGTAAAACAGCATTGCGTTTTCGAAGCATTAAATTCCATACGATTTTTCATTTCCCATTGTACAATGCTGTGTAGGTCGGAATTTAATGAGCTAATCATATTTTGCCGTTGCAGTTCCACATCCGAAGAGGAGGGTTGTGAGTCTGGAAACGAACATGAAAAGCTAAGAGTGCTATCGTCAGCGAAACAATGTATTGGATTAGAAGTAGAGACAGGAGATCATTTATAAAAATGAGGAAGAGGGTCGGAGACAAAACGGAGCCCTGGGGTACACCAGCGTTTATTTTATGAGTTTCAGACTTGAATCCGTCCAAAAGATGCCAGACTTTATCAAATGCCTTTGAAATATCAAGTGCAATAATCTTAACAATTAATCAATATATTTATATATTCCGGAGATCGAAAATCGAACAACAATTTTCTACCAATTTAACGTATTATTTTTTGTTGATTTTATTTTTTATTAAAATACTGACTATTGTTTTTTATAAATTTTGTACTGAATGTCAAAAACTACAGTTTCAATTAAATGCAGTTAGTTTGAACCCAATATTTTTAATTTTTGAAAATATATTTGAGTCTAAAATCAAGTTTTTACCAAGTTTTAGTAATATTTTCTTATTAGGTTCTTATCAAAATTTAACCAGGTTTCAAAGTTTCCCGAATGTACGGACGTACGTACACATACACAGCCATCTCTTTAAAAATCTTTTATTTAGATTCTAGAGTCTGTGAAACGTCAAGAAATTACAAATTCGACCGATTTCATTAATTTTCTATCGGAAGCTAAAAAGCAAAATTTTCTTAATTGCTTTATTTGAAATTAAATTTGCAATGATGAGTCAATGAAAGCTATAACTGGCCTCTAGGACCACTTCAGCCCTGACCAAGAAATATCTTCAAAATTAATCGATTTGATTTCTGTCAGAAAAAATATTGCGCCTCGATTTCAATCAGGGATACGTTTTTCGATGACAGAAATTTTTGTTAAAAAACATTCAAAGATTGATTTTGATGATCAAAACCAATGATAGCTTGAACTGACGCCTTAAACCTAACATTGACCGAGCAACATGCAGGCCTGTTTAGTTAATGGTTGAATTCAAGTTCAGGGAACATTCCTTGTTTGTGAAATTTTTTTAATACTAAAACAGGTTTTTTTAATAGTGATTCAACATTTAATATAACAGTACAGGAATTTGTTCTTGAACTTGAATTCCACATAAGTATCTACAAATTTTACTAACTTCTCTTTGTACTTCTAAATTATTCAAGTACTTCACATTTTTTTCAAGTTCGATAAGAATCGAAAATTAATTACTTAGCACTTGTATTTTACTGAGTTTAGTGATGAAAAATTGTCGTATTAAGAGCGAATACAGTCTCCAAGCCATTAACGAATTACTATTACTTCTTTAGCGTGGGGTGTCCTTTTTTTCTTTCAAAATAAAGAAGTAGCTAGTGCTATCGAGACATGCTGATTGATTTTTTTGTTCCCAAAACCATATATTAAATTTGGTTCCAACCTCGGTATTTTTCATAAATCGCGAGTAACCATCAATTTAATGACAACTTTATTTTTAAAAGTGGTTCTCTTTACGCATCCCGATTTGTATGTAAAGTCATTGGTTTATGCCAAAAAATCATCAACTCTTGAAGCATTGGAACCAATATTAAATCCACTATTGACTTCATACGGTCATTGGAAAAAGAACATATTGAAAAATTTGACTGATCAAATCGAATATGTAACTTGTAGCAGAGGTGGAGCTATGTCAAAAACATATTTAATTAAATAAATAAATAAAAAAAACAATCAAATTAATTCAATCATTTCTGTCTTGTACATATTATTATTTAAAGTTTTCAAGCTGTTAAGAAAACTTAGTGTATGTAAATTGGAATAGTGCTTAAATACTAAAATAATTCATTACTTTACCAATATAGTAAAATGATTTTGTAATTTTGACTCTTTTCTTTAAATTTTCCATATTTCAAACGAAATTGCCCACTTTTAGATAACAAATATTATGATTGTTCCCTGAGTCAAGCGTCAAGTTCCCACAGAAAATTCAAATTTTATCAGTTTATTTTTCTTATTTTATTTTATTCATTTTATTTATCAAAGTTCAATCGCAAACGACAACTGTGACGATTTAATGTATATCAAATAATAGCTAATAATTGCAAAGACCCCGAAAAAATGTGTTGAAATTAAATATAGAAAATATATATGACAAACTTTTTTAGAATAATCAAAAAAAAACAATTTCAATTTGTGTACATATGTAATTTAAAAAAACAGGCGCTAATCGTTCAAGAGGTTGGTTTCATCAGCTCATCTGTATCCATTCAGCTGGTATTTTGTTGAGTGAAATACACATGTTGAATGTTTTTTTTTTATTTTTTACTAAATTTTATAATGAATCGTTTAAAATAAAAAATAGAAACATTTTTATAACACATTCAAATAAATTAGTGAATTTCATAATAATCTTGAAAATTCTATGAATCACATAATCGTACATTAACAGAGAAATGTTGAACTAAAAAATATGTTTTTAAAAAACAATTTATAGAATTTGTGTGTAATTCTCTAGAAAAACATAAAATAGATTGTTTAGTTTATTAAGCATCATTCATGTTTTTCAGAAGGTACTTTTAATAGTTGAAACAGATTTTTGTTTTTGCGATATGAGGAATTCTTTGTAAGCTCACATGATGAAATACTCTTTTAATGTGTATTCCAAAATAACAAAACTTCATTTCTTGGATTTTTTGAAAATACCCAATTTTGTATAAAGTTTTTGAACTGTTGCTGATTTAAACATAATAAATATCTTTATCATTGATTCAGAAATATTCCAGAATTAGTTGCAATGAAATTATTCTAAAAATTGTCTCCATTATTTAAAATCTTTGTTTTTATGCAAGAAAACTTTCAATATTTATTTCTGTCCAATTTTCAACAATGGAATTTTAAAATATTTAAAAAAATATATGTTTTGAAATATTTAAATGATGACGCAAACGTCTACAAATCTCATCTAATCGACCAAAACACGCGACAGGAACTATCTATAAAGCAACATCAAATAAATTTATTGTTTTTAATATTTATCTACCTTATTTTATTTATTGTAAAAATATGAAGCCACATAAAATTATGTAGGTAGCTAAAAATAAATTTTCAACCAACAAAAAGGAAAGAAGAAAATTTATCACTGATAGCTATGACGTAGTTTTATTTTGCACTGCTAACTTTTATAATTTTTTGTGTGAAATTCATGGCGCTTGGATCAAAATAAATACCTTCATAAAGTTGTAATTCTTAAGAAATTTGATTTAAGAAAAGTATTTTAAAACAAAAAAATATTACGTATACTCCACCGCGCCTATTCATAAATTTATAAAGGTACCTATATATTTTTATATTATAAAATATTCTTGGAAATTTGATAAAGAGTATTAAGGGTAATTGCGTTTGTGATCGATTGTGACATATGAGTGTGGTTAAAATTGACGTTTAACATGATTTAAGATGGTACAATAACAAATTTGAAGAGTCTTATATTACGCGGAGTGTTTGATATGTTGTACCTCGATGGCACGATATTCTATACATATCTCTGCACCGCTAGAATGTGGTTTTTATGAGATTGAAATTGAGAATATTACCTAGAATTTTGTAGTCATTAAAAAGAATGTTTTCATTCTCTGCAGCGGTTAAAAAAAAGAACAAATAATGAATCAAAGAATATGGTATCTAATAAAATAGTTCAAAGAGATTTTTACTTAGACGGAAGACGATTTTCAGCAGGATTCTGGGTCCCCTCGTAATTGAGAAGAGTTTTGTATTGTTTTTGGTATTGCTGTAAAAAATGAGCTTTAGTTAAGTTGATGTTTTGTTTGTTAAATTTAAAGATTTTGTACTTATTCATAAAAATAGTTTAAAATAAATGTCTCCAAACTAATTAGTTTGCGCATTTCCTAAATGTGGTGATTTCGCAAAAGATTTCATCCTAATTACAACGTCACGATCATTCGAATCTAAACAAAGCGAAATAACACATTTCGTGATTCGCATTCTTAAGTTTACTCCAAAAGCCCAAATTTAAAAAAGAGATGTTACTATATTTTGTTTTAAAGTGAAATGTATGCACCTTGTTATTTGCTAAATTCTTCGGATTTATGAAAATGATTATTAAGAGTCAAAAGTCAATCTCCTGAAATTCAGTTTTAACTTATTTGAAATACCTCTTTAACCTAGGATCATGGGCGTATTTAATTGCCCGTTTTTGTTGCAGTCCTGAAGGTGCAAATTGAAAATAACCATGTTAGAAAGCCGGTGTGACAGCTTAGGAAATCAACTCACATTTTGAGTTAGAGCTTTGACCTTGTGTGGAATCAACAGGCAAGCATCTCTCTGACGTCTGAATGCGCAGTAACGTAGAGGAATAGAAAAATCAAAACTATGTATGTTAGCATGTTCTTAAAATAAAATAAAAAATAATTGAGGTCTAAAACGCCTACCTTGAGGAACTTCAGCTAAGTAATAAATAACGATACGTGCCATGAAGTTTATGGGAACTTGGATATCAAGGGAAGTTGAAGTCTTTGAAGATAAAAAAGGAAAAAAACTAATTATGTTGAACAGGTAGTTTTTGAAAATTATTAAAACATCAGATAAGTTGAAAATCCAACCAGAGGTTTCCTGACAAAAATAGAAAGCGATTTAAGAAATTCCTAGTAAAATGTATTAAGGACTCTTTAAGCATAAAACTAAACTTTAACCATTTTTGCAAAAGGTGACATCAACAAATCAAAAGAAGTTGACCATACAAGTTTTGTAATGCAAAAACAATACGGGTCTGAAAGGCCTACCTTGCGGAACCCCTGAAAAGTTGTAACTTTTCTAGATAGCAGTGGAAGATAATCCTCCTGTAACTGTTAAAAACTTCTAATAAATATGAATATAAGAACTTTTCAATCATGTCTATTACTGCCACCATATTTACGAACATTGAAAACTAAAATGGGCCAATAACCATTTTACAAGAGAGTAAAATCAACATTTCAAAAGGGTGTAGTGAAATTTCACTTAAGAATGCAAACACTTCAAGTGATTGGAAAGAATTAAATACTTCGAGTAAATGCAAAGAATTCATAAATTCTCAAATGATTATAATCAATTGATATCAGTCAAATTATTGGAGAAAAAAAGTGTGCAGTCTTTTTAAGGTCAAATGATTAGAGAATAAAAATTTTCAGTCCCAATCTTTAGGGAAATTCAATGAATGCAAAATGTCATAAAAGATTGCTTTCCTAAGAGATTACAATCTTTTACAAGTCTGTGACGTAGGGGCCACTTTTACAAAGAAAATTTACTTAAAATTGACCACTTAAACGATAGTTTATTCAAAAATGTATACATTCAAAATTTCGTAAGTTGAAAACTACAAGATTTCGAAGTTTTGCAACATTTAATTTTGAATTCACAGAAATTCGAAACACTGAATAGTCGGTTCTACTAAAAATAAAGACAAACAAGATTTTGAAAAGTTTGATAAGTCTACAATCTTGCCAAAAATGTCTTAATCAGGTTTACAAAAAAAACACCTAATTCGAATAATAATGAACAAATTGTCATTAAGGATTCGTACTTAAATTAATTTCGAAATAAAGATAAAATTATTTCATAATAGTTTTCTTTCAAAAAAAGACTAAGAAAGAAAATAGAAAAAAGCACAATTAACGGCAAAACTCACAGAATCAACCACACATTTGAAATAAAAATGTTCTAAGACAAAAATGATCAAATGAAAAAATATTGCAAAAAATTAAAATAAAATCTAAAAATAGAAAGCGGAACATTATGGGTAACCATCGGAGCAGAAAACTTAAAACAAAAATTCAAACGCTACAAACTACAAAAACACACGCAAACTTTGTTTCTCTTAAAGAAAGTCATAGGTCTGAGACTGGGACTGGGACTGATGGGAGGAGGCACAACGACGACGACGACGCGACGTCATCGCTTTGTACACTTTTATGTTGGCTAAGTCTTGTGTTCGTAAATTCTGTTCGTGCGGCGGAATAAGGTGTATGTATGGAGGTACTGTAAGGGAGTCTTTAGGGTACAGGGTATACATGGTATCTATAGGATAGCTATAGGCTAGTTTACCTACTACTTGCTACCGCCTCGTCTTGCCACTCCGCGCCGGCCACCGCCGCTTCATCGCCATCTCCATCGCCACTATACAAATCGATCGTTGATCTGCTAATAGCTCCCCAGTTCTCAGTTCAGGGAGTCAGAATAGATTCAAAAGTATCTATCTTTTGGTTTTTGCTTCTTTGGTGCTGCAGGCGATACGATGCGATCCATCCTTCTTTTAGTAGCTTCATCGTTTTTAGTTGATATGATGTTTTGTTGTTGGTGTTGTTGTACTATTTTGTAGTCAAATTATCGGGAAATGGTTGGCTGAAATGGCGGACGGCCGACATAGCCGACATAGCGGACAGTGGCGGCGCGGCGGCGTTGGCATGGCACGTGGATTATGTGAAATTTGCGCTCGTCTGTTTATTGACACGAAGGGTATTTATAGATGATTATTTCTTTCTTTTTTTTTTGTTGTTAAATTCGTTTGTGTTAAATTTAGTTTTAACATGAATTTAATTTCCACCGAATCAGAGCTATAAATCTTTGGAATTCCGTTAATTTTGAGCCAAGGTAGCTACTATTTAGAGATAATCATGTCGACAGGTTTTTCTTTCAATTTTTAGTTGTTCTTGTTGTGTGTTTCAGTGTAATGTTTATTTGCGGTGGGTTACATCTTTTGTGATTCAGGTAATAAGGAACACCTCTAGGCGTTACTTAAATGATTTGTATCGTTACTGACTGGCCAAAGCTTTGTTATCTAATATTGGTAGCAAAAAAGTATCGATTCTTTAAAAGTTACAAAATTTAGTAGTTTTAAAAAGTAAATACACTTTTAAAATAAATCTACCATATTAAAAATTAGATCATACATTTAGAGAAAGAATAAAGAGTTATTATGATACCAAGGAAAATAATTGATGTCTATGATTATAATTTTAATTAGTATCAATTAGCATAAAGAAAGTGACGACAACAACTATATTGTTGAATAAAAAAACTAATGTGTTAACTATTAACAGCCCGCATCACTGGATTAAAATCGCATTATAGAAGTTATCGCGTTCCAAAAATTTACGAGTTTTGAATAATTAGTTAATTTAGTATAACCGTTACACTAATTCAACTATTTTTAAAAGAATTGCACAAAGCGGCTTGACTTTTTTTTAGACAAAGAAGCATTTTTTTATATGCTACATCCTTATCAATAGTAACCTAAAAAGCCTCGAATTAAAGTTAAAGAATTGTTGCTTATCATTTTTGATCTGTTTTAGTTAATGCCAATGAAATTATAACAATTGTAACGATAGTATCTTAAAAATATCACCTTTTTTGTCCTTTTCGAAGAATATCTTTAAAGAAATTGGATCATTTTTTATGCTTCTGTTTGTAAAATAAATATTCATCGATTTTGTTTCGTTTAATTTTGTACTACATTTTTCTGAGCAATCACTGGCTTCACAATTTATTTTTTTTTACCTTAAAAACGCATTTATTTTGCACCGATATTGCAATATCATCAGCAAAAGATAACAGAAGTATCTACTAGAATATCCATTGTATATAAAAGTTGGCCCTAAGACACTTCTTTCTGGTACACCACCTTCAATTTTATTTAGTTCCGAGAAGTCAAGGTCGAAACGTACTATAAAGAGTCAGTACGTAAGTAAAAGGGTTTTAGTAGTTCGTAATACTGCCTTTAGTGGTCCTGATGCCATTTGCACTCGAGTCTCAAGTGCCAAAACAAATCAAAGACTTGAGTAACATTTTTGTTTCTGAATCCAAACATATGGTTCAGAATTGGTGTTCTTTTTTCTGCTTAGCCTTTTCAATAGAAGCTTTTTGAAAAATTGTATGACATGATTAATTTAAGGGATATTGGTCTGTAAGTTGTTACGTTTGTTGGTGGCTTACCTTGTTCAAGTATAACAATCACTTATATAATTTTCCAATAATGCGCTACATATCTTATCTTTATGGCATGCCATTATTATAAATTAAAGTGTTTTGAAGTCATTTCCATATAAGACTTTAAATTAGATAACTTATGTTGCATGGGTCAACAACTTCTTACTTCCTTAAGCGTGAAAAACGGAACTCTACTTTAGACTTTTCAATCAACAAGGCATCTGTAGTTGTTTATGCTGAAAATTAAACATTGTATTAAAAAATCGATCTGTTGTAAGGTAAGCAATTTTTAAAAATAACTTCCATTAAATGGCGCAACAGTCCGTTGAAAACTAGGGCCTACTGACTTAAAGACTATTTACTTGAGAGCGACCGGCGAATGAACGAAAATTCGTCGATTTTGACATTTTGTTCACATTTTACTTTGACAATTCAATTGATTTATTTTAATATCGAGAAAGATTTTGAGGTAATTCGCGTGCGAAAAATTGATTTGTTTCAGTGTGGATGGTATGTGGAACGCGAATAGAGTTTGAAGGTTCGTAACAACCAGATTGCAATTCGTGACGACCAATTGTATTTTTTCAAATTTCACTTATTTTAACAATTAAAACGCACATTTTAGTATCGTAACATGTATTTAATTAAGTTTTCTACGATTTCGTCTAATTTTTGTGTATAGGTTTTAGACTTATTATATGTTTAAAATCTCGTTTGTTTTTTTACTCGCCGATCGTTAGTCGCTCTCATGTGAATAGTCCTTTACAACTCTCGACTGACCATTCCTGTGTGCAAGTACTGTTGTCAGGGATGGAAGGGACCTACACTTTTAAGCCGAATCCGAACGGCTAATTTGAGTAAGCAATTTTTATGACAAGAATTACTCTTGGAGGATTTGTCAATTCCTCGCAAGAGGCAGTAAAAATAAAAATTTTAGATGTCACTGGCAGGGGTTGAGCTTAAGAATGAAAACAACTTTAAAATAGATTGGTCCCGATCATTCTAGATAAAATGATAATGAAAATTACTACTTTTCTATTTGTTTTAGCCCAATATTCCCCTCAACTTTTCTTTTGTTGCATTCGCAGCAGAAATCCCATTTTCATAGCTTACATACAAAATTTAAACCATCTTGTATTTTCTGATGAGAGATTTGTTCTTTTGCTATACTACACGAATGTGGATTGCTTTACCGACCGCACTTATTACTTTTTATATCCTAATGCACGCACTTTGGCTTTGGCATAAAAATGATCTACGACTCCTCGAATAAAGGCTTATAAATTCTGAACTCAAAAAAAAAAAAAAAAACAATCCACCGAGAATGGGTTTCGATTCAATTATTAAGTAATTTTTAGGGACAATATAAATGAAGGACTCTCAGATTGGTTTGAAACCTCATCGGGAGTGAGACTAGGTTGTACCCTACTTTGTTTGCATTATCCATTTATGAACTTTTAGACTACCTACCGGGTGGAGTGGATCTCGCAGAGATGCGGATTAAGGCACTTCTGTTCGCAGATGATATAGTCATGTTTGCGCAATCACCGGAAACTCTGCAGCTCATGATTAACAGAGATTACCAGTATTGTCTGCTATGGAATTTAATAGTAAATATAGATAAATCCAAGGTTATGGTTTTTAAAAGTGAAAGTGGACGTAATGTATCAAATGAAAAATGGAGCCAAAATCGCGAAAATATTGAATGCGTGCGCGAATACAAATACCTTGGCATTACTGTTACAAATAATTTAAATATGGATAAGCACTTGAAGGAGAAATTGGTTAAGTGTATAGCACATAGTTGCAAGTTTAAAGTATTTGAAGCAGGATCGCAGGTATGGGGATGTAAAAAGTACAATACGGTTGAAAAACTCCTAACGCACTTTATAAAAAGAATATTTCATTTGACGAAAAATACGCCAAGCTTCGTAATAATGCTGGAAACGGGTCTCTCTCCTTTGTTTATAAAAACATTGAAGTTGCAAGCGGACTTCTTGCTTAACGTTTTTTAAATTAATGATTCACGGGTCGTGAAAAAAGTGGCCATAAAAGCCATACAATATCAAAGCAGTCGGTATCGAGAGTGGCAAGATCTTGCTCAGGAATATCAAATTAATTTTAATTTACCCATCGAGGTTTTAACAACCGCTAAAAACATCTTGTATGAAGTCATTTTAAAGGTTGATGAGAAATGTAGAGCTGAATATATTGCTGATGCGTCTAATTTTTTGTACAGAACAACTTACAGCAGATTAAATCATAACCTTGCAAAGAACAACTATTTTAAGGATTCCAATAATGTCCGTGTGATTTCTATGATGATCAGACTACGTAGTGAACTAATAGATTTAATCTTCATTCCATACAGACCTGACTTACCCCTAGAGTGTAATATGTGCAACCTATCAGAAAGAGAGGATATTGTCCACTTCTTGGGAATATGCCCCATTCTCAGCATTTATATACAAGATTTTCTTGTAAAACGCTTTCTGTGGGCAGTGAGCCATTAAATAGTTAGACCTTAACTCTATCTTACTCAAACATCGCAAGTTGACCTTCATTGGGTTTCTGCAGAACGAATATTTTGAATTCTATAAAGAAAATAACTTTTTACCAAATTTGTAGAAAAGTCGTTTACACATTTAGGCCTAGCTCAGATTACACAAACGACACTAAAGCGTTAAGTCAATCGAACACAAAAAAATAAGTAATGAATTTTTTTAATTTTTAACATTTTTTTTATTGGTTGGTTTATGAGCAGCACTTACACTTCATTCGTTGTTTGAAGTTGGTAGCGCTGGAATTTGAGACCGGTCAAACTGCTGCTACTTGAAGGCTCATATAATATTATTTTAATGATTCAATAATAATTTAATTGGCCACCAAGCTCAGCAAAAACTCTTTGTAAAAATGCGAAACAAATTCTGTCAGGCTTGATAGTTCACATATTATCATAAAACAAATATATTTTGCTGGCGCCTATGTTGTCATTAAAATTGTTTCCATTTTTGTTTTTCAATACTCAAAAATTAGTAAGTCTGAGTGTTAGAAATTTTTCCAAATTAAATTTTATTCATTCTCAATTTTAAGAGCTTTTTGAATCGTGACCAAACTTCCCAATTTTGTTTTTGAAATGTTATAAAATTCATGACGTACATCTTATTATCAGGAAATTTTTAAGTATCAAATTCCAAATCTTTTGTAGATAATTTAATTTCACATTTGAGACGTTCGTCGTACATATATTATATATGTATGTATGTATATCCTGAAGCACAAAGTCTTGTGAATGAAGCTTATACTGTTAATATTTAGATAATATATCTTTCAATATAAGTATATACAATTTTGAAATAATATTTGAAAGTATCTAAAAAACAAATCCCTTGAGTATACACATAAGCTCCCCGAGACTGTTGAAACTCTTGAATCATGCTTAATACAGTACTCCTATGCATTCATTGGATTTATTTATTTCATTTATCCACAAAAGAACGAAAAAAAATAATACACAAAATAAAAAAAAATCTATCTAGGTAAAAAGAAGAATGTACCTATAGCCTTTAATACACCTCCTCCATAGAAGCTTTCAACACTGAAATAAATTAAAGAAAATAAAAAAAACAACAACATTTTTCATCTCAAAGCAAATCTAAAACAAAAAAAAATAACCCCATAGATTTTTAACGCCGCCATCATCGCTCGCCATAGAATTGCGTTCTATAAAATAGACGACTCTGCCATACTCGTTACGTACGTGCTTCTCCAAAACAATACTCGCCTCGTACATCCCAAGGGGAAAAACTCCAAAACCACAAACAAAACAATAAATAGGGTAAATTGAAAATGTATATTATGAAACACCCACAATAAAGTACGAGTATGTATATAAATGGGGTTGGGAATGGGTTGTGGGGCAGGGAGTTGAAAAGCTTATATGGATTTGCATTTTCTAAACAAACCACGAACGGCGAGAATTTATTTTATACTCTTATCCAAGTTGCAAGTACCATTGAGATCCACATTCGGCATCGACATCGACATCAGCATCGAAAAATCTTCTACTTCAGCTTTGTTTTTATGTGCTTCAGCTTGCTCCAAGTCATAGACAAAGTTTGGGGCAGTGCTTTTTATTTGTCTGCATCATTTTTTTGGGAGAATAGAAGGCGACATTTTTGAGAGTTTATCCAATTTGGGGAAGTTTGTGGATGGGGACGAAGCACAAAGAGTGTTCTGAAAATGATTCATTATGATGGCGACAATAATGAGATTTCCAAATTAACAAAACATTAAAGTGAAATATGAGACTAATTTATTGAAACACTTTTTGTCTAGAATTTATGGAGCCCATTTTAAGGCAATTTGATTTTTCATTTGTTCGAAATCGAAAATCTGACATTTGCATTCTGACAATTTGGTTCATTGAAACTTGACATTAGCATTCTGCCATTTTCGATGATTGAATTATATGAGCTCAAAATCAATAGTCTAACATTTTCTATGATTCTTCGAACTCAAAATCAACAATTTCACATTTTCGATCCATAGCCTGACATTCGTAATGTTTTGCAAAGATTAAAACCTCTGAGTTCGAAATTAATATTATATTATTTTCATAGATTGATCTTTCGAACTCGAAACCTATAGGCTGACATTTGCAATATTTAACAAAGATTGATTATTTCGAACTAGATAGTCTGACATTTGCTTTATTTTTTGAAGATGGAAACTTTTTGATAGTCAGGCATATGTAATATTTTTCAAAGATTTATTTCTTCAAACTTGAAATAAAAAGTCTACCATTTGAAATATTTTTCGAAGACTGATTTTTTCAAACTCGAAATCGATAATCTGACATTTGCAATCTTTTTCGAAGATTGAAACCTTCGAGCTCGAAATCGATATCCTGACATTTGCATTCTAAAATTTACGATGATTGAATTCTATGTGTTCGAAATCTATAGTCTGACATTCGCAATATTTTTAGAAGAATGGAACCTTCGAACTTGAAATCGATAACCTTACAAAAATAAAATATAAAATTTTTCGAAGATTAAAACCTTCTATCTCGAAATCAATAGTCTGACATTCGTAATGTATTTCGAACATTAAAACCTTCGATCACGAAATCGATAGTTTGGCATTTGTAATATTTTCTAACTCGAAAGTTTAAGCTCAATCTCATCGATCAAAATGCCTTCACAAGGCTGTTACAAAAAGAAATTCATATTTCATTTCAATAAACAGGCTTCCTGTATCACCAAAAATTAAACAAATAAAAACTCATTACTCTGCCATATTAAACAATATTTATAAAGTAAAACATTTATTGCTATCATAAACGACCTAATTATTTCTGTGTTTAATTATTTGTTAATTATATTGTCTACAAAAGATAATGTTCTGTTTAGCAAAATAAATTTCCACTGACCGCATAGCATCATCAATTCGTCTCAGTCCTCCTCATCTTTATCTTGTATAAATTTGATGTTCAATTTTAATCGCTTCATTCATTAAATTTATTATTGAAATTTTAACAATTCAATAAATTAAAATCTATATTTAAAAATAAAACCTGAGACAACAAAATAAAATTGAAGTGAACAAATATATACAAAAAAACATCTATAATATATAATTCTTCATACTTTGGTCAGCGATAACATTCAACTATTAGCTGCCCCGAGAGATCAACAACAAACCATAAATTTGCATTTTACTCCATATTAAGTTGCTTCTTCTTACACAACGCGTGCAACAACATTTTTACATAGTATAGAGCTTCAGTTAAATGGAGATGAAAGACAACGACGACTATGATGACGCTGCCAAACAAATGTTGAATGAATGACGACCAAGTTGGACGACAAGACTTGACGCTACGGCGACGACCAAACGACAACGACATGGACGGACGATGAGACGGCAAAGGCAAGAACGACGAAGATACACTCCAAACTTCAAGACCAAGAGAGAATATAATAAAATGCTGAATTGCTGATTATAACAAAACGCTTGATACCTCGCATCTGAAGCAAGCTTTAACCAACTCCTCTGCTTATGGCGGGGTTCTCGGGTTCGTCCATGTTTTGTCATTACAAACTTATGCCATCGTTTATTATTTTTTGTTGTTATTCTTACGTTGAGCCGCAACGCTACTACGACGTATATACAATTACGTCGTCGTTGCACATGAACTGAACGTAGTACGTATCTACAACATATTACGAATTCGTTTTCGTTGCAACTTGATATCACATTCGCAGCGCAGGCTGATGCTGATGATGACGATGATAGAATTGTGATGTGTCGACGCACAGTGGGACAACTATATCTCAAAAACTTCTGTACAAAATATCCCTGTTGTTACCATATGTTTGACATTTGGTTACGTTGTGAACAAAATTTACCTCATCATCGTCGAAATTTCCCTCATAATGTCAAAACTGTTCCTTATCAGTTTGAATTTGACAGAATAAGTGCTTAAAAGTTAATTTCCACTATGCAGTAAATTTCAAGCGATTCTTTCTGCTTTAGTCGAGTGAAAGTTAACATTAAGGCGCACGTTTTATTCTTGGTAGTCCCCCATCAGTAAAAACCCTATATAAAACATGAATGATTTTTGTTTGCAATTTAAAGAAAATAAACATGCTGTCCCACTGTTTAATAATATGAAGTAGCAGCTAAAGCTACCGAATAATGACTCATTGAGTCACAGTGTAAACAAGAACAGCAACAACAACAACAACAACAACGAACTTCGCGCAGTATTTAACGTCACTTGACAGTACAGACGATTATTCTCTTGGCATGTTGTTGAATTTTTTTTGATTTCGTTTGTCACTTAAGTACTCAAATCCCCTTCGTCTTTGAATCCCAAGACGAGAATAATTTTTTAGATACAGATTCACTTTTTTTTGTTAAAATCGCACCACTGAGTCACCGATAATGGTTTTTTTGGTTTGGGGGAAAGAGGAGAACAAATTACTTTAAACGTGATTTTCTTTTGAAAACATAAATGATTTAATTTGATTTGTTTAATTCAATGTCACAACATGAGAACAAAAAATACACAAATGTTTGTCAATTGCAATTAAATTCGACTACACTTAAGTTTCAAAAGTAATTTCGAGGTCGAAAATCGAAATCGAAAACCGAAAGTTTGTATATTTATTTAAGAAATCTGTAGAAATAAACGCTAACTGCTATCACTTAAGTTACACATCGCA
Organism: Eupeodes corollae; assembly: GCF_945859685.1. Taxonomy (NCBI): domain Eukaryota; kingdom Metazoa; phylum Arthropoda; class Insecta; order Diptera; family Syrphidae; genus Eupeodes; species Eupeodes corollae. The sequence continues at coordinate 141,960,502 of NC_079148.1, read as the reverse complement.
TTGCACTTAAATAAATCGGCCCTTTTAATTATTAAAAAACATTTAATTATCTAGCATATTTTGTCAAAAAGCTATCTTACACTTCCTCCCATTAAAACATGTCAAAAAGTCTATGAAAATCTATTTGAAAGCTGTGTCAATATATCACAAACTTGAATAATGTTAACTCGCCCTTAAAATAAAGGTGAATAAGAGGGTGCAACTTCAATGTTTCAAGACGCGAAATTTGAAATTTAGACGCATATTCACTTTGTCCCCAGTTCTCAGTTGTCATTTATTTAAAATTACACTACCGGTCAAAAGTTTGAGACCACCTCTGAAATTTGAGAAATATCGAGTTTTAACCCCTAAACTGAAGTTTTAGAAATAAAATTTAATACGTGAAAAAAGTGAAGAGCATTTCTAGTTGCAAATGATAGAAAAATATAAACTAGCTTTGTACTAAACATAAATTATTTATTTAAAAAACCAATAAAAGCTCTAAATGAGTTTTCGTCAAAAAACCATCCTTTAAATTCAATAATGTTTTTTTTACAATTCTGGGCAATCTTCTTACAAGGTTTTGTATTTTTTTTTCGTGGAATATTATGTAGAGTTTCCCAAAGAGTAGATTCCGATGTTATGTTGTGATTCCGGACATTGCTGTCAAGCTCTTCCCATAAGAGCTCATTGGGGGTAATATTTGGAGACTGCGATGGCCATACCATTATTTTTAGAATTTTCTCATCTTCGTTTTGTTTCAGGTATCCCCGGCAAAGTTTTGAAGTGTGTTTCGGGTCATTGTCTTGCTGGAAAACAAAACCTTCACCGATTAATCGTAGCCCAGATACCAAAACGAGGTCTTCCAATTTCGTTTTTAAGACTTCTTTATCAATTCTGCCGATCACTCATGTTAGATCTCCTACTCCATCGAAGGAAAAACATCCCCATACCATTACTGAACCGCCTCCATGCTTTACAGTTGGGACCAAACAGTCTGGTAGCATCTTCTGTTCAGCACTGCGCCTGACGTACACTCTGCGATTTGAGCCAAATATCTCAAACTTGGACTCATCGCTCAATAAGACTCTGTTGAAGTCTTCATCTGTCCAATCCTTATGGGTTTTGGCCCATTCCAACCGTTTGATCTTGTTTTGGGGTCGTAGAAGTGGTTTCCGCACTGCAACAGCATACCTTAGCCTTCGTTGTATCGTTGATACAGATAATGGTTCTTCCCGGATTTCATTGATCTCGGCGCGTATTTCTGGTGCTGTATTCTTCCTAGAACGCTTGCTTATGGTGATGATATGCAGATCTTCGGTTTTTGTCGTAACTCTAGGTCGTCCTGACTTTGGTTTAACCTTAAAACCGCCGGTACTAGAGTAACGCTGTATGGTCCTGTGAGCTGCTCCTTTGTAAAGGGTGATTTTTTTGAGGTTAGGATTTTCATGCATTTGTATTTGACAGATCACACGGGATTTCAGACATGGTGTCAAAGAGAAAGATGCTCAGTATGCTTTGACATTTCATCATGAATAGACTTACTAACGAGCAACGCTTGCAAATCATTGAATTTTATTACCAAAATCAGTGTTCGGTTCAAAATGTGTTTCGCGCTTTACGTCCGATTTATGGTCTACATAATCGACCAAGTGAGCAAACAATTAATGCGATTGTGACCAAGTTTCGCACTCAACTTTCTTTATTGGACATTAAACCAACCACACGAATGCGTACAGTGCGTACAGAAGAGAATATTGCGTCTGTTTCTGAGAGTGTTGCTGAAGACCGTGAAATATCGATTCGTCGCCGTTCGCAGCAATTGGGTTTGTGTTATTCGACCACATGGAAGATTTTAGGCAAAGATCTTGGTGTAAAATACAGCTCGTGCAAGAACTGGAGCCGAACGATCTGCCACAACGTCGAATTTTCAGTGAATTTTCAGCGATGAGGCTCATTTCTGGTTGAATGGCTACGTAAATAAGCAAAATTGCCGCATTTGGAGTGAAGAGCAACCAGAAGCCGTTCAAGAACTGCAAGAAATGCACTGTTTGGTGTGGTTTGTACGCTGGTGGAATCATTGGACCGTATTTTTTCAAAGATGCTGTTGGACGCAACGTTACGGTGAATGGCGATCGCTATCGTTCAATGCTAACAAACTTTTTGTTGCCAAAAATGGAAGAACTGAACTTGGTTTACATGTGGTTTCAACAAGATGGCGCTACATGCCACACAGCTCGCGATTCTATGGCCATTTTGAGGGAAAACTTCGGAGAACAATTCATCTCAAGGAATGGACCGGTAAGTTGGCCACCAAGATCATGCGATTTGACGCCTTTAGACTATTTTTTGTGGGGCTACGTCAAGTCTTAAATTCGGAAATGTTGTCTTCCAGCTTTGGAAGACAACATTTCCGAAGAACGCAGCCGCGGTCAACATTTAAATGAAATAAAGAATCGATGAGATTTTGCAAATTTTATTCGTTTTTTTTTTTTTTTAAGTTCTCAAGCTCTTAAAAAATCACCGTTTATATCTTCAGTTTTGTGGCGATTTCTCTTTGCGAATAGCCTTCTTCAATAAAGGTCATAATCGCAGATGGAGTTTCAATAGTTAATTCCTTAACTTTTCCCACGATGCGCACTTTGTTTACTGGAGAAGATCACAGTCTCAAATAAATTTAAATTGGATCAAACCGAGCATTATATACAAAATACTGAATATTCAGGTATTCAAATTTTACATTTTTTTACCCTTTAATATTACCCCAATCATAAAAAAATTCCAAATTGAATGTAAAAAGTCATACAAAATAAAAACTATGCGACATCCAAATAGAAGCCAAAAACCCAATACTGTTTTTTTACCCTATTTCACAAAATTTCTCATAATTTACAGAAAAGGGTTAATACCTGGGGTTTTTTCACTTGCACCTTTTATGAATGGTCTAAGTTAACAATGAAGGTAAAAAATCCTATATTCATTCATAAACCCAAGCGCCAGGTACAAATAAAGCAACCCTTTGAAGGTGGTCTCAAACTTTTCACCGGTAGTGTAGGTGTGTCTTTCCATCTCACACAATTTGACAGTATTGTGTTAATACTAGAAAATTGTAAGTAATTGTCCTAAAATGCTTGAAAATTTAATCAAACTTACAATCGAAACTGATTTAGTCTGTGTTTTTATTTACACAAGTTTGGCAGTTGCATTCTCCCTCACTTTCGAAACCATCAAAGATGAAGAATTAAGAATTTTATCCAATTGAAATTTGTACATACAAATGTATTAATTATGATGTTTTTTTAGATAAGATAATATGTTTAAATTTTTTAAAGATCAATCAAATTGTATAACCTATTTTAGTAAGTAACAATAATGGTACTCGTATTCACGCAACGTTTCCAAAAATTATTTAGTTTTTTTTATAAACTCGTACAAAATTTTAAAAAGTTAACAAAAAAAAAATGCATTCAATAAAAAAAAAAAACAAATCACCACCAGAAAAATTTGTATAATTGAAAGAATTTGAATTTGAAGAATTTTAACTAAAATGTTCATCATTTCAAATACAAAATTTGACAGTTTATTTACCAAATGAACAAAAGGGTAAACTTATCCAGTGTTTTCCATCATTAATTGAATGTTAAAATAATTATTTTGATAATTTTACGTAACATTTTATTTATTTTAACATCTTACTCTCATTTGAAATTTTACTAAAATTTAAATCACAAATGGTTACTCTTACTTCTAGTAATTTGGGTAATCAATATAGCTACCCAATTTTTTGACATTTCAAACTAACCGATCCATTCCCTAGATTTAGGTTTGTTTATGTTTTTTCTTCACAAACTGTCATTACTTTGACGTGTTACGATACGCTGTTTCTAATAATAGCGAATTAGTCCACAAAAAGTATTGACATTTTCAAGCGGCTAATAACATACAAAATATTAACAAAATTACCAACTAAGACCTCAACAATTGGCTATTTAAAATTTGGATTATTATTAAAATGTGTCAAAACGTTTATTTTCACCTATTTTGCATTTCACTGGGATTGGGCGCGTTTATAAATCTAGTGACTACGTGTCAAAATTTAACTAGCCCTGTGAATGCAAAATTGCTCTACAAAGCTATTCAATTTTAAACGGACATATTACTGACAAATGCAAATATGTGTATAAAATAAGAAAAAATTTGTTAACTTTAAATAATCTTTTGTGCTTTTAAATTCAATAAAATCGAATTTAAGACATAATTTGAGTGATTTATATTTGTATTTAAATACTAAACGATTTATTTCATTTGGAATTCTTGTGTCTAAATCGAACAGCTGATTGTGAAACGTCAAAATCATTCTCCACTAACTTTGTAGCCGAAATATGTACACTACGTCGGAGAGGAAATTTTAACTCATTTTGTAGTTGAAAGAAGCTAATCAGAATGACGTCACTACGTAGCCATTGTTAAATTTATTTATTTTGTATTTAAAACCAAATTTGAGAATTTCATGTTGTTAATTTTGAAGCGAAAAGAAATGTCAATCCAAATTTGACAGCTATCATATATTAAAATCTGTTTTACCGACTAGAAAAACCACACAAAATCAATTTTCAACCGTGTTCCATTGCACATGAAAGTCTCTATTTTGTTTAAATCCAAATTTGACAAGTTCTAATTTTTAAATATAAGCGCCTAAAAGGTTTAAATTTCATAATACCCCATGAATGGAATTCACTTTTTGCTTCGTAACGTTTAATATTTCAAATTTCACTGTCAAGACTAATCTAAAAGGAAATCTTCTTCTTTCAAATAAAATTCCACCATACTCTAGAAAAATAAATCCATGACAAAGGGGATTTATGTGTCTTTTCATTCTACCCAATGAAGCAGCAATGACTTGCCGGTATTCGATTTTTGCAAATAAAAAGAAAATCCTTTTAACTCTTATTATATTATTTTTGCATTGCTCAAGCTCATCCTTGATGGGTCACATGTGTGTAGTACGACTTAAGTGTGCATTTATATCATCAATTTGTTTCAGTCGGCTATTTTTGTAGAGCAAGGTCATCACACTTGCTACAAAGGCCGTGTGTCATGTGGCACCCCTGAAGTGTGTTTGGCATTTGTAATCCTCTTTTGCTGCTGCTGCTTTTTCTGCTGCTTCATCCATTTATTCTCAAAAAAGAACAAACAAATAGAAATACAAATTTAAAAAAGTCAATGGTAATAAATTTTTATTTATGAGAGTAGACTTTTCATGTGCCTTATAGGTTATTTTTAAAAACAAAATCATGTAAATCAAAATAAATTAATACAACTTAAAAACAAACCTAAAAACAAAATACAAAAATGCTTTCAACACATTTAAAAAAAAAGCTAAACTGGGTGGTTGCCAATTAATTAATTAAGCATAGATGTTTGTTTTATTTTTCTCATCATTTCATTTGTTCATGCTATAAAATTGACCTCCCTGTTTTCTTTCTGTCTACTCCCGCTCCTCAATTGAAATCAAATCAGAAGTAGATTGAATAAAATACAAGTTGAAACAATTTACAAAATATGTAAGAAAATATGTTCGAGTACATTATACTAAAAATCGTTTGATTTATTTCAATTCATCGAGAATTGAAGTGGATGAAAACTACGAGTAGTTGGTTGATTTTTTCAATGATTTCAAATATTCTTTTTCTTTCTTATGGCTTTTCACGAAATACTATTTTTGTGAATGAATGAAATTTGGCAGCTTAAAGTGAAAGATATTTGTTTTTATTCTTTTCAATTCAGAAATCAATTTTAGACTATGCTTCTTTATGTGTTTTTTAAAAGAAATTCTTAGGATTCGGATACAACTTGACAAACTGAAAGTAAAACCTTACCGAACTAAGTTGAAAAGTCTTATCGAAAATGTAAAGTCAAGGTTTTCAGGTGATATATTTGTTTTCATTCATGAAATGAACTTAAATTTATAAACATTTTTGTGAGCTTTATGAAAGTTGTACTATTTATAAGTCAATCTTGATGTACAGCTGTTTTTTTAATCAATAAATATCAAAATATCAACAAAAAAAACCATTGCTTAGGAACATACATCTTTGAGCAATTCATATTTATAATAGGTACGGAAAATTGTGAAGGTCTTAGAGCCATTTTCTGTAATCTAAGTTGAAATCAACTTGAGGATGTTTGTTTTCTTGACATTCGATTGTATTTTTCTTCACTCAAAGTTGCTATACTCAACTCAAGATTTTGAGAGCTATAGAGTTTATCAACTTAAGACTTTTTCAACGTCCAAGAAATGAAAAATTTTACGATTTTACTAATTTTCCAAAAATTATTTAGTCAACATTTTTCATTTTCTACAAAATATCACAGAAAAAACTTATAAACCCCTTTATTTTGACATCTTCCTAACTTTCTTAAAATGCTTTTACAGTCCAAAGGGGACCTTGAACTTAACTCTTTCAGTCACGATTGTGTACTAAGAATATTTTATCATTTTACTTTTATTTTTAAAATCGACTAAAATATAACAAAAAATATAAAACAAATCTGATTACAAAGGGTTTCGAGAAATGAGGTGGTTACTGGTTACTGCAATTGAGGTGGTTAGACGAATTTGCTCTACGACTGTAGGCTTGTAGCGTTTAATAAATGCAAGTCCAAGAGACTGGAACTTCGATTTCTGTGTTCTAAACCAGGCCTTTGCTTCTGTCTGACATATTCTGGCGCCAAAAGACCCTAGTATACGCTTCGTCTGAAGTCTTTCAAAGTCAATGGTTTTAGTTACGTGCGAGAAGAGGACTGCAGTTTCTTATAAATTAAAAAGCCATTGACCACACAACAATCAAGGAAATGAAAAAAAAATCCTGTGCCACCACTTGTGGGATTTTCTGTTAACAGCATAACTTCCTTTTTGCTGATCAAATTTATCGACAAAATTCATGTTCACGTTGTTCGGCTTCTACGCTCTCTACATTAACTTTATTGACGTTCTTAGAATCATGATAGTTTGACAAACATGAATACTGATCTCTTGTCTTTCCATTTCAACAAAATAACTTTTGTCTCACTTATACTACGTCGTGTTCGCCTCTGCGTAAATGCCTGTCTTCTTTTAGCTTGGGCAAGAACTTTCTATTTGTATTCACCGTTCCACAGGCGAAAGTTTTGACTTCTTGTAGTCTTGTAAAGGGTAACTGTTGAAATAATTGTCAAAATAGACTTTATGATTTTTTCCTTTCAAATTTTCACAAAATTACGTTACAACTTTACCGCCTAAGTCAGTTCCAATGTTAGTTCCCTGCTTGCCAGTATAAAGAAGCAGTAACCTGACTCTGCACACATCATACATACCTTGTACCCTCGTTTTGTCGTTTTTGGCATGTATTGCTTCAATAAGTTCCTTCCTTTAAACTTTATTATACTCTCATCAATAGCAACTCTTTCTGATGGCTTGTAATTGTTTCGAAAATTAGTTCGTTAAATGTCCAGTAGAGGTCTAGTCTTATAGAGCTTGTCGAAATTTGGGCAGTTTCTGTCAGTCATTACGCTACTGTCACCCACGTGCAAAAAATTCAGTAGCCAACTGAATCTATTCAAGTTCATAAACTTCGAGACATAGCTGTCATGAAAATCAGGTGCTGAAGACCCATCACCAAGTTCAATGCAATGAAAACGTCAAGCTCATCAGTTATACTGGGTGTATAAGGCTTTCCAGATTAAGTTACGTAAAGATTAGTTTGAAAACATAAAATGTTTTATAAATGTTCTGTCCAAAATATCCTAAATATGCCCAGAATTTCATCAGATATTCCCACACTTTTCCAAAACTCACCAAGTGTGTCCATTCTATAATTCTTCTTCCACTTTGGAGCTATTATCGTCGGCCTATTTACATTCACGGTGTAGGACTCTTTTACATTAGAATTTCGATGAACTAATTTGATAAAGGGAGGTCATCATCGGAATCAAAGTCATAATTGGGAACTTCTCCTATCAAATCCCCTAACAAAAGTCTCGTCTCTTTCTTCTCCGTTATCCTGGTCAATACAAAAACTGTCGTTTCCTGAAGGAATATCTTTCAACAAATATTCGAAAGTGTCTCTTCCTTGTAAGAAATCAAAAACAGCAATTATATTTACAGGTATACATTTCATTTGGACAAAAGTATAAATAAATGCTATGAGAAAACATTGAGTAAAAAAAAATAAAGAAAAAGATCCTACTTTTCCAATTAACAATTTTCTTATCGAACACGCGTATAAAATCACTATAAAAAAATTGAACTGAACGCAAAAGTTATGCATTCAATTTACCGCAAATCGGTCGAATTCTGTTAAGCGTGGTTCGAAATTGCATCACACTTTAAAAAATTGTCGCTAGACGCTGTAAAAGTCAAAATAAAAATTCCGAAAGAGTTAACTAATATGTGTCTTCAGGCAGCTCAGGTCCTATCTAGCACTCTAAGTTGGTTGAGATCCTCTCCCAACTCTCTGCACCACCTGAGTGACGGTCTTCTCCTTATCTAGAGCATCTCTCAGGATTCGTTTCAACAAAAATCCAAGCTTGAACGTTGATGTCCATTCGCTCTGCATGACATAGATTTGTTGGTCTTTTATTCTTTTGACTAGATCAGTGATCGTCCAGTTTGTCATTGTATATTTTCCTCCATTCTTCATCTATGCAAACTGGACCAAAAATCACCCCAAACATTCTAAGACGTTCTCACCTTGCCCGGAAAAGGTCCATAATGCGAACTGCGATGGTGTATGTTTATACAGGGTGACTTTAGTTGCTCGAGACATCTTTGCTTCTAAGCCCAAAGAAGAGTCGATTTTCAAGAGTTATTCCTCGTTTGTTTTAGCGCTGGTGTCGTTGTTGGAATTTATAACGTTGCCAAGGTAGATTAAGTCCTTAACGATATCAAATTTACAGCTGTCCGTGATGATGTTTTGTCAAAAACGATGTTCATAGTTCTTTTTTGATGACTTGACAGGACGACATATTTCAAGCCTACTACATAAATCGTACTTCATGTAATCGAAGGTTATTTTCGTTGTGATAAAAAAGAGTATGTGTTTGTTTAACCCGTAAACTTGAAAGACATCATTTTGCTCTTCTGAAAGATCACCACTCGCATTTTTGTCTCAACAAACAAAGTTTGCCGCATTTTGGGTTCAGAAAAGGGAACGCTATTGTTGAGAAGTGAATGGATCTGCAGAGTTAAGTGACTTTTTTTAACTGCAATTGGGCGACCTGAGTTTTATCAGAATGAAGCGTCTGCAATGTGGCATCGCCTATGTCACAATTTTCTGTGCATCAAAACGTATAATCAGTCGTTTTAGCAATGCCAATTGCCCACCTCGGAGCTGTGATTTGTTAAGGAACGATATTCTGAAAATGATTCAAGCACTTATGTTCTATTCCATAATTCAAGGAATGTTTGCTCTTAAAACATGGAAAACCTTAAATGTGGTTAATTAGATTTCATTTTTTAAAAAAAGCTTATATTTGAACCTCCTTTTATTTAAAAATGTTTAATTTGTCAAATTTTAACAAAATCAAACAAATCTTTCATACATTTCCATTTCAAGTTCTAACTGACCTGAAAGCTACGCAAGGGAATAAAAAACAATCCTTAATTTTATCAACATTAAGGTAGATACCAACTCTGCAGTTTTTAAGACAAATTGAAAAAGAGTTATATAAAACTATTTATTTATGTCCATAAAATTGAAATTGGATTTTTCCAAATCATTTGGTACACCTATTTACACACGTTTCACCGGAAATTAAGTAGATAAGCACATGACAATCAGGATAAATTCATCGAATAAAACGATAAGCATGAAATTGAAACATTTGATAAACCCCAAAAAATGAGCACACACAACAGAAACCCTTCATATACAAACTTTGCTGCATGCTTATTTCATAAATTCCTTAAATAAACATTTGCTCAATATACATTTTTGTGAATTCAAACATTCTTGAGATCAACAACCTGACATTTTATTCATAGCAAAACGATTAGACTTCACATTTACTGAATATATACATTTTTTGATAAACCACCCTTGTGCACCTTCTTCTGTAAGCCCAAAAAGCATAGAAAACTCACTTTTTTTCAACTACTTTTGTTTATTTATTCCGTTTTGTTACAAAATCTTTGAATTTGAAAAAAAAAATAACCACATACACGCTTCTTCCCCTCTTATGCTGCCCTACTCTGTATTGAATTTAATTTATTATCTCACACTCTGCGTGCTTTATGCGTTTCAATAATAACAACCGACCAAACGAATAAACGTACGAACGACCGACGCACTGGTGCTCTAGATAATACTTACCACCAGCACCAGCAGGCGATGACGATGATGATATCATCAACGGATATCCAGCGCCAGTGGTTTTGTGTTTCTGTTTACAAAAGGAATTTCCATCTTCTTTTTTGTATTTCTGTTATACTTAAAAATTGTGTTTTGTTTACATTGAAATCGATTTTAAACTTATAATCTTTTTTCTTTTTCTTTCATTTTCCAGGCCTGCATCGATGATAACTTGGATATGGTTGAATTCCTAGTGGAACATGGCGCCGATATTAACAGACAGGACAATGAAGGATGGACACCATTGCATGCAACAGCTTCATGCGGGTATGTTTAGCGAAAAATATTATGAACTCCCAAAATTAAGTTTGCATATTTTGAGGAATATGCTAAGCTTCAATTTTAAGTTCTTAAAAAAGTAAATAATTGCAAATTTAAGGAGGTTGTGTGTCTTGTTATAACTTTGAATAGATTCAATTAGATCTCAAGCACTTATTTTTTCGAATCCACCTGGGTTCGAATTGATCCCACGAGATACAGTCCCCTTATTCTAGTTATACCCTTAAAGATATATAAATAATGAATTTCTTTCCTTATTTAGGTTTGTAAGTATAGCCCGATATTTAGTTGAACATGGAGCTGATATATCGGCAGTGAATAGTGATGGTGAGCTAGCTGTCGACCTGGCAGTAGATATAGCCCATCTGAGTCCTATGATAGAGTACATGCAAAAACTAGTAGCAGAACATAACATCGATTGTGATAAGGCACGACGTGCCGAAGAAGAAATGATGCTGAGCGATGCCAAGCGATGGTTGCGTAGTGATGCTTCCGAAGCAGATAATCCACATCCAAAAACTGGTGCCACAGCGTTACATGTTGCCGCAGCTAAGGGATACAAAAAGGTTGTTTTCATATAAGTTAACTTTTTTAAATTAATGATAAGAACTATTTTTGTTGTTGTTGTGTTCTAAGGTTCTAAGCCTGCTCTTAGCTGGTAGAGCGAATGTGGACAAACAGGATAACGATGGATGGACCCCTTTGCATGCGGCGGCACATTGGGGCCAAAAGGAGTCCGCTGAAATGCTCGTAGATGCTTTGGCCGATATGGATGTACGAAATTATGCTGGACAGACGTGTATCGACGTGGCCGAACGAAAAATGGTGAAATTCCTTGAAGATTTGCGAGCGAATAACAAGAGAATGAAGCGAAGACCATCTAGTCAAATCAGGTATAATCTTATTTTTAAATATTTTCAAACTCCTTCTAAATGAGAACATTTTTAATATTTTTGTATAGTCGAATCTCAGATACAATCGAAAATCACATCGAGAACACCCCAACGAAGTTCATTCGCGTTGAAGTGAAGCCAGATACAAAGGATCCTGTTAATGGTAAGACAAATCCATCCAAAACACTCCTAAGTTATATTTTACAATTGATTGAAATTTTATTTTGCCACACAATACCAATTAGGTTCTCATTCACGCTAAATTCATATTTATCGTTTTATTTGTACAAAAATAAACTTCAACTAAAAACAAAAAATTAAAATCTATAACAATATATATTCCTGCCGCTTTTCCTTATGCACTTCCATCTATCCATCCTTTACTACCCGACCAACCACTGCCATTGTATCGTATGCTAATTTAATTAATAACTAATTGTTAATCAAAACCTTTATATCCTAACCATTCCAAACCAAACCATTACCATCAACCAACCACCACTACCACCGCCAAAAAAAAAAACAAATGATTCTTTTAGAGCATATCGAAGAGGATGGTTTGAGCAATTTAGAAAGGATTACAGAATCGGACGAAACCGATTCTGAACTAACCGATTCCACAGAGAGTTCTCATTCGACAAGTATATCAGAAGCTGAAGGTACTAGAAGCTTTAAGTTATGTTGATTTCTGTTTCTGTTTCTTATTTTATTTTTTCAATTTGTTGATAGTTTCAAACCCTAATTTTTTAAAGAAGTCTCGATTTTTGTAATTGATTTTTGTTGAGAAATGTCTTCTTGTCATATTTTGTTCGAATTTATTGAGTTCTGTTCTATTGGTGAAATTATTTTTTAAAATGTTAAATGTTTTTTGTTTGAATTTGTTGATTTCTTATATCACGCCTTTATTGTAAATAGGATAACAACGTGACAAAATGAACGTTCTTTCATACTTCATCAATATTAAATGCCTCAAATACAAATCCTCAAATGTGTTTGACGTTTTAGCATACAACTTAAAACAGCTAGGTTCTAATAATATCGAATTTGAAAATTGTCAGTCTACAAAATTTCAATTACCATTGCGTCGAATTGAATTTGTTTCCTATTTTTGAATTTCGATTTAATTTCAAGTGAAAGTGAAAATACCCCGTATACACGTCGTATTTCGTTTTAAGTTTGAAATATGGTCGTAAATATGTATATTTGTTTTACTTATTTAGTCAAGAAGATTTTTGAAGACCTATTTAGTTGTGTTTCTCAGTTTTTAAGCATAAAAACAAAACAGTAGTTCGTTATCCCTCTCTAGATTTGCCTTTTTTTTTATTAATATTTCAAGAAATAAAAATAATACTTTTAATAACTTCCATACGCTAAAAATCAGTTTAGTTTTTGTTTAACTCTCTAAGTTGAGATATTTAATATCAGATATGCGATAATCCTTCATCACGATTGTTGATTCATTCCCTTGTAAGTTATAAGCTTATGACTTAACAAAGTTAAGCTGAGTGAACTTGGTTAAGCTGATAACTGTCTGGACAGGTTCAGACTATATAAGAGACTTCATTTGCAGTCTACTGCATTTTTTGAAAGCAAATTTAGATCAATAATGCTTGTAGTAACTTTTCAGATGCCATTAATTTAAAATTTGAAAATTTACTTCACTAAAATGTCTGTCAGAAAAAAAATTACAGTGGATTTCAATGGCTTCGTTCAATCTCAGACAGATAGGGTATCCGGATACCTTTTTGTTAGTGTTTTACGTGTAAAATAACATCTGATCAAAAACATCTGAGATGTCAAAAAGGAATCCAAAAGTATCCAAGAATTTCTGGGGTATGTACATAGGTTTTTGACAGAACAGCTTATTCCACACATGGTTGAATTTCAAGAAAGATTGAAGATTGATTTCAGCTTCTTGTATTTGTTGGTAAAGAAAAAGATACAAAATGTTAGTTGAAGTTGTATTTGAGGATGTTCTATATATGATAGACGATGAAGAAGCAATTTGCCTCCTATATCTAGGTATTGTCACTTCATAATAGTCCACGTTTCTGTTAGGATAGTTTTCTGTTTAACGTTAAACGTTTAAAACCGGAGATTTCGCAAGAAAATTATTAATCGTGTAGAATTTCAACTGAGCTAAGATACAGATGATGGTTATCTCTTATTTATTAAATTGTTACGAACCTATCAATTCATTATCGTCCGACGAATCGGTTGAATTATCTATTAAATGTTTTATCTTACAACATTTTTTACTTCGAAGCTTAACTATTTCTCTGCTTTTTGTGAACAGGTGAAAGTTGTTTTTATTTTTTTGACAGCTATCTCAATTCAGCTATCCAACTCGTTCAACAAGGTATCTAAAAATCCACCTATCCAAGATAACCTATCCAACACGAGATTGAACGCAGCCAATCAGGAGGTTTTTCAATGACAGGAACTTTCAATAATAAACTATACAAAAATTCGAATGATTGATTTTTTATTATGATAGGTAACTTTAACTCAGTTGTTTGCAGAGAAATATCATACCAAAGTCCTCACACAAGCTACAAATACATAATGAAATGTATTTTGTATGGTAGTGAAATTTTACTTATTCCTTTCTCAATTTTACAAGTAATCTTGTTTTACAAAACTGAAATTTGGTAAAAATTAACAAATGAAAGGGAATAAATTTAAGCTCAGAAAAAAAACTGAAATATGAAAAAAAATTACAAATTAAAGGAAGTTTAACAAAAAAACTGATATTTTGACACATGTAAACTTGACTTTATATTTAAGGCGATTTATCTTCGCCAACTTTCTAGTCAACATTCCAACTGTCTTAATTTGGAGACAAAATATTAGAAGCTGGTCAAAGATACTGAAGACTTCTTTTGTTTCGTGTCCAATGTCATATCGATAATAGTAACACTTCCAACTTGATTAATTCTGATTGTCAAATGTATGTTTTACCTTTTTTGTCTTTGAAGCCAACAATTTGTTAGATTATATAATTATTTATTAAATTCATAATTAGGTGCAATCCTATGTCTTGACCATGAAGGCAACCCATGTGGAAATTTTATTTTTCAAACATAGCTGGAATATAGTATATTTACTTAATCAATTTTATGTGAAGATTATTTGTCATACAGCTAGATAAAGTAAACAAATTGTCCAATATAAGTTTTAAATTTAAGCGATCCAATAAGTTATCTTTTAAAAAAAAAACATAAATTAAATAGTCCGGTAAGATAAGTTGAAAAAAGTGTTCAAGCTCGGATTAGGAGTCATAGGCTGAAAATTTGTTTATACGAGTACCTTCGTTTTCAGTGTTCTCAACAATGTGTAAAAAGTCTCGTAAGTTATGAACCGAAAAAATGTTGTCTTTAACTTTAAAAGCTTTTTAATTCTTTTTTTATTTTAATTTTAATTTTCCATCGATAAGTGCGCCATTCCATCAGCGTATTGACGGTGTCTTTTTTCATAAACAAAAATAATTTAAAACCCTAAGAATGGGTCTTGTTGCTCCAAAACGACTTAATTAGTAAATGTGAATTGCTATCCTGTTTTTGTGTAATCCCATCTATTCTTACAATTACTAAAAAACAACATTTAAAGTTGGTGAAAACATTTTTGTTACTGGCTCAAGAAATCCTTATAAGAGTCCCATTAGCTGGATTTCTAAATCAGATCAAAATAATTATTGTATTTTGTAATATACACCATTTAATTTGGATAACTACGTAAACGCTTACTTTGTTTAAAGAAAAAAAAAATAATTTTTCAATAGTTTTAATTTTGTTTTAACAATTTAATATTAATATTTTTAAAAATTGACCAGATACAAAAATATTTGAGACATATAAAAGTTTAAGTAAATTTTATACTGGTTTAGTTTTGAACATAAGTATAATCGAATTTACAGCTTATTATCTTTTTTCCGAACTTAAACCCTTATTTTACTCAATTAGAAGTTTGACTAGCAAATATTGTAAAAGGGATATGGTAATTTTATTGACTAGCAGAGCAAGTGAGTTATTCTGTGTAAATGTCGATTATTCCAAAGGTAAATATCTAGGCAATTATTTTCAAATAAGGAGTGTCTTCTGTCCATTTGATGCTACCAAACTTAAGTTACCTATACCTTACCTCCAAGCCACTGAAAATATTACAAATGCAGCCTTAGTTCCTTTTATTTTTTCTCATATAAATCAGCATTTAATGTATTTTGTTATGTTTTTATTATTGAAACAAATAATTTGATATTTTTTTTTTGAAATTTAAGCTATTGTGTTGTTATATTTTTTTTTTAAATTATATTTTTGTAAACAAACAAAAACAAAATAAAAATGTGTTGTATGTAATTTTTATAATATTATATAACTTTTTTCATTTTCTTAGATGATAAACCAAAACTTATGCCAGAAAAAGTTAATTCAGAAACGGCCATTGATGAGGATGCCCCATGGCGACGTGGTAGTGCGGCAAGAACACGCAATCAGCCAGAGAGTCCATCTAAAAATCGTAAGTTAAAAATTGAATTAACATGGGTATACAAAAATTCATACAAAGATCAAACAAAAACTGTAGAAAAAGAATTTTATGCGATATTTTAAAATCCAAAAGAAAATAAAAAATAAATAAATTTAATTTAAAATAAAGTAAAAATGAGCAAAATTGTCGTCCATTTAGAAGAATTTTAATTTTCAAGTAAATTAATGGGTTTATTCACTTTGAATCAAATAAATCATTTGTTCACATTTCTGCTTTAAAAAAAGACCATATATAACAAAATATGTCAAAATAAAGCTGGAAATAATGTGCGCAAAATATTATTGACCGAGAAATCAGCAATTATTATTTTTGTTAGAAAATTCTGCTTCATGTAGTTGTAGCTTTATCTTGCAAACATCCTTCAATAAATATCCACTTTTTAGTTCACATTCAATTGCGGTTAATTTATCTTGGATGAGCTAACTAAAGAACAACACACTAAGTCAAATGCAAACAAATTAGTTCAAGCTTTTCTCGAAATAAGAAGAAAACATAAAGACACTGATATCGATTTAAATCTGTTAGTTCGAACTCAGAGTGTTGAGATTATTTCCTTAAAGAAAGTTCGATTTCAGTTAATTATAATTTTGATATTCAAAAGGCTAAGCAAATGATTATTTAGTTGATAGGTTAGGTTAAAGTGGCTGCGGATTAAGAATTCATGCACTTAGGCCAAAAGAAAAGGCCCATTGTGATACCATATGAATCTAGAGAATTCCTTCTTACTAGTCGAACCATTTTGAGTTTTTTTTAAAGCGAAGAAGATATTTGATATCCTTTTTAGCTAGTTCACTGGGATTATCAAAAGAGTAGTCTCCCAGATTAAGTTTGCGTCTTAGTGAAAGAGCAGGGCAAGTGCAGAGAAGGTGAGAGATTGTTGCCTCTTCTTCCTCGTCCATACATCTTCTGCAGTAGTCATTTAAGGCTACACCAAGTGGTATTACATGTCTGCCTATAAGACAGTGTCCCTTAAGGACAAGTCTTTAGAGCGCTTTAGGTCCAGTGAAGGCCATATGAGTTTTGTGGTAAATTGTGCCACCTAGAGTTTGGTACCGCAAAAGCTGTTTTCTTTTAGCAGAAGTTTACATATAGCTACGACATACCTATTTTCTACTTTTCAGGTAAAATAGGTATGACGGTTCCATTTTTAGCAAGTTCATAGGATCTACAATTTCCTGTGATATCTCTGTGGCCCGGCACCCAACAGAGGTGAATGTTAAATTGCTGTGCCATCTCTATAAGAAACGATCGACAATCGAGGGCCGTTTGAGATTTGGTTGAGACACCGTCAAAAGATTTAATAGCAGCCTGACTGTCAGAGAAGATGCGGATATCAGGAGTTGATATCACGTTTACTCTTAGCCAGGAGAGAACCTTTTTGATTACTAAAATTTCCGCTTGGAAGACGCTACAATGTTTAGGGAGGCGGAATGAGATGCTTAGATTAACCTTTTCTGAGTACACACCACTACTAACTCCCTCATTTGTTCTGGATCCATCTGTATAAAAATGAACACTTTTGTCATCCAGGACTTTTTTGTCTTCCCATTCATCTCTGGATGGAATGGATACCTGAAAGTTTTTTTCCAAATTGGGGTTTTGGAATAGTGTAGTCTATGTACTTTGGTATAGAACCAAAGAGGTTCAAAATGAATCCACATTTTTGTTGCTCCATTGAGATGAGGCGTTGAGTCTTATAGCTGTACTCGCTGCCACTAGTTTGCTGAATATGTCGAGAAGTTTCAGATGGAGGAGAGTGTCCAATGCTGCTGAGGGTGTGGTTCTCAATGCCCCGCTTCTGCAGACATGCAGTGCGTTGGACTCTGCTGAGTTTGTCGTAGTATGTGAATTTCTCCAGTGCAATCCACCATACTGCAACCGCGTACATAAGTATTGGTCGGATGACCGATGTGTATAGCCAATAGGTTATGTGAGGTTGAAAACCCCGTTTGCTCCCTATGGCTTTCTTGCAAAGGAAAAGAGCTACTGTAACTTTTTAACTTTTTCCTGAATATTAGGTTTCCAAGTTGATTTTTTGTCCAATATCAGAATTCATTGGAAAAATTAGTGGTACACCTTTTATTGAAGGAGGTACAATTACTGGGATCTTGTAATTTCGTGTAAAAAGGACGAGGTCTGTTTTTTGAGGATTAATACTAAGTCCGCAGTGATTAGCCCATCTAGTGAGTATATTGAGTGCGTTTTGGAGGAGGTCTCTTAGTGTATTACGATGTTCTCCTGTGACGGCGATAGCAACATCATCGGCATACACAACCACTCTGTAAGCCTTCCCTCCCAAGGGATATTAGCAGTTCGTTAACCACTATGTTTCACAGGAGAGGGGACAGAACACCACCTTGCGTGCCTCTACCGACAGACCTTTTCGTACAAAAATCCCCCATCTAAGAGTTGATGATCCTGCTTTTTAGCATTAGATTAATCAATTCACAGATTGAGTACTCTACGTTTAGGATCGTCATAGCAGAAGTGATAGCGAATGTGTCAACGTTGTTGAAAGTGCCCTCAATATCCAGGAAGGCCACCTTAGTATATTACTTTTGCTCTAGGGAGTATTCGATAGTTCTACCAAAGTGTGCAAGGCTATTTCTACCGATTTCCCTTTGCAGTAAGCATACTGAGACATCAATAGTCTCTTATCAATCAATCGTTTCAGGGTTTTGAAAATGAATGATGATAGGCTTATAGGTCTTAGATCTTTAGGATTGACGTGCCTTGGGAATGAAAACTACCTTTACTTCTCTCCATCGCTGAGGTATATAGACCAGATCTAGACAACTTTTGAAGATCATCTCAATGATGGGCAAAGTTATATCGATGGTATGATGTAGCTCAGCTGTTACGATTTGAACTGGACCTGGAACCTTATAAGGTTCGAAATTATTCAGAGCCAATGTCAATTTTTCTTTTATCATTATTTAGTTGATGAACAGTTATCAAAATTGCCGAGTTTCAGAATAACTGTAATAAATCCTTTTTATGAAAATAGAAGATATTTCCAATTGCTGAAGATTTTCGAAAATTCTATAGATTTTGTAAAGTGGCAGTGTAATTGTTGACCGAGAAGTAAAATATTGATTGTATGAGATGGATCTCATGCCACACATGGATTTTCTATACTCAGTTCATAAACCGTTATCAAAATTGCCCAGTTTCAGAATAACTGAAACAAATCGTTTTGTTTACTTTTTGGGCCCAACATTGGAGTCACGCGGTGATGCTTGGACTCAACAAAAAAAGAAGATGTGAATTAATTAAAGAATTCTAGGACTGGGAGATCATATTCACACAGTCTTCTGAAGAAATAGAAGAACTTTTTGCTGAACACATTTATTCTTTTTCTATTTCGACTCACCATACAGAAGCTACAGTTATAACTATTTTATACAAAGACCTTTAAGAAAGTTCTCATATCATATGAAACTGTAGACAGAAAACTCGTTGTTTGCATATGAAACTCAGACCAGGTCTGGTCTCTTTTATGTTTATTTTGAGGAAATAAAACTCTGGTTACAATTCTATAATAATTCAAGTCTTCTTTATTAATTAAAAATACGTCTTACTCTAAGCTGAGGTTTAAGGAGAAGACCAAGTCTGATCTATCTCAAAATGGATGTCCTTCTAAGTATTTGGTATAATTTCTAAGTTGTACCAACTTAAATAAATAAAAGCCATTGCCATATAATTGATTACATTTCAGTACAATTATGAATATTTAAATCTACTATAGTCTCACATATGATATAGTCAGTTCTGACTCAGAACTTTCACAACTTTTAGCATACCCACTGTCTCCTAAGCAAGTATTGTCTATGAGAAATCACAAATCCCACCTTTAGTACATTTCATACTATAACATGTATTATTCTATAACTTGTTAAATTTTACATTAAGTTTTATTTATTCTTTTAAGTTGGTATTCTTCAATAAAAAAAAAAACATGACTATCGTCGTCAATTGATCACTTTATTTAAACAGAAGTTAACTTTCCAAGTATTTGTACACAATAATATTAAAGTTTAGATAGATAGTAAAGAATATACACGTTTAATGATTAAAATTTCTATAAACTGAAGTTTATTATAACATCAAAATACTTGATAAGGTTTTTGATGGGCTTCCAGTCAGTCTGAAAAGTAAAATTAATTGTATCAAATAAGAATTCGCATGTGAAGGAAATTTTCTGCATAATGTCATCTGATTCTTGGAATTCAGTTCAAAACGGTAGTCATTTAGTCATTCAATAAATTCAAATACGGAAGTTAGATATAAGACGGTTTCCTATAGTTTCTCTTCAATCTAAAAGTTGAATTTATAAAGCATATAAAATAAAAGAAACGCAATTGAAGCTAGGTCAACATGCAACTGATAATTTTACACTCTTAGCGACTCAAGTGTGCAGTGTATATATAGAAGCCTCATAGCCATAACATTGCTCCAATTTATAAGACCATAATTCTAATCAATGCTTTCTTTTTTATTGTTGCAGAAGTTCCTGAAAAAGATGTCAAATCGACGGAATCCGATGTCATCCTCAGACGTACTCAAAGCTTTGAGAATGACGAAAAGTATGTTATTCGTTTTCAAATCGAATTTAGACTTTATTTTTTTTTTATAAAATCATTTTCGTTCATGCATTAATTTTTGAATTTAAAAAATAAATCATTTTTGTGATGATGTTGTTTAATCTATTTTGTCTACTAAATCGTTCTTATTTATACATAGATTTATATTTTTTTTTTGTATTGTTGTTTAAAATTTTATTTATTTGCCGCTGGAGCACATTTCAATTTAAATACCTTTCACGATTAAATAAAAATAGAAAAAATAATAAATAGTATTTTTGCACAAGGAAAACCAATCTATACTCAGACTGATAAGATTAGAGAGTATGAGAAGTTTAAACACAATATAACAAAAGAACAAAAGTAATAAAAAAAAACTAATGTTGTTAGTTAGTCATCATAATAAATATTATATCAGAGAATAAAAATAATTGTGCTAAACAGTCTTTGAGTAGCATTGCTTCTTGATCTAGTGTAAAATGGTTTACTTAATCATGTAAATAGAAATGTGCCCTAAAAGTTTATTATTTGCTAAAAACCGCCGCCAAAAATAATCACGCACGCATAAAATATATTTTATTATTTATTCGGGAAAACTAAATTATTAATAAATATTTAAAAATACTCAAAACAAAGAATACAATCGGGTGAAACAAAAATTATGCTTGAGCTTGGAAAAGAAAGAAACTATATAAATACATTTTTTTATTATTTAACTATTTTAAACTAATATTTATAATTATTAATTCTGTGTGTTTTATTTTGTATTAATTATATTGTTGTTTGCAAATTATACTCATTCTATTCACCACCACATAATCACAACAACAAAAAAAATACCAAAAATCAAATCAATCAAATCAAGATTCTATCAAAAATACAATGAACTGCGAGCCAGAATAAAGGCCAATTCGTGTCCCATATTACCGGCAACACAAAATCCAAATGTGCTAGGAACAGTTAACACGCCCATTCAAAATTATTCAGTACAAAGATCGGCCTCACTCAAAGATCATAGATACTTCAGGTTTGTTTTTTTGTTTCGTTTAAGTTGATGTTTCTTTTTCTTTTAAAAATTTGTTTCATACACTATATTAATATTCTTTTGCTTGTTTTGGAGAAATAAACTAATTACACTGTATAACGCTTTACTAATAAAAATTAAAAAAATAAATTTAAAACAAAATCATGCTTGAACTAACATACTTAAGAAAATTTAAATTACAAAATTTCTCTTTGGATATGCATGTAACTTTCATTTTAAATATAAGATCATTTTATAATTTTTATAAATTTCTGTTTACTTTAGATGAATGTAGATGAGTAGGAATGTTTATATAATAAATTATTTAATTAAATATGAATTAATAATTATTTGTATTGGATTTTTAAAGGAAACCTATTACGTCGCCACCGGCTAGTCCGAATACACCAGTTGCAACACCAAATAGTACCGCTCCAACAACTCCTACGACTCCAAATACGACACCGATTCGAAGGTAAGTTTTGCTTTAAATAGTCCAAAGATTACCTAAGCCATCAAATTAATGAAAAAGAGAATTCGACATTCAAAATTAGTTCGGAATTTAAATTTAAAAAGTCGTAACGGTATGATAAATGAAGCAGGATTTTAACTATAGGGTCGTTCCGTAACTCGTTAACTGCCAGACAATATCATTTGAGTGATAGTGTTCGATTCGATGGTAGTTCCGTAGCGTGATGGTTAGTGCCTAGGACTTTCACACCAGAGGTCAATCTCTTCTTAAGCAACCTAAAAGGTTTTAGTTCACGCGTACTGCCTCCCCTGAAGAATTCACAAATCCTTCAAGATCAAATCTTGTTATGAAAATAACTTTCTCAAATAAGCCTTTCGATTCGGTAAAAACAATTGTAGGTCCCCTGCATTCCTATCATTACTCGCACACAAGAGTAGTTGAGTATTACTGTTCACTAAGCCCTGGTTTTCTATGAGCTCTAAAAAGCTAAAAAGCACAATGCCAAAAACACGCTTATAGTCCTGTTAATAAAGGCATTCACCTCAAACAAAATCTAACAATTTTGAAACTTGGCACACTTACTAAGGTATGTCTGGTGATGACCCAAGATTGTTTCAGTTTTTCACGTTCATCTCGAAAACTATTTGTCGTATCAAAAAATGTTGTTCCACAAAATTAAAGCTTATTCAATTTCTTAAATAATATGATATTAATTTGTTTGTAAAATAACTCTATAGACATTTTAGGAAAACATATGTTTCTTTTTACACGAAAAGTAAGCTTATTAAATTTCCGCAAAAAATATGGTATGCATTTTTTCGTGTAATATCCACAAAAAAAACGGTAGTATTCAATTTGTATGTCCCTACTTACTCATTGCCTGCATGCCTAGAGAATAAGCATTGTAGTAAGTTTCTTTATCATCTCCAACGATGCCACTCGCTATTGACATGATTTCATTTATAACTGGAAATGGAGGATGACTTTGGAACTAATTTGACAGCTTTGCGATGTCTGCACTATCTCCAATTTTACGTGTCTCCTCAAAATCACCATGTTTCTCACTATTAGAAAAAAGAACGCCAGTGAATTCTCCAAGTGATGAGAAAATTTCATGAGTAGCAGTCCTAGAATTCATTTTCTAAGTACACTATCAGTCATTCCACGCCCTGTTGTCAAGCCACCCATACTCTTCATTCCAAGCATTAGAGTTTGTTCAATCGTCTGGTCCCACCACACCCCTGTCCAAAATCGGTCAGTTCTTCTCATAGTAAAGTAACCCTCTTGCACAAAGTTTTTAAATTCATCTGGGGTCATCACAGAAGACAGTCTTATCATGTCCTGTAGTTTATCACTATTGGATCAAATGAGGGTTTTGTTTTAGTGCACATAACGCAGGCAAGAACATTTTTCATGAGATTTTGGATTTCCTCCAATTCATGTTGGCTTATGTCGATTTGTTCCAAATACATTAGCTAAAGATATCTGTACTAGTATTAAAACACGAACTGCTCTGGCGAAAGCTTTTCCTTACAGCATCTTTTCAACAGAATCCTGGGCGTATATAGTATTCATTAACTCTTGCAAGCCACTTCCACTCATCAGAAAACCTATTAACCTGTTTTAAATATTAGTTGATAGTAGTTTAGTTACTGAAATTTTGAATAGGTTATCGAGACTACAACTACTTAGTTTCTCAGAATACAAAGAGACGTGATCAAGTTTATGAAGATTTTTTACCAATTGAGCAATATTATTATAATCCAAATCACTTAAAACTTCACAACAATAAAACAGCACTGGAAGCAAACGGGTTTTGCTAACAGAAGTTTAGTTTTCCTTAGAATGAAACCTTGAGTGTTTCGGAGAGCTATAAAATTAATTTAAACCTTTCCTATAGATCTGTTAAAATTGTTGTTTCAAGTAAGAATTTCGCTAAAAATCATATGGATTACGGGAAAAGTTAATATAAATGATATAGTTTGATTCTGTATATGCAGAAAGCTTATTATTGCTTTGTCAAATATCCTGAGATAGATCAGCGAAGTTTCTGACTTGGTAGGGCTAAACTGGATATTATTTAGTTCGAAACAAGTCCTCATTCATTAGAGAGGCTACTTCGAACTTCTCTAATCATTAGATGCATATCGTCAGCGTTCCAAAGGATAACACAATTTTTAACTATGTATGTTAAGTCATTAAAATACATTGAGATAACCAGAGTGAAAAGTGGTCCAAGTATTGATCATTGTGGGACTTCGTTAAGAGCAAAATTAGGGGATAAGTAGTTTTCCTGACTTGGTCATTATTCAATGTACCAAATTAAGGTATCGAAAGCTTTTGAAAAGTCGACTAGTGCGAGCAGGATAAATTGATCTTTATCTTAAGCTTCCCTATTTCATTAGAAATTTCAATTTAATTTTTTAAAAGCTTAGTAAATTTTACACTTAATTTATATTTATTCTTAAATTATTATAATTGTAATATAGTACTGTGATCAAAAAGTAAGATGCATTTCTTTTCTTTGATAATCGCGGTGTGATGCTTTTTATTTCTTCCTCCGCTGGGCCAAATTATTATTTAGAAGGTATTCAGAGTTATGGCTCTTTGTTCCTGCATAACGATATTGTACCATATTTTACTGCATTACAACTCGACTCATGTCATTTCGGAAACACCGTACTCGCCTGTTTTGGCTCCGACTCAAAAACCCAATTCGGGGACACCGCGGTTTTGAAAAGAAAAAAAGTTTTGAGGGCTATACCAGAAAAAATCTATTCTTACCGTTTGAGGACTAGAAAAAGCGTTGGCTTACGTTTTATCGGAAAAGGTTAAAATTGATTCAGAAGCAAAAAATATAGATTTTTCATTTTATAAATAAACTCACCTCATTTTTTGATCACAGAAGTAAGCTTCATAAGCAATGGACTATTGTTAGAAATGTATGTCGAATTCTCTATTCAACTTCCCAAATCCTACGTTCCCAACATTATCATAGATCTCAATCCAACAATTTTACTGTTTAAAAATAAAATACAAAAATAAAACAAAAAACTTTATATAGTCCGCCAACTCTTCCACCAAAAACTATTCAAAATAATAATATCAACAATAATACCAATAATAATAACAATAATAATGTCAACAACACCAACAACAATAATAATACGAATGGAGAAGTTCAAAATAAAAATGATGCAAAACAAAAAATGTCACCGGGAACTATTTTCAAAAATTTCTTCAAGTAAATTTAATTATTAGTTTTTCCTTGTTCAGTGTTGCCAATTTATGTTTTTCAAAAATATTTATAAAAAAAAGCATTAAACTGCCTGATGAGTGTATCTTTAATGCGTGTGAAAAAATAAGAACTTCGTGTTTCTGTGTTCTACTTTTTAACATCTTTCAACAACTAAATAACTTTATTTTAACAAGAACCTTAAATGTCGACGTCTTCCAGAAAAGGCTACGTTTTTTTAAAAATACTAATGCTGTTCTTTTCAATATTGATATCCATACGTTTGTAAGATTGATATATTTTGTTTTAAACTTAATTACTAACGACGATTTAAAACAAGCTCGTATTCTGCTGCCTAAAAGATGAACAAAATCTTTAACAAAAAAAAGTAAAAGGACGATCTACGATCCTTTTCTGCTATGCTCGTGTTTTTTTTTTGCATAAATATTCTAATAACTGCTCTAATAGCCTCATTTGTAACCTTTTTTTTTTAATTATTGTATTAATAAACAACAAATTATGTACTAATAATTTTTAACTATTTAAATTTAGATCCTTTGTGCCACCAGTACGCGACGAAGAGAGTGAAACTCAACGTAAAGCCCACGCTAAGCGAGTACGTGAAACACGTCGTTCGACTCAGGGTGTAACCCTAGACGAAATTAAGAGTGCTGAAGAACTCGTCAAAAAGAAGAATTCAACAATGAATAATAATAACAACACTAATGTAAGTTCAATACAAAAATATTATTTATTTTTCTATTTTTATATAAAATTTTCTAACGAAACAAATCATTTAATTAAATTATTCGTTTAACCATAAAAATAAAATTAATTATATGAAAAAAAATATAAAGAAACAATTCAGCCCCAACCACAAACCCCACACAAGATTCGCTTGGGAGGAGGTTTATATATATTTTTGTTTTTTTTAAATTTTTGTTTATTATTTTTTTTTTGTTTTATTCTTGTTACATATTTTAACCAAAAACATAAACAAAATGGAAAAAGGTTTCACACCCTATAAAAGAGACACATTTGTTTTTATTTTTTTAGTTTTTTGGGTGGTTTTTTAAATTACTCATTTTGTTCATTTTTTTTTGTTCAAATTTTTAGTTTATAATTTGTATTATTATTATTTTTTTTGAAAGAGAAAGCAGAGATATTATTATTATTATTTAAATTCACAAGAGACTAAGATGCGTTTTGATGAGAGGTTTTGTTGGAGTTTATTTATTTTTTGAAAGTTTAATTTTCCTACTAATAGGAAGTGTTTGATGTTCTCCTCATAACTCTTCAATGTTTTAAAATGCTGTTTAAAACCAAAAATGCCAATTTAACAGCTCAATTTCTGTGCAACTAAACGCTTAAAAATATCATTCAAATGAAAAAAAAAGTAAAGACATTTTATGTAGGTTCATAATTTCATCATTTTCATCACTTAGTTCTTTTTGATCATGGTCGAATATTTTCTATAGCACACAAATCTTCCTGAAATCCCTTTGTTGTTTAAGAAGGTATCAATGAGAAAATAAATATGTTAATCTTCAAACTATAAGGTTTCAATATTATCAATATAACAAAAAACTTCAATTTTGTGCGTTTCTGCTAACAATTTTTTATCATTGAAAAAATAAAAAATAAGTTTTTTGATAGGATTTTGTTGCTAATTGCACTGGATGGCAAAATTAAGTTGTTTTCTGACCCAAAACAAAACAATACTTTATCAAAGGATTAAGTTCTATTGAATTCCAAACTCTTTACATAATTTTTCTATCACTTCGGATGTTTTAAAATATGCCTATAATGCTAAAGACAATAAACGGTGTTTTAAAGTCTTATGTAAAACATAAAATCGTTCTTAACAAAAGTCTTAGTTAGTTAATGGAAATACTAATTAGTCTTGACTCTTGTCCATATTAAGATTTGAGAAACCTTGAGTATAAAAATGTCATGGTTTTAAAAATACGTGTTCCTCATATTTTAAAAATACTCGTTTTCAATATTATTATAAAGTTTAATGTGATGTAACACAGAATTCGTTACCAAAGTAGTGTTCCGTCTTTTTCTGTTAAAAACAGTGCTAGCATTAATTATTCAGCATTTCATTAAGATTGAGGTAAACAGGTTAAATTTTACAACTTATTAAGATTTTTCGATAGTAGTACCCGTGGCATGATTGTTAGTGCGTTGGACTGTCATGCGATAGGTCTAACATCCCTGCCTGTACCACCTAAAGTTTTATTCACGGGTACTGAGAGGAATCGACAAAATCTCCCAGAGTAATTTTTGTCATGAAAAAGTGCTTTCTCAAATTAGCCGTTCGGATTCAGCATATAAACTGTAGGTCCCTTTCCATCCCTGCAATTACTCGCACACAGGAATGGTTGAGAGTTGTAAGTCACTATGCCCTGGTTCTGTACGGACTTGCGCCACCTAATTTATTTAAGATTTTTCGATAGTTTTTTGAGATACATACTTTAATTATTTAAGACAGTGATTTGAAAATCAATCATGAATTCTATTAAAAAAAAAAAAGTTACCGATTGAAATAAGAAGGCCTGTAATCCCAGGTGTTTTTTTAGAGACATATAATTTTGAAATGGAATATAGTAAAAATAATTTTCTCAAATTGACGCCACGGTTGGTTCGGACTAAGTCTAATATGGAAGTCCAATTTTCGATAGCTATCCAACTTTTGTATACATTTTATATGTGCTTTGTTTTTTAATTTAGAAAGAAATATCTCAAAAACCAAACTTGATAGAGTGATTTTAGAGTCAAATCCAAGTGCAATTTGATTGACATAAATAAAAACTATCTGTTAATTGAAAACGAAAACAACTGAAGAAAGGTTATGAGTTGAATTAAATGATGAAAACAATGATATGTTTTATCTGGAGATTTAAAATCTAAAATGTTACGATGCTCAAGAACCTAGCATTCGTTAAACCAAATTTACAATAAGATTCTAAAATGAAATGCTTCTGGTGTTCTGAAACCTTTGAGTTTATGTCAAACTCGAAATATCCTTTCAGCTATTAGTCCATCAAAAATTGGTATATTGGCGTTTCGTTCCATTTTTCTCATTTAGACTTAGCAGTAAACGAGTAAGAAAACCGACTCAAAATTTGTTTCTGTTAGGTTCAACTTATGTAAGTTTTTTGTCAAAAACTTAATTTGAACCAGATTCAATTTTTTAACCATAAAACCTTGAACAAAATTTGCCCGTTTTGCCCTTTCTAATGTTGAAAGTTTTTAATACAAATTCTATCAAAAATCAAATGGGGTGGCGCAACAGTCCGTTGTGAACCAGGGCCTAGTGACTTACAACTCTCAACCATTCCTGTGTGCGAGTAATGTTGTCAGGAATGGAGGGGACCTACAATTTTATGCCGAATCCGAACGGCTAGTTTGAGAAAGCACTTTTTATGACAAGAATTACTCTTGAAGGATTTGTCAATTCCTCGCAAGAGGCAGTACCCGCGAAAATTATTTTTTTTTTTTTTTTTTTTTAAATTAAGGTGGTGCAGGCAGGGATTGAACCCAAGACCCCTTGCATGACAGTCCAACGCACTAACCATCATGCCACGGGTACTACAAATTCTATAGCAGAAGAAAATCCACTAAAGATTCGAATTTTCAATTTAGACTCATCAGTTAACGAGTGCAAAATCGCATTTGTTTATGAACTACTAGCTATTACGAATTTAAAATTTAACAGTGCATTGTTTTCTTCGTTCTACATTTAAAAACTACATTTTTAAAAACTTCTTCAATTCATTGAAGTCAAGACTTTTCATAAGTCTCAAATTCGTATAGCGTCTTGTATATATGTGATTTAATCACGTTCAGTTAAATTTAGTATACTTTTTTCGTTTTCAATTCCATTTGGAGCGAAATTCTGGCAGATTTTAAACATTTCTTTCCATTTCAAACCGTATCATACTATCAAAGTCCCCAGTTTGAAGAAGTCCTCATCTAATCCGCTCTTCTGGCAAACCCTTCAGTATTTTAGACTCAATTTTTTGTCTGCACTGATATTTGATATTTGTATTCTTATTTTAATAAACTTGCATCTGAAGATTTCGCAAAGTTTGCATTTGAAATCACAGACACGTTGAAAACTTCCAAAAAACACATCTCCTCCCAAATCTGCAATAATTATTAATAAGGTTATACAAAAATTCAAGGAAAAAACAGTTATATTTTAATTATAACACATTATAAAACAACTGTATCTCAGCAACAACCAATTCAGAACAAGAACAACCACAACAAAAATAAAGAACAACTTATTTCAGCATGTTAAATTTATTTCGCTGTGTTATAAATTTTAAAAAATCTAATTTATTTTAATTGTATCAGTTTTGTTTAGTTAAAAGTATTTTTTTCTTTGTTAAATGTCTCTATATGTACGATTTATTTGACGTAGCACGTTGTGTACTTTAAATTTTTACAATATACTTTAATAATTATTGTAAATGTATTAATCTGCTGTTTTATAAAATAAGAGATTTTCAGGTAAATATTCCAAAACACAAAAACAACAATGAAAAAAGAACATCTCTAAACTACGCAGCATGTTTTTAAAAAGAGTTGTTTCAATGTAGAATCGAAACAAACATTGCAGATTACAACAATACGACGTAATGTTAAAATGAATCTGCTTAGTTCTGTTTGATTTTTTTTTCTGTTATAATTCTCTAAACCGTTTTTATAACACAATCTACTACAATCTACAATCTACTGTTATATTTATACTTAGTCTATTGTGAATTGAACTTATTTAAGTATTTTTTTGTTTCAAATATTATTTCTTTCTGTCTGTTTCTTATTTCAACAACAACAAAAATTGAATTCCAAACAGACTTTTTCCTCTTTAAAAATTATTGAGTTTCACATAAAAAAACAAAAACAAATATTGTTAACTAATAAATTTAACAGACCGAATCCCAAAATACAACAACTACATCATCAACAACAACAACTACAACTATTACTACATCAACAACAACAACACCATCATCACCAATAAAACAACAACAACAACTGCCAGTACTATCACCATCATCAGCAACTTCTGCCATTATATTAGCAACAACAACAACGGCAATAACTCCCATAGAATCAACAACATTAACAACAACACCAACGTCACCAATATCACCAATTAACGATCGAGTACCATCGACGACGTTGGATTATGAGTCTGAAACTGTACCTCCTCCGACTGCTGCTCCTCCAGCTTCTGCCCCACAGACCACAACCGA
The DNA here is from genome assembly GCF_945859685.1 of Eupeodes corollae. Classification (NCBI taxonomy): domain Eukaryota; kingdom Metazoa; phylum Arthropoda; class Insecta; order Diptera; family Syrphidae; genus Eupeodes; species Eupeodes corollae. The sequence goes on along the minus strand of NC_079148.1, from coordinate 141,929,828 downwards.
AGTAACAACAAAACATTCATCGAATGATGAAGATGAGGAGGAAATAAGTGCCACATTTACAGTAGCGTTCAATCGAACAAAACCAATTCATCTGACAGATGACAAAATTGCGGAACAGATTCACTCGTGGTCACCAACACCGCCTTCGACACCACCGCCTATAAAGTCGCCGACTCATACACAACCGCCACCTTCTATAACCATCGAAGAGCACAAAGATGTCGAAGAGGAAGAGGAGGAGGAGGAGAAAGAAGAAAAAAATAAAAGTGAAGGTGCTGCTGTTGAAGAAATTGTAGAACAAAAAGAAGTCGAAGAAGAAAAAGAGAAAACTGCTAAACCCATTCAGGTCGTGGCAGAAGACACAGAAAAATCGGTTGATAGCGAAGAAGAAGAAGAATCAGGTGCTACAGATGAAGACGAAGAGGAGTCTAGTACGAGTGAAGAATTGGAGAAGGAATCTCTTCCAGCTGCCAATTCACCAACGAGAAATGCCAACAATAAGACTGAAGTGTGTCAAAAGGTGAAAAGTGAACCTTCACCAACAGTTGTAGCAATCAATGAAATTCAAGAAGAACCGCAAGAACAAGAAAAACAACAACCATCGTCGTTAACATCACCAATGCATTCTCCAAGAATGCGAGTGACAAACAGTTCACCAACAGACTCTCCAACCAGAATACGTGAGAAACGTTCTCTCTTCGATATTGATAATGCGAATTCACTGTCGCTGGCCGAAAAGCTTCGTAACGAAGCAAACAAATACACCACTGAGGAAATTGGTGAAGAAACTAAAGTACCTTCTTCCACTATGATCCCAGCGACAGTGACAGCTTCAGTGACAACAACAACAACAACACCGTCGGCAACTATGTCAAAAGCAAGCTCATCGTCACAACATGACAGTGATAACAGTGATAGCGTTGTTGTTATGAGAAAGAGTGAATCGACACCGTCTTCACCTTTGCATATGAGTTCGGCGGCTGAACGTCGACCATCGTGGCGTTTGAAATTCGATATTGGATGCAAGGTAGGCCCCGCCAAAAAAAATATGAAACAACAATCAAAACTCAACAATACACTACTATACATCTACTACTACTTTTATTTTTTTTAATTATAATACATCTTTTGTTTACTCTATTTGCATCATATTTTTTATTAATTAATTCAATTTATCGTATCGTACACTTTTTTTTACTTCACAACCAAAAAAAAAAGAAACGAAAATAAAAATTTATAAAATTAATATTTTCGTTGCCTGTTCTTTTTTTTTATTTATGAGCGCCTTGGCTTGGCATGTCTTGCGCCTACTTTATACTTAGAAACAGAGATAGACCGAAGAAAGTGAGCTTGCTTCTTTTGCGTTTGCCAGAAATAATAATAATCTCTATTCACAATATTGTAAATTATTTATAATTGTTTTTTAAATTGTATTATATTTTATTTATATAACATTAACATGGTGTATTTTTATAAATTAACAAATATTAAAACTAACTTGGTGTTGAATTTTATGTTATTTTAAAAACATACTTTCCTTTTAAGGTTCCTACATGTATTGTATTTTAATTATTTAATGTACTCGTAGTTAGTTAACTAAGCATGTAAAAGCTTTAGACTTAGGTTTAGTGAATAACCTTCTTTTACATTGATACATAACAATATAGAAAAATATTAATCAACAATATACTTTATTTAAATCAAACTTTAAACTATTCTCTTTAATTTTATATTATCTTTAATTTTGTATTATCTTTAAATTTAAATTTGAACAAGGAATTAAAGTTATAAATTGGGGGCTGTCGTGAATTTTTGTCCATCGTAGAAAACTGAAAATTATTTCAAAACTGTCTCTTGAAATTTATTTATACCAAGAATTCACTTTTTGAGGGACCTGGTCCTTTATGTGTTAGAATTGGACTTGCCAAGAAAAGTAGAAAATTATGGATATTTATAAATTTCGTCGTTATTGGAAAATCTGGAGCTAAATTGTATACCCGATTGTCCGCATAATTTCTATAACAATTTTTAACAATACAGATAATTTTGAGAGAAGTCTGAAAATTACATGACTCTTTGTAGACATAACAACCGACTTAAAAAACTCCCAACTTGCAGTCAAATTGTGAATTAATTTCATTTATATTTGTGGTCAATTAAAAAAATTGTTTAAAGTCTAAATTTATTAACAATTCCTTATTTTAGAAAACTCCAAGGTTAACGTTCAACACAATTTATTAATTATTGTTATTATTTTTATGCTTCAAGGAAAATTTAAAATAAATCAAGTACTAATGATAAATTATTTAATTATTTCATTTCTTTTATCATTGATAAAGATGATGTCTGTCTTTTATTTCAATGGCTAGTCTCAAAAATGCAGCTTCCTATGGTGAAATATAAAATATATATTTTTATATTAGCTCTTAATCCGGGGAACCCTCTTTTCACAAAATAATTTAATCATAAACTAATGTTAGAATTTTCGAAACTTGATATTTTGATAACGTATTTGTAGTTGCGATACAAAAATCGCATCAATGTTATGAAGTCAAGGAACTGATTTGGTATTTTGAATACAGTACCTTGTTAAATTTAAAAACTTTAGTTTTAAATTTGTTAATTGCCATTAACATTCGTTATTTTTTTATTTTTTTTCAAAAAAAAAAAAAAACACTTTACTTTTCACTTTAAACTTTAAAAAAGTTAAAACCCAGTTTTTCTTTAAGATATTTTGTATTTAATAATTTCAATATATATGCATTTTTAAAATTAAATCGTAAATTTAAAAAAAAATAAATAAAGAATACGACAACTCGAAAAATTACACTTCATTAATATTCGTTTGTTTTGTACATACTTATATCAACTTTTTAATTAATCTTTCTTTCCATTGATTTTAATATTCCGTTGGATAACCTTGATTGGATAAAACTCCGTCCAGTCGCTTGGGATTATTTTTATAATTGTTTAAAGGTATTCAATGTCTATTTAGCTTCATTCTTCTTGAAGCCGTTTCTTTAGTGCACTTATTGAAGAGACAGGGTTTTCGCAAACTCGACGGTCCAATTCATCCCACAAATTGTCGATTGGGTTAAGGTCTAGAAATTGTGGAAGTGTTTGGATAACTTTTTGAGAACCCATTCCCTTACAACATACGCCTTGTACTTCGTGTCGTTGTCCTGGTAAAATTCGAAATTCTTAAAATGCCCATTTTTTCAGCACTTAAATTTTCTTTTACGATTCTGAAATAGTATTCCTTTTTCAATATACAGTCGATGAATACAAAATTTCCCATGCCTTTTGGTTCTTTGGTTTGGCTTCATGTCTAAAATATCAGCAATTTTGTTTGTATGTTTCACCTTTATAATGTTGAAACATAACAAGGTTTCTTTTTCAAGGCTTCCTTTGCGCCCTATGATTAACTTTTTAAATAAAACCAAACGATCTTACACTAAATCGTTTTAAAAATGTATGCAAACGTCTACTTAACATTTTATTTTAACGGTACTCTTGAATAGACAAACTGTTAATCGGTGCAAATGTCAAACTCAGCAAAAAACCGAATATTAATGAAGAGCCTACATGTGTCCTTTTTGCAGTTAAGTGATTGCAAACATTTTTAAAAGAAATATTTAGGGAATAATAATTTAATTAATTTTTCTATAACCAAATTATAATTTATAAAATAACCAAAAAATAAACCTAAATTCAACTTTTACTACGAAAAAACAACAAAAGTATGTTTCAGAATAAAACCGAATATTAATGACACTCACTGTATGTCAAATATCCAAGGCATTTCAAATTTTTGGAAGTCAAAAACATTGGTTATATATTTTTTCAATATGTTAAATTTTGTGTTCAAATCACTTACTCACTTTAAAAATTGATTGAAATTTAAAATTGACTTTAAACCTTTTATAAAATAAATAAGCCTGCAGTCAAATTAAGTAATTCAAGCCATGGCTTGAAGTTAATTTATTTTTAAAGTCAGAAATCTTAAAAAAGAGTAAAGTCATGACTTAACTGCAGTTACTTAACGACTGTGTTTATTTTCTATTACAGCGGGACAGCGCAAAACTTTTGCAAACAGTCTCAGCAGGTCTTAACGATGCCTATTACTTACTTGCACCGAGACGCTTTCGTGTTGACGTCATGACGCGTCAGCTCAAAGATTTTGTATCGATTTATGACGTGAGAGTTTACAGGCCATTCAATAATATTGCCTTTGTTATCTAGAAACATTTGCTGTTAAAAAACAAGATTCTTAAATGGATAAGGCAATATCTCAACCTCCAATATCCCAACATAAAGATATTCTACATCGGTTAATACAAAACCAACCCAAATCACTACTACATCACCATTTTGCAAGTGTATTTAGGGTTGAACTTGAAATTGGGAGGGCATGAATCTCTTCCACCATTCAACAATATTTTTCTTTCATCTGAACACAAAACATTTATACCACAATCGTTTGAAAGAACGGAGTTTTGTAAAAAATTGAAAATTGATTATAATTTATTTTCGATGTATTTTGAAATTTTGTATTCCTGAGCTTAAAATTTCTGAAAAGAATTTTAAATCCCTACCCAGCATTTTGAAAGTACAAAGTTATCTCCGCTAATTTAATTTTGACATCATTTCTTTACTTTTAAACTTACAATTTTATACTTCCCATGTAAATAAATCCGCATGGAAATTTATAACCCCTAAATAAAAAAAAAACAAAAAAAAAATTAAATTACTTGGTCTAAAGGTTTTTAGTTATGTTGGAATATTTTGTTTTATAATTTGTTTATACAATAATAAAATTATATGCTTCTAGAAGGTTTATTATTATTGTTTTTTTTTTTTATTAGTAAACTCCAATTGCTTTGGAGTGATTGCACATCCTTTCATTTAACAATCTATTTTAATTAACAAAATATATACACAAAATCTCTCAATAAAAAAAAAGAAGAATTACCTTAATATAATATTTTTTGATTTTTTTTTTAACTTTTTCTTTTATATCTGCAAAAAAAAGATGTTTTTTTTGGAAAATTAAGATCTTAAGTATTAAAAAAACGTATGAATGATATTTTTACAGTTCAAATTGGAAGATGCATCTAGTGGGACCACATTTCCGCCCAACAATAGTACAATTATACCAAGTGCGCCAGCGGTAATAGCTGCCGCCAATTTGTCATCTTCTATCGCACAACGAAGGATTAACACAACTAACGCAAGTAAGTTGACTGGTATCAAAACTGATTCAAAATATAATTTTGTATTCTTTTAAATTAAGTGAACACATCAAATCAACAACAATCATCAATGATGAGGCCGGTATCAGCACCAGTTGGATCAATGGGTAGCACTAATTCAATTGCTTCACATGACTCAAGTGATAGGAGCAGAGACTCCAATACAAATAACACTGAAAATACAATGTTATCTAGAAGGACTAATAATGGTGAAGATAAAGGTTATTTTTTTAATACATTTTGTTGGTATATTTTTAAATTTCTTTATATTGATATTTTAGAAAACGACAAAGAAAATGATAATAGAAGCGCCCTCGCAACACAAGCGGTTATTCAAAGAAGGAGAAAGCCAAAACGAAGATCTACTGGTGTTGTGCATATTGATATGGATGTAAGTACAAAAATAGATACCTTAATTGCATGAAATCAAGCATTCAATTTAAAGCGAATGTCTAATACATTCAGGATATAATAATTAGAAAGTTTAACGTTCAAATGAAATAACATCAACTTTGCATAACTGATTTGCATTTTGAATGAATATAAAAGTGAGAGTCACGAAATGAATGATTTTAAAATTATTTGCTTTTAATTGGACGTTCAATTCGCTATTAATATTGAGGCCTTGTACGAAGAAATTCGTAAGACAAATGGAAACAACAAAGATTCATTCAAATAGTAGATGGTCCAAAATTTATAGGTTGTGAAAAATGGCATCCTAGTCTCGATTTCGGTCAATATTTGAGTTACTTCTGATGTTATAATACCTATTATTATTCTTCTAATTGAGCTAATCATATATAAATACCTCTTATATTTTAATTTTCAGAGATATTATTCGCTATAGAACACACTTTAAGTTCAAATTGCTTTTAACGCTCATAAGGCTTTGACCTTAACAGTTGGGAAAATCAACAATTATTTTATTTTGAAGTATTAATTCCTGACAACAGTACTCGCACATAGGGATGGTTGAGAGTTGTAAGTCACTGGGCCCCAGTTCTCAACGGACATTTGCACCATCTAGTTTTGTTGTTATTAAGCGTAAATTTTATTATTCTGAGCTGCTTCTTTTTAAGAAAAAGGTTGTTTATAATAAGAATTGACGACAGAAAACTATACCAGGAAATTCATTCATTCTCCTTCCAACTATCGACTAAACTAGGAAATTCATTCATTATTTGTCCAATCGCACTTAAGGCCTTTCTTTCCAAGATAATTGAAACGCTTAATAATTATAAGGTCAAGAACGAAAGCTTTATAATTACCAGCAGTCTCGAAGCAATAGATCCACCGGTAATTGAATGGTTTATCAATAACGAATCTTTACATCTTTTTGGAGAAAGTAAAATTATTAAATTTATTGAATAGAGTTCGGCACTAAGATATCTTATCGAAAATATGTTATTCTTACTTACTTACTAACTTAAAGTGACGTTACAGTCCAGGCGGACCTGGGCCTCAACCAACATGCGTCTCCAGCCAGCTTTCTCCAGTTTTGCACTCTAGTTGGTTGAGGTTTTCACCCACCTGAGTCGTGGTCTTTCTCTACTGCGCCGTCCCTCAGGATTGGATTCGAAGACCTTCCCGACTGGAGAGTTGATGTCAATTCGCTCTACATGACCCATCCATCTAAGCCGTTGGATTTTAATTCTGTTAACTAGGTCAGTGTCGCTGTACAGCCCGTACAGTTCGTCGTTATATCTTCTCCTCCATTCTCCATCTATGCGCACGGGACCAAAAATCACCCCAAGAATTTTTCTCTCGAAGCATCCTAAGACGCTCTCATCTTTCTTTGACAGGGTCCAGGCCTCATAAATGAGAACCGGGATGATGAGTGTCCTATAGATGGTGATTTTAGATGCTCGAGAGAAGACTTTACTTCTCAATTTTAAGTCCAAAGAAGCAGCGATTTGCAAGAGTTATTCTTCGTTTGATTTCAGCGCTGGTATCGTTGTCTGTGTTAATAGCGGTGCCTAGGTAGACAAAGTCCTTAACTACCTCAAAGTTATAGCTGTCCATGGTGACGTTTTGTCCAAGACGTCGTCGTTCAGTGTCCTTTTTTGATGACAGCATATACTTGGTCTTGCCCGCATTGACCACTAAACCCATCTTCTTCGCTTCCGTCGCAATGCTCAAAAACGCTCCACTGACATCACGCTTTGATCTTCCAATTATGTCAATATCATCTGCGTATCCGAGTAATTGGATGTACCTTTGGAAGATTGTGCCTCTAGTGTTGACGGTTGAGTTTTGCCCAATTCCTTCCAGAACAATGTTGAAGAAGTCGCATGACAGTGCCTCGCCTTTTCTAAAACCTTTTTTGACATCAAATGCATCGGTGAGATCTTTTCCGACCTTGATAGAGCAGCGCGCATTTTCCATCGTCATTCTGCACGAACGGATAAGTTTGGCAGGAATGCCAAAACTATACATTGCTCTGTAGAGCTCTTCCCTATAGATGCTGTCATACGCGGCTTTAAAATCGATAAAGAGATGGTGGGTATCGATTTGAAGCTCCTGGGTTTTTTCCAAGATCTGCCGTAGTGTGAATATTTGGTCGATAGTGGAATGTGTTATTCTGGTATTGACAAATCTCTTTTTCTTTAAACTAGAAATTAGCTTTCAACCGTTTAATACAAGTTGCGTTGGATGGTTTCAATTCATAAAATAAATACTAGTGTTCTCCGTTTATGTTCATAAACGATCTTTTGTTTTCAACTTCTATCCTTCAGCCTTCCATATTCGTTTCTAGATTCACAACCTTGTCCTTCAAATGTGGAGCTTTTTTATTTTAATATAACTTGCATAAGTCTTTTGTAAAAAAGCCAAAAAAATAAATTTTAGAAAATAGGCGAAAGAAGCATAACCAAAACTTTTACAACACTGGAAAACCGCTGCAATATTTCATGACTTTTTTTGTGCACTGATATTTATTCAACCAATGCAATGTTATGTCGAATTAGCTATTTGCACTTCTCCTTAAAAAATTTAACTATAATACTAGCTCTTCGAGGAAAGCTTATCATTATCAGTTTACCCTTGATCTCAATTTCTGAGCTACTGTCGACTAAAGAGACTTGTTTTTAACCGCAAATTATTAAGAATGTTAAAAGCCAACTTTGTTTCTCCATCCCATTTTGATATTCAAATTGTAGGACCAATGTGCACCGGTATCTTAAAACATGTTAGGAAACAAATAATCCCTATTTTTGAGTGCAAATAATATAAAAATAGATATCTTATTTTCTTAAATATTCTACTTAAAACAATCAATGGCTAATTGATCACCGTTTTGGACCTGTCACATTTACTTTTGAGCTTTAACTTCCGACCTACACCAAGAAGTCTTGTGTGAGAATAAATGATGAATCATCTAATACTATCTTTTGCCATGAAAATGTGCCTAATACTCTTTTCAAATACAGTCGACTAGCAACAATACAAATCATTTGAACTTGATTTTCTATTTATTAAGGACATTAAGCTTAGTAACCTTCAATAAAATCATAAAATTAATCTCAGAAAACTGAAATTACTAGTATAAGAAGTGTTTTCTACTAATTCAAAGTCAATAATAAATAAATAATCTTACTTATATTAATTTATAGTGCACAAGAACTTGTATTTTAATTTATTTTTGTTTTATTTCATTTTTAGGACCTTGAACCAGAACGACAAGATTCAGCTGGGGACAACGAAGAAAAAGAGGTGAGTGTCGATATTATTTTAATTTATACCTTTGAGAAATTATTTTTAAATTTTAAATATAAAATCAAAAAAAAAAATAAAAATAATTGCAAATTCCCATTTACAACGAAAAGAAAAGTGTCTTTGGAAATACACTTTTACTCGGATCTTGGCTACTTTTCAAATCATATTGGTTAATCCCAGTCTATCATTTCAACAAAAACAACTCAATGTCTACAGACGATCGGACGTTGATGTGCCTCAAAAAAAAAGTGTTACAATTATGTACGACGTAGGTAGAATTGACCCGAAAAAGAAACATCATTATCTATACAAACCCCCCTTTACTCAACACCATAATCTCTTCCACTTCTCTTTCAACACTTTCAATAAAGATTTTTGTTTAATTTCAATTTTCAACACCTGTCTCGAAGCAGTGCAAAAAAAAAAGAAGAAAAGTTGGAATAAATATTTTCTCTAATTAATCCAAATCCAAAGAAAAATGTAATTCAGCAAACTCACGGTAATGCGCGAACACGCATGCCACAAGGTTAAGGCGATGATTTATATTTGTGCAAATTGCTTGTTGTTATTGTTGTTTTACAACCGCGAAAGTGCAATTCGAATTAATTAGGAAAACAATAAACATAGAGATTTTCAGAGGTAGACCAGAAGCATCAGCATCAGCAGCAGCGCTGGCTACTTCTCTCTGTTGTGATGAATCGTTGCCATATGCCGAAAAAGTGCTAAAGCAGTTTATTAGCCTAAATCATTTATATAGCTTTGCAGTCTTTGTTGGTTTTGTTTCGTCTTGGGTTATCCGCTCTATGAAGAACAAAGCGCACCTATATTTAGCCATGATGTTGCTGCTACCGCTGCTGCTGCTGATCTTTTAAATATCGTCAGCAAAAGTAAATAAATGAATATACATTTTGTTATTAGTTATTAGATACATACATCATATATGATCTTTAAGGAAAGAAAACAAAAATTATAACAAATGTATTTATTTATTGTAACGAAATTGTTGATTGGCCATAGCAGATGTATTTATCCATTATTTTAATTTTTTCTTTAAATCGTGAAAAGGCTATGTCAAGTGTAACTTAAACGATTTTTCAAAATTTGAAATGGTCAATTAAATTTTTGTAAGCGAATTATTTTTCGCTCTTTAAATAAACAATTTATTTGGGTGTGGTGTCGCCATATATGGACAGGACACATCATTAATGGATTCTAATTAAAAATAATTAGAATTTCTTTTTTCTTAATTATCTTTAAAATCTCAAAGATGTGCTAAAAATAATAAAAATGACTGTTCCTAATTGTTCAATTAGTTATTATATTTATTGTAAGGTTGATTGTTTATCATTTACCATCTAAGTAAGAAAATTTGTATTTGTTGAATGTCATACTTAAATTTTTTGAGTTTACAAAATATTTAGAATGGTTGAAAGTTTTGTAAACACGATTCATTTAAAGTTGAAAAAGAAAATCATTTATTAAACCTTACAAACAAAGGATCAAAAGAAAATCTCGATTAAATTATAAATAATTAATTTGCCATAAAAATCCAAATTTGTGGAGTTAACTTTTCCGTCGGTTTTGATGAGGAAGAGATTCGTTTTGCAAAAAAAAAAAATAAACCATGAAAAGATATTATTGTAAATTTACCTGAACAAATTGTTTGAAAAAGATCAAACGTCTGTAGCCATGTGGTTTTTTCTTAAACACTAATTCAAAAATCAGTAAAGGCTAGAGAGACTTTATTATTAGAGGGTGGACCTTTTTAATTGCTTTTGAATGTCTTCGTTTAAAGCGAAGATGTTTTGAATTTAACTATTTTGGGAACTAATTTATGTTGAAAACAGAATTTGCATTTAATTTCTCATTATTTTATTATCTTCAATTGACGTCACGTTTAAAAATTGCGTGTTTGAATTCCAAGTTTAATTTATTACCTTAATATTTCATATAATTCTAAAAACTGTTTTGTTTATTTTATTATAGATTCTAATAAATTTAGTTTTTGTTTTAATTTTGTTAACATGCACAGACATAAGAGTATTGACATAATGTAGACCTTCATAAAAGAAATTAATTAGTTTTTTCTTTTTTTCTCAATTCAATTTCGAATAAAAGTTTTCTAACAAAATGTGATAATTTAATTCTAAGTACCAATTTTTTATCTTTTTGTCATTAAACACGAATATTGATATAAATCTTCACCTATTAAAATAAATCGGTTTGGACAAAATGAAATTTAAGTTAAACTATTTCTATTTGTTAATTTAATTACTCAGATGTGTTATCAAAAGTTATTTGATGGAATGTTTCAAAGTTTTTCAAGTATTTAAGGGATTACATGAAATGTTGAAGTCACAGTAGAAGTTGAAACACCAGCTTTTATCAATACGTGAAAAATGAAAACTGCAATTAAATTCTTGATCGTTCTTTTGAGCGCTTTCCTGCTTATGGTTTGATACTTTGTTAACTAACCTTTATAATTTTTGCCGTAATGTGTAATTTTTGTTTACTAGGATATTGTTGCCTCGTATAGTGGAAATTTGCATTCCATTAATAAGCGAAATGCTCAAATGCCTTCTCCTGAAGGAATGGGTGAAGCAGCAATGAAAGTTGCAGGATCAATGGGTGCAAATATGGGTGCTAGCGCAGGTGTAGGTGGTGGTGCAGGTGCTGGTGCAGATGGCGGTGCTGGTGGTGGTGCAGGTGGCGGTGGCGGTGGCGGTGCAGGTGGTAAACCAGGTGGGGGCCCAAAAGGTGGCTCAAAACCAGCTGGAAAATAACAAAAACACAACCAAATGACTATAATTTAGGATTTATGAATCAAGATTTAATGCACACAAAACTTGAACAATAAAAATTGTACATAATGCTTAATGCTAAGTTATTTTTAATAGAAGCGGTAGCTGAAAGAATAGTGCAGAGCTCACACGTCAACCGTCAATTGGTTTAACGGTTAATTAGGGCAATACAAAGTACATGCTGTCGTCTAGAAGGACATACAACACCGACGTCTTGGTCAAAACGTCAAAATCGACAGACGTAACTTTAAGGTAGTCAAGGACTTCGTCACCTAGGCTCCGCTGTAAACGCAGAAAACAACACCAGCGCTGAAATCAAACGCAGAAAAACTCTTGCTAGCCGCTGTTTCTTTGGACTAAGAAAGCAATTGAGTGGTAAAGTCCTCTCTCGAGAGAAAAAAGTGTTGCTATATAAGACCCTTATCATTCCCGTCCTGCTATACGGTGCAGAAGCATGGCCCACGACAAAAGCGGATGAAAGCACCTTGTGTCGCTTCGAGAGAAAAGTTTTTCGTGTGAGAGGAGAAGATGGAACGACGAGCTGTACGGGCTGTACAGTGAGGTAGACTTAGCCAGAAGGGTAAAAGTCCAACGACTAAGATAGCTGGGTCATGTAGAACGCATGGAAACCAATGCTCCAGCCCGGAAAGTCTTCGAATCCTCACCCACAGGACAGCGCAGTAGAGTAAGGCCGGATCAGGTGGCGCGCACAAGTGGAAGTGACCTGACCCAACTTGGAGCGCGAAACTGGAGACATCTAGCTGGGGACCGAGCTAAATGGAGAAGTTTGTTGGGTGAGGCCCTAGTTCACACAGGACTGTAGCGCCACCTTAAGTAAGTAAGTAAGGTAGCTGAAGTTTCTCTAAAGCTGATATAGTATGATAGTTAAAATATAAGGTTTTTCAATAAGAAGCTCCACATTGAATAGTAGGATATTTGAACAGCTGTTACTTTTGAAGCTGACGTTTTTGACATTTGGCTTCAACAATAAGCAGGTTCAGATAACATAAGGGTCTTAATTTGCAGTAAACTGCATTTTTTGAACGCACTTTTTGACCAAAGCAACTTGTTAATTTTTCGAGTGTCATAAACATCAAACTTGGAACTTTACTTTACTTACCTCTACCTTCAGTTGATCGTGCAAAAACTACCAATATCATACAGAGGAGTCTGAATCAAGAGGCAAGCTATATGTTTTTAAAATAAATATTACTTATTCATTTTTTTCGCAGCTAGCCAATTATATCACTTAAAAATCTGTGAACATTTTGCAGTTTTACTACCAAATTTTTTTGGATCGTGTTATTTTTCGAAGAGGGTATCACAATTGGCCACCGTGATCATGTGATTTAATACCCAAAGATCTCTTCTTCGGGCCACATTAAAGAAACGTCTATGTCAAGGTTCCACGATCGATTTAAGTCCTTAAAAATTGCTCATGAACGACTTTGTTTAAAGGATTTCGTACTGCAACCGTAGCAGTGGTGGCCATTTGACTACAGTTTTCCATTGTTAATGTCATACTTTTCTCTTTACCAAGAAATAAACATAATTAATTTCTCCTAAAAATAAATACACATTTTTTCAATATCAAACAAGCCCTCTAATTGGGTAACCTTATTTAAATAATTTTGCGTTTCCGAGACTTAAAATATTTTGAAGTTTAAATAGTTTAGATTTCAAATTATTGACAAAAATGTTAAGCATTAACTTTAAATTATTAAAATGAATCTAAATTCTTTCATAAATGCAAATCTGTGTCCATATTTTGAAATTTAAAAAGAACATTTATTTCTCTTCCCCTTTTTTTGAGTTTCTAACAATATTTTTCATTTCAATTTTATTGTAATTTCGCATTTTGCAACCGCCTCAATTTAGCGTGCTATTTGTTATAATTAAAATATAGGTGGGTACACCTTTTACCCTTTTCTATAGAAAAAAATTCCTCGTAAGTCGCACATTGAATTCTATTTCCCCATTCGCATTTTTTTAAAACAAACAAACAAAGAAAACAAAATAAATTTAAAATAATGGCCTATTTTCCCTGCACAAAAAGCTCTCTTTACCTTAAACCCCATGGTTTTTGGCTGCCACCACCGCCATCGCACCCGGTATGGCACAAAGACACGTGATAAAATTTTACCGACAACGCAATCGGCACACCTCTTAGATTGTTTGTGATATTTATAAGCTTTGTCGTACTTGCGAACTTGCAGCAGTTGTTCTTAAGGGTAATTTATGTGTTTTCATAAAAAAACGTTTTATTATAAGATATTGAGAACATTTCAATTTCTAGGGCTTGAAATTTCCTTAGGGTTTGAGGATATACCTTGAATCATTGTGGCTTGTAGTATCCCGTCGATATTGAAGTCAGCTTGTACTCTTATGTGCCTTAAAAGCAAACAGGTACTTGCAACATAGTCGGTTACAAATATTTTCTTCTTGATTTACTCTGAAAACTGAAATGAATGAATTTACATTGCTAATCGTTAGAAAAGGTCCATGCATTTTTGTTACCTTTATTAGACTTGCATATAATATTGGAAACGTCGAAAACAATACAAAATTCAAATTGACAGATGAACATTTTATTGGTGTTTGCGCAATCTGGTTAATCTGAATTTGAAAATTGAATCTTAAATTAAAAAATAAATCAATTTATTTTGCTAAATGAAATCACAAAAAAGGTAAAATAAGCGTTTTGACAGAATAGCATTGAAATCAAATTGATTTATTTTAACAATTTGACAGAAGAACATGAGAATGTTTTTTTTTTTGACATTAAAGTGTTGCCAATTAGCCACTTTAATATCTTTCATTCTAAATTATGTGTACCTATTCAAATGACCGCCAATGTCTATGTCCTAAACGTGATAAGTCTTAAAAAGAGTTTTCTTTTTTCATTTAAAAAAAAACTAGTGAACAGATAAAATGTGTCTAGTAGATTTTTCTTAATTCACATAACATTTGTTTATGTTACAATTTAAATATATCTCCTTTATGCAAAAACTGCACAAGATAGATAAATTAGCTTGCGCAACATTGTTACCAAGTAGGTCTTATATTAAAATTAAAGAACATTATTTACTTTTATTGTTACCTGTTGGTGAATGTTATATTCTTTAAAAATCTATCCGCTTCATACAACAGCTTGTAATTGAAGTAAACCCTGTAATAAATTGCCATTCCAAAAGATCTCTTCGTGTTAATATATAACCTGTAAAAATATAAATGTCAAAAAAGTGATAAATGGGTAAACCTGTCAAACTTTAACTAAATAAAATAAATAAATAAATTAGGTGGCGCAACAATCCATTTAGAACCAGGGCCTAGTGGCTTACAACTCTCAATCATTCCTGTGAGCGAGTAAATGCAGGGATAAAGAGGACCTACAGTTTATGTGCCTAATCCGAACGGCTAATTTGAGAAAACACTTTTTCATTACAAGAATTACTCTTGGAGAATTTGTCAATTCCTCGCAAGAGGCAGTACCATACAATTTAAGGTGGCACAGACAGGGATCGAACCCAAGACCTTTTGGATGACAGTCCAACGCACTTACCATCATGCCACGGGTACTACTTTAACTGTCAGACAAAATTTGATGGATATTCCATAAAAAAACATGTACTAGTTTACTATTTTAAAACTCCTTCTTAAGACACTTTTTTAAGAAGTTGTTTTTAAAGAGGTTGTTTTCTAAAAAACCACACAGTTGGCAACAATTGTGTAATGCTTAATGTTATTTTTGTCACTTTTTCTTCCTGATGTGTTTTGTTGGATGTTGCTTTGGGCTCGTCGCGCTGCGTCTTCCTAGGTTTTATTATGTTGCCCTATACCTTGCGCTGCATATAAAAAGAAAATTCTTGACTTGAAGAAATCATGAGAATGCTTTTGATGAGGCGTTGACCTATTCAACTTTTGTTCTGCATAAAGTCGTGTGCTCTAAGCACTATTCTATTCAGATGATGGTATTTAGGTGAAAACGCATTCCCGTCTGTTTTGATGTTAAAAGGGCAGAATGAAGTTTTATGTAGTGCAATGGAATATGATTTTTAGAATTATATATATTCTTATTTAAAGATTATGACAAAAATTGAATATATTTTGATTTTATTTAAAAGAAGAAAATATTTAAATAAGAAATATTTTTAAAGAAAAATAATTATAGCCGTCAGCCGATTGGTATACTGTTTATGAAATTAACAAACAATTTTTAAATTTAAATAAGAAATATTTTTAAAGAAAAATAAAATGAATCACTAATGATTTGCTTGAAATATTAGAAGCTAGCATTAAATATTCTATCTATATAACTTAGAGCTGTTCTACAAAAAAAGTAATAGCTTTTCTGGCAATTCGTTCAATATATTCCGAACTTGTTTAGTTGAAAGCGTATCTTTACCGAAGAAATGTCGCCTTGTTTCACGTAGAGTCGGACATCTACCCATGAAATGAAATATGTCTTCTCTTTCTGTTGTGTTACATATATTGCACAATATTGGAAGGTCATCTCGGTGTGGCCTTTAATTAAGTGGAAGAAGTTCTGCCCTCGCCCTTAGCATCATTGAGATGGATTCTACGCCTAGTTCGTCTCTGAAGTAGCATGTTGAAGGTTATAGTTGAGTGTACTTTACACCGATCTGTAAAGGGATCCTCTTGCTTCACTTTCATAGTCATTCCTGCAGTTTATAGCTGTGTTGGAAATGACCTCGTAGAGTCCTTGTTTCCAGTTATTGTGAGGCTCTTGGTCCAGGTTTAGATCGAAATTACACAAGCGTGCATGATCCAGCCACTCATCATACCATCCAATTTTTCTGCTCACTGTTATCATCATGATTTTCTTCGGAAGTCGACCTTCATCCATGTTTAAGACCTTTATAATGTAATCAGACTTTAATTTTAGTGTTTTATGTATAACGGTGATAATCCAGTTTCCAGGTTCAACGCATAGTTTGTTGTGTTCGATGGTAGAAGCGTAAAAGTTTTTCAACTTCATCATATTGCTGACTCCCCATACTTGCGCTGCGTAAAGCATGGTTTATTCTGCAACAGATTCAAAAACTTTAAATTTCGTGCTATAGTTTAGATATTTGTTGGAGAAACACTACTTCCAAGTTGAGTTTATTGCAGTTTTTGCCTTTGCAAGCTTATCTTTCAAGTTCTTTTCGATTTTTAAATTGCAGGTGAAGATCACTCCTAGGTACTTGTATTCGCTGACAACTTCAAGTCTTTCTTTATTGTAGTGACACTTCTTATTTGTACTTAGTCTTCCTCTTCCCCTATTGAAGATCATGATCTTCGACTTCTCTTGGTTGACCACTAGGTTCCATTTGGCACAGTATTCGCATAATCGGTTGATCATCAGTTGTAGCGTTTCCGGTGAATGAGCTAGAATCACTATATCATCTGCAAACAGAAGTGATAGTAGTACTGTTCACTTCAATTCCACCAGGCAGGATGTCCATAACATCGTCGATAAATAGAGCAAACAGCAAAGGGCCTAGAGTACAACCTTGCCTCACTCCAATTTTCGTTTCAAACCATTCTGATACTACGTCACCATCCCATACAGCAGCCCATGTATCTTCCAGCAGATTTTCTATGACTCTTCTAAATTTGTGAGACATTCCCTTGCAGTACAATTTGTACGTCACCGATCTTCTATCGACTGTGTCGAATGCAGCCTTGAAATCCACAAAGAACGCGAATCTTTCAAAAGATTCAGCTACATTGCGAAGTGCAACAAATAAAATGTTTATCAAAAGATTAACCCATTCTTGTGAAAATTTCCATTATTTGACGAGAACATTGCTTTTTTTTGAAGTTATTTCAGAAATAATTGTGACTTGAATTTAAAAGAAATTTTTACTTAATTCTTTGATGTCAAAGAAGATGCATCAAAAGTAAACAGATCTGAATGATACTTTGATAGCTGTACGCCAACACTAGTTCTATCGAAATTAATCATTTTATAATTGTGTTCCATTCGCCACGAAAAATTTCAATTTTGTTTATTGAAAAAGTTGTCCATTCAAAACTCTCGTTAAATAGAAAGTGTCTTAATTTTAATAAAACATCTGTTCAAGTTGACGTACATAATCTTGAGAATGACTTTCCAGGAAAAGAAATGTCTAAAAAAATGCGACAAGTATTCGATAATCTTAATTGATTTTTTTTAAATCATGTTTTTGGTGAATTAATTTGTGGAGTTATTTAACAGTAAACAAAATATTAAACGTCAAATGCGTAAGTGTCAAAATGCAAGATTATTATTATTGAAGAATAATATAATTACAAAGTTCAATAAATATTTTTCAGATCACTAGTTACCAGGGCCTTCAGCTCGGGATAAATAAAAATGCAAGAAAATTGACAGCCATTATTAAACACACCAAGCAGAAAAAGCTACAAATTTGACATTTGAATTGTATGCGTCAAGAAGCAAAAATAAAATCATTTGATAATGAAATTGAAGGTGATTTGACTATTTTTCAAATACATCTCCATACATAACATATGTCAAACGATACAATCTTACAACATTTATATTCTGAAATTCTTATAAAAAAAAAACAACTCTGCTTGGTCACTTAAGTTGCTGCGACAGATAATGAATAGACACTAAATCATGGTTATTTTTCCTAATTTTATTTTCACAGACAATTTCAATTAAAGTTTTAACTGAACCAATGAATCCTTTATTATGAATATTAACTGTCCTAGTAAACAATGACATTTTCATTCCAAAATCACAAGAAAATTGACAGATGGTTATCAAACACGCCTATTGCAAGCAGAACATTAACGTATTTGACAGTAGAATTTTATGCGTAAGAAACAAACACGAAGCAATTCGATTCTTTGTTGAACAAAATTGTCTTAAATTTCTTGAACAAAAATATCCTAGTTAATCATTTTAGCTTCTTCGTTAAATAATGAGTTAACATTAAGTCACGAGCTGAAAATTATCTATTCCTAGCTAATTTTCTCAGTCATTTCAAATTTTTAACTGCCTTTTTCATTCATATTTGACTTTCCTAGTGACATTAAACTAGAACTTGAAGTTTTAAACCAGACGAAATTTCAACTTAATTTATTGAAATCGAATTTGGCCTATGAAAATTACATTACATAAACCAACTTATTTTTTTAAATCAACATAGATGTAACCTTAAGTGTGACTTTCTGGAATTAATTTTGACGTTTTGACCTACGAAAAATAATCGTTTCCCATCTTCTAATTTAAATAATGATAAGAAGGAAAATTTAAGCAACACAGTTGAGTATTTTTTTGTCTGCATATTGTATATTGTTAAATTGAGAGCCATATTCTTAAACATCATTTGATTTTAAAATGTAAATATAAAATGTAGTTTAAAACAAACTGTCGAAATTATTCCATAATCTTAAACAACATTTGTGAGCAAAAACATTTCTGTTTTACTGAAGTCATTTGTAACGCAATTTTACTTACTGTAACAAATTAAGTTGAAGAAAATTGCGTAAACGTCAAATGAAATCACAAGGATATATTCAGACTTATCAAACACGCCTAATGGCAAAACAATTCCATTTTTGACATAAGCATTATATGCGTCAAAAATCAAAAACAAAATCAATTTGCAATATAATTGAAGGTGAGACATATTTTCAAACGATATATGTCAAAAAACGCAGTCTTTCAAAATTAATATCCTAATTTTTTTTCAAAAGTTGAACACTTAAGCTGCTGCGTTAAATGATGCTCTAACTTATAAACAACAAATAACATTTATCTTTCCTCAGTCAATTTCATTTCAATTTTCAAACTGCTTCAATCATCTTTTTCCTTCATATTCATATTTGACTATCCCAAAAAGATTTTCAAATTACATAAACTGGAAAGTTCTTCAAACAAGACATAATTCAAATTCATAAACTTCTCTAATCACTAATGGATTTCAAAAACATTGCTATAAAAATCTTAAAACATTTAACAGACGACACCAAAATCCAATTATAATTGGCAGCTTCATTACCCTGACAGATTACAATCCGCTCATCGCATCGGTTCACTTGAATTCTTTTCTTTTTTCAAACTAGGCAAAACGCCAATGGAATGCTTCTAATGCTCTTCGGCCGGCGACATAGATGTTCCTCTAAAGTAGACAATCATTTTTTTTTTTTTTCAAAAATACACGCGTATTTCCTAATAAAACGCCCCCATTTAAAGAATACTCGCCGTAGTATACCTGACTTCAAAAACATGTGGTATATACTTTTTCTCTGTTTATTTTTCAAAAAAAAAAGAAATGTTCCCAAATTCAAACTAAACATAACATTTCCTATATTGCAATGTAAATAAAACAAATGAGTAATATTTTTTAACTAAACCATTATTTATGGCAAATTTTATTTTTATTTGTATGTTTTTTCTTAAAAATACGACATAAAATTACGTACTAAAATTTTATTTAAAAATAAATGATTCTTGGTTCTTCTCTTGGGAAGCTTTTTAATAGGTACCTATGCCTTTCACTTTTTTCAAAAAATATTCTAAGGTTATCCCTCAGCAGTCTTGAAAGTTCAAACATAACTTATTACAAGGAAAAAATAGAAAATAATTACAAAATTAAAATAACTAAACAAAAAAGAAATAGTTTAAATAAATTTTTGAATTTTTTAAAGAGAACATTAAAGAGAATCATTTTTAACCTGCAAAAATATGAAATTTCTCTTAGTTTTAGAATTTTTTAAACTGAGTATTTCTCTCATTTGCGAGGGTAGAGGCGATAGCCGCATTTAGTCTCAAAAATAAACCAAAGATAGGAACACCCTCTCCCTCATCATCCCATGAGGTGTATAAAAATATAAATAAAATTCAGTTCAGTTCATCAAAAGCGGTACGATCGCGTCCAAGTCAATTGTGTTTTTCTCTCAAAACAGAAGTGGGCTTCGTTAGTTTCGGTGCCATCAAGTCTATTGCCTTTTTAAGAAGGAATAATCGATTAAAAATCGTGCATTTATTTTTAATTCATTTTTATTCTTGT
The DNA here is from genome assembly GCF_945859685.1 of Eupeodes corollae. Taxonomy (NCBI): domain Eukaryota; kingdom Metazoa; phylum Arthropoda; class Insecta; order Diptera; family Syrphidae; genus Eupeodes; species Eupeodes corollae. The sequence goes on along the minus strand of NC_079148.1, from coordinate 141,909,029 downwards.
TGCTCTGTCTCCTTAAACTATAAATTATTATTATTATATTAGTTGGTTGGTTTAACGATCAATAAATAATTGAATTCCATATTTGGTAGTTACAAGTTTTCTTCTTTTTTTAAATTTTTATTTCTGTGTCAAATTTTATATTTTTTCTTCTAATTTATATAAAATTGAATGAGCTACTGACTCACAGAGATAGTTGTTGGACTTTTGTTAAAAGATGTATCGGTTCTAGATGATTTATAGAAGATACACGTATTTTTTTTATAAAATACAAACAGTGATGTAATTTCATTTCTATAGTCAAGTGAAGTCTGTGCAACTTAATTTCCAGTTGAACTTAACTTATTTAAAAACTTTTATATTAACATCAAGATTTTACTTTTGACAAAGTTTTTGAAGTGGAATTGTTTTTCTTTTATAAAATTTAAAAAAAAAAATTAATAACACCATCTGTCATCATTTGGAGATTCTTATTAATTTGAAATTAAAGTGTTTGTTGGTTTCTTCTTTTTTTTTATATTTTGATTTTATTTCTGTGAATGAACTAAGCTCCCATCTGACGCCTACGTTTAATAAAATTTGAATTTTATAGGCATTTAAGATTTATCTTGTGAGGAAGGTATTAACCAAGCGTTAACTTTTAAATATTTTCTTTTGTTTACAATTCTTTGTTTATGTTTTGGTTTATTTCTTCTTCTTCTTGGCAAAGATTTAAGTCAACATTTTTTACACACAGTTAATTTACTGCAAGTGCTAGAAAAAAATTAAGAAAAACAAAGTTTACCAGACTTTTATTTTTGCCTAACTTTTAACATTTTAATTTAATTGATCATGATTTTTCAAAGTCAGATACGCAAAGGTTTTTGTTTATATTTTTTGTTATATTTTTTGTGAATATTCCAAGTTAAAAAATTGGAAATGAAACGTCAAAATCCTAAATTTTCAACAGGATACATTTTCGATAGTGCTTAGAAATTGAAAAGCACCAAATTTTAGTGGCTATTGATGTCGAAAATACTTTCCTCAAAATATTTGTACGTGCTTTGGTTTTAAATAATAATTAAAAAGCCTACGCATAAAAATTAGGGTATCAATAACAAATTACTCGTATTATTTGATAATACACTCCTCGTCAACTGAATACGCACAAACATTTTTGAATATATTCTATCCATTTTTTCCAAACAGTGATTGTTATTATGCCATCTATTGATGGTAAAAATTTTCGTAGTTAATAAATAACAGAATTCAAAGTTTTATCCAAAAACAACCGTGAGTTTTTCCTTCAACCACTTCCAACGTGTAACTTTACAAAGTAGCTGATGTTTTTATAATGCGCGTTGAGTGAATAGGCGGATTATCATGTTGGTAGGTCCAGTTTATGGGTCCAAAGATGTTAGAAAATTTAGGAACATTTCTTTCCAAAATTACTTTACACCCAGCATCTGTCATTTTTGATGTTACAACCTCGAGCTCCTCCATAACATCTCCTTCACGACTATGCTGGCGCTTTAAAAATCTTTTTTCTTTTCTTAAGTCGTGAAAATAGGAATTGAACCCATCAGGGCCATCGAAATTAAATCTTTTTTCATCTGAAAAAAAAACCACGTGATACCATTCTTTTTTCCAACTCATGTGAAGTCTTAAAAAATCTAATCGCAACATTTTCCGTCTCTCGTCAAGTGGTGTTTTTTTTTAAGTTTCATTCGTTTAAGATGGCTTGAGTTGTTGATTACTCTTAAAACTGTTGAGCAACTTGCGTTTACGTCAATTTTTTGTTTTATTTTTGCCACAGAATCAGAAGAATTTGATGCACATTTTAAAATTCTTCGTCTCTCAGCTGCTGTTGTTGTTGTTTGTTTTCTTACCCCCTTCATGTATGCATCTTTATTTTTTAAGTAAGAATAAACTACATTAAAACTTCGGCCAACTTATCAGCTATTGGACGTCCAGTTAGGGATTGGTGTATAAGTAAATCGATTTTAGCTTTTTCAACACTGTTAAGACACGTAGATCTACCCATTTTTCTTAAAATTTGAAATCAAGAATTAAATTTTACTGAAAACACTAAAATCGTTAATTTCGGAATTATCTGCTTAACTTCTTAAGGGAATACTTAGCATCAACAGATGGCATAAAAACCATCATTGTTTGGAAAAAATGGATAAAGTATATTAAAAAATGTTTGTGCGTATTCAGTTGACGAGGAGTGTATGTCCGCGTTAAGTAAAGAAAACATCCAAATTTTGTTGATACTTTCTTCTTCTGATAATAGAAACAAAACTAATTATTCCCACCTATTGTAACACTTTCTGATACATGTCGAGTTTTCCATTGGTAAAATAAATCAACAATCACCATTGCTACTATGACTACCGTCATATTTTCTAACACTTGTGAACTTTTTTATTGTTAAGATTACCCAATTTACTTTAAATTTCAATATGTTAAAACATTGTTCCCCCCTCTTGTCGCATTCTATTGAAATAAATAAATTATTCTAAATCAAATTTTTATATCTAATGTCAGATCAGCATGATACAAATTTTATCTGTCAATTTACGATTCATTTAATTGTGAAAAATGTGTTAAAAACAATTTACAAAATAATTTTCCCTCAAATATAGAAACAGTATTAAAAATTAGTTTATAGCAAAGTTCATTTACTTCTTTAAAAGTGCATCCAATAAAACAAATTTGACAGCTTCAACGAAACTTGTGCCACCGGCAAGGAAAAGAACACCAGAATAAACGAATCTGTTTTGATTGGCTGAACTAATGTAATTTTTTTTTGACACCTTTAAACATATGTATGTTGGTAAATTATTCAATTTATTTTTCATTTCCATCTGTCAAATTTCTGGTCTAAGAAGAAATCTTTTTATAAGGCAGTTTTAAAGCTTCGACAAAACTATAAAGAACGCCAATACAATGACAAACATTTGTTTTAAAACGCTTGTGAGATCTGTTTTTAGTATTGAAAACCAAATTTTCCAATTTGAAAAATCCTTGCGTCGAATTTTTTTTAGATAGCAGCCTTCTGTCGTATTTTCTTACACTTTTTTATAAGTAAAATTAATCAATTTAATCTTCATTTCTATCCAACACATTATTAGTAAAAGTATTTAATTTAATTTTCATCTGTCAAAATGTCACTTTTTCACCTTGTTGCATTATTTTGGGTTGATTTATCTTTAGCTACAAAAAAAATTGTTGAACTACTCGTAAGATCAAATCATTGGGTGCATTCACAAAGCTAGTAACTACGTAGTCAAAATTCAACAAGCTAGTCAACCGGAACTGTCATATTAATGACAAATACAAATATGTATATAAAATAAGAAACATTTTTTTTCAGAACTTTAGATAGTTTTTTTTTCTTTTTAAATTCAATAAAACCATATAGAAGATATAACACGATTGATTTATATTTGAATTTAAATACCGAAAGATTCATTTCATTTTGAATCCTTGTGTCCTTACCGAGCAGCTGATTGTGAAACGTCAAAACCAGTGTGCACTAACTTTGTAGTCGACATTTTTACACTACGTCGGAGGGGAACTACTTTTGTAGTTAGATTAAGCTAATCAGAATCCCTTGACTACGTAGCCACTAGCTTTGTGAATGCGACATAAATTCAATTTGTATCTGTCAGATTGACATATGTACATATGTTTTGTTCGTTGATTGTTCGATTGTGAAAATATGTTAAAATAATTTTATGAAATAATTCTGCCTCAAATATGGAAGCAGTTTTTGAAGAATGTCATATAAATGTCTTATAAATTCCCCCACAAAAATGAACACCAACTCAATGCTAAAAATAATCTAACAAAAGTTATGTCAAATTAATTTCTAATCCGCCAATAGAAAATATCATTAGTATCCAAAAAAGGTGACCTAATGTCAAATTTTTTGACACTTCCCGATTTCCTGCAAAATATTTTAAATTCCTCATACATCAACTTTGATACTTTTGATCAAAATGATAGACATTTATGTTTATTAAATTTGATGTGATCATCCGGTTTATAAAAGATATAAAATAAAAGACTTGAATCACAATGACTTAAGGAATCAGCTAATTTGGATCACTGTCACCCTTCACGACTTTACTTCTCATTGCTTATTCAAGTTGATTGGCAATCATCTTGTTTTTCAAACTACATATATTTTTGTTGTTTTGCACATAATGTACATATATGGCTATTTGTACATGCACTTGTCTCTGAATGTTATTACTGTCAGAACAAAGCAATAAAAAACAATGTTGCAACAACTTTAACAATGTACTTCCATAATAATAATCATTTGATTGATATTAAATAGTGTTTTAAAATATTATGTTTGCTGTTGTTCACAATCCATTGACGTATGTACATCATCCCCGGAATAAAAAAAAAATATAAACAAAAACAAAATTCTCATTGCCATTTCTTGGGGGAAAGGCCATCTGTTTACACTACTCAATCTTTTACCTACTAAAAGATTTTTATTGTGAATTTATTCGTTTTGTTTGAATCTTGAGTCGTGGGTGTTATTGTGTTGATGGCAACTTTTAAAATTAAATATCCAAGCAAATAAATTGGATTAGAAAAAAGATTATATCTAAATAAATTTCAATAAAATTTACTTAATACGAGTATTTTCGGAAAAATCTAAATTGCAGATAGACTTTCCTTTCATATTTATGTATACAAAAAATAATAACAATTAAAACAAATTAATTAAACTTAATAAATGGCCTTATGAGAACAGTCCTTCAAATTGGTTCCAATAATACATCAAAATCCTTGCCATTTTGTCGTTAATTTTAAAATCTAGTTTCTGACATTTGAAAAAAGTTCTTACTTTTGATTTTCAATAAAATTGGGCCCAACTGTCATTTTTATCTGATTTTAATAAGTTCACATATGATTTTCGTAAAATAAGTTTAAAGCAATCAGTTGCATTCTTGCCTTGTATACTGAATTTATAACTTTTCACAACAACGCTCACATCTTACCTTTGTTCGAAAATGCTTTATTGAATGCTAAATGGTCACCCCATTTATTAACCAACGTCAATAAACTCAAGATGACGCCTCTCTATCATATCTTGAAAACCCGAAAATAAATAATGACCCACCAGCAACCACACTCAAAATAATTTTCTCTCTTTAAATGCAATCAAATGTGTGCTGCTGCGTAGTTTTGAGGTGAATGCACATTTTTGAAAATCAAAATCGAAAAAAAAAAGTGAGACTAGTCATCTCTGTGTTTCCAAAAGTAAACTAGGAAGAATAATAAATTTAGCATGTAATTATTTATACATTTTCTAGAGTGAGTGAAAATGTTTCAGTTTCAAATGCTGGACTCTGCTACAACTGGTGCTAGTTTTGAATGGAATTTTCTAAAAATAATCAACAAAATATTGTAGTACATGAAGCTTGAGACGAACAAACGATGGACGCCACCGTTTTTGAGTGTCTACATATGTTAGAATCGTTAGATAGATGAGTTTGAAATGGATTCCATTTTTAAAAATGATATGATTTACATTTGGCTCTTATTCATTTCCTGGAAATGTAATAGATGTTTTCTTTGTTGAAATTATTTCGAGTTCTTTTTGGAATCTTTAAACCATAATGAAGACTTTTGGTGTGACTTGAAGTCATTTGAAAAACGAAAGACATTTATCTCTCAGTCTCAAAAATGTTTCACAAAATCAGCCGCAACTTGTCAAAAGTAGAATCATTTTATTTATGTATTACAAATTTGCACAGGATTTTTTTGAAAACTGAATACTGGTTTGAAAAATCTAAGGAAATAAATTGAAAAATATAAAAAGAAAGACAAAATGTCTTTTCGTTCGCGGTCACGTACAACACAGCCGGTAACGTCACATCGGCGATCTTTGTCGAGTTCGCGTGTTCCATCTGGCTCTACAGGTTCTCTCTACTCCTATAATGGAACCTCTGTTGGAATACCATCATCAACTTATTCTTCATCCTCACGACCTCTAAGCACAGGATATTATCAAAATTCATCGAGTGCCTATCAGTCGCCCTATGCAAATATCTACAGTTCTCGAGACAATCTCTACAGTAATTCTTCATCATCAAATCGTAATAATGGCAGCTACTATTCGAACAACACTCAAGGAGGACTTTCGAGACAGAATTCAGGAAATAAATCATCCTATTCAAGCAACTACAGTAATCCCTCTTCAAAATCATTGTCTAGTAGTAGCGGTGGAGGTTATGAGTCGAGATACTCATCAAATCCTTATAATTCTGAACGTTATATAAGCCCATATTCGAGTTATGATAATGGTGTCACCACAGCCGGTCTTAGTTTGTCCATGCCAGGTGGAAGAACCTATCAAAGTCCCCCCAAATCGAAGAACTCTCCGAGTAGTTCTTCATACAGTAGTACTCCATCATCACGATCTTCGAATATGCTCAAATCGTCCTCGAATACCAGTTTGAATTCATATCCATCAAGTTCACATATAAATTCGTCATCAACAAATGGAGTCTCGGCGGCTTCTGTTGTACCAAGAAGCAATTCGTTGAGGGAACAAGAACGTAAAAGTCGCAATCGTTCTCGATCGAGGAGTATTGCTCAGAGATCTTTGAGTGCGTCTTCAGAAAAAAGTGAAGGCTATGAAGTAAGATGGGAATTTGCACTTTTTCTTTATTTTGACTTTTTAACATTCATAAATCATTTTTTTGAATATTTTTTGTGATTTTATCTTTTTTATACAATTTCAGAGTGGTAACGAAAGATCATCGCGCTCTAGACTTGGTAGTACAGTTAGCGTGGCAACGGACACAGATATAAGTGATACTAAGAGTAGTTCTAAGGATAAAACGGAAAACGGTGAACTTATCGACTATAAAGCTCTTTGGGAAGCTGCTAAGTATAATTTGTTTTTTAAAAATTTCTTATCTCCAAATTATATTGATTTTTAAATTTTGTGTGTTTCAGGTTAGAAAATGACAAACTAAAACAACAACTAAAGAAAAAGGACGATGAGATCATCCAAGCCCGTGCAACAGTTGAACGTTTTACCAACGCAGTAAGTATCCTTTTGATTTCTTTTCAATTCCTTACCATAAAAAGCAAAACAAAACCCTCACCCAAGAAAAAACAATTAAATATTGAAACAAAAATTTTAAAAAAATCACCTTTATATACACCTCAAAAAAAACTCTTCTCAACTTCTCATAATAATTATAGCCAAAGCAATTTTTAACATTTGCATTATTAAATAAAAACTAAATAAAAAATCAAAAATAAATCACTTATATATTCCTACGCGTTAAACACACTGTATATAGCAAAGTTAAATAATAATCATTATATAATACTTAATAAAAACGGCACTATTCCTAAATAATTTATATTTTTAAATGTTATAAAAAGTAAGGCCTTTTTGTATCGCAAAAGCAAAACCAAAAAAGATATCAAAAGAAAGAAAAAAACAAACAAACAAAACAAAAAATATCTGTTCTTCCAGACTACTAAAAATTCACTCTCAGAGATTGAAAAACGTGAAAGAAGAGCAATGGAACGTAAACTTTCTGAAATGGAAGAAGAGTTGAAGGTAAATTATACAAAAACAAAACCAAAACAAATCAAAAAACAAAAGAAACTTTAATCAAAATGTTTGTTTGCTGCAATTCCGCATAGAAAATGAAATGAGTTTATTTTTTTTTTAAATTTAATTTAATTACTCTTTTTGAAAAACACTAAACTACTCTTTTTTGCTCCGCAACTTTTTTTAATTTAATTACGTGCCAAAAAACCACCTAACACCAACAACAATATTTAACTTTATATCTTACAAAAACTTTGCTTTTCCACATGAAAAATTAAAAAAAAAACATACATACGAAAAACAACAGCTTTATTCATTTTTGGATTGTTTTTGTAAGTTTAAGAGCACAACTAGAAACAAGAACGAATTTTCTGTTAATGCAATCTTTTTAAATAGTTTTTTTTTTTAAAATTAAGAGGCCACAAGTTTTTTTGAGGTTTTACGCTTTTTTCGATGTTTTCAAATTAAAAGTTCAAACGACAAAACATTTTTGAAAATTCCCTAACAGCTTTCATAAATGTTCATCCATATACAGTATACACATTGTTCTTTGTAAACTGTTACAAAAATCTTTGATTCACCAAACAAAATTAAGGACTTAGGCCACTCTAGAGTCAAAACCATATTATGTTTTTGTTGATTTATTCAGAAATAACTACAAAATAAATCAGGATTACAGAAACAAGCTTTTATTATACATTTCAGTTATAAAAATAATTAAATATTACAATAAGTGTTTGAATGTACTTATTTTAAAACGTTATATCCTTTTTTAAAGGCCAACGCATGGTCAGACTTACAGTAATTTTTAAATCATAAAGATACTGTGATTTTGTTGTGATTATTTAATAACTTCAAAGCACAAACAAATTTCGATATCATTTGTAATTGGAAGTTACTAATGAAATATGCTATTCCAAAATTCTTACATCCTTCAAAATTCAACTTCAACTGAATACGCACAAATATTTTTGAAAATACTTTTTAAATTTTTTTCCAAGTGTTGCGGGTTTTTGTGCCAGCTTTTGGTGCTAACTGACTGCTCCGTTAAGAAGTTAAGAAAAGATTTGCAAAAGAATTATCCAAAAACAGCCACCAGTTTTTCTTTCGCCCATTTGCAAAGCTTTCTACTAGAAACAATTTAATATTTTTTTGAGTCACCTGTTTTAGTGGTGTGTAATTTCACCTTTAATTTTGATCTTTTACTCACTTAAGGATTGGCGTAGGTTGCCAACATATTATCCGTTCTTTTTCAAAGCTTGTTGGTGATTCAAAACTGGTACTTCCTTATGTGGTCAGGAAGTCACCCTGCCGCAAGACCTTTAGCCCGAAAGACCAGGTCCTTGGTTTTACTCCAAAGGCAAACGCCGCCGGCATAACCACTCCTTACTGGGCTGGGTTCCAAATATGTCGTAGTAGCCCTATAAGATGTTCATTAAAGCCCGTTCAAATAGAACGTTCGACTTATAGCAAACGTTTTTGAAATCCAATCAAGAGCAGAAGTAAGATGGGTAAATTTCACCGTTCAAATGTCTTAACATCTCTTTCTCCAAGAAAGTTGGCTTTTGATGTAAATATTGAAATGTTATTCACGAAACAAGTGAATTCTAAAACATTCACTTTCAGTCGTTCGCTTCTTGTAATAAGAGCCTAAGGCGCCAGTTAAAGCTATGATTGGTTTTCATTAAAACAAACATTGATATTTTCTTGACAGGTCGTTTATAGCTTTCATTAAAAGTTTCTGTCATTGAACAAAATTTCTTGATTGAAATCCACCGAAAAATGTTCACTGACAAAAATCTGTCATTGGAATTGTGTAAAATTGGAACATAAATCAGTGGAACGATTCGATTCACTTTTGAAAATAAAAGTATCATCTGTTCAGGAAAATGAATTTCCGTTCGGAAAATAGAAAAATAAATTTTTAGAGAAATATTAATGCGCAATTGCACTTTTTTTCTCAAACAAAATTCTTTGTATAATATAAGTATATAATTTTCATTTCTAATCGAAGCCGAATAGCCAAATATCGATTCAAAAACTTTCGCGGATCAGTTTCAATGATAGCTATAACTGACCCCTAATTCTGAGTTATGAGTTCGGCTAACTTAAAAATAAAGTATTGACACATTGGAAGTTTTGACTGGTATTAAATCAGGAACAAATTTGCAAAACCTTTGATACTCAAAATTCAAAAACCGAACACTATAGGTTTCTCCCAGCCTTATATTCAGCTTTACATTTTGAAGAAAAAAAAACTATTTTTTGAAAATTCTATGATGGCCTAATCTCTTAAGGTCGAAGGTGTAATGTTCAAAAACATCGAAACAAGATTATTACAAAATGATTGCATAATAGAAAATTAAAAATAAAAGTTTATTGTTTCATATGGAATGTTTCTCATAACTACAAAACTCTGTAATAGCATTATTTTGTTTTTTCTTCTATTACATAAATATCAACCAGTATTTGTGCACACATTTTGTTTAATGTTATGTGTAAAGCATTTATTATTTTGTTCCTCGTGTTTTTTTAGTTCCCCTTTTTCCAAATACTGCAATTATGATGTTTCATTTTATGTTGTTTAAATAATATTATTGTTACACTAACAAAAGTTTTTTTTTGTGAAAATTAAACAAAAAAGTCATCATCACCAATCATTCTCATCAACGCACCACAAGAACACATTTTCCTTATTTCAACTTAGGTTATTTTTTTTTTTTTGAGAAAAGAAAAATTTGTATTTAAGAAACAAAAATGTAACAATTCTACTTTGAAATTTTGGCTGAAATTAAAATTGTTGAATATGTAATTTTTTAAAAACGAAGTTTTCGTCAAAATAACTAATAATCCAACTGAGGCTTTCTAGTTGAATCTTTTGAAGCAATTTTGAAGACTACAGTAGATGCATCATATGCATAGTGTATCACAGGCAAAAAGTTATTAATTGTATTCTGGGATAACTTTTTGCTTATTCAAATCTAAGGAACGAAATCAACTAATGTGCTTTTAAAAACACTTGCCAGAATATACTAATAATTAATAATCATGCTTACAGTCGTATTTATTAAAATTTGAAAAAACGCATATAAACGGTCCAATACATAATATGAGCGTTCATAAAGGATTCATTCAACGTTGTGGGAATCCATGTTTAAAAAAGTCTATATAACTTCTAAACGTGTTTTGTTTAAATGCATTTGTTCAATTATACAAAATCTTTATAAACAACTTTGTTTCGTTTTCGCTTCATCTATGGGACGTTACGCTTATAAATATGACTGTTATACATGCATAGCTAATCTACCGTCTCTTTTATTGACAAGCGATAGTAAAAGCTATTTTTTAAGTATCTTTATGTATAAAAATACAAAGTATTAAAATATCTTTAATAAAACATCATCTCATTCATACCAGCTGTGTCCTATGCTTTAATTAGAGCTTTTATCCAACTTGATATATTGTGTACTGATCGTCCAATACCCAATCGTTGAGCCCCAAAGCTTAAAAAAAAAGTGTGTCAAATTTGTTGTGTCCATCAAAGTATTGTCGTTACATAAGTCCTACATATTTTGTTTTAATTTAATTTTCATTTATCACGCATCAGTTATGTTTTTTTTTCTTGAAATTAAAACATCCACTACACAAAACTAATTACCAAAACTTTTACTTTAAAAAAGATACTTGATTAAAAAAAATTATATATACTTAACTAAAAACAAATTTGTACAAAAACGATAATTAAAAAAGAAAAACTTTGAAAAACTAGAAAATTAACATAAAAATTCTCCTCTATTCATTCGTTTTATACAGCTATTACAGAAGTTAAAGACTGAGAATGAGCGTTTACGCGCCGAAAATCGCGCTCTAACTCGTGTCGTATCAAAATTAACGACATCAGCACAAAGTCAACTTCAAAAAAAGAATTAAAATGAAAATTAAATCAAAAAATAAAAAGAAACCAAAATTTAATTATATTAAATGCAATATTCACGTAAAACAAAATAAAAAAAAAATAATTATATAATATATTTTAACTTTATGCTTAAACAAAAAATTCAATATAAAATACTTACGTCTATATATTCATAAAGTTAAAAATATATACCACATCGAAAAAATAAAACCAAATCAGCGCTCAAGATCGTGTTTTGCTAGTGCGACAGTTTCCTGCTACAATAGAAAAATTTATTAGAAATTTTGAAAAAAAAAACAAAATAATATAAAAATAACAAAAAAGATAAAAGATTAAATAACTTTGTGGTTTTGCTGTGGATGTGGCAAAAATCTCTACTTCGATTATCTTAAAATAAATATAGAAAAAGAAAATTACCGTCATATCATGTGTCACCTTTTATGAAACGGGGCTTTTAATCATGGTCACGCATTTTCCGGTATGATGACAAAATCTATTATTGTTGTTTTTTTTTTGTTCTTGTATAATTTTATGATTGATAATATAATAATATTATGTATTTTTTTTTGTCTGTAAAATTGTTCTTCTCATGTTAAGTATTGTGAAGTTTTATTAAATTTTTTTTTTACTCAAATTTCAAAATTAAAAGAAAAACATGTCCCTTGAGTGATAATTGTTATCTAATGTTGTTTGAATTTAGTTTTTTTTTTATCCAGAAAGCATGAAATTTATCTTTATTCAACTTATATGTCTTTGAAGAAATTTGTATTTTTTAAATGTCCGAGAAATGGTGAGTTTATATAAAAATAAAAGCAAAAACATTGGAATTCTCAGATTTTCAATTTATACCTTTTTGTCTCATTTTGATATTTTGGATATGTTCTTAAAAATAGAGAAAACAAAAGAATTTAAATCTTTAGACACCACTCATTTCTATACAAAGTCTCTGAGGAAAAATATAAATTCAACACAAATCTTTCGTCGATTTTGAAGTAAAAAATAAGTGGTCATATTCTCACTACAAAGTGGCACAACCGCTTTGTATAGCATCGCCAATATGGAAATAATCGGCCCTATCAAGGTAACCCTCGGAGTGGAATTCTCTCCGATTTCCTTCTAATCGTGCAATTTGTATGCGATGCTTTGCGATGAAGTACTTGTTTGGTTTTATTCTTCTTGACAGATAATTTTCCGAAGTCCTCCGACAAGTTCTTGTTGCGGAAAGTGTTTTCTTATTTTCAAAAATAGTTAATTAAAATGTTTCTTTATTTTTGTTATCTTTTGTTATTAATAATGGACTGTTTTTTTTAGGCAAAACGAAAAAACAAGCGCTCAGCAATATGATGGAATGGTAAATCTGCTGAGCGAATATCCAGACATAGCTCAAAACTATACAAGAAGCAAATAAGTCTGAATTTCATGAATTTCCTCTTCCGTATTGTTTAAATTTTCATGCTTGAAAATTTCATAACTTGAATCAAAATGTAAACTATGTTGTGTAAGGCAAAACAAACGTTAACGATTTGTGCAGATTTCAAAGTGGCATAGTGCAACTGTCTTGCACCTAACAAGCAACGAAATCTGCTTTTCAATAATCCTATTGCACGTTCAACTATGTTATGAGCTCTTCTGTGACATATATTAAAACGCCTCTCTGCGCTTTGCGGTGTAGGAGTCCTGAATGGTGTCATAAGCCAGGGCTCCAACGAATTTCCTGAATCACCTACAAAAAGAAACAAATTGTTGTAAAAAAAATATTTACTTAAATGATTTCTTTCGAAATACCGTCGTTCAGGACTCAAAGCCCAAACATGAGAGTTGTGGTTTGCTCCCTAGTAGTAAGCATTAAAGGCTCCTATTCTCATTTTGTAGTCGCAAATCTAAAATAAAAATAATTTTAAAGTAAACGGTGATTTTTTAAGAGCTTGAGAACTTTTTTTTAAAAAAACGCATAAAATTTGCAAAATCTCATCGATTCTTTATTTGAAACGTGAGATTGGTCCATGACATTTACTTTTTGAAGATAATTTCATTTAAATGTTGACCGCGGCTGCGTCTTAGGTGGTCCATTCGGAAAGTCCAATTTTGGGTAACTTTTTCGAGCATTTCGGCCGGAATAGCCCGAATTTCTTCGGAAATGTTGTCTTTCAAAGCTGGAACAGTTGCTGGCTTATTTGTGTAGACTTTAGACTTGACGTAGTCCCACAAAAAATAGTCTAAAGGTGTCAAATCGCATGATCTTGGTGGCCAACTTACCGGTCCATTCCTTGAGATGAATTGTTCTCCGAAGTTTTCCCTCAAAATGGCCATAGAATCGCGAGCTGTGTGGCATGTAGCGCCATCTTGTTGAAACCACATGTCAACCAAGTTCAGTTCTTCCATTTTTGGCAACAAAAAGTTTGTTAGCATTGAACGATAGCGATCGCCATTCACCGTAACGTTACGTCCAACAGCATCTTTGAAAAAATACGGTCCAATGATTCCACCAGCGTACAAACCACACCAAACAGTGCATTTTTCGGGATGCATGGGCAGTTCTTGAACGGCTTCTGGTTGCTCTTCACTCCAAATGCGGCAATTTTGCTTATTTACGTAACCATTCAACCAGAAATGAGCCTCATCGCTGAACAAAATTTGTCGATAAAAAAGCGGATTTTCTGCCAACTTTTCTAGGGCCTATTCACTGAAAATTCGACGTTGTGACAGATCGTTCGGCTTCAGTTCTTGAAATGTCAAAGCATACTGAGCATCTTTCTCTTTGACACCATGTCTGAAATCCCGCGTGATCTGTCAAATACTAATGCATGAAAATCCTAACCTCAAAAAAACCACCCTTTATTACTTTATAGGCAAAACTAACATCTTACAATCATAACGTTGTGCCTAAAATGTTCTTTGCGATTGAAAAAAAAATGTTTGTTTTCTACTGGTGCAATGATTTGAACGTGTGTACCATCCAACAATCAATCACTCCAAAAAAATATGATTTGGACAGTTGACATTCCAAGGTCTCTTCCATTATATCTAATGTTTCCTTTAAAATACTGGAAAAAGTCGACTGGCCAACTAAACATTGAAAATCTTTTTCAACACCATGTTGGTAGTTTCCCGCGGCAAAAAAATCTGAGGCAAGCTGCTTATTTATGTTCCAGAGTGACACAATCAGACCAATGATTTGTTTTGCATTTATGTTGAATCTGCTCCAAAACAAAAGCAAACGCATTTTTATTCAGGAAAAAGTTTTTCTTGAATCTGGAAGAGAATCATAGAATTATTAGAAGATACGAATTAGATTAGAAGATAAGTTTATTGCGTTCATTTCGTAATGTTCTCCTATTTTCTTATTTTGCGCCCTTAGCTCATTGGATTCAGCGTCCAATAAAACTTATGTTTCAACAGTTTTTTTTTTCAATTTATATGTTTGAAATAGGGAAGGGACTTTATTCAATAGTTTTGAGTTAAAAATCGTTGCCTTAAAAATGCTAGCGCATTATAATTGAAAAAAATTCTTTTAAAAAGCAATAAATTACGTTCTGCCACCAATTTTTCATGGTTTAAAACGCTTATAGTCATTATTTTACAAAATATATAGCATTTTCGATATATCGGTTAATTTGCACAACTCTGTCTGAAATTTATAACCATCGCATTGCGTCGTCTCATGTCTGTAAAATTTCTTGCGATGACCTAACTCAAACCGGAATTCAATATCCGAAAAAGGATGCGTTGCGGAGAAAGTTCCGCTCCGACGGTTACCTCGATAGGGCTGAATAAGTACCAAAATATGAAGAATAACTCCATCTGTTGGTTTTCTAAGATTTAGTAACTTCTTCCCGTGCAAAATGAAATAATCTGATAAATCTAATGTTTGCACCTGAAAGTATGCAACTCGGATTTTTCTAGGTGTTAAAGTTCAAACTACAACTTAGTTTCTCAACCTTTTTTTTGTCTTGTTTTAAGATTTTTGAATACTATTGCTGAGAAATTTTTATGATTTTGAACACTAAGAGCTTCAAATTATCTGGAAAAACACATCTAAATTTAATTTATGCTGACACAATGTAGTTACGTACAAAGTCTAAAAAAATTCCTCGAAAACAAAAACTGTTTGTCAAATTCGTAAATTTATGTCAGAAGTATTCAAAAAATGCACTTGGTTGCACTTCAAGTTGGTGTTTTAAACGCGGTCGGAAAAAAATTCCTGACGGCTAGCCGCAGCTATTCAGAAGAATGCCTCGAAGCAATATCCCTCCGAATTTTATAAGATCGGAAAGTTCTTCTGCCTCGTTAGAAATGAATAACTAGGTGTCGAAAAAAAAGAGTAACGCCATCTGTTAGCATCTTTAGAATCAATAATCTCACCTTCTACAGATTGGAGTTCTCAAATAGGGGCAATAATTACCCCTGGACGTATGCAACTTCGTTTTTTTGGGGTTTTGAGATTATTATGCGCTTAAAAGTTCAAACAACAATTTAACAATTTAAATGGGGACATCATTGTAACATGTAAATATATTTACATAATATATACATTTTATTCAATACAAGAAAAACAATATTATTATAAAATGTGTGCAATGTCTGCTGGGGTGTGATTTGACTAAAAATACAACACAGTATGTTTTATAGTTGTCAGTAAATAATGGCACGTGCCTTTTCGATGCTCAAATTAATATACAAATTTACTATCAAGTGACATTAGTATTTGCATCATGAACAGCGCCTTCGCCACCACTGCCGCCGCCACCGCATCTGCACATCCTATCCCGTAATTGCTTTTAAACATACATAAATTACATAAATGTATAAATATTAAGATCAACATTTTGAAGTGCACTTCCTTACCTAATTTACCTTACCTGATAAAGTGCTTTAAAAAGTTTGAAATAAATATTTTGTTTTTAAATTATTTTTATCAAATCATTCTATGGACGTCAGAAGATTTTGTCATTGCATTTTACATTTTCACATATTTATAGAGTTATTGCAAATCAGTTTTATTCAAAATTTGACACACTCTTAGAAATAAATTATAATAAGATAAATTAAGTTCTGTTAAAGTTGTTTGCATGCGTTTTATTATAAGTATTCACCTAGCTTATTTTTTGTGTCTAATGTTATTCAAAATGTTGATTATTTTAAGAGTTATTTTATTCCTCTTTTTCCTTTAGTCAGGTTTGCTTGTTATGTACGGCATTTTCAGGAAAATAAGATCTCAGGCTTTTCAGATATATGAATTGAGCTCAGCAGTAACATTTTCTGAATTTTTGTATCAAGTGTTGAAAGTACAAGAAAAAAATCACTTACTCACTTTTCAACAAAGCCCAACATCTCTGATCTTATTTTCCTGAAAAATCCTATTATTTGTGCCATTTCAAGTCATTACCATTTCATTTAACACGATTTATGAAAATAAATGATAATTTGACAGTATTTAAAAGAGTGGTTATTGCGTCCTTGAATTTTCTTACTTCCCATTAATTATGCAAATTTCAACAAATTATTCAGCGGAAAGGGACAATATTTATCGATAAAAGAGTTTCGTTTTTTCAGTATAATGTAAACTGGGGGTTAGCTAAAATAAAATATTTATCGTAATATTCAATATTCAAAAGTTTTCCTCCACACTATTGGTGGCAAATTGCATCAAATTTCAATTTCCGTGGAGATTTATGACACCTGAAAATATTTGGAGTAAAAAAAATATTCTGATGGAAAATAAATTCCCCTGTAGATTAACGATAGGGCCAATTGAGTGCTCCATAACACCATCATAGCTCCAGCGAAATCAAGACTTTCCGTGGTGCAAAAGTCCAGCAAGATATTATCTTACTATTTAATTTGGTCAACTCCTTGGATATATGAAAGTATATATGAAATTTGGAGCTGCTGATGCTAGAAGACACCGTTTGCGTGAACCTTTTTAAGATATTTCGATCTCAAAGGAGTCAAAAGAGTTTGGAAGAAATTTAAGTGAAGCACTTACAAATTATTTTTACACAGATGGGTCAAAAACAAAAGAAGGAGTTGGTGGAGGTTTGTACTCTGAACGACTGAAATTAAGTGTCTCATTCCGCCTTCCCAATCATTGTAGCGTGTTCTAGGCGGAACTTTTGGCAAAAAAAGAAGTCTTGTCTTGGCTCAAAGAAAACGTGATATCAACATCTGATATCCGTATTTTCTCTGATAGCCAGGCCGCTTCTGGACTCTGCCTCTACAAACTCTATAAGAGTCCATAACTGTCGATCATCTCTAATGGAGATGGCGCAACAGTTTAATATTCACCTTTGCTGGGTGCCGGGCCATAGAGACATTCCAGGTAACAGGCAGATGAACTCGCCAGGAACGGTACAGTACAGCCCATCCTACCACGTTTGGCAAGAACTGGCATACCAATCGCTACTTGTAAACTGCTGCTAATGCAAGACGCTGTGAGGAGGGCAGGAACTAGGTGGAACAACATCACCACGTGTCAAGTCACAAAAAACATCTGGCCAACAGTAGACTTAAAACGTTCAAGGTGCTTGCTCTCTCTAAGCAGATCGCATATTAGCTCGATAATAGGTGTCATAACCGGACACTGTCTAATAGGAAAGCACGCCACGAGACTAGGCGTATTATCAAATGACTTGCAGAAGCTGTATGGACGAGGAAGAGGAAGAAACGGTTCTTCATCTTCTCTGCACATGCCCTGCTCTAGCTCAAAATCACAATAATTACCTAGGAGAATTCTTCTTTAACGATCTAAATCATATCGGTATAATCAGCCTCTCACGTTTCGTAAGGGACTCAAGATGGTTCCATTGAGCTTAGGAGGAAGCCTCAAGATTCATGTGGTATCACAATGGGCCATTAAACCGGCCTAAGTGTGTCCGTTTCCATATTGGACAGCCACTATAACCTAACCTAACCTAACTCACAAAATCTCTTTTTAATTTCGTGCTCGAGAAAGTTAAATATATGAAATGTTTATTATGATTTTCCATTAGACATTAATTTAACGAAAGTGTCACTTTTGCTGTTTTTGGGACATTAATATTGTTAAAAATTGTGTTTGATGCCCACTTTCACTTATCGTGAATATGCTTTTCAAAAGTGTGGGGGGGGGGTTCCACAATTCGTTATTGTGAATTAGATTTTCGAACCTGCAAATGGATGTTCTGTATTTCGGTTTGTTCCATTTTTTAAACGCATTCAAATCACATTTTTTATTCCTGTGAATTGATCTTTGATAGCTTTCTTCTGCTAGGAATCGGAAGTTTGCAGCAAGTTTTTGAATTGAAGGAATCGATGAAGGTATCATAAAAGGTTTTATTTCCCTTAGAACATATAAAAAAAAGCGTCTTTGCTTAATCTAAAATTACATAAATAAATAAAATAAATTGGGTGGCGCAACAGTCCGTTGTGAACTAGGTCCTAGTGACTTACAACTCGCAACCATTCCTGTGTGAGAGAACTGTTGTCAGGAATGGAAGGGACCTACAATTTCAGGCCGAATCCGAACGGCTAATTTGAGAAAGCACTTTTTCATGGCAAGAATTACTCTTGAAGGAAAGAGCAAGAGCCCTTGCATGGCAGTAAATTTTGTAAGATCTTAAAAAAAATTGGAAGCCTCCACGAATTTAAAGGCATTTTAATATCAAAGTGGTGATCTCTTATTCAAAGAAAAGATCTTATGAAGTATTACAAAGATTTAAGTCGTTTTTAACAGCAAACCGCTTCCTGGTGAATATCGTTAAATTAATATCAAATCTTTGATAAAATCTTTACTTATACAACTTATCTGTATAAGAGAGATCCACCCTTCCCGGATTGTCTTGTCTGGTCTAGACTTCCGATTCATATTCTGTTCTTGGTGCAGTTCTCAGTTAAAAGTAGTCTTTTAACAACAAAGTCTAAAGCAGTAAAATAAAAATTGAATTTTCATATATAAAAAGTAAATAATTAAAAATATAAGGTTGTCATATCCATTAACAAGTTTTGAATTCAAGTAAATTTCTACGAAAAATTAATCATCCTCCCAAAACAAAATAAAACAAATTAATTATTTCCATGAAAAAACCTTAGCTAATACTGAAAATAACAGTTTACAGTTCCTGCGAAGTCAAACAATCTAAAAAACGTTGAGCAAACGATTTTCTTTATATATGTACATCAAAAAATAAACTCATAATTGAAGAATTTCAAATATCGTAATTAAAGAAGTACTTTCGATTTTGAAGAGCGATCGTGTTCGTTCTGCTTTTTTTAGCAACAGAGCTCTGGTTTTTAATTCTAAGAAATAAACTGCAACAAAAAGTATTTTAATTATAAAAATATAAAACATTCAAAAACCACCACAGAATGTAGCAAAACAAAAAGACAGACAGAATTTTGAAACTGAATTCTTTCCTAAATTCTTAAAAATCATACCAAGCTCTTGCCTTGACATTTTATTGTTTTAAACCGTCTCTATAAATTTTACTTGAATTATTTCATACTACGATACCTGTCTCAAAAATCAATTTAAAACATTCAAATGTGCACACAAATAACACAACAAATTTGGATTGTCAGAAACGTTTCTTTGAAATGTATCAATATACCTTATAAAATAAATGCTTTTCATTGCAATCGCTGAGAATTTTAATTTACCGTTATATAAATGCTTTCTAATAGCACACCTATGGATCAATGTTGATCTGCCTAATTCTTAAGCCTTACACTTTTGATGTTGTATTTTGTTTTATATTTTTATATAAGAAATAAAAAAACTATGTTCTTCACTAATCCATGCTCGGTTTTGCAAAAATATATATTTATTTTTTGTTTACAGTTTTATATATATGTGGTTTTTATTATAGTGTCACTAGAGCGAAACCAATGTTAAATTGCATTCCTAGTGCACTTTTCAGTTATGCATTTGAAATTTGAAAAAATAATGAAATATGACTTTGTTTTCCTTATCCCAGTGTTTTTTTTTAACAAATTTAATTTTTTAACTTATTCCAACTAACAATTTTGTGTTGTTTTTATTTTCTTTCTTTTCCACACAGCAATTGGAAGTTTTCAAAACGGAAAATCAACGCCTTAAAGAAGAAAATGGAGCGCTAATTAGAGTAATTAGTAAATTAAGCAAATGAAAAATAAGAATTATTAATTATAATTTCTCTAAACAATTAATATACAAAACTTTTGTTTTCCTTCTTCACTTTACTTCACTTCTATTATATAAATACAAAAACAAACAAACAAACTAAACAAAAAAAAAAAGAATTTTCAACCAAATTATGAGACACTCTTGATTGTTAGACCATGAACATAAACAAAAACAAAAATTTATTAATTGATATGATTACAATTTATTATAAATATTGATGATGATGTGTAGCAATTTAAAACATTTATTCACTATGTAATTTAATTTTATAAATATTGTTTATTGTCAAAATTTGTTAAATAAAAAAAAAATCGTTAATTTTATTACATTTATTAAATTAAACAAAAGAAGAAAAAAATACAAAATAATTAAAAAACTATATAAAAGAAATTATATATAATGTAAATGTTATAGTTTATTGAAATAAAAAAACAAACAAAAATACTGAAAATTAAAAACAAAATATTTTTAGACGTTAGTTAATAGAGAAAGAAAAGAAAAATCAACACGTTACAACAACAACAAAATGTTAAACTTAACCCTATTTATGTGAAACAGAAAAAAGAAAACAAAACAAGCAGAAAAATAGTTCACTCAGAACTTTTGTTTATTTTTAATCGTTAAATTTTCTTCTTTAATTTTTAAGTTTTCTTTTTTAAATTTTTTTATTTAAGACTTAACCGCATTGAGAAACCGATTTTTATATTATTATTTTTTTTTGTTTAAATATTATTTATAATTATTTTGTTTTAATGTACTAGACGAATGCAAAAGAATTATAAAAAAAATAAAACTATAACTACTCATATTAAACTATTATTATAAAACTGAATGAAAACTGAATAACTAAAAAACATAAATATTGTCAAGATATAAACAAAAAAGAATTATTATTGTGAATCCATAAGAGAGATAACATAGAAGTAATAACAGAAGAAACAAAAATATGAATGAACTTTAAACCTTGAACTTTGAAAAGAATCAACAAAACAAAAATAGAAAAAAGTCGGAGACAAAACTTTATCAAATCATCAATCACCAAATTTTTATATTCAACCTTCCGATTAAACTATTATATCGTTGTTTCCCTTCTTCTTTATTTTGTATTTTTTCTTTTTTGATAAACATTTTTCTGTTAACAATATTTATAGTTTTAATTAAAACAACAAAAGAAAATACTTTGTGTGGATATATCACGATTTTATCACTTATTTTATTTTTATTATTATTTTTAAATTATATTTTTGTTATTTATTGAATTTAATAAAAAAAAATTTCAAATTAACTATGAAAGCAAAACAACAACAAACAAACAAAAAAATTAATGTATGTGATCAAATTTTATACTTTTGTGTTTCATTTTTTCGTATAGTTTATTTGTCTGCCAAATGTATCGAATCAGTCGGTGTTTTTGATTCAATATTGTGGTTTTTGAAAGGGTCACTTCATGGATGTTCGCTTCATTTCAAAAGTCATATTTCGTCCCCTCAGAATCAAAGTGATCTTTTGAACATATATTAAAGCATTGATTCTAAAAACAAACATGTTTTGAACGTAATATTAATAATACAAACAAATTAAATTTTGACTAATGTCACTTTGCTTCTGATTGGATCATATTCTAATGTTGGCCAACGAGAACAGATAAACTCCAATTTACATTAAAAATGTTAATTTTTAGGTTCATATTAGACATTTCAGGTAACATATTTGCAGCATCAAATTTTGAAAAATCGTGTTGCTACTTAAATTTACAACTAGGTTCCCGAAATTGAGTGAAATGAAGTCGTGTACAATTTTGTATTGTATAGGTTCTAATTTTTCCATCGAGTGGTCGACAAGATTTTTTTTACTGACATCAAAATTGCACTTTTCCAATGGAATTCGGTGGCCTTATACTCCTATTATGGTTGGCGAATCCAACGTTTAAAGTGAGATGTTTTCATTAGCGAACTAAGTCATTCGACATACTACGGTTGGCGAACTTTAAAATTCAAATACAAAATGAGCAACAGATTTTTTTTAGAGAAAAAGAAAATTACAGAATAAAAGTAAGAATGCTTCGACTGCGCAAGAATATTCGAGACAACTGTAATGTCTTGGAACTCCCTAATCATCTGTTAGTAGACAAAATATTTTGTACTGGACATTCTTTTAATTCTAATTAATTCTTAAGTCTCAGATCATATTTTCGACTGAATAAGGAAGCGTTTGTTTTCGTATTAAACACCTCCTCAATCCCTGCTATACTAAAATTAGCTTGTGCCCTTAGATTTTTTGCTAGTGGGAGTTATCAGAGCAGCGTAGGAAATGATTTTGATTAAGGCCTGTCACAATCCTCGGTTTCCTTAGTATTAAAAGAAGTTGTGTGTGAAATTGAAGACAAATTATGTCCAACCTGGATCAGTCTCAAGTCTCAACATGTCATCCGATGAAAAACAAAACGCAAGAAACTACTTTTTTCAGCGGTCAGGTTACCAGGAGTAATTGGATGTGTTGATGGAACCCATATAGGAATCGTTGCTCCGGTTGAGTTCCATCTTCAGTATCCTAAAGAAAAGAAAAGGATATAACAGCAATGATAGTAAGTTTTTTCCTTGAGATTAGCTTTTGGTTTTTAGTGCAAGGGTTAAAGGTGTTACCTACTATCGTCTCGTTGCTCAGTCCTTTCAGAAACGTAAGTTCTTGTTCAAGGCAGTCTTTATTCAATAAGTAACACTTCAAAGCCAGAAATACAATAGAAGGGACTATTGGCATTCTTAAAAGTCGATTTCAAAGGCAAAACAAATTGTGAATGCGCATGCTGTGCCTTCAATAATATTTTTATAAAATACCAAGTTACAGATCCAAAGATTGTAGAAGAGGAAATAAATTTACCGACAGAAGGAATACAACTTGAAACTCCAAGCAGTGCAGAAGCCGAATGTAGAAGGAATCGAATAATGAAATCTCTGTAAATAACAAACATAACATTGGGATGCAATTCAGGTTCAAGTTTATTTTGCCTTTATAAAAAATGTTTCAGTTGTTTATTGGCTTCACCAGAATCTTTTTCAGGCAGCACTTTAACGTCTTGTAAGCCAATTAATAAGACCTATGTAATTTGGCTAGATGAACCAAAGCACATACCTTCTGGCCTTACAGCTTGCTCAAGTCCAAGCACTTCATCCACAGCTTGTTCCAGATTGAGTTAAGGAAACTTGGGAGTATTTATTCATCGAAATTTTAATTTTGATTTAAAGTGTATAATCCAGCAAAACCTGTCGAATAAATCCAAGTTTTTTTTCCGAATTCACAATACCTTGTGCCATTATTTTCCATCGCGAGTAGGTGGCCCAAGTGAGTTGAGGGTTGTAGCAAATTGGTCACAAATTCTACAACACCTAACGCTAGATTCGGGTTCGTTTCCATCATTTTGACAAGCTTTTTGATCTCGACCTTTTCTCACACAATATGAACGTTCGACAAATAATAACACGAATGCCGTTCAAATCAACAAATATTTGATAACGACAATAGGTTGAGATCAATCTTCGAAAAATGTATGACATTTAAGTCGAATTAACGTTTATTCATTCGACTAGCCAATGGTAATAGGGGTATTAATTATAATTCGACTTCAAAATTAATATATGTATCACTTCAGGTTTTTAAGATATCACGTTTTAAAATTAGGAAAAAGCACGTTTTATGTAGATAAGGATTTTTGAGGCTTTACAATAAATTGTGAGATGATTTTGAGTTTTAACTAAGGCTTAAAATATCCGTTTATAGTTGCTTTTACGATTTTTTAAAGGGAATAATTTAAAAACTTGATGTGATGAAACAATTTAAGGGTGAGATTCGAATTAAGGACATCTTAATCCTTTAAATAAGTGTTGTTTTGTTTGTGGGACAGAAAATAAAATAATTTTGTCGACCAGTGTTATTTTGAATATTTTTCTAAATCACTTCAAGTGAAATGCAGATATGCGTTGCTTTGCGGTTAGCAGTTTTCAAGGATCCGTTGAAAAAGACTGATTTAGCTATAGGGTGAAGCACAGCCGAAAAAATATCTTGAAAGTTGTTTTACTCCAAAGGTTATGGGAAAGACATAGGCCGTGCTTAAAATCTGTTTTAATTCATCGAAGTAGAAGCTCGAATCAAGACTATTACAAACATTAGTTATGCTTCATTTTCTTTAAATTGGAATCAATTCAAATCACAACGTCTTAATCTAGTAAAATTCAAATCACTTAAAAATCGCCAAAATCGACAAGTAGAACACGAAAATTCACTTCATTTTAACTTCGAAAAAAATGAAATTGGTATCGAACAAATTAATTTCAAACTCCAGTTTTTATTTTGAATCGATTTGAATTTCATTTTAAGTGAAAGTTAAATATAGTACCTCTCTATTATTTTTTAAGGTTTTATACTTTATGACAGTTTTTGTGCAGTCGTTTTATTTTGATTTTAAGTTTTTTTTTTTAAATATTAAATGTCTTGCCTTCGAGTTAAATTCCATAAAATCAAGTGATTCATAATTATTTGTGTTTTTATTAAAATGATTACTGCCATTTTGACTGAAAACTTCCGAAATAAAGGTTCTATTAAAGCACTTTTTTAAGTTTACTAAAAACCAATTGAGTTATTTGAAAAATTTCCAAAGTCTTGTCAATATATAAAAATAGGAACAACCATAAAAGAAATTTTCATAATCAGAAGAAAAGTTCATATAAAATACATTTATCAAATTCAAATAAAATATTAATCCTGCATTTTCATACTTAAAATCATATCATATCAAAAAATGCAATATATCTTGTAACGTGTCATTTATTTGTGTCTGCATTTGTGTGATCGCTTTTAATCTACATATATTTATTTTCTTAATTTAATTTTAGTTGTTTTTTCTCAAATTTCTTTTTCCTACCATCTTTTTACAAACAACAAATAAAGAAAGAAAAACAAACAATTTTATATTATCCTGATCAAATAAATAATAATAATAAAAAAAAAACATAAAACATTTTGATAGATAAATTATAGTACATTTAATATAATTATATATACATACAATAAATACATAATATTTTATTGGTAAATTAAAAATTAAATAAATGCATACACAAATTGTTGTTTATTTATTTATTTATTTAAATCTATGAATTTATCTCTAAGTATATACATATACATACATCAAACATTACAATACTTTAACTGTGTTACGCTAATAATATATTTGATATAAAACAAACAAAAAAAAACAAGAATAAAACATTTATTAAATTTATTAATTGTGTTTAGTTTAAGAAGAAGAGATTTTGGTAGTTGGTTCGAATAGAATTATACCAATATAACTTATAAAAATAGTCATGGCCGAAATAAAAGGAATTACAATCAATTGTTGGTAAATATATCTACAGCAGCGATTTAAGGTAACAAATCTTAAATGAAATAAATCTTAAATCTTAATCTTAATAATAATTAATAAGATTTAGGTCCAATTGCTGATAATTCCACTAAAAAAATAAATGTTTTATATGTAATATTTTATATTTCGTCCCCATAAACGATTTGTTCGATTCAACTGCAAAGGAGATAAGGTAAGCTTCCGGTGTTTTAGAGTCAACCCAACTGGGGAAAACCGAAATGGTCTAAGGAAGGAATACATGCAACGCCCATATTTGAGGGACCAAATTTTTGCATGACCAAACATTTCGGCAAAAAATAACGCAATGACCTAAAGGCAGTAAGAATTGTTGAAAATTCGTAAAAAGCATTAGGGCCTCTACGCTTATTGACACTCCTTTAAATAGATGTATTGAGAAAACTAATTTAACTAACTAACCAGATAGTGTCATGGCCCCACCAGTTCTTAACCGAGTGAATGATTCTAGGGAACAAATTTTTTTTCGTACTCGAACTGTTGCCGGAGTATTAAAAGATCGCAACATTCCAAAAAAACTGTGGAAGAACATAAAATCTCTTGGTAATACGACGAAACAAAAGATTGCTGACGATGACTGTGATGTAAATGAACTAAACAAACAGTTCGTAAGTTCTGTTTCTGACACAAATAATGGTGTTGCGTTTGACACAAACTTTGAAGGAAGTCATGAGCTTCTCTCAAGTTTCAGTTTTAAAAAAGTTTTTGAAGTTGAGGTATTTAAGGCCGTAAAAGACATAAAATCGGACTCTATTGGACTAGACAATATGCATCCTAAGTTTGTAAAAAATATTCTTACTTTTATATCTCCTTTCTTGACACATATCTTTAATTCAATATTAACAAAGTCCTGTTACCCGGCACTATGGAAAGCTTCAAAAATATTGACAAGTCTTAAAAAGTCAAATTCGCAACAAAAAGAATACCGACCTACCATTCATCTCAAAAGCGATCGTTAGTGAGCAGATAACAGCATTCTTGGAAACACGGAATTTAATTACACCGACGCAATCTGGCTTTAGACCGAAACACAGCTGTACGACTGCGCTTCTTAAAATAAGCGACGACATACGACAACAAATCGATAATAATAAAGTCACAACTCTGGTTCTCCTTGATTTCTCTAAGGCGTTCGACACTGTTTCACATACAATTCTTCTGAAAAAACTGAGTTCTTTCTTCTTCTTTGAAAACTCAGCCTTAACCCTCATAGCACAGTATCTAAGCCATCGAACTCAGGCTGTTTTTGCTAACTCTAGGCTGTCGGATTTCCTCCCTACCCCTAATGGTGTGCCCCAGGGATCGATTTTGGGACCACTCTTATTCACACTTTTCAATAATGACCTTCCATCTGTACTCCGGCATTGCAAAATTCATATGTATGCTGACGGCGTTCAAATTCATTTGAGCTACAAAATCGGCATGGCTGAAGACGCAACTGCCAGAATAAATGAAGATTTGATGTGTATAAACCAGTGGTCCAGGGAGAATCATCTTAAACTTAACCCTAAGAAATGTCAGGCAATCGTCATCAGTAACACTGCAATAGATACATCTTATTTCCCTAGTATTGAACTTGAGGGGAAAACGTAAAGCTACGTTAGAACAGTTAAGAATCTTGGGATTGTTTTTAACCAGAAACTTACATGGGACGATCACTTGACTTGTGCCGTTGGTCGAATATATGCTGCTTTGCGGGTTTTATATACAGTGTCGGACAAAACTAAAGCACGAAATCATTTTATTTTGAAAAAAGTCAAATAAAACTACAAATTAAGATATAAAATAATTTTTTTTTAATTTATTTTAAATAATAATATTATTGTCTTAAATTAACAGTATTTAGATTTGCTATAATTATTTACATATTTAAAATACTGCAAAATATTTAGAATTATTATGAAAAACGATTGGACAAAACTAAAGCACATTTCACAAACACAATCTTTAAAACTATTTAAATTTCAATACTTAGTGGCATATCCTTTATTTTTTATGACGGCAGCACGTCGAATCGCCATGGAGTTGATAAGGTTTTTTATGTACTGGCTGAGAATACTATTCCAAATACTTTGAACCTGTTGAAAAAGTGAGTCTTGGTTTTTGCAATTGGAGCGATCAATCCTCTGATCTACAATTCCCCATAGATTCTCTATGGGGTTGAGATCAGGGATTGTGCTGGCCATTGCATTACTTTAACATTATTTTGATTTAATCAATCCTTCACAACTTTAGCAGTATGTTTAGGATCGTTGTCATGTTGAAATATCCATCTCAATGGCATGTTTTCTTCTGTATAATGATACATGACATTTTGAAGGATATCTCTATACATGAAACGATCCATTTTACCTCTAATTCTGTGGATCCGGTCCGACTCCTTCACTGGAAAAACATCCCCAGACCATAATACTACCCCCACCGTGTTTTATTGTTCCTTTTGAATAGCGAGGATTTAAACGTTTACCTTCTGGCCTGCGTACTGTATGAAATCCCTCGGATCCTTTCAAATTGAACTTCGATTCATCAGAGAAGAGGACCGTCCTCCATTTCGCCGCATGCCAGTTCAAATGTGCTTTTGCAAATTAAAAGTCTGGCACGTCTGTTCTTCGCAGAAATAAATGTTTTTTTTTTGCTGTTCGATATGATCGGAGGCCAACATCAACCGTTCTTCTCCGGATAGTCCTGCTTCATATTTTTAAATCCAATTTTTTTTTTAATGATTTCCGATGATATGAAATAACCCTGACGATTTTTCTGTCTTCGCGATTTGAAGTTTTTCGCGGTCTACCACCACTATGAATAGTTTGCACTGTTCCTCGAGCACGAAAACGAGAAATTACTCGGGAAATCACTGAATGATTAATACCTTATTTTTTGCTTATGAATGGAACTGATTCACCATTATTGAAATCAGACACAATTTTTTCTTTTAATTCGTCGGAGTTATTATCGCAAGCCATTTTAAAATCTCGATGCAATGCTTACAACAGATGACGCGGAATGGTGAACAATTCATTTTTCTTAGTCGCAATGAAGAAAACATAAGAAAAAAACAGTTATTTTTGTTGTTCTCAATAAATAACTGTAAAATATAGACCAAACAGATGAGTTATTTTAAAATAGGCTACATGTGCTTTAGTTTTGTCCAATCGTTTTTCATAAGAATTCTAAATATTTTGTAATATTTTAAATATGTAAATAATTATAGCAAATCTAAATACTGTTAATTTAAGAAAATAATATTATTATTTAAAATAAATAAAAAAAAATAATTTTATATCTTAATTTGTAGTTTTATTTGACTTTTTCCAAAATGAAACGATTTTGTGCTTTAGTTTTGACCGACACTGTATATCTGCCAGTTGTCTTCCAGTTTCAACATTTTCTGTCAAGTCGCGTTTAATAAGATTAAGATTCAATTTTGAAGTATTTTACCACCATAGCATTTAAACTGTAAAAACCTTTTCTATTTAAATATTGGTGTTGTAACTGAGCAGAAGCTATGATACCAATGTGAGTTCTGTCTACACTTCCAACTATCTCTGGTAAGCCTGCTCTTTGAAAACAATAATTTCTCGCTTCTTTTTTTTTCATTAGTCGACATATCTGCGTTGATCCAAACTGGGCAGATTCTTGCTTCAAGCAAATTAAGAACTTCGCTTAAAACTACTGAAACTGTAGGTTGGCAGAAACCTATAGCTCAAAGTCATTTCGTACACAATTTTGATAACTTCCACATCCGAGAAATCGTAGTGCGCACGGAAGTTTTAAAATTGGTGAAATTGCAAGATTTGAGTCGTTTGAAATCCTTAACTTATCTGACTTTAAACATATTTAAATGCGTGTTTGGTAAGCCGAAAGTATAACACAAATTTTATCAAAGTTACCCATGGTTAATTTTATTACAAGTTATCTGGTACTTCCAGTGGGTTGGAAGCATCTCTTAAACTTCTCCTCAATCTGCAGATCACGATTTTTTCTTCTTTATTTGTAACTTCTTCATTTTCATCCTCGAAAAACAATTCAACGCTGCTAATCACTTACTTTTCTTTTCCTTATTTTTACAAAAAAAAAAATATTCTTCAATCTGACTTTACAAATATTTGTGATATGAATAACATTTCACTTTCAGTTTTTAATGTTGGCAGTTTTGTTTTCAAACACGAACTACGGAGTTCGCCATTGGTAATACCACCAAACTGTTAATTCGCCAAAACATTCGACTTTAGGCAAATTTTCGATTCGCGAGTGATAATACGCCCCAAAGGCTAACCTTCTTCTCCCGCAAATTACCGACCGATAGCACTAACGTCCCTTCTTGCCAAGGTCATAGAAACGTTGATTAATTATCAGCTCAAGAAATATCTTCAGGAATGAAAACTTCTTAATGAACGGCAGAACGGCTTTCGTAGCAATAGGTTGCATAAAGTAAAATTATTGCACTTGATAATTCAGAGGCATTTGATCAAGTTGATTCAATTCTGAAACCCATAATATAAATGCTGGTATGCCTCAGGGCTCCATTTTGTCTCCGACCATTTTCTCATTTTTATACATAAATGATCACCTGTCTGCAACTTCTAACTATTAATTGTTTCGCTGACGATAACATTCTTAGGTTATTATATTCGATTGCAGACTCACAACCAACCTTTTCAGATGTTGGATTGCAACGATAGAATATGATAAGCTCTCATAAATTGCGACATATACAGCATTATACAATGGGGAATAAGAAACCGTGTGGAATTTAATGCTTCAAAAACCACCTTTTTTGGAGCGATCACATACGCGATGTCGCCATAAATGCCAAAAGATGTCTAAATTTTTTGAGACGATGCAAGCAATTTTTCTCTACGTCTGATCTGGCTACAATCTTCAAAACCTATATACGTTCAAAACTTGAATAAAACTCGCATCTTTGGGCTGGAGCTCCAGTAACCTGAACCTCTTCAACAGTTTTCAAAGAAGAGCTTTTAAAATGATTGGTGACATTAACATCATCAATTCGATTACGTCACTCGAACATCGTCGTAAAGTTTCTTGTCTCAGCCTATTTTGACCTTATTTTAACGGACTACACTCTAGAGAAATAGACAGTTGCATCCCTCCCCTTTAACAATTTAACCGCGCTTCTAAGAATGCCCAACAGTATACTCTTGAGTCCAACTTCGGCCGTACTATGAAGTATAGAGATTCATTTTGTATCCGTACTTCGCCAATGTGCCTTGTTATGTTCAGGAATTCAAAATTAGTGTACATCGACACCTCCTATCCAACTCTTCCCTCCAATGACTTCAATGAGCGTACACCTTTCATGCAATTACACCTTCCATAAATATTGTCCGTTAAGGTTATCCTCGTACCGGATACAAAGAACAATTCTAGTGCTGACTTGGAACTTCGATACATTTTTAAAACAAAATTGTTATTTTTGTATGTGAAGCAAGTGTTATAAAGGAAAAGTGCATTCCTAAGATCATTTATTATCCGCTTAGTCAACAAAGTTATCAAGGTTAATTTTTGTAGATAAATTATTAGGACAACAAAAAACTTTAATCAGAGGTTCTCTTTTTCAATCTTAATGATGGCAATAATACTTTTTTCCGCTAAATTTTATGATCTCAAGTCGAAGAAAAAATCACAAAACCATAAACTTAATATGTTTCATAAAAAGAATTCTTATATCAAATTCTGAATTCAAATCAAGTGTTTTATCTAGTTTTTAAAAATACCTGTTAAGATAGCAACGGTGGAGCGCGGTGGTTGTGGTTATGACACATAATTTGTTTTTACTTTTTGTAAGTATGTTTTTTCAATATCATCATTGTTTGAGGCTTATTAGTAAAAAAGAATAAAGAGGTTTTGATAAATATACGAATAATATTGACAATCAATCAATTTCCAGACTCTTTTGTCCACCTTGGAGCAAATAGAAAGTTTATGTAATGTATGTCAAAAGAATTATGCAGCATGTCTAGATGAAAAACGTTTTGCATTGTGTACTGGAGGTAAGAATTGATTATTGTTTTTAACCAGACATTTTCAAACCCTCGTGTAATTTTATGTCCCTAAAAGGAAAACCCGAAGACAAAATTTACACCTGTCCCGATGGATATGTTTGTACCAAAAGTACATCTGTTTGTTTGCCACAATCAGAGATGAACCCAGTTACAGCTTCTTGTGAAATGACTTGTGGTCTATGCAACTCACCTGGGAAGCTATTTTCTTGTTTAAGTAGTTCAACGTATGCATTTTGCTTTGCTAAAGATGTACCAGATTTAACCGCAAAAGGAGTATGTCCTGATGGATATGTTTGCAACTTGAAGAGCAGAGAAATTTGTATGAAGGCGACTGAAGATGTTGTAATGTTTTGAAGTATTTATTTGAAAATGCAAACATATTCTAACATATTGCTTTAAGCCATCATGCAATGCAGTGTGGGATGAAAATGACTCCATTACCACTTCTGGAACTACTGAAATTGATGTGACAACTTTTAAGCCAAAAGTAACAACAAGTCAATGGGAAACTAAAAATGAGGAGGATGACGCAACAGTCGGAGTTACTAGTCCCGAAATTACTACTGAAGTTTCGTGTCCAACTGAATCAACTTTATCAACAACTCAAGCAACTGAATATGAATCAAACTTCTGTAATTTAATACAATCTGAAGGTTTATATAGATCAGAAGGTGATACAACTTGCCAAAAGTAAGTAACTTTAATGACTTTTCACACAAAGTTTTGTAAGTGAGATAAAAGGAATGTATAAATTAATTATTTTATGTATTCCCTCATTTTCAGATTTGTCTTATGCTACTTTCTAGCTGGGCAATTCTTGGAACTTCAATACTCGTGTTCTAGCACGGATTTCTTCAACGAGAAAACAAAAAACTGCGAAACCGAAAAACCAATTGATTGTTTATAAATGTTTCTTAAAATAAAGCATACTCTTAAAAAAAAACTATACTCCCATTATTTTTAAATTAATAAACAAAAAGAAGTGATTACAAATGAACAAAAATAATCGATCGCTAACGTGATAAGTTTGGGATCATCTCCATTTTAACATTTTTGGAACCATACAATTTCACTGTTTATATTTGTAATTTGAAAATAACGCAACAGTCTGTAGAAAACAAAGGGCCCTAGTGACTTACAAATTTCAACCATTTCTTTGTGCATGTCATTTCAGGGTTGGACGGACCAACATTTTGTATGCCACATCCAAATGGTTAATTCTGAGAAAGCGCTTTTCATGTCAAGAATTACTCTTGGAGGATTTGTCATATGCTCGCAAGAGGCAGTACCCATGAAAAAAAAAAAAACGTTACATGGCATAGGCAGGGATTGAACCCAAGACATATAGCATGACAGTCATGTCACGGGTACTATGGTTTTAAAACAAAGCCACTTTAAAAATGTTAAAGACGGAGACCAAAAACCTTGTTTTAAAGGCTACTTGCTAAGGTAAAATACAAAATAGTTTTTAGCAATAAATTGTATCATTAGTTTAAAATTAATCTAGTGTCTTGCTTAGTTTTTGGAAGTTCTTATTATTTTTAAAATCTTCATTTGACTCTATATTATAATGTTTTGAGAAAACTTGAATTTAATGCTTTCATATTTTTAAAAATAACTCTATAGAGTTAACTAAGCCGTTTTTATATTTATAGGTTTAAAAATCCATCACGTATTTTATTGAAAAGGGGACTACTTAATAGATTCATATTTTAATTTAAAATTAAATTAGATACAAAATATTGATGATTTCATATTCATACTTACTAAAATAAAAATTCTCTTTATTATTATATTTCTCTCTTTATGTATTTTATTAAATGTAAGTTAAAAAATGTTTTCACTGTTTCGATGTTAACAATTTTATTGCCATACAACATTTACTCGTTTTAGGCTTGCAATTTTTAATTTGCACATTAATTTATCTGAATTTCTTGGAAATAATCTTCTTTTCGTTAAAAAAAAGATAGTCATGGTTTGGTATGCAGATAAAAAGGCATTTTGTTTATTACAACAAGGAATAACTAAGAGTATTGTTTATAGTTTAAACAAATGCTTAATATGTACGTGTTATAAGAACGTGAATTTTTAACGATGTAAACATTCAGATATCAATGGGTTATCTATTTTGCGGTTTCAAAAGTAAACGTAAATAATTATTTTGATTTATTTTTCGACACATATTGGAGTGTATCTAGGCCATAAGTTGATGAATTATGGTTTTTAAGTGCTCAAGAGTTAAAGGCTTATCTGCATAAACACGGTCTTTCGCGTAGCCTCACTCTTCAAAATTTTGCCAATTGCTTGACGATTATGTAAGCCATAATCTCCTCTTGAAGCAAGGTTTTTGGCTATGTCAGAATCACAATAGTAGTACCCGTGGCAT
Organism: Eupeodes corollae; assembly: GCF_945859685.1. Lineage (NCBI taxonomy): Eukaryota > Metazoa > Arthropoda > Insecta > Diptera > Syrphidae > Eupeodes > Eupeodes corollae. The sequence goes on along the minus strand of NC_079148.1, from coordinate 141,874,549 downwards.
GATGGTTAGTGCGTTGGACTGTGAAAAAAGTAAGTTATGGATAATTAGGCTAGTTTTATGAATTTTTGTCTAGCTTTAAGATAGGTTTAAGAATGAATTAATAAAAATGAATTAAAAAAAAAGAGGCTGGGATGCGACCCACACTGATAACTTCCCATCCCGTCTGTCGATTTGTCTTGCTTAAAAGTTTGTCTTTATGTACTCGTATCAATTTTACCAAATTTGCGTACTATTTTTTGTAGATTTTATTTTTTATGAAAAAACGGACTGTTGGATTCTTGTATAAAAATCACTGAATATCGAAAACAATATTTTCTGTAAAATAAAATAAGCTTGAAGCCAATATTTTCAATTTTTGAAAAGCTATTTGAGTCGAAAGTAAATTTTTACTAAGTTTTAGTATTGTTTTTTTTTAGAGTTTTATTTTTTGTAAAAAAAACTGTCAATTCGATTTTTTCAAAATTCTACAGAATGTTGAAAACAATATTTCTTATAAGATGAAATTAGTTTGAAGCCAATATTTCAAATTTTTGAAAAGATATTTGAGTCGAAAATCAATTTTTACCAACTTTTGTTAATTTTTTTTTTAGGTTTTTAATTTTTTGTACAAAAACTATCAATCCGATTTTTTTTTTAAATTTTATTAAATGTTAACAAAATTTTTTGAAAGATAAATGTAGTTTACAGCCAATATCTACAATTTTCGAAAAGTTTTTTTGAGTCGAAAATCAATTTTTACCAACTTTTATACATTTTTTTTAGGTTTTTATTTTTTGTAAGAAAACTGTCAATTTGATTTTTGTCAACATCTTTCAGAATGTTGAAAACAATATTTCTTATAAGATAAAATAAATTTGAAGTCTAACTTTCAAGTTTTTGAAAAGATATTTGAATCAATATTCAATTTTTACCAACTTTTTTTAATTTTTTTTCGGTTTTTAATTTTTTGTAAAAAAAACTGTCAATTTGATTTTCTTCAAAATTTTAATGAATGTTGACAACAATATTTTTCGAAAGATAAAAGTAAATTAAAGCCAATATCTTAAAGTTTTGAAAAGATATTTGAGTCGAAAATCAATTTTTACCAACTTTAATTCATTTTTTTTTTAGGTTTTTATTTTTTTGTAAGAAAACTGTCACTTCGATTTTTTTCAAAATTTTACCGAGTGTTGAAAACAATATTTCTTATAAGATTAAATAAGTTTGAAGCCTAAATTTTAAGTTTTTGAAAAGATATTTGAATCGATATTCAATTTTTACCAACTTTGAGTAATGTTTTTTTAGATTTTTATTTTTTATAAAAAAAACTGTCAATTCGATTTTTCTCAAAATTTTATCAGATTTCAAAAACATTACACTCCGTTGCTCAAAATTGTTTTGGAGATGAAATCATATTTCAGTCGTAAAATTTTGGAGGTGACAAATTTTTTTTTTCAGTTTTATTGATTTATAAAAAACCGTTATATTGATTTTTTTCAAAAAATATACCTGTTTGGTATCACGTTACAATATATTATATACAATTTAATTCAAGTCTCTAGCGGTTTTGGTTCGTAAGATATTTAGGGTTAACCAAAATTTTCACCTTTTTTTCAAACTGCTATGGTAAAAAAACCACCCACGCAATTTTCTTGAGAGCCCTTTCTGCATCTTTCTGCCTTATTATCTGTATAACAAAATTTATTTGAAGTCGATATCTCTTCTGGCTCTTGAGCTATGGACGACGAAAAAAACGTCGCGAACGTACGGACGTACAAACGTACGTACAAACGTGCGTACATACGCACGCACAGACATCTTTCTAAAAATCTTTTATTTCGACTCTAGGGACCTTGAAACGTCGAGAAATGTCAAAATTTTCAATTTGACAAATCGGACCCATTCAATTTGACAAATCGGACCCATTACAATAATTTAAGTTATTGTAATGGGTCCGATTTAAGAAGTTAAAAATTAATTTTCGCGGGTACTGCCTCTTGTGAGGAATTGAGAATTCCTTCAAGAGTAATTCTTATCATGAAAAAGTGCTTTCTCAAATTAGCCGTTCGGATTCGGCCTAAAATTGTAGGTCCCTTCTATTCCTGACAACAGTACTCGCCCACAGGAATGGTTGCGAGTTGTAAGTCACGAGGTCCTGGTTCACAACGGACTGTTGCGCCACCCAATTTATTTATTTATAGAATCACAATTTTTGTAGAAGGCTTTAACAATTTGTATGCGTTGAGTGATAGTTAAGCAATCTATTTTCTTAAATGTCACACCTAAGAAAAACCTTGAATTTAATACATCTACTGACTTAAATTTTAAAAATATCCGTTTTCAACATTGTTTTTTTTTTATTCATGATCTTTCCAAAGGAGGTTATTTTAATTATGCTGTCCGGTGTGAAGAATTCAACATTTTGATATTTCTCAATGTTTCAAGGTCTCTAAAATCTGAAAAAAGTAAAATTCAACCAACAGTTTTTATATAAATCGAAAAAAATGAAAGAAATAATTTATTGTCACCTTGAATATTTGACGAACAAAACATGATCTTAAATTACTTAAAGTTGGTAAAAATTTGTTTTCGACTGAAAATCCCGTTAACAAATGTATGTTTTGAAATCAAACCATTTTATCATGTGCAAATTATTGTTGGTAATTTTTAGTTAATCTTTTATAAAAATTCAACCGACAACTTTAAAAAAAAAACGCGAAAATCTACAAAAACATCAAAAACAGATAAGAAATGGTTTTAAATACTAGGAGAAAAAAGAAAGACATACACTCTAAACTATTCATCTCACACAAAATATTGTGATATAGTTTTAAGCAAGACAAATCGACGGACCGGATAGGAAGTTATCAGTGTGTGTCGCATCCCTCTTTTTTCTTTTGCGATTGTTGGAAACACAAATTCAAAAATAAGTTAGTACTCTAATTATTTCGTATCATATAAAATCAAAGAATTTTTCGACAAAATAACGCCTATTACGCAAAAATGTAAAAAAGTATTGAGCTTGAGCCCTATACGGTTTATAAAAGCGAAGGATTCAAATTCAAGAACTGAAAATTAACAGTAATTTGCAAATGCACTTACGTCAATTCAATGACTTAAAATAAAAATCCTTAAAAGCTTGTAGGTTTTCGTGTTGGGTTAAAAAAGTCGTTAGTTGAATTATTCTTAAAAAAAAACAATATTTTTCATATAAAGAAGTAGTTTAGTTTGAAAATCTTATTTTGTTAAATAGATTTTCAGTCGAAAACAAAACAAAAAAGTTTGAAGGCAATATAAAGGGTGATTTTTTTGAGGTTAGGATTTTCATGCATTAGTATTTGACAGATCACGCGGGATTTCAGACATGGTGTCAAAGAGAAAGATGCTCAGTATGCTTTGACATTTCATCATGAATAGACTTACTAACGAGCAACGCTTGCAAATCATTGAATTTTATTACCAAAATCAGTGTTCGGTTCGAAATGTGTTTCGCGCTTTACGTCCGATTTATGGTCTACATAATCGACCAAGTGAGCAAACAATTAATGCGATTGTGACAAAGTTTCGCACTCAGTTTACTTTATTGGACATTAAACCAACCACACGAATGCGTACAGTGCGTACAGAAGAGAATATTGCGTCTGTTTCTGAGAGTGTTGCTGAAGACCGTGAAATGTCGATTCGTCGCCGTTCGCAGCAATTGGGTTTGTGTTATTCGACCACATGGAAGATTTTACGCAAAGATCTTGGTGTAAAACCGTATAAAATACAGCTCGTGCAAGAACTGAAGCCGAACGATCTGCCACAACGTCGAATTTTCAGTGAATGGGCCCTAGAAAAGTTGGCAGAAAATCCGCTTTTTTATCGACAAATTTTGTTCAGCGATGAGGCTCATTTCTGGTTGAATGGCTACGTAAATAAGCAAAATTGCCGCATTTGGAGTGAAGAGCAACCAGAAGCCGTTCAAGAACTGCCCATGCATCCCGAAAAATGCACTGTTTGGTGTGGTTTGTACGCTGGTGGAATCATTGGACCGTATTTTTTCAAAGATGCTGTTGGACGCAACGTTACGGTGAATGGCGATCACTATCGTTCAATGCTTACAAACTTTTTGGTGCCAAAAATGGAAGAACTGAACTTGGTTGACATGTGGTTTCAACAAGATGGCGCTACATGCCACACAGCTCGTGATTCTATGGCCATTTGGAGGGAAAACTTCGGAGAACAATTCATCTCAAGGAATGGACCGGTAAGTTGGCCAAGAAGATCATGCGATTTGACGCCTTTAGACTATTTTTTGTGGGGCTACGTCAAGTCTAAAGTCTACACAAATAAGCCAGCAACTATTCCAGCTTTGGAAGACAACATTTCCGAAGAAATTCGGGCTATTCCGGCCGAAATGCTCGAAAAAGTTACCCAAAATTGGACTTTCCGAATGGACCACCTAAGACGCAGCCGCGGTCAACATTTAAATAAAATTATCTTCAAAAAGTAAATGTCATGGACCAATCTAACGTTTCAAATAAAGAATCGATGAGATTTTGCAAATTGTATGCGTTTTTTTTTTAAAAGTTCTCAAGCTCTTAAAAAATCACCGTTTATTTGATTTTTGAAAAGCTATTTGAGTCGAAGTAAATTTTGACCAAGTATCTTGACAACAATATTTTCAACAGATGAAAGTAGTTTTAAGCCAATATATCAAAGTTTTGAAAAGATATTTGAGCCGAAAAATAATTTTAACTAACTTTGATTTATTTTTTTGTTTAGGTTTTTATTTTTTGTAAGGAAACTGTCAATTCCATTTTTCTCACATTTTTCGAATGTTGAAAACAATATTTCTTATAAGTTTAAATTAGGTGGAAGCCATAATATCAAATTCTTGAAAAGATATTGGAGTCAAAAATCAATTTTTACCAACTTTTGTTAAATTTACTCTAAGTTTTTATTTTTTGTAAAAAAAACTGTCGATTCGATTTTAATCAACATTTTTCAGAATGTTGAAAACAATATTTCTTATAAGATAAAATAAGTTTGAAAGATTAATCTTAAAATTTTGAAAAAATATTTGAGTCGAAATTCATTTTTTACCAACTTTGAGTAACGTTTTTTTGGTTTTTATTTTTTATAAGAAAAACCGTCAATTAGATTTTTCTCAAAATTTTATGAGATGTCAAAAACATTATTCTGAAATGAAATCATACTTTAGTCATAAAATTTTCAAGGTGACGATTTTTTTTTTTTGATTTATAAAAAAAAAACGTTAATTGGATTTTTTTCCAAAAATATAATTGTTTTGTATCACGTTACAACATATAATATTAAATATAATTCAAGTCTCAAGTCAAGTATGTTTTTTTTAAACTGCTATGGTAAAAAAAACCACCCACGCAATTTTCTTGAGAGCCCTTTCTGCATCTTTCAGACTTATTATCTGTATAACAAAATTTATTTGAAGTCGATATCTCTTCTGGTTCTTGACCTATGGACGACGAAAAAAAAGTCTAAAAATCTTTGCTTTCGACTCTAGGAATCTTGAAACGTCGAGAAATGTCAAAATTTTCAATTTGACAAATCGGACACATTACAATAACTTTCTATTAACTAGAAAGAAAAGCATGTGTTCAATATTGTCTTTTCCTTATTTCAAGAATAATAAAACGAATAAACGCGAGTTCTAATCTTTAAAAAATAATTATTTTTGATCATGCCGTTTCTTCCTCTACGAGTACATAAGCCAAAATAATGTTTGCTATTTTAATTCCAAGAAATGTTTACTTCCAACTTGTGCACGGTCTTATCTTTTTTAAATCTCTAAATCGCACTGTCATCATGACTTTGGAATGGATAAGTCTTAAGAATTGCAAAATTAAGCAATTCTATGTTATCTTTGAATAAGGTAGTTTCTCAACATTTTCGGCAAAAGAAGTTTTTAACAAGACAAAATGGATGAACATCCTAAAGTATGAATATTTTGCTTAATAAAATTGCTTTTTGGTTTTATAATTACATATTTTCAAGGTTTCTTTATCGATTGCAATTTGTTTTATGGCTATTGGGTCAACTTTTGCTCTAACAGCGTGTAAGACGTGTGGCCCAAATTATGTTGCCTGCATAAATGAAACTTTCTATAAGCTTTGTCCTGACGGTAAGTTTAAAGCTAGTTAAACAAAATAATATAGTTTAAATGTATATTTTGTTTCCTATTTTTTTTGTTTAATTAATAGGATCAAAACTATCTACAGAAATAAGGGTTTGTCCAGCTGGTGAAGTCTGTACAGAAGGCCAACAAATTTGTCAGCCTCGAGATAAGGCAAAGAAAGTTTGTGGTAATTGTGAAACTTGCACCAGTGGTTTTGTGTGCAGGAGTAAAAGTCAATTCGAATATTGTAAAGGATCAACGCCTACAGGATTATTTGGCGAATGTCCCCAGGGCCAATATTGTAGTATTGCTAATGTGGTGCAAAATCATAATATTTGTGTGAAATCTTGTCTGGTAATGCTATATTTTAAATTGTTATACAAAAATATACGGATTTTAATTTTCAGGCTGAGCCAACTTGCTACGCTGGAGAAGTAACGACAACACCTGCTCCTTCAACAATTGACGAGGACTATTTGAAAAGTTGTGATGGCGTAACAGATTTTGAAAATCGTAATAATTTAGATGATTCATCTTGTGGAACGTGAGTGACGAAGAATTTCAAAGATTTCACATAAGTTCTCCGAAAAATAATCGTTACGTTTTGAATTTCAGATATTTCAAGTGTGAGCTGGTGGACGGGAAAATGTACGCCGTTCTTTTTGAATGCAAAAATAGTTACTTCAGTGCAACTGAAAAGAAATGCGTTGCTACCAAACCTAGCCGTTGCATTTAATCAAAAAAAATTGTTTTTAATTTTAATGAATTTAATTTTTTAATATGTTGTGAATTGAAAAATAAAATGTTTATAAAAGAAATAAATAATAAAATAAAACTTTAATTTGAGCAAGAATTTACCCACAATATTTTGGATAAAAAGTTTATAGATTTCAAATAATTTCCATTGATTCCTAAATTCATCATCAAAGTTTGACAAAAATGTGAATTATACCAAATTATGAATTAAAGATAAAAAACAAAGAGTTAGATATAATAATTCCATCATAAAACCAAATGATCGTTTGAGGATAAAATGTTTTATTTTTGATAAGATTTAAAAAAATTCAACAAATACAAAAAGTTAATGATAAAAAGGAATTACAATTAGTGTTTGCATAGCTTCAGTTGGATAAACAATGTTCTTTAAAATTATTATTTCGTTGGTAAGATTAGATCATACCTATAAATAATATAAAAAGAAGAAGAATATTCAAGGTTGCATTTTTCTTGAAAGGGATTAGTTGTTTTTCTCGTAGACTACACTTATGGAACTTGTGGATTATGTCTTGAAAATCATGTAGCATGTCACAGTGAAAACACGTTTTCACTTTGTGTAGAAGGTAAATGTTTCTTACTAAAATTATATTAAAACGATGAAACCATCAGAAAATCATTAAAGGAAACCCAACGGATTCTTATGTTAAGTGCCCGAAAGATTCGATCTGCACCAATGATCCAGCTGTATGTGTAACAAAATCCAACGATGACCTGAAACCATCTTGTATGACAGTAAAAGTTCCGGAGAAGTTTGGAAATTCTTATAAGGCACCAAATGTAGCTGGCTTAACATTAACAGAAGATAGAGCACTTTCTGATGATGAAACTGATCTTTCTTCATCTACTCAAGGGGGCGATGACGAAATTTCTGCTTCCACACAATATTCAGTTTCCGAAGATCCATTATCAACGGAGTATCCAGAAGATGAAACTGTGTCCTCAGTAGATGATTCATCAGCTAGTTCAACTGATACTACTATGACTGAGAAGGGAATAACTTTGATACCAGAAGACTTATCTTCAACAACTGAGGCAACTGAATCAGCAGAACTAAGTACTTCTTCAACAGAAGATATAACAGGTAGTGATATGTCCACTACTGACATTGAGTCAACGTCGTCATCCATAACTCCACGAGACGCAACAACATTTTGCTCAGAAAATAAAGAAGTTGGAACATTTGAAGCTGAAGGTGACACCACTTGCAAACGGTTCGCTGATAAAAATGTACAATATTTTGAAGTTTGTCTTAATAATTTCTCTTGTTTTTTAAAGGTACTACGTTTGTACGACTTATGGAGATGGTTTTAAAGGATACGAGTTTAACTGTGGTGAGGAAAATTATTTCAATCCCGAGATAAGTCTATGCCAAAAAGAAAAACCAGACGATTGTTAACAATTGGATTGATTCTTATACATTTTATCTTGAGTCTTTTATGAGCCTTAACTTAGAAGAAATAAAAATTAATTGAGGAGAACTCGAAGAACATATTTGATTTGAATTTAATTAATTTAACTTAAATTCTTTATAAAACACTTTGAGAAAAGAAAACGTTTTTAATCATAGGGGACACATAACAAAGGAATTTTTCCTGTGGCTAAATTGTAGTGATCTCAATTAACAACTTTTAGGTTTATCAGCAACACAAAACCGTTTAACAGGATCAAAATAATCACTTCCGCTGCAGTAATACGAATATCCCATAAATTTACTTCCATTACTGAGGGCCTGACAAATGTAATACCTGTTAAATAGAAAACAATAAAGTCACTTAAAGTTTTTGAAAATCATAAACATTTACTAACTTTTTACAAGTTAAATCACCCTCTGCCGCAAAAGTTCCCTCCATGGCATTTTCACGACAGAAAGTTTGAGCATCTCGAATTAGAGGTGAGGATGACACCGATGATGGTGTTGCTACATCAATAATCGGCAAATCCGATGTTGAATCTTTGTAATCTTTGTCACAGGACCCCTCACTATAATCTTTTTTGACACAAATAGCTCTACTACTAAGATCACATACATATCCTTTGGGGCATCGAGCTATGACCGAATAGAATGGCAAATCTTCTCCAAAACAAAATGCCACTTCTGATCTTCCGACACATGAAAATACTTTATCATGGGAATTGCATACTTCACAGCCTTGACCACAGCTGGCTTGAAAAGAACTATTGGTATTTTCTACGCAGATATCAGGTTTATCGGTGCATAATCTTCCTTGCGGACATTCCAGAATTTCATCGTCATTGGATTTATCTTTAGGAAATAAAATAAAACACGAAATTAGATTTAAAGTTTTTTTTTTATAAAAAGATGTAAGATGTAATGTAAGATTAATCAAACCATCAATGCAAAGTGAAAATGTAGTCAAACTTTGACATGCAACAAAATTATCTTGGCAATCTCCACACTTTCCATTGGTGTAATCAATGAGGAAAATTATGACCTTTAAAAAAAGATTAAAACAATATTTTAAAAACTCAATTTAATATATTTTCTTACCAAAACCAGAGTCACTATGGAAAATGCCATATCGATCTCTTTGGTTGAGGGAATACGTGCAGGTCTGCTTAGAACTCGAAACTTTTTGAATAAAGAAGATACATTTATAAATTAAATTCTTATCAAAATGCATTCATTTTGAGAGTGCAAATTTATCTATTAAAAATAGGCTTGACACAAGCGTTAAATTAGATAGATACCGACGACGATCCTTTTTTTTATCAAGGTGATCTAATATCACAAAATAAAAAGGTAATCAGAATCATAAAGGTTTTAAAAGACACTTTTGGCATAAACGGTCTTATTATAATTGCACTTGACAACAAGGTTTTGTTCTTGGCAATCAAATTGGATTTCTTTTGATGGTTTTAAAGTAATTTTATTTTTTTAATAAATCCTTTGTTTTAAGACAAGAAATAAATAAATTAAAAAAGCAATGTTGAAAAAGGATACAATTTAAGTCAATAAAATTATTAAATTCAAGGTTTTTCAACGCTTGATATTAATAAAAATGTTCTTACTTAAGGTGGCGCTACAGTCCGGGGCGGACCTGGGCCTCAACCAACAAGCGTCTCCAGCCAGCTCGGTCCCTAGCTAGCTGTCTCCAGTTTCGCACGCCAAGTTGGTTGAGGTCCTCTCCCACCTGCGTGCGCCACCTGAATCGCGGTCTTCCTCTACTGCGCCACCGTCCCTCGGGATTGCATTCGAAAGCGTTGATGTCCATCCGCTCTACATGACCTAGCCATCTAAGCCGTTGGACTTTAATTCTGTTAACTAGGTCAATGTCGCTGTACAGTTCGTCGTTATATCTTCTCCTCCATTCTCCATCTATGCGCACGGGACCAAAAATCACCCGAAGGATTTTTCTCTCGAAGCATCCTAAGACGCTTTCATCTTTCTTTGACAGGGTCCAGGCCTCAGCGCCATAAATGTGAACCGGGATGATGAGTGTCTTATAGATGGTGATTTTACATGCTCGAGAGAGGACTTTACTTCTCAATTGCCTTCTTAGTCCAAAGAAGCAGCGATTTGCAAGAGTTATTCTTCTTTTGATTTCAGCGCTGGTGTCGTTGTCTGCATTAATAGCGGTGCCTAGGTAGACAAAGTCCTTAACTATCTCAAAGTTATAGCTGTCCAGTGTCCATGGTGACGTTTTGTCTAAGACGTTCGTCGTTCAGTGTCCTTTTTTGATGACAGAATATACTTGGTCTTGCCCTCATTGACCACTAAACCCATCTTCTTCGCTTCCGTCGCAATGCTCAAATCAAAAATATCATCTGCGTATTCAATAATTGGATGGACCTTTGGAAGATTGTGCCTCTAGTGTTGACGGTTGAGTTTTGCACAATTCTTTCCAGAACGATGTTGAAGAAGTCGCATGACAGTGCATCGCCTTGTCTTAAACCTTTTTTGACATCAAATGCATCGGTAAGATCTTTTCCGACTTTGATAGAGCAATGTGCAATCTTCATCGTCATTCTGCACAAACGGATAAGTTTGACAGGGATGCCAAAACTAGACATTGCTCGGTAGAGCTCTTCCCTATAGATGCTGTCATACAAGGCTTTAAAACCGATAAAGAGATGGTGGGTATCGATTTGAAGCTCCTGGGTTTTTTCCAAGATCTGCCGTGAATATTTGGTCGATAGTGGACTTTCCTGGTCTGAAGCCACACTGATAAGGAACAATCAGGTTGTTGACGAATGGCTTCAGACATTCACATAATACGGCAGAGAGGATCTTATACGCAATGTTAAGGGGACTGATGCCTCTGTAGTTGGCGCAGTTTAGAGGGTCGCCTTTCTTCTGTATCGGGCACACTATGCTGAGATTCCACTCATTGGGCATGCTTTCCTCCGACCATATTTTGCAGATGAGTTTGTACATGCTCCCTACCAAGTCATCGCCTGTTGCTTTGAATAGTTCAGCAGCGATACCGTCAGCTCCAGCAGCTTTGTTTGACTTAAGTTTAAATATAGCTTTCTTCACTTCGTCAAGGTCGGGTAGGCGGAATTGTTGATCTGCGTCGCCGAGGTTGAGTGGTTCTATCTCCCTTACAGCGGAATTCTGTTCGTCATCGCCGTTATATAATTTGGAGAATTGATCTTTCCATATTCTCAGCATCGACTGCGGTTCAACTACGATGTTCCCCTGATCGTCTTTACCAGCTTCGGTTCGTGGCTGGTACCCTTGGGAGGTTTTGTTTACCTTTTGTATGCCTCTTGTTTCGCTGCGTGCGCTTGCCGGCATTCGTCGTCAAACCAGGGTTTTCGCTGTGGTGGCCGTGTGAAACCTAGCACTTCAGAGGCGGCATCTCTGATGGCTGCAAGGCAATGTTGCCACTGGTTTTCAGTGCTTAATGCAGGAAGCATAGGACTCCTTAAGAGGTTATTAGAGGCTCGATCGGAAAAGGACATGGCAGTCTCTTGCGATTGTAGCCGTCTAACGTCGAATCTTCTCACAGTACTTCCTTGTTTTGGCTTGGATCGGGATATCCGTAGCCGTACCTTGGCTACAACGAGGTAGTGGTCCGAGTCAATGTTGGCCTCTCGGAATGTTCGGATATCCTGGATACTGGAGAAGTGTCGTGCGTCGATCGCAATGTGGTCAATCTGGTTGACGGTTGATTGATCAGGAGATTTCCATGTCCCCTTGTGGATATTGAGATGCGTGAACTGCGTACTAGCTACCAGAACGTCTCGCCCCGCAGCGAAATCGACCAGCCTGAATCCGTTGTCGGAGGTGGTGTCGCGCAGGCTGTATCTCCCGATTATCCCACCAAAGATGTCTTCTCTTCCTAGCTTGGCATTAAAATCTCCTAAGACAATTTTAATGTCATAGACAGGGCACTGCTCATATGTCTTGTCCAAGAGCTCGAAGAATATGTCTTTGGTGTCTTCATCTTTCTACTCTGTTGGAGCATGCACGCATATTAGACTTATGTTGGCGAATTTAGCCTTGATGCGGATTGTCGTGATGCGCACGCTCACACTGTTGAAACTCAAGACTTTTTGCCTGAGCCTAGTTCCAACAACAAATCCACACCCAAATAGACGCTGTCTTTGTTCTCGGTAGCAGTCGCCGTAGTAGATATCGCAGTCTTTTAGTTTGCGTTTGCCCGGTCCATCTCATCGCACTTCTTGGATGGCTGTAATATCTTCCTTGCAGCAGTTTAGGGCTTCCGCTAATTGTTCGGCTGCACGTGGTCTGTTAAGGGACCTAACATTCCACGTACATATCCGAAGTTCGTTGTCCTTATTTCGTTTGCGTGGGTTGTCAACAGTCAATCCGCCCGTATCCGAGGCTTGTTGGTGCTTCGAAACTTAAGGTATTTTTACGTGGCCAGGAAGTCACCCCGACGGCACAACCCCCAACATGGAGGGCCAGATCCTTAGTATAACTCCAAGGAAGGGGAGCCAGATAAACCGCTCCTTACAGGCCTGGGCTCCGAATATGTCGAAGAAGCCCTATAAGGTGTTCACTAAGTAGTTCAACCTTACTGGAACTGTAGACGCCACCTTTGATTCTATCTCGAGAATTCGTCCGCTGCCGCCTGGATAAGGAGAGGTGCCTTAGTGGAAACACCTCTCCCCCTCTCTCTCGTTTGCTGCCCCTAACAACTTTAAACTGGGGTTGGAACCCAATCTCCAGTTGAGGTACTAGGCACCCGATGTTCACCGCGGGGAGGTTGATAGACAGAGGTGGGTTTTGAGAAAAACCTGTGGACGCTTGTGTCCTCTTGAATGCACATGTCTACCATTTGAACAAATGAACACTTATAACTTTTAAGTAAGAAAAGACAGAAAGGACTTTTTCTTTGCAATATCATCGTAAAATTTATTATTAAGAACTATGTTTTGTTTTACTTTATTCTTAAAAACACCGGTTTAAGTTCTTACCATTTCTAAATATAGGTTAGGTAAAGTTCGAAAAAAACATCTTACTTGGATCTCTTGGGATCCATTGTGCTCACGAAGAAAAGAAAAGGATTGGGTATGTGAAGGATGGTGAGGATTTAGGTTGAGAACGCCTCCTGATTTCTGGGAAAATTTAAGAATGCCGCATAAGTCGTCGAAAATTAGTTTCCTAATATTGTCGTTATCCTTTTGGCTAGGCTAGGGCATCCGCATAGAAAGTGGAAGGTAATTTCCTCCGTTTCCTCGTCGTTACATCCTCTACATAAATCAAATGAGCCGATATCCATTACAAGGGGCCCAACAGATAGTAATAGTGTTGGTTTCGGTGAGCAAACGAAGCTCCCTCGAGAATTGATGTACCAGTCTTGACTTTGTGACAGAGGCATATATGACCTCGATTGCTGCTCGGCTGTCGATAAATATGTCTATGCATTTGCTTTTAAAATTGTGAGAAGGAAGATCCTTAGCGGCTTCAAAAACCGCCAGTACTTCTGCTTGTTATTTGGAATCGTTTTGAGACCATCGGAATGAAGATTACATTAACTTCTCTCCATCTAAGAGGAATACAGGTTATGTCCAGACATCTTCTGTTTATATTCGATAGAATCAGAAATAATTCCACCAGGCCTGGAGACTTGCATGCCGAGAAGGAGCCAATAACCCATGACACTTGTTTATAATCTACTATTTTATGTATTATACATCATGAGAAATGAGTCAGTCCACAGGGTTTGTCCGGTTTTTTAGTAACATGGAGCGATTTGTGATTTTGACATAACTTTTCCGAGGATGCCAGCTTCATTTCTTGACTCAATGTCAAGATTACGCCAGGCTGCTCTATTTACATAGATGGTTCTTGCTAATTTGAATTGGTCATCCCATCCGCAGGTTCATTATTGAATTTTGATCTAATAAATACCCTCCTTAAGTTTTCACGAATTATGATTTCATATCTTGATTAAGAATCTTATGAGCATTTTATCGTAAATTACTTCCTTGTTGCAATAAACAAAATTCTTTTTTATTTGCATACAAAACAGTGTCTATCTTTTTATAGATAAGAAGATTGTTTCCAAGAAATTAAGATAAATTAATGTGCAAATTTAAAATTGCAAACTTTAAACGAGTAAATGTTGTATGGCAATAAAATTGTCAACATTAAAACAGTGAAAACATTTTTTAACTGACGTTGAAATATTTAAAAAAAAGAAAGATAACAATGAAAAGAATTTTTATTTTAGTAAGTACGAAATCTTTAATATATGTGTTTTATTAAATTTTAAATTGTCATTTGTTCTATCTACTTCTCTTTGAAGATCTTCTTATGGCATAGTGTAAAAGCGATTTGTAATACGTGTCAACAAAATGGCGTTTCCTGTATCAGCAGAACCTCGTATCAATTGTGTTTCGGAGGTTTGTTTCATCCTTGCATTATGAACAAATAATTTAAATGACAATTAAACTGTAAAGCGATGTCAAAGTTGTCATTAGCATCAAATGTCAAAGTCAGGCATATATTGGGCAGGTTCAGACGCCATAAGGGACTTGAGAGTAAGTCAAGTTTCTAGTATCTGATTTGCCAGCTACCAAATAACTTAATTCCAATAAAGGCTAAATTAGTTAAGAAAAATCTCCCTAACTATCAAGTCAAGTGTATTTCTGTCAAAATGACAGTTGATCATGTTTTTTTCATTTATTTTCTGCACAACTTCAGCTTGCCTGAGAAGTGTTTGGTTGACAGTAATGTTTTCTTAGTTTTTGTACTATCAATTTAAAGTAGAGTTTGTAAAGTTCTGAATTTTAAATTCATGACACTTGAAAACTAACTAGTTGCCTTGTTCAGAATTCACGTTCAAATAATGAAATTGACTGCAAATGAAATCCCTTACATTGTGTGAACCTGCCCATTGTATTGGTATACTTCACAAATGCAAAATAATTTTTATTTTATTACATTTTTTTTATATTTTCAAAAAAGGATCAAAGGCTCATTTAAAACAAACATTTAAGTGCTCGGATGGCTTGGTATGCACAGACTTGCCAAATATTTGCTTTCAAAGTGGGGGATGGAAACCAAGTTGTGGTGACAAATCGCAATGTGGCGTTTGTAATTCAAACCGAGTTTTTGCGTGTACAGGCCGAACAACATTTGCATTTTGTTTTGGTTCCAATACTCCAACCGATGTCAAAGGAACATGTCCTTATGGATATATTTGTGATTTAACTTCGACATCAATTTGTGTTCCGGATAGAATTGGATTAGAACCATCATGTAATAAAAATGTATTTGAGGATTTGAAATAAAAATCAACTTTAATTCCGCCCAATGGAAAATTACAACAATTGATAAGAGATTTGAGATGAGTGAAAACTGAAAAGTTCGTGTGAACGCCATCTTATGTTATTGACTATTATTTTGGGTATGTTTGTTTACTATATCTAGAACTGTCAAATTCAATTCAGTTTAAGTTTGACAGGTGTTTTAATAAAAAAATTTCAGTCAAGAAAATAGAGGGAATAATTTGGAAATACTATATGTTATGTCTATAGCTTTGCAATTATTTATGCATATACAAATCAGTGCTCAGATTTTTTGAGATTAACACATTAGGTTTGCTCAACCAGAAAATAGCCAATGTAGAGAAGTGTAGTACAGTGCCGCTTCATGAAAACTGTCAGAGCAAAAACGTCATAATGTTAGGTGATAAAAAGAAGAAAACAAATTAAATTCGGCGCAAGTAAAATTGAACGTAAAATTACAATATAAAATACAATTCAAAAAATTGTTTTATTTCGTTTTTACTTTTCTACTTACTTTAACCATGTTTAATTTGGATTTCGCAGAACAATGAATTCAACTGCACTAAAAATAGCTCAAAAAAGGCAATGGGCCTCACCAATAATTATTGACTAAACAAGCGTTTAGATAAATGCCACGTTAAACTTTAGAGACGAGTTAATTTGTGTGTTAACCAAAAAACCAAATTAAACACGTCTTTAACTAAACTGTGCTCTATTACATTATCTACTACATTTGTTGGGGGGTGTTCCCCAACCAGTTTCCTTCTGAAATCGACTGAACGCACTTATTTTGCTCCTGGCTTGCGTTTTTAGCCGATTCCATTGCTCTTTTATTTGTTTGGCTTTAAAGCAATAGCCAGTGGCATTGAACATTTCCTGAATCCTCTGCATAGCTTAAAATTTAGCGTTGAGTGTTTTTCCATCGTTGAATTTACTCTCCAATGTCATAGAAAACGGCTTCACTGCTTCAACCAGCAACTCCAAAAAGAAATTAATATATTTGTTTATTTTAATTACCTTTTTTAGTTTTGTTAATTTTTATGAGCTCACGTTACGGCCAAAAATAAATTTGCAACAGATAAAAGAAGCATACGAAACATTTCTTTTGCTACCAATTGTCAGAATGACAGCACAAACATGAAGTTTACACTTAATCACGAAGTTAAAAACACGTTTCTCTACTCTAAAACTTAGAGCGACATTAACGTTATTCTGACTATTAAATTGATTATTGGTATCGTTCATTATTTAGAGTCCACTTAAATATTTAAGTCGTCACTAAATTTGATTATCGGTAAGGCCCAATAATATCATGTACCAGTCAAAACGTATGCACAACCTTTACGGATAACATCTTTAAGGTTTTGAATCCATTGTGGAGAATTTGGCATAAACCATGTTCCATTCGTAAAATAAATCAATTTATTCTTAGTATTGATCTGTCAAAACACAAATTTCTCCTGCTTTTGCATTTCATGGGGCAAAATAAATTTACTTATTTTGCATTTAAGCTCAAATCTGCAGACCTAGATTTTTTGACAGATATAACCCCATTTAAAAATTTTTAGCTGGGAACTTGACAGCTCTACCGCACTCGTTAACACGTTTACGAAGATACACAGATACAAGACTAAAACAATCCAATCGAATTTTAAATTTACCAATAGAAAATGTCATTAGTCATTACGTTGTTTTTATTTGTCAAATGTCATAAAGTTGACAGCTTCAAAAGTGACAGCTATATAAATAGCATAGCAGTAGAACATTTTTCTGATTAGAAATTAAAAATAGTTTTCTTGTTCATGTCAGTACCAGCTCAAGAAACTAGCTCTTCAATCCGTCCCTGGGAATTGGCTAAATTTATAAAGTTATTACTTGTTATCATAATTTTTGAATGTTTGTTTTCCATGAACGGTGCCATTCATTTATTTTTTAACTTTTTATTACTGTCATTCATTTCCGCTTTGAAATGATCTTTTTTGTATTATACCGATGGTAAATTAAATTTTGTTCTATTTTCCCCTTTTTAATTTGTTTATTTGAAAAAAAAAAAAATAATAAAAAGTTATGACAATCTTTGATTTCTTTCTTCAAATAAAATTTAGGAATATCTTTTTGGAAAGAACCACGAAGTTCGAAGTATCAGTCAGTTCATGTCTTCTAATAAGGTTCAACATGTTTAAGTTAATTGTAAGAATTTTATGGACATTTTTTTGAAGCTTTAATAATTTAATATTAATTTCATTCTTTATAGACAATATTGATAGTAGTCTTTGGTTTGAGTCAAATTGAAGGTGCATGCAACATATGCAATAAACATGGATTTGCATGTGTCGATAAAACAAGTTTTAGTATATGCATAGGTACGTAACGTATTATTGTAAGATTTTCAATTATTTGTTCAAAATTTTAAAATTATATTTCTCTACAAAACTTATTTGTTTTAGTTTTTATAATTTAAAACAATGTATTCTTTTTTTGTTTATAAAGATGGTAAAGTAGATAAATCAATGACCTTGAAATGCAAAGAAGGTGAAATCTGTACAGATATGTCAATGGCCTGTGTCCCTACGGCAAACTCAACCGCTATACCAGGTTGTTCTAGCCTTTGTGGTGTTTGCGAGATGGGAAAAACGTTTGCATGTTCTTCAATTATAAACTATCAACTGTGTAGGGATGGAGAACCAACAGGAATAGTTGGTACCTGTCCTGGTGACAAGGTATGTGACACTGCGGGTTCTTCGGTTTGTGTAAGACCCTGCGATGTCACTAACTTAATTTGCGATAAGGAAACACCTAAAACTCCTTCAACGACAACTCCAACAATCACAACTTCAACAACACCAACCACAAAATCAACATCTTCATCAACATCGTCATCATCTTCGTCTTCATCTTCTTCAACTTCATCATCACCTCGAACTCCAAGTTCCGTAACAACTCCAATGACACCTACATCATTTGTCAATCCAACGCCAACAGAACCAGTGCTGCCAACTCCGACACCAACTAAGACACCCCAGGCTATTTGCATTGAAAAACAAAATCCTGGCAGATATCCTTTGGATGATGATCATAGTGATGCATGTAGTAATGAGTAAGGACGAAATGCGATATTCGATTATTTCCACAGTTTTAAGACTTTTTCTGTCTAATTTTTAGATACGTCTTTTGCCGCTTTGATGGATCAACTTTAGTTGCTGTTCCAAGCCAATGTCCATCTGGTAGAAGTTTTAATAAAGCAACTCAAAGTTGTGAAACAAGTCCTGCTGGATGTGATGTTTAAAAAGCAGGATATTCTAGGTTATTGTGAATGAAATTTCTTTTCCCTTGGACTTTTAAAATGGGACTCTTGGTTCCTTCAAGCAAACCTTTTCCAACGGAAACTTTGAAAGTTATTTACGTTCAAAATTTTCGAAGACCAAGAAATCTTATTCATAATATCCTCAACTATTTTATTTTTTATATAAATATTGTAAAAATAAAGGAAAAACTAAGTCTCTTAAGAGAATATTTGAATACTATTTAAAAGGTCGGAATTTTATAAGTACGAATAAATTAATTCACAAAATTGTATGCTTAGGATCAAATCAGTAGTTAACCCATTTATTTTTTCTCCACACAAAGTAGTATGGAAAGCTGTAAAGCTTCTAGCAGAAACTGCCTCTCAAAAATTGTAAGTTTTTGAAAGTTGGATAAAATTTTTGAGTATTCACGAGAACCAAGAACCAAAAGTAGTCATACACATATAATGAAGGTTAAAGGGTGTTTTTTAGGAAATCATATTTACTTCTTTAGTAATGGCAAATGTTTATCAAGTTTGTGAATGTGGAGCACCATATTTATTTCTGCTTCATCCTTAACCATTATAAATTGGAGCTGGTTATACATTTTATAATGCTTTATTTTGTGCAGCTTGCAAACTTTGAATCAAGCTGTAAACTGCTGTACCCGATACATTGATTCCGTACGTTAGATGACTATGAAATAGGGCAAAGTACATTTGCGTTTTTAGACCTTTAGGTACTACGAATTCGACCGAAAACGTCAACTAGGGATGAAAGTTTTTTCGAAAGTTTTGATATGTGGTATTTCCAGTTTAGTGATGAATCCACCCAAAGTTCAAGATATTTAAACTGAATAACTTGTTAAGAGGTGTATTCGATTTGCTGAAAACGATATATTTGTTGTTTTTTTGCGTTAACAAATAATTTTTTGGCATTCATCCAAGATTGAATCTTATCAAGCAGAATACATAAGACTGATGTTTTTTTTAAACTAATTTTTTGAATTCACTTAAAATCTATACTTAAATTAACTTTGGACTTAAAACTAAATTTATTTTCAATTTGATATTTTTAATACTTAAACTTTAGTTTAAATGTAAAACTTAAAGTCTGAACTTGAATTAAAAATTCTAAAATGTAAATAAAAAATCATTGCGAGTATAGCTTAAAATGTCAAGATCCTAAATTTGTACTAAAATTCTTAATGCAACAAAAAATGTACTAAAACTAAAAACAAGAAAGAGAAAGAGAAAGAGAAAGAAGAAAATAAAAGAAGGATCGGTGATTCAAGCACTGACCACCTTACCGAAAAGTTTTACTTTGTTTTTCTTGCGTGTTTTTTTCTTGAATCCGCTCCACCGTCGTCGTAGCTTTTTTTTTTGGTCGAATTTTCCAAAGACTTTTTCAGTTTTGAAGTCAATAGAATAATTTATTATCTGTGAAGATTTGATAATCAGATCATTCGCGATTAAAATCTTAGCAGAGCGAGTGTCGTACATAGACAAAAAAGTGCCGGTCCAAGTACACTACCTTGTGGTACCCCATCTCAACTGGTTCTTCATCCGTCCAAACTTATGTACTGATATCAATTTTCGAGGTAAGATGTGAACCAATTAAATGAAAAACCTCTTACTCCTAGAGCAAAAAGCTTTCGTAGCAGGATTTTATGATTGTCGGTGTCGAATGCTTTTGACAAGTCTATGAAAAACGCGCTGGAAAGGTTGCGATTGTCTTTATACCTTTGAAGGTGTGATATCATGTCTACCAATTCTGTTTTTGTGTCTGATTTTTCCCGGAAACAATATTGTGTTGTGCTTGACACTATATTTCGCTCGATATATTTGGGTAATTGGATGTTAATAACTTATTCGAAAAATTGAGATGGGCGATAATTTTTGTAGTTTTCAACATCACCATTCTTAAAGACAGGGATAACTCGGGCTGTTTTCATCATACTTGGAACGTAGCCAACTTTGAAGGGTTTGTTGATGAGTGTTGTAATTGGACCACACAACTTTTCTTTGCATTCTAATAACCAACTAATTGCTGTTGAGAAAGAGGAGGCAGTGTCTCACCATCTATGCTCATGGTATCACAGCGGCCCAACTACTAGTCTGAGCGTGTTGCCACCTTAACCTTACCTAATCAATTCAATAAATATCATTTTTATTATGTTTTCCATGAGGAAATAAATCAGTTTATTTTTGATCTATGAAATCGTAGATCTCCTGCTCTCACCTCCCCGTGGTGAATATCGGATGTCTAGTACCTCAACTGGAGATTGGGTTTCAACTCCAGTGGAAAGTTGTTGGGGGCAGCAAACGAGAGAGGTGGGGAGAGCTGTTTTTACTAAGGCACCTCTCCTTATCCAGATGGCAGCGGAGGAATTCCTGAAATGGACAGATGGAGCACGACCAACGAGTGAACGAATATTCGTCGATTTTGACATTTCATTCACATGAGAGTTTTTAATTAAGTCGTGAATGAAGTTTGACAAGGAGCCACAGGCAAACAACATTCACCACCGAAACCAAAACAAGAATGATGAGCAAGAGATAAGTTGGGCGCATGCATCAACTTATCTGTAAGATATGGTCGGAAGAAAGCATGCCCGATGAATGGAACCTCAGTATTGTTTGCCCGATCTTGAAAAAAGGTGACCCCCTAAACTGCAACAACTATAGAGGAATCAGTCTACTTAACATGCGCCTACAAAATCTACTCTGCCGTAATATGTGAACATCTAAAGCCCATCGTCAACAACTTGATAGGTCCTTATCAGTGTGGTTTTAGACCAGGAAAGTCCACAGTTGATCAAATATTCACATTATTGTAGATTCTGAAAAAACCCAAGAACACCAAATCGACACCCACCATCTTTTAAAGGATTTTAAGGCTGCATATGACAGCATCTACAGGGATGAGCTGTATAGAGCCATGTCTAGTTTTCACTTCCCTGCCGAACTCGTCAGTTTGTGCAGGATGGCCATGGAGAATTCACGCTACTCCATAAGGGTTGGAAACAACCTAACAGAACCTTTCGATGTCAAAAAAAGTTTTAGACAAGGTGATGCGCTGTCATGTGATTTTTTTAACATCGTGCTTGAAAGAATAGTGCAGAGCTCACACGTCAACACTAGAGGCACTATCTTTCAAAAGTCTGTCCAATTACTGGTATATGCTGATGACATTGACATATTCGGAAGAACTCAGCGTGATGTCAATGGGGCTTTTGTGAGTATTGAGGCAGAGGCGGCAAAAATGGGTTTAAGGGTTAATGAGGGCAAAACAAAGTAAATTAAATTAACAATTGAAAATACCATTGTTTTCGAACGAATCTGTCTATGCATCTCTTTTAGTATTAACAACTCTTTGAAAAACTAGAAAAGATTCATTTTGTGCTACATTTCAAACAAGAAGTTATATAAAAGTTTTCCAACTGTCAGTTAAAATGTATTCTCTACTTAAATAACTGAGTTTGATTTAGTTAATGAATGAATAATTGGCTCTTAGTCTATTTTTAATATTTGGATAATTATACATACGTAAAATGTTTATGTACAGAGTTGAAAGAAAATTATAATAAAGATAAATTTATTCTCAGAACCCGCTATAAAATTGTTCGCGGAGCTTATTTGAGTAGATTAAATTTGTATATGTATAATTTGACATAAGTAAACATACAAATTCTCACATCTTATCAATTCAAGTTTAAAAGACAACGATTACAATTTGCATAATTGTTATCTACATTTCGGTGGTATAAAGCAGTAAGTAATCACCGCTTAGCCAACAAAAACACACCTAACTTCAAAACATCATGCTTATCTTCAAAAGCAATGCCGTAAGTTTTTCATCATCATCAACTTATAAAAATCACAGATAAAAACTTATTTGCATCTTTCTTAGTTTACTTTGCAGATTATACCTTTTATCTTTATAGCACTATTCCATGTTCCAATAAGAACAACTGACGCAAAGTGCAATGTTTGTCAAGAAAATGGAGCTGCTTGCCTTAATTCGACATCGTTTTACATGTGTCACGGAAGTATACGATGTTCTTTGTTTATTTTAAAAATACGGTGGTATCATAATCTGTCTTCTTCTAGATCCGGTTCCTTTTTATAATAAAATTTATCACTGCCCAAAAGGTTTTGATTGTTCGAACTTAAATGCAATTTGTGTTCAAAGTTTAGCCTCAAGACCAGCGAGTTGTGGTGATACCAGTCTTTGTGGACTTTGTAGTGCTCACAAGAACCATTTATTTGCTTGTACTAGCCGCCGTACATTTCAGATGTGTTATGGAGCATCACAGAGTAAAAGTGTTCTCGGATATTGTCCTGATGGATATATTTGCAATGCGAACTCGAATGCAATATGTATTCCATTCCTTGAGACTGAAGATGTAACTTGTGATCTTTTGAATCCCATTGAAAACAATGATTATTCAGGAGACACATCAACAAGTTCAAGTGATCCGGTTGATTCATCTTCAAGGCCGTCAATATTACCAACTTTTCTCACCGCTCAGGAGATATGTGATGTTGAACAGAAAGTTGGTGTTTTTCAAATTCCAGGGGATATGCAATGTTTACAGTGAGTTTTTGACAATTAAAAAAAAAACAATATGGAAAATGTTGTGAAAAATAAACCATTTTTTTAAGGTACGCAAGGTGCTACATTCAAAAGGGAAGAATTTTCGGAAGTTTAGCAAACTGCCCCAGTGGAACTTATTTTAGCAGTAAATCCTTGCAGTGTGTTCTGTCAAAACCATCTTATTGTTTGTAATTATAAGAAACAAAAATATCTGAAAATAAACATTTAAAAATATACTTTCAAAGACGAAGAATTTTCATACCTACTCGTATTATTTCTAAACTTATTTTTATTTGTTTAAAAATTCGTGGAAAACAAAGCAAACAAACATTGATCTGAGGAACAGACAATCAGAAGTCATAGGGTTGTATCAAATTGATTTGTTTTAAATTCTTAAACATTTTTAAAATAAGCAAAATTAACTTTTTAACTATAAATAACTTAAAAAGTCGTTTTAAATTTAACACCAAGTTGTTTTGAATGAAAGTATAAGGAAACTGTCAAAAACTAAATATTTTCTTAGTAGTAGAATTTTTTTTTTAAATTAATTTAAGGAATTTGAGACTTCAAATGTTTTCCTTTTTAAAAAAAAACTAAATTGGAAACATAACATACAAAAAGAGTAAAAAAATCTACTGTAGCTCTCTTCTTTCAAAAAAACTATTGGTAATAAATGGGGATTGCTCATGTAAAATAAATGTATTTATATTTATTTATTTAAAAAAAAATCATGTCTTTATTGAACCAAAGTAGAACTTAGACTAATTTACATTTATTCTCTTAAAAATAATGAAACCCAAGTTTGCCAGTTGCAATATTGATCAAGCCGCTAAGTCAGCAAAAAGAATCGTGGGAATCGTTGGCTGAGCTCTTTTCCATCATTGCATTGCACCTGCATTTTTTTTCTTGGAAATGTTGTCAGCGTTAGTTCTTTCGGTGAAATGAACTTTGTTTGCGTTAACTTGTATAAGCCGAACGCTTCTCACGACTCTAACTGCGGCACTAGATGCCCTACTCTATCTTACACCTCTTGGCGAATAGCTACAAGTTCTGCTATTCGCCTCAAAGTTTAATCGCAGTAAGTTAACAACAAAATTGGCCACTCCGTAATTTTTAAGTATTCGCAATCAATTCCACACAGACTACACAATCTCCCAACTGCATAAACTTCTAGATTTCTATACATTGCAGATCTTTCTAGAAGAATAGGGCATTCCTCGAAGACGTGTCAATCCACTTTTAGACAGATGGATCAAAAACAATTGAAGGGGTTTGTGGAGGTGTGAACAGCTGAAATTAAGTCACTCATTCCGCCTTCCCAATTATTGTAACGCGTTACAGGTGGATCGAGAAGTCTTGTCGTGGCTTAAAGAAAACGTAATAAAAGCATCTGATATTCGTATTTTTTTAGATAGCCATGCAGCTATCAGATCTCTGGACATAGTCTGTTTAATGGAGATGACACAACTGTTTAACATTTACCTTTGCTGGGTGCCGGGCCATAGCCTGCAAATTGTAAGTCAAATGATCTAGCCAGAAATTCTACAGTATAACCAAATCTACCACGTTTGGAAACTGCTGGCATAATAGTCGCTACATGGAAACTATTGCTGATGCAGGACGCTATTAAAAAGACAAATACTAGGTGGAATAACATCGCCACGTGTCAGGTCATAAAAAACATCTAGCCTACACTAGATTTAAAGCGGTAAAGGTGCTTGCTATCTCTAGGCAGATCTAAACGA
Source organism: Eupeodes corollae (assembly GCF_945859685.1). Taxonomy (NCBI): domain Eukaryota; kingdom Metazoa; phylum Arthropoda; class Insecta; order Diptera; family Syrphidae; genus Eupeodes; species Eupeodes corollae. Next base: position 141,849,299 of record NC_079148.1, on the reverse strand, counting down.
TCAAAACCCGTGTATTATGAAATAAGAAGAAATATTTAAATGTCTTAAGAAATGTGTCGTTATAAAATATTTTTGAAGTCAGATAAATTCAGATACTTTTATAAAAAAAAATTCAAAAATACTCGATTACGAGTGCGGTAGAGCTGGCAAATTCCCAGCTATTAAAAATTGTATTAGGTTTAATGCAGACGGTTAAATCTGCGTAAAAATTCAGATCTGATGCAGATTTGATCTTAAATTGAAAATATATCAATTTATTTTGCCGCATAGAATGCAAAATGGAATCTAAATTAAAAAACAATAGCAAGTAATTTTGGACTTTTATTAAAAAAATAAAAAAGTAATAATGGAATTCCAAAGTGTATGGAGTATTTGGGATACACATACGTACGCTGACCTACCTAACATTTGCAATACTTTTGCCAAATTTTTTAAATCGGTTGAGAAAGTTTTATGGGACATGAATGACGATAAGAATACCGGTCCAGATGAAATTCCTCCCATTATTTTAAAGAATTGTGCGCCTTCTCTGTCTCGAATACTATGGTTTATTTTTAACAGGTCACTTGAGAAAGGTATATTTCTTTTCGAATGGAAAACATCTTTTATAACTCCTATTTATAAAAGAGGTCCAAAACAGGACATATCCAACTATCGCCCGATTTACAAGTTATCCGTAATACCAAAACTTTTTGAAAAAATTGTTTGCGATAAGCTTTCGTTTTTATTAAAAGAGACTACATCCCCATTTCAACACAGATTTGTATCCTGGAGATCAACTTCTACAAATCTTACAATTTTCTCTAACTTTGTTTTATGTAATCTAAAAAAAGGATATAAGTCGGTTTCATATGTACCGATTTTTCCAAAGCATTTGACAGAGTTCACCATAAAATTTTAGTTCATAAACTTTAAAAACTAGGTATACATTCTAACTTGCTAAACTTGTTGTGTTCATATCTCACAGGACGCATTCAATATGTCCGTATTGATTCGATCGTCTCAAGTCCAATAGATATTTCCGCGGGTGTTCCTCAAGGTAGCCATCTTAGACCACTTTTGTTTCTTATATTCATAAATGATCTTCCTGATTTTCTCTTAAATTCCTTTAACTTGATGTTTGCCGATGATTTCAAATTTCTGAGATGTATTAAGGATCCGGTTGACTGTGTGCCTCTTCAAGAAGATCTTCAAAGCTTATCAACATGGTATAAATTCAACAAAATAATCCTCAACATATCTAAATGTCAATGTTTTTCATTTTTCCGTCGCTCTTCTCCTTTCTGTGCATGATTATTATATTAAGAACAAAGTTCTCAAAAGAGTCTCAACCAAAAAAGACCTGGGAGTCATTTTTGATTCTAAATTCAACTTATCTAATAATTTAGAATTCATAGTTAATAAGGCCAACTCTATGCTTGGATTAGTTTCCCGCAACTCTAAAGGTCTAAGTGATTCCTATACGTTAAAAACGCTTTACATTGATTATGTTAGATCACTAATCCGTATTACAAAACTCATTCTGTTCGAATTGAAAAAATTCAAAGAAAATTTACAAGAATATTTATATATAAACTTAGATGGAACGTTGATGCTATGCCACCTTATAATACTCGACGTCAACTTCTTGGCATTAAGACCTTAGAAAACCGCCGCAAAATATTTTCCATAATGTTTATTAAAGATGTTTTATCCTATCATATTGACTGTCCGTTTTTATTGTCTCTTATAAATTTGCATGTTCCAACTCGAGTGTTTAGAAATCGTTATTTATTCCATGAGGCACTTTATAGAGTAAATTATGCTGTTAACGAGCCAATATCTCGCTGTGTCAGAGAAATTAACCAAATATCTGATTATATTGATTTTAATTTTCATTTGAGTAGGGATACATTTAAAAATTTGCTCAGCCTATTCTTTATGGTTAATTAACTAAAATGTATGTTAAGACACATTTTGTATTTCGCTAGTCTGTAAGAGTAACTACCTCTAATTGATAATGAAAATAAATAAATACAAAACAGGGACAATTTGTGTTTTAGAATATCTGGATCAAGAATAAATTGATTTATTTTACCCATGGAAACCCCCATAAGCCTTAAAAACACAATAAATCATCATTCAAGTTCAAGGGTGTGGTGGCACTCCCATAGGTTTTAAATTTAATTTCTTAAAAAAACTTTATCTGCAACTATCTTAAATTATTCTTAAAATAACTTACTTATTATATTTGTTTGGTAAATAAATAAATTGCAAGTCAACTAACTCCAGCATTTACAAGAGTGTATCACAAGTAGATTACAAAATTATAGGTAAATGAATTGCATTTTATTACAAGATAATATTTTATATTTATTTTATTTTGATAAAATGATAATATGTGTTTAAGGAAGGGCTTCACATCAGTTAGCTACCATAAATTTATCAGTTGAACGATGAAAACTATTGTGGTAAGTTACTTTCCAATTCAGGATTTTCCTCTGTTCGATTCCTTTCTCCAAACAGTTTTTGATGGACTTTATATTTCTTCCAGAAAATTTTAGTATTTTGTGCTGCTATCTGCGTCGCAAATTCTCTTTGCAACACTTGCTCAGCTTTAACAAACTTAGCATGCGTTGCAAACGATAAAGTTAGCGTTTGTGTAAATGGTAAGACTTCATAATTCAAAAATATTTTGACATTTAAAATGACTTATAAAATAAATTTGTAATTTTAAGGCCTCCCTACAACTTCTGTCATCCCATGTCCTACTGGAACTGTTTGTACTCCTACCGTTGCAATATGCAGTGCAGCAGGAACTGTTCCAGCGTCATGTTCCAGGTGTGGCACTTGTGATGCCAATAAGGCATTTGCTTGTACCGGCTACAACACATTTGCTTTATGTTATGGAACAACAACCCCCAGCGCTATAAATTTTTCATGTTCCGGAACTTTAGTATGCAATATCGATGATCCGCGGATTTGTGTAGATCCCACAACAACAGGAGTAAGTTTAAAAATGTTGGATTTGATCTCGTTGCAATTTAATACAAAATGCCAATTCTGTATTTTGGTGACAGTTGGGAGGAACCTGTCCGTCAGCATCTGCAACAACAACCACACCAACAACAACTGCTGCTCCTACAACAACAACAGTAAGCCCAGGAGTTAACCCCCAAGCATATTGTGCAGGCGTAGGTTTAGTTGGCCGATATGAAATAGCCACTGATCCGAATTGCAAACGGTATTCATCTTTAAACATTTAATAACTTAAGTATTTTGAGTTTGTTTTTCAGGTATGTCTATTGCAGTTTGCTAAATAATAGCACATGGGTTGGAAATATTTACGAGTGCCCCGGGTCGACATATTTTAATTCGGCTTCCCGTTTATGTGGTGTAACGGTACCGGCACGATGTGCAGTGTAAGAAAGGAAAGGTAGTACTTCCCTTACACTAGGCGGCGCTAATCGATTATCAGTAACGAAATAAATGAAAACCGTAAATAAATTTAACACTTTGCAGAACTTAAAGACCTTATTTTTATAATCTACGATAATATGTTTGTAATTTTTTTCATTTTTCAAGATGCTATCAATGTCCGTTCTTGTTTTATTGATAGATCTTTGCAGTGCAATGTCAGAACCATCTTATTTTTATTTTCTTATTTATGAAAAACAGAACAAACTGAAACGAATTTCTCAATTTTGCTGTCAGAAATCTGAGAATAGAATTTTTAGGACTCGATTTCTCAAGAATTTACTATCATACAATTAAAAACCTAAAAAAGGACATAGAAAGTTAATTGGATGGCTAGATGAGATCGAATAGTGAATTGTGTTTAATTGTTTATATGTCAGTCTCCTGTTTTGTCAATCTGGCAGAGAAAATTCATAAATCCAAGAAACATAAACTTGCCAATTGTATTATGACTCTGAATAAACATATGACATGACGATGACAGCTACTTTTTTAAGACAAAAATTAAGTCATTCTTCATTTTTTCATCTCAAACTTTAAGAAGCCCTAAAAACAATTTCATCACTTCCAAACGTCACAATTATGGTTTCATACAATATGTATTTATTTATTTATATAGGACTATATCGAGAGAACTTCGTTCGAGTGACATAGCCCCACCAAACAACAGAAAACTGACAAATACAGAAATTGACTAAAATTTACAACAGATGGACGAAACAATAAAACGAACGATGGAATGGACAATACCAAAGTACAAAGAACGGGACCAAATGGACGCTTACAGAAACGCGACTATTGACGTACTACGTGGGCACAAGAGTAGCTTACTGACAAGTCTCAAAAACTTGTACAGACGACTTACAGTATCACACGACTTGGAGGTTAGGACACTGAAGTCGTCAATAAAAAATAACAATCTGTTGAGTAAGGAGAACTTCAGTTTATCAATTAACAAAATCCGGTCAGTTAATTCAAGTGACCCTAAAATCAACAAGATATTCAGAAAAAAAGAACGATAATGACCTTCCGTGTCTGAAACTCCAAAGAACTGAAGAGAACAGAGATGTACTCAGGACAGCGCAAATAGATCCAGAAGAAGCCATCTTTGACGATGACTTTTTCATAGTTGAAGATCCGAAGGAAAAAGTGGAGACGGTGGGAGCTGCTTTCCAGCAAGTGTACAAGGTGAATGTTAGCATTCGCCCAACCACTACCTGCAAAACGGAGCCCTACTTAATCACTTTTACCTCCGAAATGATATGACACAATGGCGATCTGAGAACCGCGGTTTCATGACGCTTCCCTGCCAAATTCCATAATCGCCGAGCAAACGAGACCAAGTCTCTTGTTAGTGACGGAGGTTGAGCTTCAGCTCATCTTCAATTCAATAAAAAACAAAAAGTCACTAGGTGTCGATGGTATATCCAACGTTGTAGTAAGACATTTACCGATGGAGGCAATTGACATTTACACCACACTCTTCAATAATGAACTGAATAATGCATATTATCCAGTACATTGGAAGACCGCTGTGGTTCATCCTCTCCCGAAAAAGGGAAAGGACAACTCCAACCCGTCAAATCTTCGGTCGATAAGTATTCTTCCGAGTATCAGCAAAGTCTTCGAAAAGATCATTAACAGGGCTCTGACTAAGTGGGCTGCGGACAACAAAATAATTCCGGATAAACATTTCGGGTTCAAGGCGGGTCATGACACAATTCATGCTGCGTCTAAACTCGTTTCTGATATCCAATGGTATAAATCAAAACAACAATGCACAGGCGCTGTTCTGGTTGATTTGGAAAAGGCTTTTCACACCGTATGGTTAGAGGGTCTTTACCTAAAACTGTTGTTTACTTTATGATATGCTTAGCGGTAGAAAGTTTGCTGTCAAAAGTGGCAATGTAACTTCTACCACAACATTCTTAGTTAAAAATGGTCTTCAACAGGGAGTGGTGTATTCGACAATTCTCTTTACACCAGCGATCTGATAGGTAGTCTTACAAAGGCAATTGCATACGCCGACGATCTAATAGCGTACAGAAGGCCCGAAAGATTGAGGTTATTAGAATTCGCTTGCAGCGTGATTTCGGCAAGATTCAGCGATATTTCGATGACTGGAAACTGAAAATAAATGTCCAGAAGTCGGAGACAATTCTGTTCCGGACTCCGTTGGCTAGGGCTATGAGGGATACGTGTAAGAATTGGCGCAAGATGGTCATCGTTGATCTTCACGGGCAGCCATTAGCGAGCAAAAGTGTAGCGAAGTACCTCGGTATCTGGTTAGATCAGTATTTATATTTCGACAGACAAATAAATGCTGCTCTGACCAGGGCCAGAGGAGCCTTCGCTTTGACGAAACGGCTGTTTTTTAGCAGTCGGCTTGACCCCAGAGTGAAGGTAATTTACTACATGGCCCTCATAGGGCCGATGATCGTTTATGGTTGTCCTGTGTTGTTCAACGTTGCCCCTTCCCAGATGGAGAAGTTTCGGGTGTTTGAGCGGCAGAGATTTGACGCTGTACCGGCTTATATCGAACAGCAATCTTCTTACGTGCACTACTATTTCATTTTATATAACGGGGCTCGAATCAACGGAATTGACAATTTCGTGATAAAACTCGTTCGAGGTCACATTGCAAGAGCTATGTCTTCGACCAAAAAATTTTTTTTTTTTTTTCATGTTCCAACCCATATGTGTATGAAAACATGATGGTAAAAAGTGTTGTCAAATACCAAAGAATTAATAACCGCTAATGTTATTCTGATTAAACTGGTTTTATTAAATGTCTAAAATGATGTTTTGAATTCGTTTACACTAAAAATTCGTTTACACTTAAACATCTTGGAGGAAAAAAAGGAAACAATTTTTAAAACTCCATTTGAAAAAGTTGTTGTTGAAATAAATGAATTAAGGACAACGAGCTGGCTTTTGGTCACCACATTGTTGGGTGGTTGCATTGAAGAAAGTAGCCAGTGGACACTGGTATATACTTCCGTTCCATACTTGACCTGTGGCTGCTTGTGTCCGAGAACATCGAATATATCTGGAATAGGAAAATAGAAATGTTATCAAGGAAAATAGTTTGTAAATGCAAAAATCCTTAAAAGAAATGAATTTACTGTTTGCAAGTAGTATCCGAAGTAACTTCATAGCTGCCCGAAAATCCTATGGTCGCACAAAATTCATGTGGATGATCTCTGGCACTTGGTGTTGTAGTTATAAGTTCTTCTGTCGTGGTTTCTTCATCCTCTGCTTCCGCACCGGTATCATATGGACATGTACCACCAAGCTTTATTAAAATATAAAAATGTTAGTATAAATTATTATTCAGTTCAGATTTTATTTTACTCCTGAAGTTGATGGATTAATGCAGATGTTTTTAGCATCAACGCTGCATACTAAATTATCAGGACAAACGTATTCCTTTGTTCCTTCAGGTGAATCAGCTCCCAAACATAGCGAAAATGCATTGTATTTAGTGCATGCAAATAGTTTTCCATCGTTGCAAGATCCACATTTTTGACAAGATTTCGGTGCGTTTGGATCTGCAGTGCAAATTGTTTGGTCTGGTGAGCATGATAAACCACCTGGGCAAGTAATTGCTGATCCCTGAGGTACTCCTGCAAAAATGTGTAAAAATTTAAATAAATTTCAAGATTTTGTCCAGACCTTGTGTTTTCGTCCAAGTGGAATTTAAAATCAGTTTCCCATCCATTATAAGTGAAACGGACAGGCTTAGATGACATAAGGTACTTAAAGTTAAATAAGTCAAAAGTCTAGCATCTGATTGGCCAGCTACCAAAAAACTGCCTTCTAATGAAAACAACTTTATTGGAAAGTCAATGGGTGCATTCAGAAAACTATTGACAACGTAGTCAAAATTCAACTAGCTTTGTAAATGCGAAATTGCACTACAAAGTTAGTCAATTCGGAACTGTCATATTAATGACAAATACAAATATGTGTGCACTAACATTGTAGCCGAAATTTTAAATACTTTTGTTGACTTCCCTTGACTACATAGCCATTAGCTTAGTGAATGCCCCCATTCAATTAAAATCTCCCTAACTATTAAATCATAGACAACTTATGTCAAAATGTCAGCTGATTGTATTTTTGTATTCAACTGAAAACTGAACTTTATTTTCTATGATTTTTTTATTTTCTGCAAAAATTCAATTTTAAGTTTTGTGTAAAAGGTTTTCTTGTTAAATGGAAAAAGAAATAAGTAATATTTCTTTCTCTTGTTGGACTTGCAACTTGTCTGAAGAGTTTTTTTGTAGACAATATTTTTTCTGCTAATTTCCATACGCGCTTAGTAACGTGAAGCTCTAAGTTTGAAATAATTAACACCGGAAAAACTTAGTTATTGCTTTGGTCAAAGAATGCAGTCAAATAAAATACCAAAATAATAAATCCATTAAATTAATACTTTGGCTCTAAAGCAACCTAAACACGTGCTTTATAACCATTAGAAATATTTTTTGAGGTATTAAAATTTTACGAACTACTGGAATTAAAATTCAACCACATAAAATAACCCGCAAAAACAATTATTTTAATCCAAATTTTGTAAATAAAAGAAATAAATAAATTGTTTTCAAAACTCACCTTGGTTACAAACTTTGAATTCAGTGTTTGAAACACAAGCTAATCCAGTTATAGCTGAACAAGTGTTACACAAACCATTTGCCTGATAGATTATAACAGCAAACACAAGAACTGGCTAAAAAGGTACAAAGTTAAATTGGACAAAACGAAACTGCTGATCAATCTTACAACTAATGCGCCTAGAAGCTTCATCTTTTCGTTTAAACTTAGGATCCAAACCACTACAAAACTGGGAGCATTCAAAATTCCTCTTATTTATACACAAAAAAACACCTTATCAATTTATCTTCGAAATAAATTTCTATCTACTTACAAATATTTTGAACTTCACTTTATGATCTTATAAGATAAGACCAATTACATCGAACGTAATTTGATTACTTTACACAGAGTAAAATGTAAACCGTTTGTAAATAAATTTAATTTGCAGTGTGTTTTGTTTGAGTTCCTTATAAATAACAATTTATTGTAATTTACAATGTTATAGCGGCTTAAAGCAAATAGTATAGGGGAGATCTGCTTAAGATGACATACTTTTTCTATAAAGCTGAAAATAGAAAATCTAGGACCAATAGCAAATAAAATAAAGTCAATTAAGTTTATTTATGTATTTATTTATAACAAGAAAAAAACTTAAAATTATAGAATTTAAACATGTATTAGTATTTTTAAAAAATATTTTAAATTTGGTTCACAGCCCTGTATAAGATGACATATCTTTGGGTAAGATGACATACTATTTTTATTAGCCTTCATTGCAAGCCTCGCAAATGAATTGTTTAATTTTGTGATCAACACCGGCACACAATGCATGACACCATTTAGTGCATGCCTGCCAACATAGCCAATGCTCTCCTGGACGTGAAATGCTGAACAGCTCATTGCAGTAAATGCAAGACACATCGTCATCATCTTCTGAAAAGTCCTGCGGAACATCATCGTCTTGTAATATGGGCCGTTTTGTTACTTATTGAGCTCTAAGACTCTTCCGATTTTCTTTTTCATTTTTTGCCTGGACCTGAGCTTTAACTTCACTCATATATGGGCTTGAAGTGAGAACTTGAGATCCTGTAGCTGTAGCCTTCCTTTTTTTTCTGGCACTTTCTGTCGAAATAGATTTTGGCAATGGCGAAATAGACTTTAGCATCTGTTCAACGAACGGATAAGATGACAATGTTGTAGGACTTGAAATGTTGGGATGAAATGATGATGACGATGGAGCTGGAACGTCACATGATTCTGTCGGTCCGGATAATGCTGAAGTAGCTGCGATGGTAACCGATTCTAATTCTTTAGTTGGTGTTGAAGATTTTGAACTGAGTCCACAAGGCCTGTTGATGTTGAAGGTCCTGGCTCATCGAATGATTGATAATCATCTTTTGCAGATTGAAGGGGATGTTGTGGACGTGCAACTTCATTCATGTTTAATTCATTTTCTGTTACATCGCTAGGCAAAAACAAATGATCGGGAAAAATGTTAGGGTTGAATGGATAAATTCCACATTTTTCGAAGCCACTTGTAATGTTGCCCACTGAAGCAGCGCATCCATATGCCTTACCAAACAAAGCGCTAATTTGGTAGAGGCCAACAGTTCTGCCGGCGTGGTTTTTAAGCCATGTTGTCAATTCCCGGTTATAGAAACTGTCAAGTGGACCAAAAAATGATACGTCCAGAGGCTGAATTCTATGTGTGCAATGAGGCGGCAAGCACCAACATGACAACACCATTTGCTTTGGCATATTCCAATGCCTGGAGATTTTTGTGGCTTCCATGGCCATCAAGAATAAGGAGAACTTTATTTTGAAGGCTGCAACCAGTGAACTTCACAAAATGTTCCATCCACTTGCAAAATAGTTCACCCACCATATATCCGCTTTCATAGCACAGCTCTAATGATCCAGCTGGTGCACCACCAAAATATTCCAGTTTGTGATTTTTACGAGGGAATATCAAAGCTGGAGGAACAAAGTTTCCAGTTGCACTTGCGCAGGCTACGACAGTGACATGTTGGCCTCTTTCGGCACTGGTGAAGGCACCAACTTGTTTTTTTTCCCTTGAGCGCAAAGATTTTGGGTGGCCTTTGAACTGTGCTTAGTCCAGATTCATCCATATTATATATTCGTTGGGGCGGTATTTCAGTGATTAACGAACTTAGTATTTCAAAAAACTTCATCACCTGTGGCTTATTAAAAGCCTTTGCCCTCGCAGCAGAAGTTGGCTCAGGTGATCTTAAAGTCAGTTTTGGGTTCCGGGATCTAAAACAATCCAACCAGTCCCAACCAGCCATTTGGGACCTCTTATCGAATGTGTGTTTTATTTTAAGTTTTCCAGCAAATTTAAATGCTAATTTTCTGAGTTCAGTTGTCGTAAAACCGAAGAAACGACTCTCGAAATCCAATAAGTGTTGAACCAACTGCTTTTTTATTTCTTCGTTAAACGTTGGTTTGAAGCGCCCCATGTTTTTGGAATGGCTTTAAAGTGGCGCCGAAGGGTGGCTTGTGGCACTTCATACTTTTAAGCGGCAAAAAGCCAGCCACACTTTGTTTTTGACATCTTCAATGGCCTTATCCATGTTTTCTTTTGACCAAGAAAGCCTGGTTCCTTTTGTAATTTGCTGGCATGCTGAAATATAAAAAATTCTAAATTAATTTCGAATTTGTTTTTTACTACCTTCCGGGTAAGATGACATATGTCAACTTGAACGGACGAGCGCCATGTCATCTTGCCCGACACGATCGGAAATGGTTTCAATGTTAAAGGCACAAAAACTACACAATCTGGCACTTAAATAACACAAAAACTTCATAAAACACAAATAACTGTATTCATAAAACACTTCAGACACAACATTGTACTTACTTTAACGGGAATTATACTCGATAGAACATTTTAGTAAAAAAAAATTTTCGTGAGCAAAATTCTTCTGTCTGCTCCTGTAGAAACACTCTTGCCAACTGAAGAAAGCAACAATAATTGAGAAACTGACATTTTAAAACTGCATGTTTTGGCGTGTTTAAAAGAACAGTTAGACTTATGGTTGCTGAGAAAATGCGACTATGTCGTCTTGTCGACTATGTCATCTTAAGCAAATCTCCCCTAAGTAATGTATGAATGTACATATGTATGTACATAACTACAGGCTTTTGGACCAATTTTAAACGAAAAAGATAACTTCTCCGTTTTTAATCGCAATCCCTTACCAATTCTGATGTAATCGGACATTCAAAATAAATTCATAGCAAATGCTCTAAAATATTAAAGATGTCCGTCTGTCAAAGTCTAAAAGAATATAGAAAACTTCACTTGATTACTGACTTCCTACAATACACATTTATTAGTTTCATTAATTTGCTTATTGAATTGATAATTATAAGTTTTAATAAAAGTATAATGAATTAAGTAAAGGGTAGTCAATTTTTAAGGGCCGATGTTAAATGTGAACCACACCTAAACGTAAAGTTCTTTCTGCATTTCATTTGGCATTTCTCAATTTAAGACTAATTCAATTTGAACCATGAACAGATGCACCATCAAGAAAAGTGTTAAAATGATTCAGGCTTATTTTGAAAATCTGCGTTCAAATTAAAATGCACTACTCTCTTCTCCTCGCGGTAAACATCGGCTGCCTAGTACCTCAACTGGAGATTGGGTTCTACCAAAAAGTGAACAATTTTTAGGGGCAGCAAACGAGAGAAGGGGGAGAGGTGTTTCCACTAAGGCACCTTCCTTATCCGGACGGCAGCGGATGAATTCTCGAGATGAAATCAACGGTGACGTCTACAATTCCAGTAAGATTGAACTACTAAGTGAACAACCTTATAGGGCTTCTACGACTTATTCGGAGCCCAGGCCTATAAGGAGCGGTTTTATCCGGCTCCTCGTCATTGAAGTTATACTAAGGATCTGGCCCTCAAGGTTGGGGGTTGTGCCGTCGGGGTGACTTGCTGGCCACGTAAAAACATCATAGTTGCGAAGCACCAACAAGCCTCTGATACGGATGGATTTACTGACAACCTACGCAAACGCTATAAAGCAGATATCACCGCCATCCAGGAAATACGATGGAATGGGCCGGGCAAAGAGAGGATGAAAAACTGCGATTATTACTATGGTGACTGCTACCACGAAAACTAACAGCGCTTATTTGGATGCGGCTTTGTCATTGGAGCCAGACTTAGGCAAGAAGTCTTGAGCTATAGGTGCATCAATGAGCTCCTCATGACCATACGCATAAAGGCTAAATTCGGCAAAGAAGAGAAAGATGACAACACCAAAGATATATAGAGCAGTTTTCTAGCTACGATATTAAAATTGTCCTGGGCGATTTTAATGCCAATCTAGGAGGGAAAGACATCTTTGGTGGAATAACCGGGAAAAACAGTCAACACGACAACACTTGGGACAACGGATTCAGGCCCATAGATTTAGCGTTTTGCACACCTCAACATCCACAAAGGAACTTGGAGTTCTCCAGATCAATCTACCGTCAACCAGATTGACCATACTACGATTGACGCCAGACACGCTTCCAGCATCATGGATGTCCGAACTTTCCACGGAGCTAACATCGACTCGGACCACTACCTCGTTGTCGCCAAGGTAGCACTTCGGGTTTCCAGACCCAAGGCAAAACTGGGAGGTGCTGGGATAATCTTCAACGTCGAACGGCCACAATCGCAAAAAAACGCCAAATCCTTTTCCAATCGAGTTACAAGTAACCTCTCTCGAAGTTCTCTGCTGCCAACACAATGTATCGAAGACCAGTGGCAAAACTGCCAAGATGCAATCAGAGAAGCCGCCTCTGATGTGCTGGGTTTCAAGCAGCCACCAACAAGGAACCCCTGGTTTGATAAGGAATGTCGGCAGCCAAACAACAAGCACACAAAGCGGCGCTGCATCAAAGGAAAGGGCTCATAAGCTCTGTGAGCAGAAGAGGTGAGAGGAACACCGACTTCTCAGAAGAAAAAAGAGAGGGCATGAGAAGCTTGCGGTCGAAGATGTTGAGAGGTTTAAAAGCAGGAATGAAGTTCGAAAGTTTTATGAACAGGTGAAACGAAATTCACCTAGAACCGAAGGCTGCAAAGACGAAAGTGGAAACATCATAGTGGAAACGAAGTGAATGCTAAGGACATAGAAGGACCACTTCTGCAGACTGTATAACGGCGACGACGAACCGAATTCCGCTGTCAGGCAGTTTGATCCATTCAACATAGACGACGAAAGCCAACAATCCCGTCCTCCCAAATTAGACGAAGTAAAGATTGAAATATCTAAGCTGAAGTCTAATAAAGCCTCTAGAGCGGATAGCTTGAATGCCAAGCTCTTTAAAGCAGCTGGAGATAAGTTTGCTCCTAACCAACATGCACCAACTTATCTGAAAGATATGGTCGGAAGAAAGCATACCCAATGAATGGAACCTCAGTATTGTTTGCCCGATCCTGAAAAAAGGAGACCCTCTAAACTGCACCAACTATAGAGGAATCAGTCTACTTAACATCGCCTATAAAATCTTCTCTGCTGTAATATGTGAGCCCATCGTCAACAACCTGATAGGTCCTTATCATTGTGGTTTCAGACCAGGAAAATCCACATTCGATCAAATATTCACATTACGACAGATCCTGGAAAAAAACCAAGAACACCAAATCGACACCCACCATCTTTTCATCGATTTCAAGGCCGCATATGACAGCATCTACAGGGACGAGCTGTATATATATATATATATCAGGACTGTAGCGCCACCTTAAGTAAGTAAGTAAGTAAAATACTCGCATGACGATGTTTTCTATGTTATGTCTTCAATATTGTTTTAACAGAAATAGTTAACTTACAATTTGACAGATTCCTTTTTTAACATATTACATTTTTGTTTGTTAAATATGGCTGATTTGAGAACATCCGTAAGTTAGAATTCCCATTAACATGAACTGGGATAATAAAAACCTCTGGCACTATAAAAGTGAACTGACCTAAAAACAATATTTCTTTGATTTGTCCAACTAAATTGCCCATTTACCACAAATGCTCTAGGAATAAGAAACGAAAGGTCTCAACATAGTTTGTCTGTCTCTAGATACTAAAAAAACACCTGTGAAAGAACAAGGGTCAAAAAATCTGCGTCGTAGCCACTAGGAACCGCCCATCATAGAGTCTCAACGAGGCAACACGACTTATACTATTCGAAAAACCAGCTTTTAAAACGGCAATCTACGAATATTTTGACATGTATGAAAGCTTTGGAGAGCCTTAATAATGTTATACGAAAGTAAAAACTTGTCAACCCTAGTGTTCTTTTGAGATGGAAATGTGGACCAAAAATGCAAATGATAAGAGATTTATCCGATAAGAACATTATCGTTTATAAAGTTGATAAACCTTTGAAAAGTAGGTTAGTTCACTAATTCTTGTTATTGGAGACGAACTGACTCACTATGAAGTTTGTAACAGTAAGATAAAATATATATTTTAAGAAATTGATTTGACCGATTTCATCTTTTTTCAGATATTGTTCATATTTTCTGCATCTTTTTATACGGTTTACACCTTATGTAACACTTGTTCGGCTATTACTAACACTGCATGTGTAGCAAATGATCAATTTAGTATTTGTGTCGATGGTGCGCAACATAAAAGCAATTTATTAAAGTATCTTATAATTATTTGAATCCTGCTTTCCTTAAGGTCTGCCTACATCCTCGGTAACCCAATGTCCCAATGGAACAGTTTGTACAGCTTCTGCATCGATTTGTAGTCCTGCAGAAACTACTCAAGCTTCATGCGGAATGTGTGGGGTTTGTAATGGAAATAGTTCATTTGCCTGCATGAGCTACAATTCTTTCGCACTTTGTTACGGTTCTTCTGTCCCTGATACCGTTAATATTAATTTATGTGCTAACTCAACAGTTTGTGTATACGATGATCCACATATTTGTGTTGATCCAACAATGACAGGAGTAAGAAATTTAAAGTTGTATAAACCTTAAGCATGCAAATAAAAATATGAAAATCAATGCAGATTGGTGGGACATGTCCAGCAGCAACTGCAAATACAACAACAACTACAACAACAACAATGCCAACCACAACTTCAACAACTGTAAATCCTGCAGAATCTACAACAATTAGTCCGACAATTGATCCTTTGATTTTCTGTGCAAATGTCACCAATGTTGGACGCTTTGAGATAACAACTGACATCAATTGCAAACAGCAAGAAGCTATTTTTATATATTTAATAATTAAGGAATGTCGAAAGATTTTATTTTATTTACAGATATATCTTTTGTGATCTAGTCAATAGTACTACTTGGGTTGGAAATGTATACGAATGCCCTGGTTCAACTCTTTTCAATTCTACGACTGGATTTTGTGGAGTCGAAGTGCCACTTAGATGTGCAACAACTATTACATAGAAGGATGTATTTATACCATAAATAACATCATTAAAACTATTTAGTTTAGAATTTAAAAGAATGTTTTTAATATTATTCAATTATAGTTATATAAACATTGTAGAAGTTGAGTTTAAGTTCTGTTTGACAGAAATGATCTATTTTTTCGTAAATGTCACTATTCTGCAATTCCATATATGCATTTCAAATTGAAAAAATTGCTCTTTTATTATTACCCAAGGAAAACCTTTAGAGAACAACAAGATTCTTTGTTTCTATTATGTTGCCTAAGTTTTGTTATATCCTTACTTACACCCACTGTTCAAGATTTATTCGCAAATCGAATTTAATTGGTTAGTTTATACTTGTAATTGGGGGTTTTAAGATCTGCGAAAACACACCATTCCCCTGTTTTTGCATTCCATGGGGCAAAATAAATTGATACATTTTTGATTTAAGATCAAATCTGCAGATCTGTTTTTTTCAGTACTTTTACAAATACAATTCAAAAAAACATTTTTAGCTGGAAATTTGACAGCTTTCTACGCGTACATGAAGTTACACTTATACAATGCCAAAAAATAAAACAATTACAGCTACGTTTCATGCGCTTCAAAAATCTGAATTTACCCATATAAAACGCCATAAGATTCCACAGAATTTTCTCAGACATATTGACAGTTACAATCTGATCGACACTGAAAGTGTCGAAATTAGGAAATGGCTTCTTAAGAAACCAGATATAGATATCTTTGAAATCATCCAGGAAAAATGTTTGAATAGATTTGACTGTGTCTTCTTTTGATAGGAAATAAATGCTACATACTGATCGATAAGAAAATTTTTTGTGGCACAATTATTTTTTGTCAAAAATGCATTTGTCTATTTTCACGACGAAACTCTATTTTGTCAGAAAATGAAACGAATCGGTTAAACTGATGTGTCTTTCAGTTTTATACAAAAAATATCAGGCGATTTTCAATCAGGAAATTTAAAAAGAATGAAAACCAATGAAAGCTACATCTTCCACATTAATGATCCCAAAGTGACAGCTGTCAGCTGAACTAAAACAAAATATATTGCAATATGCTGGAATGAATGTTTTCAGATTAGCTGATGAACTTAACTTAACAACTTAACTTAACTTGACGTCTTTTGTTTGTTGGCGCATATCCTTTGGCAGGGTACTATCTTTTTATACGTATTTATTGAGAAACGCTTAAAAACCTTTTGATGTTTGAAAAGATACGTAATGTATCTTTATTAAACTTGCATTTTGCGTAAATTTTAAACAAAATCTGATCCTTTGTTTTTAAGGATCTATAACCTCTAAACACTTTAAGCTTAATATTACGTTTTCAATTGCACTTAAATTCATTCTAAAGTTGTTCTTTAAAAATATTTATTAAGTTTTAGGGATGCAATTAACTGCTCAAAAACTGCAAAACTTAATTGTTTTTCCATCTACTGTCCAGGATATGTTACTTGCTTAAAATTCCAGACATTTTATTTTCTCTTAAGTCATACAAAACCCGGTTTTCGCCGAAAACCTACATAGAAAACTCAAGTTTTGCCATACATTTTTGGTAAACCCCAAGTTTTATATAAAACCTCTCGAAAACTAGTAGGAATTCAAAGTTAAACTAAACAAACAAACCTTTCGAAACATTCAGCGCTCAAATTAATGTAAACAAAACAGCGGATGGCTGCTGTCAAAACAAATATTTCATTTTGAAATAAATTTGGTTCCGGTAAAATTATTTATACAATTTCCTTACAAAATAAGAATTATTGCTTTTTGTTTTTATTAACAGAATATGAAAGAAAAAAAAAACAAAAAAAAGGAAACCAAAAAAATTGCATGAAAATTTGTCAACGTCGAGAATAAAAGCCCCGGTGACTATTTCCGGCACTCGTGGTTCTTTTATTATCCTCCAGAGTTTCAAACGCTCTTTGTTAAGTGAGGGACCGGAATTTACTTTGGTTACAGGCGTGACGACCCCAAGGACTTGTTTATAGTTCGTAATGACGTTTCCAAGAGATGCGTCTTCGAAGTCGTCACCTGGAGAAAGATCTCCCGGTAACTCCGTTCAATCACAAGGAATTGGTTAATATGAAAAAGGCGATAAGTTCATTTGTGGTGGAGAAAAAATATGAAAGAACATTTCTCGTGGCTAGGGAAATTTGCGCCAAAACATTCCACAATGTGGGAATCGCTGTTCCAGTAAATAAAACCACAACAGTAACAGTGTGCTATCGCAACTTGATGAACTGCCAACACCAAGAAGATCCTCAGTGCATTGGGAAAACCAGGCGAGTCCTCAAAGGAAGAAGCCAAACAGATAGTCATGGAGAAATTGCGGCCCATCATAACAGCTTCAGTGATCGCTATGGATCAGTGTGATTTTGGTATGAATTTGTAACTAGGAATTGACCTTTTCTGCTCCGGCCATTAGGACCTACACGAAATCATTCAGAATCTTCTCAACCCCGCCTTAAGTTGCTCGGACAGCTAGTGTTACGCTAAAATCAATTTGAATTTAGAATTCATTTTATTTTCACAAATAATTTGAGGAGAACAAAACTTTTTACTCACAAATTTGTTCATCAATACAAAATTTGACACCCGGTGTTTAACAAATATAAGTGTCAAATGGAAACGTGTAAATGTTCGGTGGGAAAGATTTTCGGGCTTTCGAAAACTTACTGTCGAAAACCCGGTTTTGGGTTTGGTGTGAAAAGGATATTAATATTATGCTGAATACGCTCAGAATAAAGTTTTCCCGGAAAATTTTCGATTTCGTTTAGAAATGCATTTGAGTATTTAATAATTAGGAATTGGTATTTATGATTTTTGAGAGCTGAAAAATTAAGTTGAAATAGAACCTAATTATTCATTTTTCCTCATCTCAAACGCTTGAAATTCTATATTCGGTCTTTTTTTCCGAACTGGTTGATAGTGCTCTGAACTCTCAGAAACAGTCCTCTGAACAAAAATAGTTTTAAACAACTTTGAAGGCCTGAACACATGAAGTAGAATAGGAAACACATTTTTTTAGTTTGATAATTCATGGGTCTGTTCTCGTACAAAAAATAGAAAGCCCCTGTTATACTTATTGACAAGTTTTTGATAGTTTTTGTTGGTCCTATTTTAAGTCAAATTCAAATATAACTTTGTCAAGTCTTACAATAAGCTTCTTCTTCTTGACAATAAGCTTCTTCTTAGTGAAGGATAGCAGCAGCCAAGCGAGCTTGTAGTTGGTTCATGTCGTGAGCCCATTCAACACGACCCCAGAACTTCAGTTGAAACTCTTCTTTGAGATGAGCTAGTGTTACGGCCTTGTCTGCGCTGATATGCTGCTCTATCACAGCACAGAAAAGAATTATCGACTTAAGGGTGTCGACGGCAAAGACAAATCCTAAGGAGAATGTTGTTAGAATTCATTTTAATTTCACAAATAGTTTGAGAAGAAAAAAGAGTCATAATATTTAACTCACAAATTTGTTAATCAATACAAAATTTAACAGCAGGTGTAAAGAAAATTTAAATGTCAAATGAAACGTGTAAATGTTGTGTGTGAACGATTTTCAGGTTTTCGAAAACTGTTTGCCGAAGACTCGGTTTTGGGTTTGGTGTGAAAAGATTATTACAATGCAAATACTTTGGATTTATTTTAGGAATATTTCGATAAATCTCTTATCAAAATTCTGGATTTAATTTGGATACAGTTTGTTTATTCCTTGAACTCAGCCCTTTGTCGAGTCCCTGAACGCATCCTTGTTCTAACCAAAAGCCAATTCACAAACCACTCTACCTTCCAACAAATAACTATTTCTCTCCCTTTCACACCATATCTACCCATCACTCTCTCTCTAAAAACACAAAAATAACTCCAACCAACTTCACACCAATCGTTTAGCGTTTCATATCCAAAAATCAAAATGGTCGCCTGTTTTGTTAATAGTTCTGTGTGAGAAAACTTTTTCCTCTTCAAAATAAATTGCATTTTCTTTCGCAAAAACAATTCAAAAACATTAAATAATCAATTCCACATCAAGTGCAACAAAGTGAAAGTGTTAATTTAATCAATTTATGTGCCAAAAACTCAAGTGTTCCATCTGGAAAAAAAGTATCAATTAAAACAGCGATCCTACGTGCAGGAGAAAGAAAAGAAAAAATAAAATAAAAAAAGAAAAGAAAAAACAACCAACAAAAGAAAATATAAAATGAGAAATAAAAATGAATAAGAATTTTTTTGTTTGTCAAGTGCTGCTACTTTAAGCGGGCCAGAGAAGCGAGATTTAAGTCTCAGGAGTCTGCTGGATAATTATTATATTGTTCAAGTTTTAAAAAAAAAAATGTTTTCCTTCCTTCCGATGGAAAATTTGTGATATTCGAAAATTAAAAACAAAAAAAAAATCAACTGCAAGTGGATAAAGGGAACTACGCCACTGCCAACAGCTTCAGCTATAGCTACAGCACCGTCACCCCCAACTCTACGCCACTAGAAGCACGACGAGGAGAAGAAGCAGAAGAAGAAGGAACAACAAGGAAGAGAGGAGTCTCGGCCGCCCCCTTTTTTGTGCGCCTATCAAACAAATCAATCATCGCCTTTTCATCGTCATCTTCATCGTCGTTGTAGTTGTCGTTTCGTCTTGCTCTTTCTCGCGTTCTTTGCACTCGCCTTCGTCGTCGTTTTCTTCGTCACATTCACGTTTACGTCGTCGTCCGTCGCCCTCGCCTTTTTTTGTTTAATTTTTTTCCTTTTTTTTATTCTTTTTGTTGTTTTATTTAACAATTTGCAAGGAAGCGCATTTCAATTTTCAAACTTCCTTTTGTGATTCTACCTTCCCCCTCCCTCTCTGATGAGTGCCGTTTCGAGCATCCAGCGGACTACTTAACAAAAAGATTAATGGTAATTTATTTTCTATTTTTTTATATTTTCTTTTCGATTAAATCTAAAAAGTCTATTTTGTATTTCTTAAAAAAAATACAAAACTTAATTGAAAACAATCAAATTAATTTTAAGTTGAGTTAGAATTAGAAGTCGTCTTAAGTGCTCTTGTTTGTAATGCTAATTGTTCTGGTCAAACGAAAAAAAAGAAAAATTAGTATTTCAAGTGAGAAGAGGCAAATTAACGAAGAGGGGTTCAAGGGGGCCAAAACATGATAATCGGTGCTAATTTATCTGCAAAGTCAAACAAACTGAAACTCAAACTAATAATAAATAGGCAGCTAGTTGCTGTTGTGAATCTACAAATAGAGAGAGAGAGAAAAAGAAAGAGAGATGAGTGCCTGACTGCCTGCCTGCCTGCCTTGCCTATGCCTAATAACAATAAACAAATTTTTATTTTTCAGAGTCGTCGATTTCGATGTCGGTCGGTTCTGTCGGTGGAACTAAAAAGAAAAATCAAAATCATTGCACTTATCTTTCAAGTGTGTGCTAAATAACACAACAACAACAACACACCATACGACGAGCGACCGACTGACGATAGGAATGAGTTTTTTTATTTGTACCTATTACCGCGTTTACAAGGAGAATTGAATCCGAATTGAATCAGGATTTAGCGCCGTATAGACCTGGATCGGATCGAAATAGGATTACTCAATCCGATCCCACTGAAAGAGGTGAATCGAATCGAAAATTTGTTTGTAAACCTGAATCGAGGAATCGAGTTATTGGTGTGTGAAGTCTTGCTTGTGTGCGTGCGATAAGTTTTTTCCATCTTGCGTGTTCTAAGCAAAAATACTCCATTTAAATGGAGTATTTTTGGTTCTAAGCTGAATTTAATTTGGCGGTCGTCTTTGTGTTGAGAGCATTGTTATAAAATGTGAAAGTTATTCACGTAGCAGTACGCACACAAATACAACCCAATTGTCATTTCGATTCCATTTGAATTCGATTCCTCGATTCAGTGCCACCATATACCTGGATCGAAATCTCAATTCGATTCGATTCGATTCCTCGATCTCCTCTTGTAACCAGGGTATATGTAGATTGTAGAAGAAGAAGCAAAGACGACGCACGGCACGGTGCGGTGGCCGTTGGTGCTGTGGTGTAGTATGGTGTGGTGTGGTGTGTGAGGCTTCAAGGGGTAGGTTAGGTGGAGTGGTGCAGAAAGTTGGCTGGCTGCTGAGTCGGTCGATCTGAGAGTATCATTAGGTAGGCATCGCGCAATCTTGCTTCTTTCTACTGCTGCTGCTGCAGGTACACTTGTAGTACAATTGTAAAAAATCATATTGAACCAAAGCCACCACCACCATCATCAGTACTACCGACCGCCACCATCATTCAAGTTGAACAATGTAGATAGCAACTAGAGAGGCAGTAGTCAGAAGTCAATTATAAATTAAATCATACAAAAAAATATGTGCCGTTTAATAATTTTGTTTTGTATTATTATTAAAATAATCAACTAATTGTTTGAGTTAATTTTTATGGGGGTTGTAGGGTTATATGGAAAATTCGTGGGAGGAATACAATAAGGTGGGTAGGGTACCTACATTCTCTTTCGCAAAGGTCCTCAAAATTAATGCAAAAATGTAAGAGAAGAAGTCAGGGGAATAAGTAGGTTTTTTTATTGGAGAATTTTGCATAATTTCTTAAAGATAACTTTTCATAAGTAGGTGTAAGAAGTGCTAAAATTGTTATCAGGATCTTATCGTACTTAAGGTTAATGATTAGAAGTCAGAAAATTCAAATTTAGTATGCATACCATATTGTTTATGCTTTGGGATTATTTCATTGCTATAAACCTGAGAAAATTAAAGGTTTCAAAAAGTTTAGATAAGCTATTTCTTGGACGGTCTTATATTTTTTCAACTCAGTATTAGTTTTGATTTTTTAACTGTTCTTACAAATTTGACAAACCACTAGATCTTATACATGAAGTGGTATTTGTCGCACTTAGCTGAAGTCAAACAAATATCGACAAAATAGCTTTATTAACTTTGTGATGTGAAAGACTTAATTTGGTACTATGAATGCAGTTGTCAGTTGCCTTCTGTTAAACAATTAGCTTTTAAGCCTTTTAATAAATTTACAACAACAAAATGACTTCAATATCCTACACTACACTTTTTTTATTTATGTTTCAATTTTCTGTATGCATTTCCTTTATTTTCTATAACAGCTGGACACCACAGGGGCTTTGCATAGAATTTTAATGCTATTGACATAAAACAATGGACCTCAAATTCCCACAGATCTTAAATATAGATCAGAGTTCTTTATTGTAGCTTGGATTTCCAAACCAACCTAAGTCTGGCGACCGTGGCTCTTATACTTACCACGCGTTGTTTATCTGTCGTCTCATCTTCCAGTGTTTTAAGATAAAGATCATTATGCTAGATGCCACATGGTAAATAATTTGTAGATACCTTCTTAAGTATGCCCATGAATCTTCTCCACAAAACATTAACATCCCAAACCTTTTTAATTGTTAAAACCATTTCGTGGTATATTCCGTGGTATATTTTTGACCACAACTGTACAAAAATATTTTCTGACTTTACTGGGTAGATACCCGAACATTCTTTTGATAAATAAAATGACAATGCAGACTTCTAAGTGCAGAAATATCTTTGGGATAGTAACAGTAAAGTTTTTTGTAATTAAATTGTATTGTTTCATTTATTTTAATACTTCCAACTACCTTACTTTTTAGGCCCCTTGTGGATACTCTAAAGCCATCAAATCTGAACATAAATTGGGCAGCTATTAATTTGTATTTAGTCAACTAAGGTTGACGTTATTAACTTTCAATTTTTACCTGAGTTGATCCACTTTCCTCAACTCCAAAAATAAGTAAAAGTTTTTTAATGCCTATTTCAAAATGAATATACGAGGGGCGTTCAATATATTCTCGGTATCGATATGAAGGAAAATGCGAATTTAATTTAAATTGTTTTTATTTTTCAATATAATCTCCCCTAACATCAATGCATTTGTTACATCTTGAGATAAGCTTTTTTAAACCCTCAAAAAAATAAGTTTCCTCTTTCCCTGCAAAATACCCATTTATTGCCGACTTGAGTTCCTCATCATCCGAAAATCTTTTTCAAAGAAGACATTTTTTCAAATCCGGAAACAGGAAGTAATCACTAGGGGCAAGGTCTGGACTATAGGGCGGATGTTGAATTTCTTCAAAACCACAATCTCGCACAGCAGCCTTGGAAACTCGCGCCGTGTGAACAGGAGCGTTGTCATGAAGAAGCAACACACCCGCTGCGAGTTTACCCCGTCTTTTCTTTTAAATTTCCTCCAGCAAATTATGCAAAGTGGAAGCGTAGGATTTGGCGTTGATGGTTTCACCTTTTTTTTGTACTCAATGAGTAAGATTCCCTTTGAGTCCCAAAAAACTGTG
The DNA here is from genome assembly GCF_945859685.1 of Eupeodes corollae. Classification (NCBI taxonomy): domain Eukaryota; kingdom Metazoa; phylum Arthropoda; class Insecta; order Diptera; family Syrphidae; genus Eupeodes; species Eupeodes corollae. Next base: position 141,825,461 of record NC_079148.1, on the reverse strand, counting down.
GGCATGAGCTTCCCGGCAGCCGGAGTGACTTTGAACTTCTTCGGGGGGTCTGTTTCTTTTTTATGTCACTGCATGGACTCTTGTTTGCTTTCAGGGTCATAGTGGTGAACCCATGTTTCGTCCCCAGTAAAAATCCGATGCATAACACCGTCCGCGTTTTCACTACACATCTCCAAAAGCTCTCTACAGCATGCGATTCTCACTTTTTTCTGAGGCGCTGTGAGCATTCGTGGCACCCACCTTGCACTGACCTTTGAAAGGTTAAGATGGTCATGAAGGATGGTGTGAATGGTACCAGTCGAAAGCTTGGTGATCTCTGCCATCATTTTCACCTTTATTCGGGCATCCTCGAGAACAAGTTTTTCGACTTCTTTGATGCTTTCTCCCGTACAAGCACTATCCGGGGCGCCGGAGCTAGGGTCGTCTTCAATGCTCTCTCTTGAACTCACTCGACCACTTTTGCACAGTTGATAATGAAGGTGCGGAACCCTGGTAAACTGCCACCATTTCTTCATGAATAGTTTTTTGACTTTTTCCTTGCTTAGTGAGAAATTTAATTACAGCGCGATGCTCAATTTCTACCATCATCGTCTCAGTTGCCATTATGGTTCTGTTTAAATAGAGATTTAACGGTAAATAATAATCACATTTATATGAAATTTTACATGAATGCACTAAAATAATAGTATTACTTGATAAATAAGTCAATTTATATATATAACCACAGCTTCACCCCGATACCGAGAATATATTGAACGCCCCTCGTAGCTATCAAACAAACGTTTGTGAAACCCAAATCTCAGTTACATTTAAGCCAGAAACAGTTTAAAACAGTTACATCAGCGTCAAGAGCTTACAGTGCGTTGTGTAAGAAATATTTTTGTTCTACATTGAAAAAAAAACTTTATAAAGGACAAATTCAATGTTCAGTCGAAGTAAATGAGTAGGTTTGCACTCATATAAAATTCTAAGACGAATTAAAAATAATTTAAGCCTTTTTAAGCCAAAGCGTATTTATGTCGATAATTTCTAGTTTTCAACTAATTCTGTTGTTTTGTGCATACAGTGTGAAATTAGTAACAAACGCTCTAAATTGTATTGATAAAAGCCATCTATGAACGAGTTTCGTCAAACTCGTCACAAAGGGTGCAGTACAAGAGAAACTGTTTGAGAAATTCAAAATAGTATAAAAATAAAATGTAGTGCTTGAAAAAAAATACCAGTAAAGCAAATAATATATAAATAAAGGGTGTCCCAAAATTAACGCAAGATTTGAATTTGCCTCCATTTGTGCAGTGAAGTGTTGGCAACCCTGAATAAAGCAATTTGACAGCTAACAGTATAGGGTTATTAAAAATGGAGCGTTACACGATAGAACAACGTGTCTTCATAATTAAAGAATATTTCATAAATAGTGAAAGCTTGGCGGGTGCAGTTCGAAAATTTCATACAAAATATGGTTGGAATAGTGTTTTAACTTCGTCAACTGTGAAGAAATTAATTGAAAAATTCATGGAGACTGGATCCGTTGGAGACGCCAAACACACTGGTCGTCCAAAAACAAGCCGTTCAAATGTGAATGTCGAAGCAGTGCGTGAGAATGTTGCTGACAATCCAGGAACCTCAATTCGACGTCGTGGACAAGAATTGCAAATTTCAAGAACCTCTCTACAGCGTATTTGAAAATGATGCTGGTCAAGCAGTGACTGTTACTGGTACTCGATATCGCGACATGATTACACAGTTCTTTCTGCCAAAATTTGATGATATTGATGTGTCCAATATGTGGTTTCAACAAGACGGTGCCACATGTCATACAGCCCGTGAAACAATTCAATTACTGCGTGAGACATTTCCAGGTCGTGTACTCTCTCGTTTCGGTGATCAAAATTGGCCTCCTAGATCGTGTGATTTAACACCATTAGACTTCTTTTTAGGGGGTTATTTGAAATCACAAGTCTATGTCAACAAGCCCACAACCACCCGTGCATTAAAGGAGGAGATTCAACGCTGCATCAACGAAATTCAGCCACATTTATGCAGAATGGTCATGGAAAATTTCAACAAAAGAGTGCGCTTGTGCATGCAAAGCCGTGGAGGCCATTTGTCCGATGTGTTATTCCATACATAACCCTATCCTATGTACTTTACGAGTCAATAAAAATATAACTATCAAAAGACTAAAAACGTCGTTTTCTATTTAATTCAAATCTTGCGTTAATTTTGGGACATTAATGACAATGTGCATTTTTCGATTTTATGAAATAACAAGTACTTATAAGTTGAGAAAACGGTTTGGATCAAATATGGCACACCATGCAGAAATATACGTTATTTATACCGAGATAATAGAATTCAGATATGGACCCTCATCGGTTTTACGGAGGTATCCATACTTCTATACAAAATTTTCCCGACAACAGCAGTGATGAAGATTCTTCATATGATGAGCACTAGGTAAACAGATGCAAAAATCTTCCGCCTCATATTCCTGTGTCTGATGTATCCGATTGGGAATTAGAAGACACTTATCCCAAATGGCACCTCCCTCGAACAGAAGTGCGAGAGCTGAAAAAACCCAGAAGCGGGATGGGTTTTTGGAAAAAGGTGATAACGAAACCGCATTCACAGGTGATACGATACGCCAATACAATTCTGCAAGTACTTGTTTATAGACGAAATGTTCAAATAAATAGAACAAAAAACAATCAGATACTCCTGTGAAAAACTTTCCGAAAAAATTGCCCATATAACAGCAATGGAAATTGAACAGTTTGTTGGAATATGCCTTTACATGTCCATTGTACAGATACACCAACAACTAGGCTTTTTTGGAATAAAAGCCTAGGTTACCCAAAAATTAACTCTGTGGTGGCATGTAACCGGTGCGAAGAAATAAAAATGTTCATACATTTTAACACCAACTCGACGCAAATACCCACAGCACAACCAGGACATGATCTCCTTCATAAAATAAGTCCATAAAATAAGTCCATTCTTGGATCAAACAATCAAAAGCAGATCATCTATGCGGCAATACAACCCAAAAAAAAAACAGGTGGGAATATCAAAATTTTGTTCTCAGTGGTAGCTTTGAACTTTATACTTGAGCCCAAGGACATGTATAGTTGTACACCGATTTGCCAAAAATTAGTACATTCAGTGACGTTGTTGTTCGACTGCCGAGAAAAATTCCCGACGGATTCGACTACAAATTATTCTTTGACAACTGGTACACGTCCTTACCGCTGTTTACTTATCTGACAAAGAAAGCGTTTTCACCGCTAGGAACCATAAAAGCCAATCGGATTCCTGGTTATAAAGTTCCTACCGAAAAAGAAGAGGTGCAACAGTGGAAAAACTGGCGACAATTGATAACCTGGATATTTCTGTGGTAACATGGTTTGACAACAGAATTGTGAACCTTGCTTCGACATATGTGGGCAGCAAACCGTCTTCTGAAGTCCAACGCTTCAACAAAAAAGGAAAATTGCTACCAAACTGTATCATGTCCAAAGGCAGTCATGACATATAATCGGCATATGGATGGAGTCGATCTTTTGCTCTTTTTGGATACTATAGAATACAAATTAGATCAAACAAATTTAACCACAGAATATTCTTCCACATGATGGACATGACAGACATGAATGCGTGGCTATTGTACAGACGAACGTTAAATGGTTCTGAAGCGTGTCATTGGAGAATAATCTACAATTGAATAAATTGAATGGACCTGTTGCCAAACATTCGATTAGATCAATTAGATCACCTTCCTGTTTTGACCACAAGACAGCGGTTTAAGGTTCCAGACTGCCATGGAAGATCTTATGTGGAATGCCGAAAATGCAAAGTAAATCTTTGATTGAGTGAGAAAAGAGACTGTTTCACAATATTCCATACTACATAATTTTTTGAATAAGTAGTTGATTTCATTTATTGAAAATTTGTTTTATACTTTTGTGCGCAAAATCGCAAAATTTTGTACTTTTTTCGAAAAAAAATCTAAATACCTAAAACACGTGTTTTTTTAATTATAATCAATCATGAAAAAATCATGCAGTAAGGGATTAAAACCATTTTATTTAAACAAATTATTGTTATGGAAAGACTGCGCTAATTAAGCTCTGTGATGACTGAAGGTTTTACCACTTTAGTAGTCCGTAGGAGCGAACGTTTTCAACATTATCCCTCGTTACTTAAAATTAAACTCTTTGGCTTTTGGAAACGATTTTTTAGCTTAATTAACACCTAATGGCGGCAACAATAACAAATAGGCCTATCGTTTTATTCTCATCAGAACAAAATAAAACATCCTTCCTAATGATACTTAAAATACTAATGTTTCTTAGAAAACAAGAAAACACAAACTTAGACGAATTACTAGGTTAAAAACTCATCCGTTGCTACAACGGTAGTGCACATTTAAAAATCAAAAATAAAAACCTATTTTAGATACGATGTACTGACAAAAGTATGTTCTCGGAATCTCAAGTAATCTTGATTTAAATAAAATTTTAAGGGAAGCCAGTTGGCTTATTTCGATATGAATTAATGATATTTACGTTCACAACTTTCACATTTTGCTGACAGCATTAAAAGCAAACAAAGCAAAGATTGCAAAAATTGTATTTTAAGAAATATAATAAGGTACATAATATCGCACCCATAGAATGAAAGTGACCTAACTCAAAAAATGCAACTTGTGGGAAATGACCAAAAAGTCTTCAACAAAGTGTAGTTGTGAGTAATTTTAATTGTATTTCCCACATAATTTGGCAAATAATTAACTTTCATTCAAATATGTATGTGAGAAATACAATCAAAATTACTCAAAATTACACTTTTTTGAAGACTTTTAGTTCATATCCCACAAGTTGCAATTTTTGAGTTGGGTCACTTTCATTCTATGGGTGCGATATATGAGACAATATAAACATAAATATTTGAAGCATATTTAGACAACTGTTGAAATACCTTTACTGAAAGAAGTTTAGTTCAACTTTCTAGGTGATGGATACCTATATACTAAAAAACGTTACTCAAATCTTAAAAAAATTGTTCTTGTTTTATATCTCTGGCGTTGAGAGGACTTGACAAGACTAATATACAGTAACTAACATATTCGATGGAATGAGTTTCACTATTTCGATTTTTGTCATATTAAGATTAATACTATGTTTGCATACTTTTGAAAAACAATATTTTATTAGTTCAAAACGTAAGAAATAACATTAAATGGGTTTAGATATAAATAAAACATTAAAAATTAAAAAAAATAAACAAAAGAAAGAATTTGGAATTCGATCAGTTTTGTGAGTTTATAAAATATGGAAAATCTAAGGCAATTCAATGAGAGTTGTAAGTCACTAGGGCCTTGTTCTCAACGGACTGTTGCGCCACCCAATTTATTTATTTATTTATTTAAGGCAATTCAATATTTTGTATGCCCTCCTTTTGCAGCTAAAACGGAGTTGGAATCGGCTAGGGTGATATCTATCATTTTTCTGATAGTCAAATTGACCATCATTTTCATTCCGTCTGTGTAAAATGATTCAACTTAATTCGATTGAAAAATTTCCGATTCAAATTATCAAAATTCTTTGTTGCCTTGGTGAAATTTTAAATTGATTCTTATAAAATATCTAAATAAAAGTTTCAAATTGGCTGATTTGGATTAAAATTCTTACTTTTCTTGCTTTATTCGAATGTCGTTAACTTTGTCGGTCACAGGAATGTGTTTTTTTTTAAGAAACAAAGTAAACTAAGAAAATTTTCCAATCGTTTGTGTAAGCGTCTGGTAGCTCTACAGCTTTTATCCTATCATTCTTCTATGCTAATATGTTGCCACTCAGTTTCCACTCTTTGGCATACTTCATCCATAGATCTAGCGCAATGGTCCCAAGATGAAAGCCTGCGTTTAAGGATCCCCCAAAGATGTTCAATGGGGTTTAGATTCGGGGACTGGGGTGGCCAGTCTAAAACATTGACTCTGAGTTTGAAGCCAATTGCGAGTGATTCTTGCAGTCTGCTTCGCATCATTGTTGTTGTAAGACAATGTCCGAAAGTCCCTTACCCCATTTTTTGACCGATAAGACAAGGCTATCATTCAATATTTGAATGTAGGATTGTGCTGTCATTCGACCATCTACCTTAGAGCACATTCCAACCCATATAATCGCCCCCCAAATTTCACCGTTTCTTTTACCAAACGTTTTGATAGAGGTTCTTTGGGCTTTTTCCAAACCCATCCTCTGCCATTGGAACCCAGACCATTGATTTTAGTTTCGTCGGACTACACGACATTTTTCCAGTCCGTTATGGTGTAGTTTCTATATTTATTTTTTGTAAAATGCAAACACAGCTTTCAGTGGCGATTCGTCAGTAAGTGTTTTCTTTTTTTTGCTCGTCCTTTCAATCCGGCTTGTCTTAGAACTCTTTTAACTGTTTCTGGGCTGACATCAACTCCCTTAGTTTATTCGAGATTTCTCTATGCGTATTATGTTTCTCCAATAGTTTTTTTTAATACTTTCCTTTAAAAACCGAAACCGGCTTATTTCTTTCATTTTTAACCTTTATTATTTTTTATAAAAAAAAATAAATATTTCAAAAAAGATCCAAAGGAAAAATGAACACGGACAAAAATACTACAGCTTACTTACTTACCTTTAATTTTTTATCAGTTTCACAATTTTTTGTATTAAAATACTGTACAACTTCCTCAATGTCCTTGTATTTGGTAACGGTATTTTCGATTATCAGCTTGTTTACCTCTAGCAAATCATGTGTAAAATATTTTTGCTGTGTCATATAGTAAATTTTTGTGAAACGTTTTAAGAGAATGTGGCTCACATTCGATCGAAAATGTGAGTTACTGTAAATAGACAGTATACACACTACATATGTATAAAAGGCTGTGAACTCAGATGTCACGTTTAACAAAATCAAGAATTAGAATTTTTTAATTTATCTAAAACCAATTTTTGACTATTTTATTATAGACCACATTAAATATTGTCAGCTTAACATCTCGAATTCTACCTAGAAGAGGTAACGTGACTTTAGAATAACTCAAAAATAAATTATTAAACTACGTTTCCGGCTACTGATTTTCACATGAAAGAAGATTGATATTCGATAAATTCTCCTTTGTAAATCGTCATTTTGTTGGATGTTTAACTCTTTAAGAATAAAATATTTGCTTAGTTTTTGGAGGCTGTTCGTTTCTATATCGAGGTGAAATTTATTTTCCTCAGGCGACACTTCAGCTTTTAAAATTTCGTGAAAACAAAAATGTAGTCGGCAAAAATCTTTTCGTCCTCTTGAATAATCTAATTTAAAAAAAAAAAAAGAATCAATTATTCTAAAAATGTCTATGACGTCATTTTATTTAACTAAACAAAGCATTACATCCAACTATTTAAAAATATTTTGTAAAAATGTCTAACTATTAAAAAACCTAATAAATTTGACATTAATCTAAATCAAAAAACAAATTCCCATAACTGGTTGGTCAAGTCTTTTAACTAACATCAGTTTGACCTAATAGACAAGATTTTAATTTAGGTTGTTCAACAGATGCGTATAGAACAAGTCACATTTCTTATCTAACAAAGCAACTAAAAATGCAACGCACAAGTTAAACATAAGCCTGTGGGGAGACGCTTTGTTTACAAATGACCTTCGAAAAATGCAATTTAATGGTTCTATTTGAAAAAGAAAAATGTACATTTATAACTGCAACATAAAAGAATGTCTATTAACAATAGAGTATTAAATAAAATCAACAATCTGTTCATATTTTCACATTTACAACAACCCAATTGCTCTGCCCATACAATCGAATACCCCTTTTTATTTAAATTGCATTTATTTCCATCAACACACATTTCTGTTACTGTCGGAAAATTTTATTAGTCTTATTTCACTCGGAATTATTTAACCTATGAAAAGAAAAAGTAGTGTTTCTATTTAATCGAATGTCAAAAGGAAAACAGACAAATGGGGTGGATTGGTGGATTTGTTAAAAGGAATTGATGATATTAATGTTATGACATGGTATCGTTATTCGTTACGCTCGGTTCGGGGTGAATAATAATTATAACATGCCTGCCCCCATAGTGATATGCCACCCTAGATAGAAATGTTGAAACATGCTGAAAGAGAATCATTGTATGGTCGTTTTTCTTTTCTTCTAGGTACCTATAACGATTTTCTTCTATAAAGGGCTCAACAAAAATGCCTCTGTGCTTGAGTGGTCGCGTCGTCAGATATGTCTATCAATTTATTTGTAATTAAAACACTTTGTGTGTTTTTTATTATTATTATTTTTAGTATATTAATTTATTGACTGCTAAAGTATACACAATGTATTGGCTGTGTGGCCATGTACCGACATACATATGTGGAGGGAAGAGGTAAACGAAAGGCGGAAAGATATGATCCCCACTTGTAGTGGAAATCATAAATGTTTATTGTCCTAATAAAATGAGTAATCTATTTGATTTTGAAATTGTTATGTTTGTTTTTTGTGTTTGCTTCAAAGAAGAACAGAAAGTTTACGTTAGTAGGTATTTTCTTATAGATTTTTGTTTAGCTAGTTTGCAATTCGATTTAACGATCAAAGTAATTTATATGTATGTTTATAATTTCGTAGAATCTATCGATTAATAAAAAAATATACACTATAGGTATCTGAGTGTGTCATTAAATTATTTAATTTTCTTTTAAATAAATTAAAATGCTTCTTTGCTTTTTTTTGTGTGGTTTTAAGTAATTATTGTGTATAGATGAAATCGATTTGAAATGAATATTAAATCGAATGAAATAAAGAACCTGCCTACCTACAATTTTGACTTGGTACCTAATTTCTAAATAAGTATGAAGTCATTTAACTTCGATGCTTACACTGCGAGTCATCAGGTTAGCACGCCTTGTCGCGTAAGTAGTTTGATAAAATTAAAAAGTATTTTTCTAACATTTTTTGATATTGTTTAATAATTTTTTGATTGAAATAACTCAAGCAGATCCAATCAAAATTTGGGCATAAGTTTTTAACATATCCTCTATTCGATTCCATTAGTAGCACTAACATACACAATTGAATTTTGTATTTGAAAACTCAAATCCAAACATTGTCATAAACCACCAGCCAATAACATGTTAAGGTCAAATTGAATTAACGAAAGAAGAAGTTTTAGAAGAACTTTCGTCTTTGGATGACAATAAAAAACATTACAGTGATGAAATTGCTCTTATGTTCTTAAAATTCTGCAGATGTGGACTTTCTAGACCTCTTTTAAAATTATTTAATTTATGGCTCAGTCTTGGTCAGTTCTTAGATACTTTTTTTTATAATTAGCAAACACTAAAAGGGATTTTTATACCTTTAATATGCCAAAGACACAGTGTTAGCATTAGCAAAAGAGGGAAGGGTTGGATAGGAGGTGTCGGTGTATATTGGTTTTAAATTTCTGAACATTGCAATAACAGGGAAAGATAGAGCGTGGCAAGGCGTTCCACATTCGCGTAGTAAGGCTAAAAAAAAGAATCTCTGTACTTCATAGTACGGCCGAAGTTGGGCTCAAGGGTAAACTGATGGGCATTCCTAGAAGCGCGGGTATTACGGTTAAATTGTTTAAGGGGAGGAATGCAACTGTTTATTTCACTAGAGCATAGTCCGTTAAAATAACTGTAAAAAAGGGTGAGGCAAGAAACCTTGCGTCGATGTTCGAGTGATGTAAACGAGTTGATGATGTTAATGTCACCAATCATTTTAAAAGCTCTTTTTTGAATACTGTCCAAGAGGCTTAAATAAGTTACTGGAGCACCAGCCCAGAGATGAGAGTTATATTCAAGTTTCGGACGTATATAGGTTTTGTAGATTGTAGCCAGATCAGACGGAGAGAAAAATTTCTTGCAACGTCTCAAAAAACCTAGACATCTTGCGGCATTTTTGGCAACATCGCGTATGTGATCGCTCCACAAAAGGTGGTTACTGATGCACATTCCGAGGATGTCAATATTTTCCGTTTCGTTGATGCAAGTGCCACTCATAGATAGTGGCAAAGACGGTTTATCTCGCTTTAACGATGCAAGACAGCATTAGGTTTTCGAAGCATTAAATTCCACACGATTTTTTATTCCCCATTGTACAATGCTGTGTAGGTCGGAATTTAATGAGCTAATCATATTTTGCCGTTGCAGTTCCACATCCGAAGAGGAGGGTTGTGAGTCTGGAAACGAATATGAAAAGCTAAGAGTGCTATCGTCAGCGCAACAATGCATTGGATTAGAAGTTGCAGACAGGAGATCATTTATAAAAATGAGGAAAAGGGTCGGAGACAAAACGGAGCCCTGGGGCACAAAAGCGTTCATTTTATGAGTTTCAGACTTGAATCCGTCCAAAACAACTTGTATTGAACGGTTCGAAAGAAAATTTCTAATCCAACGAAGAAGGGATTCGTCGATACCAAAAGGACGCATTTTCGATAAGAGAGCAAGATGCCAGACTTTATCAAATGCCTTTGAAATATCAAGTGCAATAATCTTACTTTCTCCAAAACGATGTAAAGATCTGTTCCACTGTTCGGTGAGATGAACCATGAGATCACCAGTGGACCTATTGCTACGAAAGCCGTATTGCCGGTCATTAAGAAGCTTCCGTTCCTCAAGATATTTCTTAAGCTGATAATTAATCAGCGTTTCCATCACCTTAGAAAGAAGGGACGTTAGTGCTATCGGTCGGTAATTTGTGGGAGAAGAAGATTCGCCTTTTTTTGGAATTGGCTGAACAAATGCAGTTTTCCTACTACTCGGAACGAGCCCAGAAGAATAGGATGGATGGAAAGCTTACGCAGTGGTTTTGCTAGAGTGGAAGAACACCTATTCATAATAATAGCGGGGATGCCATCTGGGCCAGCGGATTTATGAATGTTGAGATCTTTAAGAACTCTCGCCACAGTTCGAGTACGAAGAAAGATTGGTCCCATAGAATCATTTACGCGTTCAAGAACTGGGGGAGTCATGACACTATCTGGTAAGGTGGAATTTTCGGCGAACTGCCTTGCAAATAAGTTGGCTTTATCAATAGAGCTAACTAAAGGAGTGTCATTGACAACAAGCGTAGGAACCGAGGAAGAGGAAGAATTCCTCATGTTTTTTACAGATGACCAAAATTTCTTACTGCCTTTGGGACATTGCAGTATTTTTCGACGTAATTTTTGGTCATGTAAAAATTTGGTCCTTCGAATATAGGCGTTGCAGGCCTTCCTGGCTTGCTTAAACTTTTTCCGGTTTTCCTCAGTTGGGTTGGCTTTAAAACACTGGAAGCTCACCTCTTACTCCTTGATAACTTTTTTGCAGCTCGAATCGAACCATGATTTAACCTTGGGTTTAATACTTTTTACCCTATTTGGGATAAACGTTTCCATTCCCAAATGAATCATACTAGAAATCATATCTGCACTGGAGTCTACGTCGCTACCGAGGAAGCATAGCGACCAGTTAAAGATCCTGAAGAAATTATTGAGACCGTCCCAGTTGGCTTTCTTGTACTGCCAAACGGTTCTCTTTGGAGCTCTTTCTTTAACTGATCCGCATATATGCAGTAAGCATTAATAGAATAGAAGCTGTGCAGCGCAAATTCACAAGATATGCTCTACGTAAATTGAACTGGGTAGATAATATTATGCCCTCCTATAACCAGAGGTGCTTACTTTTAGGCTTGAAAACCCTTCAAATCAGAAGGAAACAGTGTTTTGTTCTTTTAGCCAGAGATGTTATATGTTACCATATAGATTGTTCTATGCTGCTTGCACTTTCATGTTCATGTTCCTTCAAGACCTTTCAGAGAAAGAAATATCTTTTTTGTATGCACTAAATATGGAAAAAGTGATCCCATATCTCGTTATTGTGTTTTTTTTAACTCTGTTTACGATGTAAGTATCTTACAATGGAGTAGAGTTAAGTTTAAAAATGCTTTGAATGAAAATCTTTAATGAGGCTTTCTATTTTCTTTATTATTTTACTATTTATTTAAGATGTACATATGTATATGCAGGTATTTATATTTTTTTGTATATAAAGATTATAATTAAGTGTGTTGTTCTAAAAGAGATTGTACTCAATAGATGGAATAAAGACAATGTTGCCAAAAATGCAGCTAGAAATTTGGGTTTCCCCTCTGATCTGACTGTTAAATTTAACTCGTATTTACATCCAAAGCTTGAGTAAATTTCTCATCTAGTGCTACTTCATAAGTTTCTTGGATAGTACTTAACGAAGAGCGTTTAAATTGCTTAAGCAACTTCGTAAAGTTATTTTCTAACACTTTTTATCATTATTTTAGCGAATTATGCTCTAGCAAAATATCCTGTCCTTCCTTCAAACAATCAATAACAGCGTCTCCAGGTATGCTCATCAGAATACTCTCAAGCCCAATTTGTGTCGTACTCTCAAGTAAAGATATTCGTTCTTCTGCCGTACTACCCGAATGTGGAATGCTTTACCATACTCTGTCCCTGCCATTAATTGCAATATGGTACAATACAAAGCTAATGAGCAGCGAAGGTGTATATTATTTTCCTAGTGCCCTTATATTCGTTCTTCTGCCGTACTACCCGAATGTGGAATGCTTTACCATACTCTGTCCCTGCCATTAATTGCAATATGGTACAATACAAAGCTAATGAGCAGCGAAGGTGTATATTATTTTCCTAGTGCCCTTATTGAGTCTTAAAAACGACAACTTAGTTCTTATCTAACATATTTAACTTTCCTCAAAAAATTTCACAGTATATCAATCCTTGCTTATCGAAAACGATGACTAGCTTAGTTTTCGTATGTATTGAAATATTTGTTTTACATCCCCTCACGTTTTTAATTATATTAATGTCTTAACCACTTGAGCAGTGTGAATTTGAGCATTGCAATGTTGAATGATACCAAACAAAGAACACACTGCGGTTCACCTTTTAAAAACCATAGAAGCAGTAGTTGTGGAAGCCTAAATTACTTTTTTCGAAGAATAATACAACGTTGGGCCAATCAGAATGCCAGAGTATGTGGGTTTGGTTCTAATCGCATTCTAATAATAAATAAGCTTTTTTAAACTTCATAATTTCGCATGATCTTTGAACTCGAATTATTGATTTTTCTTCTAATAACTCTTAATATAGTTATCTTTGGAAAATATTTGTGCTTAGCTTTACACTTTTTTGTCGAATGTTAAAAAGAAAACAAAATCCAATTCAATGAATCTCTCTATTCCATAATCTAAAAAGTACCTCCATATTAAAAGCAAATAACTATAAACTTATCTAATGATACGCAGTGTTAGTATAGCAAAAAAAATTTCCCGAAACCTTGAAACATTAATTTGCGTAATTTCCTGGAAGCTTGGAATTTACGGTTTGTTTTCCACTTAATTGTTTTCGTTCCAAAAGTACCGGTAAACTTGATGCATCTGTTATTAGGCACTAAAATTAACAACTTCGCTGATTTTTGTTCTTCATAGTTAACATGACAGAAATGTATGTATTTTTAACAATATTTTTTTTTATTGTTAGTAACACAAAATTTTGGAAAAACAGTTTTATTTACAAATATTACATAAACTTTAAGAAGTCTCTGACCCAAAAGCTTTCAAAATCTGCGACATTTCTAATTTTTGTCTTGAATTTTGTTTATTATTTAAGATCAAGTTTAAGATTTCGAAATTTTGATTTGTTAAAAGATTTTATTTCTACTTTTTTTGTTTTATTTATAATATCAGTTTAAAAAATCTTATTTTATTTAATTTTTATTTTTTCTATCTCTTGCAGAACATAATTTTGAAATCAAGAAAGGGCAATAAAAGGCTTAACACTGGACGTGAAAAGTGTTTTTAAAGGGTAATGGCGGCCTCCACTCAAGGAGAAATACGAGTGGGTCCCGGCCACCAGGTAAACGATGTCTATGTACGTACATAACTCACAAAATTCACGGTAACAAATTCTGATTCAAATTCGAAATTTTTCCCTTAAATTTTAACTTTTTTTTTGCAATAATACAAATATTTTCTATCATATTTTTGTTAAATTTAGTGACAAAAATTTATAGTTTTTAAAATACAATGCTTATATTTGCTATTTTTACGCATTATAAGGAGAAAATAGTTAAATAATAAAAACATCTGCAGTCTAAATTAAAAACAAAGTAATTAAAACTATACATTTATCTATACAAACATCTTAAAATTCAGATTTCTTTTAGATAAATTTATAACATTAAAATGAAATTATACAAACAAAATATTAATGTAGATTGCAGAAGTTCTTAGACTTCTTAAAAGTAATTTTTTTTGTTTGTATGTTTCCCTAATTTGGTTTAATTTGAAAACAATTGGCTTTTTATTAAGAACAAAAAAAATGCAACTATAGACAATTTTGTGATAATGTTACAAATATATTCAGTTTGAATCATGCATATTTATACTTATTTAATTAAATACCATATATTTAAAAGTAGGTACATAAATGTGATAAATTTTGTATTGTAAATAATACCTTATTAACATTTTATTGGACTTTAATATTTTGTAGATTATATTTAAAGTTTTGGTTTTGTTTCGCTTTAAATTAATGTTTTTTTTTACTAGTGGTCAATTCGTAGTTAATTTACAATTATAGAAGACAGCAGGCCATTGACTTAGTTAACTGATAGTAATTTGAATTCAGCCCGTATAATGGTATGGCCATTCAATTCTTGACATACTTTCATATTGCAAAAATACAAAACCTATTCCAGGACGAATATTTAATATTTAAGTCAAAATCCAGTATAATCAGTAAATGTTATGTCGATAGTTTTTTTTTAATTAGATGTTTGCTCTTATATTATGTTTAAAGTAGAAATCTGACATTTGTGTCTCTTAGAATTCTCTAAGTAGTCTCTACGCACACTGTATTTATAAACAAAATTAAGTTACCTGAGCTCCCGTGTTCAGTTCAAACAAACCATAGAGTTTAAATGAAGCAATTATCAAAGTATTTAGCTTGAAGTATATTTTTAAAAGGAAAGAAAACACCACTCCAAAGATTGACAAGTTACGCAATTTAAAAACATTTTTTAAGGCTCTGCTAAATTAAAAATCTACCCATAAAGATAGGTTAGGTAAATGAGCAAATGAGCTTACAACTCATGTAGTTATCGCCACACTTAAATCAATGTGGATCCTGGAAAGTCTTCTAGTTCTTCAAGGTTATTGAAGAAGTATTTATCTTGCAATTTATACCTTGCTTGTTAGTGTCGTAGGAAGTTAGAAGTATCTTTATGCTTTTTCTCGTCGCTCCATTTTTTGCATAAATCATCCGTATCGAGTTGCATTTTCTTCCTGTGTTGTCTCAACAGATTGTGCCCCATTCTTATGCTCACAAGCAATTCTTGATATTTTTGTGCAAGTTTATAAAAACCGATTGGCACCGATTTTTTCTATTATGGCCATAATTTAATTGTTTGTATTATGCCTTTAAAAACCATTATTAATAAATTTTTGGCGTTAGGAAACATGCCTGGTTTATAAATACGACTGTGAATGCCTAAGCAATGCATGTTGAGAGCTTCATGAACCACGCCCATAGCAATTAAGTGGCTTTTTCAGCCATTAGATGAACATTTGTTTTGTTCATCAAAAAAGTGATGGATAACAAAAGTTTATATCTTTTTTTTATTTCCTCTTTTGAAAACACAAATAAATGGTCAATAACCCGTACCAGACAGAATTTCATTGAGACTTAAATAAAACACTTGTTTGATAGGAAGGACTTTTCTAACATTGGTGGCCCCTAAGTTACAGCTATCACTGGTTTTGACCAAACATTGGAATTTTGTTTAAAGGTCGTTGAAAGTGATTATTACACAATTCTGTCATTGAGAAAATCCTGATTTAAAAATACCGGAACATTTATTCTGACAATAATTTAATCCTTGGAATAATATTAAATTGAAAAAACAAATCAGGAGAACGATGCGTTAAGAAGTTTAGCTTCTCTTGAAACTTAAAATATTTTATATTTTTTAATACACATAGAAATATTAGAAGGCAACTAGAAAGATTTTTCAGGTGTCGTTAATTGCAAACCTTTGTACTTTCTAAAAGTTATCAGTTTGTACAGAAAGTAAATACAAAAAACCTTACAAGGAATCTTTCTTTACTAAAATTAAAATTAAATTATATAAAAATGTGCAAAATCCCAAAGCAAAGAGTTTTTACATGATCAGCCGATATTTTGACAGAAATACACTTGACTTGATGTTAGGGGGGATTTTTTGACTGACTTTCAGTCACCTTACAATAAAGTTGGTACAATTTGAAAGCAATTTTTTGGCCACTCCCCAAACAGTTAATAAGAAACCTACCTTACCTTCAATTTCGTTATTTGTTTGTAACATGTCCAATAAAATATTTGCTATGTTTAGCAAAAATATATCTCCAAGATTTCTGGGAAATCCCCAAGTAAGATAGGTAGAGCAGGGTCTTTTCTTCTTTTTTGAATAAATGAGAAATCTTTCTATTTCTATTCTTCAAATTTTTACTCCCAAATATGAGGAATATGCGAGACATTTTGTTTAGATTTCTTAGAATTCGGTGATCCTTGAGATCTAAAAAAAAAACACTAAACGGGCGTTTAGTTTTCATAAAACAAACAAGATGATGAATGTGGTTAATTTCAATTAAAGTAAACCAAATATCCACAGCATCAACCTACAACTTTTCAATACTATCATTTAAATTGAAAACATATTTTACAGGCTATTCACTTTTATCGTTACAATCTTAAGACTTGTTTTTTTTCTTTTGTGAAAGCAAAGCTTATAGAATAAATTTATTATTTACTCAGTCAGACATTTTAATTTTAACGTTTATTAACGATTAGCCCTGCATGCATGATTCACTGAGAGATTTCACTGCCTCAATGTAAATAGGCAATTTAAAATAAAAAAAAAGCAAAAGCAAAACCCTCCTACACTCATTAATCATTCATCATGCATTATTATATAAGAAAAATAAAAGAATACCATTGTGTATAATATGTACTTAAATGGCAATCTAAAAAACGTATATATATATATTTCCAACTACCATCCGAAAAGAATTTTTAAACTAATCAATTGCTATTTTATAAACCAAAAACCTTAAAACCAAAACACAAAAACCAAAAAAAAACGCTCTTCTGATGGGATGAAAACACAGGCAAAACTGCCCGATTATAATCCAATTTCAAGTTTTCCCGTTGATAAAGAAATCGATGAGCGTGAATTAGAAGAACCACGATGGAGTCCTGGAATAGTTGCCGATGGAGATTTAATAATGTTTGTACGTGCAGCACGTTCCATGGCAGCATTTCAAGGTAAAAACATTCATCCATTATGATTAAAAATAATATTAAAGTAATAACAAATTAAATGTTATGTTAAGTATGACATGGTAAGCGATTGTCTATAACAACAACAACTACATCAACAATTATTATTGTATTTATGTTAATAATAATAGCTAAACTATGTATTTGTTTATTTATTAAATTATTCATATTATTTTAATTATTTCTTCACAGGCATGTGTGATGGAGGTTTAGAAGATGGTTGTTTAGCAGCAAGTCGTGATGATACTACAATTAATGCACTAGACGTTGTAAGTACTCAATTGTAACTTCTTCAATTTGTTGTTATGCTTAGTTTCTTTTAATTGGATGTTTCTATTAAAAACCCTGGCAGTCAAGTTGATTAATAATGATAGATTTACATATTGAGTGTTTGAACTGAAAAGGAAACAATTTAATTTCGTTCTTTTTTTTTAATATTATATACGAACGATTAGAGGGCTTTTACTGACGACAGTCTCTTTTCACAATAAAGAAAGAATTCAATTAATTTCGGTAGAATGGAAGCAAACTTATTTCTTACGAAACTCAAGCTCACTTCTTGACGAGACGTGTTCTTTGTAAGTTATTCTCTTGTGTTGATTTAGTTTCATCAAATTGGGTGCTCCTTGGTTTTCTGAAGATGATCTTATTCATCTTTCATTTAATTTTAATCAAAACAGTTCTCTTAAAAACATAAATCTGTCCTCCCTCGAAGTACGTGAAATTCAGTCAAAAATGCAGGGTTTAAGATTCTTGAGGACTTTCCTATATGTATATCGTCATTTGCGCAATTTCACAGAGTGCCTTATTGGAACTCGTCTTATACCTTTGGCTTTGACAATCTAAATCCATTTTTTTAATCATGCTTTTAAGATACTCGCTTATTTAACACTTGTTTTTAACACAATAATAAAGGCTACATACTAATTTCAATAGCTTATAGCAGCGCAAACACTAAGTTGCAACCAATTACCAAAAGCCCTCGAACAAATTATGAAAACAAAATATATAGGTAGCCTCCAGAAAACTCTATTTTATCTTTTAAACAATTACATTTTTGAACATGTTATAGGGCCTGGTGCGGCAGAGCAGACTGACGAGTTTTGATGGGCTATAAATAACGAACAGTAAAACTTAGAGAAAACATTTTTTTTATTTAAATCAGTATTCATTCCTATTTTTAAAAAATAGTTTTTGAAAATTATATCTGACGATCAGCATTCATAACTATTGTGGACGATCTCTGAAGCTTTCACATGATTTTCGGCACATTTCGACTGGGATGACCTCGATTCGATCCGTGGTGATTTTCTGTTTAATTTCTTCTATGGTATGTGAGCGATGTCTGAAAACCTTATCCTTAAGGTAGCCCCAAGGGAAAAAATCACATATGCTTAAATCTGGGGACCGTGCTGGCCAGCCCACGGAACATTTGTCGTAAGGCAGCAAGTGAAATTCGAGCTGTGTGCGCTTTAGCTCCGTCTTGCTCTTTAGCCATTTCCTCCAACCTTGATAAGTTTCCAACATCACATCAGCGGACATGACAGTGACGGTCCTGTTCTCGTCCTGAAAAAAGTAGGGGCCGATCACCCCAAATTGGGACACAGCACACCACACGGTCACTTTAGGAGAGTGGAGTGGTCTAATGGAGCTGCCCAGTATCTAAATTTTTTTTTATTTATAGTTCCAGAAAAATGAAAGTTCATATCGGAGGAATTTTGCAGAAGAATTTTCTTTTTTTGCGGTTCGTGAAGAATTCTTCTCAAAAACGGTCTGAGATTCCCAAAGCTACCGCGTGTTTCAGGGCTGAGCGTCTTGGTGACTGCTCAATTGACTCTCTAACCAACTACACATTTTCAGGGGTTCTTACCGTTCTGGGTGCTCCGTGTACAAGTCTACTTAGGGTACTTTCAGTTTCTTCTTAAAGCCGTATCCACAATTTGATAGTGTTTGCAGAAGAAACAGATTCAGCCCGTTCAATACGGAAGTGTATACGAAAAGCCCTTTGTGTAGCGATCACGATGAACACCTGTCCAGACAATGATTACGAATAAAAACGGCCTAAATAAGGCCTAATTTTAACTTATCACAGGCTAATGACCTCATTAAACTCGTCAGTCGGCTCTGCCGCACCCTGTATTACAACAATACTCTTGGAAGTTATCAAAATGGCAAAAAAAGCTTTCCATCCCAACAAAATTTCCTTTCTCGTTCTTCTCGACTATTCAAACTACCACTTGACTCCTTCTAACATCAAAAACTTACCAGTTTTCTCCACACGCCATTAGACTTGTTTCTTCGTATCTCTCCATAGGCGTCAGACTGTTGGATTGGGAAATAGAACTTCAAACTTTTTATTCATATCCGACGGGGTTCCACAAGATTTAATTTTAGGGCCAATACTTTTTTCGATTTATGTAAGCGAACTACCAAAAGCATTTGCACCATAAACACATTTTTGCTGATGATCTTCAATTAATGGATAATTGAGATGTTGACTTGATTGATGATTGTGTTGCCAGGAGCAACGACTATCTTTTCTCAATTGGAAATTGGCCCATTATTTGTAGACACGTTGTTTTCTCGACATGTAGAGAAGTCAAATAACTTATTCAGTTGTGTCAATAGGACCCTAAGACAACATTAAACAAGTTGTTTGAAAAGCTTCTGAAGATCTTCTATTGCTGTGGCATTCGAGAATGTGTATTCCCATAAGTACATGAAAAATGTGAATAAAATCTGCTGTCATCCACATTCTTCCTTATGGGTGCAAACTTTGTTTTAAGCTCAATAGCAACAATGTAACAGGCTACATTTTTGGATAGGTCGATGTACCCATTTTTTAGCATAAATAGTATCTCCTTAGAAAACTTGTAAGATTATAAATACTTTCCAACCTTCTTTAGTTTTTAATCTCAAGACGTTTGAATCGGATAATTGTAACTCGTTTAAGTTACCTTCCATCAAAATAATACTTATATGTATATTCTGCTCGTTTATGGAATATTATTCCTAATATTTTCTAATATTATTCCTAGTCTTCTTTCAAATCCTTTCTGGATTTTTGTAAAACTTGCTTTCTCTTTGTTGAAGAAAAGCTAACAGATTTCAAATATTGGGGACAGAAAGTAGACTAATACTAAGCCAACGAATTTTGGCCCTGTAGACGTTTGGTTTACAGTTGAGGGCTTTGATCAGTACTAGTCTCATCAAATGAGATAGTTCTTTGGATCGTGAATCTTTTGTTACATTATTATTGCTTGGTTAATCCTAATTCCAGACATTATATTTTTTTTCTATTATTTAGTTTTACAAAAGAAATAACTCTTAAAATTAAGCTTTAATCAATTTATTAATTGAAAAAATAGTTATACGAAATAAATAATTAATATTAAAATTTGATAAATTATTATAACAAAGATTTGTAAAGTTTTTTCACTTATTCAAACTTAATTTTATGTGTGCGCAACCACAAGGTTGTTGAATCGCATGTCTTGTTTTCGAGGTATTTACGTTTTCCTTCCCTTCGTTAAGTTCAGCCTTCAAATTCCTTTTGAGTCAAATTAAACCAAAAAAGGGTTACTTACATTTTGATCATTTGTAGAGTAAAAACAAAAATCACTTTTGAAACCTCAAAACTTTGATTATTAAAACTAAAATATTGTTTGTCTTATTTTCATTTTAGTTACATGATTCTGGTTATGATACAGGCACTGCCCTGCAAGCTCTAGTTAAGTGTCCAGTTTCCAAAGGAATTGATAAAAAATGGACAGAAGATGAAACTAAAAAATTTATAAAAGGTCTAAGACAATTTGGCAAGAATTTCTTTCGCATTCACAAAGATTTATTACCGCACAAAGAAACCCCCGAGCTTGTTGAATTCTACTATTTGTGGAAAAAGACTCCAGGCGCAAATAATAATCGACCACATCGTCGTCGGCGACAATCATCGTTGCGTCGCAATCGCGTAACACGTGCCAGTAACGCACCACCAACGAAAAAAGAGGACACACCCGAACCTCAAGTACCAATTGAACCAATACCCGTAGCTAAAGAAGAAAATAGCTCGTTAACAGAAGACGAAGCTAGTGAATGTGATAGTGATTCGAGCTTAACAAACAAAAGGGATGAATCACCGTCTAGGATGAGGACACGTAATAAACCACAACAAAATAATAATAAGGAACAAGTGGCAAATGGTAAGAGACCGAAACGAGGTGGAACCGAAACGCCAGAAGTTACCGATACAAACAGTCCCAAAACACCTACCAAAACGGAGAACAATAATAAACGTAAGCAGGCGAAACAGGATACGCCTAACAAGAAAAAGAGGTCCGATACGGACGGAGATATCACCGATGATAGCAAGGAGAAGCGCAAGAGATCGGACAGTCCGGTGGAGAGCATGAATTCGGACAGTCGTCCTGATTCGGTGCTGGATGAGGGTGAGAACACTAACGATACACCTGAACCACCGCAATTGGCTATTGCTCCTCCCAAAGAAGTCGAAGAAAAAGTGGTGGAAGAAAAGGTGATCGTCCCAGTTGCAGAGCTCCAGGTTAAGGTGGAGAAAGAGCTGGAACAAGACGAAGAGACCAACCAACAAGCACCGATTGTAGTTCAACAACCGCAGCAGCAGCAGCAGCAACAGCTGCCGCCAGAGAAGCAATGCAGTGATGAAATCGAAAAAATGCCACAACCGCCAGAAGATCAGTTGAATGAGAATGATGTTTCACAGGAAATCCCTGTTCAGCTTCCTGTTCTTCCACCTCCGGAAGAAATGGTAAACAATGGTGGCTATGTTCCCAAGGAACAGGAAATGCTCTCTAAGATAGCCAACATGAAGCAGGAGACAAACCTATCATTGCAGCCGGCTGCTATCGGTGTTCCACCCATTCAACCGGTATTAGCACCAGTAGTACCACCACAGCCACCAATGGAGTTCTCGGCTAAAGAAGTCTACATTAAGAAAGAACCCCTGGACGACTCCTCTTCAATGGATGCAACTTGTAATCAAAATAGCAATGAACCACAAGACCTGAAGGTAAAAATCGAGGTCAAGAGCGAAGATGCTAAGCCAAATGTAAATATTTCCCCAGCCGGCATGTCAGTTGGACTGCCACCTCCATCGGCGCTCAATCCTCAAGCTTTGGTCAACGAGATGCCGGAGCACAAATACGACACTCAACAGCCACCGCCACCTTTCGATGGTCACATCAAGTTCAGCAATCCCGGCGGCGAATTAAAATATCCTGGAGATATTGAAATGAAGTACAACGATCAAATCAAGTACAACCCAGCGGGCGAGGTTGTTGCGAAATTCCCTCACGAAATGAAGTATCCACCGCCATGCGAGCCCATGAAGTATGGCCAAGAGTTGCCAGGCAAATACGAGCTCAAATACGGTATGGAGCACGGTGGCTTGCCACCAAAGTCATTCAATGAACCCATCAAAATCCCAGATCTCAAGGCATATCAGCAGCAGCAACAGCATCAACCACCGCCATCGCAGCAGGAAAACCAACAAATGAAGTATCCTCCACTAGGCGGTGTTGATCCGAATCAGCAACAGCAGAACCCCGTTGCTATGCCGAAGCCTCACTATCAGGCTGATGTTCATCCGTTGTCCCGATCTCCTTACGATTCGAGTATAATGCTCAAATACGGTGATCCTATGGGTACTAAGTATGGATTGGGCCCACCACCTGGTCACCAACAGCCACAGGATTTGAAGTATCCTCCGCCGGATGGTGCCCTCAAGTCGGCTTACCATGGGGAGAACCTTATTAAGAGCAGTCCGTTCGGTGATCATCAAGGTGGTGTTAATAAATACCCACCTTCGGAAAGCCCCATTGATGCGTCATCACGGTCGACGCCCAATCAGGATAGTCAGGGAAGCAACAGCAACTCCCAGCAGTCACAACAGTTTCATTCACCACATCCCTCACCCCATATGCCTTCAGCTGTGCCCGCGGGCATGCACCCACAGAACTTGGTTTCACAGCAACATCCTGGTATGCCACCGAACTCGCTGCATCATCCGACACCTACACACCCGGGAATGCTTAGTTCGCTCGCTTCGCAACAGCAGCAACTTCAGCATCAGCATCAACTCCAACAACAACAGCTGCAACAGCAACATCAGCAGCAGCAACAGCAACAACAGCAGCAACAACAACAACAGCAACAGCAGCAACAACAGCAGCAGCAACAACAACAGCAGCAGCAACAACAGCAACAACAACAACAACATCAACAGCAGCAGCAACAACAGCAGCAACAGCAACAACAACAGCAGCAGCAGCAGTCACAAAACTCAAACTCCTCGAATATACCAACTTCATCGTCTTCGAGTATGCTGATTCCCCCGTCATCGGCTCCAAATATACTCATGCCGCCGAGTTCATTGCAACACATGCAACCTGGTGGCCCAAGCCATTTGCCACCATTGCACAGACCCCATCAAGATATCCCGCCAAATCTTCATCACCCGGGTATTCCTCTCTCATTGCAGGGTCATGGTGGACATGGTATTCCACCGCCTCCCCAAAGTCATCATCCTTCGTCGATGCAACAGCAGTCGCCAGCGGGGCAACAGCAAGGCGTTAGAACGCCCTCGCCCGCTCAACAACGTCCGATGGAGTCACAAAGTAATTCGAACTCTCAGAACAATAGCAGCCGGGAACAGCAAATGCAACAGCAGCCACCTCATCGAACGTCCCCACTTCCGGGTCTATCGAATCCTCAAGGAATGCTCGGCCATCCGATGCCGCTTCACCCTCACATGCACATGCAAGGTCACCCAGTACACCATGCAGCCCATATGATGGGTGGACCTGGAATGGGTGGTGCCGGTGGACCAGGTGCTCCTCTGTCCCTCATCGGAACAGCTATGAGCGGCCTCAACGACTCCGGAATAAGCAGGCGTACACCACCAGTTGGTGGAATTCCCTCTTCGGTGTCATCCGCTCCCTCTGTACAAACCACAACAACGGTGCCATCATCTGCATTTAGCCGCGCAAGTCCTAGCGTTCAAAACAGTTCAGGACCATCTCAAGGCCCTCCGCAAATGCACTTAAACTCTTCGTCTGGTTCTTCCTCCCATCGACCGTCGTCTCCAGCATCGAGTGGTGGCAGCATAAGTCGCCAATCTCCTCTCCACCCAGTGCCACAGAGTCCTCTCGGTCATCACCCGTCAGCATCAGCTCTTTCGGCTGCCGCGGCAGCTGTGGCTGAACGCGATCGTCATGCTTTGTTGCGCCAACAATCACCGCACATGACTCCGCCACCGGTGTCCAGTGCATCGGCGCTGATGGCCAGTCCCCTTAGCAAAATGTATGGTCCTCAAGGTCAACGTGGTCTCGGAACATCACCTCCTCCGCATCTACGTCCTGGTGCATCACCGCCAGTGATACGACACCCGCAGATGCCACTTCCCCTTCCCCTTATCGGGCCTGGAGCGGCAATGCCCCAGATGGGAGTTCATCCAGGTCAGGCGCCATATCCCCACCACCTGCTTCACCCGTCAATGTTCTATTCGCACCATCACAATCCATTCAACTCACCCTACCCTTACCATCCGTATGGTCCTGGTTTCCCAACGGCCTACATGAAGCCTCCTCCGCCAGCGGGACCTCTCGATCCGGCGGCGGTTATGGCCCACCACCAGGGTATGCCGCAGCAATCGACAGCAACCCGTCCCGAAGAGAATCCACACTCATCGGCGATGGATAAACAGAACATGCAAAACATGCAGAATATGCAGCACAAAATCAAACCACCCACACCAAAGACGCCACAGGGTAGCAACAGTGGCAATAGCGCTAGTTCAACTCCAACAGGTGTTGGAGGACCAGGAGGTCCAGTTGGACCAGGATCAGGTGGAGGCGGCGGTGGCGGCGGAAGTGGTGGTGGTGGTGGAGGAGGACCGCCACCACAATCTCAGTACCCAGGTTCACATCCCGCTTATCCGCCACAACAGCATCCAGCGTTCCAGGAGAACTCACCAACGCTCGTTAAGCCGACAAGTCACATGGATGCATTGCGTGCACACGCCCACTCGGCGAGTAGTAGTCTCGGTAGTCATCATTCTACAGAACCTTGTAAGTTGTTATTTTGTTTAAAGAAATTACCAAAATTAGGTATTTACCAATATGTTTTTTATTTTTAGTACCAATTGATATTGAACCTGATCCAGAGCCGGAAATTCCAAGTCCTACGCACAATATACCTCGTGGACCAAGTCCCGAGGCTAAACCCGATGACACCGAATGCCATCGATCACAATCTGCAATGTAAGTAGGCCATAAATATATTAAAACTTCAAGACTTATGTTTCTCATTCTTCTTTAGATTTGTACGGCACATTGATAGAGGAGACTATAACTCCTGCACAAGAACTGATTTGATATTCAAACCGGTAGCCGACTCTAAATTGGCACGCAAGAGGGAAGAACGCGATAGAAAGATTGCCGAAAAGGAAAGAGAACGACGACAGGTAAGAATAAACAAACAAAAAAACCCGATCGATAAATAAATCTCAAATGAAAATTAAACTTTTTTTAGCAACAACAACAGCAGCAGCAACAACAGCAACAACAAGCCCAGGCTGCCCAACAAGCTGCTCAACAAGCCAAGCTTAAGGCGGAGTTGAAACCTCCTTATGCTGACACACCTGCTCTTCGACAGCTCTCCGAGTACGCAAGGCCACATGTTGCATTCAGGTTTGTCAGTCGATTTTAATCCAACTCATTATCCCGCTCCCTCACCACTGTTCTTTTTCTTGTTACACAAATACACCACTCTACAGCTTTTCTTTCTATTGGCATTCAAAATTTAAAACAAAACAAACAAAATTATGATTCAATCAGAAAAATAAGGAAAAGAATTTCGAATTAAAATATCAATTTTTATAAAATAAATTTCCTTGTCTATTTTTGAAAACCTTTGAAAACCAACAAGAAAAACCTTTCCCCAAAATAAAATTACTACTAATTTCTATTCTTTGAAACTATTTAAAAATAAATTTTTGAAATCTTATTTTTAAATATTTCACAGCCCTGTTGAACCGATGGTAGCACCATATCATCACGCAATGGGGCCCATGTATAGTAGAGAGAGGTACAGTTAATATTTAAATTATTTCAAACAACAACAAACAAAAAAGTTTTTTTAAGTGAAGTTTTCACACTCAAGCAGAAACGCCTCCAAAAAAAAAAAAAAAACAAAGCTAGTCTTCTTTTTCCGCTTGCATATTTTTCCATCTTTTTTTACATACAAGCACAATAGTTTTTCTTTTGTCTTTTTTTTTCGTTTAATTCCCATCTTCCCCCCTCCACCGCACCGCTATAGCTTTTAGTTATTAATTTGTATTATAATTTATTTACTTCATTTCGAATCATGGGTAACATTTGCAGCAACAAAAAAAAACCGCATGCTTCTTCTCTAGGCAAACAAAATTCCAATCTCTTTTTTAACCACAACACATTCATTAAAAAAAACAAAATCTTGCTTTTTTTTCAATTGACGCTTATTAAAAGTAGATGCGCATGTTTATCATCATAAAACAAAATACATTAAAGAACATAAAACACTTAAAACTATTTTGCCAGAAGACGCTAGCTTACTCTCGCTCTCTCATCTCTCATTATTTCCAAATTTTGTTTTGCAAGTATTTTGATCAGAGAAAAACACTAATTGAAGACAAAATTGCTTCTTTTTTGGTAATTACAGGGAACTTGAAGATCTGAAAAACGCACAAGCAGCAGCTGCTGCAAGTCAATCAAGATTGGATCCACACTGGATGGAATATTATAGAATGAGGTAAGTAACAAAATCGGGTCTAAGTATTGAATAGAAAAACGGAAATAGACAAAAAGTCCAGAAATCATGGTGACACTTAATATATAAATATTCTCAATGTAATCTCTCCAAGAAAATGTGTATAATTTTATTACCATTTTATATGAGGGTTTAAGGCAATTTTATTTTTAATCTTCGATGTCCACGCTAAATGGGTCTGAAATAGACGAACAAAACTTATTCAACAGCTAGCTCACCCCCTACATATTATAATGCAGCTCACGTTCAAGTGACACTATTTAGAAATAAAACATAAGTTTCGAACAAAACAGTAGGTTTTCTGAGTTCAACCTCTTATTTAGCTTGTCAACAAGCCTTCTTGGAATATCGAACGTTAAGGGCCGAACAGAAAATACTCTTGGCTTGTTTCTCACTTCGGACCCTGATAAACACACATTTAGAACCTCTGTGCTCATCTTAACATATTGTCATATTTTCTAAGCTTATGTCAAACAAATCCAGTAAAAGTAAGAGCTGCTAAAAAACCGTTTGGCAATACGAGAAAGCCAACTACGCTAGTCTCAATAATAATTTCAACACCTTTACCCGTTTCCTCTATAGTGCCATATACTGTAGTTCAGGAATGAAAACTTTCTGAATAGCGTTAAAAGTATCAGACTAAAAGCTATGTCATAGTTCGTTTTGAGCTGCAAAGAGGTTAGCTTCCGGTGTTTTAAAGCCAAACAAACTGAGTAAAGGAAGCCTGTAAGGCCTACAACGGCATATTGGAAGGATCAAATTTTTGCGTTATTAAAAAAACTGGAATCTCCCAAAGGCAGTTCAATATTTTGGTCATTCGTAAAAAGCATGATGATTTCTTCCTCGGTCACAATGCTTCTTTAGTTAACTGAGAAATAACTTGTCTAAAGTCAGTGCGCGGAAAATTCTCCTTGCCTGATAGAGCCATGGATCCCCGAGTTCATAAGCAAGTTGTGGTTCTATGGAACCAATCCTTTTTCGCACGGATGGTATCCCTACTATTTTCTGAGACGTTAGCAAAACCTCGGCGTAAGCTTTTCCATCTGGGTCAATACCCCTCAAATGATCGACCGATTGCATTAAGGTCACTTCTTTAAAATATCTTAGGGAATAAAAGCTTCTCAATGACCAGCAGTAAGGTTTTCGTAACAATATGTCTACTAGTGATTTCATGAATCGTCCCACCAAACAGTGAAATAAATCTTTACATCGTTTTAGAAAAAGTTAGATTATTGTACTTGAAAAAGTGCCATCTTATTCGCTTATCGGTACTTGCTTTTGGTTTATATGAGTTCCTCCTTCATAGGATCTGAAATTAATTTTCGGACCGTCAAGTAATATTAGACGGTGTCAAGCCTGTAAACCACAAAATAAATGCTGGTGTGTCCCAGGGCTCCGTTTTATCCCCTACACTATTTCTTATTTTATAAATGATATCTCCTGTCTTTAAATTGTAATTAAATCGATTGTTTCGCAGAAAATATTACTCTTAGCTTTACATATTCATTTCAAAACCTATAAACATCGAAAACTTGAGTATAACTCCCATCTCTGGACTGATTCTATTAAAATTTCTTAAGCCTCTTGGACAGTATCCAAAGAAACAATGGGTGACAATGAAACATTGACTCATCTCCGTTACTTAAAAATTTAGTTTAAGTCTTAACCTTTTTTAAAGTTATTTGAACGGACTAAGGTCTTGTGAAGTAGCTAACTGCATTTCCCTTCTTAAAAAGCTTAATCGTAATATTCTAAGAATGCTCATCGGTTTACGTTTGACTTGAACTTCGTCGTGAATTAACCGGACTTACGTTATATATTTCCCTGGTATTGGAATGTTCAAAAATTCTTAACCAATGTACGTACATTGGTTTAGACCCCCTCCTTTTTTTAATGCTCACGTTGTGTATTTTTCATATTAAAATATTCAAAACCCGACTTTTACTCCAGTGCGTTTCCCAAGGTACGACAGTTGGACTTATCAGTTAGATACAAAATGGTATTGAAAACCATTTGAGTGTTCTAATTAATAAAAGAACAACGAAAATAGTCTGAGTCCCGCAGTCCCGTGATCTTGCTAAACAAAATTTCAATGAAAACGTATTGATTGATGACAAATTGATTTATCTACAAAAATAATATATTTTAATAATTTTCAATGTTTTTTTTTCTAATTTACAGAGGAATGCATCCTTCGCAATTCCCCTTATACGCTAATCCCGCTGCAATATCACAAATGGAAAGGGAACGTCTAGGAATTCCACCACCACACCACGTTAGCATGGATCCAAACGAGCATATGGTAAGACGAAAACGTTCAGCAGTTATTTGTATTCCTTTGCGGGAGGAGTGTGAACGACCTCAACAAATCTTTTATAAAATAGTCTTAACTTATCAATCGTATTTGGAAAATCAAAATTGCGAAATAACCCATTATAACAAAATAGAAAAAAAAAACCAAAACCTCTTTCTGTCCTATACATAATTTTGTTTTGTTTGTTTTTATTGCCTGTGTTGTTTCACATTAAAACAAAAAGAAAAAAAAAACATTCTACTACACACTCACCGCCACCAAAATCTGTACACATTTATTTGTTAAAATCTCTCTTCCTCTTTTGAATCATCAACAGACAAATTTCTGCTTTTTTGGGTGGGCTTTTAAAAGTAAACAGGTGCGCTGAATTCATTTTTAACATTCCAACACCCACACTCAATGCATTTCGATATCATTAACAAACAATCAATTTAAAAAACAAAGTGTGCAAATTAATTTAAAAACTAAATAATCTTTCTCTCACCATATTTGGCTGTATATTAACGCTTTTCGTTGCCTAACTAAGCAAAGAATTCTCGCGCGCTTCAGTCGTCTGTTGAATGAAGTAAAAATACTTAATTAAAAAAGAAAACAAAACGAATGAATGTCAATATCAATCGTAAATCAAAAAAATCAAAAACCGAACCCCTAAAAAAATACACACTGAAAAACTGAACAAAAAATCGCTTTATTGAAACAATTTTCAGATACGATTGACCCGAGAATATCATGCACATTCTCATACTCATTTACATTTGCCTTCACAGCAACAACAGGAGGCCGGATTTCAACTGCCACGTGAGTTTGTATTCAATATTTAAACAAAAAAAAACAACATTTTAGAACTTAACTAATTTTACAGACAAAATTTTCTTTTTTGGTCTTCCTTTTTTTTTTGTGTGAAGAAATTTTAAAGCTTTAGTTTAAAATACTTTTTTTTTTTTTAAATATTTAGCGAATGTTGGACCATATCCGAGACCAAATATGCTTATGCAGAGGGAGCCCCATTCGGATGTTTTACTTCGGATGTCGTACGCTGATCAGCTTCAGGTTTATCAATTTTAATTAAAATATTTAACGTCATTAATTGCATAAATACAGTATTTACAGGCGGCTGAATTCCAAAGGCAATCTCTCCATGATCAGTATTTCAGGTAAATATTTATAACTTGACCGTATTCTATTTCGAAAGTTAAACAAATGTTCCTTTACATATCACGTAAAGAGAGGGTATTTTTTTAGAATTAGCTGTTTCGAGATGTTTTTTCTGGTGTTTCTGTCAAATTAAATCTACATGTCAAGGAAGTGTTAGATTAAATATATTATTTCTATCCGATTTCAAATCTATGAATTTTGGAAACGCTGAAATTTTGCGCAGTTTTTTGTAAATTCATTATTAGTTAGGTTTTGTTTTATTGAAATGAAGCCTAATCTGGACAGAGCTTTAACGTCTCGTAAATTTTAATAATCTGATTTCAAAGAAAAAAAGAATATTTTTTTCGTCGAGCAGGAACACCTTTGACTTGTTCCTTACTTCTGATCCTGATAGGTATAATATTAGTGTCCTATCTCCTCTTGGTACATCTGATCTCATATGAAGGCTCGTCAGTTAAGAGCTCCTAAGAAAATTGTTTAGCAACACAAAAAAGTCAAATGAGACAATTTAAATAACTATATCAGTACATTTACTGGTCCCCTTCTTCCTACCCTTAGGAATGAGAACTTTTATTCCTAACAGGGTTTTAAAAGTAATAGGCCTAACAGTAAGTTTTCGTTCTTATAAACCAAGCCAGAAAGGACTGCAAAGTCCATATTCGATGGACCAAATTTATGTATTGTTGTGAAAAATAACGAACCGAATTTATGAAGTACAGGGTGGGCCGTTAATAAGTGCACTTTTTGTCTCGCTCTAACTCCCGAACGAAATAACCGAGACGCGCGGGATGGTATCTCCTTGCAGCTCGAGATCTAAATTTTTAGTCGCAATGAGTCCGTTCACGGGAGAGCAGCGCGCTTTCTGCGTTCGCTCCTTTTATGAAAACAATCGCTCATACGTGACTGTTCGTCGGCTTTTTCGGGTAAAGTTTGGATTACCCAACATCACCGAGTGTCCAAGGACGAATGTAATTAAAAAATGGATCGTAACATTCGAGGCAACGGGATCAACGCAAAAACTTCGACCTACAGGACGCCCACGTTCCTGGCGGACTGCAGAAACAATTGAACGCGTACAAGCTTCTGTGCGCGAGGATCCAAGAAGCTCTACACGGAAACGCGCTGCGGCCCTGGGAGTACCCAGAACGACTTTACGTCGCATTTTACGGAATGATTTGAAGTTATACCCTTACAAAATTCAGATTGTCCAAGATTTGAAAGAATCCTATTTTGTTTCACGGTTCAATTTCGCAACAGAAATGATACGGAGATTCCCTCACTTCAATAACATTATCTTCTCAGACGAAGCTCATTTTCATGTCAACGGATTTGTTAATCGACAAAATTGTCGATACTGGGGAACAGAAAATCTACGCTTAAATCATGGACGACCGTTACACTCTCCCAAAGTGACCGTTTGGGCCGGAATAGCCAAGTGGGGGATCATAGGGCCGTATTTTTATGAAGATCGATACGGGCGTAATGTTACTGTTAATTCAGAGCGTTATGTTTCGATGCTTAGAGATTTTTTAGCTCCAAAACTGCAAGAATCGAGTGGTTACACTATTCACACCTGGTTCCAGCAAGATGGCGCTACCTGCCATACAGGTAACGACTCTCTGGAGGTCGTTAGAGAAATGTTTCCTCGAAGGTTGATATCGAGGAGGGGTGATATTGCTAGGCCACCCAGGA
Source organism: Eupeodes corollae (assembly GCF_945859685.1). Taxonomy (NCBI): domain Eukaryota; kingdom Metazoa; phylum Arthropoda; class Insecta; order Diptera; family Syrphidae; genus Eupeodes; species Eupeodes corollae. The sequence continues at coordinate 141,793,055 of NC_079148.1, read as the reverse complement.
GCCCTGACTTAACGCCACCGGATTTCTTTTTATGGGGCTACCTCAAGAGTAAGGTGTACTCTAATAATCCTTCAACGACGGCTGAATTAAAAGCGAACATTGAAGAAGAAATCCGCTTAATCACTCCGCAACTTTTGACAAAAGTATTCCAAAATCTCAGAGTCAGATTGGAAGAGTGCTGTAGGCGAAATGGACAATATTTGGATGATTTAATTTTTAAAAAATAAAAATTCATTTCGTTTTGTATAATTTAAAATAAATATTTCTTTTAAAAGCGCTACAGTTGTATTAATATAATTTTTTTTTAAGTGCACTTATTTACGGCCCACCCTGTATAATACAATGGCGGATTGATTGTCCGCAAACTCAAAAGATTGTAATCAAAAAAACGAAATCGAATTAAAATTGAATAAAATAGGTAGCCGACGCGCACGAGTAGTACCTATTTATGATTTATTGAAATCATAGACAACTGTCAGACGCGAATAGGTTTGTTCGTCAATTTCCTCACAGACAGCAAAAGCAGTGCTGTCGCCCGATAGCTCAGTTTTGGGGTGGGTTTAATTAATTGGGAACAAGGTAAATTTTATTAATCGAAATTATCAAATTAATTTGATAGTGGATTGCGAATAGGGTGTTCTTGAAATATGTATAAAATCAAATTTAGAAGAAACAAGATGGGCGCCAGTAATTTTTTTTTGCAAAAAGGAAATTACATCTTTTGGAGCAGAACCGACCAGACCAATTTGTGAACAAATTAAAAAAAGATGTTTTAAATGGATGGAAATATTTTTAATTGTTTTCGATTTTGCTTGGGAAACCTTACAAGTAGGATTAAAACCCAAGCAGTCTTATTTAAAAACGCTGTATAGAGCCTACATAAAGTTATGTAATCTCTATAATGCCTCTAAACGCAAAAATGCTATTTATAAAACTTATACAAGGTTGCATAGTCCCATAATAAGCTAAACGCGTTTTGAGGTTGAATAGAGCCTACATAAGGAAATTATTGTTATTATTATTTCGTAAATGTCATTTTGATTTCTCTCCTCTCTTTTAGAAATTAAAATAAAAACAATAATTCCTCTCCAGTTAAGCTCGTGAGCCGAAGAAACGAAGAATTTAAAAAAAATATAGATTTTCGAAAGAGAATATCATAAAAATAATTGGAATTATTTTGTTATATTTTAGTTGTTATGACAACAAGCTGATTTTATAGACATTATGGTACTTTTTTTGATATAAGCATTGTATAACTAAAATTTATAGCAGAATTTTTTATAAATAAGAATTTTCGCAGTACTACCCGTGGCATGATGGTTGGTGCGTTGGACTGTCATGCAAGGGGTCTGGTTACATAGAGCCTACATAAATCCTTATTCACTGTATAACTATTCATCTGTTTAGCGAATTCTATTAAATAAGACTGAAGATCTTTTAAGAATTTTTAAGAACAAATAGTTGGTGTATGACACCGAGGATGGACCGTTAACCTTTTGTCCCTACTGGACAAAGAAAATTTCTAATTACGGGACGCGAGTTCCGCTTTCTCGGAATTACCTTTTTTTTCCTTTTTCGAAACGAAAGCCCAACGATTATTACACGATTTTCAATAGTTATTACCACGACAAATAAAATAATTTTACTTTTCAAACACAAATCAGATACTTATCTTTTCTGGATATCCTGCTAAAGTTGCAACTTCCCTCTCCTAGCTTTTTTTTTCAATCCTTTTTTTTCACCCTCCAATTTTAACTTTTCTTTTTCCTCAAAATTTAAAAATTTTTCACTTCAAACAACACTTGAACTTCTCAAAGTTTTTTTTATCTTTTCTTTCAATCTCTTGAACCTCCGGTTCAGATTCTATCTCGCAAAAAAGTGATCTTCCAGGCTTTAACCTTGCCTTGATGACCTCTCCTTTTTCTTCCATTCCCACATGCTTTCGGCCAATCAGAAAGTGTGGGTCTCGTTCGCGTTTTAATTTAGCTTCACCTAGCATATTTGCAAGAGTGAGCGAACGCAGTTGAGACACCACCACTTTTCCTACTCGCACGTTTCATCCCAGCTTTATGCACTACCACTGTCATTGAATTCGCCGACCTCTAGTACTTCTTCCAGTGAGCGGGAACTCAATGGTTGCACTCAGCCACCCTATTCACACCCCATAATTTTGGATAAACTTTGATAAGTCGCATGAAACTCAAGTGTTTAACGCTTTCTTTTTTTTTGTACGAAATTCCAATTATGTAAAAATTTTTGTTTTAACTATCGGAGGGTGGAAGTTGGCAGTGGTTTTTGATCTCGCGATTTTACTCTATTATTTTGTCGTTGGACTTTCGCGCAGACTAGGGGATTAGGGACTCGTGTTAACGTTCCATCTTTTACATAACGAAATTGATTTATGTTGGGCATGCAGCCATTCTCATATGAGTAACATCAGCAATTGAGGCCCAAGTGTCACTCGTGTCCCTTTTTTTTTGTTGGTTTTGGTGTGACCAGACCACTTGTCTGTCACCTTGGTTGGTATTCGTGCAGACCGTCTGTCCTTCCAGCAATCACTTTGTGTGCCGCCCGTCGCACAAATGTACCATTTTGTCCACACCTAATTTTGGTTGCTCTTCCATTATATATTAAGAGCAGGACACTGACTGATGGAAGACAGGATTCAACTGAATTCTTAGAATATATTGAAGCCACAACGAAAAACGGAAGGTTAAAAGGGAACGGGATATAGAATAGGTGAGTGAAAGTTGTTGTGGTAAATTTTACCGCACAGTATGACTGAAAATCACCACAAAAAAAAAACAAGATTTATTCTTCCTCTTCCACTGTCCCTTCACTCTATAGAGAACATTTATCTCTTTGCTTTGCAGTTCGCATCCGATTCGATACACTGTTAAGAGTCCCCTACTTAGACTGGTAATAATAATTTTATGGGGTCAAATTATTGTTGTAAAAAGTTGTTTATCAACGCTGTCAAAACCACTGCTTAAGCTTGAATATATATAATATATATCCCCCCGTTCCTTCTTTCAAGGTCATGAACCCTCTTATTAATTATCATAAATTCTTTTCAAAATAACTCAATATGTTTAATTTTGTCTGCTCTATAAATAATTCTGAGTCCTCCTCATTTCGCGACTTCCACTTTTATGTTCACTTCAAAACGCAAAAGTTTGAAAAAAAAGAAAATAACATCCCAATTTAGCTTCTGAAATATTATGGCATCTTAGAGTTCCCAACATTTCAATTTGTTTAGTTTGATATTTACAATGAGGCCCGTCCTCTTTTAATCATGTCGAAACTGAAGAATAATTTGGGCCAAACTAAGGACCAATAACATAGACTACGATGATATCCCTTTATATAGGGGGCCACGGGCCTGTAAGTTCAGCCATGGCATAGCAGGCAGTCAAGTAAATTGGTTTAAAATTATTTAGTTAGTTTTGTGAGTAAAAAATTATGAATAATTTTTATTGTAAGATTCAAATACCGAGTACTTAAAGGTTTTTCCTGAACATGACCGGGTACCTTTAAAAAAAATGATTTTCGAACATTCTAAGGTGAAAAAAAGCCTTATTGGGATGCATTTTGAGTAGAGTGTTTTTTTCTGTATTCAAGTTTCTTAAACATCAGTAAACATCTTTAAACAAAAAAATCCTCTCTTTACTTTTGCAAAATGTTTTTATTTTAATATATATATTTTTTTTTAATCTTAAGAAGATTTAATATTTTTAAACATATTTATATAAAAATTCTTGAAACTAAAATTTTTGTAATAGAAATTTAACCATTCTGTGTTTAAAAAATTTAAATTTAAACACAAAAATTACTAATTCAATAAAAACAAAACAAAAACAAAATTTATTCAACAGACAAAGACCGAGATAAACGGATGCCCATATTAGTAACGGATCTTGTTCTTCTACTTCTTGTGTTCGTGTTTGTCTGTGCGCAAAATAAACAAAAAAATAAAACAATTACAAAACAAAAAAAAAAACATTTAAATTGTTTTCCCATTTATTAAAAAGTTAGTATTTTTTATTTCATATCTTTACACTTTTTAAATTTTCATATTTTATTTTATATTCTATTTTTTACTTTAATATGTTTTAATATAAAAAAGTTTAAATATTTTTCTTAAACAACAATTTCTTCTTAATTTAAATAAATAATTAAAACATAAAATTAGAAATTAAGTTAATATTTCTTTAAAGTGAAAATACCAGTATTGTATATTTATGTATTTTTTTGTTTGCAACAAAAAATAATCTATAATTTTAAATTCTATATTGTCGAGCTTGTAAAACTGCATTATGTTGTTATGTTGACTGCTTTTACATAATTAACATAAGTTTTAACCAAATAAAAACGTTTCTCCAAGACAAAAAAGTTATAGCTCTTCTTACCTTTTGATAAGAATAGTATACATTTAAACTCTTTTTTTTTAAATAAACGCACACCTGTTTTATGCTAAATACAAAGCGCTAGTGTTAGGAAAAGAAAAGAGGGTTTTAAAGGAGAATTCGGTTAAAGAAAGAAAGTGTGTTGAAATATTCCACATATACGTCATACGGCTAAAGAAGGAATATCCGCAGGCCCAAGTTAGGAAGTAGGACCACTGTAAAGCATTCCTGAATGAACTGGGTATTTTGCTTGAGACAAAATTAACAAATGCAACTTAAAACTAGTTACAAATTGTTTTATTCGAAATAAAAGCCATTTGAATGTTCAGCTATGACCAAAATAATAAGAACACTCAACCGAAAATTATTAATTCAATATAAAACACCTGCTCATCAAAATAAGAACACTTTGACAAAATAGTAAATAAATACCGGTTTAATATTTAAAAAAAAAAATCATTTTTTTCTTCATTTAATTATTCAGAACTCAAACTTCCACAAATCCGTTTTGTTTGATGGATGCTTTTAATTTTTAGGTAGTTTCAAAATTTTTCAATTGGATTCAAATCCGGAGACTGTGATGGCCAGTGCAAAACATCAATTCCATTTTCTTCAAACCATCTTTTTGTTACTTTTGCTGAGTACTTTTTTTTTATAATAAGCACACACTTAAGGGGATATTACTACCCTTAATATGCAGACACAATGTGAGCACTAGGAAAGGGAAAGAGAGGTTGAATGGAGGTAGGGTTGTTATACTGTTGTAATCGCCACTTAAAGGGTATATTTTCTTCGGACCTTATTTTAGCAAAAGCCAGGCGCTGCTTCATATGACCTGGTTTTAATAAGGGAACCTTTCTTGGCGATCGAGTTGATACTTTTGACTCAAGCAAAACTCTCCGGATTGTCCAGAAACTGATTGCCACAGCAGTCTCATGTGTTAGGTCACGCCAAGGCATAAATGGATTTTCCTTATTTCAATAGTTTTTCTTGGTCGTTACGCTTTTGAAAAACCATTGTAGAGGAGCATTTGACTATTTTAGCAACTTATCCGAATCTACGCACCCTGCTCACGCAACGCCAAAATAGCTTGACGCTGTGATTTCGAGCAATGCTTATTTTTTCCCATAATCAAATCTTCAATAAAATAAAATTATTTTAATTATAAATAGTTAAATTATAGAACTTTATTATTTACCTATTTTTATCCTGTAAAATCTTAATTGCAAAACTTGTACATTTTTTTCTTGACTGTTCTTAATTTGTTTTGCCAAACAGGTATAGCACCGTAAACAAATAAATTACAACTTAAAGCATTAATCTTTGTTTTAATCGATACAAAAAATATATGCTTAACTAAAGAGAATATAAAAAAAGTTATTTTAAAATGAAAGCGTTGCTTTTTGTTGTTTTATTCAAACGTTGTAACTGTTATTATTATTTTGTCCATAGTGGCACCGGCCTAACACCATCGAACAAATAATGCAGTCAATTTATTGGGAAAACAGGAACAGATGGAACAAAGATTCGCTGCTTCTGTGTTAACACAAGTCAATAAGGTTTTGTAATTAGCAACCAAATTACCTTTTCTAAGGTTTTTGACGGCCTTAGTGTCCAGCTGCAACATTAATGTATCAAGTCAGGTTATTTGAGAAAAAACGATATTCTCCTTTTGCAGGCTACTACTTTTGCTCAATAACATTTGTTATGATTTTCGTCAACTTAAATCGCTATCTTCAATATTCCGTTTACATATTTTCAATATCTTATTTGATAAAAGTTAACAAAATGCTGAAATATTCTAAAACCGAAGAACGTAAAAAGCTATATAAGTAAACAAAACAACGTTCCTGACTTCATATTATCGGATGACCTTATTATTCTTATTGAAAACACTAAAAATCAAGGCAAAGTTAATGCCAGTTATAGAAAAGAAGTCAAAAATCATAGAAAGGACGAAAAGGAGGAAACATTAGTCCTACGATTTAGAATTACCTCAGGAACCAATTGTTTTTTATAAGTGTCGGTGATTGTAAGGAAAATCACATAGATATGACTCGCATTATTTTTTATCATTATCAACAATTCAAAACCTTTGTTAAAGTGACGAAATTATCGTAAGGGATAGTAAAAAAGTATTTGGAGTTTGATTTATTGTCAAAAGTGGTTCCTTTAAGAGGGTCATCCCATGTGACAGCCTGTATTTTAAGCAATTTTTAGGATTTTTTTACGACCAGTAAATAGATACAACTTTATTAAGTTTAATATCATTTATTAACATAGTTCGACAGTATAAATACAAAATTTGAATTAAAAATATTGTAAAGAACACGAGTTACACCGGTTTGAACAACTCCACCTCGAAAAAATATGCTCGCACTTCCTTCACGATTCCGGCTGATTGGCTTATCTAAAACAAAAAAGTAAACGGCATTTTAATCTGTGAGCCTAAATGCTATTAGGAACTATTATCAAATGAATATACTAAATTAATCAATTTGGACTCTTGGGAGACATTTGAAAAAAAAAGTCTCGAATTTTGCGTTTTTTTCCTATAAAAAATAGAAATTTTTGGAATCTTGCTTTTCGATAGTTCAATCCATGTGTTTACAATGCTAATTCCAACCAAAAAATGTCAATTCATTCGGTCAAGCCGTTTTTGAGATAGGATGGAGGAAAGTTTGAAAAACACAGTTTTGAGAAAAACTCGTTTAAAGTTTTAAGTCCTCTTAACTATGAAAATATCAACTAACCTTTCAATCGGCGATGACTGGTCCATATAGTATTTCTTCCTCTTCTTCTTGAAACTCTTTCAAAGCAGATTGTTCAGGTCTTGAATCAATTCTGGCTTGTTTAACGGCATCACTTACGCGCCGCTCGGAAAGTGAGATTCGCTATAGGAGATGACCTATAGGCCGCGAAGACATAACTTTTTCAAAACCTTCATTAAAGATTTCTTAAATAACTTTATTAGTAAGTTTACTTGGTCCTTTTCCACCGATTCCTTTATTTGTTTTATCTTTTTTCACAACCCGAAGTCGTATCTTTAAAACGACTTTGAATTTTGAAAAATCCCTTTACTACCGTATTCGAGACATATTAAACTATCAATTTATGAAAAAAAAATCTATTTTTCGAACCCATCACATGGGATGACACACTTAATTAAACACATTTATAGTGACGATATAATTATCTGTTTGAAAACTAGATCGCTTGAGCGCTTATAGACACCCATTTACCGTTATTCAGTCTAAATCTTGACGATCTAAGAATTGATTTGCAGTCTTGTACACATAGTAAAACTAGACGAAGTTTGAATGAAGAGAGACTACTATCTTGTATCAATTACAAAAATTCTAATCTTTTTATTATTTATAAACGCCAAAAAAAAAACTTTGCATGAGATACTATTTAAAACTTTGTGTCACAAAATACAAGCCTGGTATTTTCCAAAAACTAAAAAATATGCCTCAATAACTGAAATATTTTGTATCTTATTTCAGAAATCAATTGCGTTGAGCAGTCTTTTGGACTTCCAACAGCAAACAACATTTATAGCAACGGTGATTTGAAACAATTTCTAAAGAATCTTTTTAAAAAAATAAAATAAATATAAATATATATATATATAAAAATATACATATAAACAAAATCTGTATTATTAGATAAAATGAATGAAAAACAAGCAAACATAAACAAAACAAAAAAACTAATATAATAATAACTAATTATTTATTATATCCTTGTGAATAGTTAAATTATTTCAATCAATTGATATTTCCATAAAATTATTAATTCTTAACTATAAAAAAAATAATTAAATGATGAAAAAATGTAGAGAAGAACATAAAATATCATATTTATAAAAACAAAACAACAAAACAAACGACAAGAGGACAAAAAGTTTCACATTTTCAGAACTATTAACATATTTTATTTCAATAAAAAACAAAAACAATCTAGACGTAATGGAGTGAATATAATATTAACAAATTATTTTTAAGGAATTTAATTTAAATAAATAAAAAAGTTGACATATATGACAAAAAGAAAACAAAAATTAATATCTTATATTAATATTATTAAGTTCAAAATATTTTTGAACAACACTTAAATATTATATTTATGCTTTTGAAACAAAAATCAGGATAAAAGATAAGTTTATATACAAAAAAAAACAAAACATTGAATTAAAATTGCAATTTGTTCATTAGACGGCGGCACGTTAAAGAAACAAAACAAATTAATAAAAACTAATTATTATTATATTAACGTTCTGCTACTAAAGAAGTACAAAAAAGATTATTTATTATTTTCAAAGACAAAAATGATAAATTAATTTTTTAAATTAAATTCTATTTGCGCGTGTTTTTTATTTTTACTTTCTTTTTTTGTGCGTAGTATAAAAGCAACAACAACAACACAAATATGTTAATTAAAAATCTAACCAAGCCAATTCATGCAAAATGTAAATAAATATTTTATTTTTTTAATATACAAAACAAACAACAACAAAAAAAAAACAAAACTACACTTATTAAGGGCTTTAAACAAATAATACAAATAGTTTATTTTTTTTCTAACTTTATTTACTTCTTTTCTTCCAACTTTAATTGTGGATTAAATATATATTTTTTATTTGTACAAAATACAAAAAATGTATTATATTACTATATTTTCTTTTTTAATTCATACATTTTTGTGATCGCAAACGAAAAGAATTCAGATTTATCAAAAGTCGACCAACTTATTTCAAGGTTTTATTTTTTTTTATTTTAAATTAATTTTCTTTTTATAGTTTAATTTTTATTTTAAATGAATTTCATAAGGCGTTTATCGGTCTGTATTTTTGTTTAGATTTATTTATATAAAACAATATATGAACATAAAAAAAACTGCTCATTTTTTTCTAGTTAATTCGAGTATAAGCTACTTTTTAAAATATTTTAAGTGGTGACTTTATTTTTAATTTAATTATGTATTATGTAATCTTATAGATATATTTAAGGTGAGTTTTATTTTTAGAGAGTGATTGTATTGTATGTAAAATGTATACACACATCATGTATAAAATTCATACGAACAAAATACTAAAAATTATTGTTCGGCGGAGTATAAGTTCACAGATAGAATTTAGCAAATACTATAAGAACAATACATAATTCATTGTGAATTATTATCATGTAAAATTTACTAATGAATCTAAATTATATAAATGCATATATATATATATATTCTAATTTAACAAAACAAACAAAAATAAAACATGATTTTAATTAAATATAAACAAAAAACAACACAAAAAATAATAACAAAAGGAAATGATTTCTGTATAATAAAGGAATTTAAGCAATTGATACAAAAAATCATTAAAAAAAAAAAATCGTAAAAATTGTTGTTTTATTTCTTTAAGTTCAACTTTTTGAAATTTCAGCTGTTTCATTTCTGGTATTTGGTGTTTCGAATACTTTGCGTTGAATTTTAGTAAAGGTGGATTTATGACGACTTTTTTGGTCTGTTACTTATTCTGGTAAGCTTCAGGTCAAAAATTGAAACAAGTATTTTTTGCATTTTGATACGTGTCGCCCATATGTCTATGTACATCATCAGGCGAAATTTAAACCTGTATTTAAATTTACAATAATACTTGCGTACTTACATACTTTAAGTGGTGCTAAAATCCGGCGGACCTGGGGCCTTACTATGTAACTCGATTCTACAATGAAATTGCTCGAATTCGAAAAATTGGTACTATGTATCTATTTGACTACTTTCGAACGAACAAGAATCAACCAACATGCGTCTCCAGCCAGCTCGGTCCCTAGCTAACTGTCTCCAGTTTCGCACGCCAAGTTGGTTGAGGTCTTCACCCACCTGAGCCGCGGTCTTCCTCTACTGCGCCGTCCTTCGGCATTGGATTTGAAGACCTTCCGGGGTGGAGCGTTGATGGCCATTCGCTCTACATGACCCAGCCATCTAAGGACTTTAATTCTGCTAACTAGGTCAGTGTCGCTGTACAGTCCGTACATTTGCCATTCCGCAAGTACTAGATTTCTTATGCGCATTAGAAATAGAGAGTACAAAATATTCCTTTTCGAAACGCATTACAGAGTAGGGCCCCAGTTCGTCGTTATATCTTCAGCGCCATAAATGAAAACCGGGATGATAAGCGTCTTATAGATGGTGATTTTAGATGCTCGAGAGAGGACTTTACTTCTCAATTGCCTTCTAAGTCCAAAGAAGTAGCGATTTGCAAGATTTATTATTCGTTTGGTTTTAGCGCTGGTGTCGTTGTCTGTGTTTATAGCGGTAGACAAAGTCCTTAACTAACTCGGAATTATAGCTGTCCATGGTGACGTTTGTCCATGGTGACGTTTATTCAATGTCCTTTTTTGATGACAGCATATACTTAGGGCCCTATTATGACTCGAGAGTCGAACGATTTGGCGAATTGCCTAAGTCGTAGTATTATGAGAGGCGAACTTCGACGTTCGCTTTTGAAAACAATACTACCAACTTTAAGAAGTGAAATATGTAACGTCATGACTCGGTGAAACGTCAAATACTGAAAATTATTGGAATATTAAAAAGCAGATTCAGGTCAGTCCTGAACGAGCGCAAATTGCACTACAGTCCAAAAAAAGCTATCAAAATAGTCAACGTCTGCTGTGCAATACACAATATCTGTCGCAAATACAACATTCCAGATCCTGAGATAACAGAAGAAGCAAACATACATATGGAGAATGGATATGAACCAATTGAGTTAGATATGGTAAACATAACTTCAGAAGGCAACCGAATAAGAAATGAAATGTTGTCTGCTTTATAGTTTATAACAACAATCATTCAAAAGATACCTATTTTTCTTTTTTAAAGTATATTTTTTATTCAAGTATGTATATATGTATTTAATTTTAACTGTCTAGTTTTGTTTTAAAATACTTAGAAATAACTTACAAAATAAAGAAATAAGTAAAAATAAAAATTTAATTTCAAAAAATGAAATAAAAAATAATAATCCACACACAAAACTTTGAATTCACTATTAATCTTTGTAAGATTGTAAGTGATATTCCATTTTTTTTAATTTCACTTCCAGCAGATCCTTATGTCGTTTGTTTTTCTCCAGGTTCTCCTTTTCCTTCCTTCTTTCTTTGGCTTTTAACAAGTCGACATATTCTTTATTAAGGTCGTAATTCTTCCTAGAATATCGGGCAATCTCCGAAAGCGACTTTTGTGCGGAGTCTGAAGCAGCGAGAATTTTTTTTTCCGTCTCAAGAATTTCCTCTTGCGTCTTCGTTTGTTTGTTGAGTATTTTAATTCTATCATTCTCGACGTTTCTCTTGCGGTGAGATGTTCCAGGTTGTAATGATATATCTGATGGCAATGTTATATCTTGAACGTCTACTTCTGATTCTTCAAGATGTTGAAATACAGTTTCAAGAGAACGTATTCCAAAAGTATTTCCTGAAGGATTCACAGCCTTTTGAAGGCTGAGTAGATCGTCCACTGCGTGCTCCAAAGGAGATAGAGAAAGCTGCCCATAATGTCCTCCACCAGTTGCAACTACATACATCCTTCTTGTTGTCTGCGATTTTCTTTTTTAATTTTAGTTTGTAGTCAAGCCAAACCTACATTTATGAAAAATATTATTAAATGCTTTTCTGATTTTTTTTTTGTTAACATACCTTATGCCACTCTTTTCCCTCGCGTAAAGGAGGGCCTAGGGAGTTGAGATCAATGGCAAACCTATCCCAATATTCTGCTTGGTTTTTTTTTGAAGATCCGAAAGATCCTATACCTTTCGCAATTTCGGGGTTTGCCTCCATAATTTCAACCAGCTTTGGAAATTGGTTGGAGTTGGTTCTTTTTATGCTAGGTATACAGATAAAATTCTTTATTATTTTTGCAATTATTAAGCATTCATTAATTTTAAGCATTCATTACCTTTTTCTACTTCCAGTGCCACTCATTTTACTTTATTTTCCAAAATTATTCTCAAAACAAAATAAAACAAACAAACAACCACCGATTTCAAATTTAACAGTAAATTTCTTCAAGTCACGAAGAATTACAGTTCGACCGATTCTGACAGATAGCGAACGTTCGCTATTGGTAATAGAGCGAGATTTCAATTCGCTATTTTTTTTGACATTTTAGGCGAATGTCAACTAGGCGATTCACAAACGGTAATACCAAATAGTCACATTTATTTCGCGAGTCATAATAGGGCCCTTAGTCTTGCCCTATTGACCACTAAACCCATCTGCTTCACTACCATCGCAATACTTAAAAACGCTCCACTGACATCACGCTTTGATCTTTCAATTACATATGTCAATATCATCTGCGTATCCGAGTAATTGGATACGCATTCTCCATCGTCATTCTGCACAAACTAATAAGTTTGACAGGGATGCCAAAACTCGACATTGCTCTGTAGAGCTCTCCACTATAGATGCTGTCATACGCGGCTTTAAAATCGATAAGGAGATGGTGGGTATTGATTCCTGGTTCCTGGGTTTTTTCCAAGATCTGCCCTAGTGTAAATATTTGGTCGATAGTTGACTTTCCAGGTCTGAAGGTTGTTGACGAACGGCTTCAGACGTTCACATAATACGGCAGAGAGGATCTTGTATGCAATGTTAAGGAGACTGATGCCTCTGTAGTGGGCGCAATTTAGAGGGTCTCCTTTTCTACGAATGGAGCAAATTACGGTGAGATTTCACTCATCGGGCATGTTTTCTTTCGACCATATTTTGCTGATGAGTTGGTGCATGCTCACTATCTTGGATGATTTCGTATCTATTTTGCGTGTTTAAAAAGAGCAAGATGTAAATAATTTCATGACAAATATATAATTTAATAATAATTAAATTAAATAAATATTACCAATTTTGGAGTTTAACTAAATGTATAATGTTCTTTTTAAAGCTGTTGTAATTGGTTTCGGATTTTAAATCATTTGGCAAACTGTAGAAAATTCGAAGTCCTTTAAAGAAAACACTATTCTGGGCTGCACTTGTTCTTGCAAATGGAATGCGGAAGTCTTAATTATTTCTCAGAAAGAATGGTTGAACATTACCTAACTAAATAGTAAGGAAACGAGAAAGATAAGCAGGCATTAAATTATGTTTTATTTTAAAGAAAAATAGTAAAACATTCATTAAAATTCTTTATTCAACGTTAAGCCACAGTAACATATCTAATATATAAGCGATTGGAGTATAAATATTGCACTTTAAAATTCTTCGCATTGCTTTATTTTAGAGAAGTTAAAGCTTATTAATCATTTCTTGATTGCACAGAAACAGAATTGATGGGCAGTATTCAAAGTGTGGTTTTATTATTTTGTTGTAGAAAGAATCCAAAATAAGAACAGAACATTTTGAGAAAGTTTTAGAAAATTCACATGTTTGAACCAAAAAATTTGTGTGGGGACTGCTGCTATTTTTTGTATTAATGAAATGATAAAAACTTCCTACACTAATCAGTCGAAAATCTTAATTTCAACCAGAACTTGACTTGTTTGGACTGTAGGGGCCAGGAAAGACAGACAGACGGAACGAATCGAGGTACCCACTTTTTTCGACTTCTCTACTGTCGTAATGTCATATTTGATTAAAAACTCTATTTTGAAATTGTTTACTAATGCAAAACTTGCTATATAGTTCCTGTGTAATAATAAAATTGAAGGCTAGTTTAAGGAATTCAAATGCAACTTAATATAAAATTGGTGATCTCTTATTCAAGGTTTCTTCTTAAGAACTTAAATATTTGCTCTTTTTCTTAGAAACAATTTTTATGAAAATAATTTAAAGCACGACTAAAGTTTTTTCAAGTTCTAAATTGAGCGCAAATAAAAATTTCATTTGTTTTTGACAGCAAACCACTTTTTGGTGAATGTCATTAAATTACTAATAAATCTTTAAATGAAATCTTTACTTATACAACTCAACTGTATAATTTTTTTGCTCATATGACCCCCCCTTGGAGTAGGGCTGAATATCCGATTTATATTATGTTCCTGGTCCAATCTCCAGTAAAAAGTAGTACTTTTAGCAACAAAGTTTAAGGAAGTAAAATATAAATGTTGTTTTTATATACAAAAAATAAATAATTCAAAATATAATGGGGGTCATATCCATTAAAGCAATACGATAAGTGTTGAATTGAAGGGAATTCCTACGAAAAAGCAAACAAATTATCTCCCAGGGGGGGCATGACCCCTACGACCCCCCCCCCTCTGGATCCGCCATTGATACAAACAAAAATAGATGTCGCAGTCTATAAAGAACCACGGTTAGTGACTTGGAACTCTCCTATTCCTGTTTGCGAGTCATGTCAGGGATCTACAAACTATAGCCAAAAATATAGAATTCCTCACTTTTGATGGTAGGTCTTCAATTACATTTGGAAAAATCACTAAGTGAGTAACTATAGTTTAAAAGAGTTTTCGGGTTTCATATTTTTCATCTAAATTCAATTTTTATAAAATTTTAAACCGAAAATCTCTTTAAAATAGTTTAAAAAAAAACTCTACCTATATTTTTTATGAGCATTAGATTTCAAAACAAGTATAAATCAACAAACTTCCTGGTAATCCGAAAAACGTCTCTCTTTTTAACTATGCAAATTCTAAATACTAAATCTTGGCTCCCTTTTTGTCTTCGTGTGGGTCTCATAGCCAACCTTAAATTATTACGAACCACCTAGTCTTTGACCCAATATTCGGTCCTCTATGAAACTGCTTTCTAAACTTGCGTACGTTTCTGGCTTGGTGGGAGTTGAATAATGTCAATTTTACGAGGTAATATATGTACTTACTTAATTTATATTATATTTAGGTGACCAAGTTTTTTTCATTTAACATTCAAAGTAATAATTTAACTAACAGCCTTATTACGGTTGTCAAACCAATTAATTGATCTACATAAAATGTAGTCTCTTTTTTAATATACAACGTGAAAGATCTTACACAGAAGCCGCCTTTCAAAAATAGTCCCTTGTGCCTGCAAAATTCCTTTGAAAGACTTTTTAAAAATGTTGGTATTACCAATTTTAAATTCGCTTAATTTAATAACTAAATTAACAATGTTTATATGATTCCTCTCTAAAAAACCTATAATCGAACCTTAAATTTTGGGTTATTCAAAGAATCCTTTTCATACAAACATTTTTAATAAAGAAAAGTATGTTTTTTTTTAAATCCAATAAAATAGAAATAAAACAAAAGAATTCTTGTTTTTCGATTGAAGTTGTTTTTTTTTTTATTATTTTTAATACAAATGCTTTTATCGCCATCGAAAAAATAATTTAAATGCTAAGCGGTTTTGTATGAAAGATAAAAAAAAAGAAATCATATTTTGACGCAGCGTCTTAGGACAAATCTAAAACGATTCCAAGATGTTGCTCCTTCATTCACGAGTGAACAAAAAATTAAGTGAGAAGAGCACCTTCTTCCTTCCTCCCACACGAGTCTTGTTGGTTTTGTAAATTGAAAAATTAAAAAAAAAGAACTACGACAGAAACAATTTTACATAAAGTGTAATCATGCTTCGTGCACTTAATGTTTCTTGTTCTTGTTGTATTTTTCATATTTGCTCTTTGACGAGTGCCACAATCCCAATGGAATGGCCAAAGAAGGCAAAGTCATGATGGCGAAAGCAACCCAATCGAAGAAGTGAGATGAGAAACGTTTGTTGAATTCGGTCAAGTTGACGATACCACCCTCACCAGGCTCTGAACTGATGGCCAATTGAACCTAAAGAAGGAAAAGTTAAACATTAGAATTGGAAGTAGAAAACGTTGAATTGATTATTAATTACCTTCTCGGCTTCTTCGATTGGCTTGTAGGTGACCTCGGCGGCTGTGAAGTTGAAGTAACCGTAGGATTTTGGACGAACAACAACGACGTGAGTGTAGTTGGTTTGAGGTGCGATACGGTCCACGCTGGCACTCAATTGACCTCCAACGATTTCGAAAGCTTCTGGATGGAATCCATTGTCGACCAATTTCACGTTGACTGCAGCTCCATTGCCAACATTGTAGACTGTGTACTTCACGACCAAGTCGCTCTTTTCCACCAAATACTTGTTCATGATTTGTTTGGAGACCAAAAGTCTCGCGCTGGTCTCATCTTCAGATGAAAGGCAGCAGTTGATCAATCCCAAAAGGGCAATGCAAAGAAGTCCGAATTTGAACATTCTAAAAAGAGGAAAAGACAGACAATTACTTAAGGTGAATGGAGAAATTTCACTGTTGACGTGGACACCGCCAAACACCACGCTGAGTTTGATTTTCTTATTTTTATCAATAAAAACATTCACAACAAATTAAGTTATTTGTAAATAGAATAGAATTTTGTACTTACTTTAACTTATTGTGAGGTAATAAGGTTTATAAAGGTATTTATTCGGAGATTGATTTGTTAGCCGCAATGAAGATGTAGTGACACGACGTCTGCTTTGAATTAGTGGAAAGCAAACTTTTTGAAGACGAAAAGTGAAAAGTTTGCCGTTCGCTTCGCTGATGAGACGTGACGTGAAACAAAAGTGTCAGTTTTGATTTGACATTTGACAGTTAGCGCCACCTATGATTTGAATGTGAGAATAAATCATTTTGGGACAAATAAGATGAAAATGTTGTGTACCAAATTAGTCTCCTATTACACGTAAAAAAAGATGTATTTTTCGAATTAGGCTCCATATTTAAAAATAAGAAGTATTTTTATGAGAACTCAATAGAAAATTATTTCGTTGTAAAGAATAAAAAGATGGATGGGTATATCACCCAAATAACTACTACAATTATGATGCATATCCTTTTATGAAAATTTCCAAGCTCATTTTGCACATTCGGGGCTGTATTTCTTCTAAGACATTAAGAATTTTGTCTTAAAGGTATTGAATCGATTACATAGCATAGACATAACACTTATCCGTTACTAAGCCCCATAGAAATAGTCTAAATGTGCTAAATCACAAGATCTGGAAAGTTAGTTTTGATCACTTTCCAAATTTTTCTTGCAATACTGCGAATTACAAATGAAAAATGTTAAACATTTTTGTAGTGAACTTCAACAATTTTTGAATATTGTTGAAACATGTATCTTTTGTTATCAGGTTTACTCACAGCGTAAAAAGTGACAGCTGTCAAAATAGCCAGATTTCCAAAAGAAAAAAAATCTTATTGGAAAAGTCTTTACAAAACTGAAAAAATAAAGCTTAAAATATTTTTGAGCAAACGCATTCTTGTTTTTTCACCTGTCAATTCATTTTAAAAAATTGAACGGACAGAACTCAGAACTAAAAATCACAAAAATTCAAAGTAAAATTTTGAGTTGAAAAAAATGTTAAGGGTCTTATTCATGTTTGAATATTACAGCAATGTAGATTCATAATTTTCGATAGATTTCGGCAAACCGAAATTAAAGAAAAAACAATGATTTATCGATCTACAAGTTCTGGTATAACTCAAGTGATATATGCAGTACATGATGGATGGCAAATATGCTATTTCAAAATTAAGGAACCTATAATTGTGGCTGGATTTGGATTTTTTTTTTTGCAATTGTAAAGACTATTTACACGAGAGCGACCAGCGACTAATGAACAACGAATGAACGAATATTCGTTAATTATGTCGTTTCATTCACAGTAAATGAAACGAAGCGTTCCACTGGTTTGTGTCTCAATTTTGTACAATTCCAATGACAGACTTGATGGTTATAACCGACAATACAATTCCAATTATTGGTTTTAATGATGAACACCAATGGGCAGGTTCAGAAAACATAAGGGACTTAATTGCAGTCAACTGCTTGCGTTGAACGTACATTTTGAACAAGGCAACAAGTTACTTTTTTTAATGCACCGGCCCAAAAAGGCTTCGAATCCACACCCACAGAACAGCGCAGTAGAGGAAAACCGCGAATCAGGTGGAGCGCACAAGTGGAAAGTGACCTCACCCAACTTGAAGCGCGAAGCTGAAGACATCTAGGTAGAGACCGAGCTAGATTGAGACGTTTGTTGGGTGAGACTCTAGTTCACACAGGACTGTAGCGCCACCTTAAGTAAGTAAGTAACTAGTTAGTTTTCAAAGTGTCATAAACTTTGAACTCAGAACTTTACTTCCCTAACTTCTACCTTTAGTTTACCGTACAAAAGCTACCAAAAACATAATTCAGATACTAGAAATTTGCTTTGCTTTCAATTCCCTTATGTTGTCTGAACCTGCCTAGTGATAGCTACAACTGGCTCCTTAAATAAATTTCCAAAAATTGTTGGGATGATACTTCTTTAATTTAAGATGATCTATTTTTGTATTGAAAAACACAATAAATCATATAGTTTTTATCTGCTAAAAAAGTGTTTTAATAAGAATCGCTTTTTTAAACAAGGATTCGAGATTTAGAGCAAAGAAACTAAAAACAAGTCCGAAATTCAAATCTTTAAAGAAAATTCATAGTTTACTTGTTTGCCCTACTGTAAGTGGTTACGAGTATCGAACAAATTCCTCAACAGAGAACTGTCAATTGCTATTTATCAGAAATTTGTTTATTTACAAAAAGTTTTGTATTTAGTTTTATCACTTCATAGTTTAATTTTCTGCTCATTGGTAAAAATGACCGAATTCTTAGCCGAAAATAATCTATGTGGACAAAACCTGCTCCGAATTGTGTCCATGGGCAATTCCATCATAGCCGAGATCCTAAGACTGAAAGATTACATTCCCGATGTTTTTAAGTATGTCTCATCTTTGTTTTGAAAAATTCTAATTGATTTCAATTACCAACTCGCATAGATTGGAATCTAAAGCAGACCAACAAAAGTACGCAGATATTATTTTAGATTTTAGTTACCTACGAATCGCCGAAGCTCAGGACAAGAAAATCGAAAATAATCCAGTAAGTCTAAAGCAATTCCCTAGTTTGTATAAAGCTTTTCCCGGTGTTCATTGTCTTATTAGGCCCTTCAAGATCTTGATGATGAATTCCGAGATAACTACATTGAACTTCTGACCCGATTCTATTTGGCGTTCGAAAGCACGCATCAATATGCCTCCGATTTGAAGCATTTCGTAGAAGAACTAAATCGAGGCTACTACATTCAACAAACAGTTGAATCAGTGTTGCAAGATGAAGAAGGGAAGCAACTTATGGTAAGTGTTTTTTTAGCTTCACATGCAAGGTAAACAAAACTCGGATTCTCAGTGTGAATCGTTGTACCTCTTCGGTGTGATCCTCCTTGTTCTCGATCTCCATATACCTGGGGTAATCAGGGAACGCCTCCTCATCTCCTACTATCGGTACAGTGCTGCTAGAAATCACGGCGATAGCAACATCGACGATGTCTGCACACTTCTCAGGTCCACTGGATTCTCCACTCAACCCAACGCCAAGCCTGTCCCAAACTATCCCGAAAGCTTCTTTAGGTTGGTCAAGTCTTTTTCTTTATTCGCTTTGTTTCATTGTCATTTTTTTAGTCGTTTCACTTTTGATCAAACCTTTGTGGACATGGTTGTCGGCCGTCTCCGTTCCGATGATATCTATAACCAAATCTCTACATATCCCCACCCGGATCATCGCTCCACAGCCCTCTCCAACCAAGCTGGAATGCTATTTGTCTGCCTCTATTTCTCTCCGAAAATTATCCATAACCAGGTTGCCCAAATGCGGGAAATCACTGACAAATTCTTCTCCGACAATTGGGTTGTCCCTGTGTATATGGGAATCACGGTGAATCTGGTCGATGCCTGGGAGCATTTCAAAGCAGCCAAAGCGGCCTTAAGCCCCGTTGTCGAGACAAACTCTGTGAAGGGCTTCTGTTTGCTTCACAAGGAGAAACTAAAGAAGGTCTATTTGCAAACCTTCGAGATCCTCAAAGTCGGTGTCCTCACAGAGAGCTTCACTCTTCAAACCCAAACCAGGATCATCGCTCTGATCCGAGACTGCAACGTCGTGTTGCGTTGGTTTATTCTGCACACCAGTTCGCCAATACTCGAATTCTCATCTGGCAAACGCCACAAACAGATCTGTGAGCTTGTCCAGACTGAGAGTGACTTCAAACACTCCAAGATCTTCCAGTTGCTCTTGAACTGCAGTAATTTGGAACTCATTGTCAAAGAAATTCTAAAAGACCTCATCAATGAGAAGGAGAAGCGATGGGAAAATTTCCGCAAGGAAGCTCTTGATCGGGTCAATGAATTGAGTGAGGCATTCTCAGGAAGTCGTCCGCTATCGAAAATCGAGAAGAATCCATCTTTGAAGCAGTGGTTTGCTGATATTGGCGAGAAGGTGAAGAATTTAAACATCAACAACCCCAACATGTCGGGGAGGATGATAATTCAAATCATCCAAGCTCTCGAGGATGTCCAAGAGTTCCATAATCTTCAATCGAACATGCAAATCAAACAATATCTCCATGAGACTCGAGAGTTCCTCACGAGTATGATTCAAGTCATCAACATTAAGGAAGATGTTCTGATCAACATCCAGCTGATCAGTGATCTGAGCTATGCCTGGAGGACAATCGACTCAGAGTACACTTCAATCATGCAGGA
Organism: Eupeodes corollae; assembly: GCF_945859685.1. Lineage (NCBI taxonomy): Eukaryota > Metazoa > Arthropoda > Insecta > Diptera > Syrphidae > Eupeodes > Eupeodes corollae. The sequence goes on along the minus strand of NC_079148.1, from coordinate 141,772,080 downwards.
GAGCATCAAGAAACAACCAAAGTTGGTGATTAAGCTTAGGGCAACCTTTCTCAAGCTAGCCAGTGCTCTCGAAATTCCCCTTCTGAGGATAAACCAGGCTAAGAGTGAAGATCTTGTATCAGTCTCGAAGTACTACAGCACCGAGTTGGCCAATTATATTCGCAAGGTTGTCCAAATTATACCCGAGACTATGTTCAGTATCTTGGCAGAGATTATCCAGATGCAGACGTCGGTAATCAAGGAGATTCCAACTCGATTGGATAAGGACAAGCTGAAAGAGTATGCGCAGTATGAGGAGCGTCAAGCAGTGTCGAAATTGACCTTCTCCGTTGCCACTTTTACCGAGGGAATTCTTATGATGAAGAAGACCCTCGTGGGAGTCATAGAACTAGACCCGAAGAAGCTGCTCGAGGATGGAATCCGAAAGGAACTTGTGAAGAATTTGGCAAACGCCTTGAATGCTGGACTCATCTTTGGTCCAAAGGGCAAGACCAGTGACTTGGAGGATAAACTATTCCAGCTCTCAAAGATCATGGATGGTTATCGGAGATCATTCGAGTACATCCAGGATTATTTAAACATCCATGGGCTCAAGATTCTCCAACAGGAAATGTCACGGATCATAAACTATAACGTCGAGAGGGAGTGTAATGCGTTTCTGAGGAGCAAAGTCCTCGACTGGCAGTCGTCATATCAAAGTACCACCATTCCAATACCCAACTTCCCCCCAGCCCCGGGTGACACAGCTTCGAATAATTTCATTGGCCGCCTGGCTCGGGAAATCCTCCAAACCACCGACCCCAAATCAACGATATATCTGGACTTGAAGGCAACGTGGTACGACAAAAAGACCCACAAAGAAATCCTCGACTCGAGGTTCTTCATCAAAGTCAGTGAGGCAATCGGACCAGCTGGCCTGGTGGGTCTGGACAAACTGTATTCCTACATGTTCATATCGGATCTGCAGAAAAATCTCGAGAAAATGCAGACAAATATCGCCACTGACAAAATGTGGGTAGAGGCGCTGGCCTCCCTGACCAAAGAACTCGACGATAAGATGTTTGTCAAGAATCCCACAAAGTTCTATGCTAATTACACAACACGATGGATGAAAGTCTGGCCAACTATTCTCGAATGGTTGCTTCAAATTGGCCATAAACAAATTCTAAGACAGCAGATTGCATATGAATTGAACAAGAGTTGCAAATTCAACTCGAAGAATCTGGAAGCTTCCCTGGACGCCCTCAATCAGTTTGTAGAAGTTAAATTTTTCAAGAATTTTTTAAAAATAGCTTGAAACTCTTTTACAGATCCCTTCTCATCGATCTTCAAGAATCACAACAGATCGACGGTAAATCGAAACCGGAAAAAGAGATACTCGCGGAGCTGAATGCGTATTTGATATTCAGTGGAAACTACGATCCAATGCAGCAGGTTTTCGTCCTGACCAAGAACTCCCACAACATTTCACTGTTCCTCTTCATGTTCACCATTTCGTATTCGATGAAATTTCAATTCTCGAAAAACCTCAACATGCTGATGGCTAAGAGCGCGAAGGAACACATCGATGGCGTGGCAATGATAATTGGCATCCAGACTGTTCTGAATCAGTTCCATCGGGATGTGCTCTATTTGTACATTGAATACTTGTGTCAGTATGTGACTTCTTTGGTCGAAGCTAATTTGAGGTAAGTTTTGCTTTCGTATCTAATTTTATGGAAGTTGTTACTAGAAAGAGTTTCTTTTAGTGCGAAGCAGGAAATCGGATTGGAATGTAGCACAACGATTCATTATCTAGAAGAATTCATACGAATTGGGAAACTGCCGCGGAGTTTGTTGGAGGAACATGTGCCGCTAATTGTCTTGAATCAGTTTGAGTATCTATCGAGCAATAAATGAGGAAAAATGGATACACTGAGAGAAAAACATTGAACAAATTTTTTTATTATACATAAACAAAACATTTATTGTTATTATACTGAAAGTTTCATGCACCAAAATAAACATTATTGTGATTAATTTTCATAGAAATTTACCCTAAATTGGCATCTTTTTGTACTAATTTGGTTTCATTTTGAAGAGCCGAGCATATTCACGTTGTGACTTGATTTTCTCTCGTTTAATTCTTAAAAAAAAAAAATGTCCCATCGTTGGTCGTTGGAAGGAATCCATGTGGTTAAAATTCAAGAAAAATAAGAACATCCTCTACTCATGTTTTCTTTATTGAAGTCAAAATCTGGACATAAATTGAAATGTTAACGTTTATCGATACTCTATCCCACTTTATTCAAAGAATTGGTGGTTAATATCCTCACCATAGAGGAAATATGGGCACAAATTCCATAACAACTACATTCAAAATGGCTTGGTCCCATAAGAAATGCACGGGACAACTAACACATGATTATCCTTATGGACCATATCCTCCCAATTTAGCTTGTAGGCCGAAAGAGAGCAAACCCATTAAGTCGGGACTCTAGATAATATATTTCCTCTATGATCCTCACACTGAAATCGTCATTACCGGTGAATTCAATGCAGGCGCACCATTTTTCTTAGCTTCGCTTTTGTGACTCGATAACACTTTTCTTTAGAGTTAAATCAATGAACTCAACTGGTCGATAAACCAAAACTAATTCCTGACTCAATAAAAAACTCAGATCAACAACTTAAACTTGTTTCTTAACTCTGATTCTAATGTGAACCGTTTGGCAATATGCGAAAGCCCCTTTGGGACGGCATCAATGACTTCTGCAGGAAAATAACTGGTCACTTTGCTTCCTCAATAGTGATGTGAACTCCAGTGCAGATATGATTACAAACTTAATTCTTAGGGGAATGAAACATTTTATCCCGAATAGAGAAAAATATATCCTATCACATCTGTAAGGAAGTTATCAGGGCTAAAGATGTAAGTTTCCGTTGAAAGGCCCACAGAGGAAAAATGAAATAAGATTAAACAAGCTAGAAGGACCTGTAATGGTCATATTCGAGTATCAAGAACAAAAATTAAAGTGAAAAATACTACAATGTCTTAAAGGAAGTAGACATTTTAGGTCTTTTGAAATACCGCGTCATCTTCGATTCCAACCGTCGTTTTTAATGAAACTCCATTTGTAAGCTTTCAGAGAGTACTATAAGTCTTCCTGTACTTGAGAATTTAAATGATATCATAGGACAAATCTTCTTTTGCACTCGTGAAGTTGAAGCAGTCTTTTAAAGACCTTGACATTAACAAATCCACTGGCCCGGATAGTATTTTTCTTACTGTTCTGAAGAGGTGTCCTTCAACGCTGGCAAAACCACTGGCTAGTCTTTTGCATATAACCTATTTTACAGGTATCCATTGTATTAGATGATTTAAAGTTTAAAATTACAAAAATTAATGCTGGTGTTCCTCAGGGCTCCCTTTTGTCATCGAATCTCTTCCATATAATCATATAAGATCTCTTGTCTTCAACTTGTCACTGGTCTACAGTGAAATAGTATTCGGAATAATTTTGACTGGCATTCCAATGCTAGATACTTGAGTAGTCATTTTTTGGATTAAGTTTTTGCCATACTTGCATTTTTCGGATTTAGTGATTTTTGCAGCTCGCATTATATTTACTTTGGTTATTTTCTTGCCAAACGCTTAAAACAACGCCCTATAAAATTGATTTTTGTGTCTAGTACCACAATTTATAATTGTTTTAAAATAATAAAGATTATAAAATTTTAATTTCAATAAAAATTGAATTTTATCGTAATTAATTTGTTTTGGAACTACCTGCACTACCAACCACTAAAATAAAGCCATAAATTTTGCAATCGACTTTCGGTTTTTATACCTGTTGAAAGTTTATACTCGGAAAAGCTTACGACCTTTAAAAGGGTACATATTTCCCCATTTCAATAAAAGTATAGGCTTAATTGGAAACGAGCGTTGGAATTCCCCAGATGTATCAATCAACTACTAAAAACCCGTATAAAAATGTGCTTCACTTGAATGAGTTTAGTTCGAATATTTCCGCGCCGAAGTTTACATGTGCCATCTTTTAAAAACTTCGGTATTTTGATTTATACCGTTCTTTGCATTTTTCTAATGGTAAATATATTGTGCTTTAGTGTTCTATGCTATGTTTTTAAGTGTTAAAATTTAAAAAAAAAAGTATTAAATTGACAAATGTCACGAAAATGTGTGAATAATCCCGACAACATTTGCGGTGAAGTGGTATTTTGTAAGCAAAGATGTTCCATATTGCCGACAATAAAAGAGGCCTTTTCCTACTACTTAAAACATCAAGATAAAAGCTGGGGTCCGCATTTCTGTTGCAATGCATGTGCGACAGATTTGTGAAATTGGATGAGTGAAAGAAAAAAATCATTTCGGTTCGCAGTACCAATGCAGTGGCGAGAATCAACTAGTCATGCAACGGATTGCTATTTCAGCCTCTCCACACATGTGTTTGCGAGAGGCAAGGGATTTTCTAAAAAAAAGAAGAATACTATATAGTGTATGCAAATGTACCATCGGCTACTCTTCCTCTGCCACACAGCGATCTTCATCCGATTCCAATAAGCCCTCACATTGACAAACAAGAAATAACACCTACACCTTCTCACCAACAATTTCTTCAATGTCAGAATTCGAAGTACCTAGCACATCGTCACAGCCATACCGGATAACACAAGCTGAATGATCTTGTTAGGGACTTAGAAATTCCCAAGAACAAAGCAGAACTTCTAAGCTCGAGGTTGCAACAATGGAATCATCAGGAAGGGGAAAGGGTGTCAATGATGTCAGTGCTATGATGGTAGCCCTTAACGTAACGTGTAAACGGAGTGAATGGAGACTTTTCATAGATAGCTCTAAGCTTAGTTTAAAAGCTGTGTTGCTACATAACCGAAATATTTTACCTTCGATTCCTATTGGTAACGCGGTTCATGTGAAGGAGTCTTATTAAAATATGAAAAGTGTTCTGCTGCGGATTAAATATGAAGAACGCCAAATCTGCGGGGATTTGAAATTCGTAGCTCTGTTGCTTGAACTGCAATTAGACTACACGCTTAATCTGTGAAGGGGACAGTCGTGATTAAAAACAGGATTGTAATAAAAAATTGTGGCCTCATCGTTAGTCGCTTCAACCTGGGCAGAAAAATGTCAAAAATGACCCTCTAATTGATCCACAAAAGGTGTTACTTCCGCCCTTGCATACGAAGCTAGGACTCATGAAAAACTTCGTAAAGGCAATGGACAGAGATGGAGCTTCTATTCAATACCTTTGCCAAACATTTCCAAGATTAAGTGAGGCTAAAGTCAAAGAAGGCATATTCGTTGGTTCGTAGATAAAAGATTTATTTAAAGATGTCAACTTTGACTTGGTTCTAGAAGGTAAGGAAAAAAAGCCTGGGATGATTTTCGCCTTGTAGCACAAAATTTTCTGGGAAATAAGAGGAGTGACAACATGTTGAACTTGTCGAAAAAACCAAGTCGCAGTTCTGTCGGGGATTGAAAAAACATAGAATATCCTCTACATTTTTCAAAAAATTGTTTTTTTTCTGTTTTTTTTAAGTAAATCTAATTTTAATTATGGGCAATACATACAAATCTACTTTACATAAGGAATACTTTTATAAGTCAAAAAACTGTTTCGCTGATGACAGTACCGTTTTTCATATTCTAGATTTACAATCTTGCCCTTCGGATGTGGAACTTCAATGGCAGCGTATGATAAGCTCATTAACAGAATTGCATGCTTCAAAAACTTAATGGTCTTTATAGCGTGACTAATTTAGATACCGCTATCCATGAGCGGCACTTGTATAAAAGAAACTAAACAACTTTCTGTAGTCTGTATGTGTATCACAGACCTCGTTTAATAGAATGATCAAGTTATATATTTGTGTTGGGGAAAATTCCAGTAACCCACACTACTATGGCTTGTGTGGACGCGGCGAGTAAGAGACCAACTGAAGGAGAGAAGACAGTCCGATTTTAAACTCGAACAAGGACGGTCCCGACAGTTACAGTCCATTTTCGAAAACAATTATTATTATTAATATTGAATTTGTATAACAAAAGCAACGAAAATCTACACAATTGTGTTAAATAAAGAAAAATATTAAAAGAAATTAATCGATTTTGCTTTTGTTTTTGTTTGATATTTAGACGGAGTCATATCACTATTATTAAATTTAACGTGATCCTTCGAGCCACCAGAATCATACCAATGCAATTGGCTTCTACGACAAACAGGCCTATGCAGTCGACGACGGTATGTATGGTGATATTTGTTCAAGTGATGATGGTCGTACTTACTATCATAATGGTAGTAAATCAGGGGACAGACAACTACAGTCACTTATACATACGCCCCACTTCCGCGACATGGAAGTATATAACAAAAGAAGGACACCAAGAGAAACGACGACGAAGAAAAGAACAACCTGCTTCAGCATGAACGATATGGATACTGTTGCGAGGCAAGAGGAGGTGTGGAGGTGGGTGAAGTGGAAGGGTAGGATAAGGATGAGGTAGGAAAAAAAGATAGGAAGATTTGAAAAAGGTTAGGTGGGATTGTTGAGATCCGGGGACGCGGCCTGCTTGCGGTGGACGGCGTCAGCTCGTCAGACGGGGGGGGGGGGGGGGGGGGATTTTGCCACCCAAACTCAACCTCGCCTGCAGACAAAAACATAAATCAGGCCAAGGAATGAGGAAAAGGAAGGAAACATAAGCGGACGGACTATTGGCACATCAGGGCACTGCGGATGTTGTGCAGTGAGGCCATTACCCACTCTACCTTTAGGTATCCGCGACCAGTGTTGGATACCCCCGAAATTGTTGGTCGATCATCGGGTTCAGGTCATCTTAACTCCACGTCTACTCCGCTACCCTTGACACCCCTGAACAAATAAAACTCAAGCTCTCATTGTTTCGCTTGGGCGAAACATAAAAAAACTTTTTTTTCTATTGCCGGCGTTTCTGTCAGAAATTTAATTTTTGTATTTAAATGACAGAGTAATCATCGTAGCTTAGATTTGTAATAAATTTATAACAAAAAAAAGATTACAAAAAAAATAAATTAACAACAAAAATTAACATCAAAACAAGAAAAAGAAACTGGTAACAAAAAAAGCCAGGTTGGTAGTCCTACGTCTTTATTTGTTTCTACTTTTGCGTAGAAGTACCCTTTTTGGTATTTTATTTTTTTACTAAGCGAATACGATCGATTAACGGAGCCCTAAATTCCTTCCCCTAAAGAGCTCTCAGGAGGTATCTTTTAGGACCCTATACAACAAAAACTTACGGGACCGAACACGAAATTTAAACCAACCGTTTCTTTTCGCACCTCACAATACAAAAAAAAAACATACAAAAAGATTATGGAAATAAACCAGAAAAATTAACTTCCACGCCGATGAATTAATTAATGATTAACGAATTAATTTGATAAATTTAGTTTAAGTGTCTTGGACGGAATCCAAAATAAAGAGCTTTGAAAATGATAGCCGTAATACTCGTACTTACAGAATTCCTCAACAGATTAGCTCCATTTTAAACTCACTGTCAAGTATCGATGCACATCAAGAATTCAGTTTTCCCCGCCCCCATTTTAATATTTAAAACCTTAAGACCAATGTGTATCCGTATCTTCTCTTAAAATTTTCCCTTTTTTCATGCATTTAAACACTAAACATGTTAAGGGTAGGAATAACCCCTTTAGTTTGTGCAAATTATTATCAAAAAAAAACAAACGTTAGAAAAAAAACATCATATTAACGAAACAAAAACATTTATTTTTCAACAACTTTAACCAGTTTTAGGAGAGAAGAACAAATGCAAAAAGGGGAAATAATAAAACTTTAAAAAACCACATTCTAATCCTCTAAGATCAAAAACTTTGAGGTAGAATAATTATTAAAGGATGCATCATCAAAAATAATTGTACTTTTGTTCTCTTATGTTATAACAGTTGGGGCATTACGTCCGGTGAATTTAGGAAGTTGTGAGATCTCCAGAGCAATATCGATAAGAGGCTTCAACATTTCACTTGCTTTACCCAAAACATTGTCTTTCTCATAGGAATCGATGTACAAACTAAGAATAAACAAAATGCACACCATTATTTTGGTTTTGAGTTTTTAAATAAAATTTAACTTACCGAACAGTAGCTCCAGAGCTTCCAGTTCCACTCAAACGCATCACAATACGACTGCCGTCTTCGAAGACAATTCTCAATCCTTGTTTGCTGGAGACTGACTTATCAACGGGATCGGTGTAGCTGAAGTTATCGGCAACCTTAACCTTATACGACTTGCCACCGCTGGAGTATGATTTCCCAGCGAAGGCGGGATCAGTGATGGTTTTCTCCATAGTTGCCATCATTTGGTTGCATGGCTCCAAATCACATTCCTCGTAATCGTATCGAGTGAAATAGTTACGTCCATAAATTGACCAATGGTTCTTGAGGATCTCCTCGATACCTTTGCCGGTGTGTTGCATAACCGATAGCCAAGCTAACACAGCCCAGATTCCGTCTTTCTCACGGATGTGATTCGATCCTGTTCCGAAACTCTCTTCTCCGCATAGACACAGACGACCGGCATCCATGAGGTTACCAAAGTACTTCCATCCAGTTGGAACTTCAAACACCTCTTTGCCCAACTTGGCTCCAACCAAATCGACAGCTGAAGCAGTTGGCATACTACGGGCGAATCCTTGCACACCATTATTTTGGAAATATGGTATACACTCCAAGTAGTGAGCAATCACTGCCAGCGAGTCACTGGGAGTCACAAAGAAGGCCTTATTTCCAATGATCATGTTACGATCACCATCGCCATCGAAAGCAGCTCCAATATCGTAGTCACCCTTTGCCACAGTTTCCACCAAATCCTTGGCATAGGTTAGATTTGGATCGGGATGAAGACCACCAAAGTCTTCGAGAGGAGTTGTGTGCACAACACAATCCTCAGTGGCACCCAAATTGGTGAGGAAGATCTCACGCACATAGGATCCAGTGACACCGTTCATTGAATCAATACGCATTTTGAGTGGCTTGCCAGTTGTCTTCCCGCTGACATAGTCACGCAATTTAGCAAAATCAAAGATTTCTTTCATGTGATTGACGTAGTTCGTCACAGAATCGATAACTTCCACAACAAATGGTTTTCCGCTGATCTAAAGTTTGAATTCTTTGTATTTTCTTGAAAGATTATATTTTTTTTTAAGAAATCTTACATCAAAAGTAGTTGTTCCAGTTTTTCCAATATCAATTTGAAGATCAGCAATAATTTTGTACTCTTTGATGGCAGTTGATAGATCATAGATCTTGTTGGTGAAGGCATCTGGAGCTGGTCCACCATTTTCACAGTTGAATTTGATTCCGAAATCATTCTCAGGGCCACCGGGATTGTGAGAAGCAGTAAGAACAATGCCACCTGTTAATAAAAAAGAAATGAAGACGTTTTTTATTTGTTTGATTTTGAACGGTTTGGATTTTTAAAAAAGATCAAATAAGACATAAATTATCTCGAGATATCTTTAAATTGTATGATTCGATTGTTAAAATGTTCACTTTTCAAAACAACTCTCGTTTCTGGAAATAATATTTTTAAGTGCCACTTTCCAGCAAAATTTGACACCAACGGAAATAGAAACAATTTGTGTGTTTTTCCACATTTTCTTACTTGATTTAAATACAATAAAGTTTACATGAGAAACCTCAAGTTGTTTGCTCAAAACATCGATTTGAAATAAAACTGTAATTTTTCTAAACCGTTAATAATGTAAACAAGGAATAAATATCAATTTGTTTTCAATTTCGCTTCTGTAAACATGGAGGCGAATTTAATTTTTTTTTAAATCACTGGGAACCCGCAATAAAGGCCGTATTTCGGAGTCTTTTCGGTTAGAATATCTTCAAGAGAAGACGACAGCTCAAAAATTGATTGTCCCTGCGTTGCCCGTGTTTGTACGACTATGAAACCATTATGGGAACAAATACCAATTAAACCCCCTTGGAAAAGAAAAATAATAATAGGGAGCACGAAAGAAGCGAAGGGCTACGTAAGGTTGCTAACGTTATACAGTGGCTTAAGTTTAAAAAAATTATAGAAATAGAAATTACATGTCAAACAAAATTTTAAAAGTCAGCTGATTTATCATTCTCAGGGTGTTTATTCCTGGTGTCAATGTTACTTTTATTGTAGGTTTTGGGGAAGTGGTGTTTAGCGTCGGTAGAAGGCTGGCAAAATGGCAGTGTAGATCGAGGCTGCTTCCTCGTTTTTCATGATTAAGCTGTCATCAAGAGTTCCATCACACTGAGGTACCTTGGCTCTGGATGTCGTTGTTCAGTGGTCATCCTTATTATTAGTTGATTCGGGTGGTCGATGATGTTCCGTATATTTTTAGGGATGGAGGGGACCTACAGTTTTAAGCCGAATCTGAACGACCAATTTGGACAATAAGGACTTTTCATGACAAGAATTATTCTTGGAGAATTTGTCAATTCCTCGCAAGAGGCTGTACCCGTGAAAAAAGCTTTAAATGGCACAGGCAGGGACATGACAGTCCAACGTACTTACCATTATTCGGGTACCACAGTGAGATGTGGTAAAGGGTTCAACAAATACCCTTTTCAAAAGAGATATATGGATTCTTCTACAGGACTCAGATGACTATAAGGCAAACAAAGCCAAGATGACACCAAATTTCCTTAGTATGAATATCACAAGTTTTATGAAAGTTTCATATTGAGCCCCGAGAAGACCTTATTTGAATCCTTTAGAATATTCTTTGTGCTTAGATTTGTAGTGTTAAAATATGAACAGAAGCAGTGCGAGCCACTATAGGTCAATGACCATAACTTTACCCTTCATATCACCAAGAGGAATGTTAACCATTTCCGCAAGTGAGCTATGAAGGGCCGATTCTTGCCTGGCTAGCTCGTCAGATCGTTCATTTCCCACGATACCACTATGGCCCGGAACCCAGATCAGGGTGACACCGAGGTTAATATTCAGGCTCGCAAGCTCATCGCGACATTGCTGGACTAATTTAGATGAGAATATGTCTTATGGTATTATAATTCATTCAGTTTTTTTTACTTCAACCCGTTGCTGGTATTTTGAATATTATTTTTTTGTTTGAAGTCAAACATTTTCCCTTAACTTACTGTTTCCAGACTTTTGGTGCACCTTGTACCAAATACCAATCCAACTATATGAATGCCTAAGATTCGAGCCACTCTAGGCAATACAATCAAAACAAAACACGTGAGTAGGGGAACAACCCAGGGTGGTGTCCTTTCGCCTCTTCTATGGCTTCTGGTCATGGATACAATTCTCGTTAAATTAGAGAGATGTGGAGTGAAGGCGGTAGCCTATTCGGATGATTTGGTGCTATTGGTGTCAGGGAAGTACACCTCTGTGATTAGTGAAATCACGGAGTCAGCTTTGAAGAAAGTTAGCAATTGGGCCACGAGTTTTGTACTAGGAGTTAACCAAAGTAAAACTGAACTGTTGCTCTTTACCACCAAAACTAAAGTACCGCCCTTCACGCTACCTCGACTCAACGGTCAAATCCTATCATTGTCTTCCAGTGCAAAATATTTGGGAGTTATACCCGACCCTAAACTAAACTGGAAACTAAATATCGAAGTACGGGTTAAGAAGGCCTGTGTTGCCTTCTACGCCTGCAGCAAAACTTTCGGCAAAAAGTGGGGACTTCAGTCGAAGATGATTTTATGGACGTACACAGCCGTAGTACGTCCAATCTTAACATATGGTTCGATTGAGTGGTGGCCTGCTCTTAGCAAAACCTATAATATTGATAAGCTAAAGAAGGTTCAGAGAACAGCTTGCATGGGCACAAATCGACGTTTTTATTAAATACATAGTTTCCTGCAGCGCTATTAGGCTGAAGGAATCAAAAAGCTGGTTCTCAAAAACTTATGGTCACAGCAACACAACGAAATTGATTCCCTCAGATATTATCTCGGTAGACACTGACTACTGCACTCCTACTTTGAGCCTTAGTAAGGGTTTTAAGGTTATTTTCCCATCCAGAGAAGATTGGGAGGATGACATCGTATCGATAGGTTTCGACACAACCATCTTTACTGACGGCTCAAAGATGGAGTGCGGAGTTGGTTCTGGGATCTTTTCTGAGTCCCTAAATGTAGCCAAATTCTTTAGGCTTCCTGACTTTGCTAGATTTTTTCAGGCTGAACTGCTGGCAATAAGGGAGGCTGTAAGATACTTAAACAAAACCCAAACCAAAACCGAAATGCGGCTATCTTTACAGACAGTCAGGCAGCTGTCAAAGCCATTAGCTCGGCCATATCCTCATCTAAATTGGTCCAGCAATGTCGAGCTGAGCTTGCGAGCCTGAATATTAACCTCGGTGTCACCCTGATCTGGGTTCCGGGCCATAGTGGTATCGTGGGAAATGAACTGGCTGATGAGCTAGCCAGGCAAGGATCGGCCCTTCATAGCTCACTTGCGGAAATGGTTAACATTCCTCTTGGTGCTATGAAGGGTAAAATCTTTTTTATCTACCAAACTGAATCAAACCGAAGGTGGACCAATTTACCCAACTGCATTATATCTAGGAAGATATGGCCCACCTATATAAAACCCGTACAAACGATCTTCTATGCAGGCCAAGGCAAGACATAACCAAGATTCTTGCGGTTTGTACCGGACATTGGCCTATAGGAGATCATGCAGAGAAGTTGGGTATCTCTTACAACACCTTTTGCCGAAGCTGTAGTGACCAAAGAGAAAGTGAAACGATAATCCATTTCCTCTGCAACTGTCCTGCTTTGGCAAACACTAGAATGAAATACTTTGGAAAAGCATTCTTTCACGAACTTAATGAGCTATCTGAGACAAAGACTAGAGACCTAATCTTTTTTCTCAATGCGATAAAATGGCTATATCACAATCGCTATGAAGCTTCTCTATAAATCTATCCCTTTCAATCAAAGGTCAAAAGAGTTTTTGTTATCAAAATGGCGCACTACAGCGCTAATTGTATCTCAGGCTAGGTTGACTTGGGATCGTCATTTCTACCTACCATATGAATGCCTTAATTTATTTAAATTAATTAATTTGAGCTTTTTTCTTTCCTTTGAATGCTTTAATTTAAGCATACAAAGCAATAGATAAAGAGTCTGACTTCATTCAAACTTAAAATGTGTTTGATTGTTTGTGTTTAATATTTTTAAACGTTTTTTATGAAATTTAATATTTTTAAGACAGGTGTATTTGATAGACGATTTTAAAGGTAAATAAAATTATGCGAAAAGTGCTTTATCCCCTCCTCTGATCTAAATATCAAAGATGCGCGCCTGAGTGAAATTTTAATCACGATATCCCCCAATCGTTCACCATTTGTATGCAGATCCTCAATTATGATAACACAAAAACTTAGACATTTGTTATCTTTTCTATTAAATCAAGATTTTGTGAGTTGTTTCTTTTTTTATCATAATCACGAATAGATCTTCTGATTCCATTCATTCGAATGACTGCAGCAATGATATAACAAAAAATCTACTTATTGACAAAAAGAAAAAAAAACAATAAAAAGACCTTATGGTTGTCTTATCAACTGAATTGCCCTCTACATGCTCTATTTGTCCAACTAGCAAAGATAAGCCCAATACGTAACGAGAGATATAGATTTTCTGTTATTAAACTCAAAGGCAACTGAAGCCCCTACCTCAAACCCCTTCAAAAGTCTCTTCATTTCTTTCACTTTCAAGTGGTTAGGAGGTTTATGAAAGACAAAGTTTTATTGACACAAAAAAACTAATAACACTTACTTACCTAAAGCTTTGTTATGGCGAATAAGACTTGAAACAGCTGGTGTTGACAAAATTCCATTCTGACCAACTAGCAACCTTGAAACCTATTAGAAAAGTCAAATAAAAAAGTAATTAGTTTATTTTTAGATCATAAATTAATGAAAGATTATTACTTACTCCATTGGCGGCACACATTCGGACGATAATTTCAGTTGCCTTCTTGCAATAGTAACGTCCATCTCCGCCGACAACCAAGAGAGATCCATTGATAGCACTGCCATTGGCATCGAGGATACACTGGATAAAATTCTCGGTGTAATTTGGCTCAACGAAAACTTTCACCTTAGTACAAAAAGAAAAGCATTTAAAATAAGGATCGTCAAGTTCTTTTTTTATTGTGTGTGATCTTTTACCTTTTTGCGAAGTCCACTAGTTCCAGGCTTCTGACCCTCGTAGGGGGTTGTTTTAACAGTTGACGCACTAAGAGACATTCTTCTTTTTATTGCTAAATCTTGTAACCACCACGCACTTTGTCGGCTAGCAGTTGAATGAAAATGAATCTCTGACTTGAGATAAGACGAGGGTATAACAAAAAAAAAGTCCAAAAAAGCTACCGAACGGTTCTCCAATCAAACTCCCACTGCTCGATGCTCCTCTCAACTGATAACTTTTCCTCAATGTCGCTTAAAGGTCATTGTGCTGTTGCTGTCGCTGTGCTCTAATAAGTTGTCACTTGAATTTTGTTTTATTTTTTTTTTTGATGACAGGCGGTAGCCGGGTATTTTTATGGTTGGAACTCTTCTTTTTGTTTTATGGATCTTTTGAGGAAGCATTCTAGTGGTTATTTGGTTTATAGGCATTCAATTTTGTTTTATTTATTTAAAAAAAAATGTTTTCATTTAAAAGATTCCAATAGAAATTCAGAAATTTGAAAGCCGGAGTAAACAAATAATATAAACTGTCAAAATAAGATATATGACAGGGATGTGTTCAAATTCAAAGCTATAGTTTTAATTCCCACAGAGCTTCTAAAACCGTTCGTTTATTAATTTATTAATGGTTGAGTTACATGTAGCTGTATTTGATTTCTTCCAAAAAAGGGATGCTAACTATAAAATTATTGTTTGCGAAAAAGAGAGAAAAGACTAAAACGCAGAAGACATTCGTTTCTTCATCAAACGAAGCAGAATCACTGCCGATAAAACTTGAGTGTTTTTCCAATGAACTGTGAAACCATGAATCTTGTTGTAATCCCACAAATTTTTTTGGCTACTCAGATTGGGCTGAAATACACCACTACCTATCAAAATAAAACCTGAAAAGTATCTTGCCAAGTTCTTTAAAAAATATACATCAACGAAATTAGTATAAACATTTAATCTCAATATCGATCTTTTCTTTCTCTACGCTTTCTTGTCTTTTTTTTTATAGTTAATTATAAAAGTATATTTAATAGAAGTTTTATTTTTGTAACCTGTCTTTTCTTATTTAAAACTCTCAAGGTGTTAAAAAACACCCTATAGAATAACGAAACGTAAAAATAAGTCACCTAGAATTGAATATTACCTCCGACTTTGTCGCATAAAGGTCGTAGAGCCATCGGCATAGAAATTAGTTGCAGCATTTCGAATATAAAATCATATCTATAAGTTGCGAGTGGATTCCAAGTGATGTTTTGACAGTTGTTCCATGATTGAAAAGTCAAATTTGTCAGGTCCTTTCTTCCGCAGAGTATTTATCAAATTCTTTATTTTATTTGCACAACAAATACAAAGAAATCTAATCGTTTACACTGATAGCCTTTTCACACCAAACCCAAAACCGGGTTTTCGGCAAAAAGTTTTCGAAAACCCAAAAATCATTCACACCGAACATTTACACGTTTTCATTTGACATTTAAATTTGTTTAACACCGGCTGTCAAATTTTGTATTGATGAAAAAAATTGTTAAACAAAATATGAAGATTTTGTTAAACTTGTTTCCATTATCATAAAAAAAGTCGTTTTCCAAGTACTTCCTTTCACAGGGAAGATGTTCTATATGGTATGTATTCTCTCAAGATTAAATTTTTTAAAAATTCTTGAAGTGCAAACGTTTTCCTAAGGATTTAAGTCGATAATTATTTCCTCTGATAGAGCAGCATATCAACGCAGACATGGCCGTAACACTAGCTTGTCTCGAAGAAGAGCTTCACTTGAAGTTCTGAGAACGGGTGAATTGGGGGCACGATATGAACCACAAAGAACTACAAGCTCGCTTGGCTGCAGCTATCCTCTTTGTCACTTCAACCTGTCCGAACAATTCACTAAAGAAAAGCCATTTGTCTAGAAAATACAACAATAAAAAAAAGCTGGTACAGTAAAAATTAATTTTATTCAAAACATTTTCTTCTTCTTTCACAACAACTTCAATCCCAAATACTGAGCTTATCACTATTGCTTCTGTTTAAATGTGCCATCAGGATCGCCAAATATTGTGGCCGTACAAGCAGGGGTTGAGAAGATTCTGAACGATTTCGTGCAGGTCCTTTTAGCATGAGCAGAAAAGGTCAATTCCTAGTTCCAGATTCGTACCAAAATCACGCTCATATAGACCGATCACTGAAGCTGTTATGATGGTCTGCAATTTCTCCATGACTATCTCTTTGAAAACTCGCCTGGCTTGTCCAAAGCACTGAAGATCTTCTTGATGTTGGCATCGCGGTTCATCAAGGCGATAGCCCACTGTTGTGGTTTTATTTACTGGAACAACGATTCCTACATTGTATCGCCACGCCTCTAGCCATAGTAAATCCCCGTTCCTCGCTTAACAGAGAGCGTTTGAAACTCTGGAGGATCATAAAAGAACCTTTTATTTTCAACGTTGGTAAATTTTTCCGAAATTTTTTCTGTTGCCACGCAGCTCCCCCAAAGTTTCCTTTTTTTTTCCTATTCCATATTCTGTAAATAAAAAACAAAAAGCAATACAATAAATGTAAGAAATTTGTATAAATAATATTACTTACCACGACCAAATTTATTTCAAAATGAAATATTTGTTTTGAAAGCAGTCATCAGCTGTTTTTTTTACATTAATTTGAGCGTTGAATGTTTCGAAAGGTTTGTTTGTTTAGTTCAACTTTGAGTTGCTACTAGTTTTCGAGAGGTTTTATATAAAACCTGTGATTTACGAAAACTTGTTGTTTACCAAAAATGTACGGAAACACTTGAGTTTTCGATGTAGGTTTTCGGCCAAAACCGATAATTTCACGAAAACCGGGTTTTGGACTTGGTGTGTAAAGTCTATAAAGCCCAGTTCTTCAGTGTGAGATCATCCTAGCTTAAGATTTAAACTCGAGTTAACTGCTAAAACATGTTTTTAATCTGTTATTATCTTGTAGTTGACTCTGAGCCAACCCTTCAAGTTTCGTGGAGTAAATATTCAGAAATATTTCTTTTTGTTTGAGTTTAACTGTTTTGAGAAGAATTTAATTTAATTTATTTGGAGAAAAATGTTCGTTTATTAATTTTTTATAATAATAAAAAAACAACTGCTATTTGTCAACCAAAATGTCAAATCTATGGACTTCCTTAAGTTATTTTGACACGAGTTAAAAATAAACCCCCAATGAAAAACTTGTTCGTGAGTTAACTCTGAATTTAGGATTAACAAACTGACAAGAATAGAGACTAAAAACGAAGTTAACAACATTTTTATGGGAAGTTCTGAAATCAAGCATTTATTAGAATCTTATATAAAATTGTTTGTGATTAAGAGTTTCTTTGATATTTTTAGCAGTATTTCACCTTATATTCATTCTTTCCTGACATACTGTTCTTGTTGCAAAGTCTACAACCCAAATGCACTTCCAGAGCTGTCATTTCCACAGCTGATCGAAAATTCTCCAATCTTATGATTTATGCAAAATGCAGGTCAAATTCCAAAATCAATTGTGTACATTTTCTTCACGATAACAAAATAATTAACGTCACAAAAATGACTCAATTAGATAAACGCTACAATGAATTTAAAGAATTACTCCTTGAAAAACGCGAAAAGCTGCTCATAATTAAAATCAACAATCCTCGCAAAAAGAACTCACTAACTATAAAAGCCTACATTGAGTTTGCCAAAGTACTTCAGTTGGCAGGTGAAGACGAATCCGTCGCAGTTGTTGCTGTAACAGGTACTGGAGATGTTTATACATCAGGAAATGACCTATCGTTGTCAATGTCGGGCATAACGGATTTCGATGAATTCTTGCTTGACACTGATGTAATTTTAAAGAATTTGATTCGTTCGTTTTACGAATTCCCAAAGATACTTGTGGCTGTTGTGAATGGGCCGTGTATCGGGATCGGAATGACCACCGCAGCTCTCTGTGACATTATTTACTGCACTGACAATGTAAGATTGTATTTTTGATTGGGTTTTGGGAATCACCTACTGACAATCATATTTTAGGCATACTTTTTAACGCCGTTTACTAAACTTGGACTTTGTCCGGAAGGCTGTTCGTCGCATACATTTCCCAGACTCCTTGGCAAGGCTAAGTCCATCGAAGTTCTGCTGCTCAACCAGAAGTTGACAGCCACAGAAGCCTTACGACTCAATTTCGTCGCTGACGTAGTGAAGCCCCAAGAACTCGACACTAAAATATGGCCAAAGATAATGGATATAACGAGACTTCCCTTAGGATCGTTGATGGCTGGGAAGGCTCTGCTCATGAAGGCCCATAACAAGGATTTGGAAAGTGCCCTCATCGAAGAATGTGCTGAGTTGCAAAAGAGATTCCGTTCCGATGAGTTCTTCAATGCACTCGCAGCGTTCGGCCAAAGAAAGTCGTCAAAGCTTTAAATGAAAAACCTAATAGCATTTTAGCCAGAGCACCAAGAAGTGCCTTTTAGTTTTAAGCAAATAAAAGACCAACACAAATGTTTTACTCATCAATCAAACCGTGTTTATATTTTATAGCATACGCTATAGCTTCTCGTGGATTCTTTTTGAAGTCGGGATCTTTGAGTAGAGCTTGCAAGGAACTCACTCGATTAACAAATTGTTTGTTTTTCTTCTTGATCTTGTCTTTGATGTTGAGTTTCTTCGTGACCTCGGGTTCGGCAGGAGTTCCAGTTTTGAGATTTTCTCTGCTCAATTTAAATAGTTCGTCCAGAGATGGCAGAGCATCCTTCAGCGGTTTCATGTCACCAACTACAGCAGTTTTTTCACGATTCTTCTTGGCGATCTCTTCCTTCTTCTGCTTCTTTTGTTGGGCAAATTTAGTCAGAAGGTTCTTGTGTTTGAGTCGAAATTTCTCCTTTTTGTTTGTGTGCTTCTTTGGCGTTAGTCCGGTGGGTGTTTGGGATATTAAGTTTCTTTTATCTGATGCCTTTTCTTTCGCCTTGAATGAGACCTTAGATGCAATAGACGTGACTGCTTTTTTAGTGGCATCTACTCGCTTGGCGAGTTTTTGTTTCAGAGCTCGTGTTTTGTTTACTTTTCCCATCGTCAAAAGGCGATTATCTAAAAGAAAGTTTGTTAGAAATTTAAGGTAGAAGGAAAGGTCAATTATCATACCAATATAATTTAAAAGAATATATTTCAATTTGTATTTAATTATTGTAAAAATATAGTTTCTTTTTTAAAAGTAGAAGAGTTCTTCTTAAAACGCCTCGTGTAAAAGATGTCAGTTTGTTTTTGTTTTGATTTTTGACATTCGAGATGAACTAAATGAGATTGAGACTCGAAATTTATGGTGGAAGCACAAATAAGTAATTGTATTTTAGTCGTGTTCCAAAGACACTGGTAAAGTTCGATTTAAATCTGTGCCCATGTTTTGAAACTTTCGCGTCTACAAAATTACATCGAAATATTATAAACTTAAGGAAAATTCAAACATTTAACACAATAGTGATTTTCCTTTCCTGAAAAAGTAAAAACAAAAGATAATTGTATACTTGTAAAAATACTTACTTACTTAGGTCCTCAAACCTGTTAAGTCCGTCTTTTACGCCTCCGCGCCATCGTGTACGGTTTTCGGAGATGTGTTTCAGCTCCCGCCTTCGATGGAAAAGATGCTTCCAAGGTATTGAAAGCTCTTCACTTTTTCCACTGGTTGCGAGAAAATATTTATTTAAGAGGATTGTCGGGTTCCGAGGCTGATCATTTTAATTTTCAGCCCCACAACTTTTGCGTCTTTTTCCACACTTTTTGTCATTTGATGATGAGAGAGTAAGCAAACATCGTCGGCGGAATCCAAGTGCTTTAAATAGGATGTCAAAGTCCATTGGATCCCTCCACTACCTGACATGTTCGCCATCGAGTGTGGCCTCAAGGTGTTTTCGCCCTTGTTAGGTCTAATTATTTTGGGAGCTTGATGATAATTCCCTTCTTTCACTCATAGGGGAAACTTTCGGTTTTCCAGTTTTCTTTTATGAGTGGATGAAGAAGTTCGCTTGATGACGTTGGCGCTGCTTGTTAAAGCTGTGCGGGAATTCCATCAAGTCCCACCGCTTTGTTGATTTTAACGATCTCATCTTTACTGGGAGGTGCGTGCGGATTCGGGGATTAGTTTCTCCAGGCGCTTCAGAAGATATCAGTTGCACATTGTTTTTAAACAAGACCTGAAGAAAAAGAAAGCGTTCATAGATTAAGGTCTGAGTAAAATGGATCTTCACGTGCAACAGATGGCGCTATCGGTGGAATGTATATTGTTGATAGTAAATATAAAAAAAAAAACATAGTATGTCTTCTTTCGTAAAGTTAAACAATTTAGTAGAATCAGCGATCTGCGACTTAAGAAAAAATTTATTATGGTGTGATTTGACCGTAATAATATCTTAACGGATAATTCACGTCACTTTGGCGGGAAATAACCATGCCGCGAAACCGCCAGCACAGAATTTCGATTTTGTGCTGTGTGTCCATATCATCAATTCATGTCACAAGAAGTTAATGATCATCGACGAAAAGCGAGCGCCAATGACGATGATGCCAAACAAACAGAATCATTTTGAAAGAAAGCTCCAGCCCAAAATCCACAATTCCGACAATTTTGTTTGTTTACGCACAAATTCATTCAAAACGGATGATTTGTCAACCTTAACTGGTATAAACTTCCAACTGCTCCAAAATTTAATTAGCGAACACACGACGCAGCGTATAGCCGTTTCGTTTTAGCTTCTCGATTCTGTAACTTGTCTTAAACATTTGTCCTTTGTGACTGATTAAGAGGAGATATTTTGACAGAACGTAAAAGAAACAATATGGCCGGTCAACCAACATGCGTCTCCTGCCAGCTCGGTCCCTAGCTAGCTGTCTCCAGTTTCACACGCCAAGTTGGTTGAGGTCTTCACCCACCTGAGTGCGCCACCTGAGTCGCGGTCTTCCTCTACTGCGCCGTCCCTCGAGATTGGATTCGAATACCTTCCGGGCTGGAGCGTTGATGTCCATTCGCTCTACATGACCTAGTCATCTAACCCGTTGGACTTTAATTCTGCGAACTATGTCATCTTTTTTTGACAGGGTCCAGGCCTCAGCATTATAAATGACAGTCGGGATGATGAGTGTCTTATAGATGGTGATTTTAGATGCTCGAGAGAGGACTTTACTTCTCAATTGCCTTCTTAGTCCAAAGAAGCAGCTATTTGCAAGAGTTATTCTTCGTTTGATTTCAGCGCTGGTGTCGTTGTCTGTGTTGATAGCGGTACCTAGGTAGTCACAGTCCTTAACTATCTCAAAGTAATAGCTGTCCATGGTTGACAGCATATCTTGGTCTTGCCCTATTGACCACTAAACCCATCTTCTTCACTACCATTGCAATGCTCAAAAACGCTCCACCAACATCACGCTTTGATCTTTCAATTACATATGTCAATCATCTGCGTATCCTAATATTTGGATGGACCTTTGAAATATTGTGGCTCTAGTGTTGATGGTTGATTTTGCACAATTCTTTCCAGAACGATGTTGAAGAATCGCATGACAGTGCATCGCTTTGTCAAAAACCTTTTTTGACATCAAATGCATCGGTAAGATCTTTTCCGACCTTGATAGAGCAGCGTGCATTCTCCATCATCATTCTGCACAAACGGATAACTTTGACAGGGATGCCAAAACTAGTCATTGCTCGGTAGAGCTCTTCCGTACAGATGCTGTCATACGCGGCTTTAAAATCGATAAAGAGGTGGTGGGTATCGATTTGAAGTTCCTGGGTTTTTTCGAAAAGTCGAAAGTGGATTTTCCTGGTCTGAAGCCACACTGATAACGACCTATCATGTTGTTGAAAAACGGGTTTAGACGTTCACATAATACGGCAGAGAGGATCTTATATGCAATGTTAAGGAGACTGATGCCTCTGTAGTTGGCGCAGTTCAGAGGGTCTCCTTTCTTATGTATCGGGCACACTAAGCTGAGATTCCACTCATCGGGCATGCTTTGTTCCGACCATATTTTGCAGATGAGTTGGTGCATGCTCCCTACCGAGTCGTCGCCTGCTGCTTTGAATAGTTTGGCAGCGATGGCGTCAGCTCCAGCAGCTTGTTTGACTTAAGTTTGGGTTTAGCAATCTTCACTTCGTCAAGGTCGGGTAGGCGGAATTGTTGATCTGCGTCGGAGGTTGAATGGAATTCGGTTTGTCATCACCGTTATATAATTTGGAGAAGTGGTCTTTCTATATTCTCAACATCGACTGCGGTTCCACTACGATGTTCCCCTGATCGTCCTTACAGGCTTCGGTTCAAGGTTTTTTTTACCTTTTGGCAAAATTGACGTACCTCATTCCTGTTGTGACATCTTTCTATCTCCTTGATCAGGCACTTCTCATGCTCTCTTTTTTTCCATCTAAGAAGATGGTGTTCTTCTCTCCTCTTCTGCTCGTAGAGCTCGCGAGCAGCAAGGCAATGTGACCACTGGTTTTCAATGCTTAATGCAGGCAGCATAGGACTCCTTAAGAGGTTATCAGAGACTCGATCGGAAAAGGTCATGACAGTCTCTTGCCATTGTAGCCGTTTGACGCCGAATCTTCTCACAGTTCTTAATTGTTTTGGCGTGGATCCTGGATACTGGAGAAGTGTCGTGCGTCGATCGCAATGTGGTCAATCTGGTTGACGGTTGATTGATCAGGAGATTTCCATGTCCCCTTGTGGATATTGAGATGCGTGAACTGTGTACTAGCTACCAGAACGTCTCGCCCCGCATCGAAATCGACTGAATCCGTTATCGGAGGTGGTGTCGTGCAGGCTGTATCTCCCGATTGTGCCACCAATGATGTCTTCTCATTCTAGCTTGGCATTAAAATCTCCTAAGACAATTTTAAAGTCATAATCAGGTCACTGCTCATATGTCTTGTCCAAGAGCTCGAAGAATATGTCTTTGGTGTCTTCATCTTTCTCCTCTGGCTTATGTTGGACAATTAAGTCTTGATGCGGATTGTCATGATGCGCTCGTTCAAGTATAAGACTTCAAAAACCATTGAATACTAATTTCAGCAGATCAATCTATGGTGTACATAGCCCCTTAAATCAATTAATTGAAATCTGTAATAAATGTCACTCTTGTATTTATTCACTAAATGATAATATAAGAAGTATAAACTACAAATTAAAAAACTGTGATAATTTTATGTATATATTATATTAATAACAATTGTTAACGTTAGTATTTAACGAATTATAAATAAACAACGATAAACTTTCAAGTCAAAAATGACTTTCCTGAAATTACAAAGGTTAAAGATTTTATTTTATTTTATTACAATTCCTAAGATTTAATCCCAAACAAAATTTGACAAATCGTTCCACAAAGGGTTCCAATATAGCATCTGAAAATTTCTCTGCAGAATCGTCACATAATTTTTAAGAACAAATAATCTGTGGAATATAAAAGAAATTACATTTAAAATTTTAAGTCAAATGGTTAACTTTGTGTTCAGCCAACTGAAACATTGCAATATTGAGATGATTGCGTTTGAGGTGTTGAGTAGTATCTAACCAGAATACATTTTTCAATACCTTTAATAATTAATTTGTTCAGCCTTAATATATACAAAATGTACCTCATTGAATAATATACTCTACAACTACTGGCACGCAAAAATCATTGCGAAATACTAATCAACCTTGAGGCATGGGTGTATTAAATAGTCTAAAATTTCTTAAAGTAATTCTTTCTTAAAGTAATTCTTGAGATTTCTTTAACGATTTCATTATATTAATTGCCCCTTTAAAAATGAAATACTAAAAAAAAGAACAAAAATTGTTATTGTAGTACAAAATTGGCAATTAACGAAATAAATTCTATGGTTTTAAGTGAAGAAAATTGATTAAAAATTATTAAACAAACAGCGTGTAATTAACTAAGTTCATCTGTATAAAACTGTGATTTGTATGCATTGATGCAATATTCTAAATACAACTTTCATCAAAAGAAAATAAACAATAGAGAGAATGAACAAATTTGTAAAAATAAATTTAATAACGTTAAAATAAAATATTTAATTTATATATTTTTTTTTTAAATTTCAGATCGTTATGACACTTGTTATTTATTGTAGATTTCTTATGCAACTCATCGATAAAGTATTGGAAGTCCCAGATAAATTTCTTCAACATAACATCCAACCTTCGTCAACATAAGTCAAAAACAGCACACATCAAATAAAAATAAAATATTCTTTAACAAAACATTGCCTAATCAATTTCGTGAATATAGGTTTTAAAACCATAGTGACTTCTTTTTACATATCGTATGGACATTCCAGTTGCTTGTCTCTTCTTTACTTCTAAACTAGCAGACCCGACCACGCGTTACTGTGGCTGAGTAATTAAGGAAGGACTTAATAGACAAAATTGAACACTAATTTACATAACATCTTTAATTTAATTTTATTAATAAATACTATGATTAACATAAATTAAATAAAATCACAGTTAAAGTTTACTGAAGTGCCAATCGATGAACAATATTTTTGGTCAGCCTGTCTTTTGTCAACACAAATAATTGCCCATGAGAGAAACATGGATTCTCTAAGTCTAAGCTTTAATGCACCACAATACTCGCAAACAACGTCCATTTGCCCAATGCAAACGCTATGATGCAAGCTGTAATCATTGCTGCAATCGTATCGAAACGCTGCTCGATTCAAATCATCTAAATATCTTGTTCTGCGCCGCAAATTATCTATTTGTTGCCTTCTGTTGTTCGCTCGACGATTCTGCATTGCCAACCGAGCTGTTTCACGGGCTGCTTCACTTTGCTCTCGTGATTGAGAAGCACGAAGTCGAGTTATACTATCGCGGCGCTGTTCACGTGCAATTTCTTGTTCTTCTTCAGTCCTTTCATTTGCAGTATTTTGTATTCTTCTTGCATTACGGCTTTGTCGGGAAAGATTCGATCGTCTTGGTCGCGGCATTATTAATTAAACTTCACTTCACTTTTAATTAAACTTCACTTCACTTCAATCCACTTCTTAATTATTTATTTAATAGAAATAGTTTTAATATTGATTTCTTACAAATATCAAATTGTCATTAATACGTCATTACATAGCTGTCATTGTTATTCCAAGTCTGATTCTTTTTTGTTATCCACGTTTTATAGTGACTGACGTTTCATGTCAAGTCACACGGGAACGCTGTCGAACGGGAAAAAATATGTCCGTCTCCTGGCTCTAAGCTACCTCCCTACCAATTTTCAGCCAAATCTGTTCTGCCGTTCTTGAGTTATAAGTGGTGTAACTAACACGACTTTCTTTTATATATATAGACTAGAAAACAAGTGAAGTTGGTTACTAGGAGCCCGTACTAAATAATACATTATTTGTACAAACTAGGACAGTATTCGCACCGGATTCTTTTGAGGTAACTCATTTTTACGTCTCATCATTTTGATTCGTTTTTATTGGTAGCGAGATAAAAAAAATCAAACAAAGCAATGCATTTATTTTGCAGATATCAATAATTTCAAAATCTGTTTTACTTCATTTGATCCTGTAGAAAATACCAACACATTTCACGAAAGCTTCATATTTTGTATTTTAAAGAAATATTACTTATTTCTTTTCAAATTTGACAAGGAACCTATTTACACTGCTGAAAATAAATAGATCATAGAGTGGAAAATAAAGTTCAGCTCTCAGTTGAAAACAGTATAAGCTGTCAGTTTGACATAAATCTACTTGACTTGGTAGTTAGGAAGATTTCTCTTGGTGAACTTTAAAGTCAACTTTTAAATACAGTTGCCTTAATTAGAAGGTAATTTTTTGACAGCTAGCCAATCAGACCCTAAAAACTTGATTTGCTTTTAAGTCCATAATGTTGACTAAGCTGCTACAAGTCCATCTCCACTTGTATTTTGAATTTAAAAAAAAATTAACAAGAAACCTTTTTACCTAAAACATAGAATGGAATTGTGCATAAAATAAATTAAACACAGACAAATAAAGTTTGCTTTTGGTTAATTAAACAATCACGATTGGTCCTCATTTTGACATAAGTAGAATTGACTTGATAATTAGGATGTCGTCTGAACCTGTATATTGTCAAAATGTTTGTTATTCATTTTTTTTAAATTTTGTTTTGCTTGGAATTGTCAAAGTTTTCTCTTTTTTTTTTGTTGACAGGAGGAAATCTTCAAAAGGCACTTGGCAGTATTCGACACCAAGTAGTGTGGGACTTTTAACCACTAAAACCACCTCTTTATCAGGACCAATCTTGAAGGATCGACTTCCGATTTTTATTTCTTAATTTTGTACAATCACTTTGGGGGAAGTTTAAACTTTTAATACTTTCCCATGTTTTTTTAGACCATAAGCTCATGAGGCTTGGTTCTTCTTAATCTCCGAACATGGTTTCTTATATTCAAGACGGACTCCATTTCAGAATTAGTATGACTTTGCAGTCTCTGGTTGTGCGATACAGCGTATTTTTTAACAACTTCTGTAACCATTTCTATTTGTAAGTCACGATGTAGATCGGTATTTCTTATGTGCATTAACTATTTCAAGAAGGACTTTGTTTTGGAATTTTTGGATGATTTCGGTATTTGTTTTCTTTGTACAGCCCCATAATTGGATTCCATAGGTCCAAACAGGCTTTAGTACTTGATTATACAGAATTATTTTGTTTTGGATTGATAAATCAGAGTTGTTACCAAGCAACCAGTACATTTTTTATATTTCAAGTTTAGTTCTTCTCTTTTCTTTTTGATGTGCTCTTTCCACTTAAGCTTTGCATCCAAAGTCATTCCAAGTTATTTGGCCGTATTGGCGTAAGGTACAGCTTGATTATTAATGATTATTGGAATATTGTTTATCGTTTTATTTGTAAAGTTTATATGTGAAGATTTTGTTTCATTGAGTTTAATACGCCATTTTTTGGTCCAAGCTCTCACTCTGTTGACGGAATTTTGTAGTTTTACTGCTGCCTTAGAGACACATTTGTCGGTTACCAAAATTGCGGTATCATCTGCAAAAGTAGCCATTATGGTGTGATTACCAACTGGAATATTCCTTGTGTATAGAAAATACAGGGCAGGACCTAGGACACTTCCTTGTGGTACACCGGCTTCTATTTTCTTCAATTCCGAGTATTCTTGATCGTACCTTACTCTGAACAATCGGTCTGAGATGTACGATTTTAATATTTCAAAGTACTGCTTGGGAAGATCCCTTTGCAGTTTGTACTCAAGTCCCTCATGCCAAACCTTGTCAAAAGCTTGAGCAACATCTAAGAAAATAGCTGAACATACTTGTTTTTCTCCTAATGCTTTTTCTATTACATCCGATATTCTATGAACTTGGTCTATCGTGGAATGTTTATTTCTAAAGCCAAACTGATGGTTTGGGATTAACCTTCTTTCTTCTATGATTTTGCTAAGTCTCTTCAGAAGCAGTTTTTCAAAAACTTTTGCCATAATTGGTATAAGCGATATTGGTCTATAAGCCGTCACTTCTGTAGGTGGTTTACCTGGCTTTGCTATGACAATTACTTCAGCAATTTTCCAATGGTACGGGACATTCCGGTGCTTAAGGCATGCATTTATTATATGTTAAAGTTTTATGAAGCCTTTCAATGGCATTTCTTTCATAACCTGAGCAGTAATTAGACCTGGTAACCTGGTGATTTTTAACTTCCCATAGGAAGTTATTGTAATGGGTCCGATTTGTCAAATTGAAAATTTTGACATTTCTCGACGTTTCAAGGTCCCTAGAGTCGAAATAAAAGATTTTTAGAAAGATGTCTGTGCGTGCGTGTGTACGTACGTTCGTACGTTCGTACGTCCGTACGTCCGTACGTCCGTACGTTCGCGACGTTTTTTTCGTCGTCCATAGCTCAAGAACCAGAAGAGATATCGACTTCAAATAAATTTTGTTATACAGATAATAAGGCAGAAAGATGCAGAAAGGGCTCTCAAGAAAATTGCGTGGGTGGTTTTTTTACCATAGCAGTTTAAAAAAAAGGTGAAAATTTTGGTTAACCCTTAATATCTTATGAACCAAAAACGCTAGAGACTTGAATTAAATTTTATATAATAGACTGTAACGTGATCTCAAAGAAGTATATTTTTTGAAAAAAATCTATCCAACGGTTTTTTTTCTAAATCAAAAAAACTGAAAAAAAAAATTTGTCACCTCCTAAATTTAACGACTTACATACGATTTCATCTCCAAAACAATTTTGAGCAACGGAGAATAATGTTTTAAAAATGTGATAAAATTTTGAGAAAAATCGAATTGACAGTTTTTTTTATAAAAAATAAAAATCTAAAAAAAACATTACTCAAAGTTCGTAAAAATTAAATATCGATTCAAATATCTTTTCAAAAACTCGAAATTAAGGCTTCAAGCTTATTTTATCTTATAAGAAATATTGTTTTCAACATTCAATAAAATTTTGAGAAAAATGGAATTGACACTTTTTTTACAAAAAAATAAAAACCTAAAAAAAAATTAATAAAAGTTGGTAAAAATTGATTTTCGACTCAAATGTCTTTTCAAAACTTTGAGATATTGGCTTTTATTTACTATCATCTTTCAAAAAATATTGTTGTCAACATTCAGTAAAATTTTGAACAAAATCGAATTGACAGTTTTTTTTATAAAAAATTAAAAACCGAACAAAAATTAACAAAATTTAGTAAAAATTGAATATGGATTCAAATATCTTTTCAAAAACTTGAAAGTTAGACTTTAAACTTATTTTATCTTATAAGAAATATTGTTTTAAGCATTCTGAAAGATGTTGAGAAAAATCGAATTGACAGTTTTTTTACAAAAAATAAAAACCTTAAAAAAAAAATTTATAAATGTTGGTAAAAATTGATTTTCGACTCAAATATCTTTTCAAAAATTGTAGATATTGGCTTTTAACTACTTTTATCTTTCAAAAAATATTGTTGTTAACATTTAGTAAAATTTTGAAAAAAAATCGAATTGACAGTTTTTGTACAAAAAATTAAATACCTAAAAAAAAATTTAACAAAAGTTGGTAAAAATTGATTTTCGACTCAAATATCTTTTCAAATCTATAAAATATTGGCTTCAAACTAATTTTATCTTATAGAAAATATTGTTTGCAACATTCGATAGAATTTTGAAGAAAATCGAATTGACGGTTTTTTTACAAAAAATAAAACTCTAAAAAAAACAATACTAAAACTTGGTAAAAATTTACTTTCGACTCTAATAGCTTTTCAAAAATTCAAAATATTGGCTTTAAACTTATTTTATTTTACAGAAAATATTGTTTTCAATATTCAGTGATTTTTATATAAAAACCCAACAGTCCGTTTTTTCATAAAAAAATAAAATCTATAAAAAATAGTACGCAAATTTGGTAAAATCGATACTAGCACATAAAGACAAACTTTTAAGCAAGACAAATCGACAGACGGGATGGGAAGTTATCAGTGTGGGTCGCATCCCAACCTCTTTTTTATTTGGTAGTTGATGTAAACACGTACTTTTTATTTCTTCAAGTCTTACAATTGGTATTTCACTTTCATCTTTCTTATCATCTTATCAACAAACTGTAAGTTATTTTCAGCCACGTTTGATGAGTATGGCTTAAAAACATTCGCAAGATGATCGGGTTACCGATCCATTTCCTATCTTGAGATTTCAAGGGCGAGTTTTGTAACTGCGGTCTTTTCAGGCGCTTGGCTGCTTTCCATAGCAAAAAATCGGTTGAAGCATCAGTCGTAAAATTCTTAGGAATGTACTGAGTGAATCAGTTTTGAATTTGTAAATTTGTTTTTTAAGATTGTTGCTTATACTGTTAAACGTTGTTTTATCATCTGGAAATCTCATATTTTGCCATTTTCTTCGAGCTCTTCTTTTCTCTATTATCAACTCTCTTATCTCTAAAGGATATTTTATTTCATTTTGTCTTCTATTAGAAGATGTTGGAGTACTTTCTTCAGCGGCCTGTTGCACATCAGCAATAAATTGTTCCACTTCATGGTCAATTTGCTCGATTGTATCCATGGGAGATCTTAAATTTATAAAACTTAAAAAGCCTTTCTCTAAAATCATTCCCGTTTGTTTTCTTATTTACAAGCTTTGGATTACTTTTTTCTAGTACTTCCGATTCACTTAGTGATAGAATCACTGGAGTATGATTTGATGACAGGTCATAATTACCTTCGACACTAATGTGATTTCGTTTGATTTCTTTAGCTACGAAAAAGTCAATAAGGTCTGGTATTTTGTTAGTATCGGACGGTCAGTAAGTTGGCGACCTGGAGGAATAGAATTCGCAATTGTATTTACAGCCTGCTTGGAAAAGTCTTTTGCCTTTTGTTGATATAAGTCTTGAACCCCAATGGGTGTGTTTCGCATTGAAGTCTCCGCCAACAAGAAAGTTATGCCCAAGAAGATTAAATAGATCTGTATAGTCATCTTCTGTCGGGGAGCGCCTTGGTGGGCAGTATATAGCTGCTATCTTAAACTTTTTCTTTTTCATACCAATACTAATAGTTGTTACTTGCATATTTTCACTAGTAAACTTGGCTACTTCATAATGTTTTATGCTTTCTTTTATAAGAATCGCCGATCCAACTCTTGCCTTGTCAGCTGG
Organism: Eupeodes corollae; assembly: GCF_945859685.1. Taxonomy (NCBI): domain Eukaryota; kingdom Metazoa; phylum Arthropoda; class Insecta; order Diptera; family Syrphidae; genus Eupeodes; species Eupeodes corollae. Next base: position 141,741,232 of record NC_079148.1, on the reverse strand, counting down.
ATGTGGAGCGTGGTAACATGAATAGTTTTCTATTACATTATCTAGACTTTGTCCATTGGAGAAATGAGTTTCGGAAACCAGGCAAATATCGATATGTTCTAGATCTAAAAAGATTTTTAATTCGGATGAATGTTGTATAAGACCGTTTGCATTCCATGTAGCGATTTGAAGTGTTCTGTCCATCATTGTTTTTTAAGAGCGCCTTTTTCGCTTAGCAGTTTGATATTCAAATCCTGTTTATCAATTCTTTTAAGAATAAGTTGTAGCATTTCTTTTATGGTAGTCTCTTAATTCTTCCGCACATTTTTAACAATCTGAGAATAGGCTTTCTTTTCAAGTTTTCTCTGTCAAATTGTTTTCTATAATTCTTTATTTAAAAGTTGATCAGATACCTCAATTTCAGTTGTATTTCGCGAATAAACACTTACGAATTATTATAGGAAAGTACCTTTGTGTTTAAATTAAATACATTAAAATAATTTTTAGCTTTAAGGAAATGTGTATATAACTTTAAAGTCCTTAACATAAAAACATCTAAAAATATCATAATAGGAATAACCCTAAGCGTAAAGTGGTTTTCGCATTTTCTCTTTTCTGCATAAAAGGAAAGAACTCGCTTCCCATCAAATTTCTATTAAAATTCAATAACTCAACTTATTTTACTCCCTTTTGCACATTCAGCTCTTTCGTCTTAATATTATGGCAGTGTATATGTTATGGTATGGAATATGGCGTGAAGTATAGGAGCAACCTAGCTCCTAGAAGCAGCCTGTTTCAGCCAAAAGAAAAAAATAAAGCATAGGAAAAACCCTATGTTAATTCCCATATCGTTTTTCATCGTCAGATGCACTTCCTCTCAAAGGCAGAACATACATTTATTTCCACACCTCAAGTAAGCCATCTTCACTTAACTCCACCGACATACACGTCATGCACTGCTGTGTTCCTTGCCCCAGCAACTCAGAGATCCTCCTCTCCGTTTCCTAAGTCCCGACCAAACGAACTAAAACGATGATGATGATGACAAGCTTGATACTACCGAGTTACAGTACCAGTGTATCCATCCATAGACATAAAACTATATGAAGAATAGTGGATATACATCTTTCAAAGCTTCGCGAGTTCGGTTCGCCTTCGCATTCCTTATGGCAAAAGCGAAAATAATCTGTTAGAGAACTTGTAAATTGCACCATGATTTATTATTAAAAAACATGTGGCACGTGAATCGTTCCATAGCTAAAACGTTTCACTTCGAAATGCCATAGAATAAAAAATCATAACACATGTTCTTTCATTTTGGTTCACTTTTTTCCCACTAGGGGTTATTTGTCAGATTCTGTGCGTCTGCTGCTTTTGCAGTCTCATAAAAAATGACGTGCGGAAGTGATACAACTATCCCCAACACGTCCATAATGGATCTTTAAATCTTCCCTGCATTCTACTTAACTGTATATATGTTGTAATTCGTAATTTTGGATAGCTATTACCTTTCTGATTATCTCTCTCTCTCTGCGTCTACCTCACTGCAAACAAAAAAAGAAAACATACGTAATACCCTTAGGAGGTAAGTTGCTTTCGACGACGCCGCTCAACCTTGAATGACGACATAATGAAATTTATTGGATCATCTTTCATTTTAATGCGCTTCTTTCGTAAAAAAATGATGCTGCTATGCCATTTCGTTTTTAATTTTCCTTGAAGGCATTCATTTCCGTTCTATTTGAAAAGCAACTCACTCCAACTCCACCAACATACGGATCACGGATGGGATGTTAACGGTGATGGTAAACGACTAACGGTAACGGTTACAGGTCGGGTCGGTTCGGTTCGGTGTCGGCGTTAGTATGTGGATGCTGTCATGAAAGGATCAAGAAGGTTTTCAGGTTGCAATCTTATAGAAGGAGTAAAAATAGAAGTGTAAGAGGGGGTTAAGATTGTTTGTTCAAAGATAGGTTAGGTATGTTGGTTGGCTTGTTTTTTTTTTCTGTCTCTGTTGGGTCTTATGCTGGTATAGCATCAGGTTCTTTTGTATGCATGTAACTCTGATGTAGAAATTTAGGGGTTAAATTCGTTATGATTAACTTTTATGGGTCGTTTTTTTTTTGCGTCTTCTTCTTTTTCTCTGTTTTAAGCTTTGGAAATGAATTGGTGGAGCACATTGAAGTCAATGAGAACACCAGGAGGGTGCAAAAATAGCAATCTTCTTTTTGTTGGATTTTGTTTCTTTTTTTGTATGTCTGTACAAAGGTTTAATTGTCATGACTTTAGAACATGGAATGACTTAATTTATGCTACGTGCGTGACGAAAATAGATTAATTTTCAAGAAGGTTTATACCTACCGACTTTTTGTTTTTTAGCTTTATTTTTGTAAAATCCTCTTTTGAATTTTATTTAGTGATTAACAAGAAGCTTAGGATCTGAAGTTGTATTTAACATTTATTTTGTTGGGGGGAAAAAATAGGTAAGTAGGTACTTATTTACATATTTATGAACCTATAATTGTAAAAGAGAATAAATGACATATAAATGATGTAAACAAAAGTGGCATTAATGTTATCATGATGGATTTATATAATTTTCATCTTTAAATTAAGACATAAATTTCATCTTAATATTATCTTCAGTATAGCTTTCTGGGAAGACCGTTGGCGTTTTTTTCTTATCTTTAATACCTTCGAAAGAACATCATTGTTGGAGTTATTTTTAAGAGCAACAGCTCTTTTAACATCTGCCCAAAGATGCTCATCGGATTTAGGTCTGCACTTAATGATGCTCATTCCAGAACTGGTATCGATCGGTCCCTAAAGATTTTTTTTTTCAATTCCAGCAGTGTGATTAGAGTCGTTGTCTTGCTGAAACTTCCATATCACAGGCATGTTTTCATCGCCCCAATCCACTAATTGTTCTTTAAGAATATCAATGTATTTAACGGCTGTCAGCGTTCCATCGATTCGATGGATTGGGGCAACTCCACACCACGAGAAACAATATCAATATCAATGTATTTAACGGCTGTCAGCGTTCCATCGATTCGATGGATTGGGGCAACTCCACACCACGAGAAACAACCCCAAACGTTAAGTGAACCGCCTCCATGCTTAATTATTGGAAAACGTATTTAGGGTGGAACGCTGTTCCTTTTGGCCTTCGGACATAACCTGCACCATCTTGGCCGATCCTATTTATTTTATTTTCGTCACTCCATACTATGTACTTTCATTCGTTTGTTGTCCAGTGGGCGTGTAATCTTGCGAACTCTATTTTAAGTCTATGTTACCTTGCGGTTACTAATGGCTTTTTCCGAGAAACACGACCATGCAACCCAACTTCCAACAATCTTCTTCTGATTGTGCGTGGCCCTATCGCGACATCGAATGCAACCGAGAGTTGGCGTTGTATCTCTGTGGAGCTTATTTTTGGGTCTTTTTCGCCAGCCTACTAATTGCTCGATCTATTTGGCAGCTTTTCTTACGGGCCCGTTTTTTACGAGGTACAATTTCAGCAGTCCCGAAGTTCATTTGAGATGCAATTGCTCTATAGGACATTTTATGCTTCCAAAGCTCAAGAATCGCTTTCCTTGTAGAAAGATGACAACTCTTTAATTTTCCCATTGCAATTACCTCCAAATTTAAAAATTATTCTTTAAAAACGATTGCAGACAATTCAGAATGTTCTAGTTACTAATGCAAAATAAAAAGATTATTTTTATTTCACTCAAATGAAATATAATTTAACTGTTTCTAATTAGTTGACCAGTTGAAGCGAACACTTTTAACACTCTACCTTGATTTTATTGTATACTCTGCACAAATGATGCTTTTTCAAACAAATATCAAATAACGCTTGCATTACACCGTTTTGGATACAACTATTCTAGTCACACTTAATAAAGTGAATGTGGAAATGAGAAGCATGTAATATTTCTAATTATTTGTCCACAGCTGTATTTCATCGATTTCAATAACAAATAGTTGCCGAACTCATCTGTCAAAATCGCCATTTTAAAATAGCGCTTCTGTAGATTCAGCGGAAATATAAGGAAACTTTTGAACTTCATTTTTATGTTTTGTCAAATTTTAAAACAATAGATCTTCTTAGTTTTTTGAAAAAAAGATTATTGAGGCAGAGAAACAAGACATGGCATTTAAGAATTTTTCCACCAAACGTATGAAAAGCAGCTAAAGAGGCGATGTCACTATTAAGGGTGATTTTCTATGGAAATATGAATCAACTAGCAGTCCATACCTACAGTATGTCAATGCTTTTGAGGCTTTCTTAACTCATAAATTGGATCACAAATTTAAAACAATTCGTCAGTGTCGTTGAACAAATGTATTGTTTTCTAAGGGTACTTACTTACTTACTTAAGGTGGCGCTACAGTCCAGGGCGGACCTGGGCCTCAAACAACATGCGTCTCCAGCCAGCTCGGTCCCAGGTCCTCTCCCACCTGGGTGCGCCACCTGAGTCGCGGTCTTACTCTACTGCGCCATCCCTCGGGATTGGATTCGAAGAACTTCCGGGCCGGAGCGTTAATGTCTATCCGCTCTACATGACCTAGCCATCTAAACCGTTGGACTTTAATTCTGCTAACTAGGTCAGTGTCGCTGTACAGCCCGTACAGTTCGTCGTTATATCTTTTCCTCCATTCTCCATCTATGCGTACGGGATCAAAAATCACCCGAAGAATTTTTCTCTCGAAGCATCCTAAGACGCTCTCATCTTTCTATGAAAGGGTCCAGGTCTCAGCGCCATAAATGAGAACCGGGATGATGAGTGTCTTATAGATGGTGATTTTAGATACTCGAGAGAGAACTTTACTTCTCAATTGCCTTCTAAGTCCAAAGAAGCAGCGATATGCAAGAGTTATTCTTTGTTTGATTTCAGCGCACTTCAAGTGAGAATACGGGGACGAATTTGTATTATAGAAGTTTCCTTATGAAATATGACGAACATCAAAAGGTCAAAATATTTGAGACCTTAGATACTCAAGATAGGTTTGATAAGAACTATAAATAAATAAACTGAGTGGCGCAACAGTCCGTTGAAAACTAGGGTCTATTGACTTACAACTCTCAACCATTCCTGTGTGCGAGTAATGTTGTCAGGAATGGAGGGGACCTACAGTTTATATGCCGAATACGAACGGCTAATTTGAGAAAGCACTTTTTCATGATAAGAGTTACTCTTTGGGGAATTTGTCAATTCCTCGCAAGAGGCATTACCCGTGAAAAAGACTTTAAATGGCATAGGCAGGGATCGAACCTTAGACCTCTGGCATGGCAGTCGAACGCACTAACCATCATCCCACGGGTAAAACTTTGATAAGAACTATTTTTCTTTATTTTTTCAAGGTTGAACAAAAATCTAATTTTCTTATAACGACTTATTGATTTTATCGTAGAATATGGACCGACTTTAAAAAAGCAATACTTAAGTATTGCAATGCTTTAATCAAGAACGATGTTCAAAAATTAATTTCATGTCCTTAAACAAAAATTTAATTCAGTGGCAATCAATTGTGCTCCCATCCTTAGTTTAATGAATTTTTGAACACATCCTTAATACAATTTTCCGAAGTGAATTCTGGTATTTGAAAAATTTAGTATTTAAATTTTAGTATTTATTTATTGAATTTACTATAAAACCATTCTGTTTTGTTGGCTCTTTTTAAAAGAAATAAGCAAAATATAGCGAAAAACTAATGTTTTTTATGAAAAAAGTAAAAAGAAAGATCTGAAAACACCAAAAATTTCTGACAAAATTTAGCTGTCAATATTTTCCTTGTCAAATTCCTTTTAATCAATGCATTTTATTTTATTTTTGGATTTCACATATATTCTTGGATATAACGTTAAAATTACAAATACAACAATATAAAGACGTCAAAATTAATCGAAAGAGGACTAAAGGTATGCATGTACTGCTTGTCATACTGCCTCTCTGATGGGCTGCCTTGTTATAACAAATTTAGAGAGTAAACAGTAAGTACAGTCAATTAGTCCCGTAGTCGTATAGGCTCAGCCTTAAATATTAAATAAAATCGCACATTAATCAATTTATGTTTTCATCATGGAAATGTCAAACAAAATTTTATCTTAAGCACACTCTCAGCATAGGAAGGTTTAATTAATATCTTTTAATTTTTTGTTTTTTCAAATTCATCATCTGCTCAAATGGCCATGAAAAACAAATTCATTTCAAAAAGTTCCCAATTATCTTAATTTCATTTTGTATATTTAAACGAGATAATCATCGTTACAATGCATATAACTTACTTACTCAAAATATAGCAACTCCAAAAAGCTGGATAATAAAGATGCAAAAAGCAAACTAACAAATTACCACGACAAATGTCTTTATCTCTCTTAATTATTTACAAATTTCATTAATCATTCATTTTTCGGTCATCATTAATAATAAAAGCAACACAACAACAAAAACAACACCTCTTTCTCATTCAAATAATAATTATCTTCCAAATAAAAGCCATTAAATTATTCCCTCTACCTTCCATTTTCTTGTGTTTTAAGTCTTTCTCATTAGAAATAAAAAACAAAAGGAGGCTTTATAATGAAAACAAAATAATTCATAATCCATTTAGAAATTAACAATAATAAGGGGAGGCAACCTCCCACAGGCAAAACACAACCTGGCCCAAGCCTCCAAGCCTTGCAAACCTTCCGGATATAGTCAAAATATCCCCTCATAGGTAGGTACCTATTTATGGAACAAAGTTGGTATACTTACATTCCTTCCGAGTTCCAACCGAGACCGAGGCCGACCACAGTCATTACTCACTTGAGGATTTGCCAAACAAAACCTTTAAACCTTGTGACTCATTTATTTGCTAAACTTTTCAGCACCATTTTTGGGGAAGCCTCCCCAAACACCATGTTGTGTTGTTTCCTCTTTTTACGCTGCTGGAAGGGAGCACCTTAGCAGGACTTTTTATTCGTATATTTACCATAAAGTCTCTTATTCTCACCTAAAAAAAACATTCCTGCGGTGATAATAATCTCTGAACAAAAATAACATTTCCTTTAGGTTTTTACCATTCCACCATACTTCCTTTATTTGCTTGCTTGTCCTTAGTCCTTGTACATATTGTGTTTGCCTATTGTGTTTAAGAATTACCACTTTGAATCACCACCAAGTGGTTTGCCAAGGGTTATCCTTATGCCAACCATAACACTTCAGTCAAAACCAACGAGAAAAATAAAATAATAAATAAATAAGGTAAACCATTTTTTATCCTGTTGTTTTGCATGGTTTATTTTTGTCAAGTCTTCAAAACAGGATCATAAAGAAAAAAGTTTAATTACAAAGTGAGATGAAAGATGTTTTGTATAATTTAAGAACGAAGTTTATGATTAGCATATTTTCCAAAGGACATTTTAGTTTAGTTGCAACAAAGGAAGACAAACGGATCTCGGTCTTTTGGGCAAACCAAACGTACAATTTTACTTGTATTAAGTTTAATACAAGTTAATTTCTCACTTTTATCTAATAAGATATTTTGTACTTATATGCAACATTCAGGCTTAAGTTTAAAATAAATATATAACTCCATAGAGTAAGGGGTTCCCAACGGAGTTAACAGGTCTGAGGACCTTAGTAAATAGAGTTTGGAAGTCAAGTACTTCGGAGGATCAAGGTTCAAGAGCGCTACCAACTACAACAATCTTCATTTTCTTGATCAGTTTGTATTACAGAAACCAGACTTTTGGAAAACTAAATATTTTCACATATTTTGAAGATAATGAAGACTCATGTTAAAATATAACCTATGTTAATAAAAACAAATTAACAACACAATACCAAATCAGGGTCAAAAATAATACAGGCTTAGAAATACCACTCGTTAAAAAATAACCTAGTTAATAAGCTAGATAAGGTAATACAATAATAATAAAATAAACCCAGAGTTACAAAATAATCCAGGTTATAAAATAAAAAAGGTTAAAAACTGACACAGATTAAAAAATTACTTTGTTAAAATATCCCTGGTTATAACATAATCACATTTTCAAAATTACTCAGGTTAAAAAAATAATTTAAGTCAATATGTGGACCTCATAACCTATACAGGGGTTATAAAATAACTTATGTTAAAAAACATAAGTTAAAAAACAAGCCAGCTTTAAAAATAGCCCAAGTTAAAAAAAATACCAACGGTTGAGAAATAGCACATTATAAAAATGGCGAAGTTTTAAAATAACCCAGGTTGAAAAAACCAGGGTAGAAAAATAGCAAAGGTTAAAAAAAGAAGAGGTTATAAAAAAACACAGGCTAAAAAACAGCTTATAAAATAATAATGATAATAAAATAACAAATGTTGTCAAAAACCAGAGTTAAAAATATCAAAGGTTGAAAAACTACTACAATTAAAAAATAACCCGGGCTATAAAAAAACAGAGGTCATAAAATATCCAAGGTAACAAAATAAGGAATCATATAGCCGAGTAAAAATTAATAGACGTTAAAAAATAGAATAGGTTATATTTAAACTCAGATTAAAATATAACCCATCTTAAAAATAACCGGGGCTACAAGACAAAATAGGTTTTAAAATAACCATTGCCAAAAAATTGATCATGATACAAAGATAAACCAGGTTAACCAGGTAGCAAACGCTATAAAATTATCTAGGTTTTGAAATAACCCAGGTTAAAAAATAACCGTTGGTATAAATGAGCTAGGTTCAAAAATTGCAAAAATTACAAAATTACAAGCTTTACAAAATATCCTAGGATATAAAATAAAATAATAATAGTATTAAAAAACAACCCAGGTAATTTACCCAGAATACAAACCATGGTTAAAAAAACAAAGTTATAAAATAACTGAGGTTAAACAATAAGTGAGGTTATAAACTTACTTGGATCAAAAATTACCTATGCTTAGAAATATCCAGGGTTAAACAACAAACCAGATTATAAAATAACATAGGTTAAAACATAGGCCAGGTTGTAAAATAAAATAACCCATGTTAAAAAATAACGATGGTTGAAAAATTACCCAGGTTTCAAAATAACCGATGCCAAAGAAGCATTATTACAAAAATAACAAGAATTAAAAAATAACCCAAATTTAAAAACAACAATAGTATAGCCGAGGTTATAAAATAACCCTGGTTAAAAAATAGCTTAGGCAAAAAATTAACCCAGGTTACAAATAAATAGGGTAAATATGAACAGAGGTTAAAAAATAGAACATGTTTTAAATAACCAAAGTTTTAATATAACTTCGTTTAAAAATAACCCATGCTAAGAATAACAAGGAAAACAAGATAACAAAGATTAAAAAACACCCAATGCCAAAAAATTAACCAGGATACGAAATGAACCAGGCTAAGAAGTAGTTCAAGTAATAAAATTATCAGGGTTAAGAAATAACCCAGGTTAAAAAATAACCGTAGTTTTAAAATATCCTAGGTTAAAAAATGGCAAAAATTACAAAATATCAAGCTTTAAAAAATACTTTAGGTTATAAAAAATAGTATAACAGATTAAAACCAGGGTACAGGGTATTACCCAGGATACAAATAACCAGGTTTTAAAATAACTCAGGATACAAAATAACACTGGTTACAAATAATCCAGGTTATAAAATAACCGAGGTTAAAACATATCTTATGTTAGCAATTAAACCAGCCAGTAAAAATTAACCTGGTTGAAAATAAACCTAGTTTAAAAATAACCCACGTTGTAATATAATCTGAGTTAAAGAATAACCAAGGTTATAAACTGAATCAGGTTAAAAAGTAACTCAGGTTAATAAATAACCAAAGCTTAAAATGAAATCACGTTTAAAAATAACCAGGATCAACAAATAACAGGTTTAAACAATGGCCTGGGATAAGTAATAAAGAAATAGTGCTGGTTAAAAAAATCCAGATCATAAAGTAACCAAAATTGAAATTTAACTGGTTTTAAGAAATAACCGATGTAAAAATGACCCAGGTTGAAAAAATAATCCTGTTTAAAAATAACTGAGTTCAAAAAATAACCCAGATTATAAAATAATAAAAGCTTAAAAATAACCGAGGTTACAAATTAACCAAGGTTATAAAATTACCCAGGATACAACTAAACAGGATTAAAAAATAAACAAGGTTTAAAATAACCAAGGTTATAATATGACCAATGCTTAACAAAAACATAGGTTACAAAATAACCGAAGATACAAATAAATACTATTTAAAAATATTCTAAGTTATAAGAAAACAGAGAATAATTCAGCTATTAAGCTACATTTTATTTTACATTTTTTTAAAATTTATTTCAATTCGTTTGAAATCAATTTGTTAAAATCTTGTTTTCCTTGAAGATTAATCAAAAATGAGATCAAATTAAAATAACATTATTGAGATGTCAAAATGATCCGGCTTAGATGGGAGTCCAACGTGATTAACTATGATTAACATTTGTAAGGAAAGTAGAAATATTAATAAAATTTTCGACAAAATATCAATACAAAAATACATACCCACATATTATTTCTTTTTGCACGTATTGAAGATCCAAATATACAAGATAGACATTTACCAATTAATTCAAAGCAATTTCTATCTGAGCCAGAAGATTACAGAAATTCGAATTGAACGAATAATAATATAATCTATGCAATTGTATCCCAACCTAAAAAACCATCCACCTAAATATTTTGTACGTTTAGTTCTAGAATTTCAGCAATTTTTAATACAAAACAAAAAAATAAACAAATCGAAAAATAACCCAAAAGTCAGACGAAAAATTTAACAAAACATTAGAACAAAGCTTTTATCTTAACACCCACAAAAAGTTGAATTCAAAAGCAAGCAAAAAGTTTCTTACTCCCATCCACCAAACAATACAATATCTATGATTTTAATCGAAGAAATGCAAATGGCATACTTTCCTGTTTTCCTTTTGTAAAGGACGACACCGACACCGACTATGGCATTAGCTTTTCAGCTTCAACTTCAACTTCAACTTCGGCACAGGCACTCAAGAAGGACAACGAAACTTACAACTTCCCGAACCACTTTTGCAATTTGCCATCTTCACCGAACAATACCTTGGAATTAGTCAAGAATAGATTTTGTTCATTTGATAGTGCAAATGGTAAGAGTGAGCTTGAGCGTGAGCGGGAGCGTGAGAATGGGAGTGAGGCGTGAGACGTGAGACGTGAAACGCAAGAGTCCTGAGTGGTGGGTGAATAATATCTGATTGTCGGAAACTGGTAAGTACATTGTCTAGCCAAACCGTACCACTATACAAAATGGTCTTCCTTCCTAACTCAGCCTTCTTCCTCACTCCTCACTCCTCCTCCATGCTCAACCCTCCTCGGATTCCATACTTTTATGTCCTTGGATTTCTGCCTAAGGATTCTTCTTTCGGATACACTAACAAATCCAATAGCATTTTATTCGTGTTGATAGTGCTACTTTAGTTTTCTCCTAAGGGATTCTCCATATTTCTGTGCTTCCTTAAAAGAGATGGAGATGGAACAATGGCAATGATGGCAAGAAAGTCGAAATTAATTCGTTTCGAAGGAAAATGTTTTTGCCTTCTTGTTTTTTTTTTTCTTTTTCCTTATTTAATTTTTTTTCTTCGTGTTGTTTTCTTTGAGCTTCATAAGTTTTTCTTTCAAGAAAAATGTTTTTTTTTGTCTTCTTTCGCTTTTGGCTTTCTTGCGATTAATATCACAATGAATTCATTTCTATGAACAAACTGTAGATTGGATTATTATGTTAAATTAGCGACATCTGTTTTATCAAATGAGGAGTGAAGAATAGTTTTTGATTGTATATCTTTAATTAAATAACTTTTTGATTTCATGATTAGAAAGAAGAAAAAATATATCTACGAGTAATAAGGCAAAAACCTTATCGAATTAGTAAAATCAAAATGATTAATCTTAAAGAAAAAAGTTTTATCTTCTTGTGCATCAGTATAATTCCAGAGGAGAATTGATGAGTATGTTCAAGAAATTGAAAAAAGTCAACATATTTTCTAAAGCAAAATCTCGTTGACTATATAAAAGTATAGAAATTAAAGGAATTTTTGACAAGTTGGTTATAGCTATCATTGAAACATTTCTTTGATTGAGACATTTATTTGAGGTTAGAGTTGATTATTAAAACCAAAAAAGATAGTTGTGAATACAAAAAAAATGGAACGTAAGTATTATGTTACGAATTATGCTGTCAATAATGTCAAAATTGAACCAAGAGACAAGTTCTGGGTTAAATAAAGATTTTGTCAGCGTCATTTTGACACGAAGCATACAAAAATTTGACTCATTTATCTATTTTAAATCTCAACACAAAATGTTCAATGATAAAAACCAATGATAGCTAAAACTGGCCCCTAACTCTCAAGTCTTAGCTCACTTTCAATAATTCCGTAAACATTTAAATACTCTTATAAAACACTTCGAAAAATCATTACTTCTTATTTAAGAAGGTAGGATCGAACATCAAAAATTTTATCTCAAAGTATTATGGCAAGGCAAAACCTTGTTTTTAAATTATTCCTGATTTGCTACTTCTTAAAAATTCAAATGCGTTTATCAATACTGCGTTTTCGACGGACTCATAATATGCACAATTTTTAACCGAACAACTCCTCTTTAAAATAAAATAGTATTTTTCAGTCTTTAGTTTTTTTTGATTTTAGCAACTATCTGACAATTATTTTCACATTAAACTTTTATTTAAAAAATCATAGTATTACAAACATTCTCGGTACTTCCAGCAGTTATTTTATAAATATAGTCAACAAAATATATTTACCAATTAAAATGCAGATCCTGGTTTTAACGCTTATGACAGTTGAAATAAAATATGAAACAAAAATAAGATTTAAAACAAAGCTTATATTCAAAAATTTAAGTGCCATTTATATTCCCAAAAAACTTCATTGCATTGATCTTTTTATTTCAAAAGTCGTAAAAGCGATTTTTTCAAAAATTAATTTCTTGTATATAAAATTCATCATTTTTTTAGACGAATGTTTGGTATGAAGTTATTTAGTGATAGGTTAGGTTAGGTTAAAGTGGTTGCGGATTCATAATCCACATACTTAGGCCAAAAGAAAAGGCCCATTGTGAATTACTTCCCACTAGTCGAACCATTTTGGGCTTTTTAAAAGCGAAGAAGATATTTGATATCCTTTTTAGCTAGTTCACTGGGATTATCAAAAGAGTAGTCTCCCAGATGAAGATTGCGTCTAAGTGAAAGAGCAGGGCAAGTGCAGAGAAGGTGCGAGATTATTTAATCTTCTTCCTCGTCCATACATCCTGCAGAAGTCATTTGAGGCTACACCAAGTCGTATTGCGTGTCTGCCTATAAGACAGTGCCCCGTAAGGACACCCATTAGGGAGCTTATATAAAGTCTGCTTTGAGATAACAATTCTTTAGAGCACCTTAGGTCCAGTGAAGACCGTATGAGCTTTGTGGCTGCGCATGTTGGTAAATTGTGCAACCTAAAGTTTGCTATCGCAAAAGCTGTTTCTTTTAGCAGAAGTTTACATTTAGCTATCGGTATACCTATCTTCTCCCTTTCAGGTGAAATAGGTTTGACGGTTCCATTTTTAGCGAATTCATCGGCTCTACAATTTCCTGTGGTGAATCTTAAATTGCTGCTCCATCTCCATAAGAGACGATCGACAATCAAGGGCCGTTAGAGATTTGATTGAGACACCGTCCGCAGTGATCAGCCCAACTAGTGAGCATATTGAGTGCGTTTTGGAGGAGGTCTCTCAGTGTATTAGGATGTTCTCCTGTGACGATGATAGCAATATCATCGGCATACGCAACCACTCTGTAGCCTTCCCTCTCAAGGGATATTAGTAGTTCGTTAACCACTAAGTTCCACAGGAAAGGAGACAGAACACCACCTTGCTGAATGCCTCTACCATCCGGCAGAACTTTTCGTACAAAAATTCCCGGTCTTAGAGTTGATGATCTCGCTTTTTACCATTAGATTAATCAACTCACAGAGTGAGTATTCAACGTTTAGGGTCGTGATAGCAGAAGTGATAGCGGATGTGTCAACGTTGTTGAAAGCGCCAGGAAGGCCACCATTGTATATTCTTTTTAGGGAGTATTCGATAGTTCTTACCAGAGTGTGCAAGGCTGTTTCTACCGATTTCCATTTGCAGTATGCATGCTGATCCATCGATATTCTCTTATCAATGCTATTACGTACATGGCTATCAATCAATCGTTCCAGAGTTTTGAGAATAAATGATGATACGCTAATAGGTCTTAGATCTTAAGGGTTGACATGCGAGAATTTGCCCGCCTTAGGAATAAAAACTCCATCGCTGAGGTAAATGAACCAAAGCTAGACAACTTTTAAAGATCATTGCAATGATGGGCAGAGTTATGTCAATTGTAAGTTGAAGCTCAACTGTTATGATTTGATCTGGACCTGGAGATTTATGTGGTTCGAAGCTACTCATAGCCCATGTCAATTTTTCTTTTGTAAGAAGACCTTGAGGACAAGTTAAGTTAATACCCGTCTATGTACCATCCCAGTTTTTAAAACAACTAGGCATGGTGGGATTTGTCGAGAGAATCTTCCTTATCCTTGATGCCTCCGAGGATTCTTCTATTGAGCTACAGAAGGATCTCCATGAGGATGTTTTGGCTATTCTCAGTTCTTGTTTATACTTTTTGGGGGATTACTTATAGGAGTCCCAGTCTTAGGGATATCTAGACTTTTTTTGCACGATTAAAAAGCATTCTACAATCTATCCTGAGTATTTTGGTTTATTCAGATTTTTCAGAGTCTCAGAGTCGCCCTGTATTTTGGCCAATCTGTTTTCCTATAATTTCTGAATTGGATCAGTTTTGGGGACTCTTCAATAAGTGTGAATTCGATCTATCTATGATCGTAGAACGATTTCTCCTTTGATACTCTCCAATCCAATATTTTATTTGAGAGATTTAACGAGAAAAGAGTCATATCTAAGACTTCTTGTCGGTTTTTAGTAACGGAGTTTGATTCACTACCTACATTACTTACTACCAGATTAGTTGCTAAAATATAATCAAAAAGATACTCACCTCTGTTATTTATATCGTTACTACCCGAAATTATATGTTTTATATTTTAGTTTGTTTAAGAAATGTTGTCCCGTTTTCGAGATATTGAATTTTGAAAGAGAGCATTATTTAAAATTTTAAAAACCAAACTAAAAAAAAACAACTTTTTTGAAATTCAAATTTATCAAGAGCTTGTTCGGAAAAAAATGATTAAAGTCAGTTATTTGTTTCTGAAGAAATTTAAATACAATTTTTTTAAATAATAAATAATGTCAAAATTTTAGTGAGAAAAATCTATCAGACTGATTTTGAAAAAATTCGATTTTTGTGATTTTTGACAAACATTTTATCAAGGGACAGCTGTTATTTTTGGTTCTATAAAAATTAAAAAAGCGCCACTTGTTTTGACATCTCTACCATCGCAATGTCATGTTTTAATTAAAATCCTGAGTTCAAAATATTTTAAGAATGCAATACTTTTCATATAGTTCTTAAACGTAATAAGTAATAACAGGAGCTATTAGACCCCTAAAAAGGAGATGTCATTGCAAGAATGCAGTAAAAAAGTGTTTCTGTAAAGGCTTTTTGTTCGGCTCCTACGGTGGCCTTACAACTTAAATGGAAAGCAGGAGAAATGACAACTGAAAACTTATGGTGAGTAAACATTATGCTAAGTTGACAGTTGACAGCTTCAATTTGTAAATATAAATCATTTCAAGATGAAAAACGTATTTAAAATACATATTTGAAAAATAGTGAAGGTTAAGCAAACACACTGCGAAAGTTCAGAAGAATTGTACTAAAACTTTCAATTACTTTGCTTCTTTCTATGAAAACGGATGTTGATTAATCCAACCTGCTTGAATTTTTCAATTTTTCCTTGTATGGTAAAAAATGCATACAAAATTGTATGCAACTTTCAATATTCCCAGTGTAATTTGAGTTTCTAAAATATGGCTGCCATTTTGTTCTTTTTTGACATTATTTCAATTTTTTTGACTAGTTACTATTTATAAGGCCTCAGAAATGTCGGTATTTTCAGAAACACATGTAAACCAAATTTCTAATAGAATTTTTTGCTTTTGCTGTGAAAATTCTATCAATAGTAAGTTTAGAATTCAAATTCTAAACTTTGCAATGAAATGCAAAGCTTGTGGAAGAACGCCCTTAAGTTCAGGACGAAACTGATCTTAAATTCATCGATAAACATAAACAGGTCTTACTTCATAAACATAAACATGCCTAAATGCAGTAATATAGCTGTCTCACTTTTGATACCACAGTTTTCACTCTTCACACTGGAAATGTCACCATTTTAGTTTTTACATTCTGTTTTCTCCGTCTATTCTTAATTTAAATTTCATTATGAAACTGAACCTTTTATGAGCAAGTCGAGGAGTGCAAACTGCGGTAAGTTTTCTTTGGACGAATAATTTGTAATTTAATTAAATGAACTCTGTTATTTTCAGAAATAAAATATTACATACAATTTATTCTTATTACGATAAAACTTTGTTTTTATTAATTTCGAGTTTCTCGTCTGAAAAATGACAAAGCTCATTTGGCTTATGGTCAAGAAAACTCACAAAATTCACTGAAATGTAAAAATATAAATTTAGTCACACCCTTTCAAAATTTTCTTCTATGATTTGCATAATGTAAATCTTAGAATAGATAAATACAATTTTATAGCAATTTAATATTTATTTACATTGATTCACCTTTTCAAAAATAACTTTGTCATCAAGGAAATATCATCAGTTTATACCCAAACAATCCTTTTCTTATAGAAAATCATGAATATAACTCTCGTTTCAACTTAATCGAATTCAAGATCCTTCCATTGTTCCTCATAGTCATGTCATGCAACAAATTCTTAAAGCTTATCATCACTACAAATACCTTCGAGAGTGTGATAAAACAAAAACGACTTAATCATTATCCCCAGAGCACAAGGAATGAACTCCAATACTCGTATCTTGAACAACTCAATCTCAAACAATCTCCTCATTCGTGAAATGAATGAAACTACAATATACCGTTTGACAAGCAATGATGATAAATGTCCTTACACCAACTCATCGCATTAATCAAGTAGTCCTTTCTTTCTCTCTTTCCCTCTCTTTGTTTGTGTTAGAACAATGATGATCCTTTTGTCAAGTATCATTGTAAAAGATTGTGACAATCCAAATGAAGACAACAACAAGTACAAAAAAAGAACACCTTTTTACACTCATGCTTGTGTTTTGTGTCGATTATTCGCATCATCTAAGCCAAAAATATAAACGCAGATGTTTTATTTTTGTAATCCAATCTATAAAAAGGATTCTTTTCTTTCATCGTTTTTGAAGAAAATAAAAACCCAATTCTCATCATCCTAGAATTTTCTATAATGTCCGTATAGTATCATGTTTGTTTTTCCATGACGTTAACTTCAACCTCACGTACTAAGCGGGTAAAACGTCATACAAAAATGGTCACATCAATGTACATTATGTTATGTCAATAAAGTCACATCCAATGTAATTCGATAACCAATTTGAGGGCACATCCTTTCTTCGTTGAACTTCAAATTGAAGTTGAAGGAGTTCTGGATGTTTAAGGATATAATGATGTGTCGACAACTTCACCACATGTACATCCTATATCCTTTAGGGAGTGTTGTAGAATATGTCGAATACAGGAAATAATCCACCTCCATTACAGAAAAATTACAAAAAAAAAACAAGTACAAGTACAAACAAAAAAATCAAGAAGTTTTTGAAAACATCTTTTGAGTAGAAACTTTTTTCTTTTTCACTTGAGAACATACTCACAAAAATAAAGATACAAAAAAAAAGAACAAACTTTTCTCACACCATCAACAAGTTTTTTTTTTCTTAGTCTTTGTTTTATCGAATGGTTTTTTGTTTATACATTTTGTCTTGTCTTGTCTTAAAAATGAAGTTAAATTAAAGAACGTTGACAAAGTTCAGACATTATTTTGAGAAAGAAAAAAATTACAATAAGAAATTTAAAAAGAAAAAGAAATAAGCAATAAGCAATCATGTTCAACATGGTTTTGATACGTTATTTAGAAAATCTGTGGACGAAGAAGTCTAGACAGAGATATGACGTCTTTTTTGGTTAAATAATCTTTATTTTAAAGACAAATAAATATTTTTCAAGGTTAATTTGTAAGGACATTTAATCTTAAAAATAGTGTGCTTGTTCCTTTAAAGTACATTTCTGAAGAGTTTAAGCCAGAAGTATAACATCCTTATGGCTGAATCAATTATGGTCAACGATGTCTTTCTTATATTTATCAACAATCATAACTTCAATTTTGAAAAGAAACTCTAATTCTTTTTTTATTTTATTTTCTGTAAAAAAATATATATTGGTGCACTTGGGCGTAAACGCACTTTTTTTAATACAACAACTGTGAGTTTTTGTTTACTCACACTGACAGATGGTATGAAAAAATACATTTTGTCAAAGTTTTTAATTATCACAATATGTGATCATTATATAGGGTCGTTCTTTTTTAGGTTTCAAAATTATTGATAAAAAGGTGGCTGGGATATGTCCTAAATATAGAAATTTTTAAGTAGGGCTTTGATTTTTGAAAGAAACACTGTTTTTAAATATTAAAAATATCAAGAAACAGAATTTTAATGGGATAAGAACTTTAAAGTCAGTGTCTTTATTTGTTTTCAAAATATTTAAATATGCCAACGATCAACTTAAGTTACTTAAAAAATACCTTTTGTTAAAAACAATATTTTTTTATTTATTTTATAACTTTGAAGACATTAACTTTGTTAATATTCGAGTCAAAAATCAATTTATTAAGTTTTCAAAAGTATTTTATGAAGGTTTTATTCTTAAACAAAATATTTGAAGGTAAAAGCGAAATACATAACTCCACCACTGTTTTAGATTCATGTAAAATAGCCGAACACTTTGCAAACAAATGGGCTGGCTATAGTTCCGAAAATAATTTACCTAAAAATGTTCTAAGATTAAAATACAGTGTTTAAAAAGCACTTAACAATGAGCTTGACCCAATAATAAACCCGGTCACAATTAACGATGTAATGGAATCACTAAGCGGAACCAAAGGTACAACTCCTGCCGCCGACAAAATTTCTTTCTTTCAAAATGCCTTAATATCTACCCGTGAAAGTAATACTCAGGCTTTTAAGGTTATATAATAATATTTTGAAAGAAGGTGCTTATCCGCATGAATTGAAGAAAGCTCATTTAATTCCGATTTCTGAACTCAATGGCAATCAGAACTCCTTAGACAGCTACCATCCAATATCCCTTCTTTCAGTACCCTCCAAATTATTTGAGAAAATAATAGGGAACAGGCTTAAATGAACTCAAGAAAAGCATCTCAACAGCGGTCACTACGGCTTTAGACCAGGAAGAGGCACCCACACTTTGCTTCGCATGCTAGACCATGCAGTCCATGAATTTGGAAAAAGCGTTTGAAAGTATTACTACTTTTGGAGTGATCAATCAACTAAAAAATTGGGGAATCAAAAAGCAACTACTTCAGGTAATTTCTTCTTTTATGTCAAATAGAACAATCATCGTGAAGATAAACGGACACCTTCAACTGCTACTTCCATCCAAAATGGAATTCCGAAAGGTTCACCAATCTCTACCGTGTTATATAAAGCTTATGTAAATCCATTCCTTAAAACACTTCAGTCTAAGCCGGTACAGACAAAAACTATACTTACCTATGCTGACAATACTTTCGTCTTCGCATCGGGAAAACCAGATGAAGTCAAAAACACTTTAAGCTCGACAGCATCAAAAGCACTTGAATGGTGTGAATGAATAAAATGAATGCATTACATGTTTGTAGAAAACACAATGGTATGAGCACTGATATAAATACTAGGCTTACTAGCATTTCGCTTCTGAAGCAAGCAAAATCTTATAGCTGCTTCTGTTGTTAGCAAAGCATAAAGTTCAAATTTTAAATAGTTGTCATAATATTCCAGTATTTGTATTTTATTTATTTCAAAAATCGCTTACAAGGTAGGACATGAGTCTTATAAAGTGTTGCAAGCCTTTACATTAATTTCAGAATTTGAATACAAATTATATAACTAAGACTTCTATTTACATATTTATATAAAAAAAGAGGAAATTTAACATCAATTATTTGCCAAATAGTTGAAAAGTAATAATTTAAATCTACTTATGCTTCTTATTCTTCTCATAGAGATGTGCAGAGAGTTCCAAAGGCGTACAAAAAAAACGAAACAAAATTGGTGCTCAGTGTTTAGAAAATTGTATCGGGTTAATATTAAAGCAAAGGACCTTCTTGAATGAGGAAAATTCAGCTTACCGTATAGATAATCAGGTTATTGTGTTTGGATGATTTCATGGATGTAACTCAGAGAGCGAAAGTTTATTATACTGTCTAGGCTACAACCCGAAATCCGTACCGCATAAATGGATATGTGATCATAACGACGTAGATTATAAATATAGCGGGCAATATTGTTGTAAGCCACATTCAATATGCGGCTAGTCACACAGTTAGTTTACAAAAGATTCCACACCCAATTGGTAGTATAAGGGCCTTAGCAAGTAGCAGTTTAGTTTTGATCGGGATGAAATTTCGAGTGACTTGAAGAAGGCGGAGCCTTCCACAGACTTTACCAATGTCTAAGCCTATTACCTATTAAGGTGTTCATCCCAAGTGAGAGTGCGATTGAATACTACTCCTAGGTTTCTAGCAGTGCTAACATATTCAATGGCTTCGTCGTCAAGTTTCAACAAGTTTAAACCTGATAGATCAAAGTTTTTGCGATAGATGGGGAGGGATGTAGATTTGACAGGGTTAAGGAGGAGATTGTTCTTTTTTGACCACTGTGAAATGCGGAGCAGATTCTCATTCATTAAAGCTACGGCATCATTTTTAGCCCCAAAAGGTCGACTTATCAGGAGCCGCACATCATCAGCATAAAGATGAATTAAACAATGTTTAGAAACTTGTGGTAACTCATTTATGTAATGTGAAAAGAGGGTTGGTCTAAGGATAGATCCCTGTGGCACTCCACTCAAAACGAGTATCCATTGGCCACCACGTATTGTTGCCTTCCGCTGAGATACGAAAGAACAGGCTTACATGACTCTAAAGAAAACCCAAAGTTAATTCGCAGCTTTCTACAAAGAATTAAGTGGTTAACAGTATCAAAAGCCTTTATATAATCTAACAGTGTTAGCAATGTAACATGATCACTGTCCATAGCCATTCTTGTTTCATCAGTTACAAAAAGTAAGGCAGATTTTCAGCTGCACTTAGGTCGAAAACCAGACTGACAGGTACTTAACAGGTTGTTGATTGTAAGGTATTTTTGGATCTGCCCCAGAATAGTTTTTTCAAACACCTTCAAAAGAAACGGAAGAATGGCAATCGGTCGAAATTCTGTAACAGTAATTGTTTGCTTTTTGGGTATGGGAATAATCTTAGCCTTCTTCCATTCTAAAGGAAACTAGGTTAAATATGTAGGTTATATAGCGCAGTATATATGGAAGCAGTAGTCTCAAGAACTTAGGGTCCATTTGGTCCAGGCCAGTAGCATTAGATTTAATCGATATTATTGCCTCTACAATGTCCAGTCGAAAATTTATTTGTAACTATTCTTGTTGGTTTTTAATTTTTGCAATAAAAATGATTTGTCGATGCACATAGTGGCTAGCTTTTTGGTTCATGAGATATTATAAATCAACCAAATTTTTCACTTTTTTAAAAAAATTGCTCCAGAAAAAAACATCTTCCGATTTCTTTTGAAAGCCCTTTTTGAAGAATTTGACATTTATACAAACCAATTAACGCACCAGTCCGTAGAGAACTAGGGTGTGACTTGCAAGTCTTAACCATACCTATATGCGAGTCATTTCAGGGATGTATAGTAATATTATTATCTGTTAGACTGAACTTATTTAAAGTCGGTATTTTCAATGGTTCTTGAGATATGACTAATGTAAAAAGTCATCGCCAAAGTACAGAAGTATGAAATTATGTACACATGCAAGTACAAACACCTCTCTGAAAACCTTTGTTAAAATTTTCAATTTGAAAAATCCAATCCATTGCAAGAACTTTCTATGGAATAGAATACTGCTTGTACTTCTAAAGTTAATTTTCTAATGAGTATGGGCCTAGCTCTTAGAAGCATCTTTATGTTTAAATTATGTTAAAATTTAAGAAAATTGTATAAAAAAAACAATAAATGTCGAAATTTTTAAAGCAAGAACTATACAAACTTACAAAATTTTAAAAATCCTCCTCCCTTAATTTTTCGTATTTTTTACATCATAATAAGCATTCCACAAGTAAAACTTTACACTTAGCACTTTATTTACACTCATCATTTTACACTTCTCAATTTGTGCCTTAAACTTCTTATTTCAACATGTTCACTTCATACTTCAAACTTCGCACTTCAAGCTTTGCATTTGACATTTCTCAATTTACATTAGGTACCTGTCAATTAATGGTTAGTGTGTAGGACTGTCGTGCCAGAGGTCTCTGCGGAGTTGTGTACCACCTTATAATAATTCACATGTCACACTACAAAGCTAATTGTAAAAAGAGGCTGGGATGCGACCCACACATCCCGTTTGTCGATTTGTCTTGTTTGTAGGTTTTCGTGTTCGGTTAAAAAAAATGTCAGTTGAAATAATCTTAAAAAAATTAAAATTACTAACGAAATTTTTCATATAAAGGAACAGTTAAGTTTGACAGTCTCGTTTTATTAAATAGTTTTTTAGTCGAAAACAAATTTTAGTACCATTTTTAAAATTTTTACAGATTGGATGAATGAAATTAATTTCAGAGATATCAAGAACCGAACATCAATTTTTACGAAATTTGCGTACTATTTTTATAAAAAAAACTACTGAATATCGAAAATAAATAAATATGTGAAATAAAAAAAGTTTGAGGAAAATATTTTTAATTTTTGAAAAGCTATTTGAGTCGAAAGTAAATTTTTATCATGTTTTAGTATTTTGTATTTTTGTTAGGTTTTTTTTTCCCAACATTTTTCAGAATATTGAAAACAATATTTCTTATAAGTTTAAATTAGTTAGAAGCCATAATCTTTGATATTTGAAATTTGATATCTTGAAAATGTCTCATCATTCTCTTACGAAATTGAAATGCGAAGGGTTATAAATAACTGCATATCAAAAATATTTTAAACTAAAATTTAAAAAAATGTATTACTAAACAATTAATTAAAAACAAAACGTTCCAAAGACTTTCAAATACAAATTTTGAAAAGTTAAGGTTATTTCGAAAAATCGGCGTTTAAATTTTTGAAAACAAACTTTTGTTTGCAGATTCAGATTTGAACAGACTTTATTTGGATGCATGAGAAAGTTCGTACGAACCAGTCGTTCAAAACGCATTATTTTTAGAATGTCAACCGAGATTAATTGTTATACATACAAATGTGTCAATGAATAAATCAGAAGAAGTTCAAAATATTTTCAAATCAAAGTTCTAAAGGTAAACCTAGATTAATCAGATCAAGTTTTAATTTTTTTAATTCCTTTTTAAAAGTTCCACTAGGCACTAAAGTTTTTTTGGTTTTCAAGATCGAGATCTCTCTTCATTTAATTCCCAACACTTCGTTTTTTTGCACTTTACTCTTAGCAATTCACTCTTTTTATTTCAAACTTCACACTTTACTTTTTTATATTAACTTTTCTATCTCGCATTTCGAGCTTTATAATTCACACTTTCATGCATGCTTATCACTCCACATTTCTCACTTCACACTTTAAATTGACAGCTTCCACTTCACGCTTATCACTTCGCACTTAACACCTCACAGCCTACAACCCACACCACGTACGTTGGCTTTGGACTTCGCATTCTAAAGTTAATTGTAATTAATGGACGTATAATGAGCGTATACGCCCTTTTTTCTTAATATAGAAAGTTTTGAATTGTTTTTGTTTTAAATTTTCGAGTGCATTTAGTTAAAATATGGAAATGTCCATTACATTTAGACTTTAGATGTTAACAAACATATCATTTCAAAGGCTGGATCTAGAAAAATCGAAGCATGCAATCTTGTGAGGTGCTTTTTGGCCACTTTTTTGTAAATTTTGAACGGTATCACGGCAATGCTTTCAGTAATGATGTTTTTAAATGCGTCTAGGATTTTGGGATTATTCTCCTACATGCAGTCTTCTGCTCTATGGAAAAAAATCTAACAGTGTCGAATCACATGATCGTTTTGGCCAATTGATGTGAAATTACGCGGTCAGGAAAATTCTCTCGTCTAGTGTGCTTTGTGCCTTTAAAACCTTGTACCAAAAACGGTAAAAAGAAGGTATACAAAATGTTTAATTACTGCAAACAATCAATAAATTCAGATCATCAGCAATACTTACAATACAATATTTAAGATTGGGCGTGTATTAGGATAACGCACACTTTACAGCCCTTAAGACATCTCTCTAAAATTTCAATGTTACAGATTGATCGGTCTATTATAATAAAAAAACATTAGGTGCCGTAACAGTCCGTTAACAACTAGAGCCTAATAACTTACAACTCTCCACCATTCCTGTGTGCAAGTTATGCTGTCAGAGATGGAGGGGACCTACGGTCTTAAGCCGAATCCGAACGTCTTATTTGAGAAAGTTTGAGCGCAAAGATGTGGCAAATACATCTACGGGTTTTTGAAATCACCCGAATACAAACTGGGAGCGATATAGGGAGGTACTAGCACAACTGCTTGATCAAAACCTTCTTAAAAGCTCCTACGGTACCATTCTGTAAATCATCTCACCCAAGCCTTAAATGAATCAATGAGATCTTCATGCCCTGTAACCATTTTAAAGGGTAAAAAGAAACCTCATTGGTGGCGTAAAGAACTAGAACCATTCAGAAAGAGCTGTCGCAAACTCTTTAACAGATCTAAGTACGCTAGATCTCCTTCTGACTGGGACTTATACAAACAAGCTCTAAAGCAATATAAAAAAGAATTAAGGAAGAGTAAGAGGTCTTCTTGGAGAAACTTTTGTGGTAAAATAGAAAATACTTCAGAAGCCTCAAAACTCAGAAAATACTCTCAAAAAGTCCAACAATACCCAGTGCTTTAAAGACAGAAGCAGGCACGTGGACTCTCACAGATGAAGAATCTCTTAATCTGTTATTAGACACCCACTTTCCAGGTAGCTCTAACATAATCAACGACTTAACATCAGAGTCTCTAGCTTCTACAAGCGATTTAGTTGATTTAATAACGCGGGAAAAACTGTAACGGGCTATAGACAGCTTTGATCCATATAAATCTCCAAGACCAGACGGAATCATTCCGGCCGAACTACAAAAATGCTCAGACATGATCATTTCACCATTGGAAATCATTCTGACAAGCTGTTTAAGGTTGAGATATATTCCCAAAGCCTGGAGAATGGCAAAAGTAGTCTTCATTCCTAAAGCAGAGAAACCCTCACACGTCAACCCTAAAGATCTACAACCAATCAGCTTATCATCCTTCCTTCTTAAAACCTTGGAAAGATTGATTGAAATTTACATCAGACATAATTTAAAACCATGTCTAATTTGTACAGCTCAACATGCTTACTCTAAGAGAAAATCAGTAGAATCAGCACTTCACTCGCTGGTACGTACTATTGAACATTCCCTCGAATACAAAGAATATAACCTGGTAGCGTTCCTAGATATTGAAGGAGCTTTCAACAACGTCAATTACCAGGCGATCACAACAGCAATGGATAAGCTGAAATTAGAGAAATCACTCATAGATCTTATAAGTCTCATGCTCAAAAGCAGGACAATAATTTATAACATGAGAAGTTTTACTGCCACCAGATCGGTGAATCGAGGCACTCCCCAAGGTGGAGTCCTTTCGCCTCTTTTATGGAACATGGTAGTAAACGACCTACTTACATCATTGGAAGCAGAGGGTTTCAAGGTGATTGCCTACGCTGACGAGCGACGTTGCGATATCCGTATCTGGGAAGCACCCCGAAGTTCTCTCGGAACTCCTACAAAATGCCCTAAACAGGCTAACTAAATGGGCTAAGCAATGTGGTTTGGACGTCAACCCACACAAAACAGAATTAATACTCTTTTCGAGAAGATATAAAATTCCTCAGATTAGCCCACCCAAGATTAGAGGAATATCATTAGGCTTTTCCGACCAAGCTAAATATTTGGGCCTCATTTAAGATAAAAAACTAAATTGGAATTCAAATATTAATGAAAGAGTAAAAAAGGCTACTGTAGCGCTTTTTACTTGTAAAAAGGCCATAGGGTCAAAATGGGCCTTCTTCCCAAAAATAACCCACTGGCTATACACTTTGGTAATCAGACCGATACTCATTTATGGAGCTATCGTATGGTGGACCGCACTGGACAAGATGGTAAATCTAAATAAGCTCATCAAAGTCCAGCGGTCAGCAGGAAGTGCTTTTAAACATAACACCACTTGACATCTTCTCCAAAAAGGTGGCTGCCAACTCATGTGTAAGGCCTAGAGCCACCTCTCAATGGACCAGCGACAATACTGGACATACTACTATTCTAGACTGTTTCAGATCTATCCCAGATCGCTTAGGGAGGTACTAGCACAACTGCTTGATCAAAACCTTCTTAAAAGCTCCTACGGTACCATTCTGTAAATCATCTCACCCAAGCCTTAAATGAATCAATGAGATCTTCATGCCCTGTAACCATTTTAAAGGGTAAAAAGAAACCTCATTGGTGGCGTAAAGAACTAGAACCATTCAGAAAGAGCTGTCGCAAACTCTTTAACAGATCTAAGTACGCTAGATCTCCTTCTGACTGGGACTTATACAAACAAGCTCTAAAGCAATATAAAAAAGAATTAAGGAAGAGTAAGAGGTCTTCTTGGAGAAACTTTTGTGGTAAAATAGAAAATACTTCAGAAGCCTCAAAACTCAGAAAATACTCTCAAAAAGTCCAACAATACCCAGTGCTTTAAAGACAGAAGCAGGCACGTGGACTCTCACAGATGAAGAATCTCTTAATCTGTTATTAGACACCCACTTTCCAGGTAGCTCTAACATAATCAACGACTTAACATCAGAGTCTCTAGCTTCTACAAGCGATTTAGTTGATTTAATAACGCGGGAAAAACTGTAACGGGCTATAGACAGCTTTGATCCATATAAATCTCCAAGACCAGACGGAATCATTCCGGCCGAACTACAAAAATGCTCAGACATGATCATTTCACCATTGGAAATCATTCTGACAAGCTGTTTAAGGTTGAGATATATTCCCAAAGCCTGGAGAATGGCAAAAGTAGTCTTCATTCCTAAAGCAGAGAAACCCTCACACGTCAACCCTAAAGATCTACAACCAATCAGCTTATCATCCTTCCTTCTTAAAACCTTGGAAAGATTGATTGAAATTTACATCAGACATAATTTAAAACCATGTCTAATTTGTACAGCTCAACATGCTTACTCTAAGAGAAAATCAGTAGAATCAGCACTTCACTCGCTGGTACGTACTATTGAACATTCCCTCGAATACAAAGAATATAACCTGGTAGCGTTCCTAGATATTGAAGGAGCTTTCAACAACGTCAATTACCAGGCGATCACAACAGCAATGGATAAGCTGAAATTAGAGAAATCACTCATAGATCTTATAAGTCTCATGCTCAAAAGCAGGACAATAATTTATAACATGAGAAGTTTTACTGCCACCAGATCGGTGAATCGAGGCACTCCCCAAGGTGGAGTCCTTTCGCCTCTTTTATGGAACATGGTAGTAAACGACCTACTTACATCATTGGAAGCAGAGGGTTTCAAGGTGATTGCCTACGCTGACGAGCGACGTTGCGATATCCGTATCTGGGAAGCACCCCGAAGTTCTCTCGGAACTCCTACAAAATGCCCTAAACAGGCTAACTAAATGGGCTAAGCAATGTGGTTTGGACGTCAACCCACACAAAACAGAATTAATACTCTTTTCGAGAAGATATAAAATTCCTCAGATTAGCCCACCCAAGATTAGAGGAATATCATTAGGCTTTTCCGACCAAGCTAAATATTTGGGCCTCATTTAAGATAAAAAACTAAATTGGAATTCAAATATTAATGAAAGAGTAAAAAAGGCTACTGTAGCGCTTTTTACTTGTAAAAAGGCCATAGGGTCAAAATGGGCCTTCTTCCCAAAAATAACCCACTGGCTATACACTTTGGTAATCAGACCGATACTCATTTATGGAGCTATCGTATGGTGGACCGCACTGGACAAGATGGTAAATCTAAATAAGCTCATCAAAGTCCAGCGGTCAGCAGGAAGTGCTTTTAAACATAACACCACTTGACATCTTCTCCAAAAAGGTGGCTGCCAACTCATGTGTAAGGCCTAGAGCCACCTCTCAATGGACCAGCGACAATACTGGACATACTACTATTCTAGACTGTTTCAGATCTATCCCAGATCGCTTAGACTATACCACCCCAAAAATGGTATTCGGTAAAAGATTCCATGTGTCCATCTCTTCAAGATCCTCCTGGGAAGAAGAGAGACCCCTGGAAGACGATTCAGTACACTTCTATACTGAGGGTTCAAAGACCGATCATGGAGTTGGAATTGGTATCAATCAATGCAGTGTATTCCAGGCCGAAGTAATGGCGATTAAAGAAGTACTATCCTGGCTAAAAGAAAACGTTATATCTTGTAAGGATATACGAATCTTCTCAGATAGCCAAGCCGCTCTTAAATCTCTCGCGTCTGTCTCCACAAACTCTCAAACAGTCCACGATTGTCGATCATCTCTGAATGAGATGACGGAACAGTTTAACATTCACCTCATTTGGGTGCCGGGCCACAGAGACATTCCGGGAAATTGCAAAGCCGATGAGCTCGCCAAAAACGGAACACTTCTGCCTCATATTAGACAAAAACATAACATAGGAACACCGCTTCCTACATGCAAATATCTTCTCAAACAATATGCTCTAGAAACAACAAATGCTAGATGGTCACAAAGTACGACCTGCCTAGCAACTAAGCAAATATGGCCAAGTATTGACTTAAAACGGTCAAAAGGCTTGATATCTTGCTTGATATTAAAAGTACGAAATGGTTTGTTTAAGTTCATTACTCTCCCATGAGTAACCTCATTAGTGGTATCACAATGGACCCTTGAGGTCTACGTGCGTCAATGACATCTGGGCAGCCACTCCAACCTAACCTAACCTAACCTATTTGAGAAAGCACTTTTCAAGACAAGAATTACTATTGCGGGATTCGTCAATTCCTCACAAGAGGCAGTACTCGTGAAAAAGACTTTAGATGGCAGAGGCAAGGATTGAACCCAAGACCTTTGGCATGACAGTCCTTCCTACGAACCATCACGCCGCGGGTACTACCTTTCTATTATGATTATCATATTCAACAAGTATACGTTTAGTTAACAGCTTTTTCAGTTTAAACACGCTTAACACATTGTTCGATTGTTTAGCGATGCATTATCGTAAATCGCAAACATTCAACTAATATTTTGACACTTCAAATGACAGCTGATTTTGACAGGTGTCAAGTGCCAGCGTTACTAACTTAAAACCCTCTTCATATTCTTAGGGGCATAATTAAATGTTCAACCTTTTAAACCAAAAACAATAACGTGCATAATTAACCTACATAAACATACATAATAAAAAATATATATGTAAGTAACGCAACTGATAAATGTCAATTTTTTGACGATAAAAAATACTGTGACCTTTTCTAATACAAGAATTAATCAACTGAAATAATTCTTCATCTGTTCGAAATAAATTACTTTTTAAACATAAATTCCTCCACCAAATTGGCATATTCTTCAAGGTTACTTATATGTGTACTTATTTATTCATACATGACTATATTTTATTCGTTTAAGGAAGTCACTTTCAACTCATTTCATTTTTATTCCTCCTAAGGGATCCTATACAAAGCACATTTGAGTCTAATTTATAACATCCCACGTTTTTTTCTTCATAAAATTATTTTGTTTCTTTTTTTTCGTAAGAATTTAAAGAAACCAACTCGTGAATAAAAAGATTGTTGATTCTCATCACACTGAAATATTACGAATTTTTCCCTTAAAAGCTTCACGCATCACCAAGCTTTTCCTTTCAAAAAATCCCAATCCGAAAAAGACACAAATTACATTTTATCCGGAATTTAAGAGAAAGGATATTTTTACTCCGAAATCAGAAGCAGGATATTTGGGATATTTGTATCTTTCGTGAAAAGGAAATTTCATTAGAAAGCTTTTCCAATTAACTTTTCCGTGTTGAAACTGTTGTGACATTCAGTTGTGTTTCAGTTGAAATTGAACGGTTAAACATAACGGTAATAGAAATCTCCCGAACAAATTGTAGTAAAACCCAAACCTCTAACCGGCTCGGCTTTACGAAATAAATATCCTTTAGCAAATTCAACAGTGGTGATAAAGTGTGGTATTACAAAGCCTTACGCTACCCTACAAACTTTACGGTCAAAGTGAAAAATATAACACGGTTTTTTGAATTCTATAAAATTTGGTGATTTTGTTTTTCTCTCACTGCAATTAGCATTCTCTCACTAACCAATAAAATATAACAACAAAAATATGTGACTTGTGGGAATTGGAATAAATTATAACTTAGTTCTTTCATACACATCATACACGAGTATCAGAAAGTCCTTGACGTTTATGAAATTTTAATAAACAAACAGAATATACACGTAATCTCATCGTCCTGTCCGCGTCGTCGTCCGTCCGACAGGATACCTCTAGGTATATATACTAACTTCAGACCTACTACGTGGACTTTCACTGCATTAAAAAGAAATGTACATAGTGAATAATTAACACGGTTACTTCGGTTTTTTTTTTTGTATTTTGTGCTTTTGTATATCCGTTCGTCCTTAGGTTTATTTTTTTTCTTCTTTCCACCATCTCTTTTGCTTCTCTCCTACCAACCAACCAAACAACCAACCTTTACCTATACCTAATCCATGTCTCTTGGCATACATAAGTACCTACCTGAAGTGAACTTAACTTACCACAAAATTCAACCAAACTTAGTGCAGTAAGTTACAATTTAAAAAAGCACAAAATAGCTAAAAGGACACCTATAAGGTCCTTGAAAGTTACTACTTTATACATATATGTACTTGTAGATACATATACTTGTGCCTGGTGCTTTAAAAATAGATTTGCCCTTTTGTTAAAAAAAAACCTCAAACCCTTAAACTACAACAACACGAGGACCGACGACGGTGCGGTCTGTGGTGGTAGGAGCTTTCTAACATTTCTACCAATGTTGACAGTTATTAGTCAATCCTCAAATATTCAAAACGTTATGGAAATTTAATGTTCGGATTTGAAGTGTTGCCGGCGGATTCATCACACAGCACAAAAAAGGATACCACAGTGGAGCGAAACAAGAAATTTGATGTAAGTACAATAGAACCTTTTTTTTTTTGTTGAGTTGTTGGGATAAGAGATCCTCTTGGTCCTCGCTTATGGGCTTGCTTGGGCTATGCTAACGGAGACGGAGACAAGGACTCGTCATTATACAGCAGCGAGAGGAAGAGCAATCAGCATCACAGGAGAAGAGGTTGCCGCAATCGCAATCCGCATTAGTCTCGCGTAGGTCCTTGGTGTGTCTTTTATGTATACAGAGACGACGAGTCCTTTTTTGTTCTTGTTCTTCTGTTGACGGACGGGACGGGGAGGTAAATCCGATGGATGAAGTTTTTATTTTGAATTATTCAAGAGGAGGATGACGCGGAGTATAACTGCGGTATTGTCCTTAAAATCATCTTCTCTTCTGGTCCTCCTGTCGTATGGTGTATGCATAGAGGTAAGATATCCATTATAAGTGCAATGCGCCTATCATGCCATTACCATCGCACCATCATCCTCATCATCATCGTCATCGTCATTTCTGCAGTAGAGGGGTTCTTGGTACTCGGTTGGTGTCGTGTCATGTCTGAGTCCTTGCGCGAGGTTGAATGCGAAGCAAGCGAATAGAGCGAGCAAACAATGACTATAAAATAATAGAGAATACGAAACTAACTTATATCCGCCCTGGGGATATCACTGGAGATATATATGGAGAAAAGCACAAGGATAACACACTGAGTGGATTTTCTTCTTTTCTCGACTGTATACACGGCACGGCTGAGGATGATGTTGATGATGATGATGTGAATCCAGGATTCAGTCGAATAGTCAGCTGGAGGTTGATTTTTTGCTTTGTTTCAAGTGAGAGATGGTTTTGAGACAGTGGAGTTTTAAGTGTCAAGGATATGAATTATGATTCCATTCTTTTCTGCCGTGACATTTTGCTGTACTTTACCTCTACCCTTGTTGCAGTTGATGTGAATTTCCTTTATATACTCCACTTGTTCGTTTATATGTTCGTTTGTATATAAGATTTTCTTAAGGCCAATTTAATTTTATTGTTTTGTTGAACAAGTTTTTCTTTTGTTCATTGTGGGGATTAAATTGCAAGGTTTTCTTTTTCTCTCTCTCTACATCAGTTTTAGTTCTCGTTTTCGTCCTCGTTGTCGTTGTTGTGTCGCATCTCTGAACATTTTCAGGATGATGGTGTTTTTTTTTGTTTTCTTCGTGTTGATTATCCACTTTTCTGCACAAAATCTGGTATGGGACATAGGAGTCCTTTTCATGGAAAACACGTACCTACACTACAAGGAAGTTGAGTGTTGAAAATTGAAAGGAAAATAAAAAAAACTAAATAATGAGGAATTTTTGTTGAGGGAATCCACATCTTAGAATTCAGAATAAAATTTTACATAGTGTGAGGGTAAATAATTTTATTCTTTTTTTTTTATGAAGTTTTGAAAGATTTTTTAACACATTTCAACGCCGCCATCTCCAACGCTCCAATGGGTAGGAGGGTTGAAGTAGACAGATGGAAAATTCAACGAAATATATCATCCAATTGCTTTTAAATTAACTTAAAGAATGATTCATACAATGGTTCTGCATTGATTTTTCA
Source organism: Eupeodes corollae (assembly GCF_945859685.1). NCBI lineage: Eukaryota > Metazoa > Arthropoda > Insecta > Diptera > Syrphidae > Eupeodes > Eupeodes corollae. The sequence continues at coordinate 141,708,151 of NC_079148.1, read as the reverse complement.
ATTTAGAATATTTTAAGGAAATAAAAAGAACGAAATGTAATTATGTTTTGGAGTGAGTTTTATTTATTTTAAATTTGTATCTTCTTATAGAAATCAAGCCTTAGTTGAAAAGAATGAAAAGAAGAACTTTCTCAAAAGGGAAATAGTTTATTTTTTAAATTTTAAGAAACAAAATTAGATAAAGTAAAATAAATTCCCTTTTTTATAGGTAAAGTTCCATTTCATAAAAGTCTGAACGTTTCTAGTTTCAATAATTAAAGCTAAAAGGCTTTTATTTAAAGAGTTTTGCAGATAAGATAACTATTTAAAATTGTATCAGTTAAATGTCCCTGAAATGCTTCAATCAACATCTTAATTTTTTAAGGAGAAATATATTGTCAAGACTGGGCACTTGGGTCGAACAAAATCTCATTGAGTTGTAAGTTAAAAAAAATTATCAAGATTAAAATATAAAATAAAATCTGTCAAAATTTAAAACGGTTGAAATCACCAATATTTGATATTTGATTGAAAAACCAAGTTTTTTTTTGTAAAAAAAACTTTAATTTAAAAAAAAATTAACCACATGTTGAAAACTTCATCTTTCCTTGAGTAAAATTATTCTGGAGGTAGTATATGTTCTTATTTCTAAAGCTACTATTAAATAGTTAATTTAAAAGGTCAATCGTAAACTTTAAATCTTTGACGAACAAATGACATCACATTCTGTCCCAAGGGTGCCGTCGTGTGATGGTCAAAGAAAAATGCTGTCAAGGCATTGACTAGCACATTAAAGCTCACATTGACACACATTTTTAAGACAACTTTTAACAATGTTTTAAATTATTGTATAGCAGAAAAGTAAGCTCTCATCCGGTTTGGTATAATAAACTAATATCAAATTTGAAAAATGCTAAAAATACAGCTTTTAAAAAATATAAAGAAAAACCTTCCGATGATTTGTTTTTTCTCATTTCAGGAAAGAGTTTGTTTTTCTTTCAAAATTTCTGTATTGTAGTCAAATTCATTAAGTAATCTGAGGCCATCTCCAACATCTTTTTGGAAATTTATGAATACTAAACGAAGTTCTACTGGATTTCCAACAACTACGTTTTTTGGTAATAATAAAACTATTGATCCGAAAATGATTGTAGATTATTTTGGACAGTTTTTTGAAAGTATTTATAACTCTTCTACATATTTAACAATAAATTATCAATATATTAATTCCTTGCCATCTATTTTTGATTGTTCTAGTATATCATTTGACTTAACTGATATTGAAGATGCAATGCTTAATCTTAAACCTAAGAAAACTGCAGATATATTAGGATTTGTTCCTATTGTTTTTCGTCATTGTGCAAGTTCTCTTTCTGTTTCGCTATTACATCTATTCAATGAATCTATTTTCCAAACAAAAAAAAAAAACTTAGTAACGAAGTATAGACCAATAACTAAGCTACCTGTTGTTCCAAAGCTTTTAGATAGCTTTGTTCAAGATAAATTAAAATCTATCATAAAGCACCATGTAAGTAAATATCAACATGGTTTTTGGAAAAACAGGTCTACTTATTCTAATCTAGTAGAATTCTACAATGATGATAACAACGAATATAATTTCTGAAATTCCTTACCAAAAAAAATCTAATCTAGTAGAATTCACAAATTTTGTCATTAATACTCTGGACGATCGAAAACAAGTTCATGTGATTTATACAGACTTTGTAAAAGCCTTTAGTAGGGTTAATTTACACATTCTCTTAAAATAACTTCAAGCGTATGGCTTCCATGGACCACTACTTCAATGGTTTTCTTCATATTACCTTGGTCGAAAACTATATGTAAAGATCGGAGACTTTTTCTCAAAAGAGATTAAGGTAACTTCTGGTGTTCTAGAAGGTAGTCATATGGGTCCTTTATTATTCTTACTTTTTATTAATGATCTTCCGAATTGTCTTTAAAATTCTCATTGCCTTATGTATGTGGATGACATAAAGTTCTTTTCTCGAATTTCTAATTTAAATGAATGTCTTCAGGTTCAAAATGATCTAAATTCATTTGTCGATTGATGCGAGTCAAATGATTTGTTGTTAAATGTTGACAAGTGTGCTTGTATGACCTACAATTGAACTTTGTTAAATATTATTCCAAACTATTCATTAAATAATTTACCGTTAAAAGTAGTTGAAAAGTTCAACGACTTGGGCGTTATTTTTTATTTTAAATTGAAATTTAACTTACATATTAATTATATTGTATTCAAAACAAATTCCTTACTTGGATTCGTCAAAAGAAACCCATTGGAATTTAAGGACCCTAACACCATTTAATCTTTAACTGCAGTATTATGCGTCCTGTTCTTGAATATAACTGTGTTGTACGGAGCTCTACAACTGAGTTTAATAAAAAGAAAATTGAAAATGTTCAAACAAAAAAATAGAGAAGGTTTCCTTCATTCTTATAATTCGAAATGCCTATTACTTGGAATACAAACTCTTGAGTCGAGAAGAAAGTGTTATGTTTATTCTTGACATTTTGACTTCAACTATTGATTGCTAGAGTTTTGTTTTAACTAATTGCATCTGTAGGCTCCTTCCATTTTTTTAAGAGCCAGACCGCTGTTATCAATTGATTCCCATCATACGCTATGTAGACAACGTGAAGCGATTTCCACAAGTTGTAATTTATTTAATATGTTTTATTCTAATTTAGATACATCAATGTCCAAAAACTTATTTAAAAGCCGATTATTCACTTTAAATATTTATTTTTTTTCAATTTTTTAATTTTATATAGAATATGTAATAATATGTATTTATAAATTGAATATAATAATATATGTAATTAATTTGAAATCTGTTGAATGTAAATTCGTAGATTTATTGCTTAAATAAACTGGTTGACTCTAGTTTGTAACTGTGTAATGTGTTAGTCGATGCTATTGGGCCCCGATGATTTGTTTTTAGGACTTGCAAGGACTGTGTCCCAACTTTACAGGGCAGAATTTTATACGAAGTCAACGCATATTTTTGATAAATTTCTATAGCAACGTACAATGAGGAATATAAATTGAAAGTTTGGTTTGTAAATTAATTTTAGAATATAAATGAGTTTTATTTTTGCTTGTTTTGTTTCTCGATGATTTAATAATAATTTCTTTCATAACCATAAGCCTTGAAAGAACGACTGATAGTGCAGTGATAGACTAGCAACTGTCAAAGCTCTATCTAACTCTTCATGTATGTTAGCCATTGATTTTGTAGCTATTAATTAAAAATAGTTCAGAAAGAACAGCAAATATACACCCGTAAGATTTAAAATAACTAATTAATGAATTCTATTGATTAGAATCGAGGCAGCGATTAATCCGTTTGTCCAAAATCCCCAAAATCAGTGCTGAGATTAAAGTCATGCTTGCCTTAAATGGACTATTACTTAGTTTTCGAGCCCTTCTTTTCATTTAGAGATATTTAAAAAGTAAATTATTTGTAGCGTTTGATCAGATGGAATCAAAGTTAAGAGTTGTGAGTTTATACACTTAACAAAGTTGTGGTCCCCTTTGAGTTAAATATATTTTCCTACAAAAACAATAATACTTTTACTGTTTGACTTCTTTTGTTTATTTGTTCTTATTAATAATACAAATTTAAACTAATTTTCATAAAAATTCCACTCTTGGGAAGAGAAGTTCAGCTCGAAAAAAAACCCTTACTCTTCAAGTACATCTTTTTGATTTGTTTTTAATGCGACAAATTCTTAGAAGTATTTAAGGGGCTTCTTTAACTTTTCTTAGAATTTGTCTGCCATACATTTTTATTTCATAGTTATAGAATTAAAAACAACCCAAAGAATTATACTTATATTGTACCGATGTAAATATTTTTTTCTCAGCCTAAAAATAAAAAAATAAAAATAACTTCTACTCACATAAACATTATTTTGTCAACTCATGTGATTGTAAATGTTTTGCATGTCAGCGCGTTGACAGAGTTTTCTTACCGTCACACACGCGTCAACGCATTTTGGAACAACATTGACAAAGGGTGTCATTCGTGTAAAAGTGTCAACGTTTTAATCATTGAAGGTGTGAACTTTGACACATAAAAGTTTGATGTATATTTATTGTTAGCTTTTTTGTATTTATAACAAATTACTATCAATTCAAATTTATAAGATTCACAACATTTTCTTATACGTCGTATTGTAAGACATAAATAAATTGAAGTCGATCATATTTCAGAAATCATTTCTGCTTGTTTTGATGTTATCGATGTTCTTATCTGTACATTTATTTGAAGCCGATGCCTCTACTCGATCTCAAAAAATAGCTAACGAAAAGAGGTACTCTGGCAAACAGACATATCTCGTAAGACATATTGTAGACAAATGTCAAACAATTTAATTTTAAATTGGACCGGTTTAATAACTTCCAATGTAAAGTTCAGAACACACAAGACTTTAAAAATATCAATTTTTTTAAGTACATTGACAAAACCAAATTTTAATGTCATCAAATTAATTTTGTATCGTCGTTTTGGTGACAAACCACTACTGTTTATAAAAGTTTTTACTCAGCCAACTTATTGTTTTTAACTTTCAACTGAAATTTTTTGTTATAAGACCGATTTTTAACTTGACAAAAGAAATTGAGGTATAAAGCAATTTAGTGGTAGCTCAACAAAAAAAGCTTAGACTCCAATTTTTGGGAAGTTTCCTGAATGTCAATTTTATTTAAACTGTACTCAATTAAATTTTTGATCAGTTAAAGAAAAAAATGTTAACATTTTCTTAACTCACACATGATCTAACATTTGGACAAACATTTGGCTGTCTTAAAAAAGCAAGCCAAAAGAAAAAAGCTTATATGTGTGAAATGTTCAGCCCTATCCTGAAATATATCGTTATATGAAATTTGTATCAGTTCCGAAAAACTGTATCATGAAATCCGTTCGTAATGCAAATTGTATGAGATTTTCCACTACGAACGGAATTCATGATAGGGCTGAAGATCATATCCTACAAAGTCAGATTTCTTATTTTAATACACAAATATTTGCCAACTTTATCACTTAAGAGGAAATAGTGAAATATTGTGATTTTTGATTTTTTAAAAATTATAAAAGAAACTATTTTTCTCCATGGCATTGTTTTTTTCACAAGAAAAATTGTTTAAAAATATTAATATATTAAATGGACTTTCAGAGAGCATCCATAATAGGTCCAAACATCGATTTAAACATAAGAATTTATATATCGGCATGGAGACAAATTGCTCAGCATCATATTTGCTTGGTCATAGATTATAAGCTCTTAGTCTATATTCAAACTGTTAAAGAAAGTGATTATTTTTTTGATTTTAAGCGGTGTTACTTCCATGGAATGAATTTGTTTTTGAGTTCATTACCAAGGTTCATTCATAGTAGATAGCCAAGATCTGGTCCAAGCTTTGGTACCTTTTAAAACTTACTTAAAGCAGGCATATGATAGCTTTATTCTGAAAGAGTTTAGTAAAACTAACTCCAATCCAGCATGGTTCAATGATAGCCTTTCCAAGCTTAAGAATAAGAAAAACAAAGCACCTTTTGGTGCGTTAAATAAATGTTTTTGTACCAATTTTGTATCATAAACTGAATCCAAAGTAAAAATAGACAGCAAAATCTTAACAAGCTGATCAGGAAAACATTTTGCATATCTCCAATTCCAATATTTAAGTTATCAGTTATTCCAAAAATATGTGAAAAAATTATATGTGATAGAACCATTTTTCTAACAAAACAAATTGTATGTGATACTCAACATGAATTTCTAGGTGGGAAATCTACAGCTACAAACCTCACTATTTTGTGTGATTCTACTGTCAGAGGTTTCAAAAGTGGTCTTCAGACTGACATCATTTTTACTGACTTTGCCAAAGCATTCTATAGTGTTAACCATGAAATATTATTTCACAAATCGTCTAAGCGTGGTTTCCACTCCATATTTTTAAGATGGCTACATTCATACTGGGTAGAAACCATTTCGTGAAGATAGGTGGATTTGTTCCGAGATGCATAAAGGTAGCCTCAGGTGTCCCTCAAGGAAAGCACATTGGTCCATTGCTTTTTAAACTGTTTATCAATAATATTCTGAACATTTTCCAATCCTCCAGGTATCTGATATATGCTGATGTTGTAAAGATTTTCAGCACTATCTATTCTGTAGCTGAACCCCACCTATCACAAGAAGATGTGTGTGAACTCACATCATGGTGCGATACAAATCTTCTTAATTTTTAAATGTAGATAAACGTCAAAGTTTAACTTCCTCAAGAAAAATTGCACCGATTGTTTTTGATTATACTTTCAATAATATAATATGAAACAAAGTAATTCATAGGAAGTATGAAGAAGTCATAGTAGATAGGAAGTTAACACTTAGTAATCAAATAAATTTTGTAGTCAATAAAGCATTAAATGTTGGGTTTTTTTAATAAGAACTCTTAAATGTCTTTATATAAAATTTGCAAGATCAACTATTGAATACTGTTGCGTCGTTTGTAATCCTTATTACGTTAATCATTCTTTAAGGATTGTATTATAGTGATAAATGATTTAATTATTCGCCACATTATTTGTCCTGTTTTACAAACAAACTTTTATTTTCCATTTTCGGTAGAATTTTTCAAAAAGAAATGTTGGTAAAAACTTACTTATGCATTGCATCAGAGAAACCAATTGTGTTATTGATGAAATTGATATTTTCATGTACTGTTTGCGTGACACTTTTTAAAAAATTAATTATTAATCATTGTGTTATTATTTAATGTATGCTTTCTGTATTTTTCTTGTATTTAATATTTACCTTTATTATATTTATAAATCTAAGTGATCTAAAAGAGAATGTTTAAAAATTTGTGATGAAGGGGGACCACTCTTTTTATTTCGAAGGCTAATTTAAAAACTACCCTTTAAGAATTTATCAATTTCTGACAAAAGCAAAGTATCGAAGAAAAAAAAATAAAGGTGTAAAATCAAGGATTGAATCCATCCAGAATATCTTCATTAATATTTATTCCGTAGAATGTTTTTTTTAAATTATTTTTCCTTGGTCCATACGTAAGGTTGGGATAAAAAGTGTAACACCACCTAAAGAGTTCCATTTCTTCGAAATCCAATTTCAAAAAGCTAAAATGTTTACTAATTTATAAATTTCCAATTCCAAATGATAAAAAATAACAAATGTCAGTGTTGTACATAATATATGTATTATCAAAACCATTTAAATCAAATTTACTGAGATATTTTCTGGGATCCAATTCACACCCTATATACACAAAACATCAGGTAGTCCTTCTTGGAAGGAACTGACAAATTCTCAAGAAATATTTCCTTCCATTTAAAATCGATTGATATAACTTTATGGGTTTTCTTTATTCTTGTTTAAAAATCAATACACCAACAAGAATGCTTTAATGTTAATTCATTGACCCAAAATGCATAAATTTCAGAGTACATATACGCTTAGTCCAAAAAGTTTGTAATGAATTTTAATTTATTAATGAAAAAATCCAAAGCAATGATTTGAAGAAATCACAATTAAATTGCTCTCCTCGTTTTGATTCTGTTTCTTGTTAACTATTTCACTGCAATTTACTTCTAAAAATAAAATGATAGCTTGTAATTTGTGTCAATAACTTAAATACCCTTCTAACATAAATGAAACTATGCAATGTAACTATCTTCAGCTTTTTCTCAGTAATCTCTATGAAATTAAAAGCCTATAAACTAGAAACCCAACTATACATTAATAATTTGAGATTCTTTTGCATTAATTCCTCCCACCTCTCAAAAGACACAAAATAACAAACAAAACTTGAGAATAAAAAAACAGCAAAGTCAAATTAAAACCGGAGTCTCCCAGTGTCCTTATACTCCTTTCCATTATAAAATATTTTACAATCTGAAGAAGATAAAAACAAAAGACACACAATCATCATCATCTGCATCATGATCACATTCTACGGAAGCAATCAGCAACATCCCGAAATGAAATGTGAAACACCACCATTTTCCTTTTTACCCACTTTAAAAAAAGATAATTTATTCATGCATTCCCATTTGTAAATACCTTCGAGCACTCTTGTCAGTCTGTTTAAAATAAAAGGATATTCATGTTCATTTTTCTCTGTGTTCTGTGTTTCACCAAAGAAACAAAAACAACATTAAATTGTGTGAAAATATACAACAAAATAAAAAAAAAACAAAACAAAACTGAATGAAATGAAAAAACACACAAACAATTATATAAAGAGCCTTTTTGGTACACTCGGGCGTATGTGGAACATTTTTAATGTTTTTGGTACTTCATTTTATTTGTGTTCTCATTTTACAGAAAATACAAAATGCAAAAACAACACAAAAATTACGTGTGTTCTTTCATCAAAATGTCAAGTGTGTGTGAATAACTTAAGTAAAAGAGCATTTATTTCACTTTTAACTTTAAGAGATACATTTTTGTTTGCACCAATACAAAAGGATATCCACCTTGCGTTTCTCTAGGTTGCGTCAACCACCCCCAACCCCATAACCACGACTACCCCAAAAAACTAAATAGGTATCTCACGCGCGTATCTTATTTCAAAAGGAACATATTACAAGGATGAGGATGATGATGATGAGAGGAAATTCACGTTTAATGATTTGGAATTTCTTTCCACTTGCGATATTCAATTCCTCTTTTAATTCAAGGATACAAATTCAAATTGAAGGAAAGGATATCCTGATAATTTGTTTTATTGATTTTTGAATTATTCACAAAGGAATGTATATAACTGTGTATATGGATTATTTTTCTCCCTCTCTTGCTGTCTTCTAAGTCGAAAAGTTTTTCGTGTATTTCTCAAGTATTTTGGAATGTAAATTCAAACATTTCTTTTTATTCAATACTTGTTTATATTTTTAGCGAGAAGACAAAAAAAATCATTGAAACTTTAAAAATACTGTAAGGATATTTTTTTTCTCTGTGCATAAAATGAGAGAGGAAAAATTCAAGACAAGAAGGATTGAAATTTCGTTGTTTGCCTTGAATATGTTTTGTTATGCATTTTTTTTATTCTCAGCAATTAAGGATTTTGTTTTGCATTTTAGTTTAGTTTGGTTTGGTTTCGTTTTTGAAATATGGTTGAAATGTGGGTTATTTGTAAATATATAAAGCAATAAGAGTTTTCGATAAAGAATTGAATTTTTATTTAATTGGTTTTTATAAGGAATTTATTTTGACCAGGACGAGGAAAATTTAAAACTTTTAAATTGATTGAATTGATTTATTAAATTTTTTGGAGATTCTCATATTTTTTTAACAAGTCAAAGGTAAAGTAGACTGGGAATTTGGGAAAAACGTAAATAAATAAAAACTAAATTAAAAATGATAACCTTGAATTTTTTAAGTATGAAGTTAACAAAAGTTGGTTCAAAAAAATAGAGAAAACATACAGAAGCCCTCAAACAATATTAAATTTTGTCCAAAGACGAAAAAGAGAAAGTTTTGTCTTAATTGTAAGTCCATCCATTTTTTTAAAGGTTGAGAGTTTTGTGGATGATTTGTTTACTAAATAATTTGACTTTGAAATGTTGGTCATTGATTTTAAATTATGACCATAAGAAAAATTACATGTTGCAAAAAATTATGTTTGAAAACTGATTTATTTTTATCTTATGCCGTATGTATTTTTATTTCATTACTATCGCTTGAATGTTAAACCATAGTTTATAGAAAGATTTCTGTACGTAAGTTTGAGATACTTAAATTGTTAAATGTGCATAAGGGGCTTTCAAATAGGTAAGAACAAGCATTTTTTTGTATAGCACTTTTGAAAGAACTTAACAAATTGGTGAGATTCATACTGATAACTCATTGATTCCTATTAAAACGTTCAAATGCTTTTTATTGTAATAAATAAATTTAGTAGTAAATTTAAAGTTTTAGTGTTTTCTGTTTTGAGATATATTTGAGAAGTTAATCCCATATAGAAGTATTTTTGTAGATTTGCAATCTTTTTAAAAACACTGCTTTCAAATGTTTCTAAATATTATGTGATTTTTAGTAAATCGTGTTTTTTAGACGTGTGGCTTTCAAGAAGAAATAAAATGCATATAATTTAATGTTATGGTCAAGTATTTCGCTAGATTATAAAGATAAAGATTTTGGGTAAGTGGATGCGTCTGCTAGCTCAAATAAATTTCAGCCGAGAAGCCAAAAGTTTTCCCCAAAAATTGTTCTTTTAGCGTGACACAAACCGTACCAATATTTTGGTAATACGTTTTTACGATTTGCAAACCTTGTTCAGGAGTAAATTTGTTTTTCGTGAAATAGCAAACCAAACTGATCATAAATCAAGTGACAGCTGTCAAAGAGATCACCTTCGAAAAAAGTACTGCTAGATTGAAAACCTTACGTCTAAGAAAGTACTCATTGTTTTTTACTCCAATTTCACTGTAAATTGTATCTTTTTTAATTTGTAATAAAATATTAAGATATTGACACCAAGATGTTGTACAAAATTAAAGAGATTGAAGGGAATATCTTTCTTTGTTTTTAAGATTTGTTAGTTTTGTAAAAACATTTCAAATAGATTTTTCTAAGAAAACTAGGAAAACCCGGCAAACTCCTTTTCGCTATCAAGTGGCTTCGTTTTTTCTAACATTTCGTTTGGGGATTAAAAGATGAAGAAAAATTGTTTGTTTTGTTTTATATTTGAAAGGGAATAATTGTATTTCATTTCACAACAGTAATGAATTCTTTTTGATTACAAAAATGAAGTGTAATTTAGTTGAACTTTTCTAAGCAAAGAATGAAAGTGAATCCAAAGTAAATACTGAATCGAAGCGTTATACTTGTCCCCAAATTTACGTTTCATTGAAGTGCTTTTTGGTAAACACATTTTTTTTTGTTTTTTGGTCTGACCTTAACACAAACAATGCGGGTGGTTTCCCAACTCACGAACATCCAACGTATAGCTTCCCATGTGAAAAACAATGATTGTCTATCACAAATCGATTGGCCTTTCGACTTATTAATTGTCATTGCGAACGCAAGGCGAAGCGGAATTTGCAATCGTTTGAAGTCAAATGGAAGATCAGTCGGAATCATTGGTACTCCAGGAATGCATAGATTTTCACCTGCGTACTTTCCGTTAATAATGATTGCCTCAATCATCAATTACTGGCCACGTCTGCCTGAAATCGCCTGTCAACAATATCATCAAGTCGGCAAAGATGTTGTTACTTCATCGAAGATCCTTCAGTGTGAAGTTAAGTGCTTCAATTGATTTCTTATGTGCTATTTTACTCATCCCAAACAATGAGCTTGCATTGCATCAACCATTTTCCTATGGCACTGGATCGGGAAATATGGCATGTTGGAGTATGAATTGTGTTTAAATTGAGTGGCAACTTAAGCGCAGAATGCGACCGCCAGATGATGCTGACGCCAAAGCTATGTCACATCTTGATCTCATAGTGGCCAAAATCAATGAACTGCTAAATGTTTACCCTGTTTCTCCAGGTGCGTCAGGAAGAATAGATCACCAGTATTATTGTCCACTGCTTGCATTAATGTTTCGTATACTTGTTTGTTGATGTTCATTCAGCAACGGCACATTATTTCGAACCAATTCCTGCAATGTTGCAGCTCTCGATTTAATTCTTGGTTCAATGCATCGTGCATCGATCAATTTGGCGCAATCATTCCTACTTCAATCAGTAGCTTGTTTGCAATAGTCAAGCATTGATCCTAAATCAGAATCATTCCTTCATTGTAGATTTCATTTGAAGTCTCTGACATTTCTAGAGTTATGGTTGACTAAAAAAGTTTCCCAAAGAAAGCTTTAATTTAAAGTATAGGGCCCTTAAAACGTCAAAAAATTTAAAAATTTTCAATTCCACAAATCGGAAGTTTTACAATAGCTTTCTATGGGAAGCTAAACACGCACAAACAGGCATATCTTTTAAACCCTTTGATATAGGTTGTAAAGGCCTTTAAACTTCGTCAAAGTTTTTAAACTACAACTAACTGTACTTAATCGGACCTTTTAATATACCTTCCTATATAAAGTTAATATTTATTTTACAAAAAATAAAAAACAGATTTTTTGAATCTCAGATCTTAAGAACAAAGTTCATTTAAAATGTTTGTTCATACTATACAAAATATTGTTTCATTTGATAAAGCTACAAATATTCAATTGACATTTTTTCTGCCAAAAACTGAAAATATTATTATTAAGAAAATTTAATTTGAAACATTTTTACAAAAAAAAAATTAAATTGTACCAATTCTAAATTTGTTTAATTTCTTGATTTTTTTCACATAAAAAAGCTCTACCTTCAATTTATTTTTCCTTTTTTTTATGTTGTGCGTGCTCTAAAGGGGTTATGAATACCCTTATAGTGATTAAACACAGTGCGAGCAATTAGGAAATGAGGACAGGATTAGAAAGAAGAAACCGATGCACATTGGTTTTAAATGGCTACACATTGTAATGAGTGAGAAATATTGAGTCAGGTAAAGCAGTGCGGCTAAAGAAAAAATCTCTATGAGACCTTGCGGCGGTGTTCAAGAGAAGCAAATGTCTCGGTAAGAGAACGATCTTCAATCATTTTTAGAGCTCTTTTTTCAATTCTATCCAGAAGACTCAAGTACCAGCCCCAAGTTAAAGTTAATTTAGACCAATAATGCTTGTAGTAACTTTTCAGTTGTCATTAATTTTAAACTAAGAAATAAGGCATGGAAAACGTATCTCAAAACTATGTCTCCAATCAACTATTCTTTTTATGTTGAACTCTTTAACCAATTTAAGTCTCTTTCTAATTTTTTATATGCTTGTAATATTACTGATATGAGCACCTCTTTGAAAGAGAATCCTAAAAAATTTTGAAATTTTGTAAATCCATAGAAAAAATCAGATGGCTTTCCAGTTAACTTCACTTACAAGAACCTTTCGTTAGATAAAACTGTTGATATCTGTGACACTTTCGCAACAAATTTCTGTGAGTCTTCACTAGTCTTAGAAATCTAGCTGTAGTCACATACCTGTGCTACAGAGTACGCTCCATGATCTTATGGTGGATAGTACTAAAAAAGTGTAGTTATGCTTTAGCTGAACCCCTTACGTTCTTATTCAAACTTTCTCTAAAAACAGGCAAATTTCCCAGTATATGGAAGAAGTGATTTCTAACACCAATTTTCAAGAAAGTTAACAAGTCGGATATAAGCAATTATACAAGTCCATTGCACAGCTTTTTGCATTCCTAAATTGTTTGAACAAGTTGTTTGTGATAGTGTAGCATTTTTTAGTAAGAATCTCATTTGCAAACAGCAACATGGTTTTGTGAAAAATGATCAACCGTTACAAATCTCCTCACATTCTCAAACATATTTTGTTTGTTCAAAAGCTTTAGAACTAGGTTATGATGTTGACTGTGTATCACCAACTTTTCTAAAGCTTTTGACCAACTTAGCCACGGAATTATTTTATTTAAACTTAAAGCTTTTGGTTTTCCACAATTTTTCTTAGATTGAATCAAACCATATGTACCTTGAAAACAGATCCTATGGGGAAATTGTCATTCTGAACCTAATGTTGCTCAATCTGGTGTTCCCCAGAGAAGCCATTTTGGCCCTTTTCTGTTCATCCTGTCTATTAACGATGTATCGTCATGTCTTCGTTCAAGTGAACTTCTCATTTTTGCTGATGACATGAAGATTTTTAAAATAATAAAGTCTACCCATGATCGTATTCTTTTACAAGTGGACATTGATAGTTTCACATTTCGGTGTGGGAAAAATAGCCTTTCACTCAACCCTTTAAAATGTCAGACGATAACTTTTACTAAAAAACTAATCAGTAGCGTATTTGATTATTGTATATGACAGTAAAGCTCTGTCGTGTCTCCAAATTTAAAGATTTAGGTGTTCACTTCTGTTCCAACTTAGAATTTACACGAAACATTAATTTTATTGTCAATAAGGCAAGTTATATGTTTGGTTTTATAAAACGCTGGGCAAAGAAGTTCAATGATCACTATGTTACTGTTTCTTTGTACAATTGTCATGTCCGTCCCCATCTTGAATAAGCTTCGCAGGTGTGGACTCCTTATTACGATATTCAAAGAAAACACATTGAATCAATTCAACATAATTTTATTCGTTTTGCCCTAAAGAGTCTTCCTTGGGATGATCCTTATGATCTGTCTCCCTATGAACATTTCTACTTCTTCAAATGCAATCTCTCCATCGAAGGCGTGTTAATAATGACTAAGTATTTTTTCATCAACTCAATAATGGTGAAATGGATGCACCTTATTTGATATCTTGTGTACATTTGAATTACATTACCGAGGCGGAACTCATCAACTATGTTCTTTTGACTTTATACATATTGACTTCTATAGAACTAACTATGGTAAAAATGAAGCCTTAAGTCGAATGAGCATTTTATTTAAAACTTTTTGAAATTTTTTTGAATTAAGATTTCCATTACAATCAATTATACAAATTGTTAAGATTCAGCAATGGAAAGTTATGAAAGTTTCCCGCATACCGGCCTCTTTCTCAAACGTATTTTAACCTTTAGTAGACGCACTCAAAAGTTCGTCAAACTTATGGTTTATTGATTATGATTGTTTTGAAGGTCCTTTCCTTCGTCAACTGTAATGTTGCAAAATTGACATTTACAAATCTATGTATATGACCCTATTCATAGTACTAATAGCCCACGTTTTCTAATAAATAAATTATTAATATAAACGAACTTTCTTGACTCTTATGATATATATTCATAAGAGTCACGTGGATGTGCATACAAAATCATAAATCAATATCTATTTGATCTGATCCTTAATAATCTTCTTCAATTATACACAAAAATTACATACCCAAATGACCAATTTCCGTCTCGCAGGCAATGATATCATTATTATAAAATTATTCCATGTCCTTGGATCTAAGGATAACTTCACTGATGAATATAACTAAAACCAATAAACACAATCATGTGTGTTTATGTCACAAATGGTGCTAATATAACTTTCACATAATAGTTCTATTTTCAAAAACAAACAACAACAAAAATCAACAACAACAACTATCAAACTAATCAATTAATGACCAAATACATTATGGAAGGACACACAAGGATTCTCTATATGGCTATAGGCTACGACTGTGAGTATATTCTAGCTTTATACATATGTATGATGCTTTAGCGACTGAATATATACATTATATTGTAATCGATGGTTTTTGGCATTTATTTCATTAAATGTCATCATTCAGACACCATATGACTTCAAAAAGAAAGTTTTTTTTTCGATCCAATAAACTTGTACATTATTTATATGGAAGAACAAATAAAAAGGAAAAACAATTCAAAACCATTAGTTCCGTTTAACCTGAATGTGTGTTTTGGTGCTGAATTGCTTTAGATAAAATTATTATCTCGGATAAGAAATAAAGTAGACGATTTTGTTTTGGAGATAAACAAAAGGAAGAAAGGAAAGAGAATGACTTGCCATCTGGTCAAAGGACGATCCAACCAGAGTCTGGAAGGACTTTTATGTATCTATACAACCAAAACAATTACCCTTAATAATCCTTTGACCAGACTCATTCTGATTTTTTCTTTTTTCTGTTTTCCGTTTTCAAATATTTGTTATGTTTCTATTTGTTTTTCTCGTCCTTATTTCCGGAAATTGTATTGTTGTTTGTTTTAAGGAGAATTTCATAAGGCATAAGAACTCAGTGTTTATGTTAACAGGTCAAATCATCAAGTCTGTTGGAAGATAAATTTAATTAACTTGATAAATAATTGCGACAATTATGATTTTGTCGTTCTATGTTTTTCTATTGTTTGTTAGCTTAATTCTATCTAAGCACATCACCCTCTGTTAACAGGGTGGAAATACTTTGAGTTTTACTGATTTATAGTCTTAAGTTAGTGGAAACAGTTAGAAATTTGAAGTTCCATTATTTCTATGATTTTGTTGTTCTTTATTTAAAGCCCACCTCCTTCTTCTATTATTAAATTATTTACCATTAGCTAGCCCTGAACTAGAGTTTTGATTCCATCTTTTCTGTATATTTTCAATCACAACTTAATGATGAGAATGTACATTTTTCCAACTATAATCTCGAAGCCGAGTTAACAAGTTATAAAAGACGGATTAATGACAAAATGATATGCAGTATTTAATCGAATCAAAATAACAATATTCTCAAAATTAAACACTTAGATTAAACAACATAAAGGTAAAACCTTTATAGGAAAATTATGTACAAAATCAGATATATCAGGTTTGGGACACAAAAGAGAGAAAAACAATATTTTTTATTTTTTCCTAGACTAAGAAAATAAGTATTATTTTGCAGTAGTTTTTTATAAAGAGTTACATAATCTTAAGAATAAATTGAAAACATAGAAATGATAGAAACTTACATTTTTGGTACCTTGTTCTTTCAGTCAGAAACATATAAGGTTTCAAAAGTTTCATTTTGAAAGGACGGCTATTTAAGGAACTATCAAATTTTGCAGCTGTCATATTTTGCCACTTCATAAGTAAAAACTACGTCATTAACAAAAGAGGAAGCATAAAATCTTCAAAACGCATTTAAATTGTTAAAATTCAATACCAAAATGGTAAATAATTTGCACTCATATTGTTTTCAGTTCTAAATTTTATTTAGAAAGTTCGAGACTGTATGTTGTTTCCCCAAGAAGCGATCAAAATAGACCACCGAAATTTAATGAACTAGTCCTTATAAGCTCCTTTCTTTGGGCTACGTTAAAAATAACGTCTATGTTAATGTTCTACAATCTATTCTTGATTATAAAGATGGAACTCGTGAAGTTATCGAGGGCATACATCCGCAACCGTAGTCATGACTGGTATTTCGCTTATATCATTTTCCATGGTTAATGACAAAACGTTTAAAAAAAACGTGAAAAAAAACTTTTTAGTTAATATTCAATTGAAACCCCTCACCAGGAAAAGCCAAAAGGCAAGCTTCAAAAATTTCTGACAATTTCATCAACGGGTTTAAGTTTAAGAAGTCATAGTTTTTCTATTTTTAAGAAGTTACTTCAAATTGCGTACTTTTCGAAATATTTATAATGTTAAGGAAACAAAATTTGTACAAAAAGTTCAAATAAACTTCTCCGATTAAAATGTATACGGGAACAATTGACAATTTTTCTATATTAGGTTTTTTGGAATGACGATATATGGAAGAACCAACGCCAAAAGAAAGGTTTCTCACCTTTTTACCAAACTGCGGTCATACTGGCAAAGAAACGCTCTGCTCAAATTTGTAGGTGACCATCCAATAGACATCATGGACTGCCACGGTCAATCATATGACAATGCTGCAAACATGAGTGGCAAATACAAGGAGATGCAAACTCTTATTTTGGAGAAAAATCGTTTATCGGTGGCGTTCGTATCTTGTTGTGGTCATTCTGTGAATTTAGTGGGACAGGCAGCTGCTCTTCCAATAAAGAGCAAACAGACATCGTGAGGAACGCAGCAACGCACCTTCTACAAAAGATGAGTGGTTTCGAAACCGCTTTGTTTGCAACATTTTGGAACGATATCTTTGAGCAATTTAACACTACAAACAAGATGTTGCAAGACCCGAAAATGATTCTTAATTCGACAATACGTACACTAGAATCTTTGAAATCGTTCATGGAATCCAAACGAAATGATTTTGATAAATACGAGGAAGCAGCTAAAAAAATATCCCCTTCTAATGAAAAAGTACAATCACGCACCCGTACTAGAACAAGAAATATGAGGTTGAATCCACTCGATTACGGGAAAGCACAAAACGAAAATCTGCCACCGAAGAAAAATAAAAAGTATCCGCCTTCATTCCAGTGTTTGACCAGCTATCCGTTTCTTTTACTGAAAGATTGCATGCCTATGAAGCTGTACGCTCGAGATTTGGATTCCTGAATCACATCGAGAAGATGGATGCTGAAAATTTGCACGCTGCAGCAGAGGTGTGGTAAAATTGTATCCAGATGATTTAGAGCCTAGCCTTGGTAATGAGTTGGTACAATTTGTGTCTTTGATTGACTCATACAGAAAGGAAAAATACTATGTAACAGATCAATCGGAACTATTTTACTACCAAATTCTAGAAAATCAAAATTTCAGAGCTACATTCCCAAACCTCGGAATTGCATTGAGAATGTATTTGGTTTTGATGGTAACAAATTGCACTGGAAAGCGCTCATTTTCAAAAATCAAAATTATAAAAAATAGGCCAAGATGGAACAAAACCGTCTATCGGAGTGATTTACTCCGTGAAATGGATTTCAACGATATTATCAACGATTTTTCGGCGAAAAAGGCTAGAAAAGTTCCGTTCGTTAACCCTAAATTTAATTTCAGATAATCCTTTTTCCCGTTTATATTTACATGTGTTTGTGCAATACTAAAGGAATCTTCTTGGTTTCACAATAAAATATTTATTGAAAAACTCGAGTGAAAAAAATGGTTTACTTTATTAACTTCCAATAGGAAGTTATTGTAATGGGTCCGATTTGTCAAATTGAAAATTTTAAAATTTCTCGACGTTTCAAGGTGCCTAGAGTCGAAATAAAAGATTTTTAGAAAGATGTCTGTGCGTGCGTGTGTACGTACGTTTGTACGTCCGTACGTCCGTATACATCCGTACGTTCTCGACGTTTTTTTCGTCGTCCATAGCTCAAGAACCAGAAGAGATATCGACTTCAAATAAATTTTGTTATACAGATAATAAGGCAGAAAGATGCAGAAAGGGCTCTCAAGAAAATTGCGTGGGTGGTTTTTTTACCATAGCAGTTTGAAAAAAAGGTGCAAATTTTGGTTAACCTTAAATATCTTACGAACCAAAAACGCTAGAGACTTGAATTAAATTTTATATAATATATTGTAACGTGATACCAAACAGGTATATTTTTTGAAAAAAATCAATATAACGGTTTTTTTTATAAATCAATAAAACAAAAAAAAAATTGTTACCTCCAAAATTTTACGACTGAAATATGATTTCATCTCTAAAACAATTTTGTGCAACGAAGAATAATGTTTTAGACATCTGATAAAATTTTGAGAAAAATCGAATCGACAGTTTTTTTTACAAAAAATAAAAACCTAAAAAAAAATGTATAAAAGTTGGTAAAAATTGATTTTCGACTCAAATATCTTTTCAAAACTGTGAGATATTGGCTTTAATTTACTTTTATCTTACAAAACATCTTGTTGTCAACATTCAGTTAAAGTTTGAAAAAAATCGATTGGACAGTTTTTGTACAAAAAATTGAAAACCGAAAAAAAAATTAACAAAAGTTCGTAAAAAATGATTTTCGACTCAAATATCTTTTAACAACTTTGAGATAATAGGTTCTAACTAATTTTATCTTATAAGAAATATTGTTTTCAACATTTCATAAAATTTTTAAAAAATTCGAATTGACAGTTTTTAACAAAAAATAAAACTCTAAAAAAAACAATACCTACTAAAACTTGGTAAAAATTTACTTTCGGCTCAAATAGCTTTTCAAAAATTAAAAATATTGGCTTCAAACTTATTTTATTTCACAGAAAATATCGTTTTCAATATTCAGTAATTTTTATATAAAAATACAACAGTCCGTTTTTTTCATAAAAAATAAAATCTACAAAAAATAGTGCGCAAATTGGGTAAAAATACATATAGACAAACTTTTAAGCAAGACAAATCGACAGACGGGATGGGAAGTTATCAGTGTGGGTCGCATCCCAGCCTCTTTTTTTGAAAATAATTTGGAACGAGGGATCCTCCTCTCCTTTATTGCCCGAGGCTTCTAGACCTCTAAATCCGGAACTGCAGAAACATAAAGCAGAGGAAAGTTATATTAAAAATGGACTTACATTGAAAAATTCCGACGAAGTCGAACTTTTGTGTAAAGCTTAAATGATACGTGTAGTACCCGTGGCATGATGGTTAGTGCGTTGGACTGCCATGCAAGGGGTATTGGGTTTAATCCCTGCCTGTGCCACCTTAATTTAAAAAAAAATGTTCGCGGGTTTGGAATCCTGAAATATTATGTCGCAAATAAGTGCTAAATTCACCCTTTTCTATGCATCAATTTCAAGTCTTCTCTTTTTTGTCTCTGACTCTCTTTTGCTGACGAAAATATATTCAGCTTTTTATCTTCTTTTCTAGATTCGCCATCGCCGTCGTGGGAAACACTCGGTATGTGTTCACCTCTTACTGAATTATCACAAATTCCACATTGTCAAAAATTCGGCTAGGTGCTTAAGTTTCCTCCAACAATGCAAAATCCCTTCTTATTTGATTCGTCCAAAGCTTGAATATAACTCGCATATTCATTTTCAAGAACAAAACGACACCAGTTATTCAAAATTGCGCTGGATTAGGTAATAAAAAATTTGATATTTATAGGCAAAATCTAAATCAACATTCAATCGATCTTTCGCTATCGTTTGAGAATACAATCAATAAATCAACTAAGTCTATTATTAGAACCATAAGAGAGGCAAGTGTCACCTAAAACTAACTAACAACTCAGCCTTAAAATATCTTTATTTGCAGGCGAATAATACTTATAAAAACTATGCCTCTATAAAAAAACAACAATATGTGGAAAAACAGCTCTTAATATGATTCAAAACAACAGAGGTAGCTCTGTTCTTAATTCATTACAAAAACTGTATACTCAGATGCTATATCTTAGACTTGTACCTTGGGTTGAAACAAACAACAAAATAAGTTGTTTTCAGGATGGGTTTCGAGCTAACCTCTCTACAGTTGATCAAATTTGTACTCTAACTAATGTCGCTAAACGTTTTTCGGATAAACTAATCTCTATGCTTCGTTTGTAGATTTTAAAGCTGCCTTTGATACTATAAACAGAAAACTATTACTTTTCAAACTAGCAGGTGTTGGATTATCAAACAAATGTTTCAGAATATATGAGAAACTTCTTTAAAATACAACAGCGGTAGTTTCTAATGGTAGAACCTATTCGCAGCAATTTAATACAGAAGTGGGTGTCCCACAAGGTTGAGACCTTTGCTCTTCTCACTTTTCATTAACGACAACGGAGACAGTCTTCCAGGGGGTGTATATTATGGTGAATTACTTATAAAGGTGCTTTTATATGCGGATTACGTTGTTATTCTTACTGATAATCCGGTAACTCTACAACTGCAAATTTACAAACTTAACCAGTATTGTAACTCTTGGGATCTTCAAATAAATACTTCAAAGTCGAAGATTATGGTTTTTGGATCTCATAATCATAATGTCTGAAATGACCGTTCTTGAAACCTTAATGGTGAAAAAATAAAGGTAGTTTCAAATTTTAAATACTTAAGTTTTACAATAACACAAAATTTAAACATCGGACCTCATATAAAGATCAAACATCCGTTGCGAAATCCGCCATTAACTACATTTGGTCAAGTTTTTTTTAATAGCAAATGTATCGAAACGATGGTAAAATTCAAAGTATTTGATACAACAATTAAAAATTTACTCTGTTATGCTAATGAAGTGTATGGTTACGAAGTACGTGAAAATTTTGAAGATATCCAGAGATTTTTTTTTCAAACGTGTATTAAAGGTCCCTTTAAACACACCTAACTATGCAATATACATATGTCGAATCTGGACTACCTCCAATTTTCTTAAAAAACCTTAAGGCAAATGCGGATTGTTAAAGTTTTAAAGAGATGTGATAATAATCTTCAAAGAATAGTACTCATGATTGCACTTCAGCTTTGTTACACGCCGTTTAAAGATTGGCAAGAATTGATTGCTAAATATAATACGACATTGAATTTAGCCTTGAATAACTTTGGTTCATGGAAGGATGAATTCTATGACTGCATCTTTTATATTAAAAACATTTGATAATAATAATAATAACTTGTATATCTGGGCTGGTGCCCCAAAACCAAGTTTAAATCTCTTGGGTATAATCCAAAAAAGGGCTTTGAAAATGATAGGCGATATAACTAATCGCTAGAACAACGCCGCAACGCAACGTCGAATGAGGCAGTTGCATTCCTCCCCTTAAACAATTCAACCGCAATACTCACACTACCAGGGATGCTCATCAGTGTACTTTTGAGCTAAATTTCCTTGGACGTACTGTAAAGTATAGAGATTCTTTTTTCAACCGCACATCAAGAATGTGGAATATTTTGATCTATTCAGTTTTTCCCTTCCATTTTGATATCCAGAACTAAAAGACCAATGAGCATCGGCGTTTTCTCCTAAATTTAATAATAAACAAATCCAAAACTAAGATCTAAAAGAAAAAAATACTGGAGAACAATTTTTCCCTACATATTTGAGTCTTATGAAGAGTAAAGAGGCTAGACTATTTCTCATAATATGATGGCAAAATTCACCCATCTTCTTTTCACGCATTGGAAGAATTTTGTGTAAATAGCCTCTCTTAAACACCCAGCCACCGCCGCCGGACGACACCCATTTGTCCTCGCGTTTAGAGACTCACAAAATGTTAAAGTGTTAACATTCAACACTACCCAAGAATAGGGATTTATAAAACGCACACGTCACAATCACTATTTCAGAGCTTAGTAACGTCGGAATGGCTCACATCATATAGCTTATAATTTCGGTCTGCTACTTTTACTGCTTCTGCTATTGCTAGTATTCCTAATGCCAATATCTAACCAATTGCATTTCAACCATAAGATGATAGAAAATTATTGCCTATGTCGTAACAAGTATCTACGAGGATAATAGGATAACATTGTGAAAGTAACAGCAGGACGAAGGAACCAAATATCTAAAAGAAAAAGTATCTGTCGAATGGTGTGACAAAAAAGAGAGTGAGAGGTAGAAGGGTGGGGATAAAATGCGAAGGGTGCTCCATATCCTAAAGCAAATTCGGTCTGAATGAAATAACACAGAGCAAAACATCGTACCAAAGAAAAAAAAAGATGTCATTCTGTGTGTCTATAACTGTGACTTCCGGCTCCTGCTATGGTTCCTGTTCTTGTTTTTTTTTTATTTGTTGAATGAATGAAGAAACAAGAAAAAAGAATCTATTGTATTAACTGATGTTTGGGGTGTTATGTTTATCTTTTTTTCGTCCTAATAGTATATTTCCAGTCAGGGCGGATTTTGTCGGAGACACAGTGAAAAGGAGAAAAAAAAGGGACATTTCGAAGGGAAACTAGGGGACATCAAAACAAGAAAATATGTATGCACACCCAGTTGGAGATTAGAGATGGTAGATGGAGTTGAGAGTTATAGAGTTGGATGATTCCAATCTTGTTTTCCCTTTTTTTTTACGTTTTTACTTGGTTTTTCAAAAAATAAAGCAAAGAGAAACAAGATTTTTTCTCTGTTATTTACGCTTGAGTTGAAGTTTATTAAAGGCGCGCCCACACTTGAAAGATCATACTAAACCACACACCAGGGAGAAATACATTACAAACAAGGATAATGGAATTTTGTGCTTATTTTCGTATATTTATTTTATTTCATTTTCTGATTCCTGTTTTTTTTTTTTTTTTTTGATTCTAAAAAGGGTGTTTTTTAGAGATATAGAACTTTTACTTTATTTGTAAGATATTCTTCTGGCAATATAATTTAAATATGATTCCTGGGATATGACCAATGCGGCTGACTCGTAGTCTAATCTGAGGATTCAACTTTCGATGACTAATTCCAACATTTGTGGCAATAAAGTGGTGAATGATGCCCTTTAAGTGGTCAATTTTTTTGGGCTTATCGGAAATAATTAAGCTGCGTTAAATAACACGATTTTGGAGGCCAATTGACTAATCCGTAACGTTACCAATTGCGGTTACAAGACGTTGACTACAATTAATCAATTAGTTGGTTGTTCAATTGATTAACAAACAACTTAGTAATCAAGGCTCTACAGTTGTTACCATTTACTGTGACGTTCTGGCCAGCGTTATTTTTAAAAAAGTACAGTACAATAACTAAACCAACCCATTAAGCACATCAATCAATCAGTTTAAAAAGCATTTCCAATTTAATATCCAACAAAGCTGCTGGAGCTGCCGAAATCGCTGTTTAATTATTCAAAGCAGCAGTCGTTAACGATCTGGTAAGGACCAAGCACCAAATCATCTGCAAAATTTGGTTGGAGGCAAGCATGCCCGATGAGAGGAAATTCAGCATAGCTTTCCTAATAGGGACTTACTCAAGAAAGGAGACCCTCTCAATCGCACCAACTACAGTGGCATCAATCTCCAGCAGACCAGAAAAGTTACCCCTTGACCAAATATTCACATTACTGCAGATCTTAAAAAAACCATAAACCTCAAATTGATAACCAACAATATTTAACGATTTCAAAGCCGCATATGACAGTATCTTTAGAGAAAAAGTTTACAGAGCAATATCTAGTTTTGATCTATCCTCCCGACGCTTATGATATCAAAAAAAAAGTTTTAAACAAGTCACTGTCATGCGATTTCTTCAACTTCGTTCTTGAAAGAATTTATTTATTTATTAGTCTTTAAAGTTACAATACTTTATGGAGACTACATTGAAATCGAATCAATCTTCTAGATATTAAAGGTTTTAAGTCGGTCTCATAAGGTGGTAAAGCAAATTTTGTACGTCTCTTCTGAACCTTTTCAATCCTTAAAATACTTGATTGTGTAAAGGGATTCCATATTATGGAACAATATTCAAGTACAGGTCTTACAAAGGATACAAAAACAGTTTTTAAAGTATAGGGATCGCCGAATGACGTAGAAGTTCTTGAAATAAAAAAAATCCCAACATGGCGTTAGCTTTTGAAATAAATTTATCAAGTTGTAGAGAAAAGTTCATATTCCAGTCAAAAATCACTCCATGATCCTTTTGATTTGTTAATCTAATTAAAACTTATTCTCACTTTTGTAATCAAAACATATGGGATCCTTTAATTTAGAAAACGTAACAATACCACACTTTTTGACATTCAAATTTAAACCATTTATGAAACACCACTTCGTAATATTATCAAGCATCTGATGAAAAACTTTTATAACTAAAAATCTTAAGATAATCAACACATAAAAGACATCTAGAACTTTTAATACTATTCGGTAAATTATTTATAAATACAATGAAAAGTAGTGGACCAAGATGACTACCTTGTGGTACACAGGAAAAAATTTGTATTTCATTGGAAAAAACATCACAAATTTTTTTACATACATATTGCCTTCGCCCAACCAAATAGCTTCTGATCCATTTTAGAAGATTCGAGTGGAAGCCAAGCTATTCAAGTTTTTGTCAAGACAACATTATGTTGTACTCGATCAAACGCCTTGAAAAAATGGGTGTAGATTACATCCATTTGAGTGCGATTTTCTAAACAACCAAGGCAGTAATTTGTAAAAATTGCTAAATTTGTTGCAGTAGACCTACCTCTGCATTGAAATGTAGTTTTTAACTCAATTATAAAGTTTAATTTAAAAATTGCTTCAAATAATTTGAGGATTAGCTGAAGCTTAGCAATAGGTCTATAATTTTTACGCAGATGCTTTAAATCCAGTTTTATGCAAAGGAGTTATCAGAGAATGTTTGCATGTGTCTAAAGGTACTCCTTGTTTCAAGGACAAATTAAAAATAAAGCAAAGAGGTGTTTTAAGGTTATATTTAAAAAATTTCAAAACTAAAGGTGAACAGTTATTAAGCGACGATAAAGTTTTTAATACATCTACAGTCTAAGTACTTAGTGTTTCACTAGAATCTAAACCCTAATCAGAAAAGTTCGATTGGAAAAATAAAGCAAAGCTATTACAAATATCTTCCAAATTTTTAGAAAAATACCATTGTAAGAAATACTTGAAGGAATTCCAATTGATTTTCTTTTAGTATTCAGAAATGACAAAAAACACTTCGAATTAGTTTTTATTTTCGACTCAAGAGACCAAATATATTCTTTGTATCTTCTTAAGAATTCACGAAAACAGTATAAAAGCTTAATCACATTTTTCAATCTAGACAAATTTCAATCGTCAACACTAGAGGCACATTATTCCAATAGTGAGTCCAATTACTTGAATACTTCGCTGATGATACTGACATAATTGAAAAATCAAAGCGTGATATCAGTGGGGCGTTTTTGAGCATTTTGAAGGAAGCGGAGAAGATGGGCTTAGTCTGCAATGAGGGCAAGACCAAGTGCATGTTGTCACCATGGACAGCTATAACTTTGAGGTAGTTAAGGACTTTGTCTACATAGGCTATTATGTCAAAAAACGACAAGAGCGCTGAAATCAAACGAAGACAAAATATTTCAAATTGCTTCTTCTCTAGATTTGGAGACAAAGCCCTTTCTCAAGCATCTAAAATCACTCTTTATAAGACACTCATTTTCCGGGTTCTCATTCACAGAACAATGGCTTAGATCTTATCAAAGCACGTCTTACGTTACTTCAAGAGAAAGAGTCTTTGGGTGATTAATGGAACCGTGGGCGAGAAGATATTCCGACGAACTGTGTGTACGGGCCTTATAGCGACATTGATCTATCCCAAGAATAAAAGTCCAACGATTTGCAAGGTTGGGTAAAGTAGAGTTAATGGCTATAAACGGTTCAGCCTGAAAGGCTTTGAATCCAACCTCGAAAGACGTCGCTAGGACTTCAAACAACTTGGCGTGTGAAACTATAGACACATAGCTAAGGACCGAGCTGGCTGGAGACGCATGTTTGCTGTGGCCCATGTTCCTTTCGGACTGTAGCTCTACCGTAAGTAACTTAAGGTTCTATAACTCTTAAAAAAACACCCATTATTTACAAGTGTGTAGGATGAAGGCAGGAAGGTTCCTTAGCTATTATTGTTTTGGTTCGACTCGGTTTTGGTTTTGGTTTCGGTTCTTTGATTTTATCCTTGCACTTTTATTGCCAGTAAATTTCTCAAAGATGGGGCTAATTTATTAATACTTAAATATGTTTTTAACCCCCTGCCAGGACCAAAAAACAAAAACAATATCAACAAAAAAAAAAACAAAACAGGAAGTAAATCATAAACGTAAAGCTTGTTAATGGATTTATAGCGAGACGAATGATTATAAATCAGATCGCAGGCAATTTGGATTTGAATAACAAATCCTTAATGTCCTTTTGCAAAAAAAGAGGAAAAGTTATCCATAAAAAAAAACAAAAAACAAAAATAAAACAAAATTATGAGTTTGGGGTTGGTTGATTTTTATATACCTACCTACAACCGCTACCGTAGTTTCGTACCGTACATACCTTAATTTTTTCCTATTTCCCGCTTTTAGAGGGTCATTTGTTGAGTTTTATTTAACTTTTCTTTATTGTTGTTGTTGTTGTTTTTGTTTTAGTTGTTGTTGTTTTTGTTGTTGGGAAAAAAACAAAAATAAACCAACACGGAATTATATTCTTTCAAAATTATGCGGTTAATGACATTTTATGGGTGCCGCTAGGTAGGTTTAGGTTATCCTAAAAACAAAAGTTAATAATGCCACTGGTATAATGTACGATATTACTGCTTCCTTTTTTTGTGTTTTGTTATTGTTGTTGTTGTATTTTTCCACATCAAGTTATATTAAGTTGGAAACACAGTTGTTCTCGTTATTGTCGGGAGTAGGAGGGTTTTGTAGGGTTGGGAGGTCAAGTAAGAAACATCCTTGCATGAAATTGTTTTCACAATTTGTTCAAGGTTGGGCTTATAGTAGAATGAGTACAAGTACAAGTATGATGATGATGATGATGATGAAGAACCAACAGGCACGATACTTCTTAAAAGAAAAAATAGAGAAAGAGAGAGAGAAAAAATAAGGTCCTTCCTAACATACATAGAGTTGTTGCTTTGCAGGACATTAAGGCGTATCCAGACGATAAAGCATAAACGAAAGTCAGGCATTTATATTCTGTTATTTTTTTAACCTTTGATATACCTATCAGGCTTAGTTTGTTCACGTTTTTACTTATGAGCAGCTATTAACAAATTGTTCAGTAGTAAACACACACAATTTATGAACAAAATTTCAAGTGATATATCAAAAAAAAAAAAAAATTATATATAAGTCAGAAGTTTCTAGGAAAGTACGTTTTTTGGGCGTAGGTGGAACGTATACATATTCTTTTTTATTATAATAAATGAAATACATTATATAAATAAATAAAGCGTAACAATATGGTGACTTGTGGCTTTTGTTTAATACAAAAATATTGCGGTTTGTTGTGAAATTCCTTTGCTTAATATATTTTGTATAAAGCGAACCAGTTATGTATGTGTATAGATTTATCAACTTTCTTTCAAATTTGGTTTGATGGTTAATAAGTTAATAAGGTTTTCAATCGAAATTGCTAAAAAGTTTTGAGAAGAAATGAGAAGTCAGTCAGTGAGTGCGAGTTACTGAAAGGAATAATTTAAGCCATGTCATGAATTTCAGTAGGTAGGTCTGCGGTTACCAGAATGAGGTCAAAATGAGTCTGTTGTTATATTACCAACCCAATTTTTAATATTCTTTTTTTATAAAATCCCAAGTTTTCGATGATGAGATTTCATCTTAATACATTTTTGTTTTTTCTTATTATTTTTCATTTTTTCTATTAATAATAACAATATTTTATTATATAATATTTTTATGATTTTATTTCTTTTTTTTCACCTTTTCTATTATTTATTGTAACAATTTTTTGCCAAATTGTATTGCAGACTGCGTTATCAAGTTGTCGTAATGGTCAGAACGGTCAAAGGACTTTATTATGAAAATAAGCTTGGTTCTTTAACCTTTGGCAAAATGGAAAAACCTGCGTCAAATCGGTATTGGCAAACAATCTTAAAAGTCTATTGGTGACGTCGATTGTGATGCACTCAACAAAAACCGGTTCATTCCCTTACGAGGAGGAACCAACTGATGTCGACATCTCTCAGAGTTTTATAAGAATACAAGAGGAGGACATTGTAGAGGCAATAATACCGATTAAATATAATGCTACTGGAATAGACCAAAAGTCCTTGAGACTACTGCTTCCATATATAATGCGCTATATAACCTACATATTTAACAGCGTATTGGCTACTTCGGCCGATAGCCATTCTTTCGTTTCTTTCGAAGATGTTTGAAAAAACTATTCTGGGGCAGATCCAAAAATATCTTACAATCAACAACCTATGTTAAGTACCTGTCAGCCTGGTTGTCGACCTAAGTGCAGCTGCAAATCTGCCTTACTTTTTGTAATTGATGAAATAAGAATGGCAATGGACAGTGATCATGTTACATTGCAAACACTGTTACATTATTCAAAAGCTTTTGATACTGTTAACCATTGAATTCTTTGTAGAAAGCTGCAAATTAACTTTGAATTTTTTTGAGAGTCCTGTAAGCTTGTTCTTTCGTATCTCAGCGGAAAGCAACAATGCGTTGTGGTCAATGGTAACTCATTCACATTTCTCAATGTTTTGAGTGGAGTTTGGACCAATACTCTTCTCAATTTACATGAATGCGTTAACACAAGTTGCTAAACATTGTTTAATTCATTTTTATACTGATGATGTGCAGCTCCTGATAAGTCGACCTTTTGGAGCTAAAAATGATGCCTTAGCTTTAATGAACGAGAATCTGCTCCGTATTTCACAGTCGTAAAAAAACAACGATCTTCGCATTAATTCTGTCAAATCAACATCCCTCCCCATCTATCGCAAAAACATTGATCTATAGGGTTTAATCCTGTTGAAACTTGACGAACAAACCATTGAATATGTTGGCACTCTCACTTGGGATGACTACCTATGGAAGTCTCCGCCTTCTTCAAGTCACTAGAAATTTCATCCCGATCATAACTAAACTGCTACTTGCTAAGGCCCTTATACTACCAATTGTGCTGTATGGGTGTGAATGGCAGACTAAATTTTGCTTGTAAAAATATTCCCCGCTAGATTTATAGTATACGGCGTTATGATTTTATATCCATTTTTGCGGTACAGATTTCTGGTTGTAGCCTAGACAGCTCGCTTCCTGAGTTACCTGCATGAAATCATCCAAACACAACAACCTGATTATCTATACGGTAAGCAGAATTTCCCTCATTCAACGAGGTCCTTTGCTCTGCTCCAAAATAGTTTTTAATAATAATATAATTTCTCAATATTTGAATTTTAACAAAATGAAATAAAATTTACTAACCAAACAAAAAACCTAATAAAAGTAGGAAAATTTCATAAAAACAGTTATGTTTTTATTAAAAACAACAGTAAATTGGTGATCATAAAATTGTTATCGATTAAATCAATATTTTGTAGGGCCACCACTTGCTCTTACGACCGATATCATTTGTCTTGGAAAGGATTCCACAAGCAACCAGTTTTTTCATCCTTCAAGAGATTTGGATATAAGCTTTATCATACAGGAATACGGAGTCAGCTCCGCTTAACTCCTTAGCTTTCTCAACCATAACTTCTTCTAACAGCTCAGCCTACTTTTCTATGAGTTCGTTCTTGCAGGCACGAATGCAATTTCAGTCTTTCCATTTGAAGAAAAAGCTATGCCGACACTGAAATTGCAACTCATTCTCACTTCTGTTTGAAGACGGTTATAGTGCCAAAATGAATTTTTCATCACTAAACAGAGCTTTTACCCACTCTTGGCTTAAGCTTATGTATTTTTCAGCAAACTATAGCCATTTTGACTTATGGGCTGCATCTTATAGTGGCTTCTTTGATCTTTTTTTGTAAACAAAGTTGGAGTTGTCTAACGCGTCAGGTTGAAAAAAGGCAGGTCAAGTTTGTCCGTGATTTGGGAAGTTAAAAGCTTGCTTCTGATAGCTTCACGCGATATCATTCCAACTCTACGTGTTGTAAGCTTTTTGTTTTGCGCGTGGTTGGCAACTTTTCATAACTTTCACTGAACTTGAAAAGAAGAACTTAACTTTCTTAACTCTTAGAAAATAAATTAATACGGTTTTTTTCTTTTTTAATATTGCATACACCAAGTAGAACCCAAGCCCTAATTTAAAAAACTTAATTAAATAAGAATTTTCCAATTTAGAAACCGTAGAAGATTTAAAGACCTGTTTTGTATTAAATATGAAATTTATGATTTTCAAGTGATTTGAATTCAGCCAGAGTAAGTTGATGTGATTTCAATTCGACAAGAGAAAATTGTTTAAAAACCGTAGTATTTTCACTTAAGGGAAATAAACTTTAACTTATTTATGTAATGTTAATAAGAAGTATCAGCTTTCACTTTGTAGTTGAGACTTGAAAGAAGGGGCAAAGCATTTGAAATAATTTTCAGCACGTCAAATGTCTATTTCATAAAATTTCGTTCTTTTAAAAACATAACACCGTTTCCGATTGAGAAACGGCGAACGCAAAAAACTGCAATTATACAGCTAGCTGGTACATGAATGAATACAATGTAAATAAAAACCACCACAAGCACAGAACAAATAAAAACATATGTTAGAATTTATAAAAATTATTACAATAAATTAAATTATATATTGACTCATGTGAATATACGTTAGCTGCCATAATTTCACTTGAAGTGTTTTCGAAAAGTATTCGATGTTATAAAATCGATGGAATGGTAGAACCCTACAAATAATTCCACTCGATTTTAAATTAAGATTTCGTTTTTATTTCAGTTGATTTTGGGACTCTAGCTGTTATACCATTTTATTTCTTTAAAAACCTTGATTTACTGATTTTGTTTTTCAAAAATCTTAAGAGCGATTTTTTTAAAATTATTTTGTATATATAAAATGTTTAAATTTTGTCTTAAAAATATTTTTCATGTAATTTTTGATTAGTGCTTATAAATATACATTTTGAATTTCGTTAAAAAATGTTGATATCTTTCTGAGATATCGAGTTTTGAAAATAAAAAACAAATTTAATATTTTTTTTAAATCCAAGAACAATGATGTTTATATTTATAAGACTCGACAAGAACTTGTGCTTCTGCTTATTGGAATCGGTTCATAAGTTCTTAAGAAAAGATAGAAACAAAATAACCTCCCTTTTGGGGCAATACAAAAATGTATTTTTTTTTATTGAAAAAAGCCAAATTAAAAAAAATCTACCGGTTCATTTCTAAGAAAATTCGAATTTTCGATTTTTGATAAAAAAATTGTTGTCATTTTTAGCCTTGAAAAAAGTGAAAAAAACCTAACTCAAATCGGATACAAACTTGAATTGCAAATTTAAAGTCAATTGGACGAATGCTTTGGGCAGAGGGGCCAGACCAGTCAGACGGACTGAATTTTGGTACCAATTTTTTCAACTTCTTTACCATAGTAATGTCATGTTTTATTAAAATTAGCAGTTCAAGATTTTGTGCGAATGCAAAACTTGCCATAACGTTCCTAAATGTCGCAAGTAAAAGAAAAAAAAAACATAATTTTTTTTTAAAATTTTAAAATACTTCAAATATCACTCTCAGATAAGAAATAAGCAAGTCTTAAAAAGAAAATAGAATAGGATATACATACATTACATGCTTTTTCGAAAAAATTCTGAGTTTAAATTTTTGCATGAAAAAACTGACATTTTTGTCATTGCAATTTCAAAAGTTAAAAGTTGGGAATTATGCACCAATAAATAAGAACTAATAAATGATAAAGAGTATCAGTGGCATGATAACAAGTGCGTAGGACTGTCATGCCAGAGGTCTTGGGTTTATTTCCTGTCTGTGTCATCTAAATTTTGTTTTCAAGGGTACTGCCTCTTACGAGGAATTGGCAAATCCTCCAAGCGTAATTCTTGTCATAAAAAGTGCTTTCTCAAAAATTTGCTGTTCGGATTCGCCATAAAATTTAAGGTCCCCTCCATCCCTGAAAAAAATAACTCGCATACAGGAATAGTTAAGAGTTGTTGCGCCACATAGTTTACTTATTTATAAAAGTGCTTCTCAAGAAAAAGGTATGCCCAGGGTATTGGAAACTTTTTTGCATGCGCTTTATTAAATGAAAAAAGAAAAAGACTCAAATGGCGAAACAAATGTTATAAATCACATTTTAGTACAAACAAAATGTTCAAGAGCAATATTTGTTCTCCTACAAAACAGCAAATCTACGACTAATCAAATCACTGTTTCTATCCGTGTTCCTAATAATATCATATTATATAAAATCATGCTCTACATTTCGCGTGGGATTTATCCTTCTACATGTAAATTGAGCTTAATTGACTTAAATTTTTAAACAAACGCTTCTTTAAAAAAAAGAATTACTTAAATTTGCTTAAATGGTAGCTAAATAAAACCATATTGTCTTATGAAGGTACCTAAAGTCTACAGCCAAGATTATAGCAAGCACAAGCTCCTATAAGTCTAGAGGTATATATACAGAGGAATCCTTAAGATTCTTGAAGTTCTATAGGTACTCGTAGTCGTACATGTCTAATAATATTCCCTCCAGAGCTTAATGAACTCATTCTCAAAAAATTACTCCTTCTTCAAGGAGGAATCATCAAGAAAAGCAACACAAAAAAACAACAACAAATTATATTTCTGAAACAGTTTATTCATCCTTTTTAGCTTTCTAAATCGTTTTACTGAAATTTTTGTTTTTTTTTTTAAGAAAAAAACACCAAACTCATTTAAACTTATATCCTTGAGAAGGCAAAGTAACTTGTTAGATCTTCTTCTTTTTATACCTAAACGTATGTATTCTGGTGATGAAGAAGGAAACATTTTTCATGTACATCAGAATCATCCTGCGCCACAATTTTTGTGTTGGATTTTCCAGTGTGAAATATTTTTTCAGCGCCCGTGTCCTGATGGAATTTTGGAGTGGGAAAGTGATGTTGATGGTGTAATAAACTCTTTTTTTATTTTGTTGAGCCTTTTGTCAACGTAAGGGAAAACAGCAGCTTTACTCTTAAATGGTTAACCAGGACCATAAACCGCGCTACCCACAACAAAAAAAGGATACGTATCTCTGATGTCTATAGAAAACTTGAAAAATTTTTGATTTTCCTATTTTCCTAGTATCCTGATTCTATTATATGGTTTTTCTTCCTTTTTTGGTTTCCTTTTTATTAAACATGAAATACTATATAACATGTAAACATTTCACCTCCCAATCTCCCACAACACGCATTACTCTTTCCTGACAAAAAAAAAACAGCAGTGTTATGGTGTAAAGACACACAAAGGACAATGACGGTTTATGACGTTGGGAAAAAAATACGGCCATATAAAATCTACATTCACTAAAAATGTTTACCCTTAAGGCTGCCAGTGAAGCCACTCATGCGTTTAATTAAGAGATTTTCAGTAAAAAATATAAATAAAAATAAATAAATACCTTCAACATTTAATATATATCTACACACATGCACGAGTATATTTTTTCACTTTCGTCCTGCTGTGTTTTTAATATGAAATCCTTTTTTTTATTCTTTTGGCTGCATCTCTCATGCGTCTGGCTGCTGATGGTGATGCAGAAGGATGGTAGAAGGATGTTTTTTTTTTTTGATACGAGTATCCTTTGACGGTGAAGCAGCGAAAGCATCAGCATCAGAGAGTTCATATATTTTATATACTATAAGTATGCAATGTATATGATAGCTTGATGGGATGCTTTAGAGAGGTTTTTGAAATTTATTAGAACAGCTTGATGACATGGACCATGACGGATGTTGATATGAATATGATATGCATCTGCATTTTGTTATTTTTTTGTAAATAAACTTAAATGGCGAAAAAAAGTAAGTTTTTTTATTAGCGAATGAAGTTGACATGTCATTTTTGAAAATTTGATAATAGGTTGCACCATGAGAATAAAAGAGGGAAGAAATTGAGACGAAAAATCAGTTAATTAAATCATTACTTTTTATTTAACGTTTGTTTGATTTATTTAATGTTATCCAGTTGATTTGAAATTTTTTCTGGCACATGATAAAAAGTCATATGCAGATGCATATGACAGCGTCTACAGGAACGAGCTGTCCAGTTTTGGCATCCCTGAAAAACTCGTCTGTTTATGCAGGATGACCATGGAGAATTCACGCTGCTCCATAAAGGTTGGAAACAACTTAATAGAACCTTTCGATGTCAAAAAGGTTATAGACAAGGTGATGACTGTTATGCGATTTTTTCAACATCGTACTTGAAAAAATAGTGCAGAACGTCAACACTAGACGAAGTGTCTTTCAAAAGTCTGTCCAATTACTAGCAAATGCTGATGAAATTGACATAATCGCAAGAACTCAGCGTGATGTCAATGGGGCTTTCGTGAGCATTGAGGCAGAGGCAGCAAAAATGGGTTTAACGGTTAATGAGGGCAAAACAAAGTACATGCTGTCATCAAGATAGGCTTACAACACCGATGCCTCTGTTAAAGCGTTGCATAGACAGACGTAAGTTTGAGGTAGTCAAGGACTTCGTCTACCTAGGCTCGCTGTAAACGCAGAAAACAACACCAGCGCTGAGATCAAACGCAGAATAACTCTTGCTAACCGCTGTCTCTTTGGACTAAGAAAGCAATTGAGTGGTAAAGTCCTCTCTCGAGGGACCAAAGTGTTGCTATATAAGACCCTTATCGTCCCCATTCTGCTATACGGTGCAGAATCATGGACTATGACAAAAGCGGATGAAAGCACTTTGGGTCGGTTCGAGAGAAAAGTTCTTCGTGTGATCTATGGTCCCGTATGCGTCGAAGGGGAGTGGAGGAGAAGATGGAACGACGAGCTGTACGGGCTGTACAGCTACGGATGGAATTTAAGACCTCTCGCATGACAGTCCAACGCACTAACCATCATGCCACTGGTACTGACCTCACCCAACTTGGAGCGCGAAACTGGAGACATCTGTAGCGCCACCTTAACTTTCATTTTAAGTTAATCAGTGCTAAAATTTCCATTGACAGATTATTTGCGTGATACGAGTTATGAGCTGAGTGAACAATGTTTTTGTTATTCACACATAATTGTTAAATTCTTATCGCTATTGGAGAATGATCCTCTACAAACATAAATACCATTTAATTTACTCTCAGACTCTCATTTAAAAAAAATATAATCATTCAAAAAAACGTAAAATGACGAACATTTCGGAAACGTTTTTGCAACCTTCTCTAGAAAAAAATGCAGCCTGTAGTTTTTGAAAAGTTAAACATATTTTTTGCAGAATAATTCAAACATCAAGACTGATAATAATTTGGTCAGCAATCGAAGTGTCAATAAAATGAGTAAAAATTGTTGATGTGTTGAGATGTAGGTGGCGTTTAAATCGAGTATAGTTAAATATTTGTTTCGAAAAGTTTGGTACTGGGATGTGTTTTAAAAGACGCGCACAAGATCTCAAATCTTGGATTGAAAAACTTTTAAAAAATCTTAATTTTTCGATCTGCTTGATATAGGACGTAAAGGAACTTGTCTTCTAATACTTGTATATAGACAATAAATAAAGTTCAATTGTTCCAAAATTGATGGTGATATGATTGACCCATTGATTAATTTTATAATAAAGCACAGCTGAATGTACTCTCTGTGTTTGGAAAGCAATGGACGATTTATGAGCGTGAGCCTATGATTGTACGGTTTAAGTTCGAGCCTATTGGACCATGGGAAAAAACGGAGGCAGAAGCGCATGAATCTTCTTTGTACTCCTTCTATTCTGTTTATATGGACTGCCCACATTATGCAGTCAAATTTCAATATTGGTCTTACAAATGATACGAAAACCATGTGAAAACCGTTTTATAAATCCGAGTGTCTTATTTGAATTTTTAATAATATAGTCATAATGATTTGTAAAAGTTAATTTTAAGTCAAGAATAATACCTAGGTCAGAAAAAGTGCAGGATTTAGTCAAATAAGAAGAGTCTTATTGATAATTGAAAGTCAACACATTTTGTTTGCGTGTAAAACACATTGATTTACATTTGTCTATGTTTAGTAAAAGCTTATTTATAAAACACAACCTGCAAAAACTATTTAGTTCATCTTTAGGAGTATACAGTCGTCAAGTGCTACGTTTGACAATTTTAATGTCATCAGCGTAAATTAAAACAGATGAGTGTTTTATAATAGAAGGTTAGTCGTTAAAGTACAAAATAAACAGTAAAGGTCTTAAGTGGCTACCTTGTGGTACGCCAGAGTTGTTATAAAAATATGATGACCACTCGTTCCTAAAAACTACGCTTTATGATCTATTATATAAGTACGAGAAACCCAACTAACAAATTTATCGTTAAAGCCTTGGGATTTAAGTTTGGAAGTAAGTGTTTTATGGCATGAAGTCTGTGAAGACACAGTTAACTTGCTTCCGTTTTTCAAACAAATCTAAACAAAATGAACTGAAATGAAAGAGGTTAGTAATTGTTCACTGATTTTGAACAAAACCATGTTGACTGTCACAAATTATAGACTTACAACCATTAAACGATATGACTTTACAAATAATGGACTCAAATAACTTATTTGAGCGATTTATTAAAAAGATTGAAGAGGAAAGGATAAATAGAATGCGCATTTTTCAAAATATGAGAAGATACACCATTTGGACCAGGGCTAGGACAAACGTCAAGTTATGTGTCAAGTGAGGGAAATTTTGTGAGAGGCCAATAACTCAAGCGTTTGACTGTAGTTTGCTACAAACATATTTGAAATTTTTTCAGAGTCATTGCTAAGTTCGTTGTTGAAAGACATGTAGTTTGGATACCCGTCAGTATTTCTCTTACTATTAACATAGCTCCAAAAGTATTTTTGGGTTGTTTTTTATGTCGGTTTCAGTAGTATAGTCAAACATATTTCTTAGCTCATGGTATATTACCCAGTCATTATCAGCTTTTGTTGTGTCGTTTATTTTTTTAAGTTTTTTAGGCAAAATGTAAATGGACTTCGGACAAAAACTAATATGGTCTATAAAAATGTAAACAACCTTCCCCACGATGCCATTATACTAACAGAAACTTGGCTGAACTTTTCTATTCTTGACTCGGAGCTTTTTGATGCATCTTATCAAATTTTCAGACGTGATCGACATGATGAAGAAGACTCTAATGTTGTCGGAGGAGGAATTCTTTTTGCGATCAAGACCTCACTTACGTGTTACCTGATAGATGACTTTCGAGCCACAGGTGTCGAAGCTCTATGTATTAAAATCAAGTTGAAATCTGGCCATTTATTTATTATCTCTGCGTATATTCCTCCAAGTTCAAACAATGAAGCTTATGAAAAGATTAATGACTGCATAGAAAATATTTATGTACTTATGGAACCCGAAGATGAAATTTTGATCGTAGGTGACTTTAATCTACCAAACCTTAACTGGACAAAAATTGATGACGACAACTTCCATGTTCCAATAAATGCGTCCAGCCTTAATGAACTAACATGTATAGATGGTATGTCATCGTGTGGTTTAAGTCAATTCAATGGAATGAGAAATCGTTTTGGAAAAATTCTTGACTTAGTGTTTTTCGTCGATACAATTAACAACGAAATTGCTGTTTTACCTGCTACTGTAAAACTAATAGACGAAGATCGACATCATCCTGCATTAGATATTTCACTAGGTTTAAACATGTCTTCTCCTTACAATAACAATAATAACAACAAACTTGAATTTGACTTTTCTAAATGTAATTTTGTAGATCTTTTTGATATGTTAATAACTGTAAATTGGAATCAATTATTTTGTAATTGTAATATTGAGGATATGTGTAATAACTCTTTTTAACTGCTTTTACGAAACTATTCCTTTAAAAAGATCAAGTTTTGCTTCAAATGCACCACCATGGTTTGATACGCGTATTAAAAACTTAAAAAATAAAAGGAACAAAGCTTGGGTAAAATATAACATAACTAGAACTGACGATGATTACAGAACTTTCTTAATTCTAAAACAACTCTTTTCTGATTATTCTAACATTCTATATGATGATTACATTTGTAAAATAGAACATGGTATTAAATCTAATCCAGATAGTTTCTTTAATTTCGTTAATAATAAAAGGAGAACATGTGGCTATCCGAATTCGATGTCAAATAATTCGTCAACTAGTCATGATCCAAAGATTATTGCAAACATGTTTGCTAATCAATTCAAAGTAGCATTTGAAGAATCAGACTTTAATAATTCCTCTTCTTTTTCTTCTTCTTCTGACAGCTTTACTCATTTAAACGCAATTAATTTTGAAATAAGTGAAGACACAGTTGCTCAACATATTTTAAAACTCGATGAGTGCCTTACTCCAGGCCCCGATGGTGTTCCATCTTATATATTAAAAAAATGTGCTTCTTATTTGTCATATCCGTTATGTGTTCTCTTCAATGCATCCTTAAAAAGTTCAATTTTTCCTGTTATCTGGAAAAGTTCATTTATTATTTCCATACACCCAAAGAATGAAATAATGAACTATAGGCCCATTGCGAAACTATCTGTGATACCTAAACTGTTTGAGTCAATTGTGAGTAATGTTCTTTCTTTTCATTGTAGTTCTCTTATTTGTGATAGCCAGCATGGCTTTGTCAAAAAGAGATCCACTGTAACTAATTTATTTAACTTCGTGTCCTTTTGTCTAGATGTATTTGAAAAATGCGGGCAAGTTGATTGCGTATTTACTGACTTTAGTAAAGCCTTTGACAAGTTATGTCACAATACACTAATTCTAAAATTATACCATCTGGGATTTAACAACAATTTTATAAATTGGATTTCTTCATACTTAAAAAATCGTCGTTATTCTGTTTTGTTTCGTAATGAAAGTTCAATTCAATTTGTTGTCAATTCTGGCGTCCCTCAGGACAGCCACCTAGGTCCTATTTTATTTGTTTTATTTATTAACGACTTGGTTTCAAACTTAAAAAACTCGTCTGTCCTTATTTATGCTGATGACATTAAGCTTTTCAAAAGTATAAAATCCTCCTCTTACTGTTTATTATTACAAGAAGACTTAACAATATTTAGGGAATGGTGCAATAAAAACCGACTTGTTTTAAATGTTGCCAAATGTAAAACTATGAGTTTTACACGTAAAAAAATTCCGTTTTTGTACGACTATATGTTTGATTCTTGTCCGTTATGTAAAGTTTCTATGTTTTCTGACTTAGGTATTATTCTAGATCCCAAATTATCATTTAATGATAATTTAAGTTATATAATTAAAAAAGCCAATAGGGTTCTTGGATTCATTAAAAGATTCGGTCGTGATTTTCGGTATCCTTATGTTCTTAAACTTCTATTTATTTCGTTTGTTAGACCAATTTTAGAATACGGCTGTGTGGTATGGTCACCTTATTACTCAGTACATGTTTCAAGAATTGAAGCGATCCAAAAAAGGTTTCTGCGTTTCTGTCTTCGGTCTCTTCCATGGGCAAGGGAAAATCTATTTCCTCCTTATTCTCAAAGACTAGCTTTGATCAGCCTCCCTTCTTTGACTAACCACAGAAAGTATTTACAATTTTGTTTTATTGTTGGGATTATTAATGGTTCGATATCATTACCATCAGTTCTAAGTAAATTAAATTTCAGTTTCAGTCGTGCAAGTTTAAGGCGACAGCAACCTATTATTCAAATATTTAGCAGATCAAACTATGGTGTATGTAGCCCTCTCAATCAGTTAATAACAATTTATAACGAATTTCATTTTTGTTTAGAATCTGTAAATGATAATATAAAATGTAAACAATTTAAACTTATGTTTTTCAACAATATTGTATAATAAATATAAATTATGATATTAGATATTATTAGATTACTAGCGGCTCG
Organism: Eupeodes corollae; assembly: GCF_945859685.1. NCBI lineage: Eukaryota > Metazoa > Arthropoda > Insecta > Diptera > Syrphidae > Eupeodes > Eupeodes corollae. Next base: position 141,667,440 of record NC_079148.1, on the reverse strand, counting down.
GTACGTGCTTCGCTACGTATAAGGCATAGTTATAAAAAAAATTATCATTAAGTTCATTTATTCAAACAAAAAATATTTCAAATTGCTAGCTATTTGAAAGTCCAAATGACCCAAATGATATATTGTTTATATTATATTTATCAGCAAAGAGTAAAAACTTAAAAATAAAAAAGAATTATGTACTCTTACTATGGTTGGTCTATATGAGTTTTTTTTTTCATTTTGAGCATGAGTACATAAACAGTTGAGGGTACCGACTCTGAAAAAGGCAACATAAAGTTGGCCATGTAAAAATCATGATTCCTCCAAATTGACACCACAAACGTGAAGTGTTTGCCCTTGGGCCTTATTTATGAACATTGCAAATGATAAAGGCACAGGATATTGTAATCTTTTGAATTCAAATGGCATATCAGTTGGAATCATAAAGATACTCGGTATTAAACACACTTCTCCTTTTAATTTACCAGTTAGAATTGTAGCTTCAATCAAATTTGGCAATTACTTTTTCACTGCCAATCTGGTGCCATTACACAGTTTTGGTGGATTAATATTTCGTAATAATATAATCAAAGAACCAGTTTTCAGATTCAAGCAATGTGGTGGTATACCAGCCGGTTCCAATGAATTTAAAAATTCAATTGGATAATTCATTGCTTCATCTTGATTCATAACACTGTCAATTGATTTATGTGTCGTGACTACACTTGGCAGTTTCGATTGAATTTGAAAATTAATGGCATTAATATGATTGTTTTTCGGCGCTCAACTGGTGCGTTCTCTCAAACAATCATGATTTCTGTGATTCTGAAGAAAATTGGTGATGTCAAAATAGCAATCGATCAATCCGTTGGTACTGTCGATTGGTATTTTGACATCACCAATTTCCAAAAATTGTTTTGATTTAATATACAGAGTCTGCGGTCCGACCATAATGTTACAGCGATTCCCTAAGATGTAAGTGGCAATGCAATTTTCTGTTCCGATCGAAAAGTCGCTAAAATCAATGATACAACGTAAGTTTTGCCTGTACCACCAGATGCATCCAAGAAATATAATCCACCTGTATTATTGGAAATGGCTTGCATGATTGTGTCATACACATGTTTTTGTTGAATATTTAATTTAGTTAAATCCGATTGTACAAATAAACGTAAATCACGTTGCAATTCACAGTCAAAAAAATCATGTATCTTACGACTTGGTGCGTTCATACCCAATTGTTCTAACGCCTTATTTACAATCGTTAAACTCATATCTTCAATTATTGTTACAGCTTCGTTCTAAATTTTCAAGGTAATCAACAAATCGGGATTTCTTTAAGTACAAAATGTTTGTATATGGGAATTTAGAAAGATGTTGATTTTATACCTTTTTGAAATTTTTTTAATTTTCTCTACGTACAAACCTTCTCTAGACTTCCACGAATGATTCAAGACCAAAATTAGCCAAATCGGTAAAGGCATTGTTGAGTTATAAAATTACAACGAAAAGTGGCATTGATTTTTATATATATAGATAAGAATTTTTTTAAATATTGTTAACGTTAGATCTTAACGAATTAAATTAAATAAATAAGAGCCAAACCATGCAGCAGATTTAGAAATATTGCGCGGTTTTCTGAATGGTGTGGTCTCATAAACATTACATAACAGGCTGAAAAGTTCATTAAGTCTGCATTTTTTAAAGTTAAATTCAAGATTTTTTTGGAGTAATTAGGAACATTACATACATTTAAAAAACTATCGGATTTCCTCGAAGGATTTAAAAATCTAAATCTTTTCACCGACAAATCAATTTTTTTTGGAATATTTTATTTGGAAAAACTTTGTTTTTAGAGATTTTGGCAAGCATCTTGAAAGAAATATTCTAATTAGGTTAAAATATAGTTTTATTTTTTATCTGCCAAGCCAAAAACTTTCAAACTTCTTTGAAGTTATGCTACGGTGTCGATGGAATGCAAGTTTTCTAAAGCATTTGAACTTTTTAAACGAAACATCGATATCATTTTTTTGTTGAGAAAAATTAACATTCAAGAGCTTTTGGCATGCATCTAAGAAAAAGGTCAAAATAAATGTCATAACACTTCAAAATTCGATTGAAACCAAATTCAAATGTACTTCAAGTGGCTATCAATTTTTCAAAAACGACGGTGTCTGTACTTTGCATACGGATTTAGTTTTTGAGACTTCTAGGCACAAGAACTGGAGTATATTAATCACTTAAAAGGAGGATTTTAATCGATCTTCATTGTTGAGGGCGATTTTTAGCTCATGAGGTTACGTTAAAAATAGAATTCCGAAAATTCAAAAATGTTTTTTGAAAAGCTACCGAGTCATGGTTTATGATTTTTACTGTCGGGATTTAAGGAATTTAAGCTTTTAGACTAGTGTTTTTTTTTGTTACTTAGAGTGCACTAAAACACTTCCATGTTTACGTCAGCAAAAAGTATTTCAAATTGGTATATTTCTGGGGATCTTCAGGCCATTCAATAACATCAATCTTGCTGTACAGAAGCATTTCTTAATTTATTTTCTGCTATACTATGTGTCGTTTTCCTGTTGAAAACCCACTAAAAAGGCCTGTCTTCAAATGCATAAGACAATATCTTATCCTCCATTGGGCGGTGTGAATAAAAACGAGTATGACGAGTATTTACTTACAAGTAAAGTGTAACGAGTATTTAAACTCCAAGTAAACCGATGTGAATAAAGCGTCGAGTTTACTTGTGACCGTGTACTCGTCAACCCGAGGGTTTACTAGCAAGTATTTACTCGCGAGACAACTGAATTCACAAAAAAGGCAAGTAAATACTTGTAGCGCCACACAGACTACGCATCATTTACTGTTGTGACTTGTTCTGTTTTCGCCTAACGTTCTGTTTTCGCCTAAACTGAGCCATCTTTCGTGTACAAGTACGACTGCAAGTCTGGGGTCGGGTTGACTTGCGAGTAGACGAATATTTACTTGCTACAGAAGTATTTACTTGCGTTTATTCACACCAAAATTGGCATTTTTCCGGGTTTTACTAGCCTCTCAAGTATTTACTCGCGAGTAAGAGTAAATACTTGTTTTATTCACTTCAATTTTGGCGTTTACTTGTAATTTTGATATGTTCAAGTATTTACTTGTCCTACTCGTTTTTATTCACACCGCCCATTATCTTAACATTAAGATTATTATGATAAATGCCCTTGTCCACAAAACATTTATCTCACAAACATTTTAATCGTTCAAATTATTCCAAGTTATACATATTGGCGAAAAAAATATTGTCTTCATTCTTATTTTGTCCGCTTATTTAAATACCTAGGTACTGCCTTAAAGCTAGAGAAGCTACCGTAATTATTATATAGCAAATTAAGGACCTAGTCAAAATTGAACATAACTTAAGGATTTATATTTTCAACTAATAATTTTGATTTTATTCACTTAAAATTGACGTTTTTAACTTTCGATTTTAAACGTTAAAATTTGTTAACTCTAGATTTTCTGAACTCCTGAAAAAAGTAAAAATTGTCGAGCGAATTTGGGAAAAGACGTACAAAAATGGTTTGGAAATAAAAATTAGTACATTATCTAGTTTAAAAAGTTCCTTAGCTAGAATTCAAATTTTGTTTTTTTTAATTGAAACCAAAATTGCCATTTCGACAATTTGAACTCCAAACTTTTAGAATAAATAAACATTTTCCATTTCTCCACCATTACTTTTACTTCTCTTATTATGTTATAGTTCTTGGTCCATCCTTCATGGTTTCCATCAAAATTGTTTTATAACCTAAACCAAAAACATGTATAATCAACATGAATCGAAACTTACATAACGACATTACAACTACAGTGAGAAACATTAGATCTCCTTATAAAAAAGCAATCAACATAATTAAAAATAATAGAAGCGGACTAAGAGTCCACCCTTGTTTCACTTCATTTGTCAATAATGACATTTTCATTTGTGTAATACACCATTAAAGTAAATTTTTAAATGATTCTTGAACTTATACCTACTATCATTAGCATTTTAAAAGAATCATTTTGTTTATATTGTAGCACTGAGATATAGAGGAGCCCTCTGAATATTTTGGCTAAAACAGAGGGAAAGGTGAAAAATATCCTAGCTTTTTCTTTTTTCTTTTATCTCCTTTCAATTGTTGATTCTAATGAAGGCATTTTGGTAATTCATTCTCATCTTATTGTGGGTTGGATAGACGAAAAAATTCTCCCCTTCTCTTTTTTGCCAGCACGTAAAATAAAGTCTTAACTACGTGACACCGTAAGCAAATAACGGCAACATAGGATTTGTGGTGAAAGCCTCATTGCGCGCGGAGGAGCTTTGAATGTTTAAATAAAATCCTGTGAAATGCATTGTTCTGGCAGAGGCCCAGGAATAGACACACACCGTTTTCAAACAAACCCACACCCACCTCCATACAAAAAACACTTACTTTCAAAACACAATAGAAATGGTGGTCGTTTGTTCATTCGAGTTGTTTGTTTTTAAAAGTGGCGGCGGGCGGGCTTCTAGGCCGATAAAGACAGTCTCATCAGTTAAGGTTTGGTATATATACGCTATAGGGTAGGGCTAGAGAAATTAGGAGTCTATCTGTCTGATGTTTTGTTTGGTTTGGTTGGGTTTAAGTTTGGTTTTGGTTTTTGGGTTTAACGTGGAGGCTTTTTTAAAAACAAAAAAAGCAAACATACGAAATAAGAACTAGGTTAAAGACGGATCAATGTTATGGTTATACAAGATTATTTCGTTTCGTAAAAGCGTGACAAACAGCCAAAAGGATACATATTTTAAAACTGAAGTTAATGTTATTTTTGTGTACCTTTCTAAATCTATCTACATATAGATTTTATTTTCATCTACTCTGCTAAAGGTTTTTCCTTCACTGTGAGAAAGATAAAGCATTTATTTTTCAAAAATAAATGGAAACAGATAATCTGTGTTTTGGCATGGTTTATTGGTAAATAACTTTTAGACAATAAACAAAAACCATACAACAAAAATAGATCTTTAGAAAATTGAAAATGGAAATTTTAGGTGGAATGTAATCCATCCAGTTTTAAATTATTTTTTTTCACTCGTTTTGGCGTTTTCGACTTTTATTTCTTCCTTTAAATAAGAAAAAACAAAAAGGATTGAACTGGGAATTAGTTGCAAACAGTAACCTATCAGGCGATTTGAATAAAAATGTAATAACACAATTCTAAACAAGAGTTCTATTGATGAAAATGTATAATGTTAAACAAGGAACATAGCAACTGAGCTTTGTTATTAAGTTTTACAATAAGGACCTTGTTTTTTTTTAGAGTAAAATGCAATCCATTTTGTAATATTTATAAAATGTATGGAAGTGGGATTAAAAATTTTAATAGAGAAAAAAGCTTGTTTCACAGTGTTTTGATATCTCTTTTATTTGGTAATGTTAGTGTAGGGAAAGGTAAAACAGAGGTGGCCCTAAAGTGGATCCCTGAGGACCTTCATTTTTAACTTAACATAGGAATTTAATGTACGTTCGAAATACCTTAATTCGCTGGTCATATCTCAATAACCAGCAGAGATGTTGAATTCAAAATACATTTTGTTTAATAGAGGATAACATTGAGATATGCAAAAAGCATTTCAAAAAAATATAGGTGGGCGTTTTGATACTAACGTAATTTAAATACAAAATGTACGACAAAGAGTCTACAAATAATTTTTGTATTTTAAAATTGAAAAATGTATTTACAGCAATTGTTGTTTTTAAAAATATAAATCCCATTTGATATCTCAAAAAACCTTAATATCGATTCTCGATTATTGACTTCCCATAAGAAGTTATTGTAATGGGTCCGATTTGTCGAATTGAAAATTTGATATTTCTCTACGTTTCGACTGTCAATAGAGTCAAAATAAATTTTTTTACAGAGATGCCTGTGCGTTCGTGGGTACGTACATACGTTTTTTTTTGTCGTCCATAGCTAAAGAACCAGAAGAGATATCGACTTCAAATAAATATTGTTATTTCAAAGCCTCCACTTCAAAAATATGGCAGAAATATCGCGATGTTACTCAAATTTTATTTGTATCAAACTATTGGAAATTGTGTCACTTGTTGAATAAGTCGAAGCGTCGGAAATTACACTAAGATTTGCAGTGGGACTTTGTTTCCGTATAACTGCCTGGTGTAGAAGATTATACTTTTATTATTATTATTTATGTGGTCTGTGAGCTGACTCTCATTATAACTTGAATTCCCCTGCATCGAATTCGTTGTTGTTTCTTCGGTACGTATTGCTTTCATTTCCAGTTTAATATTCGCTGAAGTATTTGGCGTTAGCAATATATTACTATGTAATTGCTTATTATCATATTTAAACGATTTATTAGTCTAGAGTCTGGTCAAGTGTAGAAAAATTACTTCTTCGTTTTCTTCACAATTGATGGATACATTTAGAGTAGCCTCTGATACCAATTCAAAAAGCGACTTTTCATCATTAACTGCGTTCGTATTCTGGTACTGGGGTTCAAGGGTATCATGGTCAGGCTGAACTTTGTTAGGCTTCTCTATGGTTTGCTCATTAACCTTCTATGTTTGATTCTGTTGGACTGTGCGGAATTTGTAATTCTTCAAACCATATTTTAGTTTGGGAAGCTATTCAAAATACTCTTCTAGCATTTCGTAGTATAAATCTCCCACTTCTATACTGTCATATTTGGAGAGTTTTTTAGTTTCCATTTCTTTAAACAAAATGTGTACCAACTGCTTCCACTACTAGAAATTCGCCGAATTTTCATCTTTCTAAGGATATTTATTATCCTTTTAAATCAGTTTATATCAAGGTCCCGAGTTGGTGCCGCAATCTTTTCTAAACCCATGTTGATTTGTTTTAATCCAAAGAACTTTTAAAGATTTTCGATGGAGGTGTTTTTTCGTTTTGCGTCAGAGCGTCTTCCTCAAACAGTCATTGCTTTATACATTTCCAGATCTGTTTGTCTACACTGAAACTTTGTGGTTAAATGCCAAATCAAGTGTCCAATATCAAGGCTAAACAAAAGTCATTTCATATAACGAAACTTCTCAGTGAGCTTACAATGTAACAACTTTTAAGATTGATTGCTCATTAAGAGTGTTTACAAAGTGTGATTTTAAGTACCTGAAAGATTCTTTTCAAACATACGTAAGTGCCTTTTTCTGTTCTTGGATTAAAGAGAAAACACTCAGGATTGTAATATAAGCAAAGATATGAATGTCATTTCAATATATATTTACCACTTACTTATCCCATTTCTAGGAATTCAATCAAATTCAAACCTTATATGTTTCATCTATAATCAACCTCGAAATCCAACCTTACTTTTTCACCAGAAAATATACCAACCTCCAACATTCATCAATAATCATTTTCCGAATAAACAATACCTTCACCTTTAATTTCCTAGAATATATATATCAAAACACCTAAACCTACCTTCCTTACTCCTTTATTTATGAAAAGCTCTTAATGCTTATATTTGTGGCTATAACACCCCCATAAACACAAAATATTTCTCACTGCAGCATATAATTTACTCGCCCTTAATTAAGTTCGTATCCTTAGAATAAATTAACCATATACTCGTACTACTTTAGCCAGATAAATTAATATGCAGCACCAAATGGAATCAAAACAGTTTTGATTTATAGGAAAAATGATATTGAATTAATGATGAATAGCACAAGGTTAATTTATAAGAATTCTGAAAGTGGACGCGATTCATAAAAGCAGCTTTTGAAACTCAAAACCCCATATTTTATGGGAAATGGAAACAAAAAACAAAACAAATAAATGAATGGAATTTCCCTTTAAAATTATTGCTCCCTCACTTTTTTAAAAAATGAAGCCTCCCTCTTTTCATGTTTTGAGAAAATTTCAATATTTTTTTTCTTAGAAATTTACAAATTCATCAATATTCAGCGAAAAATCTTTTTTATTAGGTTTTTGTCTTTCCAAAAAATAACGTCATCACCGCATCAAAATAAAACCCATATCATTCCCCAACACACTCCTGTTCAAAAATCCATCTTTCACATCCCTCAAAGGTTGCACACGAGAGGTAAATCATTTCATTTAGCTAATAAAATTCCAATTTTTTATATCCTGATAAATGTACACTGAACAAAATAACTGTCATCATATTGATAAACGGCGTTTCTGATAATTATTAATCATATTGAAGAATGCAATCATCATATTGATAAATGTTTTTGAAATTCATCCAAGTGATGAAGGAAATTAAAAGCATTTTTAAATAATTTTTTCGCACACAGATTCTTCATATTGATGAAAGCAGTCATCGTTTTAATGAATACTTTTTTATCAATTAAATTTTCACATTGACGAATGATTTTTTCACATTTATAAATGAAGAAAATCATCTTATTTAATACTCACATCTAGTTCATCATATTAATAACTGATTTCTTAACATTTATGAAATTTGAGTGCAATCAACAAAAAATTTCTTTGAATAAGAGTTCGTAAAACTGATGAATTCGTTCATCATATTTAACTCGAATCTCATTACATTTAGAACCTCAAATTGACGAGCTCACTCATCATATTTGTGACTGATTCCTTCACATTTATCATATTGATGAAGTTAATTATCATACTTATGAATGATTTATTCATCATATTAACGTATGTTTTCACCATATTTGTAAAACACTTCTTCACATTAATATCATCATATTGTCGAAGTTTATAATATTGATGAAAGACGAGTAAATTTATGAATGATTTTTTACAGTTATTTCATTATATTATATCATAAAATTCGTCAATATATTGAGAAAATTGTTTATTTTGATGTAAATAATCATCATACTGACAAATGCAATCATCAGTATGATGGTGGAGTGGAGAATTTTGATCATCATATTGATGAAATCAATGAATAATCAATATGATGGTATTAGTCATTATATTGAAGACATTTTCTTACGATATTGATAAAATAAATAGTCATATTGATGAATACTATTATTAAAACAACGAATTTAGTTATAATATAGCAGAATTCGTATCTTTTTTATTGACGAATTTTTCATAAAATCGAAAAAATGGCTTTTGTAAAAAAAATTCAAAAACATTCATCATGTTTATGAAGAACAGATTTACTGTTCTTATAACGAATTTAAGGGCACATTTTTTTCATTATACTTACAAAACAAAAAAACTGTCATTATATTGACGAGCTGTTTTTCATTTCATCATAAGATTGACTGGAATAAAATTGACGATTTTTTAATCATAATAACGACCACTTTCCTTTATATTACCCACCGATTTGGTTCAGTGTAGATATAGATGTGCTGAATACGACGACGACGTAAAGACTCATTTTGGAGTGCCCTTCAGTCTTCATAAATTTTCTGGTGCCAATAGATACCTGATGTTTATCTATGTATATATACTTTCACAGGGCCTTAGGCAAACATTATAAGGATGAATCTCAGGAACCAGAAAAAAGAATTACCTGCCTTTATCTTGCTCATTATCCAATTACTAATTTCACAGAACGTGTCTTATCTCAGGTAAATGTTGAGCAGCAGAAAATCGAACTTAGGAAAATACATAAACTCTCCTGAATATCATCAAGAATAAAAAAAATTCACCCATACATTTTTGAATGAAACCCCAACAAAATGGAAAAAAAACCAAACCAACGAACCTTGTGCAAAGAATCATTTTCTACCCCCAACCCAGTGACATTGACAACTTCGTCACCATCATCCCCATCGCAGGCATCATCCTTCAAAACACTTGAATGCCTATATTCTCTAACACCCACTCTCCACCCAAAAGCCCTCGAACTCATCCAATCCCTAAAAAAACAGGATAACAAAGCGAAGTTAACGAACGCAGTCATCCCTTAAATGCGTAGGGATGAAAAAAACAGAAATGAATTTGATTTTGTTTCCTAACATCATTTGCCAACTTAAGCGACATCATCCTCCATCCGTTCGTCGTCATCGTTGGTCGTGCGTCGCGTCGTTGTGGCGTCTTCGGTCGTCCGTCATCAGCATTCATAACCCACCATAAGACCACTCGAAGGGAAACCACAAGACAGAATTTTGGAAGGCTCACAATTTTGCGGAAGGCAAAGGTCCCTTGGTTTCTCGGTCTCGCGGTTTCTTTTGGTCCTGGGTCTTGGCGCGCATCTTCATTCGCTTCCCTCTTTCTTCTGTTTGTTGCTCATATAAATGGAATAAAAATGTTTTGCCAAGGCAGCTTGTCGAAGTTTTACTAAAGAGGCATTGTCTCAATGTCCAATTGTTTTCTTCCTCTTCTCACTTTTTTATTTTCCTTTTTTTTCTCGGAAATGCCTCTACTTACCATAATCTTGAGAGTAAAATTTTTAAACAGGACTCTTTTTCCTATTTTTATATTTTATTTTTTCAAAGTTTCAAAGACGAAAGTACCCAACACCCGAGGGAACTGTCAATAGCGGCAAAAGTTGAAGAATTATAAAATGAAGAAAAGAAAAAAAAAAACAAAAAATATAAATATATCAAAAAGGATGACGACGAATATGGTGATGGAAAGGATGGGTTTCTTGGAGTTTTTTTTTTCCAAGAACAATATATTTGAAATTGGGTTGACCATCTTTAAAATAAATGTTAACTTTTTATCATTTAAAGTTAAACGAAGCTGTTTATCAAAAATATTGTTAATGACAAGTTTTGGCACACAAAATTTGGACAGAAAATTGACAGTTTAGGCAAGGTTTGATGGTTTAAAGAAATTGTTGCTGATTTCTTCTATAGTGAATGGGTCATGTCCGTTTCTAACATGACGGGACCTTTATCACTGCGAATTTCAAGGTTCAAGCCCATTTATGATCAAATATATTGTATGCTTAGACATACTGATTGAAATTTTGAACAGCTTTAAACTCAGAATTAAAATGATAGCTGTAGAAAAGGGTTTGAGCAGTTTAATATATTTGAAGTTTTTTCCTTTAAATTTGACAGAGCAGGAAAATGAAATAAAAAGACAAATATGTTACTATTAAATTCCAATCTTTTACAAATTCTTAAGAATCCAAATGATAAAAATTATATCCTCAATGGACGACCCATAGAATCTGTCGCATGCGTTGAGTCAGCGTATAAAACTGACAGCTCGAATAATTATAAACGTACTTAGTAGCTGAACTTTTAATGTCTGAATCACAAACACGCTTCAGCTTCGGCTTCACCTGACCTTTACGAGTTCAGCCATAGGAATTCAATGCATGCTATCACAATTTAACTTCGACCTGAAGTTTTGTTTGACAATTGTAAGGAAAAGAACGTAATGTAACGTAATGTGACTCCAAACGGAAGCTCAACAGCTGAAAAAAATGTCAACAAACAAAATATTTTCTCTTTGGAGGAATGAAATAATAGCAATGTCATTGGAAGCAACCTCGAAGCTGGCCCACCGTAACGCAGACGCAGCCGAAGCTGAAGCGTGTTTGTGATTCAGCCATAACTTTTCTCTTTATCAGATCCGTTTACATCAGTTGTCAATAATAAGCATGTTCGATAACATGGTGCATCGGTGTGCTCCGTACTAGTATTGATGTGGTTTCTCCACTCTAGTTTAGTTTCTACCAATACAAAGTGTTTTATCTATGCACTCAAAAGTTCACTTTCTCTTGAAATTCTGAATAACGTGCATTAAGGATGAATATACATACATTTTTTGTGAAAAAGGAATGGACACTTTAAGTTTTTCAACTAAAAGGTTTCATTAAAATCAAATATAGTTGAAAATTAAACATGGTACGCAGCTCTAGCTAAAATTACAACTGTATTTTTATTTCAAAGCGTACATTATTGGGCTGTCAAAATTAAGCAGACTTATAAATTGGTCGGCGAAATTATTTCGAATTAATTGTTTACAGATTCTTGAAGGTCATATCTAAAAGGGTTCAATCTTCCCATAAAATTTGTGTTAAGAGATACAAAAATAAAGAAGATAACTAAAATTCTTGTAAAAAAATAAGAAAATTAACTTGTTTTTTAATATTTTTATACATTTTTAAATTAGATTGACAATTGATGCCAATTTTGGTAGTTTTTAACTCAAGCAAATGCAACAAAATAAAAAGTAAAGCTTATATCAGTTCCATAAAATGCTATTCAATTAGTCAGCAATGGGTTCAAGAAACTGAACAGAGCTAGGAACTTGGAGTGATTTTAATTAAGCTGTCAAAACAACGCAACGTATCTTTTGTGTCGTTTCGTACGTCAATTGGCGTTTTTATTTTTTAGTGAAATGTGAAAAGAATAATTGTGTTTCTTTTTGAGCTCTGATCGTTCAGAGCTTCGAATTCGTGTTTCTTTTTTAGTTCTGAACATGTTCAGAGCACGCTCTGTGAGCTCAGAATAAAATAACTGAGTAAACGCAGTAAAATGCTGAACACAAACAATTTGACATTTGAAAGCCTGGAAATTAAAAAAAATGTTCGTCAAAACCATAACAATTATGGAAGAGGCTAGTCGCTTTAGTGCAGAAGGAAAGATAATGTAGAAAAAACTAATTGCATATAGCATTTTTATGAAACAAATTTATTTCAGGAGTCAAATGGAATAACTCTATGACTGTTTTATTAAATAATTTGATTAAAGAAAATTTTGAACGCCTTTAAACAGACGACATTTAAAATTATGAAAGTTTAGTGCTTAAGTTGTTTCATAATTAAATCAGAGAGCTCTGAACATACTCTGCTCAGAACTCTACTCTACTTTGCTCGCTCAGACTCTGCTCAGTGCTCAGCTCTGAACTAAAAAAGAAAAACGTCAAATGTCAAAAATAAAATAAAAGTATTTAAATTGAGAATTGTAAAATTTGTAAAGCACAATTGAGATTTTTCTTTAAGGGGAATTGGTCTTTGATTACATATTTGTCAAGTGACAAATTGACCTTCAGACTTCCTGATCGTATTTCTTTATTGTACTTGAACAGATCCAGAACTATTAAACTAAACATTTTTGTTTCTTTTTCTGTTGAGAGTGTTAAGAGCTTCAAAATTGTACGCATTAAATTTTGGTCTAGAGGACGGCTTTTTTGGCTGAAACACAAACACGCTTCCGCTTCGGCTTCACAATGATGCTTCGACCTCACGTTTGCTTTTGGAAGGATTCCCATTGGTTATTATAGGCTGTGTAAGAACTAGGGCCTAGTGACTGACAACTCTCAACCATTCCTGTGTGCGAGTACTGTTGTCAGGGATGAAAGGGACATACAGTTTTAAGTCGAATACGAACGGCAAATTTGAAAATGCACTTTTCATGAAAAGAATTACTCTTGGTGAATTTGTCAATTCCTCGCAAGAGGCAGTACCCGTGAAAAAAAAACTTTGGGTGGCATAGGCAGGGATCAACCCCAATACCTCTTGCATGGCAGTCCAACGCACTTTTTTTTATTTTGAATTCATTTTTATTAATTCAATCTTTAACCTATTTTAAAGCTGGATAAAAATTCATAAAACTAGCCTAAATAACCATAACTTACAACTAACTTAATGGTCCCATACGGACACTCTAAGTTAAACTATAACACTTAAAACTAATGCCTGTCGGCCCTAAGATCTATTTTACTTCAATTTAAATTTTATTTATTTTTATATTTATTAGAAAATTTGAAAAAAAAATTAATATCAAGATCCTTTTTTATTTTTACTTAAAACTACTTAAAATAAGGTCCTTAATATAAAACTTAAACTACCTTTTCCACCTATAAACTACTTAAAACTAGAAGAAGCACAGCAGCAAATCTAACTATCTAACATTTTTGTTTTTCATATTTTGTTGTCTTTTTTTTTTATTCAGTCTTTTTTTTTATTGTATTTCTTTTTTTTTTGTTTTGTATTTTTTTTTGTCTATCCACCAAAACGGGTTCTCCTGCTTCACCCTATCAGTTCGGTCCCGTTAGGACACAGCCCTACTGAACCGAAGGAGCTCTGCTCCGCCTTGTGCCATGACGTCCCGATTGTACAGGAGTCGCCTATCCACGGTTCGTCGTCTGACGTTGTAGATTAGCGGAACTTCCAATTTAACCTGTATCAGACCGCATCTATCTAAAAAGAGGAATGCCTCTATTGGAATGAAGCCGCTCAAGCGTGAACTCTCTAAATAGTCGTCGTTCGGTCGAAGACATAGCTCTTGCAATGTGAACTCGAACGAGTTTTATCACAAAATTGTCAATTCTGTTTATTCGAGCCCCGTTGTATAAGACCTTGTTGGAATAGTAATGCACATAAATAGATTCGTCTGTTCGATATAGGCCGGTACAGCGTCCTAAGAACTGCTGCTCGAACACCCGAAACTTCTCCATCTGGGAAGGGGCAACGTTGAACCACACAGGACAACCAAAAACGATCATCGGACGTATGAGGGCCATGTAGCAAATTACCTTCACTATGGGGTCAAGCCGAGTGATGTAAAAAAGCCGTTTCGTCAGAGCGAAGGCTCCTCTGTCTGTCGAAATATATGTAAATACTGATCTAACCAGATACCGAGGAACTTCACTACACTTTTGCTTGCTAATGGCTGCCCGCGAAGATCAACGATGACCATCTTGCTCCAATTCTTGCATGTATCCCTCGTGGCCCCAGCCAACGGAGTCCGGAACAGAATTGTCTCCGACTTCTTCTTCTTCTTTCCAGTTTCCAGTCGTAGCAATATCGCTGAATCTTGTCGAAATCACGCTGCAAGAGAATTCTAATAACCTCAACCTTTCGGGCCGTTCTGTACGCAATAAGATCGTTGGCGTACGCAATCGCCTTTGTAAGACTACATATCAGATCGCTGGTGTAAATGCTGAAGATAATCGGCGAATTCACCACTCCCTGTTGAAGACCATTTTTAATTGCGAATGTTGTGGTAGAAGTTACATTGCCACTTTTGACAACAAACTTTTTACCGTAGTCCAACGCACTAACCATCATGCCACGGGTACTACGGGCTGTGTAAGCTACTTCCGCGATATATTTAATTTTTTCGATTTCAAAACTCATATATTTTTTATTTTGAGAAAAAATAACAGCTGCTAATGACAGAAGTGCCATTTTAGAAATGTCATATTGGAAGTGTCATTCAAAGTAACCTTGAAGCATGCCGAACGTAACGCAGATAAAGCCGAAGCTGAAGCGTGTTTGTGTTTCAGCCATTAATTTTTAAAGTGTTTGGGAGAGGGAAATGAATAATATAACATAATAATAAATAAATGAATCTATAACAACTAAAATGATGGAAGAAGAAGTTGCTTTGACAAAGAAACTGAATATGTGGATAAATTAATATTTCAATTTTTACTTTTTAATATAAAATGTTTAATCTCGGAATGCTCAGAGAACTCAGGTTTCCCATCAAATTACACTTTTCCCATGGGTTTTTATAGCCTTTATTCAAATTCGTCTACAAAGAAATGTTTGTTTTTGTAAGAGATCTGTCTTCTAAACAAGACTTTCAAATCAAGTTAAGAAATATATTAAAAGAATATAAAAATTCTGTTGAAAATGAGTATTTAAAAAAAATTTAAATCGATAGTTTAAATCAAATATAGGATTGAAAAGCAGCAAGTTTTTTTTTCAAAATCATCAAACCATAAACCAAACTTTCAAATTAAGACTAGCATACTTAAATGATGATCGAGAAAACAAAGATATGTACATATGCACATAAAGAACTCTTAGCTTTATGGCCTTAAAAATATAGTTTTGTAATGTCATCAGTGTTCTTCAAGAGGCATGCTCTAAAAAAACTATTAAGTGAGATTCGAATTAAGGACAACTTAATAACTTTAAAAATCTATTGTTTTGTCTATGGCCCAGAAAAAAATTGAATTTTGCCGACAATTATTATTAATTTTAACATCATTATCTATTGATTTTTTGACATTAACTGTTTAGTCACATATAACATTCTTGGTATATATATCAAATGCAATTTATCAGTAATATAAAACAAAAATTGAGAACCCAATACTATTACAAGAGATCTCTTTAACAAAAACCAGGTTAACAAGACAAAGCGTTAATTAAAGCTTTCGAAGAAGAAAAGCTCAATTAAAGTGACATTCGGAAAAAGTTAAAAGTTTGTTCGTTTGAACTGTTTCTAAGAAATTGGATCTAATTGGCGAATTTATACAGAAAAGAGAGCTCCATGCAAGTTCTGTGGAAATTAACTTTTCCAGCGAAAGTAACCAAAAGCCTTGAAAAACAACTCTCAAAATAAAAAAGAAAAACAACAATACTAAATAAATAAATTCGGAAACGAAATACGGTCACCGCATACAAAACAAACGATGATGACAAATAAGAGATACCAAAATGCCAAAGAACCTGAGAAGAAAGGAGCATACTTTTGTTTTTTAATAATATTTGCTTAGAATATTTTAATTCCTTGTATACTCTAAGGATACAACACTATTTATAAAGTTTTTACGTAGTTGAGGTATGAAGATCCTTAACTGTTGCTATACTAACATACGAGTATAAGAACCTTATGATATTTCTATTTCATTTTAGTTTTAATCCTTTTTATTTTTTTTAATTTTCAAAGTTCAAAGAAATAAACTTTGAGTAGTTAAACTATAAACTAAAAAGAATTTTTATTTTTTTTCCAACGTTTATTTCAAAAATATTATGTTCTGAGAAATTTGTGTATGTAGAAAGTCATAAAAAAGTACCTACCTTTAAAGGATTTCTTTGAAATGAAAACTTAATTTTTTTTCTTTCTTGAATTTGGGGTCAAGTCTTTTTGATGGAGGAAGAATTTAGGTCAACCTGTGCTAAATGAGAAGAGAAGAGAGCAGTAGGAGAAGAAAGAAAATAAAAAAAAACTTTAATTTAGATGAATGTGGTTGGAATTTTAAATTTGATTAGACGCCATTTAAGTTTAGGTAACTTAATTGATGTTTTTTTTAATAAGACTCAAAAGGAAAGTTTTATTTTTTCCTTTAAATATTTTAGAATGAAGGTAAAAATGAAGGATAATGTAAAAGTGAAAGAGGGTTTTTTTTTAATAGAATTGTGAATTATGGACATTTTTACTATTTTATTTTAGATGACTTTTCTTTCTTGGCGGTTTTTTAAAGAACACTTTGAGTGGTTAATTAATCATTATCAACGAGAGGAAAAAAGACTTCTGTTAATTTAAGATCTTCAGGTAAAAATGATTGACGATTTTCACAAAAAAGGGCTAAAAAGAACAAATTAAATAACTATGTTAAGGGGTTTTAAAATGGAATTGAAGAAGCTTGAACTTTTATTGCGAATGCATCTTTAAATCAGAGACAAAACTTTCAATGTCAATACTTTCAGTAGAATCAAAATTATACCATAGCAAATAAAATGTAAAGGAAGGTTTATTGTATTATTTTTAAACTATTCTATTTTTGGAAATATTCTTTAGAATGTTAGTGAGAATATGAATTTTTTTTTTACAATATCGATTTAAAAGGAAAGTGCAGATTTAGTTGTTCCCAAATTTTAAACTACGAATTTAATTGTAATACAGAAGTTACATGGATTTCTAAAAACACATTTGACTAATATTTTATTTGAATCGAATAAAAAACATAGATAAAAATATTCTTTTCGGCTAAATTTTTAAAACAAAATCTTAAATTACCTTCAAAATAGTTGTATATATTTTAAAAATGCTGAAAAAGAATTGAAAATTGGTTTAACATACTATTTTTTGAATGAAAAATGTGTTCAATGCATAATATATAATGTGATTGTTTTCACGGCAACAACAGGAAATTATAAAGTCACACCCCCAATGGAGTTTGGCACCAAGCTCTCTTATTGAAAATGCGCGTTTTAAGAACTCAATGCTGTTCATGAGCGGCACTTGAATCCAATAAACTGATCAACTTTAATATTCCATTTAATAAAGGTTTTCACCTAAAAAAAAATCCAACAATTTTGAAACTTAGCGCACTTACTAAGGATGTCTGGTAATGACCCAAAAAAAGTCTCCAAGAACCCGACGTGAGCTCTAGCGGCAATTAAGAGAAACATGCAGATTATTTCAGTTTTTCACGTTTATATCGAAAACTAACTGTCGTATCAAAAAATAATCTTCTACAAACTTAGAGCTTATTAAATACCCTAAAAAAGTATGATATTAATTTGTTTGTACTTGTTTTAGTTTGTAAAATAACTCTATGGACATTTTTACACAAAAAGAAAGCTTTTTAAATTTGTATAGTTTTAAATAGTTTGCATTTTTTCGTGTTTGTAATTGTCCACAAAAAATTGTCGTATTCAATTTGTATTGTTGGAAATTTTTCCACCGACCCGACTAATATATATATTATATAATTATGTACTTTTAACACTATTGGATTTTCGAATCCAATATTCACTACACGATTTTGAACTCTAGCTCAGCTTCTGGGGAAGGGGGGGGGGTTTGATTAGGTGAATATTTTATTAATCAAGATGATCAATAAAATTGAAATGAAATTGATATTAAAATGATATCGAAATACGACGAGGTGAGTTTCTCCAAGTCGTATTGATTAAAGTGGGCGCCAGGAAAGTTTTTACTGGAAGTTTACAAAAACCAGAAGCTGAAAAATAGTCTTCAAACAGAGTTATGAAATAAAAGAGTGGTTTTATTTTCCAGATTGGAAATTAAAATTATCTTTTATTGTCTGGACAACCTTGGCCGAAGCCCGGATTAAAAACCAGGATCTTTTATAACAAAGAAATTACAAATAGAGATTTTGAGATTGATTGGTTCTCGGTAAAAAATGTATGAAGAATATCAAGTATGAAAATTATTAATTGTTAAATACATTGGAAAAAAACACAACCAAGAAAGATCACTCCAAGAAAATTTTCGACAAAAGACAAAAAAAATGAAACGGTTAAACACTTCCCGTGGTACCGGGAAACCAGAAGGAAGAATTCGAGATAAATGAAGAACACCAGAAGAAAAGCAGTATTCTCAGAAAAAAGGAAAACACCATACTTAGCTTCTTTTTGACTTTCTCCAACAGCTACCGTAGTCCTTCCTTAACAACCTTCCTCACAGCAGAACAAAATCTTCAATTCACTAAAACTTAAAAACTATTGTACAAAAATAACGTCTTTTTTAAAAAAAGGTTCCTTCACACAATTTTCGTTAATCTTCTAATCGCTTTGGGCGCAATCCAAAAAGTGGCCATCATCATGGCGAGCTCTCGGATATTTTGCGTGGTGATCGTGTGCGACCGAGAAGCCAGGATCTTTCATCGCACGCGATCTCTTTAAAGAGGTGATGCTATCACCCCGTAGCTCTGTGAGTAAGTTCAGGTCTTAACTTTCGATCTCATTCCAGCCAAGACTTTCTGGAAAATTGTGTGGAATTCCTCGTACACTACCGTGTACCTACACGCGCTAGATTTTGGTTGACGAAAAACTACTTATGTCGTGTTGAAGAAAGTCGGTAGCCAAGCCTATAATTAAAATGAAAGTTATTAAAATATTCTTCGGGTGATTTTCTATCGTTAATACTTAATGATGGGCTCTCGGCCATTCTGAGTTAGATGGTGTGACTTTCCTGCACACATTGTTTTGCATGGGTCTTCATGCCGTGATGATCCTGTTCAACCAATACGTCGGTCAACCGTCGCACAGTTTGTTGGTGTGGAATCCTTTCGCACACTTTGGTGAGACCTGTTAAATTTGCTTTCCCAAAATGCTAGGAGAGCAGGTCACTGGCTGATGGTCCAGGTTTCTACTAAACTCTTCTAGAATTTTGGGGCCGCAGTAAGAATACGTTAAGGGTTGTTAGCAACAAGGGAGGTGAAACTTGTTGTGCTAAAATTTACCGCAACAAATCGTCCGTTCTTACTTCTGAAGCTCGTGCCTAGAAAATAAGTATGCCACTCGCTATTGACATGATTTCATTTGTAACTAGAAATGGAGGATGACTTTGGAACCAATTTAACAGCTTTGTTGCTGTATGTGTATTATATCTAATTTTACGTGCCTCCCCAAAATCTTCATGTTGCTCACTAGTAAAAAAAGAACGCCAGTGAATTCTTCGAGTGATGATAAAATTTCATGAGTAGCAGTTAGCTCATAACCCATTTGCTGAGTACACTGTCAGTGATTCCAGTACTTGTTTCACAAATAACATCTTATAGAATGATCACAAATTCGAAACGTCAAAAAATTCTGATAGGTGCTCAAGATTTCTTCGACGGTGCAAGAACTTTGTCACTCCTTCTGATCTGACTGTATTTTACAAAGCCTTATTCCTCCAAAACCTGAATAAAACTTAAATATTTGGGGAAGTGTCCCTAAAACAAGTTTAAGTCTTTTGGATAGGTGATAGAACTATAACCGAAACATTTACATCACTCGATCACCACCGCAATGCGCCATGCCTTTCGTTGTATTACAAATATTCTTACAAACAATGTTTTGTCGAATTAGTCAGTTGCATTACCCCTCAATTCAGCCGTAATATCCACACTTTAAGGGCTTGTCAACAAAAATAAACCATTTAAAAATTAACGTCAAAAAAATATTTTGGTTTTGTTTAGTTCCGATAAATCAAACCATTATTTTAACAACCTTGAACTGTCACCTGTAAAATTGTTTTTTAACTCAGGGTTGTGAAAATTTTACTGCAAAAGTTTTTTTTTTTTGAAAACTTCCATAAGAATTTTGACCTAATCAGAATTTCAACCCTAACAAAAATGTTATGTTTTCTTTTAAAGGCCTTTTTTCTTGAGCGACTCAAAAGTCACAAAGTGTATTAAGCAGTGTTTGCCCAAATTATCCTTTCTGCAGAACGACAAGTAACAAAATAGCAAGTTTTCAGATTTTTAAAATATGTCAAACTTCAACGGAAAAAATATGGAAGGACATTTATAAAAAATAACAATAAAATAATAAAAGTGCGTATACACCCCGTGACCCATTGTAACAAAGTAACACTGATTGATAGAAATAAATTAAGACATAGTGTTGATACATCCTGCATTGTCAATTTTGGATAACCGACATCGTTTTCATTTCAGTTTTAAATATTTTCCAATTTTTGTCTATCTAACTTTTTATTTTAAAATATTTATGTCAATAATATTTACAAGTAAGCTTTAAATCTGTCATAAACTGTCAATTCGTCAAATTGGTATGGTCCCCAACCTTATTTGCATAGGACAATTACATATTTATTTACTCTAAAAATATTCCTGCAAAGCTGAATTACTGCTGAAAGCTTCACTTATGTATACTTACGTTAATGATAACTCCTCTCATTTCGGACCTGATCAAAGGACGTTTAAACTATGTTCTCCCGAAAAATTGAGCTGGAATGTTTTCGAAGCATTTTTGGTTCTAATTTTTCAACAGTTCTTCCGATTATCTTAGACGAATCTGATGAAAAATTTATCATTAAAGTCGATCCAGTCATTCTTGCTTATAAATGATATGTCATATATTTACACCGAACTAAAGCGCGTTCTGTAGTACCCGTGGCATGATGGTTAGTGCGATGGACTGTCATGCAAGAAGTCTTGGGTTCGATCCCTGCCTATGCCACCTAAAGTTCCTTTCATGGGTACTGCCTCTTGCGAGGAATTGACAAACTCTCCAAGAGTGATTCTTGTTATGAAAAGTGCTTTGTCAAATTTGCTGTTCGGATTCGGTTTAAAATTGTAGGTCCCTTCCATCCCTGACAACAGTACTCACACACAGGAATGGTTGGGAGTTGTCAGTCGCCATTTAAAGCGCGTTCTCTAATGTAGATAAATATTTATGACGATTTTTTTAAACCCAAATAAATTGTGAAACAAATCCTTTCGAAATAAATTCAAAATTGAATGAAAACATAATTTACCTAAATTTATTGGGAACTTCTAGAAAAGTAATTAACTGCTGTTCTGTATCCTTTTTATTCTTGAATCATCATGAAGGGTTCTTTCTTCTTTGGAAAACACAATTCACCTTTTTTATATAGGATATTAATTAATTAACATATTAGTTCATCATGCTCGTGCTGACTGTCTCCTTTTTTCTGGCCCTCTTTACTAAAGATGTGAACATAAAAATGGATGTTCCTTAATATTTTTATCCGCATCCGTACACATACAATTAGTGTATCAAAAGGAGATCCTTTCACACAAAAAAGTTCCTCCCCAGACCCAAATCCTAGATGGGCAATTAAGTTATGAACAACAAAAACAACAACACCAAAAAACTGAAACAAAATAATCTCCTACAAATGAAGTCAGCCAAATTAAAGAGACATCCTTGAGGACTTCAATTGGGAATGAAAAAAGAAACAATATCAACCATGAACCAGAACCAGAACTGCTGGAGCGATTCGGAAGTAGAGAATCATCAGCAAAGATATAGAAAAGAATAAATAACAAATGTGAAATTAGGTTCGGTTCATTCCTCTTTTTTTTTCTGGGGCACGTGGAAATTAAAGGAGTGCGAGAGACCATGAAAGCTGAACGTTTGAGAGGTTGATTCTGTTGAAAGCTGCAGACTCTTTAGACAAAAAAGAACACCCACGTTTGTCAATTTAATTTCGCAAGTGTAGGCCAATAAAAACAAAACTGGTTCATTAAGATTCTATAATGAAATTAAGAAGAACACACGTTTTGCTCGACAACAAGGACGACGACGCAGAATTTAAGGATACGCGTATGGTTGCAAAAGGAATTGCTCGAAAAGGATACCTACGTTTAGAATAGATTCCAGAGTCGAGTCGAGAATTCTAAATCCACTTAAACATCAAGCACCTAAACCTACCTATAACATACATAATATTTGGAAGGTATTTAAGCTGCGGAATGGGTTTAGGTATTAACATACATACATATATAATATAGATTTATATAGATAGAGATAGAAATAGAAAATTAAGCCTAAAGGCGAGAAAAAAGATGAAGTAGTAAATTATTTCAAGTTGTCAGCTCGCAAGCTTCTTTGGGTTCTTATGGGGTTTTGGGTGCGGAACCGGATGTGAATATGTGCGCTCGGTGGGATTGGATATTGGAAGACTCGTTTGGTGAAAACTTCATTTGTGAGAAATTAGGCCCAAGGGAAATCTGCTTTTACCACTCTTGTGCTTTGCTATGTAATAATTTCCGTGGGTAATTTTGTTAAATTTACCGAACGAAAATTATACGAACATTTTATTTCTTTTTTTTTTTGTTTATAATACACACAAAGTACAAGTTTTGTTTTTGTTGTTCCTATAAACGAGGCTATGAGGCGTATGAGCACTTTAATAGGACTTTTTATTATCACTTGTATGCGCAAAAACATACCCTATTATATTTTTTGATTTGTATATAATTTCCTTTTTATCGGTACACACCTATGAACATGTGTACACATTTATATATGAAGCGATCAAAAACTCGATTGTTTTGCTTTTCAGTTCAAGGACCTTATATGTACCATTTGTTTTTTCATCTATAAAGACCGTCCCTAATAAAAGGATTTGTCTTTTTGTTTTATTTTCTGATAAGTGGATATGAATATTGGGTGGATAAAGTGATTTAAGTCTTATGATTTGGGTTAACATTGTTTTGAGCTTTAACCAAATTAACACACACATACAAAAAGGATACACAAAATTAAAAATAAAACAAAAACGAAAAGCAATGCAATCAAAAGGATTTTCAACTTGTTTTTATAGAGGATATTGTTATTTACATAGTTTTAAACACACCATGAAGGTATATAGTTTTCCTATATACATTTTCCACCTGCAAAATCAATTGATTTTTGGGCCTTAATCAGCTTGATAAAATTTTATACTGCTGGCATACCATACCATGTCTATCATTTTATTTTATCTGGAATTTTTCCCCACAGAGAAAGACTATAAATTGATGTGGATGATGTTGATGGTGATGATGATGGACACACCACCATCACTTTGTGGAATTAAAGTAGAAAAGGACTTTTATTTTTTTCTATATACATATGTGTATATAAACATAGCTATTTTATCGATTTATATTATCCTGAATTCACTATGGTGTTAGGTCATGACGATGATGTTGATGATGAAGATATTTTTGGAAATTCTATGATAGTAGCTAAAGTATATAGTAGATGATAATAATGTTATATATTTTAGAATTTTCAAGTTTGAGACTATTTTAATGAATGTAGGTTAAGTATATAAATATGAAGGTAAAAGACTTGGATGTGTGATGGTAGTTGGGAACATTCAAGGTGAAAATGAATAATCTCTCTATTGACATACTTTAATAAATATCAAAAAATAATGATAGATTGTTTTAACTAAGCATATAGGTATATGTAGTTCAATTAAAATTTGCAATGAAAAAACAATCTGTTGAAAAAATCAAAGTGAATATTTTAAAATAGAGCTTAACACAATTTATCGCTATTTGCAGTACAGCAAAAGCTTACTTAACACTTTCCATTAGAATTGATAGATTGTACGGTCGTTATAAATTATTCAGTGTGGTAGCGCTGGAAAACAATGGACAAAAAAGGTCTAATTTTGATTATTTTCGACCTTTTTTCCCCAAATCTATTTATTTTTTTGAAATAAAACGTTGCAATCTTTTTCCCGTAGAATGTATAGTAAATTATATAAAAGTAAAACAATTTAGAATTATAAACAAGTTTATAAGAATATTATATTTTTTAGAATTAGAGACAAATATTATATCAAATTTTAAATCTATTTCCAGAGCCCATAAGATAGCTAAAGTTTCAGACAGTAATAGACAACAACAACAAAAAAAACCTTTTTAAAAATGTATTTTTTTACTGAAGAAAACAATACCAATTTCTTCTGAAAATCATAAAAAGGAACTTAATAACAAAATACTACGTCCAAATTCTGCGAAACAACAATTCAACTGTCTTAACAAATAATATATAACGTATGCAGTTATTATTTGGGACATATAGGCGTATGCCAACGAGCGCACCCGAATATCGGACGCGGAGGGTGGAGCAGAAAACACTGTTTCGTATTTCTAACAGTGATAACATCTGACCATTGTGTTATATCTGCAAATTTCTAGTGCCAAAAATACCCAGTTAAAGAAAAAGCTCCTAGGAAAACCGTTTGGCAATACGAGAAAGCCAATAGGGACGGTCTCAATAACTACTTCAGGTTCTTCAATTGGTCACTATCTTTCCTCTAAAGTGACGTTGACGCCATATGATCAAAAGTTTAATTTTCCTGGGAATGAGAACTTTTATCCCGAACAGGGTTTAAAGCATCAGACCTAAGTAAAATTTATGGTTTGATACGAGCTGTAAAGAGGTTATTAGGCCGGAAAGCCGGAAAAAGTTCAAACAAGCCAGGAAGGCCTGCAACGCCCCTATTGATGGACCAAATTTATATATGACTAAAAATTATGTCAAAAAATACTGTCCCAAAAGAAGTAAAAATTGTAAGTCATTTTTAAAAAAACATGTGGAATTCTTCCTCGGCTCCTACGCTCGTTGTCAATGACACTTATTTTGTTAGCTCTTTAGAGAAAGCTTATCAGTTTGGTAAGCAGTTCACCGCTAATTCTACACTGCCAGGGAGTGTTATGACTCCGCCTGTATTCGAGCGAGTTAGTGATTCTATGTGAAAATCTTTTTCGCAATTGTACTGTGGCAAGAGTCCATAGAGATCTAAACACACATAAATCCGCTGGTCCGGATGGTATTCCCGCTATTGGTCTAAAAAGGTGCTCTTCAACGCTAGCAAAATAACTACGTAAGCTTCTTCATCTGTCCTACTTCTCGGTCTCGTTCCGAGAGGATGGAAATCTGCATTTCTCCAGCGAATCTTTCTCATACGTTCCTTTTTTTCAAGGTCATGGAAACGCTGATTAAATATCAGATCAAGACATATCTCGAAGATCGAAAGATTCTTAATGGCCGACAATACGGCTTTTGAAGCAGTAGGTACACTGGTGATCTCATGGTTCATCTTACCGAACAGTGCAGTAAATCTTTACATCGCTTTGTAAAAGTAAGATTATTGCACTTGATACTTCAAAGGCATTTGATAGGGTTTGGCATCAAGCTCTGGTGTGCCCCAGGGCTCTGTGCTATCCCCAACACTTTTTCTTATTTACATTAATGATCTCCTGTCATCAACTTCCTTCAAATCCAATACATTGTTTCGCTGACGATAGTACTCTTAACTTTTCATATTTGTTTTCAGACTCATATCCCTCTTCTTCGGATGTGGAACTGTAACGACGAAATATGATAAACTCATTAAATTCCGATCTACACAGCATTGTACAATATGGTTTACAAAAGAACGTGAAATTTAATGCTTCAAAATCCCAATGCTGTCTTGTATCTTTAAAGCGAGAAATACAATCCTTGCCATTATCTATTGATGACACTTGCATCAATGAGACTGAAAATCTGGATATTCTCGGTATATGTGTCACCAACCACCTCTTGTGGAACGATCACAAACGCGATATCGACAAAAATGCCGCAAGGGTTTCTTTAGGCGATGCGAGAAATGTTTCACACCTTCTTATCTGGCTATTAATTACAACACTTATATACGTCCAAAGCTTGAGTATAAATCCCATCTCTGCGCTGGTGCTCATGCGACTTACTAGAGCATTTCATTTGATATCATCAGTATACTCTCAAGTCCAACTTTGGCCGTACTGTCAAATACAGAGATTTGTTCTTTAGCCGTACTACGTGAATGTGGAATGCTTTACCACACTCTGTCTTTCCTAGTCATTGCAATATTAAGGAATTTAAAAGCAATGTACACCGACATCTCCTTTAAATCCCTCTTTCCTCCTAATAGTGCTAACAATGTGCCTTCGCTAAATAGGGGAAGTAATATCCCCTCGAGTGAGTGCTTATTTTAAAAAAAATGCAATGTTTTGAATTCTTAGCATTTTTTTAAATTGATTTAGGCAATTAGTAACATACAAATTGTTGACCAAAAATCTAAAATGCTATTTTTTTTTTCAAAAATGGCCTGATAGATTTGTATAGAATCTATTTTTCTTAACTTGACTTGCTAAGCAACGTTTCGACAAAAAAAGTTATGTAGTCAAATATTGACTACCCTGAGAAAAAGAAAAATTTTATAGCTTACAGTTGAATCTGTTGCAATTACATCAATCCACTGATATACACTACTCCAATATTAATTTGTCCATGTTTTGTTTTTGGACGACCAGCATACATTTTAACCATCATCGATTTATGTAGATTCCTTAATATTTCTTATACCTTGTATTTGATTTTGTATGCCATTTACAATAAATATTAGAAAAACAAACTGAGTGGCGATGTGATTCAAAATCATTTTGTGATGGACAAAATGAAAAAATGTTAATGAACTTTAAAAGCATGTAAAACTAATTTCACAGTTCTTGTATAACGCTTCTCTTATCTAAGAAAAATATGTCAAATGATCTTTTGTAAGCTTTACCACTTTTTAAAAACACTAATCACCCAAAACTTGCCCTAATCAATATTTAAAAAAAATAAAATAAATTAGGTGGCGCAGAAATAACAAGGGCCTAGCACCTTACAATTCTTAACCAGTCCCGTGTGCGAGAAATGTTGTCAGAAATCGAAGTGACCTACAGTTTATATTCCGAATAAGAACGACTTATTTGAGAAAGCACTTTTCATGACAAGAATTACTCTTGAAGGATTTGTCAATTTCTCGCAAGAGGCAGTACCCGCTTAAACTTTTTTTTTTAAATTGAGGTGTAACAGGCAGGGATTAAACCCAAGACCCCTTGCATGACAGTCAAACGCACTACCCATCACGCTACGGGTACTACAATCAATATTTTTGGTCATTCTAAAAATGTTGGAGTAAAAAGAAGTACTGTTTGCAAAAAAACATGAATTCTTCTTTAAAAATTATCAGATTTGAAAATATAAATTTTATAAGAGTGAACGTTGTTGAAGTCATATCTCTACTTATTAAGAAGATATTTGAGCCGAAAACCAATTTTTACCAATGTTTGGAATTAGTCTATGTAGTTTATTTTTTTTAACAAAAAATGTCATTCTTTGTGGTATATAATATTATTCTGAAGATTATATCATTTCAAATATTTAGAAAGTATCAGTCCGATTTTTTTGAATTCTGTGTTCAATAAATTATCTACATTTTAATTTGAATAAAGTCCATGATTTGCTTATGAAATACTTAAAACCAAACAAAATATTCACTATTTTTTTAAAAACTCATTCATAACAAAAAAGCTCTTTTAGCACATTTCCAGGTTCTTAATGTTAGAAACGATATCTCTGCTATTTCTTCAGGTATAAAGGACAAAAAGGGTTTTCCAATAACTTGTAAAAACGTATCTCTTAGAACTTAGGATCTATTTTATTATTATTATTCATGAAATTTGAATATTTTCAATTCGAAAAATCAAACTGATTACTAAAAGTTCTTGGGAGAAGTTAATTTAAGGAATTTAGATTAACATAATTTATAAAGAAGTCGATTTTAGTAGAATTTTCTAATAGTTACACTCTTTTCTTCTTTTTAAACATGTGCAAAAATGTATGAAATGCATTTCTTAATAAAGGTTAAGAACATAAGTACACTTTCCATTTATGAGTTTTGGAGATAAAATTTCAGTTTTCTTGTGTTTTTTGCTATATTCTTTGAATTTAAAATAATACTTGTTTATGTTAAAGTGTAACTAGCCATCATTTCTTTAAGAAACTAAAAAAGGCTGTTTTTTTTACCAGCATATGATCTTAAAAGAACTAGGTTCGGATCATGTTCCAGTGGTAATTAATTCTTTTTCATCTCCTTCAGAAAATAAAACTAAAATTTTAGATATGAAAAAAGTTGATTGGGTTAAATACAAACGTGAAGTAAGTACAAAATTGTCAAATCTCACAACATTAAACGAATTTTCCAATGTATCTGATATTGATCAAAGTATCACATTTTTCACGAATGCTGTTCATGAAAGCATAGATAAATCAGTTCCCAAAAAAGTAGTTAGTTTTGAGAGCATAAACTTACTTCCAAATCATATAATTAATCTGAAAAAATAAAAATTTCGTTAAAAGAAAATGGATAAGAAACCGAGAACATAACTTACTCGTTCCAGTAAAAACACTTAACATAGTTATAAAAGATGAAATCTTGCACCATAGGAATCGATCTTGGAATTGAAAACTTGACGGTTTAGATTAGGAAAGTAAGCCCTTCTGGAGTGTTGCTAAAATCATAAAGAAGATAAGCACCCACATTCCTGCTTTTTAAAGTAGGTAACAATGTTATAATCACCAACAATGAAAAATTAAATTTTTTAGCAGAAACATTTTCTGCAACTCATATGGCCAATATCAACATGACCAATAACATTTTTGAATCAATTGTCAGCAACTCAATTGAGCCAATTAACTCATCATCTATAAATGACCTCCAATACAATATTTTTATTTATTTTAATTAATTTATTGTTTTTTGTTCTATATCTATATTAAATACATTTGTTGCCTACTTGTTGTAAGACTCAAAGCTTAGTTTGAATCTTTTTTTTTTATTTTACCGCAAACCTTTTTTTTTCTTCTATTTTCTTATTTTTTTATATAAAGGTTTTTATGTAGCTTTTCCTTCAATATTATTTCTTTTTGTATTTTTGGTTGATTGATGTAATAATTATACATATTATAATATTGACAGTATAAAGGTAGCCTTATACCATGTCTCTGTAAATTGTGCAATTTAGGTTAGGTTAGGTTGGAGTGGCTGTCCAGATGTCGTTGACGCACGTAAGCCTCAAGGGTCCATTGTGATACCACTAATGAGGTTACTCATGGGAGAGTAATGAATTTAAACAAACCAGTTGCATTCCACCCCTTAAACGATTCAGCCGTAATACTCGCACTTCCAGGAATGCTCATCAGTTTACCCTTGAGCTCAATTTCGGGCGTACTGTCAAGTATAGAGATTCTTTCTTAATTCGCACATCGAGAGTGTGGAATGCTTTAGCCAACTCTGTTTTTCCCTCCCATTTTGATGTTCAGAACTTTAAGACCAATGTGCACCGGTATCTCCTTTTTAATCCTTCCATCTAGCATTTGTTGTTTCTAAAGCATATTGCTTAAGAAGATATTTGCATTTAGCAAATGGTGTTAATATATTATGTTTTTGTCTAACATGAGGCAGAAGTGTTCCGTTTTTGGCGAGCTCATCGGCTTTACAATTTCCCGAAATGTCTCTGTGGCCCGGCACTCAAATGAGGTGAATGTTAAACTGTTCCGTCATCTCATTCAGAGATGATCGACAATCGTGGACTGAGAGAGTTTGTGGAGACAGACGCGAGAGATTTAAGAGCGGCTTGGCTGTCTGAGAAGATTCGTATATCCTTACAAGATATAACGTTTTCTTTGAGCCAAGATAGTGCTTCTTTAATCGCCATTACTTCGGCCTGGAATACACTACATTGATTGGGAAGTCTATAGGATAGACTGAGATTCAGTTGTTCTGAAAAGATACCACTTCCAACTCCGTGATCCGTCTTTGAACCGTCAGTATTGAAGTGTACAGCATTGTCTTCCAGGGGTCTCTCTTCTTCCCAGGAGGATCTTGAAGGGATGGACACATGGAAGCTTTTACCGAATACCATTTTTGGGGTGGTATAGTCTAAGCGATCTGGGATAGATCTGAAACTGTCTAGAATAGTAGTATGTCCAGTACTGTTACTGGTCCATTGAAAGGTGGCTCTAAGCCTTACACATGAGTTTGCAGCCACCTTTTGGGAGAAGATGTCTAGTGGTGTTAGGTTTAAAAGCACTTTCAGTGCTGCGGTTGGTGTTGAGCGAAGTACTCCTGTGATGCACATACCTGCTGACCGCTGGGCTCTGATGAGCTTATTTAGATTTACCATCTTGTCCAGTGCGGTCCACCATACGACAGCTCCATAAATGAGTATCGGTCTGACTACCGAAGTGTATAGCCCCATTTTGATCCTATGGCCTTTTTACAAGTAAAAAGCGCTACAGTAGACTTTTTTACTCTTTCATCAATATTTGCCTCCCAATTTAGGTATTTGTCTAATTTGAGGCCAAAATATTTAGCTTGGTCGGAAAAGCTTAATGGTATTCCTCTAATCTTGGGTGGGCTAATCTGAGGAATTTTATATCTTCTCGAAAAGAGTACTAATTCTGTTTTGTGTGGGTTGACGTCCAATCCACATTGCTTAGCCCATTAAGTTAGCCTGTTTAGGTCATTTTGTAGGAGTTCCGAGAGAACTTGGGGGTGCTTCCCAGATACGGATATCGCAACGTGCGTCGTCAGCATAGGCAATCACCTTGAAACCCTCTGCTTCCAATGCTGTAAGTAGGTCGTTTACTACCATAAAAGAGGCGAAAGGACTCCACCTTGGGGAGTGCCTAGATTTACCGATCTGGTGGTACTAAAACTTCTCATGTTAGAAATTATTGTCCTGCTTTTGAGCATGAGACTTATAAGATCTATGAGTGATTTCTCTAATTTCAGCTTATCCATTGCTGTTGTGATCGCAATTGTGCAATTTAGTTTAAGAAAAAATATTATAACATTGATGCTACGATAAAGATAAAGACAAAAAAAGCTGTTAAGTTGCAACCACCTCTTCTTTCCCCTTAGACAAATTTCTTGGACACCCATTGGTATCATCGCTCATTACAAAGCGATTTTATAAGTCTACCTCGAAATATTTTACTTCACAATTATTTTCGTCGGCAGCGTTGATCCTCCATCACATTTTTTCCATTCAAATCGTTTATTTTTGTGCCTTCAACAAAGATCCCATTTTTCACCTTAAACCTACAAAAATCACAAAAAAAAAATAAAGCCCAAGAAGTTAATGTATATTTTCGAGCTTAAAGCAATTTTTTCTTTTTGTATTTCTTACCTTCATCCCTTAGGTATATTTATATAAAGAAAACGCTTCTAAAAATGGTCTTTATCCTTCACAAAATTACTATAAGACGAACCAAAATGAAAAAAATATATATATCTTGATGGGCGGTTATCAGTCACACAGTCATTTGACAAATTACAAATACCAAATAAAGCCCTCATATTAACCAAGTCAAAATAAAACAACCAACAAAACAAAAAAATCTACAAAAATGTATGTTTCTTTTACCTGTTTTTAAAGTCCTTATTTTAGTGCAATTCACTGTGTTAGTATAGAAGCAGAAGGTGAAAATACGAGTAGAAGTACAAAAGAATCGCACTTTTTCATTACCCTTAATATAATTACACGCTATACTTGGCTTTTATGTGAATTTTAGAAGGTGTTCCCGCTACCGAGTTACATATGTATGTTTTTATGTATGGGTGAAGCAAACTACTATGTATAATTAAAGGATATTCTATGAAAGCAGCAGCAGCATTCATATAAGAGTCAGTTTTACTCTGTTGTA
This sequence comes from Eupeodes corollae, assembly GCF_945859685.1. Lineage (NCBI taxonomy): Eukaryota > Metazoa > Arthropoda > Insecta > Diptera > Syrphidae > Eupeodes > Eupeodes corollae. The sequence continues at coordinate 141,635,015 of NC_079148.1, read as the reverse complement.
ATTTACTCTACCAAAACAAAAAAAAAAGAAAGGAGTGATATAAAAGTATCTGACTTTTCTTTTTCTCCTTTTTCCCGACTAACAAAAGCTTGGTACAAGGACATAGTGTATAGTTTTCTTTTTTGTCGACTTCGTCCATAATATCCTTCCACCTACCACTGATGCTAGTACCAGTGTAATTTTTGATGTTCCTCAACCCTTCTCAAACCTCCGCAACCAGAATAACTCGGTTTACTTGTTATTTAAGTATCATTCATCCGTGGTACTGCTTTTATTTCGTTTGTGTGTGTTGTGTTGTACTCGAGTAGTATTTCCCTTCCGCACAAGGATATGGTGTCGCATTAAATTGCATCACAAAATAAAGGGAGAGAGCATCAACAACTGAAGCTTTGCTTTTCTTCCTTTTTTTTTTTAAACATCAGAAAAATGAAGAAAAAAAAACACATTTTTATTTTATGTAAATCTTTCACCGAGAATTTTGTATATTTTTATTTTTGAGAACCTGGCGTATTTTTAACTTGGCAGAATGAAGAGCCTCATTAAAAATGATGATTCGACACTTAGTTAAATTCCTGTGAATGGCGTTTTGTGTTTGGCTCTTGGTCGGGTGCTTTTCTTTTATGTTTAGGCGAAAAAGGTTATAGAGCTTTGGTTATATAGGAAGAAAATTATATTTAATGAGGATAACCGTAAGGACGATGGTTCAATAATAATAAAAATACTTAAATTTTTTTCTGTATCCTTGTATAAGCGAATATTTTCCATATTTTTTGTGTTTTGCTTCTCCTCAAGTGTTGATAAGAGAAAGGACGAAAGAAACGAAACGAAACGTTTTGTGAATAAAAATTGTTAAACTAAAAGGCGAGGTCCTGTTGAAGTTGAAAAGTACTTGACGACAAAAAACAACAGTATGAAGCATGAAATTCATAATATTCCAATCTCCCCCTCATTATCGTCGTATAGCACAGATATTTTTTTTTTTTGAGAGGGTGTGTTAAATATTTTCAGCTTTCAAAATATATATACAAACCTTCCCTACACCAAAAACATATAATGACACTAATAATAAAAAAAAAACAAAGTTTAAGGTTTGTTTAACTCGACACAGTTGTAATTATCTTGAATTTATGTAAGGGTTTGGCCTTTTTAGGTTTAAGTATTCATGCACGTAACCAAAATGACCTGTTAGCGGGCTGTAGGTACTTCTCAGCTCAGCTCAGTGCTTGAAATAGCATATTTAAGGGAGGGATACGAGAATTTGTAATTTAATATGTAATTAAAATTTAAGTTCATTTATATTACCAAAACCAAAAAAGGTTATTCTATAAATGTAACATAAGAAGAGGAAATGAAATTAGGTTATTTTGAAAATATAGGCTTTTCATTATAATATCTTTAATATTTAGGAAGCAATTATAAATTTTAATTAAGTTATTAAAATTAAAGCTCTTCTTAAGGTTCATTAGTGATATAAGGAGATGAAAAGGAATCAATCCTTTAAAATTTCTTAAATAAACTGTCTTATTTATGTTGGGGAGATTTTTTGTAGGAGAGTATTTGGTTTAAAAATGTAGGTCCCACAGTTGTGTCCACTTCTTTAAGCTTACTTTCTGTTTAGTTTAAGATTATCGTAGATTAATTATATTTTTTTAAAAGACGTACACATTTTGGCAACAAATATCAGTTTTTGTTTGTTTTTTAGGAAATAGTTTTCTTAGTAATTTTAAGTGAGTTCAAGTGAATTGAACATCTGTGACCACATTTGCTGCTTGATTTTCAACTTTTCCCGTATTTTTTGGCTCCTTGTAGATATTATAGTAGACAATTCCCAAGAAACGCATTGGCAGTAGCCAGATTTTTGTATTTAAAAATTGGTACAACTGAAAGAAGACCTGTCAGAATAATAATGAAAAAAAAGGCCAATAGAAGAAAGTTTTGTAAAAAACAAAAGTTAAAAATAACTTCAGCAAAAAAACTAACTAAAACTAATAAAATGGACAATTTTCAAGAAGAAATGGTAAGAAAACATATGGAAATTGAGATTCTATAAAAAAAAGTTAATTTAACAATTGTTTCAAGGAGGGAGTTTGTTCGTAGACTACTACATTAACATCTGGTGTTGAAGCGAGCTTGAAGATCGCCTCAATTCTTTATATACCTGAATCTAGTTGAAATGAGTTTGATTCGACTCGATTTCGGTCGGGTACTGGAGGCGAGACAAAATTTGTGAAGAAAAACCTGTATTATGGTCTGTTTATTTGCATGAATGTGTACAAAAAATATAGTTTTGTTTTAATCAAATTTAAAAAAAAAATTGGTGTGCATATTCTTGTATAGTGCTGAACTATGTAGTTCTTCATTGTTTAACACGAATCAAACTATCTCACTTGCACTTAATAAAAAAACATCGAAACAGCATTTGCATTTTAGAAAGTGCTGTCAAACTTAATCATTTTTTAAACTTCTTGTGTGGTGGAAACACCAAAAAGGTTTATTTAATCTTAACTGATATAAACCTTTGGTGGAAAAATAGCAAAACTTTATTATCTTCGTTATTAGTTAGTCCATTTTCATCAAAAAACTTAATAATATCAACAGTAACAGATTGATTTTGTTCCTTCGATGGAAAATACATGATTCCAAATGCACAACTACTCAACGAACACAGCCATCGAGATACAAATGCAATATCAATTGTACCAGCATTTAAGAACAAAATCACTTAAGATCCATTCGAGACTCGTATAAATGTCAAAAACCCATGCGTAGTAAGATTCTACTTTAACTTTTATCATACTGCGGATATTGTTTTTGTTATTCGTGTAAGATCCTGCTATTCTATAGATAGATATTCCAAAAAAAAAGGGTATTGAAACCAATCCTTGGAATTCTTTTGACAGGTTGCTTATATCTTTCATTGACAAATTTCTCACAGTAAACCTATGATTAGAATCGTACATTTACTGAGATTGAAGAATCAAGCATTTAAGGTCAGAGTTGAATAAAACTTACAGGCGGGAATACAAAAAATACGTAGAACGATTATGTTCCGAAATGTGAAGTCAACGATCACCTGTTTATTGAAAACGATTTCGTCATTGAAAAACTAAAAATTAACTAAAAGAAAAGTTCTAGGTTAAATAATATATGTATTTTTTTTAGTAAAAATAACCTACCATTCTTCATCTTCATTTCGAGACCATGCTTAACAAATTTGATTCTCTTATTTAAAGCCATTCATTATGGAAAATAATTACAATTATTAACATAGTCAAACTTTTTTATAACGAACCTTCAAGGGAACAAAAAATTGCTTCGTAATAAAGAAGTTTTATTAAAAATTGTAATATAAAAAAATAAATGTTTTTTTAACACTGCAAGTGTTCTTTTATATTTTCAAAAAAAGTATATAAAAACTTAATTTTAAGGAAATGTATGTTTTTTTTATTAAAAACATATCAATTTTCGAGTTTTAAACAGTTTTGATTTTTGTTTTCCAATTTAGTGAGGTGAAAATAATGCATCATCTGAGGTTTCATCTCTTGTTTCAATTAAACTTCGAATAATATCAAATGCAGCTCTCATATCATTATCTTTTTTTTTTGAATAAATTCGATTTCAGTATTGTCATCTGATGAGTCCAATTCCTCATCCTCAGATGTGATAACTGTTATAATTCATAACTTTTAAGCACTACTGTGAGCTGTTTATAAAAGTCTAAATTCAAGTCTATTATATAGCAATGCATTTCTATAGTATTTTCTTACACCTTTTATAACGTTGTTAAATTGTGGGCTGTTTTATTTCTTTAAATTTCAATAATTACATTCAAGATTGTTTCGTCTGAAGGAATCTCCATAGGAGCAACATTTGCATCCACTGCAAAATAATCGTGAAATGTAAGAGAATAATCATCACTTGATAAAACTTTGTTAAAGTTGCAGTTGAACTGAGTCTTCATCGGACCAATTATCAAAAGTACCAAACCCAGCTTTGTTAAAACAATTAAGAATTGTACTTGTTTTAACATCGACGCACCAATTCTTATAAACATCTGTAACTACATCCAACAAATTTGATTTGGATTCTCTTCCCTGCATGATTCATAGCTTCAAGAACTGTCTTTAAATAACTTTAAATAAATCAGAACCATGGGTGGGTGCGCCTGACAGTTAACAAGAAACAATAAAACTTTCCGTCGTAAAAATGTTTGATCTTCTTTGATTATCCATTTTGGAAAAATTCACCGGTCATCCAAGAGTTTTTATTGTTAAAATAATCAACTGACAGTCGAAGTGGTGAGTTTAAAGAGTACTGGTCAGAGTGCATGGTAGCAAGGAAGCAATTCTACGCGGCGCTTAAGCGGTACAGGCGAGTCAACGATGGGCTTGAAAAAAAGAATTACCTCCTACTGAACCGGAAATTTAAAACATTGTGTAAGGAGATAAAATTATCTCACTATGAAAATGAAGCTAAAAGCCTAGTTATTTGTAAGACCACGAGTGAGATCTGGAAAAAAGCGCAAAAAATAAATGGCAAGGTTTATGTTATCAATAGAAATCTCAATTGCGAGACTCTAAAAATGCATTATTTCGGACTGCTCAATCACTTGTCTACGAGCAGTGATACGATTCAATTTGCACAACCAGCATTTAACGAGGCATGAGGCAAATGCAGCCATTAAAGGACAAGGATATTCCACCGTAGACAACATTTTTGTGCTACGTAGTATCGCTGATTTCTTTTTGAACCGAAACAAGAAACTATATGTTTTTTCGGCAGCTTTTGGCACAATACAACGAAACGAAAAGAATGGTAATGTCATATAAGTTTAGACGCGTACTGCAAAACATCTATATGGATACCAAAGCAGCTGTATGATATGGAGATAACGTTTCCTATTGGTTTGAAACGATGACAGGTGTGAGGCAAGGTTGTATGCTAAGTCCAAGCTTATTTGCACTTTTTATCGACGATATCACCAATTGTTTGCCGGAAGGAGTGGAATATGCTGAAACTATCATCAACGCCCTTCTTTTTGCGGATGACATAGTGTTGTTTGCGTATACTCACCGCAATCACTGCAACTAAAGATTAATAAACTTAGTGAGCATTGCAGGACGTGAAAATCAGTTATCAGTCTAGAGAAGTCGAATATTATGGTTTTTTGGAAAGGTGGAGGAAGAGTAGGTGGGCAAGACCGGTGGACATTCAACAATGAGAGAATCGAAGTCGTTAACGAAAATAAATATTTAGTAATCATTATCACAAAAAATAACAATATGGAAAGACATCTCACCGAAAAACTACAAAAAGCCAAAAATAGAATTAATATTGCTTGGAGAAACATCTTAATTCTTTATCAATAAACACATAGCTCACAGCAGTAAATACAAAGTATTTGAATCGGTAGCTGAGTAAACATGCAGCCCAAGTGTGGGGTAGTAAAAAATATGATACCGCAGAAAAAACTTCTTGGATTTTATATCAAATGAATATTTCGACTACCACCTAATGCTCCGAACTTCATGCTTATGCTGGAAATCGCCACTATTTATTAAAACCCTTAAATTGTGAGTTGAAAAAGCAGCACTTCAGGCGATAAATAGCAAATCAAGTAGGTTTAGAGATTGGATAGAGCTAGCGGTAGAAGCTAATATAGATCTTGCACCTGATGATTACTTAATGTGGAAACCCTCCTTGTATCAGCTAATTTCTATCATAGATGATCGATTAAGATGTGAGTTGTGAGCTGAAGCAGAAGAATCCATTTACAGAAACACATATAGTAAGCTAAATTACAATCTAAACCACAAAAACTACTTCCGTGATGACTACACGACAGATCAAATATCAATGATATTTAGATTAAAAGGTGAACTCCTTAATCTTAACTTCATTCCGCATCGGGAAGAGTTGCCTTTGCTGTCCGAATTGTGTAATATGAGCGAAAGAGAGAACATTTTTCATATATAATTTCATATATATTCATTATAATGAACTAAAGAACTAAAATCATATCTAATCTATCTTTAAAAGTTGTGAAGTAATTTTCTAGCTTACCGTGTTTTAAATTTATCCAGCCATCCATTACTGCCTTTCAAATTATGCTGTCCCAAAGATTAATACAAAAATTAGCGTTTTGTTTGATAATAGAGCCCGAGAGTGGTAAATTCCTTTTCCTGTTTATCTGCACCCATTTTAACATTGCTCTATCCACTTTTCCGTATTTTGTTTTTCTTAGTTTTTTTTTGCTTTTGTTTGAACTTTCTTAAGCAAACTTTAAAATTTTGCATTCATTCCTTAAAATGTGGCAAAAGGGAATTGCGCTATAGAGAATTTCGTTATAAAGAACCTAATTCGTATGGGACATTTCTTAATGGGAAGGGGAACAAATTTAAACTCGCTATAGAGAGAATTATGACTCTTCAAATGACAGCTGAGTTTGACAGACGTCAAATGCCAGAGATGCCAACTTGAAACCACGAAATGATTGTACCTTTAGGCTACGTTCAGACGGCGACTATTCGATTCGATTTTTTCACGTATGCGGTCTTATCGAATACGAGACGGCGTTTCACACGAGAAATATTGGATTCGATTTTTTCACGTACGGGTTTTGAGGCGTGGCAGGGGACACAGCACTTTCGGTAGTCAACCGACCATCGTCATCATGGTCCCCAGTGTTCCCTGCCACTCCTCAAAACCCGTACGTGAAAAAATCGAATTGAATCGTAGTGATAAGTTTGTACGGTATACGGAAAAATTATTTCTCGAATACGGGATTTTCCCGCATGGGCTACGTGTGGTACAAATAACGAGAAAAATATGGTCGTCTGAACGTAGTCTTATGCATACGTAAATTCTTTTTAAATATTTCACCACACAAGTTTGACATATTTTAACAAATTTGATTGTTAAACTTAATCTTTAATTAAAAGGAGAGAGGTGTGGGTATGTCTTAGCTTGCATGTGTTTTGTTTTGTATCTTCACAGAAATTGTCACGACTATTTTCTAGTACAAGTTCTGAAAACAGTCGTTAAAATAATCTACGAACATATTTAAGACTTGATTAAATTTCACACAACATGGTCTTTTATCTATTTAACTCCTTTTGTTAAACTTAAAGTTTAGTCAAAATACCAAGAAAAAGAAACACAACAGCTTGAACAGTTTAAATAAATCTCCTTATCTGGCATTGATGTGCCCCATCTCCAGCTCCAGAACCACATAACCAATGACCATCATTCGTCCATCTGTCAGATACACCATACACATACCAGATATCCACTCACCCTCGTTGTTGTTTTCGTCGTCCTCATCAACTGGAAGCAAAAACATAACAACAACAACATTAAGAAAAAAGAAACAGATTCTCTGTTCTCAATTCGAGTTATTTTTAAACATTGATATCTTTGACCGCATTTATCCGGCAAAACCACCTTGCAAAAACCCTCCACCACATCCCCTAAAAACTAGAGAAATTCCAACTCTAATCATCCATATGGAAGCTATAGGAATAGGAGTAGGTGGAGGTGGAGTATAGAACTCAAGCTCAATATCAGCGTTAGCAACTTTTGTGTTCGCTTATACCTCTCGACCACAACCCACTTTATATTGGCATTGATCCTATTTCAATGACCCGAAGGGAGGTAGCGAGGGTATAGAAATACTCTGATAGAGTTACAGGATGAGTCAGGGATGGCGTTGCACCCAAAATGACACCACAAACAACGACCATGTTGTTTTAACACCACCGAACCATGTAAGAGATGCACTCTTCCAGCTGCAGCTGCAATTCCTTGTTCCTCCTCCTCGGGGTTTATGTAATTTTCTATGTCACGTACACATAACGGCACACCATATAGCGATGTTATGGCAATGGCGTTGAGTAACTAGTAACAAAAGGACCTTCGAACAGGTTCGAGTACCTAACCTAACTTACCTGTCTCAACAAAAAAAATATACATAACAAAGGGTGTTTTCTTTTCTAAAGATGTAGAACTTTCAAATTTAATAAAACAAAGATGATATTTTTAAAGTGACATGAAATTTACTTTATTCGAATTATAATTCCTGGTTTTATAATTTAAATATGATTTTTGGAATATAACCACCACTGATGACGTAGTCTATAATCTGGTGGTGCAATTTTTTGCCTTATACCGAAAAGAAAGCGGTTAATTTGTTTGGTCCTACCGGCGGCGTTAAAAAGGAACTTTGCATGTTCCCATAGAAAATAGTCAAGCAGAGTTAAATCGCAGGATCTTGTGGTTGAATTAAAATACACAGGTTCGTAACGTTAAACATTGAGATTACTAAACGTTTCCTTTCATATAATACGGACCATGAACCTTCAGTTTTTGAGGATGTAAAGGTGTCTTAAAATACTTCTGAGAATTATGTTCACTCCAAACACTCGTACTTTTGTTTATTGACGTATCGATTACGTACGATTAAGTATTTCAAATTTAGAAGTGTCGTTCAGGCGTCCGCCTTTTGATTTTGAAGTAAATCAATCACTTGACAGCTGTCAAAATGGCTGTCAGTCAAAATAGTGCTTGCCAACTTAAAGTTATATAAAAATAAAAAAAATTGGGTGGCGTAGCAGTCCGTGGTCCTAATGACTTACAACTCTCAACCAATCCTGTGTGCGAGTTATGTTGCAGGGATAGAGGGGACCTACAGTTTTAAGTTATCAGTTTTTAAGTTTAGAGGATTTGTCAATTCCTCGAAAGAGGAAGTACCCGTGAAAAAAACTTTAGATGGCACAGGCAGCGATTGAACCCAAGACCTCTAGCATGACAGTCCATCATGTCACGGGTTATATACTATTAAGAAAAACACCCTATAAATGCAGGTAGGTATAAGCAGAAAAGATGTAGTTACCTTTTCTACACCGTTAGCTTATTGTAAAAAGCACTACAATGCAATAGTTTAGAGAAAGGGTGTAAGGGGTGGCATTGGGAGTATTGGGATAGTTGCAGAAAAATGAACATCGTTTTGCAGGTTGCCAATGCCATCAAAGCCCTCCGAACGACGACGCCATGGCAGCGCCAGAATGCTGATGGGCCGCACTGAAGAGAATTACATTAAAACTGGCTTATTGAAATTCAAAGATACGTGATATTAGCTTTTAAGGGACGAAAGGAGTAACAGGAGGTTCGCTCTGATGGCCTTCCCATTGTGTGGCCACATGATTGGAATACAAAATGGAAATCGAGTTTTTGTCACCATCACCCAGTTACCCTCCCTTAGAGCAGCCCTTACCGCTCCACGAACGTCTAACACTCCACGCACGCCGCCACCACCAGCGCCACCGAGCTGTCAGTTTAATGTATTCATTGAGATTCTTATGATTTGGAATTACTTCCGTGTTGAGACAGATTGAATCTAATTCGTGATTCATGATGGCGAATGGAGGTCGTGCTGGTGGTTGTTTTTTCTTTTTGTACGTTCAAACCCTTTGCTTTGTGCCTTGATTTTGAGATTCTCTGTTGAAGTATTCAGTATTTTTTTATCTTTGCTTCACGTCAAAGGAAAGGGTTTTTTGGATTTAACAGATTTTGTATCCTTTTTGATTTATTTAACTTTTGTTTGTGGTTAAATTGATGTTTCCTTTGATTTTGTAGATTTAAATTAGAAAATCATATCCCGAGGGGTGAAATTTGTTAGGTTCGTCCTGGAAAATTTGGAAATTCTCATTTTTTTCTTATCCTTGTTTTCATCCAGAGTTCAAAAACGGATTAAATTGTCAAATGGAAAACATTTGTCCTGTCTGTCAATGATAGAAATTCAGAACACTATCTCAGTCTGTATGAAAGGGGGAAATTATATTGAATATAAACTTGGAGATGACACTTAAAGGAGACATTCTACATCCTAATTGGGTTAAAACGTTATTGAAAAGGCAGGCATTTTGTTTTTGGGAAAAGGATAATAAACTTTAGTGTGAGAGGGTTATGAATTGAAACAAGAAATCATAATTTATATATTTTCAAGGATGAGCAAATACTAATTCAAATATAGAGTTAATTTTTAGATACATAAAATAATATTATTATGGGGGGTATAGAAAGGATGTTCTTGGGGGATTTGGGAAAATGGATTTTAATCCAACTATATAGGTGGGTACATTTATAAATATAAAGTAACGAATATAAGCTGTTTGTGCTTTGAGGTGGAAGAGCATATTTTTAGAAAGGCAACTTCGACTTTAGATATATTTCCTTTGCGTCTTAGGTAGGTAAGGTATTAGGTAGTTATAAATGATGGTTGGGTTTTATGATACAATCCGTTTCATTTATGTATATTTTGCTTTGCTTTTTGTAATTAAAAGTTGTCAGGAGGTTTTATGGATTTCATTCTGACAAATTTTTGTGTGGTGCTATAAAACTTAGTGGAAGTATATTTATTAATTTTTTGTGATTTTGGTGGATTTATGACACAATTAATGAAAAGAAATTTCTTAGTACTCTCTCTCTCTTCAAGAAATTTATTAAAGGCTCTGGCCATTAATTATTTGAGCAGGTACATTCTTAATGTCCCATAGAGCAGTGAACAGTCACGGAAATATAATTTTAGATATAGTCGTGGAAATTGAAAATCCAAAACGTGAAATGAAATTTTGTTGTTGGGCAGTCAAATTTTTGTATGCAATGTTTTTCATTGAGTCAGTTTTCAAAGAAATATGCATCCAAATTGAAAATCAACGTCCGAAACTTATTTAGAAAGTTTTTGAAGAAAGACATTAAACATTACCGATTTCTTTACTGATTTTGTGGGACAAAGTATTTTTAAAAGTTTTGACTCAAGATAAATCAAGTAAGGCAATACAAAAGGATCCACATCCTCAAATAGTCCAAACATAGAACTTACTTACTTACTTAAGGTGGTGCTACAGTCCGGGGCGGACCTGGGCCTCAACCAACATGCGTCTCCAGCCAGCTCGGTCCCTAGCTAGCTGTCTCCAGCTCGCAGGCCAAGTTGGTTGAGGTCCTTTCCCACCTGGGTGAGCCACCTGAGTCGCGGTCTTCCTCTACTGCGCCGTGCCTCAGGATTGGATTCGAATACCTTCCGGGCTGGAGCGTTGATGTCCATCCGCTCTACATGACCTAGCCATCTAAGCCGTTGGACTTTAATTCTACTAACTACGTCAGTGTCGCTGTACAGCCCGTACAGTTCGTCGTTATATCTTCTCCTCCGTTCTCCATCTATGCGTACGGGACCGAAAATCACCCGAAGAATTTTTCTCTCGAAGCATCCTAAGACGCTCTCATCTTTCTTTGACAGGGTCCAGGCCTCAGCGCCATAGATGAGAATCGGGATGATGAGTGTCTTATAGATGGTGATTTCAGATGCTCGAGAGAGGCCTTTACTTCTCAATTGCCTTCTAAGTCAAAAGAAGCAGCGATTTGCAAGAGTTATTCTTAGTTTGGTTTCAGCACTGTTGTCGTTGGTAGGTAGACAAAGTCCTTAACTACCTCGTAGTTATAGCTGTTCATGGTAAAGTTTTGTTCAATGCCCTTTTTTGATAACAGCATTAACTTGGTCTTGCCCTCATTGACCACTAAACCCATCTTCTTCGCTTCCGTCGCAGCGCTCAAAAACGCTCCACTGACCTCACGATTTGATCTTCCAATTATGTCAATATAATATAGTAATTGAATGGACCTTTGGAAGATTGTGCCTCTAGTGTTGATAGTTGAATTTTGCACAATTCTTTCCGGAACCATGTTGAAGAAGTCGCATGACAGTGTATCGCCTTGTCTAAACCCTTTTTTGACATCAAATAGATCGGTAAAATTTTTTCCGACCTTGATAGAGCAGCGTGCTCTCCATCGTCATTCTGCACAAACGTATAAGTTTGACAGGGATGCCAAAACAAGACATTGCTCGGTAGAGCTCTTCCCTATGGATGCTGTCATACGCGGCTTTAAAATCGATAAACAGATTGTGGGTATCGATTTGAAGTTCCTGGGTTCTTTCCAAGATCTGCCATAGTGTGAATATTTGGTCGATAGTGGACTTTCCTGGTCTGAAGCCACACTGATAAGAACCAATCAGGTTGTTGAGGAATAATTTCAGACGTTCACATAATACGGCAGAGAGGATCTTATACGCAATGTTAAGGAGACTGATGCTTCTGTAGTTGGCGCAGTTGAGAGGGTCTTCTTTCGTATGTATCGGACATACTATGCTGAAATTCCACTCATCGGGCATGCTTTCTTCCGACCATATTTTGCAAATAAGTTGGTGCATGCTCCCTACCGATTCATCGCCTGCTGCTTTGAATAGTTCGGCAGCTATGCCGTTATAGCTCCAGCAGCTTTGTTTGACTTAAGTTTAGATATAGCTATCTTCACTTCGTCAAGGTCGGGTAGGCGGAATTGTTGATCTACGTCGCCGAGGTTGAGTGGTTCTATCTCCCTTACAGCGGAATTCGGTTTGTCATTGCCGTTATATAATTTGGATAAGTGGCCTTTCCATATTCTCAGCATCGACTGCGGTTCTATTACGATGTTCCCCTTATCGTCTTTACAGGCTTCGGTTCGTGGCTGATACGCTTGGGAGGTTTTTTTACCTTTTGGTAAAATTTACGAACCTCATTCCTGTTGTAGCATCCCTCTATCTCCTCGATCACTCGCTTTTCATGTTCTCTTTTTTTCCATCTAAGAAGCCGGTGTTCCTATCTCCTCTTCTGCTCGTAGACGTTGCGAGCAGCTCCTTTTGTATGCCTCTTGTATAGAAGCTAGAGATATTTTTCCATAGACAAGCTAGGAACAGATTATAGTGCTTACAAAAATAAAAAGGCAGTTAAAAACCACTGAGGAGGAGGGAACCAATCTATAGACTGAACATACTACTACTCCTAAAGACTTTAGTTTAAATATGTTATATTAAACTTATGATAGCAATAATTCCTGCTCTGTTACCTTTTTTAATGATAAAATAATTCCTATTTATTATGTTATTAACATAACGATAAACTTAAAAAAAAAGGTCAAAAAGTCTGGCGTAAGCAAATCGCATGGAAATCTGAATTAAAAACTTTTTAAAAAATAGGCTGGTATGCGACCTACACTGATAATTTCCCATCCTGTTTGTCGATTTGTCTTTCTTAAAAGGTTTGTAGGTTTTCGTGTTTTGTAAAATGAAAGTTGTCAATTTAATGATTCTAAAAAAATTTAAAGTTAATAACAATATTTTGAATATGATTTTTTGATTTCAAAATCTATTTTTGCTAACGAGGTTTTTTAGTCGTTAACCAACTTTTACCAATTTTACTTGCATTTCTTAAAAGATTATATTTCTTATACAAACAAATACAATTTGATGAATGCACAATGGCCCATAAGAGGTCACTGGAGGCGCTGGACAGAACCTTGAAAGATTTTTGGTGTTGCCATGATTCTGTTATTCCCCCATCAACTGTTGCGGATGAACTAAATGCATGACTAAAATCATCGAATTTGTGGCAGTACGTAAATACACTCCAATTAACAACTAACGTGCGAGTATTTTTGCAACATGATGAAACTGCAAATGTGTTTGCGAAGCAGTTGTTAGATATTGGAAATGATAAAGTTGCAACGGATACCTCGACCGGATTCATCACATTACCCACAGATTTCTGTCACATCACAGATTCAAAAGATTAGCGTATTCAGCGTGTTTTTTTCCAGATATAGCGCAAAAGTTCAATAAACATAATTGGCTGGGTGAACGAGCAATATTGGCAGCGAAAAATAAAGATGATGAAGATCTCAATGCGACCATTCAGAATTTTCTTCCAGGACAGTTGGTTTCCTTCAAATCAGTCGACACTATCCCACGGTGTTATTAAATTTACTGGAATTGCCTGGATTACCACCTCACAATTTGCAGTTAAAATTAGGATCAGTTGTCATCATGCTGCGTAACATTAATCAACCTCGACTATGCAATGGAATAAGACTGGTTGTAAAAAAGCTGGTTAACGTCATTGAGGCATCAATCATAAAAGAAAAATACAAAGGAGAGGATGTCTTGATTCCGCGAATACCAATGATTCCAACCGATTTACTATTCGATTTTAAACGCTTACAATTCCCAGTAGCCTTTGCGATGACAGTAAATAAATCGCAAGGACAGTCTTAAGAAGTTTGCGGAATCAACTAAGAGTTTCCCTGTTTCGTGCATGGACAGTTATACGTCGCGTGTTCGCGCGTCGGAAAACTGTCTTCTTTGTTTATTTACGCACCACAAAACAAAAAAACATAGTTTATGAGAAAGCTTTAAATTGATTAACAAATTGTACCATAACAGTGTGTGCCTGTTAATACAAATTTAAACCTTATAAATAGCCAGTATTTCAGGAAAAGTCTGTTTTTTTAAGCAGGCAACATGATGTGTCGAAAAAAATAATAAAAAAATGCATTTTTATTCAATGCGTTTTGATTGTTTTGAAATTAATTTATACAAAAGTTTAGGTCTCTTATGTATCGATTGAGGCAGTACGAATCCTGCCGGGTTAGCTAGTATAATATAAAATTAAATTCAAGTCTCTTGGTTCGTGAGATATTTAGTGTTAACTTTTTTTTAACTGCTTTGGTAAAAAAAACCGCCCACGAAATTTTCTTGAGAGCCCTTTCTGCACCTTTCTGCATTATTATCTGTATAAAAAAATGTATTTGAAGTCGATATCTCTTCTGGTTCTTGAGCTATCGACGACGAAAAAAAACGTCGCCAACGGACATACGTACATTATTATTCCGACTCTAGAGATCATGAAACGTCGAGAAATATCAAAAATTTCAATTTGACAAATCGAACCCATTACAATAACTTCCTATGGGAAGTTAAAAAACCGATCTCAAAAACATTTCACACAGTTCATATCCTAGCTTAGTTCAATCTACAGTATTCACATGAGCGCGACTAACGAATGACGAATGAATTACAAAACGTGAGTTTATATACGTTTGAAGACGTATTTCCACACAAAATTCTTCACAAAGCGATAGCAATATAATTTCTATTTGATTTATTAAGCATACTTTTACTTTTCAATACCATATATTAATAAATTTAAGAAAACAAATTAATTCGTCGCGAAAAAAATTGTAGTTGATTAGTTAGTGGCTGCCCAAGATGGAAACAGACACACTTAGGCCAGTTTAATGGCCCATTGTGATACCACATGAATCTTGAGGATTCCTCCTAAGCTCAATGGAGCCAGCTTGAGTCCCTTACGAAACGTGAGAGGCTGATTATACCGTTTAGATCGTTAAAGAAGAATTCTCCTAGGTAATTCTTGCGTTTTCGAGCTAGAGCAGGGCATGTGCAGAGAAGATAAAGAACCGTTTTTTCCTCTTCCTCGTCCATACAGCTTCTGCAAAAGTCATTTGAGAATACGCCTAGTCTCGTGGCGTGCTTTCCTATTAGACAGTGTCCGGTTATGACACCTATTATCGAGGTTATATGCGATCGGCTTAGAGAGAGCAAGCACCATGAACGTTTTAAATCCAGACTTAGCCAGATGTTTTTTGTGACTTGACACGTGGTGATGTTGTTCCACCTGGTGCCTGCCCTCCTCACAGCGTCTTGCATTAGCAGCAGTTTACAAGTATCGATTGGTATGCCATTACTTGCCAAACGTTTTAGGATGGGCTGTACTGTACCGTTCCTGGCGAGTTCATCTGCCTTACCTTACAATTACCTGGAATGTCTCAATGGGCCGGCACCCAGCAAAGGTGAATATTAAACTGTTACGCTATCTCCATTAGAGGTGATCGACAGTTATGGTCTGTTATAAATTTTTAGAGACAGAGTCCAGAGATTTGATAGCGGCCTGGCTATCAGAGAAAATACGGATATCAGACGTTGATATCACGTTTTCTTTGAGCCAGGACAAGACTTCCTTTTTTACCAAAAGTTCCATCTGGTTGGGAAGGCGGGATGAGAGACTTAATTTCAGTCGTTCAGAGTACACACCTCCACCAACCCCTTCTTTTGTTTTTGACCCATCTGTGTAAAAATGAATTGACTCATCCTCCAGGAATGTCCTATCCTCCCAAAAAGATCTGGGAGGTATAGAAATCTGGAAGTTTCTGTCGAATTGCAGTTGGGGGATGGTGTAGTCTGTGTGCTTTGGAATTGATACTAAATACCTTAGTTGTTGTTAGTCCACTGGGACGAAGCTTTGAGGCGAATAGTAGAGCTTGCAGCTATTTGTTTGCTAAATATGTCGAGAGGTGTAAGGTAGAGTAAGGTTTCCAGTGCCACAGACGGAGTGGTGCGAAGTGATCCGCTTGTACATAGGCAAGCTGAACGTTTGATTTTATTTAGCTTATCCCTGTTTACACCTTTCTCTAAAGCAGTCCACCATACTGCCACACCGTACGTTTAAATCGGTCTAATTACCGATGCCTTCAGCCAATGCGTAATTCTGGGTTGTAAACCCCATTTATTACCAATAGCTTTTTTGCAAGAAAATAGAGCTTCAGTAGCTTTTTTGACTCTTTCCTGAACGTTGCATCTCCAATTCAGTTTTAATCTAAGACAAGACCCAGGTATTTAGCCTCGTCTGAGAAATTTAATTGGATTACTTTAATAAAGGGAGGGTTGACAAATGGAATTTTGTATCTGCTCGAAAATAAGACAAGATCGGTTTTGTGTGGGTTAAAACCCAGTCCAGACCGATCAGCCCAAAGTATTAGCCTGTCAAAGGCTTTTGTAAGAGTTCTTTTACGATGTTAAGTAAGCATTAAATGAATTAACTCCCGAAGCGAACTCTCTACATTTAGAGATTTCAGTGCAAATGTGATTGCACATGTGTCCACGTTGTTAAAGGCACCTTCAATGTCATGGAAAACAACCATAGTGAACTCTTTATGATTGAGGGAATATTCGATGGTGCGTACTACAAAGTGTAACGCTGTTTCCACCGATTTACCTTTACGGTAGGCATGTTGAGACGAAGACAGAAGTCTTGTATCAATACTTGCCCTTAAATGGATAACAATCAATCTTTCCAAGGTCTTAAGAAGGAATGATGATAGACTTATAGGTCGTAGATATTTAGGATTGACTTGGGGGCATTTACCTGCTTAAGGTATAAAAACAACTTTAACTTCTCTCCATGCCGAGGAAACATGGTAAGTAAAGACAGCTGGTAAAAATTGCCTCAATAATTGGCGCCATTATATAAGAAGTCTGTAGTAGTAGTTGATACGAACTGTCAAACTTTATTCGCGTTCCACATTATTCACACTCGCAACGAATAAAATAATAGCGCTTACTTAACCTAAAAAATTATTCTTATTTTGGTTTCGGTGGTAAATGGTGTTCGGCTGTGGCTTCATTCGCGACGAATTAAAAACTCTCTTTTGAAAGTGTGATGACAATTTATTCAACAGTACCCTATGAACTAGCTTTCCAATCTACACTTGAATACATTGTTGTTACATTAACTTTTTAATCGCTTCACTTTCATAATCTTTTGTAACTTGCATTCTATCATTAAACTTTATACATTGAACATCGACTCTTGGCTTTTTACTCTGCTTATCAGAAAGAAATGTCAAAATCGACGAATATTCGTTCATTCGTTGGTCGTTGGTCGTGCTCATGTGAATTGTGCTCAAGGCCTTTAATAACGAAAGAATAAAGCTGTCCCCAAAACATGACAGGAATGGTTTGTGCATTCGATAAGTTCCTTCAAATACACGAAACATTTCTTTTGAAACATTATTTTTAAAGTTTTTCATTCAGAAAATTATCTTGCTTTTGAAAACTTATTTATTTAAATAGTTTTAGTATGAGAGCCGGAAAAGGAAGACCTATTTATAAAATAACATATAAATATAATATATATACTGACCACGAAAACATAGTTTCAGTTGGAAGTTTTTTAAAAAGTAAACTTCAATTTACTATTAAAATTGTCCCACAATTTCAAAATTGTTTTAATAAAATTTACTTTAAAACTTTGGTTTGAAATTATTATTGGTCACAAGATATTACTTTAACGGATTTGTAAACTCAGAAAATTGGCCATAGCCAAATATATTTTATTTCTCTACAAGAACTGGAAATAGTTACAGTTGGGTTCCTCAGGGTTGTGTACTATACAAAATACTTTTATATCTATACGAATTGTTGCGATATTTAATAGCGAAAAATCATTTTCTCTTTTGTCAAATAGTAATAAAATCAAATGTCTGAAACTTCATTGAAACGATTTCACTAGCTTCATTTCGAAACTAAACATAATACTACAACTTTCTGAATGGCTTTTAAGTCTCTAAACAAAAACCTTAATAGTGAAATACAATGATAACTATATTTAGCATGTAAGAACACCAAATTGATTTCTATATAACATTAAACATGCCAACACTGGATAATGCCTTGATAGTTTTTCTCACATAGTTTTAAAGGATATAACACATAAATCCATATATGAAACGTTGGTTTCTTTTAGTCTTTTCAGAACTGTGCAAAATGGAAACACCAGAGAATTAACTTTCAGAATCGAAGTATACACATATGTACGTTAACATTGTTTCTTGCCTGTTAGTCGTCTGTTGAGTCGGTTGGAAGAGTTGGGATTGATGGAAAATTAGGAACTGATTGGAGGGATTACCCAGAATTCATGGTTCGTTGTTATTCCCCTTTCTGTCACACTCACTCTGTCGACGAAGTCAAATAAGAAATCCACTTCCCATCCTCGCCATAACAATAGTTCCATTTTTTGTGTGTAGTTAAATGGAGTGAAAATGGTGAAACACTAAGAGAGGATATAGACACACTAAGAGTCCACCACCACCATGGCTACCGAACTATGAACAGAACACCACCACCCATTTCCGCATCCTTTTTTAAAAAAAGAAGATAAGTTAAGCAATAAAAATGATGCATAGCTCAATGGCTGGGGACTTAATGATGCTCGGCTCCCTATTCTCCAGTTGTTCAAAGTATTACCTTAAGGGGATTCCGACTTGTATATATATATGGAAATAGGTCATATATGTATACTCAACTGGATGAAAGATTTGCGTGAATCGATATTGTCTGTTGTCCTGTCCGGAGGGCACAATTATTTATCATTCTGACCTATTTTTCAATAACCTTTTGTTGTTTTGGGGCTTTTGTATATAGTCAAAGTGTAGCTTTGGTATAGCGCATATGGAACTTATGTCCTTGCTATATGAAAGCTTTATAGAAGTTTGTATAGGAGAAGTGTTTTTACGATTTGAAAAAAAAGGATATGAAGAATGAGTTAGATGGAATTGTCAGTGATTAATCATATAAACTTGAACACATTAACACGAAACTAAAAAGAGCCATCATTCATAATGTTTGCAGCACTTCACTTCGTTCTTGGGTTCAAATAAACATAAATATAAACACGTTAAGGTTGATGGACATATTTACATATAGACATAAGTATTATGATCCTTTTATTTCAATAGGAGCTTAAAATGGTGTTATCATGATTAAATATTTATGTTTTTTGTTTGGCCTATGATGCTTTTGTCTATACTAGAAATTCAAAGTAAATACATTTAATTTTCATTGAATTTAAGGGAGTTTTTGTTTATTTGTTTTAAATAATAATTCTTCATCACTTCAAGGAGAGGACGAACTTCATAATTAATATTATCAGGATAAATAAGGACCTTTTGCAAAAATGAAATATGAAGTAGGTTTAACAATTCTCGCACTTATCTCTCTATCCATCCATCGAAATAGCTTCGGCAGCATTATTAATTGGCATCTAAATTGAAGTTAATTCAATTTATAATAATAGACATTCATTAATTTTTAATTAAATCATCCAAGTCAAGTACACAATACACACTTTATAATAATGTTGATCTTACAGTGCGGTTCTCATGGTTGAACTTCTTTCTTAAGTGGATTTGGCAATGGAACAGAGGACTATGAGCTTGAGAGTGGATCTCAACATCTCCTACAACATCCAAATTTGTATTAGAATAAAATTCAAATATAAAAAGAAAAGTGGGCAAGTCAATGGGTGGATTTAAATAAAATTTTCTCTTTTTCTACAAATACAAATTCTGAAGCTTAAAGTTCAATGATTTCCAAGTCTATGAAAGTAAAAAGTAAACAAAATGTCATCTGATAATTCTTATATTTTAAAAAATTATTACAAAATTAAGTTTTGTGTGTACCTAATCAATTTAACCGCACTGTAAATACTTGGCTGATCCCTCTAGGGATAATTAAAAGCTTTTGAAAAAGCGGAAGAAAATTTACAATAAAGGCATTCATCCCGTATTGCGGATACCGAAAGACAGTGAATAATATAAACAAAAAAATATTAACACAATACACAAAACAAAAAAGGATAAAGGACATTTGCCTTTAGCTCGCGAAGTGGAGTAGAGTAAAATGCGGTATAGAGACATAGTTAAAGTTTGTTTTGTTTATTTTTGAATTGAATAAATCAATAATGGAAATGATTCGTTAGCGCGCTGCGGCGCGGCGGCTTAAATGAAATAATCATGAGATTTTATTGAGTGGATATTTTTGTTTAAGCCTTCCAATTTTATCAAGGATTCTTTTTTATGCTATTAATCAGTATTGTTATAAATGTATATTTCATGGCAAAGGAGAACAAAACAATGACTCTTTGTTTAAAACAAAATAACCAATTAAAAAAAAGTCCAAGAAAGAAAGGAAGTGTTATTAAGGAAGTGGAAATGCTCGGTATAACAACACTGTTCATCTATACTTAATTGAAGTTTGCTTTTGTAGCTTAATTGGTGTTTGGCTTCTAAGGGTTTCTTCTTGTTTGATTTTGTGTTTCTAAAGCCACATTATTCAATAAGCTATGGAAATTTAATTGTTTTTCAACTCACTAAATATTTGTTTTTGTCTTTATTTTTTAATAGCAAAGCAAACAATTTTTGCTGAAACCCTTTTATAATCCTTAAAATATTGGTTTTTTCTATTTCCTTATAGGATTCATTACGAATAAGGAAGTCTTTTGCGTCATTCTTGTCCCTATTTAACCTTTTGAAGATCCTTTTTGAGTTTATAGAGATAGTAGTCGGATAATTAAAAAAAAACTTAATTTGTAGAATACACACACTTTAATAGGTTGGTAATTAAAATTTTCGAAATTGGTGGTTTTGGTTCTTATAATGTTCTGATGTCCCAAAACACTCACGAAGTAATGAGTTGGAGAGTTGTTTTAGGTCTGGTTGTTTGTCTCCAGATATAACTCGTACAAGGTTGTGGAAATATAGTGCAGTTTAGAGAGTCTATTTTTTCAGAATCGGTCAAACAATACTGAGGTTCCATTCATCGGAAATGTTTTCTTCCGACGAGTTGTATTGTATTTAAAAATTCTAGAATAAATATGAGGATTTTTATCTATTTTTTCTGGAGAAATTAGGATTATTGCACTTAATATTTCAAAAGCATTTGATAGGATTTTGGATCAGGCCCTCTTATCGAAAATGTGTGCTTTCGGTTTTCCTGAATCCCTGCTTCATTGGCTTGGTAATTACCTTTTATACCGTTGAAAACAAGTAGAATTCGATCGGTGCAAGCCTGAAAACCAAAAAATAAATGCTGGTGTTCCCCAGGGCTCTGTTCTATCTCCAACACTCTTTCTTATTTTTATTAATGATTTCGACCTAAACAGCATTCTACAATGGCGATTAAAAAATTGCGTGAAATTTAATGGTTCGAAAACGCAATGCTGTCTGTATCGTTAAAGCGAGATATACCCTCATTGCCATTATCCATGGATGGCACTTGCATCAGGAGACTGAACATCTTAATATTCTCGGTATGTGTATCACCAACCACCTCTTGTAGAATGATCACATACGCCAAAAATGCAGCACACTGTGTCTTTACATAAAAAGGGTAGCAATAGCCCCTTAAGTGTGTGCTTATTAAAAAAAATTAAAAAATTTAAGGAAATTAAAACATTGTTAAAATAAGCACTTTTTCGAGTGGCAGAAACTTGCTTCAGAAACAAAAAAGTCGGTTTAAAAATTTCACCTCAAAGTTATAATTTAACACAGCAAAACTGTCAATCTTAACTAACTAATTTATAAACGGCTCTTAAATAAGTATAATGAATAATTTGTTTTTATTTTATCCAAATCTTAGGCTAAACAAACATTCTTAAAAAACTAGCGTAAATTTCAAAAACTTAAAAAATATCTTACTGGCTCTATGCGGGTGCTCTGAGTTAGTCTATTATCTTATAACTACTGCCTTTCTGCCTAAGAACAATTTTAATACTAAATGCCAAAATGTTTAATCTAAAAGCAGAAAAAATCAAAAAAACGTGGTATCTTTATCATAATTTTTTATTTTATATAAAACTTAAAACTAAATTTTAAAAAAACTGAAACCCATTATAATACTTAAACTACTTAAAACTAACTATACTTAAAACTACTTAAGATATACAGAACAGCCACTTTTTGGTGCTAACCTGACTGTCCCTAACCTAATCCTTAAACCTAAGACCAACTCCCTAGACAACTTTAAATGACATTCTCATTGTTGGGGTAGTAAGACCCAAAAATTAAGATGTTAGTCGACGACATCGCTCACGCAATGCTATCCCTCTTAAGCTTCAGCAAGAAATTATCTATTCTGTTTATGTTTGCTCTGTTGTATAGAACCTGGTTGAAATAGTAATGTTTGTATTCCAACTCTCGTGTTCTGTGTAGTTCAAGGCAACGTCGCAGACATTGTCTCTCAAACACCCGAATCTTTTCCATTTGAGATGGGGCAACGTTGAACCATACCAGGCACCCATTGGCAATCATCGGCCGGATAAGGGCCATGTAGCAAATCACCTTCACCCTGTTGTCAAGATGGGTGCTAAAAAAACAACCGTTTTGTCACGGCAAAGACTCCCCTAGCTCCGACTAGAGCACCACTCATATGTCTCTCGAAATACAAGTACTGATCCCACCAGATGCTAACGTACGAGTACATAATTTACTAGACTTTTATTCTACAGCGGCTGTAGATTTTATCCAACGATCACAAGATTTTTCCAGTTCTTTCTCTAAACAGAATAGTTTCGCATTTGTGAAAGTTGATTTTCAATTTCCAGTCATCGCAATATTGCTGAATCTTGTCGAAGTCACCCTGCAAAAGTGTCTTGATAACCTCAATTTTTGGGGCCGTTCTGTACGCAATTAGGTCATTGGCGTACGCTATTCCCTGAGTCAGACTTGCTATCAGATCACTGGTGTACATGCTGAATAAGATCTGCGAGTTAACCGCTGTTGAAGACTATTTTTAATATCAAAGATTTTGGCATATACAACTGTGGTTTACTTATACCAAGTCTGTTTAACTTTAGATAGAGACCCTCTAACCATACGGTGTCGAAAGCCTTTTCCGAGCCATCCAGACAAGCACCCGCACATTGTCTTTTAGATTTGTTCCACTAGATATCAGAAACAAGCTAGACGCAGCATGAATAATGTCATATCCCGTCTTAAAGCCGAACTGATTATCCTCAATTATTTTGTTCTACTAAGCTTACTTGGACAGAGCTTTATTTATAATCTTTTCGAATACCTAACTTATACTTTGCAGAAGACTTCTCGACCGGAGATTCGCCGGATTGGAGTTGTCCTTTCCCTTTTTCGGCAGAAAATGCACCAAAGCTGTTTTCGATAGGACCGGATAATATACATTAATCAGAAAGTTGTTAAACAGAGTGGTATAAATGTCCAAAGCTGCCTGAGGTAAATGTCTTAGTACAATGTTTAGTATACCATCGACACCTGTTGACTTCTTTTTCTCTAATAAAATGAAGATATGCTGGAGCTCTATTTTGGCGACTAATAGAGTATTAGTACCGTTTTGCTCGGTGATGATGGCATTTGCCAAGTTTTCGTCATTGAACCTGGTAAAACCGAGGAAGAAGTGGTGCTGCAGGGTTCTATTCTGCAGGTCGTGATTAGGGCGAATTCTAGGATTCACCTTGTACACGTCTCCTGGATCTGCTGTCGGAAGTACGTCCCTGTTCTCTGTCGTCCTCTGAAGCTTCAGACAAGGAAGGTCGTTCTGATCATTCCTCCTAAAGATCTTGTTAATTTGCGGATACTTACTCGGATCACTAGAATTAACGGCCCGAATTTTCTTGCTTCAGTACAAATTAATTTTTGATCGAAAGTTTTCTTTGATTAATTTGTTAATGTCTAAACCTCTAGATTGTTTGGGTATAATAAATAAGTTTCGTTGCCTAAGAGTAATCAAATTTTGATTGAATTGCATCTCACCATAAAATTTGACATTTTTGCTGTGTTGAATATAACTTCGTTCTTTTGTTCTCCGTAAATACAATAAAACCAGAATTGTAATTTTTAAAAAATTTGAAAAAGTTAATTTTTCTACAAATAAAATCAAATTAAATTTAAAATGTCAAACTCACCTCAGAATGTGTCAAGATTTTATTTTTGTTTGAAACTTTAAATTTAATCAAAATTTTTAAAAATCATAATAAATAAAATAAACAATAAAAAATCCATAAAATTTGATCCTTAAAACCATAAATTAAATTCAATATTTTGTCCATCATTATGAAAATATGGAATAATTTTTCAAAAGTATATTAAAATAAATTTGCATAAGGACTGTTTGATTTCTTATAGAAACTTGACTCTTGATGGCGAATATTGAAAAGCAAGTTCTCAAGGTCGTATTTTAAGTTTAATTTTATCACAAAAAAAATACTTAACCCTTTAACACTGCAGTATTTGGTCCCTTTTTGCGATATTTTTTATTCAGTCTTCTAGAATAATTAATCGATAAAATATAATAAAAATATACATATCCTTTAATAACATGAAGGAGAAAATTTATTCAAAATTCGTTCTTTTTTATTTTTATTTTCTAATAAGAAATTTCCAGAATTGTATTTGTGTCAAACTTCGACCAGAAGACAGAAAACATGCAAACATATCCTGTTTGTTTTCCAAAAAAACAAGAATACCCGCAACGACAATATACATAATATCCTTGAAAACAAAATATTTATTCCGATTAAAGAAGAACTGATGGGCGGAGGGTGTCAAGAGGGGGGTGGTGGTGTGGAAAAAGGGCTAAACAAAATGCTTCATATTATCATATTTTTCTCGTAAGCTTTTATGGACGACTTAAAAAGTGATACTCTGTCATTTTGTCGTCGTTCTCATTCTCGTCGTCGTCGTCGTGTTTTCCTTCCAGTGAGGCAATTCGCTGTTGCCTGACATATGCAAAAGAGTATTTCAGGATATTTTTCCTCCTTTTTTGTTGTTATATTTTGTCTGGTGAAAATCTATTAGTAAGTTTGTCTGGAATGGAGATACATAACTCAGATACATATATATACAAGATTGACAGGACCTGATTTTGATTTAGTTTATTTTTTTGTTCCCAGAACTTGATTGATGATACTTTGGACCGATATGATGCAATAAACAACAACAACTTTATGTATGTTTATGTATATATAGGTATCCTTTTGGATATATCCTTATCGATGCGAATGATGTTTGAAGTGAGATTATGTTATGCACAATTTGTTTTGTGAACTCTGTCGAATGATTTCATTTGACCCAAAAAAATAAGAAATAAAGAAAAGCAAACAAAACCAAACCCAAAACAAAAACAAAAAAAAGAGAAAAGAAAGGAAATCCTGGAAGAAAAATGGTGAACAATCAAGATTGATGTTAAATGGGTTCTAATATATGGGATAAAGGTATGCTGTGTGTTTTGGGATATTTTTTTCTTATCAATTTGTTGAAGTAAAAACCAGGAATGAAATCATTCAATGCGGAGAAAAGGAAAGGAAAAAAAGGACTTTTATGATTTCATGAGGCTGGTTTTTTGGATATATGAAAAAATATATAAAACTATACACATATGAACTGAACGTATTATGAGAATTTTATAGGATTTTCAAGGATTTTTTATTTTGTGGAATTTTGAGGCACGTTTAATCTTTTATTTTTTCAATTTATTGAATATATAAATCCAACCAACCAACCATTCAACGACAACGAACGCAATCAACCATCAGAGGTTAAACGATTGCTTCCGTTGAGGTGAGCCTGAGAGCTGAGCATGATGTAAGTATAAAAATGTTCATATGCGGTATTATTTATTATTTATGAGCAAAAAAGGAATGTTCTTGAAAATTTTTATATAAGTGATTTTTAAAGAGAAATTCATGACCTATTTATGGTGGTTAATTTTGGGTTTCAAGTTTTTTAAAGCCAAATTTCTGGTTGTGTCTGAGATATAAGTTATGACCACTAAAATTCATGAGTTTTATGGTAAATTTATTGTAAATTGATTTACTTCTGGCCATAGTTTGTTTTTGTTTTATAAAGTCAACATTGAAGAATTTGGATTTAGGGAATATACTCGTAGTTCCAAACTTTCAAGCAACTTAAGTTGCAAAGAAAGAAATTTTAAACTGATATTTTTTAATCAAACTTAATGTTGCGATGGTAGAGAAGTCGAAAAAAGGTTTAAAGCAATTCTGTCTGTCGGCCTGTATGTCTGTCCTTACCATTAAAACTAAAACCATTGAGCAGATTGCGTTTACATTTGGGGCTTAGGATTTCGCACATTCGTGTAAGGCG
Source organism: Eupeodes corollae (assembly GCF_945859685.1). Classification (NCBI taxonomy): domain Eukaryota; kingdom Metazoa; phylum Arthropoda; class Insecta; order Diptera; family Syrphidae; genus Eupeodes; species Eupeodes corollae. Next base: position 141,608,384 of record NC_079148.1, on the reverse strand, counting down.
TTTTTGTTTTCTAATTTTTAAGACCAAATCTAACAGTTTTTTGGTTAAAAATCGAAAACTAGAATTTCTTTAAAAGTCTTAATTTTTTGTTTGGATTTTTAAAAAGTAATTACAAATTTTTTCAACGATTCAAACTTAAAACGTATATTTGCAACAGCATACCAAAACTTTTTATAAGGAAAATTGTATATGTCTAATTTTGTTGCCACCTTTTTCACAAACTTAGCCACCATAATAACTACTTTTGCAAAATCTTTTCTACCGTCTTGACACTTTGCCAAGACACTGTACATATTCACATCTAGTATTAAGGATCTTACTTTTCAATATTAATATTTTCTTCTTTAAAAAGAAGCTTTTCTTGAAATTTTTGGAACCTTTCTTTTTTTTTCAAAAACATTTCGACTTAAGGGGAAGTAAAATCTAACAACTTACTTTATACATATGTATCAAACTTTTGCAGTATGATACAATTCTGTGCATCAGAAAAGAAAACGTGATATTTTAAACATTCTAGAAGTAGTTTCGATTTAAAAGTACAAATCTTTGAAAAATTGAATAAAGTTCCTCCAAAATGCACAACAATATAAACCGATGGGATCGTACAATTTATTTGTTGAACTTCACGAAAGAGCTACTGTAGTAAAAATATTTAGACATTGTTGCCCAATTTTGAAAAGTTGAATTTCATTAGAAATATCGTTATGCTCTTCATTAAATACATTACCTTTAATTACTTACTTAATTACGGTGACACTACAGTCCGAGGCGGACATTGGCCTCAACCGACATGCGTCTCCAGCCAGCTCGGTGCCTAGCTAGCTTTCCCCAGTTTTGCACGCCAAGTTGGTCGAGGTCTTCACCCACCTGCGTGCGCCACCTGATTCGCCGATAGATTTTGATTTTAGATGCTCGAGAAGACTTTACTTCTCAATTACTAATTGACAGCATTAACTTGGTCTTGCCTTCATTTACCACTAACCTATCTTCTTCGCTTCCGTCGCAATGATCAAAAACGCTCTACTGACATCACGCTTTGATCTTCCAATTATGTCAATATCATCCGAGTAATTGGATGGACCTTTGAAAATTTGTGCCTCTTATGTTGACGGTTGAGTTTTGCACAATTCTTTTCAGAACGATATTGAAGAAGTCGTATGACAATGCATCGTCTTGCCTAAAACCTTTTTTGACATCAAATGCATCGGTGAGATCTTTTCCAACCTTGATAGACATTAACTTTTCATACATTACTTTTTTAAATTCTCAACATGATCTTGCGATTTTTCCTTCAAAGAGTATTTTATAGGGCTTTTCTTGATCAAAATAAGAAACAAAACGTATTAACTTGAACAAAACTTCTTTATTACTCATTACATGGAAACAGTGAAAAATAAATAAGCTTTAATTTGATTATTATGAGCAAAGTAATTATTAAGTACAGTGATATTTTATTTCGTAAGAGATGAAGCCTCTTACAATGTTTAGTTTTTATTTAGGATTGTTCGCTTACTTATAAGAATAAATGTTTGTAAGTAATTTGCTATGAAGTAAATGAATAGATCTAGCTATATAATTTCGTTTAAAAGTAATGTGACTCAACGCCTTTCACCAATTTAAACTCAATAGACCTTCCAATTATCATTTAAAGGGTGATTTTGTTGCTCTAATCTTTTTGGCTATACTGGTTTAAACCAGCTGAAGAACTATTCGTGTTTTGTTTCACTGTCAAACATCTTCAAATTTGTCTATAATTTACCCACGAATTGTCTTACAAACGAACAAAGCTTGCAAATTATTAAATTTCATTATCAAAATACGTGATCTGTTAAGAAAGTTCTTCGCGCACTTTTCCATTTTATTGTCAGTTTAATCGACAAACTGAAGCGGCTATTCGGGCTATTATGACTAAATTTCGCACCAAATTTACATTGTTGGTTCTTTAGTGCGAACTAAAAAAATATCGCAGCTTTATCGGTCAGTGTTAATGCTGACCATCAATTATCGATTCGTCTCCGTTTGCAGAAATTGGGCCTCTGTTACTCAACAACGTGGACAATTTTGAGGAGGGATTTAGGTGTGATGCTTTTCAAAATATAGCTTGTGCAAGATAAAAAGCCGAACAACCTACTCCAACGTATAATTTTTGGTGAATGGGTTCTTGGAAAGTTTTCCGAAGATTCACTTTTTATCAAAAAATTGTGTTCAGCGACGAAGCTCATTCTTCCAAGATGATGCGAATCGTAACGTTATTGTGAATGGTGAGGGCTACCGTGAGATGATATCCAACTTTTTTGTGCTCAAAATGCAAGAGCTTGACTTGCATGACTTGTGGTTTCAACAAGACGATGCCACATGCCACACAGCACGCGCAACTATGGACTCATTAGTAGGCGATGACGGTGATAACGTCCGGGACTGGTGAATTGGTCACCTAGATCGTGCGATTTAACGCCTTTAGACTCTTTTTTGTGGAGTTATGTTTAAGATCATGTTTATAAAGACAAGCCCACTTTAATTGACGCATTAAAAGACAACATTGCAGCATTTATTCGTAATATACCGGCCAAAATGTTGAAAAGAGTATGTCAAAATTGGACTAAGCGACCGGACCATTTGAGGCGCATTCAAGGTCAACATTTGCATGAAATAGTCTTCAAACATTAAATTGGATGTACTGTACTATCGATTCAAATAAATATTTCATGCATTTTTTGGAATTTGATGTGTTTTTTTTTCGAAAACTTTCCTACAGCTTTTAAAAAATCACCCTATATATAAGAGTTTCATTTTTAAAAAGCCCGCTATGTTGATATAATTTATTTTTAACATTTGATAGATAAAAGCTACGCTATTACTAAGAATGAAACAGTACAAACTCTAAAAATCCGCATTAAAATAGTTAAATTTCAGAATTGTGTATGTTTTACATTATGTATTCGAAGATGCTGTATACTCAGAATGCCTAATAACAAAATGCTGTATTATTAAATATAAAAATGAATCGAAACATGTGTTGGTTACCGCATAACTCAACAACGCCTGGATCAATTTGGCCGATTCTTTTTTTAAAATGTTCGTTGAAGATCAAGAATGGTTTTCTCGGCGAGAAAAATTTCAATAACAGCCCTTTTCTTTTTCCCATACAAATGTTTTCCAACTAAAACTAAGTCGGCTTAAAGAATTTGACTTCAAGTCATATCATATCAAGTCAAACAAAAATTTGATGTCGATTTGCTGTTGTTCTTCTTGGATCTTCTGTTACTCCTGAGTTTGCTTTTTTCTCAACTGATAAACTGCTGAAACAGATCCGTATATGGTGTTTTGTGCAGAGTGTTAGTGTTTAGTGACAAAATAATTTATATTTGCTATGCCTCTTACAAGACTAAGCAATTTATTTAGAAGAACCCGAACTGCTACAAAACAAGCTAATTACCGATCTAATCGTACTGAAAGAATTCGAAGATCACAAACGCGTGAAGAGCGAGCGCGACAGTCAACTATTGATCGCTCAAGTTTGAATTGAGCTGCTTTCACTTACGATGTGTCAATTCACTACAATAACTACCAATGTGCTGTTATTGGTTCTATGAACTCGGTTTACTCTCACTGTAAGGCATTGAAATACACAAACGAAGCTAATGGATTGTGTTGCGCAAATGGTAAAGTGAAATTGATTCCACCACAAGAGTCATTGTCTTTATTGGTTTCAGGAATAGGAACTATAACAATTGCTATCAAATGACTTAATTTGAGGCAACAAATGTAGTTCAGGAAAATTTCATGCCAACTTTCAGGGTATGTAATATAGCAGTTATTCAAAATTATTTTAGCGAACAAAACATTCTATCACCTAAGTTAAATAAAGCTTTGATTTCAATTAAGGACATGTGCTTGATAATTTCAAACAAACTATTGATTCAATTAGGCCTGACCGTGCCAATCGCCCAATGTATTGTGAAAAACTGTATGATCTTAACACTTTGAAAGATTTTCTTCAAACAAATCTTCCACTGTTGAAAGAACAACAGAAGTATGTATTTGATACTCTTATGAAAGTAACAAATGATGTAACTGGAGGGATTTACTTCTTAGATGCAGATGTCGGTAGAGGAGAAACTTTTTTGATTTAAATAATATTAGCAACAATTCTATCACAAAATAAAATTGCACTTACACTCGCTTCGTCAGGAATCGCAGCAACTTTACTTGAAGGCGGTCGAACAGCCCATGCAGCACTTAAATTGCCATTAAATATGCAAAGCGATGAAACTCCAAACTGCAACATTTCGAAGAACTCTGCAATGGCAAATGTTTTGCAGCAATGTAAATTGATTGTTTGGGATGAACGTACGATGGCACATACAAAATATTTGGAGGCTTTAGACAGAACCTTAAAAGATCCACGAAGCAATAATATCATATTTGGTGGTGCAATGATTTTATTAGTAGAAGATTTTCGTCAAACATTGCCACTGATTCCACGATCAACGCCAGCTGATGAAATCAATGCATGTCTAAAGTCCTTCAATTTGTGGAAACATGTCAAAGTGTTTCATTTAAGAAAGAATATTAGTGCCTGGAAACATATTCTCTAAACAACTCATTGACATTGGTAATGGCAAATTTCTTATAGATATGTTGACTGGCTGCATTAATTTTAATAAAAGTGTTTGTCAGTTAACGCAATCAAAAGATGAACTTATTTAGAAAGTGTTTCCAGATATTTCTCAAATGTACAAAAACCATGATTGGTTGAGCGAACGAGCTATATTGCTGCAAAAAACATTGATCTAAATAAATTGAATTTAAAAATTTAAGAACAATTATCCACCGGAATTTTTAAACTCGATGGATTTGCCGGGATTGCCACCTCAAAAATCTAGAAAACCCATATTCCAATTGTACGTTGCCTGTTCCCGTGTTGGGAAACCTCCAGATTTGTTTGTCTATGCGTCAAGTTTCAAACAAAAAAATCGTATATCGCAAAGCACTACAATGATAATAAAACTGATTTCTGTTAATAACTATGATTACTTACTTTTAAATCGTTATATATGTTTCATTTAATTATTTTTGATTCACAACGCCCTATCACCAGGGTAACGGTTCTGTTTAGGAGAATGTTAAGCCACTGTAAAATACGCAGGAAAAAAACTGCCACTTCCGCTCGTTTTATATAAATTTACGAAAAAATACTTAAAAGAAAAACAAAAACACGAAACATTGATATATTCTTGAATAAAAGTCAATAAAAAATTAGCAACATTTTAGGAACATACAAAATTTTTGTTTAGAGAATATTGATATAATTTTGACGAACCAGTATTACTAAAAGGGTTTAAAATTTCAGAATTGTATTCATACAGAATTTTGATAAACATTTTTTAATAGATTATGACATGGCACATAGAAGAATGGATCTACCTTCGCTAATCGCTTATTTATTTATTGTCTTTCCAATTGTTAATGACATGCCTTTCCCATTACAATAATATATATTTACAGACTTTTGTTTTATACATATCAAAATGAAACCCCTTATTGGAAAACTCTCTTAAATATTCAACTCCCCATTTTAAATTTGGATAACTTCAGATTGACTTTAATTCGATTTCCCGCTACATGTAGCATATCCTTTTTCCTTATGTTGATTCTTGATAGAATGTTGAACAAAAATGTATTCTATTTCTAAAAAAAGAAAAGCAAAGTAAAATGTTTTCTTTTTCAGATTTTCAAATGTTTTTCTTATTTGCTTTTGTTTGAGTTTGTCATGCTTGTGAGTCTCTCGTCGTTTTTTGGGATTGTTTATTTGCTTTTTGTTACTTTCTTTTCTTTCTTTCTGTTTTTTTCTTACGTTTGATTTGAGTTATCTTTGTGAATTCATCTTGTCGTTTTCTCGTCAATAAATGGTTACCCTTTTCTAGTTTGACACAATAGTCCTTCCATAACATTTTTGCATCCTTTTCACAACTCATGTGTATTTTTCATTAAATTCATCTTCGAACATCGAACAAACCAAACAAACCATACAACAACAGCAACAGAATGTTCCTTGTGTTGGTTTCTTTTTTAAGGATGTGATTTTTTTCCTTTTAAGGACGCATTTATCAAAAAAGAAAACCTACGCAGTTTACCATTATCCTCGGTATAGTTCTCCAATGGGGAGCAATAAATCTGGCCTTTGCTGTGTGGTAGTTGTGTGTATAGGTCCCGATCTTGGGTTCGGGACAGGATCTAGGTCTTGGCCATATGACCTATCTCTCTTGGGGTAACACAGTAAAGGTATAAAAGGTAGACATAAAATCGCCAATTTTGATGTGGGATATAAATCAAAATGTCCTTTTAACTATCGCCTAGGTCAGTAAATATAAACCAAAAAGGACGAAAAAAAGGAAGTCTTTTATTATTTTATTCTGTAGGTAAATGGTGTTCCATGGAAATGTTCTTATATAATATCCATATATATAAAACGCACTTACTTAATTCCTGCTATAAATGACCCACAATATACCTTTCTTTACGTGTCCTTAATTATCCCTGAAAAGATGGCAATTTATTGGTCAAAAGCATATTGGTTGTTTACGAGACCCAAAGTAGTATAGGAGCGTGCTGTAGCTGTGTAGCTGTGTTATGGTTTAAAGGTTAAGTATACGTACTCAATTTCTTTGAGAAATTAATCGTGTGAAGATTATATCTTTGCAATTAAGGACAACACCTTGCCACCTTCCGCACTATCCACCTTCTATTTATACATAGTATAGGCTTTAGCTTTATAAATACTACGTATAGGAATAAAGGCAAGCCCATGAGCTGCGTGGTTTTGGCAGCAGCCACAATATGTTGGAAATTAAAATTGTTGATTTATATGACTATGAATCAAAGTGACACATAATTATACACATTCAGGTTTAATTCCATGTTTTTGGTCTTGCTCTGTGTCTGAACTCAACCTCCGCATATTTTGATGCTCAAGCTCAAACTGATGAAATGGGAAATATACCCTGCGGCATTTATAATTGGATAATACGTTATGTCCTAGGACGAATTAATCCAACATTAATTGGAAGTACGTGTATTCATGTGTATGCGCCTATGATGCCTATACTACACAACCTATGATGTATACTGCTTACGCCGCCGTACATATAAATGCGGTAAAGTTATGTAAATTGTATCTGATAGATACATTTATATCTATACATATTTATTTATTTATAGGGATGGGATTTGTTTTCTATTAGCATAAGTTAAATTTATATGATTAAGAAGGTGTTTATTTTGAACTTAGAAATTTGATATGTTGGTCAATTAGTTGATCTGTTTTTGATGATAAACATCCACATTGGAGACCTGAAAGAATTCCATATCCAAAAACCTCTAACCTTTGAATTGTATGTAATTTGATTAATGGTTTTTCTATATTTGTTGACGTACTTTTTGTAGCTTGTATGACTTGTGCCGTAAAAAGGATGACGAAACTCCTTTACAATTTAAATCAAATCAGCTTTTTTGATGAAAAGTTTTATAGGAATACATTATTTTGTATCTATATATTTCCGGAGTGTATGTACTCGTACTTGTATGTAAACTTGGTCTATTCATCTATTATTTATCAATTTTGAATTTGTGCAAAAACATGGATGAATGCTTTTAGTATAGTAATTCAATTAAATTACTGGAAAATGTTTCGTTATTATATAAAATGAAATTAAATTCAATTGAAGCATGCGATGAGTTTTTTTGTTACTTATATAAATATATTAATGTAGGTATACATACATTACTTATATGGAGTGTAATAAAAACTTGGAATTATAAATACTTTTAATCAATTTTGTAATTTAATTTTAATTGAAAGTCTATGGTTTAAGAAAATGTGTATAATATAGTGAAGGTGTAAAATGATTAAATTATTTAATTGATTGCTTTTTATTGGATTGTATTCTTGTTAATGAGAAGTTTTCATTAACAATAGTATGCGGATTAATTAAAGTTGTTTTCTATACCGAAAAGAAAAATTTGATATACTATGTAGCGTGTTTCAGGTGATCGGTCGTGCCATATGTGACACACTATGTAGAAAACGAACGAAAAATACACTAAAGTAATGGAATTTTTTTCGGAGGGTCAAAATCCAGAAATCCCAAAACTCAGTATCCCGGAAATCCAGAATCCAAAAAATCATGAATCCAGGACATATAAAATCCCGAGAAATAAATTACGAGTAAAATATACCGACAAATTATTTGGGATCATTTTTCATTTGATTTAATTTTTCGGGTGAATTTATCAAAATACTCATTTTTAGATTATCTAAGGTATAAAAAGTATTGTGCAAAATATATTTGTGTATTTTGCATACTTTATTTTAAACCTGCTATACATATATGTATATAAATAAATTTTAGTAGTACATTATTGCGTTTCAAAACCTTTTCTTTAAAGAACTCTCATTCTCATTTTTTAAAAATAAAAATAAGATGAAATAAAACACGAAGTTTCGCACAGAGAAATTATATTTATTTTTTAATATTTAATTTCTAAAATTTTGAGAATGTTCACTTATAACCCTTTTTTGGATTTTTTGGGATTTTAAGTTCTTGATATTCTGGGATTTCGGGATTATATGTTTTCTGGATTCAAAAATTTAGAAATGTGACCGCCTCACATTTTTTAAACCATTTAATTTAAACATGTAATAAAGTGTTTTGTTCTTTGACTCAAGGATTCATTTTAAGGAGGAAAAAAATGTAACCTATTTGGTAAATTGTTTAGCGGCTATAATTCTAATGCAGACAGTATTTAAAGAATGAATCAAAATTAATTAAATACAAAAAAAAACTATTCACAAAATAAGTCCATAAAACGAGCCGCAATGTTGCATAGGGTTAAGTTAAAGAAGGTATTTAAGAAGAGTACTGTAGTTTGCATTGTAACAAAAAGAGTTTTTGAGACCTTAAAAAAGTACTTATTTTTTAAATTCCTAGGAAAACTTAAAAAATCATAACGTTACCTCCTAAGCATTTAAAAAAATTTAAATTTTAAATTGTTCGGTGTCAAAATTATGTTGGGGTCAACAATTGCTGAATTATTTTTAACTTCCTATAGGAAGTTATTGTAATTGGTCTGATTTGTCGAATTGAAAATTTTGACATTTCTCGACGATTCAAGGTCCCTAGAGTCGAAGTAAAAGATGATAAGAAAAAACATTTTTGATATCTGGTAAAAAATTGAGAAAATCGAATCGACAGTTTAAAAAAAAAAAAAACAAAAAAAGCTAAAAACAAAGGATAAAAGTTGGTTAAACTTGATTTTTCATAAAAAAATAATGTTTTTAACATTCGGTGAAATTTTGAGAAAAATCTAATTGACAGTTTTTCCACAAAAAATAAAAACCTAAAGAAAACAACACTAAAAGTTGGTAAAAGTCGATTTTCTACTGAAATATCTTTTCAAAATTTTGAACTAATGGATTTTGGGCTAGTTTTATCTTTTAAAAAATATTGTTGTCAAAATTAAGTAAAATTTTGAGAAAAATCGAATTATTTTTACCAAATATAAAAACTTAAAAAAAAAAACAATACTAAAATTTGGTAAAAATGTACTTATTTTATTTTATCTCCAAGAAAATATTGTTTTCGAAATTCAATAATTTTCTTATAAGAATGCAACAGTACGTTTTTTTCATAAAAATATAAAATCTTCAAAAAATAGTACCCAAATTTGGTAAAAATTGATGTTCGGTTCTAGGTATCTCGTGAATATAGAAGATATTGACTTCAAATTAGATTCATTCATCCAATTCGTATTTGTTTCTGTACGAAATACAAACTTTTAAGAAATGCTACTAAAATTGGTAAAAATTGGTTCCGACTAAAAACAAGATTTTAAAATAAAACTATTTCATTATATGCAAAATATTGTTGGTAATTTTTTAATTTTTAAGGGTAATTCAACTGATAACTTTTTTAACACTACATGAAAACCTACAAACCTTTTAAGCAAGACGGATGGGATGGCAAGTTATCAGTGTGGGTTGCATCCCAGTTTTTTTTTTCTTGAATTCAGCTTTGCAAAATTTTCCAAATTAACAGAACAATTATGACTCTCTAAGAGTATTAAACAGATTCCGGATTAAAAATGCCAATCGGTAGAAAAAAATAGTAAGTCGAATAAAGATTTATTACATCTTTTTTCTACAAAATATAAAATATAGAATTTTGAAAATAGAAATTCGATCTTTTTTGAGAAAAGAAAACGATAAAACAAGAATTAAGCCCGATCCATTTTTATTAATCATTCTGTGTACAAGAATAAAAAATGCAGTTTTCAAAAAAAGTCAACATTTACAAAAAAAAAATATAAACTTAAGTTTTTATTAAAGAAATCACAACAATTATTATTTTATCGTTTTTGTAGCCTTTGTAAATAATACCCAAAAAACTTGATGAGACCGACGAGACTTTCGGCGAAATAGTCTCCTCTTGGTCTCATGTCGGCAAAAGAAGTATCGTCTCGTTGATGCCAGCCTTAATATAAGCCATCATGCAGTATAGCCTTAAGATATTATAAGATATTTAAAAATTATGTTTTGCGATTTGTTTAATTCAGCTGTGCTGCCGTCTCTCTTGCTTAAAAGGTTTATGAGTTTACGTGTTTTGTTAAAAAAGTTGCCATTTGAATTATTTTCAAAAATTTAAAAATTACCAATAATATTTTGCATATGATGTAATAGTTTGATTTCAAAATGTATTGTAATCGAGAATTTTATTCACATTGCTAAACATTTTTATTTCTTATATATAAACATATACAAATTGGATAAATGAAATTAATTTGAAGTCAATATCATCGAGGGTTCACGAGATATCGATAACCGAACATCAATTTTTAACAATTTTGTGTAGATTTTAATTTTTTATGAAAAAACTACTGTTAGATTTTTAATAAAAAAACTTTCTGCATGTTGAAAACAATATCTTTTATAAAATAAAATTGATTTGAATCCTATATCGTAATTTTTTGGAAAGATATTTGTGTCGAAGATCAAACTTTTAGTAATTATTTGTAGGTATTTATTTTTTGTTAAAAAACTGCAATTCAATTTTTCTCAAAATTATATCGAATGCTCCAACCAAAATTTCTTATAAGGTTAAATTAGTTTAAAGCCAATATCCCAAAGGTTTGAAAAGATATTTAAGCCGAAATTCAATTTCTACCAAGTGTTGTTATTTTTTTTTCGGTTTTAAATTTTTTTAAAGAAAAATGTCAATTCGATTTTACTCAAAATGTAACTGAATGTTGACAAAAAAATAAAAAAAAATAGTTTAAAGCCAATGTATCAAGGTTTTGAAAAGGTATTTGAGTCGAAAATCAACTTTTATTTACTTTTTATTAACTTCCAATAGGAAGTTATTGTATTGGGTCCGATTTGTCAAATTGAAAATTTTTACATTTCTCGACGTTTCAAGGTCCCTAGAGTCGAAATAAAAGATTTTTAGAAAGATGTCTGTGCGTGCGTGTGTACGTACGTCCGTACGTCCGTATGTCCGTACGGCCGTACGTTTGCGAAGTTTTTTCGTCCTCCATAGCTCAAGAACCAGAAGAGATATCAACTTTAAATAAATTTTGTTATACATATAATAAGGCAGTAAGATGCAGAAAGGGCTCTCAAGAAAATTGAGTGGGTGGTTTTTTAACCATAGCAGTTTGAAAAAAAGGTGAAAATTTTGGTTAACCCTAAATATCTTACGAACTAAAAACGCTAGAGACTTGAATTAAATTTTATATAATCTTTGTAACGTGATACCAAACAGGTATATTTTTTGAAAAAAATCAATATAACGTTTTTTTTATAAATCAATAAAACTGAAAAAACAAAAATCACCTCCAAAATTTTACGACTGAAATATGATTTCATCTCTAAAACAATTTTGTGCAACGTAGAATAATTTTTTTGACATCTGGTAAAATTTTGAGAAAAATCGAATTGACAGTTCAAAAAACTAAAAATCGAAAAAAAAAACATTACTCAAAGTTCGTAAAAATTGAATATCGATTCAAATATCTTTACAAAAACTTAAAATTTAGGCTTCAAACTTATTTTATCTTATAAGAAATATTGTTCTCAACCTTGTTAAAAATGTTGAGAAAAATCGAATTGACAGTTTAAAAAAAAAAAATAAAAACCTAAAAAAAAATGTATAAAAGTTGTTAAAAATTGATTTTCGACTCAAATATCTTTTCAAAACTTTCAGATATTGGCTTTAATTTACTTTTATCCTTCAAAAAATTTTGTTGTCAACATTCAGTTAAAGTTTGAAAAAAATCGAATTGATAGTTTTTTTTACAAAAAATAAAAACCTGAAAAAAATGTATACAAGTTGGTAAAAATTGATTTTCGACTCAAATATCTCTTCAAAAATTTTAAATATTGGCTTCAAACTTATTTTATCTTATAAAAAATATTGTTTTCAACATTAGGACAAATTTTGAAAAAAATCGAATTGACGGTTTTTTGTACAAAAAATAAAAACCAAAAAAAAATGTATAAAAGTTGGTAAAAATTAATTTTCGACTCAAATATCTTTTCAAAAATTTGAAATATATTATATATATATATATATATATATTGGCTTCAATTTTATTTTATCTTATAAGAAATATTGTTCTCAACATTCTATAAAATTTTGAAAAATATTTAACTGTCATTTTTTTTTTTAAATAAAATTCTAAAAAAAAACAACACTAAAACTTGGTAAAAATTTACTTTCGACTCAAATAGCTTTTCAAAAAGTAAAAATATTAGCTTCAAACTTATTGTTTTCGATACTCAGTAATTTTTATATAAAAATCCAACAGTCCGTTTTTTCATAAAAAATAAAATCTACAAAAAATAGTTCGCAAATTTGGTAAAAATTGATACTAGTACATATAGACAAACTTATAAGCAAGACCAATCACCAGACGGTATGGGAAGTTATCAGTGTGGGTCGCATCCTAGCCTCTTTTTTTTTTAGTTTTTTTTTTGTAAAAAAACTGGAAATTCGATTTTTCTCAAAATTTTACCAGATATTGGAATTGGAAACCGTACTCTTCGTTGCACAAAATTGATCTGCAGATAAAATCATTTTTCATTCGTAAAATTTACGAGGTGAAAAAAATTTGTTTTCATTTTTTTGATTTATAAAAAAACCGTTAATTGGGTGTTTTCCAAAAATGTATTTGTATCACGTTTAGATTTATAATTCAAGTGTGAGATATTTAGGGTTAACCAAAATTTGAAATACGCAGTTTTATTGAGAGCCTTTTCTGCATCTTTCTGCATTATTATCTGTACGACAAAATTTATTTTAATTCGATATCTCTTTCAGTTCTTGGCTAAGACAAAAATCACTTTTAAAAATCATTATTTCTGCGAAATTCAAACTAAATAATTTTGAAACTTAAAAAAGAGACAAGACTAGAATTTTTTTCCTGTCTTTTTATCCATACCCTTTTTGTTTTTAGAAATAGTTTTTGATATAATGTAGGGATTAAAAAAGTGTCTTTTATTCTGAGCTATAACAAATTGTTTATTTAATTTTTTAGTAATAGAATTTATTAATTTCATCTCTTTTCTAACGGAATGGTGCCAAAATTATGAAGGGATCAAAATTTAGGTTTAGTTTTCGAATATTATATTTACAAATTTCAGTTAATAATACACAAAGTCATCGGAAATAATTTTTACTAGACAAATTTGGATACCCCGTTGAAAAATACCGTTTTAAAAGTGAATAGAATTACTTTTCTAACAATAAAAAATGTACGCAGTTTTAAAAAAAAAAAAGAATTCTAAAGCACGGAGCACTGATGTTTTGAGAATAACTTCAAAATTTACCAATTCATAAAATTTTGTACTTTTATTGTTGATAGTGAACTTGATTTCTCAAAGCAATATTTTATGATGGACAAGGGTCCACGTTTACACTTCTGATGACTTAAATGACAGATAATCTACCGTATATATGATCTTTAATTTTGCTCAAATGTTTTCCTTTAATATTTTAAAAACCTATAAATAAACAATAATTAAATAAAGGCACAAGAGGTGGGGCATTAGACTAGATTATTCAAGATCTAAGTTAAACAATTCAAATATTATTTTGAATCTACAAAAACAATGCTTTTTGTTCAATGTTTATTGTTAAATCTTTTAAAAAATAACAACAAAATTCAATTTCAATATTTTCCCTTAATAATAGTTCAAAAAAATACTCAACATTTATTTTTGAGATATTTTTAGAGTATTCCCTAAGACCACTTCTTAAGACAGAAAACGTGTTGATATAAGTTAATTTTTTCTGATGTCAAATGTTTAAATACGCAATGTTATATACATTTAATATACAACATACGTATATAAATGACTATGACACTATAAGGACTTTTAAAGTTCTCTTTAAAGCGCAGTAAAAACTCAAATTATATTACGAAAGCCATAAATGGCTGTAAACTTTTACTCCACCATACGTTTATATTCACTATATTTACTTAATAAAGTCGTGTTCATTTTTTTTTCTCAAAACTCAAAGTCTGCTATAAAATTTTCTCTTTAAATTAACATTACCTCATAACAAGCATCAGTCTCACTCTCGAAATGTTTACTTAAAGTTTATAATCCCTATAAATTTCCGACTATATTCCAAAAAAAGAAAACAAAAACATTCACAGTACCTAGGTCCTAGGTACTTATGCTTACTTAACAAAAACACCCATCAACTTTCATGATGATGCACACCACGACCACGACCACATACCTACCTATACGATGTAAGCATTTACTTATCATAACCAAAAGTATAAGGATACATAAAATAAGGATGTGAATACTGCAGAACATATAACATAATTTAATATAACATAAGTATAAAAAAATCCCCCCTAAAAATAAACTGAAGCTTAGGATAAACTTTTCTCATTACTACACCATTCATGATATGAGAAACTTCTTATATCCTGCAACGAACGGTATGTATGTTATAGCGTTGGTATGAAACAGGATAGTAATGTTTACTAATTTAAAATAAGCCCCGAGTTACACGCCTATAATAATCAAACTCTAAGAACATTTCGTTTCTATTTCTATACTCGTCGTCGTATCAAAAAGTCTAATGCCTCGAAAGTGAAACCGTGTCTCAAAAAGCATCATCATAATAGAGGCTCTTAACCTTAATACTATATACATATATACGAACTGATAGATACATTTAACGATCTATCATTATAGAAATCTTTTATGACTGACAACGAAGACGAGAACGGGCTAACAACCTACAAAAGACTTCATATCAGGCATCATGAGAGATAAAAATCAATAACAAAATAGTCTCATTAGTTACTTGCAAATTTTCCACTTTTTCTTTCTTTTACTACTTACAAGGATCCCGAAATCTCGCCCCATCATTACTATCATCATTTCGAAAGCCGGAAACTTATAAAAAGGCTTTGGTGTGTGTCGATATATACTTAATTTATAAGAAGCTTTTTATCTGGTGATTCTTACGATGGTATATAAGCCAATCATTGTTTCCAATCGGACATCGTCATGAATATTTCCATTAGCTTGTCTGTCAAAATGAGAAAAGTTCAGGCAATCAATCAAAATTTCATACAACTTAACGTATAGACGTGTAATTCCAAAGGCAACTTAACAAACACCTTTCAATCCCTCTGCCCTTTCAAAAACCCTACCCTAAGTTATACATAAGATTCTTATAGCAATCAATATTTATGCGAAATAAGTTTCTTTTTTGAGCCCCCAAAGGATGTTTTCATTAATCGACAGGGAATACATTGGATTCAATATGAAAACCCTTCAGAAAGCAGTCTTGTATACGAGTATACCTATAACCTAACCCTTGGGCACTTGGGCCATCATCTTTCCTGATTTGTGATGGGTTGATGTTGATGCGATGGGCTTGAACAGAGCTAATATATCGCCAATATTATAATGGGCCTTTCATATAGAAAGCTACCGCCAGCCGCCGCTACGTTGCTGTTGTAAGTTGTTGAAATAGGGTGTTTTTTTGTTGATAAGAATTCCTAGACGGAGCCTTTTGACAATAAAAGGAAAGAATCAAATTTCGCGAAAATTGGCTTAGAAGTAAGATTTCCCTAGAAATTTCTTAAGAAAAAATATGGATTCTGGAACACCCTTTTAAGTAGAAGGTGTTTTTTAGAACCATATAATTTTGACATTTAATGAAACAAAGATTTTTTTTTAAATTGACATGATATTTACATTATTCAGAAGAAAATCCTTGGAATGAAAATGTAAATGATTTGTTGAATATGCCCCCACGGCTCGTTTGGGCGTAGTCTAATCTGGAGTTTAAATTTTAATGACTTTTTCCTAACATTTTGGGAAATATTATCTCTGGAGTCGTTTCCGGCTTATCGGCTGTCATAAACTTCACATACCCTCAGAGAAAAAGCCCGTAATTATGTCTCTTAAGCGGTCACTATTTACTGTAACGTTATGGTCATACCAAACTAAAAATTAATCATTTGACAGCTGTCAAAATGGCCACCAGTTAAAATAGTGCTGCATGGCAGTTTAAAGTTATACAATTTATTAATTCTGGAGAATTAATTAAGCAGTTAAGGGTTGAAGAATAAGGACAATGTCATTATCAACTCTCTTCTTTGCGATAGAGGCTTTAAAGAAGGTTTATCCTATGTTTAAAAGGATGAAGTTTATAAGGAGCCTATCATGATAGCCCTCGAAAGGCATCTGAATTCGCGTTGTACAGATTCTATTCTATTTTTGTGGGCATCGTTAAATAGAATCCATAAGTGGGATGCGTGCTCATAATGGCAGTGGATCTAAATTTACTAAAGAGATATATTACTGAATCCACTGATTTTTTAGACCATTAGCCAACATAGTGTTGACTTTAAAAACGAGATCGAGATTATAGAATTGAAAAGAACTGCAAGATCTTCAAAGCTAAGAACGCGATGTTAAGAGTGTTGCGATATTTTAAAATCAATGAAACTAGGTGAACGGTTTTTAGAAAAAGCAAATACCTAACATTTAATTGGGTTAAGACTAAGCCCATTCTATTTTCCCCAAATAACAAACCTGTTAATATAAATATTGAAGTAGTAAACGATCGTTTTTATAGATTTTCATACCTGCATAGAGATGTAACTGTATCGCACACAATAGAGTACATCATTTATAACATAAAAAGTAGTGGTCCTAAGTGACTACCTTGAGGAACTTCTGACTTGGCTTTGAAAACAAAAATCCGCGTGATCAATTGAGGAGAAAACTCAATCTCCCTGAGTTTAAAAGTCGTGATAATATGAAGAAGTTAAAATAAAGCTTTAGAATACCTAGTGTAAGTACATTAAAGCTCTTGACTAAGCTATAGAGTATTTGAGAATTTATGCAAAAAATCTAGGAAGTAAATTAACAGTCGCTTTCACAAACAATTTGTTAGAAATACAGGAAAGTGTCGAAGTTGGTCTATAATTTTTAATGTCAGTATTTTTGCCTTTTTGAAGACCTTTGAGATAAATGCCTTCTTCTATGTTTTTGGAAATTTAACTGAACTTAGGGTTAGCACAAAAATGCAAAGAATAGCTGATGCTTGTATTAATTTAAATGTTTCAAGACAGTTGGAGGAATTCCATTTGGTTTAGACGAATAATGATCTTTAAGTGAGACAAAGTCTTAGATAAATAAATAAATTAGGTGGCTACTACAGTCCATAGTGACCCAGGGCCTAGTGACTTACAAATCTCAACCATTCCTGTGTGCCAGTAATTGCAGGGATGGAGGGGACCTACAGTTTATATGCCGAATCCGAACGGCTAATTTGAGAAAGCACTTTTTCATGACAAGAATTACTCTTGGAGAATTTGTCAATTCCTCGCAAGAAGCAGTACCCGTGAATAAAACTTTAGACAGCACAGGCAAGGATCGAACCCAAGACCTATCGCATGACAGTCCAACGCACAAACCGTCTGAACCAGATGGAATTTATTTGAACATTATTAAAGGAAGTCTGCAAGTGACGAAGATATTCTCATCAAGTTTAACGGACATTCCAAAAAAAGATAACCCAAAGTTGTTAGCAAACGCATTGCAAAAATGTCAGGAGTTTTAACTTAGTTATCTCGATTTTGTTTATCAATGCTTTTGTACTTACGAATTTCTTAAACCTTTTTAGGTCAAGCTTCAGGAAATTTGATTTAGCTCTTAAGAAAGGGAAAAAGAAACTTCAGGATTTTGAGAAGACATGCTTTTGATTAGATAAGCCATTTTAAGCTCTCTACCACGAATGACAATACCTAATATTTTTGGAGATTTTATGAGGAAAGCGGTTTTTTATAAAGGTTTTGAATATATTGTTAGAGTATGAAACTACAACGCTAACGTCATCTAAAATTGATATATTCTCAATACCACAGGCAGATAGATGTTAAGTAAGCTGCTAACAATTAGATTTCCAAAAATCAGAAGAAGAATGATAGTCATGCTAGAAGAACAAGAGACTTTTCAACAAAAGCTGAAGACAAACTTTTTTGACAAACAATTCTTTTGACTGCAGTGATATTTTTGTCAGGTTAAAAGAGAGTGTAATGGAAGTTGTAGGTACACAAATTATATATAAAAGCTTTTACGAGTAAGACCCTGACTTCTACTAAATTTCACTTATCCACTTGCCGGTCTTTCCGGAAATCAGATTGTCTTATGAAATATCTACGGAAAGAAAAAGTGAGTCCTTCTGGAACACCCTATATATAGTACCAATCGACAACTCAGAATTCTCCCGTGACCAAAGGTATTCACCAAAATTTCCTCAAGGCATATAATATAGTTCCTCCTTCTAAATAAAGTAGGTATAAGGTACGACTACACAATGTCTTCTCTCTTCTTAGAAATTATAAGGCAAACATCAGACATATAGATGGCGTGGTGTGATGCGGTGGCAGAGAACGAAACGGAACAGGCGGGCGTTCGACCAGAAACTTCAATTCTTCCATTCACAAGAAAAAAGAAGAAGGTTCCTTTTTAGTTTAGTTTGGTTTGGTTTGGTTTGTAAGTGGATTGGATTCTCGGGGGTGGTAAGAATTTCCGCAGGGGTTAATCCTGAACCCGAAAGAACCAACAACGTTATGGAATATCCTTTTTTCTTCTCGCCCAACACCATCACCATTTTCCTGTAACCGTTTCTCTTCTTTTTATACGTAAGCAATTTATTTTTAGCCATTTTCTTATTGGTAATGGTCTCTGCTGTCTCTTACTCCCTGAGGGATAGTTATAGCGTTCTATTTCATTTGAAAAGGAAAAAGTGGAAGAAATAAGAAGAAGAAGAAAAATAAAAATCAAAAGAACTTCTTCTGCTTCAGCTCTTTTGTGACTCGTTTTGTAATAATAAATCCGAGAAGGCATAAGGATACCTTCTATGTATGTAGTTATAAAACATCACCAGTTCCAGAGGTAGCATAGCCAAAGCAGACTCTAGGAACTAGAGGAATGGTACAAAATTTTTATCTTTTAACACGTTTTTGGCAAAGCTTAAGATACATTTATGTAGGTACTTTTTTTTGGGATATTTCTGTATATTTGAGTTTCTTTTTTTGTAAAAAGGACTTTTATTCTTACACTAGGTGAGTCCTCTAGACTAACAATTTTTTCTCTTGTACTTTACAGAAAATGCTTATACTGCTGCCACTGATTGGAATACTTTTCAACAGTTTGCTGAATTGGACTGAAGCAAATGTGATAAGCGGCAAGGACATTAAGGTAAGATTACTAGTTTTTTTTCTTTCTGTTTTTTGGGAACATATGTGAGATGTGGTGTTGAAAATATTGTATAATTTATTTTTATGATTAGGACTTAGATAAATTGGAATGAATATAGTTAAAATTCTTATTTTTTTTATTTTCATATTTCAGCAGCACCCAGATGGAAGATATTATCCTGGTAAGAAGATGTCTGCACATGCACACAGTAATTTCTATGACTTATTTTATTATTCAAAGGTTTTGTATATGGCTTGAAAGCTCACGTGTGGGATAGGTAATGTCTTACCTACATACAACCTACTAAAAGAGTTATTCGTGGGATGATGGTTGCATTTTAAGTTTTTGGAAGAAACTTCAGTGTCATAAGTTTTATATTCATGATGTACCTAGAAACGTGGTTAAAATATTGTAGGTGCTTTTCTGTCAAATGCATCATAAATGTTTATTTTAAGGAAAAATAACATCAGAACATTTTTTAACGTGAGCCTTAAAGAAGAATTCCTATTTTTCATCTAAAATATTTACGAATCTTAGTGGGTTTGGTCTCAGGAGTGATGAGAATTGACAAAAAGTATTTGTATAGCCTTTTAGGACAAACATTATGTAGTTGTTTTATTCTTTTACCATTAGTACATAAAGTTTAAGTTTATTTAGAATGTATGTTCCTTTAGCTTGAAGAAGACATGTAATAAGTAATACGAAGCACAATATATCACAAGTCAATTTCAAATTCACCCATAGCCAACGTTCGATCGGGAATGTTATCAAACGAAGGATTCAAAAAATTAAATTCAAGTGTGAAGTTTATCAACTCTCTTCTTTTTCAAACGGAAATAATTTTTAAAAATTTTGTTGTTTTATAGAAGATAGACTTTTACGTTTGTTTTGCGTTAAAACGTAATCTATCTCTTTTTAATTTAATTCATATTGAAGTCGTCCTTCAAATGAATAGGGATATGTTTAAGAGTATAGCTTTAAACTTTTTTAATGATGTATAATGATAAATTATAATTTAATTGTAGTCAACAGATTATATATCCATTGATGAATAAATAAATAAATAAATAAAAACTATTCAAATTCAATTCAATTCAATTTAAATATTTCTTTATTGCAAGTAATCATCATTATACATTTTATTCTAAAGCTTTTATGAATTTTTAAGCATTAGCTTAGCCGTCAGCTCGACTGGTAACTTTAAAATATTTAAGTATACAATTGAACAAGTACATATGTATAGTGGAATAAAATTAAAATTATATATAATGGTATTAAATTAATGATCCATTTAAAATTTCGATCGTTTCCTGTGCTGATAGGGATGGTTTACCAAAGCATACTCTTCTTTGAAAATTGGGTACATGCTGATGAAACGAAAGCAATTTTCTTTAGCTCTCAAGTTAGTTGTTGTATGATTTTCCATTTAAATGTAAAAGTTTGCATCTTGATTTAAACATAAGGGAAATATATTTATAGGAGAAAGAATATTGAAAATAGACTTTGTTACACAAGTTAAAATTAAACAGCCCGTGAATTGAATAGTTAAGGCAATATTGAATATTTTCTTCAAGAAATTTGTTTGAAATTTTTCAACTTTATCATATGCTTGCATTATCCATATTTGTGCCACATAAGAAAACTATACAAATGGGCCTTACGGCTACAAATTTAAGAATATTTAAGACTGGGTATATTTTACCGCCTCATAGAATGGTTCGACAAGGAACAGGCGAAAGCTTTGTCTTCTTAATAACCATAATTTATGTGTGAACCTTAGAAATCAATGATTCTAGCGTTTTAAATTTTCTTAACTCAATTTCAAAAAAAATTAAATTTTTGAGAAAAACAGCATGTTCATAGGTTTGTAAATTTAAAACAAATTAACTGTTCAAAATTTAAAAGATGTTTTTTTTTTGGTCCGTCAAATATAAGCAGTGTTACAGTTTTGAGAAAAAACGCTATCAAAATTTGAAAACTAGAAACTGCATAAATAAAACTTAGAACTTTATAAAAAAAACCCTCAAATTATTAATTTTATTTGCTTTTGGTTTTGCTTTTGTTTTATACAATTTTAGTTCGGGTTAATTGAGTTACTGCAAGGTTTTTGAGTATTATTTATTTATTGAAACAATAACTTAAATTGTGTTCGAATTAACATCCAACCTTTATCCAGCTATCTCATCTATAACTACTTCTGCTACTTTGTGACTTCTTCATAAGATAAAGATTCACAGCAAAAATTAAATTACACAAGCACTGCAATGATCAGTATATAGATATAATAGATATGAATTAACATCTACGAGTATCAGCAGCGCATGAATAGTCAAAACGGTTATAAGCAGTCCTGATAATTTCAAATTAAAGAAGCTTAGTTTAGGATGGAACAAGATTTTAAAAAAATGCTTTTTCGGCATATTCTAAATTATTCGAGACATTATTTACCAGTTGACTTCAAAGAAAACAGTGTCAAGGTTTGAAATCACAAGATCAAAGAATAACTTGACCAGAAAATTTGTCTTGGCAAATTGCGAACTGAAAACTGTGAGGTAAATCGTCCAGTTTTTAGTAATACCCTCTTCATGTTTACATTAAAGTAGAATGCTAGCGATAGAAAAATAAGGAAGTATTACAAAAAAAAAATACCGGTGCACCTTGGTCTTACAGTTTTGAACATTGAAATGGGAGTAACAAACAGAGTTGGCTAAAGCATTTTACATTCTCGATGTGCAGTATGAAAAATAGTCTCTATACTTAAAAATACATCTGAAATTGAGCTTAAGGGTAAACTAATGAATAGTGCCAGTATTATGGCTGAATGGTTTAAGAGGTGGAATGCATATAGCTCGTAAAATATTGGTGTGTTGTTTACAGCACAAGAGAGATCTATATAAAGTGATGAAAGCTTGTTTAGATTGCATTTTATATTCTTAAACATTCCATGCAAATGCCTTACAGAAATCAAAGCTTAGTCACAGTTGATAACGTATTTATAATCAATTCCAAAGCACACAGATTACACCATCACCCAGCTGCAATACGACAGAAAACTCCAAATTTCTACACCTTCCAGATCTTTCTGAGAGGAAAGGGCATTCCTAAAAGTCGAGTCAGTCCGCTTTTATACAAATGGATCAAAAACAAAAGAAAAGGTTGGTGGAGGTGTGCACTCTGAACAACTGAAATTAAGTCTCTCATTCTGCCTTCTCAATCATTGTAGCGTGTTCCAGGTGGAACAGATAAAAGAAGGCTAGTCCTGGCTAAAAGAAAACGTGATATTAACATCTGATATCCATATTTTCTTAGACAGTCAGGCAGCTGTCAAATCTCTTTACCCCATCTCTACAAACTCTATAACAGTCCATAACTGGTAATCATCTCTAATGTAGATGGCACAACAGTTTAATATTCACCTTTGCTGGGTGCTGGGTTATAGAGACATTCCATGTAACTGTAATGCAGATGAATTCGCCAGGAACGGTACAGTACAACCTATCCTACCACGTTTGGCAAATGCTGGCATACCAATCGCTACATATAAACTATTCCTAGTCAAGGACTCTATGAAGAAGGCAAATACCAGGTGGAAGAACATCACCACGTGTCAGGTCACACAAAACATCTGAGCTACCCTAGATTTAAAGCGATAAAGGTATTTGATATCTCTAAGCAGATCGCATATAAGCTCGATAGTTGGTGTTATAACCGGACACTGTATAATAGAAAAGCACGCCAAGCTGTTAGGCGTATTCACAAAAGATTGTTACAGAAGCTGTATGGATGAGGAAGAGGAGGAAACAGTTCTTCACCTTTTTTGTACATACCCTGCTATGGCTTGAAAACGCAAGAACAACCTAGGAGGATTCTTCTTTGACGATCTAAATGATCTAAATCATATTAGCATAATCAGCCTCTCACATTTCGGAAGGGACCCAAACTTCTTTCATTGAGCTTAGGAGGAAGCCTCAAGATTCATGTGGTATAACAATAGGAAATTAAACTGGCCTAAATGTGTTACATACTCCATCACAGAAACACTCTTTAACTATGGATGACTATGATGGACTAAGTTTAATTTGTCCCAGTTGGGGGGCATTAATATTTTAAAGAATTAAAAAGCTTTTACCTCTTAAAACTAATAAAGGGTGATTTTTTTGAGGTTAGGATTTTCAAGCATTAGTATTTGACAGATCACGCGGGATTTCAGTCATGGTGTCAAAGAGAAAGATGCTCAGTATGCTTTGACATTTCATCATGAATAGACTAACTAACGAGCAACGCTTGCAAATCATTGAATTTTATTACCAAAATCAGTGTTCGGTTCGAAATGTGTTTCGCGCTTTACGTCCGATTTATGGTCTACATAATCGACCAAGTGAGCAAACAATTAATGCGATTGTGACCAAGTTTCGCACTCAGTTTACTTTATTGGACATTGAACCAACCACACGAATGCGTATAGTGCGTACAGAAGAGAATATTGCGTCTGATTCTGAGAGTCGATTCGTCGACGTTCGCAGCAATTGGGTTTGTGTTAATCGACCACATGGAAGATTTTACGCAAAGATCTTGGTGTAAAACCGTATAAAATGCAGCTCGTGCAAGAACTGAAGCCGAACGATCTGCCACAACGTTGAGTTTTCAGTGAATGGGCCCTAGAAAAGTTGGCAGAAAATCCGCTTTTTTATCGACAAATTTTGTTCAGCGATGAGGCTCATTTCTGGTTGAATGGCTACGTAAATAAGCAAAATTGCCGCATTTGGAGTGAAGAGCAACCAGAAGCCGTTCAAGAACTGCCCATGCATCCCGAAAAATGCACTGTTTGGTGTGGTTTGTACGCTGGTGGAATCATTGGACCGTATTTTTTCAAAGATGCTGTTGGACGCAACGTTACGGTGAATGGCGATCGCTATCGTTCAATGCTAACAAACTTTTTGTTGCCAAAAATGGAAGAACTGAACTTGGTTGACATGTGGTTTCAACAAGATGGCGCTACATGCCACACAGCTCGCGATTCTATGGCCATTTTGAGGGAAAACTTCGGAGAACAATTGATCTCAAGGAATGGACCGGTAAGTTGGCCACCAAGATCATGCGATTTGACGCCTTTAGACTATTTTTTGTGGGGCTACGTCAAGTCTAAAGTCTACACAAATAATCCAGCAACTATTCCAGCTTTGGAAGACAACATTTCCGAAGAAATTCGGGCTATTCCGGCCGAAATGCTGGAAAAAGTTACCCAAAATTGGACTTTCCGAGTGGACCACCTAAGACGCAGCCGCGGTCAACATTTAAATAAAATTATCTAAACAAAATTCTCAGTCTCTTAAAAAACCACCGTTTACTTTGCTAAATAACGAAGGCAGACAAAATTTAAAATCAAAGTCGAATGGTTCATTTAAGATAAAATTATACTTTATTTTTAGCAACAATTTTACGCGTTTAGTAAAATAGAATAAAAGAAAAAAACGGTTCTTAGTTCTTTCCGTAATTCCTCTGTAAATTGGTTATTAGTAAACTTTGGTATAAAGTCTTGCAGAGAAAGAAACGTTCAAAATTTAAGTTAATTTTCAAAATGATCTTCCGAATCATTTTTTTTTGTAATTTATAATGAAAGCCTACGAAATTCAAAAATTCTAAAATCATAATCAAAATGAAAACGGAAACGTCATGTTTTTTTTCAATTTTTCTGACTGTGTCTTAATGTTTGAAAAATAACAGAATAATATTATAATAATTATACAAATACTTTTTTGTTCAAAAACATTTTTATGAAACGTCAATTATTTTTATTTGGAGTCTTATAAAAAATGTTACTCATGCAAATCTGTAAACAAAGTTGTTAGTAATTGTTGCTTTTGTTTTGATGATAGTAGCTTTTAATCTTTGAAACAATGTCTCAAAACGACAATAAAAACTTCGACGTCTTATTTTGATTGCCCTTTTTACTATTCGATTATTTCACCGGTTAAACGGGTAGTACTCGTGGCATGATGGTTAGTGCGTTGGACTGTCATGCAAGGGGTCTTGGGTTCAATCCCTTAATTTTCGCAAGTGCTGCCTCTTGTAAGGAATTGACAAATCCTTCAAGAATAATTCTTGTCATGAAAAAGTGCTTTCTTAAAAAAAACTAACCGTTCGGATTCGGCCATAAATTGTAGGTCAATTCCATTCCTGACAACAGTACTCGCACACAGGAATGGTTGAGAGTTGTAAGTCACTAGGCCCTGGTTCACAACGGACTGTTGCGCCACCCCATTTGATTTGATTTGAAACGGTTTAAAAAAATACTTTTTTAAAATAATATTAGAATTATGCTTAATAAACATGTATTTTCAAAACTTAAAAATTACCTTTCAAAAATTTGTATAAATAGTTTTGATATTGAATACATGCTTAATATAATGCTTAACATTTAATGCATGCTCAATGCTTAACACAACTTTTTAGGGTAAAGAAATTAATTCGTACTCAATTTTGTTCAACTATTTTATTGCGTTTACTTAGGTTTACGTTTCGACTAAGACTGATATTGTTAACTACGTTGGAACAATAAATAAAAATGTCAAAAACATCCTAAACATGCAATAAAGAAATAAAAACATTATGTGAAGACTCAAGTCGTTTCGAGGGAATTCATACAAATTTTATTTTTTTTCTGAGAAAACATTATTTTTTGTAAACACAAATTTTCATACCGTTTTTATGAAGCTAAAGTTTGAAATATTACTTCCATCGAACTCAATTAAAATAAGTTCTTTTCTCATAACCTTACAACAAAAGAATTTTCTTTTAACAATAGGATAAGTTTCAAAACAGCTTAAATAAATAACATGTATGTAAATGACCAACATCCAAGAAAGGATAAATTTCGCATACCTTTTAAGCTTTCACCCCATGTGTATTCTTCATTGTGTCCCTTGTCCAAGAGATCTTAGACCTAAAGTCACGAAGGTTCTTTGTTAAAACATTTTAAAAAGAAAGAAATTTGCAAAAAATCATAAAGGACGAGTAAGTATGTCTTTTCCCCATCAAAGGATCAATTTTGTTTTTTATTTTCTCACGTGTGTCCATTCAAAGTCTCTGAAAATTGAGAATCTTCTTCACCAAACATAAGTTTGTAAACGAGTATGTATATAAGATATCTTTATCAAGACATTAGATCTCCTTTGCCGCAGTATGGTGAAAGGATTTCTTCTTATAATGTAACTCAAAGGATGTGTGCGGTGGTCTTTCTTTTCTTTTTTCTTTTTATTGAGGAACACAACATTATAAGGACATGAAATGCTGCCTATCAGTACCTACCTTAAGTCAGTTCAAGATATGCGGACGCAGAAAAGACAACAAAAAAAACAAGCAAAACAAAAGAAAGACCGAAAGAAAGATTCTTTATCCTGGTCATGCAGCAGGGAATATATATTCATTGTGCATGTCCTGAATACCGGATGCCAGTCAATTTTTATATTAAAGCTCTCATTCCTTGCGTGTGTGTTTTTGTTTACACTCTCGTCTCTAAGGTCCTCAATATAGGAACGTATAGGTGGAGAAGTAGGTGCTCCTATACAAAACAACTTATCATCTTCTTTTACGTTGTACATTGTCTATGTACCGTTATAGGTATAAAAGATTCGATGTAAAAAGTTTAGTCAAGTGATGACCTCGTCCGCATATCAAATGCGAACTCTCCGAACTCCAAAACAAGAAACAAACAAAAAAAAGGATCAAAATTACAAGCAATGATGATGACATGGAGAGGCATGACCTGGAAGAAGATTTACACACATTTTCCTTCCTTAATCTTTCCCTATATACTCGTATATATGTTTATATTTACAAAGAATCCACCTATACGTTACGTAGTTACGTATAGTATATGCACCCAAATTGGAACGTAAAGCATCAATGGCTAAACTTTTATGGCAGAACCTTATGACCATCATTCACATAAACAACAAATTCAACGAACAAATTTCAGCTATTTTCTCTGATCCTTCCAAAAGGACCTTTTAGATGCCTAAATATTTTCTCTCCGCTCTATAAACGAATATAAAGATATAAGTCTCGCTGTGATTTGCAGTTTAGCACTTTAATAAACTTCCTAACACCAACACAGGAGGCTTTCATAAGAATTTTACATTAATGTTGGTCCTTTTGCTCCTTTTGCAAGAGGACGATTTATAGAGACTTTGAAAAGAAACTTCATAATTAAATAAGAATAAAAATACATTTTTTATGGTAAAAGTTTTAAGTTTGTTATGAAGAATGCGATTTCTGGAAAAGCAAATCTGCCAACCATCGTCAACATACTTTCAAAATATCTAAGCCAAAAATTTTACTACCAAATTTAAGAATAATAATCTTGACACCCAGCTATCTTTTCTTCATTATTATTTATATCAAAAGCAACAACTAAAAAAAAAGGGTTAATGAGTGTTACTGAGTGACTGGACTTTATATATACATTTTATGTATAGTCTGGCTGTCAAATAAATATATAAATACTTTAGAAATGAAATCAGTTATTTTTTAGGGCCATATTATACTCGTAGGACAGTTTTTTTTATTATTTCTTTTTATGGGAAAAGCTTTTAAGTTAGAAGGGTTTAAGTGTTAAGATCCTTTTTTGGGAGGTTATAAGGGGTTTCCGATGGAAAGGCCAGTGAATGTTTTGCAAAAAATATTGCTTAATGAAGAAGGTATCTATTTGGGTCAAAAGTATGAATAAAAATATTAATATTAAGTACTTCTTAACGAAAAATAAGTATACAAATATTTTACATGAAATTGAGTAAATGTTTTTCTAAATAGGAAAGGCCTTTGTTTGAGGAAAAAAATAATGAAGTGTTTAAAGAAATTTTAAATAATTTAAATTTGTTAGAATATTTTTAGAACGTGTCTTTTTTTCAAATTTTGTTACAAAAGATCTTTAATTCGGATCGAAATGTCCAAGTTTTCTGGATTCTGCCGTATAAGTCAGGCTGAATTTGAAAGATCACATGAGGTATGCTGTCTTTCACTGTAGTTGCGATTTATGGTTTTTGTGAGGAAAGACCGTAATAAGAAGTCCAAGTGGGTTGAATTCACATTATCAAATTCAGGCCATCATAAAGTTGTTCCTATAGCAATCAATTGAATGTAATAGCATGGCCCAAACGTTATTCTCAAAGAATGATTCCTTAAAAACGCACCAAATTTGAATGTTTGTCTACGGCATAAGAAAACTGTAGTGCTTGAATGGTATACGGACAAAAGTTATAAACGATAGATTTTAACGAAATTATGTATTTTTTTCTTTTCTTAACTTGTCTGCTTGCATTGTAAACAAATATTTTTGGTTTGCTTTAGAAGAGTACTTACTACTCGATATTTTATTTTTAAATTTTCTCACAAAATCATGAACCGATTTCAATATTTATTCTCTGAACAAGATCTTTTATTGTTTTAATAATATCTTATAATCAAGAAAGTCAAATTTTTTGTTTAGATTTTTGAAAAATATCAATATTTTTTAAATTCGATGTTTTAAAACGGCCGAACCTTTTTTTAGGAAATTTAAATGTATAACTGGAAATGTATAGCTGCATTTAAAAAATATTTCAAAGAAAGAAGCTGATACTGATTACCTTCCCTTTGTTAATGTCTGACAATATTTTAAAAGTTTCACGAAATATTAATAAAAAAAATTGTATGTAATACAAACATTTTTGTCTTTCTTTTTAACTTCCCATGGGTCCGATTTGTCAAATTAAAAATTTTGACATTTCTCGACGTTTCAAGGTCCCTAGAGTCAAAATAAAAGATTTTAGAAAGATGTCTGTACGTTAGTACG
Source organism: Eupeodes corollae (assembly GCF_945859685.1). Taxonomy (NCBI): domain Eukaryota; kingdom Metazoa; phylum Arthropoda; class Insecta; order Diptera; family Syrphidae; genus Eupeodes; species Eupeodes corollae. Next base: position 141,578,745 of record NC_079148.1, on the reverse strand, counting down.
TCCGTACGACCGTAAGCTCGCGACATTTTTCGTTGTCCATAGCTCAAGAACAGGGGAGATATCGACTTCAAATAAATTTTGTTATATAGATAAAAAGGCAAAAAGGGCTCTCAAGAAATTAGAGTGAGTGGTTTTTTACCATAGCAGTTTGAATAAACTGCACGACTTTGTCGCATGATCTTGCTCCTGTATGCAAAGAGTTTAAAAGATTTAAGATAAAAAAAAAACATCCGTTAAATAAGTTTGTCTTTAAAGATAAAAATGCCATTTGATTTTTCAAAAAACGTGTGATTCATCCCAAGACACAACTCATCCTAGGACGGACAACTTATCCCGAAATTAAAATTTTTTGTAAACATACTTATCGAAAACAGTTGTTTGTGTATTCAACTAGTTCGTTCAAAGATTTTTTCTTTGGATAGCTTTATTTTAATTTCATATTAGAAGAACCAGGATGGAAACTAAATTATCTGCAGATAAGAAAGAGAAAGAACATGTATGTATGTTTAAATTATAAAGCGATCGCCTATAGAGAATAGTTCATTGGCGTGCTCAGCTTTATACAGATAGATAGATAAAGACATGTTTATGATGACAATGAAGTAATGTTTGTAGGTAGAAGGTACTTTATTTGCTACAATCAATCACATTCCTTCTTTAATACAATTTTTCAGCTTAAACATGGAGTTATTACGTTCAGTTTATTTTTTTTGTTAAATTTTAAAAGAAATAAGCATACGAACAAGTACAAGAAATTGCTATTCATGTGTTGTTTAGAGTCAGGCTCTTATGCGTTTTGGTTTTTAGTTACGAAGTTACACGTAAGCAATAGTTGTAGAGGTGGTACGTAACACATATACAGGTATAATGTGTATAATGTGTATACATACGTTGAAAAAGTGATTCTAATAGAAAATAAATATACTCTTTCTGGCCCGTTTCTTTAACTTGTACTAAGTACTACATTTAACACAGCTAAAGTAACTTTAAAAAAAAACACAATTTTAAGATTCAAAATTTTACCCGAAAAACAAGTTTGTCTTCAAAAATTTCAATTCCATTTTATAAATCAAAAAACTCTTGATTTAATTTTTTTTTTGAAAATCGTTAGAGCGTTTTTTTTTTCAATTAATTTTAATATACAAAATTTTTCAACTGTTGTTTAGCGATTTTAAATATGCGCTCTACATTTGAATTTCGTAAAAAATGTTGACCGGTTTTAAGACATAGAATTTCGAAAAAAAAAAATAAAAAAATGTCCTTTTGATAATCAAATATTGTTAACGCAATATAATATTCATAAGTTGCGGAGAAAATTAAAAACAAAATAACGGTTATATGAGCTGTAATTTTCCTGAGCAATACAAAAATATATTTTTCGTGTTAAAAGAAGCCACGTTAAAAAACAAAATTTTAGATCAAATTTAAAACAAATTATCGGTTTGTTTCTGAGAATATTCAAATTTTCGTTTTTTGACCAACAGAATTTTATTGGGCCATTGTTAGTTTTGATCTTAGAAATAAAATGAAAAAAAACGCCTAACGCGAATCTGCTGAAAACCTTAACTTTCAAGTTTAAACTTCATCGACCCAATGGCTTAGGCTGTAGGAGCGTGGACTGACATACAAAACAGACCGGACTGAATCGCGGGACCCACTTTTCTCTACCATCGTACGTGCACGAATGCGAAACTTTCCATATAGTTCTTATACGTCACAATTAAAAATATAGCCCGTCCAAAACCATAACGCCAAAATCCTAAAATGTAATATGGCAAAGTACAAAAAGTTAAAAAAGCGAAGTTGTAACATTTAAATAAATTTTAAATAAAAGAACGCCCAACAAAAAAGCTGAATTTGAGTTTTATGACATAGGGCTTTGTGACATTTATTTTGGGCACTACACCGGTAATGGTTTTATTAGTTATTTATGTATGTCTTATTACCCAATGATATATATTTAATATAAAAAAATTAAAAAAGAAAATCGTCGTAACAAGTTTAACTAAGAAAACGTCATAAAGCCCAAATAAAATGTCATGTCACCCAAGCCAACTTTCAGTGTCGTAACGCCCGAATTTAGAAAAGTCACAACGCAACAAAAATATTTTGATTGGCTGCGGGCTCTAATACGCTTATAAACTTGGTCTCACTATAGGATTTAGGGTAGTTGCAAAGTTTTGTGCATGAAGAGTTTCTTTGGATTTAAAGAATTTGGATTAAAGGAAACTTTGCATACACGCAACCTTTCAGCTACCCCAAATCCTATAGTGAGCTAAAGAATGGGGGGTTGTACGGATCAGCTTAGCCCCACACATATTTTACAGTTTATCCGCATTGTGAGCAAACTTCACTTTGAAAATTGGCCTTATTTCGATTTCTTTAAGTAAAATAAAGCCAAACATATTTGTTAAGCTTTCTTGACGTTCCGAGTTTTTGGGCATTTTTTTGTTTAATATTTGCGTTTTGGCGATACAATTTAAAACTTCACATGTCGTAGTGCTCAAAACAAACAAAAATTTGGTTAGAATGTCCAAATGGTGAAACACATGACATCTTTTGGGTGATATGTAAAATATTATTTTGGGCCTTTTTGTGCAATTTTCGGGAGGTAGAGCCAATTTAGGCAATTTTACACAATATTTTGGCTTTATTTTATTCTACAAAAAGACCAAACGTATATTTTTATCATACTTACCAAAAAAAGTTTAACAGCCTAAGGGTTCGGTATTATTGCCCAAATTGAAAAACAACAACAACAAAATTTTAATATATGTAATTGTTTTGAGAGTTATGACATTTTTAATTAGACCAATATGGTTTTGGGCGAAAAGATCTATTGCTGTTATTTATGTTGAGATTGAAAATAAATCATGATATATTATTCATATTAAAATATAAAATATGAAACACTTTGTCTGCGTTTATTTGAATATTCAAAGGTTTTTTTTTAATTTTATGGTTGTATATTTTAGCCAACTTCCATTGTTTAGAATAAAAAATTCCCAATAGGTAAACCAAGTACAGTGGTTAGAATACGCGGGAGCTTTTCCGAATGGAACAACCATTTTGATATAGCATTCATCCATAGGCGCTCGCACATACTTTTCCAAAATGTTCGAAAAAACATTCTTAGAATATTTTCTACTAGGGAGGGGAAAGAGAGTTAGAGGCGAAACCTATTGAAAAAAAGCTTCCCTAAGAAGTGCTGGTAGAAAAAAGTCCACACAAAGAGCATATGTCATAGTTGATTTTTAAATCAGACTGAAAATATAAAGTCAAATTTGACAAATGTAGCCATAGAAAAATATCTGGTATTTAATTAAGATAAAACCTTTATTTTAGACTTCAGCTAAGAGTTGCTTGAGGTAATCTTTGATGTCATCGAATTATTCGGTCAGTACAATTCTTGGGCTGACGAAGTAATTGTATTAATTTTTTACCCAACGTTACAATCCATCAAATGCAAGCCTTTCATTAGAAGTTTTTTATAATGTATAAACCAGGCTTCGATAGATTACCAAGCCTTTTAGTGTCGGGAGCGAATCATGTGCAATGAGTCAATAATCACAACGCTATATTCCGAATTTGACAAACAAAACAAATATCAACGGTTTGCTTAAAAGTGACTTATGATTCCCTGCTCTAATTTAATCTACAAACTTAAAAACAAAATCCAACATTTTGGTTCTCATAATTAGACAGAATAAATAAATAAAGCAAACAAATAAACTAAATATCAAAAAAAAAGTAAGTATACGCTCAAGTGCACTATTTTTATATAATTGCTTTAGGGGATCGGATTATGAAGAAATGTCTTTCACAGTAAGAATATATTATGAAACCTTTCAAATAGCAACATCACAAAATTTGAACTTTTATCATAACATTCTCAAAGTAAGAGATTTAAATACCAAAATGGTCATAAGTGTTACAAAGGAACTTAAAATTGTTATACAATTTAATCTTTCATATAAAGCAAATTATTTAAAATAATAATCACTTTAAATATCCTGTTTACATTTAAAACAAACAAAACTCAAATGAACTTTTCATATAATTACAAGTGTCCCACAAAAATACTTCACTCAATAAAATAACTTTGAAAATTTAATTCTCTTTTGTGAAAACATTTCTCATAAAAATAAAATAGACCAAACAAAAAAAACTTCAAAATATTAACTCAAAAACATAATTTTAATCTAACGATCCCACATTTTCCAAAAACTCAACCAGAATTAGAACACAAAGTTATATACATATATTTTATTTATATGTTTATACATTTTTTTTTCTAGACCACTACCTCTCTCGGTTCATTTCCATTTATACAACCTCTAGGAATTCAGTACTAAGCACAAAGTAGAAGAAAGAAAGAAAAAAAAGTAAATAAATAAACTTAAACAAAAATTCCATTAAATCCCTAAATAAGAAAGGAGAAGAAGATGACTGAGGAACATAACCGAACCCCAACCCAAAACCACCCAACCACCCCCATAGGAATAAAATAACATAGATACGGATATGATGAAAGGAAAATACCGCCACAGAAAGGAGGTTGAGAAGGGAAGTGAAAACTTTCATGCATATCCTTTCTACATAGTGACCCAACATCTCCATCTCCATGTTCTAGCCCTGTACGCTAGGTACGTAGCTTTAAAACCAAACCTGATGTGATGGTCCCTATAGAAAAGGATAATCCTTAAGAACACACAAGGTGGAGGTGGTTTAACATTTTTATCTAACGTATATTTTCCTACGAGTCTAACCAAATTCATTTGTGCCTTTTTTACTAAAAGCTACATCCATTGCGATAGAAAGATATAGAAATAGAAATACATATATACAAGTGGCAAATAGTGGCTTGTAAAAGGTTGTGATTTAAAAACCATCTACACACCAGAATCTCATGACACGCAAATGAACAAAACCTTGGTTTTAGGGTAGGGTGGTGGTGGAGGTAAACCTAGGCCACGTCAAAGTAGAAAACAGACGTGTTTTCTATGTAAATTGAGTTTCGTCCTTTTTGCAGTCAACTTATACCTCAAAAGGCGTCTTATATATATGTACGTATCCTGCCTTTCAAAATATATCGGGGGCTTATCGGGGTAATACACAATCAACATTATCATTAGCCATGTTATTCGGTCTAGGTTAGGTGTGATGGTATAGTGTGGTAAACTGGAGGGTTTGAGATTGGTTTTGTTTTTTGCTAAGTTTTAGAAAAATAAGATTCGTTGCAATGTTATTAAGTTTTATCGAAGAAGTCTTAAAGGGGAGGTTTTTTTTTTTCGTTGCTGTTTTGTTTTGTTTGAAAAGCTCTTAAGTTCATGAACTATCGATAAAATTTTCAGATAAACTTTATACAATCGGATTTTGGTAAAAATACATAAAATAATTTAATAACTTTCTCATCCCTAAAAAAAAGTTGGGAAATAAAAGAAGAAACCTTTTTAAAAAGATGAGCTCAATGAACGATTGCTAACTAGGTTGCTGTTCCACTTTCGTTTTCTCTTCATTTTCAAAAAACAGGAAATTTGATTTTCAATTCGAAGGCAGAGAGTGATTTGAACTCCCCCAGCAGAGTTAACCAAAGCCTTTTGGGGGAATGTATCGTCTATAGTGGCTTTTTTCCTGATTTGGAAGTACGAATGAGACTCAAGTTAATGAAAATTAAATTAGAAAGTGTAAATTGAAATACATGGTCTATTTTGAGCAGGATGTTTCTTTCATTGTTTTTTTATCTTTCACTTTTGCTCATAAAAAGAGGACGACAGATAATAATGGTCTTTTGGAAATCCTTAAAAAAATAAAACAAATATATATATATTTGGTGGAGATTAAAGGATTCCCTCCTATTTTCGAGTGTATCATAAAATTTATGTGACTTGAAACTGTGGATTATTCTTTTTATTTTATTGTTGTTGGAATATTTGGTAGGAGATTGTCTTAGGCACACGTGCATTTAAAAATGATTTAAAACCTATTAAGACATTTTAATGGAACTTCATTGCTTTTTTTCTGAAAAAGGATTTAATCTTGGTGGCGGAGAGGAGTGGGAAGTGGATTCTGTACATAAGTTATGGTGGAGATTATCTTATTGTTTTTCTTTTTTTTCTGTTTTTGATGTTTTTTTTAATAAATAAATAAAGCGCCTTTTTTTTATTTTGCTAAAGTGAAATATGTAACAAGGCGATACAAAAGGTGATTTATTTGGTAAGATAAGAAAAGAAAAAAAGAAGAAAAGCAAACAAAATGAGAAATAAAATAAAAATTAAATTAAAGGACTAGAGAAAGAAGGTTCGTTATTTTTTTTGGAAAATAAGAGATGAATGATTGTTGTTTAGGAAGTGACTTAAAAAGGGTTAAGAATCAACAAAAATAAATAATTAAGAGTAAAATATTATCTTAGTAAATTTTAGATTTGTTTAGGTAAAGAAGAAGGAAAAGTTATAAAGAGTTTATTTTAGGTGGACATTTAAGAATATTCTAAATTAAGGAACAAAAATTATGTCAGTTTTTTAGTGGTTTTTAAAGAGGTGTATTTTGTATTTGGTAAATCTTTAAGCGTTTTCAAATTCAAAGTTCTTCTTTCAAATAACAAAAAAGATACAAATTCAATTAAAACGACGATTCATTAGGGTCTTTTAATCAGTGATATCAGACAAGTTTCGGATGCCAATTTTAATGAAGAACACTTTTTTTTTCTTTGATCACAAATATCTCAGCAAAAATCACTGAGCTAATAAAATTAGAAATTTAAATCACCTACTTTTGACGAAGACAAGCAAAACAGATAGTCCAGTAACTATATACATCATACTATGCGCTAAATACGGAAGTTATGATGTTGGCCTAATTAATAATCCAAATTTCGACATCTTTTTTTTCAATATAATTAATTGTATTTTGTTTATATTGTTGAATTGTTATTGATATTTTTGTTATTAAAAATTTGCATTTGTTACGTATTTGCTATGTTTCTATTTTAAAAAAATAAATATTTCAATTATCATAAAATCGGATGAAACTAACTCAACTGCGCTAAAATTGACGTTCCTAAGAACACTAACGTTTTTCACGGATTTGTCGATTTTTTACTGCGTTACCAAAAACCTGGATTATTTTTAAGACCGACGTCATAAACAACTAGAAAAGTTACTGCAAGAAAAGATTTTGCTTTGATAGAAGTTATATTACAAAAATGTAGCAGTTGTTTTTCAATCTAATCTTTGGGTTTGTATGTTGACTCACTATTTTTGAAAAATTAACTCTTTTGCCTAACAGGAGGGATAAAACACCCATTAATTTTTGTTTTGACTTAATCTTTCTTTAATCACAGTTAAGGTACACCTTATGATAAATTTTTTATTTTTGCTATTTTAGTTTTCATCAACGATTTTTTGTATTCTGAAAACCGTAACATCTAACAACTCAATTTTACGCTCAAATTGTAATTAAATTGTTTGCCTTGAAATCATATTCAAATGACAAAGTTACTAAACTAAAACGTAAATGTATTTAAGACCCACACTGATAACATTCCATCCCTTCTGTTGATTTGTCATGTTTAAAAGTTTGTAGGTGTTCGTGTTGGGTTAAAATGTTTTCAGTTGAATTATTCTTGAGAATTTTAAAATTACCAACAATATTTTTCATTTCAAGAAATAGTTTAGTTTGAAAATCTAGTTTTGTTTAATAGATTTTTAGTCGAATACAAATTTTTATAAATTTCAGTAGCATTTCTTAAAGTTTTACAAATCGGATGAATAAAATTATTTTGAGATATATCAAGAACCGAACATCAATTTTTACCAAACTTGCGTACTATTTTTTGTAGATTTTATTTTTTTATGAAAAAACGGACTATTGGATTTTTATTAAAAAAAAAACACTGAATATCGAAAACAATATTTTCTGTGAAATAAAAAAAAACTTAAGACTGTTTCAATTTTATTTGCCCAACACTTAATAATATTAGTATTATTGTAAAAAAAAAGGAAAAGAAGACACAAGAATACGATTTTTAAAGACTGCGAAATTATAAATGTATAATTTATGCCGAACTGTCAAACAAGAGTGGCGAAGAGTCGAACACGGCAAAAATTGCAACAAGCAGCAAATCAAGTGCTGCCACTACGACTAGCTCAGCGATGGGTGAGTTCAATGCACAATTAATCGAATGGTCGATTGATTAAGTTGCTTACGATTTTGATATCACTTCATATCAAAAAATTTAAATTCGAATCAAATTAATTTTTTTTTGAAATAGAGCAAAGGAAATTGGAAACCTTTACTTATAGGAACAAAAGAAAAAAAAAAACAATCACCAAAAAAAAGAAATACAATAGGAATAATTTGATCACAATCAAATGTTTATTTTTAAGGTGCCTGAGAAACTTTACTTCGCAGTATGAAAACTCAGGATCTTTTCAATAATTATAAAGATTGCAACGATGGTAAAATAAAAATTGGACGATGGACCGTTAAAGTCTCTATTCCCACAAAAGAAGTTGGGACTCGCAAAGAAAATATTCACAATCAATTTTTACTTATTTTGTTCCTTCAGCTACAAATTCCGAACCACTCCTTACTTCCTTCTTTTTATTAAATTTTTTTTTCTTCTAACTTTTTTTTTTTTAAATTAGTTAACTTTTTTTCACTAAACTTATCTTTTCTTTTTTTTGTCTTCTATGTTTCTCAACCCTTGATCCTCTCACTTCGACTACTCGAAAAGAATTGACTTCCAGATTCTTTGATTTGTAAAGTCTCTTCTTTCCTAACTCCCGCGTTTTCTGCTTTCAGCCAATGTGGAGTGGCGGATCTCAATCACTTTATCAACAGCCAATCGGAGATTGGCTTGTTGAACTCAACTTGTGATGAGATTCTCGCAATCCCGCTTACTCGCTCTTCTCTCACAGCTAAATGCAAGTCATCCTGGAATTCGCCGCCCGCTGGATTCACTTCTAGGTCACGACGATTCTTCTTTTCAAAACTTTCCGATCAATTCTTAAAAAAAAAGAAGGAACAATGATTTTACTTTCGGGGTTTGTAACTAAACTTGAAATAGGGTTCATCTTGAACTAAGTTATTTGAAACTTAAAAGTCCATACGTCCATAAACATAGTTTAAGGTAAACTAATTCAAGTTACAATTTAATAATTTATGCAAATATAAGTAAAATATGATTTTATACAAATTATTAACTTTTATATCATTGAAATTTTAGGTTGGGCCATTAGGCCATTACTTAATGCAACTTTTCTGCACCCATTCACCAGACCTACCATCTGGTTTCGTTTCACTTTCATGGAAACCATCCCATCGACCAATAAAAATAGAAAAAATAGTTTTCGCCACTACACTGAATGAGAGAACCGATAGTTGGCAAACCACGGTCGTCCCACTTTGACGCAGTAAAGTGACAGTGCTAAAAAAGTGTGTTTTTGTTTTGGAAATAAAATTTCCGCAACAAGACAATATTTGTAATTTTTGAAAAGCTATTTAATTCTAAAGTAAATTTTTACTAAATTTGAATATTTTTTTAGGTTTTATTTTTTTGGAAAAAAACGGTTTGCATCAAATTTTACCGAATTTTTACAACATTATTTTTAAAAAGATAAAAGTAGGTAAATGCCAATATCCCAAAGTTTTGAAAAGATATTTGATTCGAAAATCAATTTTTACCAATTTGTATTAATTTTTTTTTAGTTTTTTATTTTTTGTAAAAATAAACAGTCAATTCGATTTTTCTCAACATTTTTGCGATTGTTGGAAACAGTTTTTCTTATAAAATAAAATTAGTTTGAAGCCATAATTTCAAGTTTTTGAAAAGATATTTGAGTCGAAATTCAATTTTTACCAACTTTAAGTAATGTTTTTTTTTAAGTTTTTATTTTTATAAAAAAAAGTGTCAATTTGATTTTTCTCAAACCAGATGTTAAAAACTTTTTTTTTTCACTGTACAAAATTGTTTTGAAGATAAAGTCTTTCTTCGTAAAATTTTCGAGGTGACACATTTTTTTTTTAAGTTTTTTTATTTATAAAAAAAAAACCATTAATTGGATTTTTTTTCCAAAAACGGACTGGTTTTGTATCTCGTTACAATATATTGTATAAAATGTAATTCAAGTCTCTAGCGTCATTGGCTCGTGAAATATATAGGGTTAACCAAAATGTTCACCTGCCATGGTAAAAAAACCACCCACGAAATTTTCTTGAGATCCCTTTCTGCACCTTTCTGCATTATTATCTTTGTAACAAAATTTCTTTGAAGTCGATACCTTTTCTGGTTCTTGATATATGAATGACGAAAAAACATCGGGAACGTACAGTCGTACGTAGACACGCACGCACAGACATCTTTCTAAAAATCTTTTATTTTTACTAACGGGACCTTGAAACGTCGAGAAATGACAAATGACAAATTTCGAATTTTTGGTTATTGAACAAAACATGTGTATGGGGACTACTTTTATTTTTAGTTTTAAATAAAAATGAAAAATTCCTGTCGAATCAAATTTTAATTTCAAAGTTTGAACTCAATCGTCCGAAAAGTTTGAGCTGTAGGGCAAGGAAAGACAGACAGATAGACAGATGGAATGGGGGACCCACATTTTCAACTTCTCTACCATCGTAATGCCATGACTAATACAATACTTGCTATAAGCATATATGTAGTTTCTTTTTGTAGTAAGTAAAAACGGTCTACAGGTTTTCAAAAATAATTATAAATTAAAGAATTTTTGAAAAATTTAATGGCATTTCCAATTTTTGGAGGGTTTTTCCTGTACTTTTAGACGTTTTTATTTATTTATTATTTGTAGTTAAAATGGTATTTCAGGTATAGGTGGATGGAGGTCTACGTGCCGTTTTAAGTAATCATAATGGCTGCATCGCGCATTTGTCGTAGAGGAATATATCCGTATTTTTTAGAAAAAAATGGGCAAAAAGTTACATTTAATGCGGATCGCTACTGTCAAATGATTGAGACCTTCCTCCAATCAAACTTAAATCAGTTTACTAGGAACCACAAAGAAGTCTGGTTCAAACAAGTTGGAGCCACAGCACACACTTCACGGCGATCACTTTAAAAAAATGGCAAATATTTTTTCCGGACCTGTATTTTTAAATTTTAAAATGTATGCAATATTGTTAAACAGGCACAGGAGCAGCTTCATGCGAACACATCGTGCAATTTACTTAAAAGCTTAATTGTAATCTGAAGAACTCCAAAACAAATGTGTTCCAGCTTTTTTCTGACCTGATAATCAAGATGTTAAATCAATTAAAAAACGACTTTAATTAATGTTGATAAAAACACTGTCAATTGAATTTTTTGAATATTTTGTACAAAACAGTATAAATTTGAGGTGAATATTTTTCTTTGTTCTCATGATATTTTAGCCAGAAATTAATGTTTAGCCAATATTAGTAGGATCTAAACAAAAAAATTGTTTTCTTTTCTTAAAATTGTTCTTAAAGTCAAAAAGATTATTTTTCCTGGTATAAAATTATGCCAGAATATTCAGGCAGTGGACATTATTTCAGTTCAACTATCAGTTAATTTTTTTTATTTCAAATAATTATTAAAATAAAATAGTTATTAAAATAAAAAGAATGACATACATTTTCAGTTTAAAAAAAACACCCTTTGGTTTTTAAATGTCTGCACAACTTGATGATCTGCTATTAGGAATCCATATCTTTCTTGAGTTATGGCCGACTATAGATCGTAGAGACATCTCTCTTAAACCATGGATTTAGATAAGCGAGGACTTCAACGGTAAAACATGTCAACATTTTATTTTGAAAACTTAAACCGATTACAATAACTTAATTTTGGAATTTAATAAAAGCTTTTGAATACGCAAGTATATTTTTAAATAACTTACAATTTTTAATCACCGTAAAAGTTTTCAAATATTATAAAATGGTTAAGACATCAACCGTGAATTGGTCCATTTACAAGAACTCGTAATTTTTCAATGTAGAACAACGTTATTATGGAATATAAAATTTGGGGTCAAAACTCTTTCATAAAAAACTACGAGAAAATAAAATGTTTGACGAATATTTTTATTTGAAGAATCTACGCAGTTTTAAGATTAAAATCAACCAAAATTTTGCAGTCTCTTTTTGTAATCATTTGGAATCAAAAATGTCATCTTACATAATATTCATGTGAATGTTCAAACTGATCCGGTAAAGCATTTTTTGTATCAAATTAACTTAAGTAACGTATTTAGCTGTTTCTAAACATTTTTTAATTATCACCATAACTAATACAAGAACGACAATTTTCCAACATTATTAACAGTCTTATTGTAATAGTATCATATTCATACGTTCTTTGATAAACATTTAAATTTTCAATCAATTTAGTCAAATTTGATTCGGTTAAACCTTTAATTTAACTCAAGTAAATTTAAGTAAATCGTCTACATTCCAGAATCAGAATTGCACAGAAAATTAAAACGAATTGAAAACAAACCAAGTCATCTCCTATCACTCAAAAATATCTTCAAAAACATTATTGAAAAATGTAATATAATACCAAATCTAATTTAACTATATAAAACTAAATTGTGTCTATAGTTTTTATAGTTTCCCTAACACGAAGCCTTATTCAATAAAAGCTTAAAGAAGAAAATAAAGATTTATTACAGTTTAAATTTAAAGACCTACTAAAAACAATATAACCACTCTAAAACTATCAAAGAACAAAAACAAAAAAAAAAGAATAAAACTACGAAGTAAGTACCTACTTCTTGGAACGTTTTTTTGAAACTATACCTAACCTACTATCTTTTACCAACAGCTAACACTTTACGGGACAACATTTATGTAACTTAACCCTTAAGAAAAACAGCTGTTGAGTCCATTTTTTCCGAAATGGTTATAGCTTAGGATGCTTGATACTTGATGATGGGTATTATTTTTTCAAATGCACTATAATATGAAAACAATTTCTATCCCTTAACTATTTTAGAAACCTATAGTTTTATGATACAACAATATACCCGTAGTACAGTATGGTAGTCGTTCGTTGTTCGTTGTACGTTGTTCGTCTTTCCTTCAATATGTGTTATAATAAAGACACTATATGCCATTTCAACTACATACTCGTACTCGTTCTTTTCTTAAGTGAAATCCTTTTTTTTGTAATAAGAATTCTCCTTGAAAAGTCGTTTACATGTCTTAACAATCCGGAAATTACCTTTTTGTCAATATCTAGAAGAGAAAATAAGAAAAGAAAACAAAAGAAGAAAAAAATAATTCAGGACGAAAAGAATGTGAATCTTGAGCTTTCCATTGAAAGGATATTGCCTTAAGGAGAGAACAACAACGAACAACAAAAAAGAAAAAAACTGTTTGCGTTGAAGAAAGTTTTATCCCTGCCTGTAACTCCGCATGAGTCAAGCCAAAGATGGTTAAACTTTAATGTTATAGAAAATATATAATCTTACATAACTATACATATTAATATGTAAAACACAGACATTTTACATATATTTGGGTAAACTGTTTGAGGAGGTAAGAATTTTGTTTATGGAAAGATTAAATAATATAATAACATTTTGTAAGACACTTCGTACTTGTTTGTACTACAGTAAAAAAGTCTTATAAGTGATTTTGTGAGATTCTTGTTTTTAATACGTAAAAATTGTTTGTAATGAAAAATCTGCACGATTTGCAATATAAGCAACTGTCAAAGTTAAATTCAGACAAATTAATTCTATAGCCGTGTTTTATTGGTGCAAAAAATAGCTAGCAAGATACTAACATGATAAAAATATTAACAAAATATTGCCACGAAGGCTACAGAACTTTAAAATTCTAAATTGCAGTTAGTGCTAATTAGAAACTTTGAAAATATTTTGTGTTATGAAAGTTGCCTTATTAAGTTCAGGGAAATTATTCTCAGGGAACTAAATTCACTATGCCACTGACTATTTACTCACTTGAAATTCAAAGAAATCTTTGGATGTGAAACAAATTCTCATCTTAAATCATTAAAATATAAAACAGGAATGCAAGAGTATTGATTTATTATTATTTTATTAAAAGACTAATTTTATGTAAGCGTTGTATACGCAGTTTTTTGACCAGTGGCAAGTTTCTGTACAGCTCGTATAACTCCTGAATTAATTTTCTCCACCAGATGTCACTTTGCCTGTCGACACAAACCGGGCCATAGATCGTACGCAGAACCTTTTGCAGAATTAACAGCAGTGCCCATATAAACAAATTCGTTTAACACCTTGAAGTTGTACCTGTCAATTATCACATTTTGACCAAGTCTACGGTGTGAATCGACTCTATTTGATGACAGTAGATACTTCGTTTTGTCCTCGTTAATGTCAAGACCCATTTTCTTCGCCTCAGACTCGACATTAGAGAAAGCAGCCGTCACTGCTCGTTTGGTTCTTCCCATTATGTCGATGTCATCTGCATATCTAAGATATTGTGTGGATTTTTGAAAGATGGTGCCACTTGAATTGGCGTTGGTGTTGCGCACCACTCTTTCAAGAACAATATTGAAGCAGCTACATGACAGCGCATCGCGTTGACGAAATCTTCTGGTGGTTTCGAAGGTTTCAGTCGAGTCTCTTCCAATTTTGACACAGCAACGAGCATTTTTCAGCGTCATCCTGATAAGTCCTAGCAGTTTGGCAGGGATACCAAAACTTAACATGGCACGGTATAGTTCTATCCTACCTACACTGTCATAAGCTGCTCTAAAATCGATAAAAAGATGGTGTGTTTCGATGTTTTTTTCTTGGGTCTTTTCCAGGATTTGGCCTAGAGTGGACTTTTGTTCGATGGTAGATTTTAAAGGCCTGAAGCCACACTGGTAGGGGCAAATTAGTTCGTCAGTAAATGGCTTCAGGCGTTCACATAATACGCTGGACAAGATCTTGTACGCGATGTTTAAAAGGCTAATGTCTCTTTTCTTGGCGCATAGAAGGCGGTCGCCTTTTTTATGAATCGGGCAGATGGTGCTTAGGTTCAACTTGTCAGGCATGCTTTCTCACGACCAAATTTTAGTTACTAGCTGGTGCATGCTCCTTACCAGATCTGCTCCAGCGTACTTAAAAAACTCCGCCTGCAGACCGTCATCACCGACCGCTTTGTTCGACTTCAGCCTGGTGATGGCTAGTTTGATCTCACTCTGGTCGGGTGGAACTCTAGATCGTGAACCAAATGGATTTGACGTGGCTGCTCGCTGGCGGAATCGTTTACTTCAACGCCATTAAGCAGCTGGTTGAAATGATCGCTCCAGATTTTTAGCATCGACTGCGTTTCTACTACCGTATTCCCCTCCTTATTTTTGCAAGCTCCAGGGTGGCTAGAAAGAAAGGAACCATGTTAAGAAAAAAAAATTATAGACAAATTAATCAAAATCTATCGGTTCTTTTTTGAGAAACTTCGATTTTTAGCAATTTGTACCGCCCTTAAAACGTTTACTTTCAAGTTGGAACTCAATCGATCCAATGATTTGGACTGTCCGGGCGCGGACAGACAGACAGAAGGACGGAATTGACTGACCCACTTTTTTCGACTTCTCTACTATGATTAAAACTTCGAGTTCCTATATGTTGCAAGTAAAAAATTAATAGTGCAAAGTATAAACCCAACATTCCTTAATGACGCACCTATGGGCTTGAGTGACAATTGAGATGATCGATTAATTTTTTAGGACATCTAACTGGTTAGTACCCTGGCTAGCCACTTACCAATAAAACACAATTTATGGTTAAAAATAATGCAACGTTTTACGCTATCCCAGCTAGTGAAAGTTTATTAATACGTATAACAGAATTTCGGCTCTGCTGTGAATTTAGTCGTGAAGTCTCCCAACGTTAAAGAGTTTAGAAATGAATGCATTTTTATGCCTGGAGGCCGAGAAGAAGACACTTTTTTTGATTATTTTTTTGTTCATAAATACTACAAATTTAATCAAGATTATAGAAATGTCAAACGAATACGTCACTTCTTACACAAATTTTTTGACAGACGATTTATTTCAATGGTTGTGCAGTATTTCTATCATAATTCCTTTTTTTCGGGGTCCAATAAATTGTATATGCAAACATTTTTAAATTTATGTAGAATTTTTGGAAAGATGAAAACATACTCACTTAAAAATGGTCAAATTCTGTATTTCTAGGATTATTGTTAAAAAAATGTTTTCCAACATGTATTTCAATGCAATTGGTTGAAAACTTCCTGAGTTATGAGTCTCTCAAAAGCAATGCCTTTAATACTAAAATTTGAAAATCGAAGCCCATATGAACAAAATTGTAGGATGGTCTTAAATATTAACAACTAATACTGCTTAAAGAAAACAATGTGTGTTTAAGCTTAGAGCATTGACAAAAACATCCACATCTCTTATGAATTGAGCATAGCAAGCTTATTTGGCGTAGGGATTTATATAATATTTTATGGTATTTTTAAAGATGTTGCTCACAGGTTTATAGTTCCTGTTTTCCAAATATTAATAAAAACACATTGTTATTTTTTCCTTACGTGTCCTTTTTTTATTTTCAAAATTTATTGAAAACCAATGTACTCCAAATTTGATTAAAATGTTTAGCTAAGATAAGTATAAGCAAAATTGTTAAATAATCTGCTTACCGTACAAGTAGTCCCAATCTTTCGCTTTCCTTAAATTATTTAGAAGATTTAATTTAGACCATTTTAAGTCTGCATATTTGGAAAATAACAAAATATACAAACAGGTCTGCGAGGCTTAAAAGTTCAATTACACACTTAATTTAGCAACCAGCTTAGAAAGGTGTAAGGATTCAAAGAATTTTTGATAAGGGAGTTGAGTGGAATCAATCGTATGTCTTCTCAAGTGTATTACAAGCTGAAGGTCTGGCATCCCATTTCCGATCCTTATTGACATGTCAAGATGACTTGGACTCATTTTATTACGCTTGCACAGACACAGTCGATAATTTGCGTGATTTTGTAATAGTCCTTGTTGAACTGGAACTTTCTCTTTTTAACATGAAAAACAATTAGTCTACAGGATTTGATGGCATTCCCGTTGAATTTCTGAAAAACTCATCTTTAGAATAAAAGCAATATCTTCTTTCTTTTTACAACAACTTTTACAATTCCGTTTGCATTCTTACGAGCTTTAATAAAGCTGTTATATTTTCAATTTTTAAGAAAGGTGATGCTTGCTTACCTGAGCATTACAGAGTTATTTCAATATTAAATTCCATTAGAAAAGTATTTGGTAGAATCCTATACAAAAGACTTATCAATTCGGTAGAATCAAACAATCGCTTAAGTATGTGTCAAGCTGGTTTTCGTGAGGGCTTTTCAAAGGTTGACCAAAGAAAAAGAAGATGTTTGCTTGCTTTAGCTACTTAAAAGCTGTTTTTAATACCGTCAATCAACAAGCTCTCATTTTCAAAACGGCCTCACTTGGTATATCTAGAAAATTTCTTAATATCAACTAAAATTTGTATGGAAAACTTATGCTACAGTTTGGGATGAGGCCGAGGTTTCAAATTGGTTTCAAACAACTGCAGGTGTTCCCCAAGGATGTATCCTCAGCCTAATCTTGTTTACCCTCTACATTGATGATATTTCAGATAATTTACCCGGTGGAGTTTGTTTTTCGGATATTCTTATAAAAGTACTTCTTTACGCGGATGACTTGGTTATGCTAGCGGATAACCCATCTTCTCTCCAGCTACAAATCAATAAGTGCCCAAACGTACTGCAATATCTGGGACCTTAAAATAAACTCAGAGAAAACAAAGATAATGGTATTTGAGGCACGGAGTTGTAGAAGGTTGAGAGAAGAAAGGTGATTCCTTAATAACCAACCTATTGAAACAGTACAGGAATTCAAATATCTATTAGTCTTCATGTCTGCTAACGGTAGCTTCAATAATCATGTTCAGTGTAAGAGTAAAGAAGCTCAAGTAGCGGTCAACATTATGTGGCCAACTTTCTTCTCAAACAAAAACATAGAGTTAGGATCTTAATACCGAGTTGAAATATTGTACTTGAATTATATTCCGCATAGGTTAGATCGACATGAGTGTGACGATATTTACCATTTCATAGCTCTTTGTCTGATACTAAAGAAATTCAAAGGCTCTTTTTTAACATAGTGTCTTCTCTAGAGAACAAATATTTGGTGTAATAAACGGATCCGTTGGGTGGACAAATCTCTTCATGTTCTGTGACCATTCTTTAAATTACCGAAGAAGCTTTTCAACCTTTTAATTATTTTTTTAAATTCTGTTTTCCTATATCTGGGGTAAACATCGTTAAGTCTCTTAGCGAGAAGATGCTTACGCGGTTAAGAGAAAATCACATCATCTCTATTAATTCGTTGGCAACAATTATTTATTTGATACCAAATTGTCAGCCAACTTCTGGCTTAAAATTGTGAAAATGTTTAAGACATGCTAACAACACTGTAACACATCTTAAATATAATCTAATTGTTATATAATTTCAGAAATTGTCGGGTCTGAAAATATTGTCAGAAAACTTACAGTGTCTCATCAAAGTCGAGGTGATAAGTAGGATAATGTTTTATTTACATTTAATGCCAATTTACCATTACATCTTAGTCACCATTTAGAAAAATTCTCTTTATTCCTTAAACAATTGTTTTTTAAATCACTTTGAAAGTAATATAAAATCCCTTAGATGCTAAAATTTAAGTCTTTAAAATTCTCTAATTTTGTGAAACAACAAGTTTGAAGTTGTTTACTATCATTGATCCATTCTTGTGAACACTATTTAAGGATTCACAAGGATAAACTCTCAACTGGCCATAACAAAAGTGAAAAACCACAATTTTCCTATCTACACTAGCATCAATCTCTATGTTGCTCGTAACTATTCCCAGTATATCCAACTTAAGGCAAAACCATTATTCAATTACATGTCAACCTGTGGTTTAAAGCCAATTTACAGCTAAATTATCGTGTCCTCAATCCAAATCTTTTAGAGATAAAAAACAAAGCAATATGAAAATTTATTCACAATAATTTACATATTATTGTGAAACATTACTCTCATTGGTACCTTTACCTTAGCTAACTTTTAAAATCCTGTATTTTTTTCCTTTCTTTTCATTGGTTCACCTTTCCGGCTTGGTTACTCTGGAACTATCTTCAACAACTAAAACAACAAAAAAAAAAATAATAGCGAACTGCACAGTTGGAAGCATCACCTATTCACATGGACAGACATTCAAATTGGATTGTAAAACACAATGTGTCTGCGAGGTAAGATTTATGCACCCAATTCCACACAATGGACAAAGTCAGCGCGAGAGTCATCCTGAATCCTTATATATTTTTTGTTTTATATTCTCATACTAACTAAAGTCATCCTTATACATCACTACTCCCACTACTCCTAACTCCATCTTAAACTTTTCCATATTGCTCTATCAGATTCAGACGAGATACCAGGAGAAGAGCTAGAGAAGAGATCCTTTCCTGCATATGGCAAGTCATGTGATATCCTCCGAAATTGTTCTCTTCCGCGTGAAGGAATCATTCCTCTTCCAAGTCCTCAAATAACAATCCTCTCCCTCCTTGATGTCTGATGCCTGATGTCGCCCGCCCCGAGTCCTGATGCAACAATGAATTGACTTAACATTTTGAATTTTATCCTCCTTTTCCTGTGATGTGTTATGCCTTGTGGATCCCCTAAAGATACACCCTATATAGAAAACAACGTCTGTCTCCATCTCCATATTCACAGGACTTGAATTCCTCCATATTTTCTATTTCTCATTGAGAGCACGATGATGCTTGTGCCATCAGTTTTCTAGGAAACTATAGAAATGTCCTTTTTATTGCATCCTTTTGTTCCTTATTTTGTTCCTTTTTACTGTATAATATTTGTTGCTTTCATATTCCTTTCTATCTATTTGAGGGTGTTTATTTTTTACAGAATGGACGACATGCTTGCTCGTCGCTATGTCCAAAGGAGCAACTGCCAGCGCCGGAGGACACAATTTCATGCAGATCACCACGTCTTGTCGAAGTGCCTGGCCATTGTTGTAAAATGTGGCTCTGCGAGAATCCAACAGCTGATGGTAAGAGAAAGTATTTTTTTTTTCAATTTTTTAACTTCTTCGTCTGTTTTGTATCTGGTAGAGAAAATATCCTGAGTCCTTACAAAAAGAATAGGAAGGGGGTGCTGAAATTTTGAATGCATGCTCGCTTGGCAAAATGGTCTGCTTTTATACGCCAGATGGCGCTTCTCTTGTACCTATGTTATAGCTCTTGTACGGTACGTGGGTTTTAAAATCCTGAGATGGGCAAAGTAGGAGGGAGGTTGTTGGACCAGGATAACATGATGCAATATTCCTGGAAACACTACCAACCGAGCACAGTCTGTATTTTATGATTTAAAACATACATGTTAGAGCTTTTGGTGTAGTATTAACATAACCTCAACGTCATATTTTGTTGAATGAGATTTAAATAATTCCTGGAAGAAATATCCAACAGATTTTGTTCAGAGAACTCGTATAAGCGGTATGTTTTAAAGGTGTACCTTTGGTCTTCTATAGGTTATGTATGATATGTTCTATTTCTGATATGATGGTGCACATAAAAAATTATGATTTAATTTTAGGTGAAAGAAGCAAAATTGTAATTTTGTAAATTGGAGTTTTAGGTTAAATTTAAATTTTGTGAGTAGGTATATGTTTTTGTTGTGCAGAAGACCGGAATTGATAGATAAATATTTTTAGACATTGTTACGAAGGGTAATCGTAATTTATTTAAGGGGTCACATAGGAACCTTTATTAGGAATTTAAGTAAGTTTAAGTCTATTAGAACGATGAATGTCCAGAAGAAGTGGAAATAGTTACTTAGGTAACTACACTTGATACTAATCAATTCCAGGACCTTAACTTTAGCACTTCAATAACTTTAATCCTATGAAAAGTCATGTTTTTTGGACAAAATTGATTTGTATGCAAAAATATTTTCTTAGGGCTTAGTTAAAGCTATCATTGGTTTTCATCATTGAATCCTATCATTGGAATTTTTTCGACAGGTCGGTTATAGCGATTATTCAAATTTCAATCATTGAATATAATATTAAAAAACTGAATGGCTGGAACAAATAGAAAACGGAATGCTTTCAAAGGCATTTTGTTCCGAATTAAAATGTGATTCATTGAACACGATTTTGTAAAAGTAAAAATTAAAAAGAGGCTGGGATGCGACCCACACTGATAACTTCCCATCCCGTCTATCGATTAGTCTTCCTTAAAAGTCTGTCTATATGTACTCGTATCAATTTTTACCAAATTTGCGTAATTTTTTATGAAAAAACGGACTGTTTGATTTTTATATAAAAATTACTGAATATCGAAAAAAATATTTTCTGTGAAATAAAATAAGTTCCAAGCCAATATTTTTAAGTTTTGAAAAGCTATTTGAGTCGAAAGTAAATTTTTACGAAGGTTTAGTATTGTTTTTTTTAGAGTTTTATTTTTTGTAAAAAAACTGTCAATTCGATTTTTTAAAAATTTTACCAAATGTTGAAAACAATATTTCTTATGAGATAAAATAAGCTTGAAGCCTAACTTTCAAGTTTTTGAAAAGATATTTGAATCGATATTCAATTTTTACGAACTTTGAGTAATGTTTTTTTCAGATTTTTACCTTTTTTTTAAACTGCTATGGTAAAAAAAAACACCCACGCAATTTTCTTGAGAGCCCTTTGTGCATATTTCTGCCTTATTATCTGTATAACAAAATTTATTTGAAGTCGATATCTCTTCTGGTTCTTGAGCTATGGACGACGAAAAAAACGTCGCGGACGTACGGACGTACAAACGTACGTACACACGCACGCCCAGACATCTTTCTAAAAATCTTTAATTTCGACTCTAGGGACCTTGAAACGTCGAGAAATGTCGAAATTTTCAATTTGATCGGACCCATTACAATAACTTCCTATGGGAAGTTAATAAAAGTGAAATTTCTGGGTAAAATAAATAATTTTGTTAGTATGAAATTATGTGGCGTTGAGAACTAGGGCCTAGTATCTTACAACTCTCAACCATTAATGTGCGGGAGTAGTGTTATCAATAATGGAGGGGACTAACAGGCTTAAGCCGAATCCAAACGGCTAATTTGAGAAAGCACTTTTCATGCCAAGAACTGCTCTTGGAGAATAAGTCAATTCCTCGCAAGAGGCACTGCCCCTGAAAAACAACTTTTGGTTCAAAGGCCTAAGCCATCATGCTATCATATAAGGTCTATTGTTAAGCTTTTTCTCAAATCTGGAACTATTGAAATTTAAAATGGAGGCTTTCCTTTTGATTAATCCAGACGATCAATGTAACCGACAAAATTCCTTACACTGATTCGTGTAATTTTTCGAATGCTTTGAACGAAGGATGAGAATAAAATTTCCCTTGGAATAAATGTCTTGAAGATCAGAGGTTTTCTGAAAGTTCAGGAATTGGTATTAAAATGTTGTTTTTCTATAATACTCTTAAGTGAATATGAGATTTTTAAGTTTATCTTTACGCCGTCGTTATGCATTTTAAATAGGTAAAGTTTTTCGGATTTTGTAGTGATTTTCCTTTAAAAATAACAAATATATTTTTCCATAACGCTGTCAGTGTTAAAAAAGAAATGCATTATTAGTTCTAGGGAAAAAACACGCTAAGTTCCGAAAAGGTTTATCTACTTAATCAAATGTTTGAACAACTTTACTGCCTTTTAAAACTCATAGCAACTTTTTTTTTGGTTAATCACCTAACACTAATTCCCTTCTATTGGAAACATGTCTATAAGCGGGTTTATTTAAGGCTCCTTTAAAATCAAGAATTTTTAAGTTAATATTCAAATATTTGGAAGCTTACGAAGAAGGCAATTGTACACTTAGAATTATCTGATATATTAAATGGTCTTCAGAGCCTTAAACCCAATCACATTCCTGGTGTCGATGGCATTCCTGCTCTTTTCTTTATCGTCCGGAATATTTGTGGACGAATGGAAATCTTCTTCTCTGATCCCAATTATTAAGTTCGAAAAATAATGTTGAAAATTACAGAGCCATTTGTAAGCTTTCCACAATTCCTAAATTGCTCGAAAGTTTAGGAAAGACCAAACTGGAATTTTTCGTAAAAGAACATGTAAGTGATGACCAGCATGGGTTTATATCGGGTACATCAACTGTCGCTAATCTCACATGTTTTTTCTCTTTGGTTATTAATTGTATAGAAAACCAAAAACAAGTAGACTGATTTTAGTAAGGCATTTGGTTCTGTATGCCACAACATACTGCTTCGTAAGCTTCATAACTTTGGGTTTTACTCTAATCTCCTTCAGTGGATTTCATCTTTTTAACTGTTAGGGTACAACAAGTAAAACTTGACAATCAAACCTCAAGATCTATTAAATTTACCTCAGGAGTTCCCCAGGGCAGTCATCTTGGCCCACTTTTATTTATCATCTTTATCGATAATATTTGCAAAAACATATAAAGTCCAACCATTGTCTCATATATGCTGATGATCTTAAATTATTTGTAATAGTATATTCCATTTATGATTGCTTTAATTTCCAAATATACCTCGATCATTTATCAAACTTGTGTTTGTCTTAAACTTAATATCAAGAAATGCTTCGCTATCCCTCTCTCTAGGAACCTCTCAACTTATGAGTTTGCATATTCTTTTGATCGTATCCCTCTCCAGAGAACTGCTACAGTAAAGGATTTGGGTGTCTCATTTGATTCCAAGTTTACATTTGTTCCGCACATGGATGCTGTTGTCGCTAAAGCCAGTTCTTTGAGTGGTTTCAGTAAAAGAAACTCAACGGACTTTTCGGATCCCTATACGCTTACATCTCTATAACTCATTAGTTAGATTACATGAGTATGCTGATGTCATATGGAATCTTTGCCATCAAACATTTTGGGATAGAAGTGAGAAAGTTCAGAATCGTTTCACAAAATATGTGTTTTATAAAACGCGCTAGAATTTGTGTCCAGATTCATAAGCTCGACCTAATCTTCTGCGTCTGAAATCTCTCAAATCTCGAAGAACTATTCATGATATAATATTTGTGCGAGATATTTTATGTTACCATATAAAGTGCCCTAACCTTCTATCGTTAATTTGTATTTATGCCCCGATTAAAAAAAATGATTTGTATTATCTATTTTTAAGAATTTAGTCATAAATTGTAAATTATTTATTTTTTGTATATACAGTATTTATTCTATTTTCATCTGTTAAGCCTGTAGCTCATAGATTAAATAAGTAAATAAATGAATAAGTCAATGAAGATCCGAACTGTTCAGCTATCCGTATTTGGGATTCCAATCATCCGATAATTGTCGGATCTATACTCAATTTGATGTTTAATGTCATCATGGTATGCATAAAAGTGCATTAATGGATCAACTTTATTTGATAGTATCCAGATGAATCTCCTTAACTACGAGTATGTTGATTATTCAAATAATTTGAATATCCAGAAATCTTACACTATCTGGATAGCCGTGTTACCCTATGCTCGATCAAGATCTTCTCGACATGAATGGATATCGGAAAAATCTGGGATACTTTGTATCACTTGATGAATTATTAGAAGGCCAATACCACGAGCATTAATTTTAGCTGCGTTAATTTAGTCTATAAACCGTGCTTGCACAAAACGTAGAGACTTTCCAAGAGTGAAGTGTAAAAGTTTTAACAGAAAAATTGTTCACGAATTTACTCCTACAACTTGTTTTTTAGTCTTTTAAAGTCCTGTAGTTAACTTTGAGTTAACCCCTCAAATTTGGTGAATTAACTCTGGTTTTTGACAGATACAATTGAGAAGTTTCTTTTTGGGAATAATGAATAGTTTTTTGATATATTTGGGCTCTTATTTGTGCGATGGGGATTTATACAAAATTTAAATTTTATCCCTTTTAGAAGAAAAAGATTTATCAGATCATTATAACTGATTTGGAGAAAAAGTTTCAATTTCGTTTATTAATGTTAAAAAATAAAAAACATAACAACAAATGAAATTAAAAACAACGGTTGGTAGCTGTCAATCAAAATGTCAAAATCTAACGATTTCGATTGTTTTTTTGACAATTGAATCGATACATTTTCAGTGATACCAAATTATCATACCATTCGTGAGGTTAAAATCAAACTCCGGCTGTTAAACTTGTCCGTGAGTTAACTCCAAATTCAACATTAACTTGCTCTGGGTTTAACTTGGAGTTAATTCATCACTGAAAAACTCTGCCTACAACGAATGAACGAATGGACGAAAGAAAGTCAATTTCAAACAAAAACACATTTAAATTATAAGAAACCAATTGGCAATAATGTTAAGATAATAAAATTTGTATTTTGTTCTTTAAAACTAAAAAACTTTGTAAAAACAATTTGGTAGTAACGAATTGCAGTGTGGTTGCTACGAACTGTCAAACTCTATCCGCGTTCCACATACCATCCATACTACAACGAATAAATTGTTAGAGTGCAAAATAACCTCAAAATTATACCAATCTTGTTTTGTTTTTGTGGGAAAGATCATGGCTGAGGAAAATATGGAGAAAAGGGTAATTCAATTCGTCGCTGTGTGCAAATAGAAATAGAACCCAAAATATGCGAAAATCCACAGATGCTTAAGACGATCATTTGACAGGTAACTTACCTGTTGCTACGTTCATTCTCGTTTGAAAAGCCAACAAAATGTTTGAATAAAATCAATTTAACGTAAAATTTTAAACAATATAGTAAAAAGTAAAGGCGGAATAAGTTTAACTATATTTGAACATTTTCCAAAAATTCAAATTACGTAATGGTTACTTTAAATTTAACAATTCACTAAATCTATTTGACGTCTGTCAATTTATTTTAGGAGAAGAGATTGAATAGTCTAGTCTTTGGTTGGGATTATAATTAATAGGTCCGTTTAAGTTTGCTTAGATGTGGTTGAACGCCTATTTACTAATAAAATCAGCGAATCAGCAATTCACTAGTTAGCAAAACAAAAGCTTAGCAATTTTGGAATCGCTAGTAAATTCTTAAATATTTAGAAAATTGTTACGTTAATGTTAATCCCTTTTGCGTCATTAGCTTTAAACCACAATTTTGTATTTTTAAATAAACATATTAAAGTATCTTAATAGACCTACATCCTTTTTATAATTAACTTTAAGCTTTAACGAAATTGATATCCTTTTTACTACAAATATTTACAATTTCCCTTTTTATGTGTCCTCTTTCTTACAATTAATTAATGAAGCATTTTTTCCGTTTTATGTACCTTCCTTCTAACGTATAGTCACCGCAACATGCCACAACACATCATCAAGTCCATGGACACCATGCTCAGAGTCCTGCGGCATTGGTATATCAACTCGAGTGACTAGCACAACAGCCGGATGCCACAAGTTGAGCAATATCCGCCTCTGCGAGAACCGCAAATGTGATGACAATAAATTTAGTAATTTAGTCGATAGTAGTCTTGCTGCATTGGCAACGACGCACGAGCATAGAATAAGGGTAAGAAAAAACAAATCTTATTTTATATCACTTTACCTATACAATCTCAACTCGATAGGATGTATAAACTATACAGATATAAAAATATAGTTTATAAAGAGAATAGATCCTTTCTTTTTTCAAAAAGGATATTTTTTATTATGCCAATAAAAATGTAAATTCAATACGAAAAAATATACAAAAGCTGAGACTGAGAGTGGAAAAAGAAAAGAAAAACTAAATCAATTTAAAATTCTATTTGTTTTCATCCTTCAATTTTGTTATATTTGCTTTGTTTTTTTTTTTAGAAAGGACACGAGTGCCGAAGTATGCAAAGATTAGGTCCTGCGAGAATCCGCCTGGGACCATGTGTCTCAAGGAAATTGTATCGCCCAAAGACATGCGGACGATGTCATCATTCAAACAAATGTTGTGTGCCTTCTGTGTCAACTACAATACAAGTGAGTACCTCCTTTATGAACCTACCTTTCTAACAAAATATCATATATGTATCCTTTCGAATGTCCTTTGAGGCAGTTAGATTGATTTTGTGAGTTTTTTTTAAACTTTTTTTCATTTGTGTGTGTTTTTCTTTTCATATCAAGGTTGAAGTCTTATGTCCACTTAAAGCGGGTGACCCTTTTAGTTTTGCCGAAAGTGGACAGGATCTTTGGGATAGTGAATCACTGGAGCCAATCGATCAGGAAATGCTGCAGTCTCGGCAAATTCAAATTGAAAATAAATTCATTGCGGTTCAGTGGATCCTCAAATGTGAATGCAGGACGAATGTAAGTATCCTTTTTGTTTGATTTTCTTTTGGGGGTCTTTTTTTTCCTTTCCTTATTCTCAAGGACCTTACTTTGTTACTGACATTTTCACTGATGTGATGACCCGATGTAAGTGCAAAAAGTATAGTAACAAAATTCTGCTTCCTATGTGTGTGTATGTGTGTACGTATATGATGACATTGGGAAAAGGGAATTGCTATAGAGTGGGTACTTCCGCAGGATTCTGAAATAATTTCCCAATGGTTCCTTTTTAGGTTCTTCGTTTATTTTCCAAGTAATGATTCTGTGTTTTAACCACCGAGTCAGCATCTGGGTGAAATAATAGTTTTTCCCAGATTCCTGATGCACTTCTGCAAAATCATTCAATTTGTTTTGCTACTGCAAACGTGTCGTTCCGCCAACCCCCTGCGCTATAAATCGATTGTATAGGAGTGCATAATTATTCGCGAGTTTTCACATCGCCTTTGTAAGCAAGTATAAGCTTCTGATGCTTGCTTTTCGTCCTTCGAGGCATTAGTTTGCTTTTGCTTTTGTTTCGAATTGCAACGCATCTGGTTGTGATGCATCCAAATGATGATTTTGTTGCGGTAGAAGTTAGATTGTAGAACGTAGATGTACAAACAAACAGAGGGACAGAAGAAGGTTGCAATTTAAGGGCGTTGACTGTAAAACGATAGCAAATATCAATTTAAAAGTCATTAGACGCGCAATCATTGTTTTCCTGGGTGCATTCTGAGATTAACCACGCCAACGTTGATGATGACTACGAAGACTAGGACTACGACGACGACGACGTTGCAAGCATATACCCTACCCTAATAGTTCTCTTATAGTCATATTCTTTGTGCTATATGCATTTCTTGGTCGTCCTTTTAGAGTCTCGTATTCATGATCCTTGTTTCAGCCAAATTGTGTGCTGTTTGTTTGGAACAAAATCATCATCATGAACCTTCTATGTGGTTCAATTTTCCTGATTTCCAATTATTGAAATGAAGTTTTTTTTAGTTTTTCTTCTTTCTGTGGGATTTTCCTTATACCTTCTGAATGTAGAATTTCAAATGAACGAATAGAATTTAGCATTGCTTTTTGTAAATATATAAAAGGATCAATACATAGAGAAATAATCTTCGTTATTCGTTCTTCGCGCACAAAGCTATTAAGCTTATTTTAATTTGGCGGAAAATTTAATTTTGTTCGATGTTGAATTTAGAAGAATTTAGAAGTCGAATCCTCAATTATTCTGTTTTGGATATAAAGTTGAAGGTTAATAGAATAAGGATGCTGATTTTGATTTTGATTCTGATGTGGATGCTGGTTGCGATGATGAGGACGATGATGATGTTGTTGCTGATGGGATATTGGTAAATGAGATCCAATTTTAGATTCTATTTGTATTTTTGGTGTTGTAGTGCAAATGAGAATACAATCGAGATTTGAAGCAATTAAGTCTTGAATTGATGTGATGAGAATTTTGACAGCTGAGATGTTTAGAAGGAATTTCTATAATAGCTTCATAATATACATGTATTGGAAAATACAAGGTTTTTGAGGGTAATTTGGTTAATCATGAATGGAAAATAGTTTAATTAAGAGTTTTGTAAACTTAAGGTTTTATTTTAACAGGAAGTTTTCTTGGGTATGAGCAAGTAAGAAATATATTTTAAACATTGCAAACAACTTCAAAAACAGTTCAAGATTTGAAATTAAAATAACAAACAAACAAATTAGTTAACAAGTTAAAAAACCATTATGAAATTTGGTTTTGAAAATTTAATTTTCCTTTTTGTGAACCATACACACTCTTAGAGAGAGTTCAAAATTAAACAAATTAATGGCCGATGGGTCGTAGTATAGATATAAGTAAAAATAAATTAGATAATCTTATAGTAGAGCTATACAATAAATAAAGCCCAGACGTTCTTTCGTTTGATTCTTCGGGATTGTCTCAGGAACTAAAGGTCAAATTTCTATTGATTAAATGATATACAACAAAAATGAATCAGTAGAAAGTGTTCAATATATAAAAAAAATTAAATTCAGTTTATAAAATTAAATGGGACAAATATTGGACAGTTTTAAACAAAATTCTTTTTAGAATTGTAGAACCATGACATTCAAGAGAATGGAAAGAGTCGAGGCGTATACAAAGATAAACAGATAAAATATGAATTTTTATACTAAGAGGGCGTGGTATCTGCCTACATGTCATGCATTTTGTATAGTTTTAGTTTATATGAATTTTGATTATAACAGAATAACATATGTAATTTGGAATAGTGGAAGTGGTTGATGTTTATGCAAAGACGGAAATAAAGAATCTGAGATTATGTATTTTCAAAAGGCCATTCACCCATTTTTATGAATTCGATATTGAATACAAGAACACTTATAGTTCTAATAAAATGGTGACATTTAGCACAGATAAAGAGTTCGATGAACAAATAAAGGGTGTCCCAAAATTAACGCAAGATTTGAATTAAATAGAAAACGCCGTTTTTAGTCTTTTGATAGTTATATTTTTATTGACTCGTAAAGTACATAGGATAGAGTTATGTATGGAATAACACATCGGACAAATGGCCTCCACGGCTTTGCATGCACATGCGCACTCTTTTGTTGAAATTTTCCATGACCATTCTGCATAAATGTGGCTGAATTTCGTTGATGCAGCGTTGAATCTCCTCCTTTAATGCACGGGTGGTTGTGGGCTTGTTGACATAGACTTGTGATTTCAAATAACCCCATAAAAAGAAGTCTAATGGTGTTAAATCACACGATCTAGGAGGCCAATTTTTAACACCGAAACGAGAGAGTACACGACCTGGAAATGTCTCACGGGCTGTATGACATGTGGCACCGTCTTGTTGAAACCACATATTGGACACATCAATATCATCCAATTTTGGCAGAAAGAACTGTGTAATCATGTCGCGATATCGAGCACCAGTAACAGTCACTGCTTGACCAGCATCATTTTCAAAAAAATATGGCCCAATTATGCCTCCAGCATGTTTTTCAACATTCACATGTGGGTTCTCCGAACCCCAAATGCGGCAATTTTGGCGATTGACAAAGCCATCAAGATGAAAATGCGCTTCATCGCTTAGGATGATTTTGCTCGAAAAAGCAGGGTCCATTTGTTGATGTTCAATAATCCATTCAACGAACTCTCTTCTCTGTAGATGGTCATTAGGCTTCAATTGTTGTGTTAATTGAATTATGTAAAGATGTTCTTGAAATTTGCAATTCTTGTCCACGACGTTGAATTGAGGTTCCTGGATTGTCAGCAACACTCTCACGCACTGCTTCGACATTCACATTTGAACGGCTTGTTTTTGGACGACCAGTGTGTTTGGCGTCTCCAACGGATCCAGTCTCCATGAATTTTTCAATTAATCTTTTCAAAGTTGACGAAGTTAAAACACTATTCCGACCATATTTTGTATGCAATTTTCGAACTGCAGCCGCCAAGCTTTCACTATTTTTGAAATATTCTTTAATAATGAAGACACGTTGTTCTATCGTGTAACGCTCCATTTTTAATAACCCTATACTGTAAGCTGTCAAATTGCTTTTTTTTCAGGGTTGCCAACACTTCACTGCACAAATATCGGCAAATTTAAGTCTTGCGTTAATTTTGGGACACCCTATATAAGCTCTAAACAATTTAAAACAAAATATATTAGTTTTTTTATATGATCAAAGACTTCTTCGTTTAAAAATAATTACAATACATTTTCTAATGAAACATTAACGGCTAATTTCTTTACAAAGGTTTTGTCTATAAAACTCATTTTATTGATAATTTAGAACTCGATTGAGCTCTAACTCATTTCTTCGTTAGAACTCTGATTAAGATCTCAGTTTGAGAAAGAACTTTGACTTATTAGACACTCAAATTAGGGAGTCTAGGATATTAAAACTCCGTTTAGAAATGTGTTTATTCTTTTCAAAGACCTGATTTTTAGATTCATTCCAGTTTAGACGTTAATATTTAAATTTCTGATGACAAATACAGTTAATGCGCTATAATAAAATATAACAAAAAATCATAAATAGAAGCTGCATTACATCAAATGACGCCGACAGTTTCATAAAGTTTAAACCCATTAAACTTTTAATAAAATTGTTTCTTTCATTTCATCATCATTTCTATCATATGCTGTTTAAGAGATTACAGGACTTTAATACTTGAATGGATTGTTTGAGTTTTTAAAAAAAGTGCACACAATGAAATCACATACAATTTCTTTTGATCTTTAGTCAAGTAACGATGTTCAATGCAACAAGAATATGTGTACATGTGTACTTTTATCAAAAAAGAATATTCTAAAGAGATTCAATAGAGCATGAAACACACAACTTTTATTTCGGAAGAAAGTGAGAATATTGATTCCATATTTAAAACAAGCGCTCCAACGGAAACAAAAATATTATTCACTTTGATCGTAAAATGTCAGAATTTCGAGTAAGAACTATCTTTGGGGTGCTACAAAAATGGCAACAACAAAAAAAAACGTTAGAACATAGTTCCATTCAAATGACACCTAAAACTCCTAGAATTGAAAAATGATGTTTGATATTTTTAAAAAATTACTAAGCAATCAACTAGGGCCTTAAACCGAAATTCAATAAATAATTACAATAGAGCTCTTTGTTTTTTTGTTCAGTTAATGTCAGCTTTTTGAAGTACATATTATCTAAATAAATATTATCAAATAAGATCTTTGATGTTTGAAAATTGGACACACAGACTTATTGTAATTAAGAAGTTTATATTAAAATAAATATAAATTTGTCGAATTTATTGTCGAAAGAATAATTTAATTCAATATATAGCAGTTGTTCTAGTCCTATGTACGTTTTTTATTATTGAACGAGAAAAGAAAAAAGGCCGTAACACTTAATCAAAGACCTAAACAGCCATTTTTTGACTTAAGTTCTTTTTACCTAGCGCCACAGAAATAATTTCCTGATATTGGTATTTTGCATTTCCCAAATCCCGAAATCAAATCTAGTCTTCAAAAAAAAAAAAACTTTAATCTTAGAATTCTGATAAAGAAATCACTGAAAATTCATCAAGTTTTTAGATCAATTCCGTCATGAAATTACCTCCTAATTCTAGTTTAATAGGTCTCAAAGTGACCTTTCTCATAAAAATTTAAGGGGTTATCTAATATTTGTTTGGACTCTAATTCACCACTGAGATTAAAATGAAAGCTTTAAACTGATGAAGACCGTCTCGAAACCTACCGCGTGCTGTTGTCATGTGTTCTTTCTGTCTGTTATTCTTTCTTTGTTATTATTGTCTTGTGTTGTTATTACCTAACATAGTCAAGTCGCTCAAAGTGCTGTGTTCTCTACTACCGTTCGATCATCGCAATTCAGCGTGGTCTCAGAAACCATTTCAATATCGCACCTGCCGGTCGAGTTCCCGATCGGAAATGGATGTGGTTGTGGGTCCACACGTTTAGAGATACCATTGGTGTGCAAAAGAAACATAATGGGCCTTCACGAACAGTCAGGAGGCAAGAAAACACCGAAAGGGTAAGGTCGATTTTAAAATCCCCTAGGCATCTGCATACAACCATTCAGCTGCTTCATGAGGAACTTAATAATTATCTCACACATACAAATTAGCAGTGGTGCAACTACTAAATCCACGCGATTATGTTGCGCGAATAATTGCATGTGAAGCCTTTCTCGAAAATCTGCCTCAGGATGCCCTTTGTTTTCTTAAGTGACGGGGCACATTTCCATATTTTAGGATGTTTGAACAAATAAAACATGCGATAATGGTGCCCTACTACCCGAGAGAACTTCATAAGCAGCCTCTGCATACAGAACGTGTGACTGTTTGGTTTGCAATATCCATAATCGGCTTTATTGGCCCTTGGGTTTTGACGAGAACGAAAGAGCAGTTACGGTCAATTCTGAACCTTATGTCAGCATGATTGTGGATTATTGTGGCCCAAACTTGAAGAAATGTATGCAAAGGAAGTGAAGAAGGGGGCGCCACAGCTCACACGGCAAGAAGGTCAATGAATATTTTCGGTGAACACTTTCCCGAACGGCTCATCTCCCTTTAGAGGCGATCTTTCATGGCCAGCACGATCGCCAGATTTAGCCCCATGTAATTTTTTCCTGTGGGGCTACCTTAAATTGTTGGTATATGTACATGTACACTGATCATCCAAAGACTCTTCGTCATCTTAAAAATAATATTCGGGCTGCTATCGCGGACATATAAAAAGTGGAAAACAATTTCAAATTCCGACTATCGACTATGTCAGTGCATTGATGAGAACGGTGGCCACCTTCGAGATGCCGTTTTTAAAACGAAATAAAATAAAACTTTTAATGTACTTCTATAATCAATATTGCCAATACTTTTTGTGTTATGATTTTTTAAAATAAGGAAGTAACCACACCCACCCTGTAAAAAATAATGTTCAACTTCAAACCTTATTTTTGAGGATTATTTGAATTTGATTTTTATTTTCAAAATAAATAAATTGAAAAAGAAACATATCGAATTATTAAACAATTTGTATGAAATTTTTGAAGTATGTGAGCAGATTTTATTGCTTATTTTGGAACCAACATCTTTTAAAAAATTTTGAGTTCAGAGTTGGCTTCCAAGTTTTAAAATAAGAAATTTAATAAAAACAAAATATTTAAGAATTTTTAATAATAACATTGATTAGTTGAGGTTAGTGGAATTGTTTTTGATATTGAAGAGACTGTTATGCAAAATAAAAGTTCATTATACCTTCAATATGAGCTTGGTTTATGGTAGCCTTTCAATTAATGTGCTTTTTTAACGATCCACGCTGAAATTTTGTTGGAATTGTCAGCGAAATAATTCCCTGAAATTTTAGCAAATATTTTTTGAAATTTTAATTTAAAATTTCCCATTTAAAATACACGTAAACTTTGATAATTTTTGTTCGTAATATTTACGTTGGTCTGCTAATATCTCGTTAATAATTAATAAATTTAATGTGGCCTAACTTGTTTACATATATTTTATTAAGTAGAGTAAACAGTTCTTATAGTTTAATTATTACAAAATTATATTTAATAATAATAAATTATAACAATACAAATTAGTAAACTCCATACCTCAAAAAAACATTAAATGTCTCTAATTTTAAAAAATCTACATTTTCATTTTTGCACACTGAATTTGCCTGTCTTAAACAACGGGAAATTGGCTCATGTAAGCCATAATTTATTCTGTGTTAAGGAATACGGAAGGTATCGAACACTCTTAAAGTATACCCATGACAATTAAAACAAATTTTACTTAGCAAAAAGGGAAAATCAATTTTAGAATTTATTAAGTCTCTAATAAACATTGCATCAAAATATTTTCGTCAAATTTTAAGACTTTGTAGTCCAGAAAGCAAATATGGGGCATCATAAGAAGGTCGAGGAATATTCCAAAGTAATAGATAAAATATGTATGTACATATCTAGAAAAGCGTTTGTGAATTGTTTGTAGTCTATTTGAGTGAATGGAATTAAAAAGATTTCATACTATACAACCATATTCCAAAATAGACCTGACGTATGAGAAATACAGGCTCTTAAGAGTGAAGGGATCCTTAAATTCCTTTGAATTTCTTCTAATAAATCCTAACAAAGAACTTGATTTGGCTACTAGATAGTCTATGTGACTATTAAAATTAAACTTTGTGTCAAATATTGCACCTAGATCCTTCTTTTCTTGAATTTTATCAAGAGCCGTATTTTCTAAAGAATATTCATAACATACATAACATAGATACAAAAAAAATTAGTCTGTTTGCAAGTTTAAACAAACTGATAAATTTTTTACGATGCAGTACATATTCAAATCGTCATCAAACATAAGACATTGTGAATGAACTGGACAATCTTGAATATCAATGACTAGTAGAAGAAAAAACAAAGGACCCAGATGACTTCGTTGGGGAATACCAGATGCAAATCCTATTGCTAATACGAACGAATTGGGTTCGATCACTCGGACATGACTCAAAACATTTCAATAGATTAAAGTGAAAACCACGCCCCTGAAGCTTTCGAAGCATGATATGATGATCAACTCTATCGAATGCTTTGGCAAAATCAGTATAGATCACATCGAACTGAAAACCTTTCTCCATTGTCGTAAGCACAAAATTAGAAAAAATTATAAAATTTGTGTTGGTTGATCTACCACTTACAAAACCATGTTGCATTCTAGAGATCACTTATTTTATTAAAAGTTTAAGTTTCTTATAAATCAAGTTTTCGAACAGTTTTGGGATAGCTGATATTTTACAAATTTACAAACTCATTCTTGTATGCTCTATCTTTTCCGACATTTAAGCAAAAAAAGTAAGGATTATATAAAACAATTGGTTGAAAGGACCATTCTACCGTTTTGATCAGAGTTTTATGAAATAATATGACAAATGTTAAAATGCCGAGATCTTAATAATATTACAAAGGGCTGAAATATTTAGGACATTTCCAACAAAATTCCAGCAGCATTCTGTTTTTGTGGATAAATTCTACCAAGAAGAATATTAAAAAATATGTCAAACGATTTAGAATACAATCAAATATAATCTAGAAAAAAAATGCTATAAGTTTAAAATAAAATAGAATAGTTTGGTATTGAAATTTAAGAGCTCAAATTTGATTTTTCTTATTTTTATTTCAAACATTTTGAATTTTAAGCCTGTTAACAGTTCAATTTTTGAATAACATTAGTTTTAGTTTAAACAAAAAGTTGATTCCCTATCAAAGTATATCATAGCTCATAGAATCTGCTCTTCTTGTTATTATATTTATCTAAAAAAAATTAAAACTCAACCAAACCTGACAATTTCATATCGTCTTTCCCTTAAGATAACATGTTTCCTTAAAGTGATTTATCTATTCCACGTTTCTTGAACTTTTCCTTTATTCAATCAAGTGACCTGTCAACGAACAAAACTGCATCTTTACATAACAAGAAGCAATACAAACATTATATATACTCAAATACATCCAATTCTTGATTTTATTAACCGAATAATATTTGAAGATATATATAAATATATTTTAATACTGACATTCCATCCCAAGAGGATATTTATCTCTATTGTCATCCAAAAACCCAACTTTATAATTTGAAATTCAAATTACATTCTCCATTGCTTTTCTATTATGAGTATGTATCTAGCTATTAGAGTATTTCAAGACCGATAGAAATATTTTCTTTCTCTCACCAAAGATGTACCTTTAATTTATCTTCCCACTATTTAAAAGGTGTCTCAAAATTAACGCAAGACTCAACTCGATTTGTGTAGTATCTAATTGGTTGTCAACTCTTAACACAAGAATTTGACACTTGACAGTTTAGTGTTTTAATAGTCTAAGTATCTTCTTAATTCTTGAACTGTGGCTGCCAAATTTGTTTTGATTATTCAAACAAACGTTGTTCTCTTGTGTTGACAGCTGTCAAATAGATTTTGTTAGAGTTCTATCACTTTGCAAACAAAAATGGTGGAAAATCTAAGATTTGAGTATATTGCGAAACACCCTTTATAACAATCTATTTTAATATCAAAAACAATAAATCGGTTTGCCATGTTGAAATGATTTAAAATTGATATAACAAACTCCAGGTTTCTGTCTTGCTGATGTCATAAAGCTTGTCACACCACCACCGACCGACGATCGACCAAACCATTTTATAGCCACCAAAGTACACAACAATATCTGAAATCATAGCTGTCACTCCAACTTTGTACCATAGAACTCTTCCTGACAATGTTGCAGATCCTGGAAAATTGATTATAACTTTCTGTTGGCTGTTGGATGCTTGTCGCCCCGCATCTCATGATGTCCACTTCTATTATAGATATTATTGTGTTGCATCCGGATTGTTCTTACTTATTCTAACTGTACTGTACTGGTATATAAAATATATCTCTGGCACTGTCAGAAGCTGAGCTCAACCTATAAGGACCTACCTATATGTATATAGGGACTGCTCAGCTCATTGCTATTATGGGAATCATTAAAAGACCACTCCTCGTATAGCGTTTGCTGATGCTTTTTGCTATATCATTACACCAGATATTTGTTTCAGTTGCAGCTGCATTATGAGGAATTAATGTGAAACTATCCGAATCCATTGCTGCTCTGGTTATGATGGCAAAAACAAT
Organism: Eupeodes corollae; assembly: GCF_945859685.1. NCBI lineage: Eukaryota > Metazoa > Arthropoda > Insecta > Diptera > Syrphidae > Eupeodes > Eupeodes corollae. The sequence goes on along the minus strand of NC_079148.1, from coordinate 141,541,239 downwards.
CTACGACGACTCCAACAACGACGAAGGACCGGACGACGACGTTGGGAATGGAGATGGTGATGAGGTTTCCATAGCCACATTTTCACCTCTCTCCTGCGATAGCGCTTAGAAATTATCCTGAGTGCACTCCAGTTAATGCAGTATTGCAGTAGTACTTGGATATTTTTCCCATGCGGAGTCCTTCCTAAGGACTCGCAGTGGGGCAGCAAACTTAAATGCGGGAGGAACGCTCGAGTTAAATATGAATAATTTAATATTTTCGCTGTTGCACTTCCATCCTTCCCTCTCGTTTTGCCAGAATGTTCTCGTAGTATCATTTACAAGTAATTTTGCGGTCATTCTATATAGAAAGGATATTTTAGGAAGAAACAGCGGAGCTCGGTCTAAATGAACGCAGTGTTTTAAAACTGGAAATGGTTTATTCTTGCAGCTTGACTTTGATAGCGTGTTCCTGGATTTGAGGAGAAATTTTTAATATAGAAGTGAATTTCTACGTATATGATGATGAATGGGAATTAATGAGTTGTATATTTTTGGAACATTTTGTTGCGAGGAGGTTAGTCTTTCTGCAGGTGTTCGTACACTTCGCTACCTTTGTTCCTTAATTATAATTAAAAAATACTGATAGAAATGAAATACCACTGAGCTCAAGCTGCGAAAAATAATGATTTATTAGTTTGTATTTTATCAGCAAAAGTGGAGATAAATTGTTAGGGTTTATGGACTTCTATTAAACTGAAGCTTTTGGGTGTTCTTGTTATGAGTTATGTTGCATTGTCCTTTTTGCATTCATTAACCATTGATGTGTTTGTGATACAACTACCGTAGGGTTTGAGGGCACTCAAGGAGATTTATGGTCATTTACAAGAAAAGTATCTAAAAAAAACTTTTTTTAAATTCAGTATTGTGTATACATTTAATATTATAATTAAATGTACAAAATAAACAAATTGCAAGATTTTTTAAATAAAACATACAATAAATGAGTTTTTGATCATTGAGTAGTGGATATAGCCTCCCCTAAACATCTATCAAAGTTTTAATTCGCCTCGGCATATCTTGAATAAGGATTCCTACGATCTCGTCGTCCAAATTATCCCACTCCCAAATCTGAACAGATCTTAGCCCCTTTTATGTCTTGGAAGAGCAGGGCCTTATCATTTTTTCAGCAGATCCCAAATATGGTCGATTGGATTCACGTCCGGGATCAAGTCATCACATGGATTTCCATTTCTTCCAAGTAGTCCGTAATGCAAATGGCAACGTGAGGTCTCGCATTGCCTTGCATCATCAAGGTATTTTCACCAATAAATGGTGAAAATTGTCTAAAATGTTGTGCATGTAATAATTGGAGTTCACCGATCATTTCACTATGCACAGCTCAATTATTATATGCAAATGTCTGCCCACACCATGACGTAACCTCCTCAAAAATGTTCCCGCTGGGCAACTGTTGTCGAATTGTATGCCCCACCTGATATTCTCCACACTCTTTTACGTCCATCTAGTGAGCGTAGACAAAACCAGGACTTATCAGTGAAAGGAGCTTTAGCCTAATCGGCCTTGGTTCAATCTTGGTGGAGGTGAGAAAATTCCATTCGCTCGTGTTGTATCGTGTGTCCGTGTATACGACCAGATAACTCTCTATTAAACGTCACCCCACAGTTTAAGCATTAACAGTGGACCTTCTCACTGATTTAAGTCAGTGAAACACTAAAACCGCCTTTAGGTGACGATATCGAAGGCTTTGAAGCACCAAATATCTCTGCAAAAAAATTATCAAAATAACAAACACACATCATAAAGTATGACTGTGTCACTTTTTTTATAACTCAGTGTATATTTAAATCCTACTTTTAATAGGGTGAAATAGGGTATCATATCAATTTGAGTATAATTCAAGTTGTCCTCGCTTTTGAAAGACGATTTTTGAGAGATATTTTAATTTTAAAATCAAGCTATTTATATAGGGTCTTTCATTAAGCAATTCAAATAGTTAAATTTAAATAAAACAAAGGTTGTGTGAGATATATTTCACCAAAATTTTGTATTCGTTTGAAAAGTATATCATTGCCATTTAATTCACTAAAAGAAGACGGAAAAAGGTGTTCGGCTAGAAATAAACGATAATAATCTGTAAATTCTTTTGTGACTTCTTTTTGGCTTTTTTAATTATCAATTCAATTGTCATTGAAAGCCAAAATTAGTCTTTGATTTTTTTACCAACAATTAAATCTTTAAAAAATTAGGCATCCTTATCACTAAAACAATTTATAATTTGAGAATAGGAAATATTTTAAAAGTAAGAAAAAATTTTCTTATAAACTACAGTAAAGTTCAAAATCCTCATTTCGGCATTCCTAAACTTCTTCGAAGAATAATCCATAAGGAAAACAATTTTTAATGATTCCATCCCTATAATTTCTTTAACATAATAAAAGTTTTAATAGATTTTTTTCAAGAAAATTGAGTTGAAAAGTTCTTCAGGCCAAAATAAATTATGTAATCAATAAGTGTCGGAGAAAGTATAACTACCACCAGTTTTTTTTTTGATATCAGATTTCGTGAGAAAAATTTGAGGCTTCTTACATTTTAAGGACCTTTGTTGATTTTGAATAAAACACAAATTATTTTGGAAATTATTGTCATTTCTATTTATTATGATAATATTGGTATGGTTCAATTATATATGAACAAAATATCGGCTGATTGGCTGCTGCGACCTCAAAGGAACATCTCCATCCGATGGTCGAAATTTTTGATGACGGTAAGGCATAATTGAGGTTCTACGCCGCGCCGTATAAATCTCAATTAGATTTTAAATTGTTGCTGGCTTACACCAAGGCGAACACCTTTTTTTTTAAATATCAATTTACCCTTAAGCTCAATTTCGGGAGTTCTGTCAAGTATAGAGATTATTTCTTAAATCGCACATAGATAATGTGGAATGATTTGGCCCACTCTGTTTTTCCCTCCCATTTTGATGTTTCGAAGTTTAAGACCAATGTGCACCGGTATCTCCTTTTAAATCCTTCCTTATTTTCCTAACGCTCGCACTGTATTTAGATATAAACATATAAAGGGTACCAATAACCCCTTGAGTGCTTGTTAATTATAAAACATAACCCCAAAGAAAGAAGTTTAACGGTGCCAAATCTTATGATTTTAACAGCCAATAGACATCGCCACCAGGTGACATAAGACGGCCATTGCATTTGTCGCATTGTTTCAACCGTCAAGTTAAGTCCACATCCATATCTTACAATTCGTGTTCCAGACCATTATCATGCCACGATAGCGAACACCATTAACAGTAACTGCCTGAACTGCCACATTTTTGAAATAATCGCACTAAACAGTCACTCCATTGACTATTGAGGACACTTGAAATTGTCATAAGTCTTTAGTTCTTGAATCAATTGAAATTGACGTGTTAATGCAAGTCTTTATGCATAATGTTCATCAACAACGAGCGTGAGAAATGCAATTGTTTGGCACGATGACGAGTCGAATTGACGTGGACGGCTCTTCAGCCTCACTATCACGAAAAGCATTAATATTTTGTGTGCGAGTATACACTGGTAATTTCACATCTCCTAGAGACCCGGTTTGCTGAAGTTTTTGCGATATGCATTTTGATTTGAACGTCTATTTTCATAATAAGCCTGGATAACTTTAACGCATTTCTCGATTGTGTATCTTTGCAAAATTCAAATTGAGTTAGTCTGAAACTAAGAAATGTCAAAAAAAACTTGTTAAGGCGTAGTTCACATTGAACATAGGCGCTTAAAACTTAACAACTTTATAGAAGAATTCTTTTATAAATTACAATTTTTTTAATTTTAAGTATTCAAAAAGAGACCAATAAGAATTAATTTAAGGGAGTTTTGAAAAAAAACATTCATTTTTGTCCCCGAAAAATTGTTTGTTTGAAATAAAAAATATTAATAGTATTTAGACAATGAAAATTAAGGCCAGTTTTCTACTGTTCCTAATACTCCAGGCGTTGTGTTTCGTCAGTTACCTTCAGCTTTCGGGTCAGTTGAATTTTGGACGTAACCAACCCTTTTCCAACTTATAATCTTAAAATTGTCTGCCTAGGATGTTCGTGTAAATTTTTGAGCTTCTTCACCTCACAATCTTTGGTAGATCAGTTACTGAGCTAATTTATGTATTGAAAAAGCATTTGCTGAATGCATAATTTGAAAAATATATTTAATAAATGACAGCCAATTTAACAGATGGACTTTTAATAATATGACCGCTATATCAACTGTCAAAGTTACGAAGTCTTTATAGAAAAACCCTCTTAGAAAGTGTTCGATTATAAAAACATATAATTTTGAGTTTGTCTTAAACAAAACCTATTAGAAAATTTACGTTGTGTGTATTTTAAACAAAAACTACTAAAACATAAAATTTTCCAAACAAGCAAAATATGATTTTTAATATAAACAAAAAACAAAAACATTTTCCTTACATTCTAAAATTATAATTTCTCATAAATATTTATCAGTTATTTTTTTTATCAATATAGAATATGAACATATACAAATATTACCTATTTTCACTTTATGCAAAACAGTTTCAGTGTTGGGGAGGAGAGGGTTATATGGGTTTTGTTAACTATATATATTTTAGGTATATCGATTATTTTCCTTCAATTGTATCCTTTTTTTTTTCCTCTATCTGCATATATATAAAATATTTATATTTTCAGGCGGAATACTGCAACCAAAGCAATAATAATCGCACAACAAGCCATTCACACCACGATTCGACCACAAATCGTCGAAGGGTCCATACCCGAACATAGCATCACAATAGTCGTCATAGGGTATAGAGGGCCGAACATATTCAAGGTTCCAATTTACATTATGATGCCCCCAAAAAACGCCCTATCGACATTTAGAAAAGAGACGACGAACGACCGAAGACCGAATACGATGAAAATGAGGATGATGATGAGATGAGAAGGAGTTCAAGCGAGTTATATGGTGGAGAGAAGAGGACTCTAAAGCTATACAAGAGTATAAAAGCAGCAGGCCATTAGTACCAGAATCCAGGACCATGGATGGCTACATAACATCCCATATATAGTTGTGGCTTTGAGCGCATGGGACTATACCATTCAACCATTTAACCATTTTCAACAACAAAACAACACATCAGTCGAAATATACATAGATACAGAGTGATGATGACAAAAATCGTATATACTTGTATCTAGATAGACATAAAAGATACTCAGATACAAAACAATGGAATAACACAAAACTAGTACATAAACATATATCCGTGTATATGCATATAAAAGTGAAACCAGGATATTTCGGTTAAGGATCATCACAAAATGAGAATTAAACCTCCCCATACTACTCATAGCCTGGCAAACATCCAACAAACTCCTCCAACTCCAACCGAACCGAATAGAACCGGCCTCCTCCCAAAACGCATATCTATACTATTCTTTCCGAAGGGCTCCATCATCCCCCATTCCCCCCACGATATCATCACCCATATCCAAACAACAGAAACTTGAACCGGAACTGAAACTGGAAGAGGAAGTGGAAGTGGATTGAGTATAGTGATGCGGCAACAGACCAACAACAGTGGCAGCAATGGTTATGCGGTCAGGGTGTTAGTGGTCATTATTGACCATTTCGATGTGTGTTTTATGTTTTCATTTCACAGTTATACACAATCTCCTTTTACACTCTTTATAGTTTATTATGGATGTAAGTAGAACAAGAGTATTTACATACATATATAAGAATAATACAAATGTACATTAGACTGATTCAAAAAAATTTGCTTTTTAGGTAAGAACTTTGTAAATTACTACTCCTGTCCAAATTCAGCTTTTTAGATGGATATCACTCTTCGAAAAGGTCCTTTGAAATAACTCAACAAAATTTCTTTTGTAAAAGTATGAAACTCTTTTCATCAACGGCGATTTCATTGAGTCAGTTAAATTTTAATTGACTCAACGAAAAGTTCGTAAAATAAAAATCTTCAACTCGTAATGAAAACGCTTTACATAATTTTTGAACCTTTTAAGAAATGTGTTAAACTATTTCAAAGAAGATTCTAGCACAATACCAAACGTCATAATCGGGTGTTTTCTTAGACATGTTATTTTCAAGACCCATATAATTCATTGTTATGGTCACGATATTAGCTTCGTTAGAAGAGTAAAGTATTGCCATATTTTAAAAATGACTTCGATCAAGTGGGTGTGGTGGCTGACTTGAGGTCCAATATTAGACCACTTTTTCCAGCATTTGGAGCCATACATCAATAAATATGTCAATAAATACCAAGGCCTGGTGACTTACACCTCACCTCTCTCTCAATTAATCCTGTATTGGAGTAAATTGAGGAATGAAAGGGACATATAGTGTTTGTAAAGAATTTGACTGCGTAATTTGAGAAAATAGTTTTTTACAAGAATTATTCTTGGAGGATTTGTCAATGCTCGCAAATGTTAGCAATAACGCTTAAAATATATTTTTCCAAGGCGTCAACCGTATTGAGCTTAACTTCATAGACAAGGGATTTCTTATATCCCTACAATATTGAAAGCCACGCCGCGCCACAGGTCCACGAAGACCCAAAATAATACTCTCACCAAAATGTGACTTCAATAAATTGATTAAATTGATGCATTTAGGTATTATTTTGTTAATCAATTTGCCATATTTTCAAATGTTGTGCAGAATAAAGTTGTGAAATGGGAAACCAAACGTCAGAATCTTAAACTGGTCGCTACGCTTCCTCGGTAGCGGCGCCGGCCGCCGGCGTAGACTCCAGTACAGATATGATTTCTAGTATGATTCATCTGGGAATGGAAACCTTTAATTCGAATAGGGTTAAAAGTATTAAACCCAAGGTTAAATGCTGGTTCGATTCAAGCTGCAAAGAGGTTATCAAGGAGAAAAAGGTGAGCTTACGGTGTATTACGGTTACCAAAATTAGGAAAACCGGAAAAGGTTTAAGAAAGCATGCAACGCTGTATAAACCAAAAACTACGGCGAAAAGTATTGCAATATCCTAGAGGCAGTAAGAATTTTTGGTCATTCGTAAAAAACAAGAGGAATTCTTCCTCTTACTCGGTTCCTACGATTGTTGTCAATGACACTCCTTTAGTTAGATCTATTGATAAAGTCATCTTATTTGCAAGGCAGTTCGCCGAAAATTCCACCTTACCAGATAGTGTCATGGCTCACCTAGTTCTTGAACGCGTAAATGATTCTATGGGACCAATCTGAACTGTGGCGAGAGTTCTTAAAGATCTCAACATTCATGAATTCGCTGGCCCAGATGGCCAGACTCACAGCCCTCCTCTTCGGATGTGGAATTGCAACTGATTGCAAATGATTAGCTCATTAAATTCCGACCTACACAGCATTGTACATAGGGAACAAAACATCGTGTGGAGTTTGATGCTTCGAGAACGCAATGCTGTTGTTGATGTCCATTAGTTTGAAGGACCTTTGAAAGATTTTACCTCTAGTTTTGACGATTGAGTTTTGCGCAATTCTTTCCAAAAGTATGTTGAAGTCCCCTAAGAATTCTTCGCCTTGTCTAAAACCTTATTTGACATCAAATGCATCGGTGAGATCTTTTTCCGACATTGATAGAGCAGCGTTCAAGCTCCATCGTTATTCTGCACAAACGGATAAGTTTGGCAGGGAGGCTAAGATGCCAAAACTTGACATTGTTTTGTAAAGCTCTTCTCTATAGATGCTGTCACAAAAAAGTATTGCCAGATTCAAAAAACACACTTCCAAAAAACACTCTTTATATGAACCACCAATCTAACTTTTTCTTAAGGAAATTTATGTGGTCTATAAAGAAGGTCTTAAAATATTTTTTAATAAGCAAACTCGTTTCAAAATCAGATTCATGGCTTGTCGAAGCAAGAAAATTAAAAAAGTGATAAAATTTTAAACCAGTGAAATTGGTAACCTTATATTTAGTGTATTCTGCCAATCATTTCAATGTAAGAACTGCTTTTTGATAAAAAAAATGATTGTAAATTTAGGTACCCTAATAAAAAAAGTATGTTAAGGCCTTTTTTTAAGATTAATGTCATAAATTCAACAGGTTTTTCAGTTAGAAAACGAAGAACAAAAGCCAACAGAGAAACGCTATAAGCGACTTCTAAATATCAATCTAAAAAGGTGAAATTTAGTTTAGTTTAATTTTTTTTTTGAATCAGTCTAATTAACATGTATACACTCATATATACATATTTATGTACTGTATTTGAGATAGGAAAAGGTCCCTTTTGTGGCTGTACCAAAAGGGCGGATGAGCTTATTTGAATGTTTGACGTTAATGAAGGACAAAAACGGCCATTTTCGAGTGTTCACAGAATTGTTTTTTTTTTCTTCTTTTTTTTCTGTTTTTGTTGTTGAAGAATTCATTCATTCCATCTTCTATATGTATTTATTTATATTAACAATGTAGTCGAACACAACAAAAACAAAAATAAGGGAAGGGTTGATGGGTTATAAAAAAAAGTTCAGATTGAATTCCTGGGAGTTAATTATTTGTTTTTTTTTCTTACTCGATGCTTCATTATCCGCACACGCAATGAAAATTCGCTTTCACAAATAAATACAAAAATATATACAAACTAAGAAAAAAAATCGCATATCTGTAGAAATGAGGAACTCCCCATCAAGGACTCGCCTTGTATAATATCACCTTTGTTTTTTAAATTGAAGGGCACAACAAAAACATATCTGACAGTGAAAAAAAAAAAACAAAAATTGAATACACATCACAAAAACACAAATTATTGTTTCAAAAATACAAAACAGGATATCCATATCAAATTTTATTTGAAAGGACAACACAAAAATAAAAATTAAAACAAAAACAAAAACAAAAGGACATAAATAGATGTAATTATATAAAATTAAACGGATAAATTTCAACAGAAAATTAACAAAAAAAATAATTAGATGTTTAAGCTACCACAATATTATTCCGATAAATTAAACTTAAAAAAAAAAAACAATAAATAATACAAAATAAAATCACAAATTGAATGTAAATTGTTGAATCCAAACCAGAAAAAAAGCGTGTAAAGATCTAAATTAAATTTAATCCTTAAAATTTACAATATACAAACACAAAACAAAAAATGAATTCATATTAATTTATTTGGTTACTTTTTATGGGAGAAAAAAACGTTTTTGGGAGAGTTTAAAGTAGATAGATATAGATTTACCGAAATCTGAACTGCTTTAAGGTAGTTTTTGAAAATATGAAATCTCAAAAAATACACCAAAGCTACGCAGTCGGTGTGAATTGTAAGAAGATAAAGAAAATAGGTACAACTTTTTGAGAGCAACTTGAAGTTTCAATTGTGAGAGCTTATATGTATATTGTATCTACCAATAAGAGATTCCAAAATTTATTTTCCTTTCTAATAATTGAATTATTCTATTTCTACCAAACCTCTGCTCCTGAATCAAATTATTTTCCCTTTTTCAAAACTTAAACAAACAACTTAATAAAATGTATAAAACAAAAATTCAAGATTTAAAACCAAAAATAATAAACACAAAACAAAATAAAAAAAACTTCTTAATGTGAATTTTATTGCATATATAAAATAGAAAACAAAAAAGAACGTGATTTAAATAGTTATTATACATAAAATTTCAAAATGGTATTCAATTGTAAGTGGAAAAAGATTAAAAAAAAAATGAAACTAAATTAAATTTTATGAAAGGGTTTTTAATGTAAGATATATTAAAAAAAATGCATAAAATAAAATTATTGTAGTAAAGTATATAAGTAAGATTGTATAATAAAAAAAAGAAAACAACAATTAACATTTCGTATGTAATTTAAAAAAACAAAATAAAAATTTTAAATTGAAAATAATATGGGAAAACATTTTAGCACGGAATTTATACATTTGTTTTATTTCTTTTGGCGTTTTTTTTTTTGGAAAATTAAAGGATTTATGTTCCAAAGAGTAAGTATTGATATGAATGGCTTTTCAGGAAGAGGTTTTGTTTGGAATAGCCCGCTATTTGGACAGCTGTCACTTTTGAAGCTCTCATATTTTGACACTGGACAAGTTAAAACTTAAAAATGAAATGATACACTCTTAACCAAAAAATTAAATTTGATTAAAAATCATCACTGAAATGTTGAAAATTTTTCAATTCGGTACTTTTGTATCGTTTATGTGAAATACTTTCTCGGCCGGAAATAGTGAAATTGGGACAAGCTAGTAACATGAAGAATCAAATCAGTGTGCACCGTTCAAAAGAACTAAGAATATTACTGCTGAAGGTAGATTGAAGTGTTGCCTAAAAACATATACATAGGTTTGTGAATTTTTCGTCGAACTTTAGAACTAGGCATTCCACTTACGACGATACACCGTATTTTGCATAGAAACTTAGGTATTAAGGCTTTTATACTTCAATAAGCAATTAAGCAATCAAATTCTTGTACAGTACATATTGGTACAAAATTTCTTGATTTTTCTTTAAATCTTTAATTAGTCTTTAATTGGTCCTTCAATATGAAGACGATTTTATATTATCATTGCAGAATTAATAGATGGAGATTTTGCTGAAAGTCTAGGGACTTAATATCTTCTAAACATAATCTATCCTTAAACTACTTTTTCATGGTGATTCTAAATGTTTTAACTTCTCTTGTAGGACACCCTTTATTCTTCATATTTAAACTACGAGTTTTTTATTGTATACACTACGAGTATTTCTCAAACGTTGTCCTTCTAATTCAATAATATGCATAGTATCCAATTGTCTCTTAAGTAATATAAAATGTTTTTACTTTGATGTAAAGTTCAAAAGATAAACTATTAATACATTAATTTGATTTCGCTGTTTTTTTTTTCTTTTTTTTGCAACTTGTACTCAGCAAGGGTGGATCCAGTATTTTTATCACGAGGGGCGTCACACACTTAGATGAGTTTTCACTCTTCGCTTAAAAACATTCTTTAATGTTTTGTAAAGGAGGCTAACAAAATTTAAATAACATAATGTGTACGAGTATATTAACCTAACCTTTACACATTTTAATTGCTAATTAGCTAAAATAACTTTAGGTATTAAATTATTTTAGAACACTGTTATCCAGCAAAGTATGGTCTAACTATTTAATGTGAATGACTCCCTACACATGAATGCATACCCAGAATCCAAAAGTTTTCTAAATATGCCATATTTAAGAGCTAAAACACAATAGTTTAGGTTTTTTTGCTGCATTTCACTCAGAAATGTAAGAAATTATTTTGAAACGTAGCTTTTTTCAAAAAATAAAATATACGTCTCTTTTATCCATTTCTATTTATGCTAAGAACGCTGAAAATTCAAAAATCCAGAAAGTGAGAGAATATCTGATATGAAGAAATGCCGATATTTCTTGACGAAGTTTTTCGAACTCTATTTTCGGGAGTCTATTATTACTATCGCTATCAGGCTGCTTACTCGTATTTTGATCTTAATGGCTGAAACACAAACACGCTTCAGCTTCGGCTTCGCCTGACGTTTACGAGTTCAGCCATAGGAATTCAATGCATGCTATCACAATGGAGCTTCGACCTCACGTTTCGTTTGACAATTGTAAGGAAAAGAGCGTAATGTAACGTAATGTGACTCCAAGCTCTAGTTCAATTATCTGAACATTTGCTTTGTCTGACAGCTCAACAGCTGTAAAAAAATGTCAACAAATAAAATATTTGCTCTTTGGAGGGATGAAATAAAAGAAATGTCATTCAAAGCAACCTCGAAGCAAGCCCACCGTAACGCAGACGAAGCCGAAGCTTGTTTGTGATTTAGCCATAAAGGACTGAACAAAACTTAAACATTTTAGAGAGAAAAATTTTTGGTTCTTGAATTAATGTAAATAATGAGTACCTACATACATAATTTCTCTAAAAATTAAAACAAATTAAGGTAAACAAATAAATTAAGGTAAACAAGAAACGTATGTGTGACACTCACAAATTACACGTCTCAGAATCTCTTTTCACTGGGTTGCTAGAACTTGCTAATTTCTTCCAAAAAGTCTGTTTAAAAATATTTCCTATATGTAATTTAAGATTTAAAATGTACCTGCAAAATAAGTTTTTCTCAAAAATTTAAATGCTATTTTATTTTTCAAAAAATTTAGATTAACTAATTTTTTTTTTCGACAATCAATTTAAATTTCAAATTTTGTCTTATAAATATTTCGTAAGCACTAAATAAAGAGCTTATACATGTACCTTTTACATTTAAATTTCGTCAAACAAAATTATTATTTTTCTTAAAATAAAAAAGTACGTTTTTGATCATAAAAAATCATCATCAATTTGATCATCAAAAAGGCCCTGCACAGAATGTGATGATTATTGAAATCAGTCCATTCGTTCTTGGGAAAATTTAAAAACAAAATAAAGATTTTTGAGGGGTAACCTTCTGGAGTGATACCAAAATATGTTTTTCTTATAGAATGAAACCAAATTAATAACACAAAATTTAGAGAATGTTTTAGAAAATCACATGTTTTACCAAAAAAATTTATATGTTATTTTTCGTATTAATAAAATAAAAAAAAACGCCTTACGCTAATCGGCTGAAAACCTTATTTTAAACAGCACAATTGTTTGGACTGTAGGAGCAAGGAAAGAGAGACAGACGAACGGAATCGGTGTACCCTTTTTTTCGACTTCTTTACTGTCGTAATGTAATATTTGATTAAAAGCTCTAGTTCGAAATTGTTTACAAATGCAAAACAAACCATATAGTTCCTATATGTCCACCTGAGGAAAACCGGAATAAGTTTAAGCAAGTCAGGAAGGCCTGCAACGCCCATATTCGACGGACCAAATTCGTACATGCCCAAAAATTACGGCAAAAAATACTGCAATGCCCCAAGGGCAGTACAAATTTTTGGTCATTTGTAAAAAATATAAGGAATTCTTCCTCTTCCTCGATTCCTACGCATGTTGTGAATGATACTCCATTTGTTAGCTCTGTAGCAGTTTGCCGCCAATTCAATGCTGCCAGTGGGTGTTATGACTCCGCTTGTACTTGAGCGAATTAATGATTCTATGGGGCAAATCTTTTTTCGCACTCGTATTGAAGTGAGAGTCCTAAAAGATCTTAACATACATAAATCTGCTGGTCCGGATGGTATCCCCGCTATTGTTCTGAAGAGGTGCTCTTCAACGCTGGCAAAACCACTGCGTAAGCTTTTTCATCTATCCTACTCCTCAGGTCTCGTTCCGAGCGGATGGAAAACTGCATTTGTCCACCCTATTCCCAAGAAAGTCGAATCTTCCTCACACTCTAATTACCGACCGATTGCACTTAAGTCCCTCCTTTCCAAGGTCATGGAAACGCTGATTAATTATCAGCTCAAGAAATATCTTGAAGATCGAAAGCTTCTTAATGACCGAAAATACGGCTTTCGTAGCAATAGGTCCACTGGTGATCTCATGGTTCATCTCACCGAACAGTGGAACAGATCTTTACATCGTTTTGGAGAAAGTAAGATTATTGCACTTGATATTTCAAAAGCATTTGATAGGGTTTGGCATCAGGCTCTTTTATCGAAAATGCGTACTTTCGGTTTTTATGAATCCCTCCTTCATTGGATTAGTAATTACCTTTCGAATCGTTCAATACAAGTGGTATTGGATGGATTCAAGTCTGAAAACCACAAAATAAATGCTGGTGTGCCCCATGGCTCTGTTTTATCTCCAACACTCTTTCTCATTTTTATTAATGATCTGTTGTCTGCAACTTCTAATCCAATACATTGTTTCGCTGACGATAGTACTCTTAGATTTTCATATTCGTTTTCAGATTCACACCCCTCTTCTTCGGATGTGGAATTGCAATGACAAAGTATAATAAGCTCATTAAATTCCGACCTAAATAGCATGGTGCAATGGGGAATAAGCAACAGCGTGGAATTTAATGCTTCGAAAACGCAATGCTGTCTTGTATCGTTAAAGCGAATTATCCCCCCCCCTGCCATTATACATAAATGGCACTTGCATCGAGGAAACTGAACATCTCGGTATTCTCGGTTTATGTATCACCAACCACCTTTTGTGGAACGATCACATACGCGATGTCGCCAAAAATGCCGCAAGATGTTTAGGTTTTCTAAGGCGATGCAAGAAGTTTTTCTCCCTCTCTGATCTGGCTGTTATTGACAAGACTTATATACGTCCAAAGCTTGAGTATAACTCCCATATCTGGGCTGTTGCTCCCGCAACTTACTTAAGCCTATTGGATAGTATTGAACGTAGAGCATTTAGATTGATTGGTGATATTACCATCATAAGATCATGTACGTCACTTGAACATCGTCGAAATGTTACTTGTCTCACCCTGTTTTACCGTTATTTTAATGGTTTATGCTCTAGAGAAATAGCCAGCTGCATTCCTTTCTTTAAACAGTTCAACCGTAATACTCGCGCTTCTAGGAATGCTCATCAGTATACCCTCGAGCCCAACTTCGGTAGTACTGTCAAGTACAGAGATTCGTTCTTTAGCCGTACTATGTGAATGTGGAATGCATTGCCACACTCTGTCTTTCCCAGCTATTGCAATATTCAGGAATTCAAAACCAATTTGTACCGACACATACTTACAACCCCTCTCTCCCTTTCCTAGTGCTCACACTGTGTCTACATAATAAGGGTAGTTATCTCTTTGAGTGTGCGCTTAATATAAAGAAAAAAATATGTCGCAAGTAAAAATCACGTTAATGTTCACTATTTATGTGTGTCAAAAAAATTTAATAATAAAATTGAAGTCTAGTTTAAGGAATTTAAAGGCAACTTAATATAAAATTGATGATCTTTTATTCTAGGTTTCTTCTTAAGAACCTGAATATTTGCTCTTTTTCTAAGAAACAATTTTCATGAAAATAATTTAAAGCATTACTAAAGTTTTTTTTTTCAAATTCTAAATTGAGTGAAAACAAAAATGTTAGTTACTTTTGACGTCAAACCACTTTTTGGTGAATGTCAATAATTTACTAATCATTCTTAAGATGAAATCTTTACTTATATCTCATATGGCCCCCACCCCCTGGATCTTCAGTTGGTCAAAAGTTGATGAATTTGTGCTGCGTTTTTGGAGAAGGCTGAATTCCCGATTCATATTCTGTTCTTGGTCCAGGCCTCAGTTAAAAGTAGTACTTTTAGTAACAAAGTTTAAGGAAATAAAATACAAATGTTGTTTTGATATACAAAAAATAAATAATTTATAATATAATGGGGTCTCATATCCATTAACGCAATACGATTAGTTTTGAATTGAAGGGAATTCCTACGAAAAAGCAAACAAATTATCTCCCAGGGGGGTCATGAACCCTATAATCCCCCACCTGGATTTGCCATTGGTACTCAGTTATCCATGTATATACGTTGCTATTTAAATAATTAAATTTTAAAACAATTTTCCAACCTTTGAACCACAACTTTATTTTTTTTGCTTGTGTATGTTAAAAGGACAAACCACAAACCGCATAAAATATAAGAGCACATCACCACGTTCGGTTTTATGTTGTCTCTCTTAATAAATATTAAAAAAAAAAACAAGTTGAAAAGCATTAATACCTGAAAAAATAATATAAATTAACTCGTCAACTTGGTCGTACGTATCAGCAAAAACTTTCATAAAAATTATAAAACCACGATTTATTATTTGAGATAAAAATATTAAAAGAGTTTAAATCTGATGAGTAGTTTGAGCTCAAAACATAAACGCTGCTGTTTAATTTCTTCCTAAAACAGAGATTGAAATTCTTTAAAACAGTAAAGTTAATTTAAGTGAAATGTATTTAACATTTTTTCCCTAAACTTTAAAGTGTTGCCTTGGGACATAACGTCATCTTTTATTGCTATACATTAACTTTTTTTACGACTCCAAAACTTGCCCTACACAACTTACATCACATAACATTTACCACAAAAAAGTTTAAAAAGAGGACATTTTTGCTTTACATTGATATTACCTGCAATTGAATTATAGATCCACTATACGCTTGGCACTTAAAAAAGTTTCAATCGAATTGTTGCCCAAGCCCAAGTAAATGTCCAAGTCTGAGTCAATCCATTTGGAGGCTAGGTTTTTGCTCCGATGTCAAAGCTAAGGGGCACTTACTCTTTTGTATTGAAGAAAGAAACTCCAAATCTAAAGCCTTTTTATCTACACAACAACTTCTCTTGTTGTTTTGTTTTATCCTTTTTTTTTGTTGGAACAAAAGAAAACTTTAAAGTTTTACGAGTTAATATATCGATTCAAAGATAACAACACAGACAGCACTTTTTGTTTTCGGTCGTATCTCCATCTCCATCTGTTTTTGTTTTAAGTTCTTATGTTGTCTTATGTTCTTTTAGCTGGATGATGATAATGATGACAACGATGAACATACAATGGGGATTTTGGTATTTAAAATTGACCTAGAACCAGGGTCATAAGTCCACAATGTGCTTCTAATGCATATCCTTTTGGATAGTTTATAGGGCAGATCGTGGGTCAAATGTCCATATAAAATGTATGTTATTGAACACAGGGTAACAAGTCCACAATTTGATTTACAGGCCAAAAGTCAATAATGTTCTTTTGTTCTATATTCTTACAGGAAGTACACATCAGGTCATAAAGGTAGGTCAAAAAACCCATGCAAAGTTCTTGTTCAAGAACTCAGGGTAATAAATCCACAATTAAGTTGCTCAACAGGCAAAAAGTCCACAATGTAGTCTTGATGCATATGCATCATATAGTTAGAAGAAAAAGACGCATTTCATCCAACAAGTGGGTTATAAGTCCAAGAAGATTATTGTTTAACGATGATGGTCAATTTGGTCTCCGCACATAAAATCCACCATTTTCATCTGATTCATATCCTTACGGCTGTCGCAAGGTATACATTATTCAGCTATGAACTGTCATTTACTCAAAGTGGGCCAACAATTTCTAAAAGTTTTTTTTTGGGCTTGTTACCTATCAAAGAAGGTCTTCTGACCCCCTTGTCTAGATAAATCAGAAAAAGTTTTGTCTTTGGACTTTTTGGGCACTTGGGTGAGTGAAAAAATTACATAGTTTAGTTGTGGACTTATAATCCACTTATGGACTTATGACCATAAAGATTTTTGTCATTTCAATTATGTATTAAGTTTTTCTCAATTTTCTCCAATTTCATTTCAGTATTTTAACCTACTTTGGCCACTGTAGGTTTTAATGCATGTTCAACTTGACGATAAAGGCTTTAATCCGATGAAGCAGAGGAGCAGTGGATGTATATAAACACGTGTGATTGGGTTAATGTTGCTGATGGTGGGAGGAAAGGCTTATAGAACTTTGGGATGTTGAAAACCCGGGCCATTAAAGTGTCAACTTATCCGTGCCCTCGACTTGTTTTGCAAATGATTTTAAACATTTTTTTTGGCAAACGTTAACAACATATACAAAAGCATGGTGTAGGTAGACTATAACGCCAACAATAAAGACGCATATGGTTTGGTCCACAGGCAGCGGCCTAGCGGGCGGATGAAGAGACTTTTAATGCGTTTTGTATATGCGGACAGACGACTTTATGGCGACGACGTTCGCCTCCACCACCGACGACGCCTACTTACATAATATCGGGTGTAATTTAAACGCAGCTGAACAAGGACAGTAAACGTTTTATGTATGATGAGATGTTGTCAATGAGAATATATGTCCTTTGCGTAAGGATAATATTACAACATGTCCAGATCCAAAACATATGTGGTGTGGTGGATATAATAAGTATATGACTGTACAATGTATGCTCCTTATTTTGTATTCAAAAAATTAAATTAATGGAGTGTGTCTGCTAAGGACACGGTGTGTGGATATATACGTTTATATTTTACGTTCCTACTGTTGCCGCAACATAATAATGGATATTGTACGTTTTTAATGAGTTTAACAAGGTAATTGTATTAAAAAAAAAAAACAGTTTTCTTTTATATGGCGTATGATGCCCCCACTGATATATAATTGAAGATATAAGTAGTGGTGAACTTTGTATAAAGGATCTGGTTGATAAGTTTGTGGCTGATGAAGCAAGATTTAAATTTAACAGAATTAAGTCTGTAAGACCCGGAGATGAAAGGTTTCAGTCAAACAAAATTATTTTTCATTTCTTGTAAAATTAAATAGTAAGAAATTATTTTTAGATTTCCATTATTCCAGAAGCAGTATATTTATTGCATTACTATGAACAACAGCTTGATAACTTTAAAGAAGAATGTAGTTGCAATACCTCTTAACATATATTCATTACTTAAAACTTACGTTCTCCCTTAAATAGTTTTTATTGGTTCAAATCCCGATGATCTTCTTAGTGGTTTTATTGCTAAATAAGGAGTTCCTCAGGATAGCCTTTTAGGGCCACTTCTTTTCATTTAATTTATCAATCATATATCCCCTTTAAGCTCATAAGCAATAACTTATTATGAATTAAGTTTTCTGGCGAAAAAATTTGATTCTTCAAACACCAAGCTGTTCTAGAATTTCATCTAATATAGAACCATACAAAGAGTCATGTAAAATTTTCCTAAAAACAGCTTAAATAATTTTTGTTACATTTTATACCTCAAATCCAAGGGTGAAGTTGCAAAATTCAAGCCTGGGAAAAAAATTATCGAAGATGGGAGCTCACAAATATTTCATTGAGGGAAAATACAGGGTTCATTTTAATATTCAGCAAAATGGGATTTTTTTTAAGAGAAATGAATAGATTTTTATTATATTTTAAAAAAGTCGTGATTTGAAACACAAAATCGTTAAAATAACCCTTTCCCATTTTTAAAAACAATTTTAGTAGATGAAAACAAGTTAAATTTTTCCGTGATTTGAAACACAAAAATATTAAATTCTCAATCGCCATAACTGGGTACATGACCGCTCAAAAGCTACTGCTATAAGCTAAAGCATGTTTACAAAATTTAAACAGATTCGTCCAACCACTTAGCCCGTTAAGAATGTCAATAAATTGGTACATGGACAAAAAACTCACTTGGAAATATAGCCGTTGTGTTTCTTGTAATATTGGACAAACTTCTATGAAATGATTTATATCCTCCACATCTCTTCTATTGCATTGATCTATGGGGGACAAAGTTGAGATTAAGGATCTCGACTCTAGCTTTAAAAATGGTGCCGATAGCTTCCGGAGTCATTTCTTTACAAAAATAGTTTGAAGTTGATGACAATTGATGGTTTAAGCGCTTGTATATGTTTCTGCTGGCCAATGAGGATGCACTTTGCAGGTGTTCTAAATAAAGTTTTTCATCAATTTTAGCTTTTCCTTAAGGAGAGTACTATATCAACTCCTGCAGCAAGCGCGTTCCATTCTCTTAAGGGAGGTGCATTTGTACGGAGCAGTCTTATCAAGATCGTCTTATGAAGCCCATTTTCTCTTTTCAAAACCTTAGGTAAATAGTCGGAATGCCGTTTCAGATTCTGAATATATTCAATTGTGATATTCTCGATTAGTAGTACCCGTGGCATGATGGTTAGTGCGTTGGACTGTCATGCAAAGGGTCTTGGGTTCAATCCCTGCCTGTGCCACCTTAATTTAAAAAAAAATAATTTTCGCGGGTACTGCCTCTTGCGAGGAATTGACAAATCCTTCAAGAGTAATTCTTGTCATGAAAAAGTGCTTTCTCAAACTAGCCGTTCGGATTCGGCCTAAAATTGTAGGTCCCTTCCATTCCTGACAACAGTACTCGCACACAGGAATGGTTGAGAGTTGTAAGTCACTAGGCCCTGGTTCACAGCATACTGTTGCGCCACCCCATTTGATTTGATTGATATTTTCGATTCAACATCATGTATGGCGTACAAAGGTGTAGCGTTAAGCAGTTTAAAAAGTCTTTTAAAAAAGTATCTTAGTAAAGTCTCAAATTCCTCTATTTGAGCGTATCCAAAGGCTTGACAAAACATAAGCAAGCATTTAAGACACTGTACTTTGATGAGAGGTCGATAAGTTGGTTGCAAAAAAAACTGGGCCTCATAAGGTTTAGGGCAAGTTTCGCCTCCCTGGTTTTGTCTTTCGCATGATTGCTCTAGTTTAGGTTATAGGTCAGCAATACACCTAGATATTTAAACTCACTCATAATTTCAATACACTCGTTATTGATGTTCTATGATTCTTCAGCACGTCGTGCATGCCGCCTAGATTCAAATATCATAACCTTGGTTATGGTATTGATCCATAAGCCCCAAGTTTCGCAATATTCTTTAAGTCTATTGATTTGTAGTTGTAAAGAAAATGGGTTATCCGCCAAAAGTACCAGATCATCTGCATGCAGTAAAACTTTAATCGCCAAATATTATAACTCCCGGTAGGATTTCACAAATCGCATCAAACAAAATGGGACTAAGAATACATCCTTGGAGAACTCCCGGCGATGTCTCAAAACTTTCGGATAAGTTGTTGCCATCCCATACTGAGGCTTTCGTTGAACTCAAAAAGTTAGAATAAAAAATTAAAAACTGTTTACGAAAGGCCAAGAGAAAATAGTTTTTAAATCAATGCTTGTGATTAACCGTATCAAAAGCAGCTTTGAAGTCAATGAAGCAACTGTAAAGCTTTTCTTTTTCACCAAATGTTGTCTTGCTATGCTTGTTAGTGCAGGTCTACCGTTGGTCTACCGTTGAAAAACTAGATCGAAATCCAGCTCGGAAGATACTAAAGTGGTTGTTTGTCTCTATCCATCTCGTAAGCCTCTCGTAAAGAATAGAGTTTAAGATGTTTTGAATTCGGATGATGAGATTATGAGTATCACTGGTGATTTTTAATTTTCATCAATATTCCGTACCTTAAAATATTCATTGTTTTTGAAGAATTGCATAGGAATGGATATTTCTTTGACAAATTTTCCAATGTAGTGCAACGATAACTGTCATTTTTTTAATGCTGAAAAACAAATTGAAATCTTTTGTTAATTTGTATGACCATTTATAAATTGAAATTTTAGCAGGGCTTGAGGTCGAATATTGCGTTTGTCATAATACTATTTGTTTAAACTCTATATTTAAAATTATGTCGAACAAAATTCAGGATACACAAAAATACGCAGTATTTTGCTTTAAAAATTGTATAATATAGTATTTCGACGCACATTGTTTTGTTTATACAGAATTGTATATACGAGTACATACATATATTGTATTCCAAGTTGTAAGTATTTTAAAATACAGAATTCGAGACATAAAACAACATTTTGATCATGCAATTTTCTTAAAACAACAGTTTCTCAACTCGATCACGAATATTTCACACATTTAACTGTAAGCAGTAATGTAGAACATATTAAGTTATCCTTTTTATCATTTTTGCGCAACAGTTTTTTGTTTAAAATTTTCTAATATCATTGAGGTTATTAAAATACTTTCTTAGAAAATATCAAAAAAATATGAAGGAGTTTAGATTAATCTCTGATTTTAATCCAGTGATCAATATTGCGACCATTTTCTTAACTTCACAATGTTCATTTGTTTTTAAAATTTGCGAAAGATGTCCTGTGTCGGTAAAAATACCTTTCTTATAACTCCTTAAATCTTTCGAATATCTGTAATTTACTTTTTAAATTCTTAAAACTTTTGTACAAAGAAAATTCAGAAATTGCTTTAATATTGAGACATACTTTACGAAATGTAATTTTTCTTTTAACACAAAAAATAATTATTTTAACAATTTTGCAGAAAAATAACTGTAAGCAATTTGGAGCGCATATGAGGTAATGACTGAAATAGTGGCCTTTCTGCATTTTTCATTTGTTTCAGTAGAGTTTTTACTCTGAAACTGATTTTTAAAGGGGGAATTCATTTTGCTCAAAATATGACAGAGTTGTGATTTTGTATTAAACATTATCCAAAATTCTGTTGTAACTTATTTTAAAGTCTGATACGCTAATATTGGATAGAAAATATTGTAAAAAAAAATTAAATCTGTTAAGATAAATAGTTCAAACGTTGAAGTCGGCAAGTTATAAGGTAATTCTCTCGTTTTTGCCTAATTTTTGACAGCCCTTACAGTTGTTGGCATTTTTAATCTAATAGTTCTAACTTTGACAGCTTTTAAAATGCCATTTATTTTGTTCATTATGATTAAAAATAACGTAATTTGCGAAGTAGAAAGTTTTAGTGACAACGAAATATTACCAGTTTTTATTTAAACAAAACAAATAAATAAGTGGAATTATTTTAAGAAAAATTTTACATAAATTTGTCAAGAATGAAGAGGCAAAAATTAAATACGTTTTTAAACTCCAAATGAGCTCAGCAATAAATTTCAACAAAATTAAAATGCGAGAGTAAAAGTGGTAAATGAGCCAATATTACTCTTAAGTTTTTAATTTGTTTACGTTTGCATTAATAAACTAGTTGTAACTTTTGTACAAAAAGCCTACAATTAAAAAAACAAAAAAACAGATTTAATTTTAGCATAATACCCTCAATTGCAACTACTTTTGTTTTTATGGCCTGATATTAGATTTCGTTTTCAAATGATATAATTTTTACCACAGTGAACAATTATTTATTTGTTTTTATACTATTCCGAAAATATTTATCCGTTTCTATTTTCACGCCTACATATTTTAGCAAATATCAAAATCACTTAAATAAGAAATTTTAATCAATTGAGAAATGGTAAGCATAAGCAAACATTAAAACCTCTAAAATGCGGATATAAAAAAAAAACAAATATGATTCCCAAAAACAACAATGGGGATTATATTAAAAATCCGATAAAAGCAAACACTTAAATCTTTTCTTTATGTTGGCATTTTAAAATAATTTTCACTGATTTGTTCCTTTTTTCACTTTATTTGCTTTTTCCCAGCTTGAAAAATCCCAATACCTACCTCACTATAGTGCCCAAAAGTATACTTTTATTATTTTATTACGTACTTAGACCTAAATCAAATACAAACGAAAAAATTAAATAGCTTTGCTAATGAGTTTGACTGTGCTCATTAGTGGTATATAGTTTTTTTTTTTGTTTAAATTATGTGAATAAATCTCCTTGTGAAATAGTTATAATATTTAATTGGTTGTGGCAAGCAGTGATGTTGAAATAATACCATTTTTCTGCTAGACTTCTTTTTATAACTTTTTAAATACTTAAGCGGCAATTAGACCGGGTATATAAAATATCACAAACAAAAATCACAGAAGAATCTTTCAATAATCTTGTAGAAAACTTTTATAATCTTTCCAATATCTTAACGACAATCTTAACTTACATTTTTCGCTTGAATAAAACAGAAGTTACCAAAATTCGAAACTCCATTTGGAAAGTATTTTAATTTGATTATTTTCTCATCCCGCAATCAATCCCAAATTCCAGCTCTGTGGACATAATTTATTGTCCCTAGGGTTCTCAACACGACAGCCCTGGTTGGTTGGCTATGATGGTTAGACTGTCTCCTTGAAAGTGCTTCCACTTCAATTAGCAATCTGCTTGTTTAAAAAGAAAAATAAAGAATTAAAAAAAGGAAAACGAAATCGAGAAAAGCCCAAAGAATTTCAACAATTCAGTTAATTTTTAATTAGGTCACCACGACACGACCAAGACCACCACCGCCAACTCTCGTTTCTTCTGGTGATGCACTACTTATATAGTACCTCCAATGAAGTGATTCCAAGAACAAACCAATGCACATCATCAGAATTACCCAGACTCGGCAGAGTTCCAAATGAAGCCAAAAGTCGCAGGAAGAAAAGCCAAATGCTGCTTATGTTGAAAAAAGAACATATTTCGAGTAAATTGTATATTTTCTCGAGTACCTATTTTCTGTGTGACTTTTATGTATTTTTGTCTGTCTCTCTGTCTATATGCTTCAAGGATGTCGTCCTGAATGTCATAGACAAAGAAGTCTCGTTTCGATTTATAAGACACCACCCAAAATAGAACCAAGGACAAAAAAATCAAAGCAAAGCGAAGCGAAAAGTCAGACAGATGAGCAAACTTTGCAAGAAGATTAATGACAACTATGGACAATAGTCTAAAATGACATGATGTACCTTCCTTCCAACAATTGTAGACATACATATGTACCATCAGCACAAAGCAATAAATGTCCAGAAGTGACCGACTGATGAACCAATCGATGACGTGAACCTATCAACTGAACCAACTACATATTGCAAAACGAAAACGAAACGGAAACAGAAACAGACAAACTACCACTGCTACAAACTATATATCTATGTATCTTTTGTGGTTGATGGTGATGACATATCCCAACATTTAGGGCGATGGAATGTCAAATGCAGAGTAGTTTGAGTTGGATGCCTGCCGAGAAGGAATAGATAACTGGAGGCTCGAGATTGAATTGAATATAAGGCTTTTGCAGCCATGGCAACGGATACGTATAAGTTTGGTAGTATTTGTATAAATGGTAAAATGGACCCTTGTGCAAATGGTCCTACATACACAACATAAACATCCTGATGGATGACTTTTCTTCACAAATGTCAATTAAGCCAAGTATAGCCAAAAGGACCACAATGAAATACGATCTAAAAGAATTGCGAAAATTTATCACATTTATTTGAAGCAATTTAACAGAAGATTTTAACAATGTTGACGTCCTTAATATTGACATTTTGGACTTTAATAAAATTAATAATTGAATACGTACTATAAGAAATCCTTTTTAGAGTTGGATTTCTTACTGAGGAGATTTTAAGATATTAAATTTAAATGGAAATCTTTCTTGAATAAACACACAAAATAAGAAATATATTTACATACAGCTTTGGCCTAAATAATAGGTCCTAAAGTTAATTGTTTGGTTGCTTTCTCTTGGAATTGCGAAAGCCAACAATCCTTAAATATAAATATTAAATTTCAATCTTAAAAATTTGGTGATGTTTCTTAATTGTGGTTGTCAAGATTTTGAAGTCAATGTTCTAAGGGCTTCATAATGAGGAAAAAATGTCAGTTAATTTCATTTGATGAAATATAATAAATGGTGATTCATTCTTAGGTTTGATTTATAATTTAATATAAAACACATAAGATTGAAAATTTACTTTAAATTTGCATTATCGGCTAAAAACAATTTAGGGTTTTCCCTTTTGACAATAACGAAAAATGTAAATGTTCACCACCGCCATATTTCTCAATTTCCAATTTTATTGGAGTGGTTTGAGCACATAAACTGATATCTCGCGAGTTGGCTTACAAATAATCAAACATATCTGGATTATTTTTAAAGACCTGAGACATTACATGTCCAGAGTCTAAATTAGTTTAAAAGTATGGTAACTTGAAATTAAGTGTTCACCAAAACGGTTTCTCAAATAGTATATTCTAGTGTTTCTATTGAGCCGAAAATGGGCTTCATCAATGAACAAAATTTTAATATAAAACACTGGATTTTTTTAATTACCTCTCTAGAGCCCATTTACTTAAAAATAACAGAGTCGTTTTATAGCACGTATGATATGGTCCAAAAAAACCTATTAAAAATAGGATTTGAGTGACAAATATAAGTCGCAATTCTCAAACGATTTGTTTTGTTTACTCTTTTCAATCTTGAGTTCATTGTAATGGTTCATAATCAGAGTCAGGCGCAGTCATTGAGAATGCTACTCAAATACATACATTTTGTTCTTTTGAAGTGAGAGCTACGTTAACATTATCTACACATTATTATTGGAATCGTTATACTACTGCAAACGAGTTGGTTACAAAATCTAGCATCATCATAAAATTCCACCAATTTAATACTTACTTAATCAACATCACTATACGAGTATGGATTTTATTGTCGTTAATTTAAAGCTGAAAGTTTATTTTATGGTTATATGTACATGTTATACAATTTAGAGATTTGAGCTAGGACATTAATATAAATCTGTAAGCACTGAAAGGGACATCTAGTGGTATTTATTATAAGATCAAAGATGTACAATTTGGAGAAACGAGCTATGACATTGATAAGAATTTGCGAGCACAGAAAGGGCTCTGCTTAGGTATTTAGCTAAGTTTTAAAGTATATATGTTTTAAATATTATATCTGAGGCTAACATTATAAGTTTAATAAGTGTTTAATGATGATCAGTAGCGGATGGTGTGAGCAGTAAAATGCGTCCTTGAGCACAGAAAGGGTTCTGCTTATATATTTTATTAATTTGTAATGAGAATCAACAAGAACGAAGTTTCTTATTAGATTACTTGAATATTTGATACCAACAAGAACTGGCTGATTCTGTTATTTTTTAACAAACTCTATTAGGCTAAGGGCCGAGTAAAGAGATTTTACTTCACCTTTTCGGCAACACACTTGTTCATGTAACCCCGTCGTTCTGCTTAGGTTTGTCCACTCACCAAATAGCCTATAATGTATACCATTTTTTAATAAAAGCATATCTCAATATAATATTTTTTAGTTCTTTTACATTTTACGGTAAAAGAAACAAAACAAGAAAATAAACAGACACAAAATTTAAGTAAACGAATCAATTTTTTCTGATAAAAAAAAAAAACATATTGTCAACAAATTGTGAACAAAATTAAATTTTTCTTAAAAAAATACAATCGCTGAAAACAAAATTGAACAGAAAAATTGAAATTAAAATTTGTCAACAAAAATTGTTGAAAATTAAATAAATGTCCAAAACTATTCAGGCGAAATTCTCAAAAAATGTAACGTGCACTCAATATTTCACAAAATTCTAAGAAGAACCATTTTTTCTAAATTAAAACAGCTCTTTAAATATTTTCCATTTGAAGAAATATTAATCCACATTTAAATATTTTATCGGGGTTTCGTTATGCTTAAGCTGAAAACACTATCTGTTAATATGTACGACTTTTCCTAAATTTGGCCATCCATAACAAAAATTGGTCGCCCAAAAGAAGTAACCCTTGATAATTATGGTGTCACCTTTAAATTTTAAACATTAAGCTTGGGATGAAACGCTTCTCATATTGGCCGACAAACCAATTTGTAGGTACATTCTAAATAAAACAATTTTTTTTTGGAACAGTTTAAGGTGCAATATATTCTTAATGCCTAAAAGACATCAATACTCATGGTTGACTTTTGCAATCTCACAATTACACTCAGAAGTAAGAAATGTTTTTATTATTTTGGCCTGTAGGTTTACGTAAAATGCTTATTCAACAATTTAGAACATATTCCAAAAATCATTAAAATATGTGAGCTTATTTCATGCTAGTTTGTATTTTGGACTTTAATTCAAGAATTTCTACATAACATGACTCTATTTCTAATTTTAATTAAATTTACCCAGACTTAATTAAAACCGAATTTCCAAAAGATTCCTTTTTAGTTAAGGTTGATTAAAATTAATAAACAGACCACTGCTGGTCATTTATTTACAAGCACAAGTTCATCAATCGAAATAATTATCAACCTCATTAGAGTTTCCCACTAAGCTAGAGTGTATTTTCCCATCTTGCAGAACTCGTATAATGAAAGAGAAGTAACCGTAACATTCCGAGGGATTTCTCTCCTGTTGGTTCATTGAATCTCGTCACTCCACATAATGCATCTAATTTATCCATCTAATTAGGTACATCCCTCTGTAACTCTGTTCTTTGATCAAATGAATTCCAATTTCCAATTACTGGTATAAGGTACCTTACATTCCGACTTTTCCTTACAGAAATTAATTAAAAAACATTCAGTATTTTCTCTTATGGATTCCGCATTATCAAATGGTAATCCTCTTAGAAATCAGCATCTTAATGGAAAAGGAATAAATTACAAATCAATTTAAAAAATATATACCAACAATTGAACATAAAAGAATTCATCAAATGAAGCCATTTAAGGTTATGTATTGTACTTTGTTTACTAAAATTGCATAAAGTCAGGTAATATTGCATTTTATAAGCAAAATTATTGCTATTCCATTGTTTGAATCAAATATATCGATATAAAATAGGAATCGCAGCAGGTTTTCGTAATGAATTTATTTCCCAAACTATTTCCGCCTTTTGAAAATTTTGGAAAATTAATGAAATTTTCAATTTCTTTTATGCATGTTGTGTTTAATAAAATTATATTATTATTTTTCATACGAAATTGTTTGATTTTGAATGAAAATATTGTTGAAACACCGGAAATTTTAATATTATGTGTTTTAAAAATATTTTCTTCCAAAAACCATAATTGGTCAAAGCTTAAAAAGCAATCATATATTTTTTATTTGGGATTTATTGTGAATATTTAAATATACGGCGATTTCACATTGGTATTGAACGTTAAAAACGTTAAATAAATATTTTTAGTCATGAGAAATATAAATTTAAAAATGTGCTTTGTTGTTTGATTTCTTGCTAACAGCTATTATTTTTTATTGATATATTAATGTTGCGTGAATTTTATTTAAGAGTAGAATCAAATTCTTAGAAAATGGCAACTGTCAATAGCAACACTTTATTTATTTATTTATTTATTTGGTCTATAAGTACATGCTACTTTCTTAGACATAGCTTAAATTAAATAAAGAAAGAAAAACATTGCGTGCTAATAATAAACAATAGAATTAGGTATATTATAAATAACGTTAATCAATTAGGTACATAAACAATGGTATTCATTATTCTTTTTTTGAACAATTCTTTAGAACAGTCAAGTTCAATTACATCGGCATATTTGTTAAAAAATTGGCACGCTTTAGTAACCGGTTCATTTAATCCGTAATTCGTCGAAATATGTGTGATGAAGAAAAATTGATTAGCCCTTGGCCTAAGACAACGCGCTGGTGTATGTTTTATAAACATTTCAACTAAAGGAGCACTATCAATGTGTCCTGTTATTACATCTCTAGCAAGTGCAATCAAGAAATAAATTCTCCTAGTTTCTAGAGGTTTTATATCAATTAACGCGCAGCGATCTTTATAAGTTGGTAAGGGCAAAGTCCATTCAAGTTTACGAAGAGAATATCTTGTGAATCTTTTTTGAATTCTTTCAATTCTATTAGAAGCATTTTTGTAGTAAGGAGACCAAACTACACAGCAATATTCCAAAATTGGACGAACAAAGCTGACAAAAAGTGATTTAACAGTATAAGGACTCTTAAACTCATAAGAATTTCTAAACAAAAATCCAAGCATAGAATTGCCTCTAGATACAATATAGTCAACATGCATTCTGAAATCAAGCCTGGAGTCAAAAATAACTCCTAAATCCTTGTGATTGGAAACTCTTCGAAGTACGTTCTCAGATATAGAGTAGTTAAAGACTACCGGATTATAACATCTTGTAAATGTCATTATACAACATTTTTTGATATTTAAATCCAGGTCATTAAACATACACCATTTTGATATACAAGTTAAGTCTTTTTGAAGTTGCATACAATCAGAGAGCGAATTTACTGATCGATATATCTTAAAATCATCAGCAAAAGACAGGCAACTTGATTTTAAAACAACATTAGGTAAATCGTTAACAAAGAGTAAAAACAATAGGGGGCCCAGATGACTACCTTGGGGTACTCCTGAATAATTAAAAATTAATTCCGATTTAATTCGACCAACTCTAACTGCTTGCACTCTGTTTTCTAGATAGCTTTTAACCCAATTTAACATCTGAGAGTGAAAACCCAAATATCTAAGCTTTAACAAAAGAATTTTATGGTTAACTCTATCGAATGCCTTTGAGAAGTCAGTGGATATAACATCTACTTGGCTTCGTTTCTCAATTGCATTGATACAATAGTTCGTAAATAATGTGAGATTTGTTGCTGTGGATTTTCCACTGACAAAACCATGTTGATAGGGTAAGATATGTGCTTTAACAGCATCATACATTTTGGTTTTAACCAAGGATTCGAAAACTTTGGGAATCAGTTGGAGCTTTGCAATCGGTCTATAGTTTTCAATCGATTGCTTAGAACTAGATTTAAAGATTGGTGTGATGAAAGAAAGTTTCCAAGAATCGAGGAAAACACCGTCTGAAAGAGACTGATTGAAAATTATTTGGAGTGGTTTCGATAAGTTGTACTTACAATTTTTAATGAAGATTTCAGGAATATTATCGGGTAGTAGACTAGCAGGGATTTCATAGTTTACTTCAGAGCAAGCTGAGTTTAATATGAAATTCGACTGAAAAAATGAAGCAAAAAAACTACATACATTATTCAGGTCACTACTACCAATGCCTTTATAAGTCATATAACTAGGTATACCAAGGGATTTCCTCTTAGAATTTAAATACTGCCAAAAGCATTAAGAGTTTGTTTTAATGTTTGATTCTAAAGACCAAACATACTGTTTATACAAACATTTTCTTAGAAAATCATATTCCCGACGTAAGCGACAAAATTCACTTCGGAAACCTGAATTTACCTTACTCATACCTTGCATTTTACACATTGCATTTTTTAGTCTTGTTAAACCTTTAGTGAACCAAACAGGCTTATTATTTTTCTTCATTCGCTTAATAGGGATGAAGGATGAAAAAACTTTGTAAATTAAGTTTAGCAAAGTCTTATAATTTCTTTCAACGTCCTGAAAACACAAGATCGAACTCCAATCTACATTATTTACACTTGAACTTATAACTGCAATATTTTTTTTACTGGAGTTCTGCTAATGCGCACTTTGTAGGGTTTCAATTTTTGTACAAATGCACTTAAGAAGGGTAAACTCTTAATCTTTGCCAAAGCTAACTTTAGACATACAATTTTTAAAAAGAAAGAAACTTTTAATACACGATTTGTCACAAACATTTTTGCTGTAACGACAACAAAAAAGTTCCATGTTTTGTAATATTCTGACTAAGTATGAATTTTATTTTTCATATTAATGGCGACATCAATTAATGAGAATCAACAAGAACGAAGTATTTTACTTGATTACTTGAATATTTTATACGAACAAGAACACGCTGATTATATTCAGTTGCTGCAACTTAACCTAAATTTAAAAAATGTGTGAACTTAAACTAAAAAAGTGTTAATATTGCTACAAAACTAACTGAAAATTGTACACACTCTTACTCTGTCTAACCAAAGATAACTAAAAATATTTATAAATAATTTTGAAAAACAAATTATTTTTATTTAAAAATGTTTGAAAGTAGAAACAAGAATACGCATTCTTTTAAAACGCTCTTTTAAAAAAAAAAACAGTGTTTTGTTATCAAATTACTCAAAGATAAAATCTTACGAGAACGTTTTTGTAGTTTCAAGGAATGGCCATTCCTGTTTAAATAGTTTTTCAAAACTTTATCCCTAAAAATTAGAAAATTCAAAACACGAATAAAAACAAGAATGTATATTTTTTTTAATCTAAAACAAACAAATATTTACAAAAATTAATACCTTGATATTCTTTGGTTCTGGTTTTTCTTCCATCATCGTGTTCAAAGAAATATCGTACAGGTATAGGTGTGGACCTCCGGCCAAAACGCATCAAAGAGTGACTTTCTGAGGAGGATTTGGTATCTCTTCAATTACTTGAGAATTATCAGAACCCCAAATACAATTTTGTTTATTAACATACCCAGCGAGCGAAATGAGCTTAGTCATTGAAGAACATTTTTTTCGAACCTTCGCCGTCCACCGTCTGTTGTTCAAGCACCGATTCGACGTTTCTGCGACGTGACGTTGTAAGTGGTCAGATGGCATTAGATGTTGTGTGAGCTGGACTTAGTACGGATGCAGGTATAGATCGAAATGTAAAATACGCCTTAATGTGTCGTAAGATAGTCCTAATTCCTGAGAATTAACGAGGAATCGACACATTTTTACTTACAGTATCGATATTTTCAGATGATATTGACATAATTGGAAGATCAAAACGTGATGTCAGTGGAACGTTTTTGAGCATTTCGACGAAAGCGAAGAAGATGAGTTTAGTTATCAATGAGTGCAAGACCAAGTATATGCTGTCATCAAAAAAGAACATTGAACAACGACGTCTTGTACAAAACGTCACCATGGACAGATATAACTTTGAGGTAGTTAAGGACTTTGTCTACCTAGGAACCGTTATAAATACAAACAACGACACCAGCGCAGAAATCAAACGGAAAAAAACTCTTGCAAATCGCTGCTTCTTTGGACTTAAAAGGCAATTGAGAACTAAAGTCCTCTCTCGAGCATCTAAAATCACCATCTATAAGACACTTATCATCCCGGTTCTCATTTATGGCGCTGAGGCCTGGAACCTGTCAAAGAAGGACGAGAGCGTCTTAGGATGCTTCGAGAGAAAAATTCTTCGGATGATTTTTGGACCCCTACGTATAGATGGAGAATGTAGGAGAATATATATCGACGAACTGTACGGGCTGTACAGCGACACTGACCTAGTTAGCAGAATAAAAGTCCAACGGCTTAGATGACTGGGTCATGTAGAGAAAATAGACACGAAACGCTCCAGCCCGGAAGGCCTTCGAATCCAATCCTGAGGGACGGCGCAGTAGAGGAGAGAGCGACTCAGGTGGTGCACTCAGGTGGGTGACGACCTCAACCAACTTGGTGTGGAAAACTGGAGGCAGTTGGCTAGGGACGGAGCTGGCTGGAGACGCATGTTGGTTGAGGCCCAGGTCCGCCCCGGACTGTACCGCCACTTTAAGTAAGTAAGTAAGCGATATTTTCAGTGGTGTAAGCCAAATATGATGCAAAATATCTATAACTAATCCAAAAAAAAAAAATCCAGTCCCTTCAAAATTTTTCCACAACTTTGCTTGCGTAGTTGGACGATTATGTACACCATAATCTCCTCTCCAAGCACAATATTTGGTTGTGGCAGAACCACCATAGTAGGCTTTAACAATTTGTATGCGTTGTGCGATGGTTAAGCGGTAAATTTTCGTAATTGTCAGACTTTCAACTGAAAATTTACTTTAAACTTAGTTTGAAAAATGTTTGTAACCGCAAAATGGATAACCCGTGACATTGTTTGTCTATTTGAGTTTCCTTAAAAACCTGATTTAATTATCAGTAATTATCCCTTTTCTTCAAAAAAAAATACAAGTAAACAATTTCAGTTTCAATATCATGAGTCATATTCAAACATAAATAGAAAATTAGTTATTTGTAAAATCTTTCAAAATTTAAACAGTTTCCATTACTTGAATATTGCGTATATTTGATGGTATATGTAATTAATTTTTTTTTTTTTTTAATATTTTTCTTTTTTATTAAACTGATGGTTCTGGGAAACTTGAAAAACTGCCCGTTAATCTACAGGAATGATGTTCTTACTTTTAAGTCGTTTATTTGGGCTTATATGAAAATTTGAAAACTATTTGTGGCCATTGGACTTGCAATTTCCTAAAAATTGCTATATATTTGAAATACTGAAAGTTATATAACTAATTCAACTTTTTTTCAGGCTTCTATAAACTTGCTTCAAGACATTTGGAATTTTTGAAGAATTAATTGTTAAAAGTTCTGCATTTGCAAATTAAGATTGTTTTTTTTTTTTGTAACTAACTACAAAGACTTAAGTTCTTAATTTGTTCTTTTCATCAACACATCAGAAAAGCAATTTTCGATTTTCCATAGGTACAAAATTTTTATTCGTAAAAATTAAACTACTTCGCTGTGTTCAATGGAAT
This sequence comes from Eupeodes corollae, assembly GCF_945859685.1. Taxonomy (NCBI): domain Eukaryota; kingdom Metazoa; phylum Arthropoda; class Insecta; order Diptera; family Syrphidae; genus Eupeodes; species Eupeodes corollae. The sequence goes on along the minus strand of NC_079148.1, from coordinate 141,507,632 downwards.
ACGTCAAAATGTGCTTATCTCCGAAACCGTCACTTATTTTGCTTAAATAACTGAAAGACTTAAAAAAATGTAATTGTTAAAAATATCCAAATCTATAATTCTATGGCCACAAACAAAAATAACATCAAAGTCACTATTTCTAGTTTTTCAGGGGAGCAAAATTAATGGAACATTAATTTTCAATATGATCGCTTATTGCGTATCAAAAGTATACTTAACTCAATTTTTAATGTGTAAGTTCATTCATGTTGTTTTTCCTGACTTGTATTTTCTTATCAAAAACCATATCATTAGCAGCTATACATTTAGACCTAGCATTATATTCTATGAGAAAGCATGTATTTTAACAACAACAATTCTTAATGTCCTATTTTCTTAAAATGTATTTAATAATCATTAACACCATAAAGGATCTACCAATTTTTTTCATCATCTTACACTTGAATTCATATCAAAAATATCAGATCACAAAAACTAATTTATCCTAAAAATGTTATAAGCCAAAATAAAATTATCCCACCAATTTCATGAGCAAAATAAAAAATAAATTAGGTGCCGCAACAGTCCGTGCAGAACCTACTGACTTACAACTCTCAAAAAAGCCAAACGTAAAATTGAATCCTTGCTTAAGATCGTACTGTTCCCCAAAGTTCATTTATTTAATCATTTATATTATAGAGAACTTCAAAAATTGATCAAAATTAGATTTAATCCAAAGAGAAATCCATCAGGGATAATAAATTTGCACCTTATTCTTTTATTTTCAATTTCGATTCCGATCAAATTCAAAGCTTTTATGCTGCTTTTAGTCAATTATTGATTGTCCTTGTTGTACGCACTTAAGTGTACTTTAAATTTCCCCCACAATTGCGTCTTTTTTACTTTTAGCGATACTTTTTCCATTAAGCCACTTAAAGATTTTCCTCTTTTGCTAATCTCTTACTCTCCTGTCCTTTTTCATTCGAGTCTTTTACCGACTCAATAATATAATTGACTTTACTTTCAATTGTAATTACGTTTTCAAAGTAAGGTGTGGCCACCTGGAGTGTATTTAATTTATTTTCTAGAAGCCCAGGTCCAAGAAGAGATGTAAGAGAACTCAAAGACACAGAGAACAACTACACTCATAGTGGTACCATGAATGTCCTTAATCTAATTAAGTGCATCACTCTATGTGTCATCAGAGTCTTTTGATCAAAAAGACATTCCAATTACTTGTCCCACTATACTTGCATTCACTTGGCATTAACACAACCGAATGCAAATCTTCTTCCTTCTGCATTCCTGAGGAGCGATGTCCTCCTGGACATAGAAAGAAAAAGCTGAAACAGAAAAAAATCCAATAAAAGAAAGAAGAAAAAAAACAACTAGGAATGTCTTAATTAAAGCTTATTTTTTAATACAGTTCGTCCTGTTATTTCCTAGGAATGTCCTTGTTCATCTTTTCCACACTTTTTCTTTCATATTCTATGGAAAATTTTAATATTGTAATTATTATTAATCCTCTATTTGTACAAAAACGACGTCATCGTCGTCGTGGACTTGAGAGCAATGAAGAGTGGCGGTACAACGCGCACCGCCACCGCCAGTCAATCGATATTATTCGATAACGCTGAAGCTGAACTCCGCACCCAATCAATGTAGCTGTCCCATCTCGTCTGCCACATTGCTAACGCCTGCTCCTTTTCATCTCCACTCAAAGCGCTGTACTGAATTGAATTGATTGCCAATTGCTTGAGTAACCTCAAGTCAGCATGGGCCGATGCAATGCCCAAGAATGCAACGTAGAAGTCATGTGACAGGGGTGAAGCTCTCCAGAATGAGGGGTCATCCGATGATATTACCACCGGATAGTTGTCCGCAAAAAGGTGGGAACACGGATGGTTCCTCAAATCGGTGACCAGTTGAAGTACTTGATTTGAAATCGGATTCACTTCGATGGCGATATCGTTTTCCTTTAGCTGAGCGAGGACGGCAGGATGTTTGATTAGGGCATAGCCATGGCCGATGCGTTTGGTTCCGAGGAGGACTGCGTCAACGAGATTCTCATCTGTGGTCGCACCAAACCAATTTGTCTCGCCCGCATGGAAATAGAAATTAATGTCATCGGGAATCTCAAGGAGTTGGGGCAGGAAATCGATTAGTGGCTTGCCAAGTTCCTCTTGACCAACTAAATCGAAACCGGCAAAGAAATCTGGAAATTCCTCCTAAAAAATAAGGATGTTTTCAATGGAAAAGTTTGTATTTTAGTTTTGCTGGCCTAACTCACCTTCAGTTGAACTGCGGTTGAAATATAATCGGCAATCTTGATGGTTTGAACGTTCCTCTGGGGAGCGTAGATGAGTTTAGAGCCAATGAAACCAGGATTCGCGGCCTTAAATGACTTCAAAGTTTTCTCATAGATTCGAGCAGTGTCAATGTTTGTATAAACCGTGTTGTCCATGTCATAGAGCTGAAAATAAATTAAAAATGAATTAGGGATAAATCGGCTTTAAGAATTAAGTCAAATTTACATACGATTGGCAAAGTTGTCCGGAATTCCAGATACATTACTCCATCAGCGTAGAATTCCGTCAGAGCCTGATAGTAATACTCAGCCCAAACAGGTGCATAGAACAACAATCCTCCGAGCAATCCGAAGATGTGCACGAAATCTTCCCAAGCAGCGTTGACATCGTCATACTTCTCCGTTGGGTACAGTGATAGCCTGTTTCTCAAATATTCATCGAACTTCTTAGCTCCACGTTCTTCGCGGACCTTTGAAGTCAACTCCCATTTACACTGGCTCCTCAAAGCTGGACGAGTTTTGGAAAACATAAACTCCTTTGCGTCTGTATCACTATCACTGCATAGCCAAAGGTCTGCCTTGTAAGTCAGATTCACCAAATAATCAGTACTGCAGAGGGCTGTGTCGTGAGCATGCAAGACCGCTCCCTTTGGCATTGCTTCCAGCAGTCTGAATAGCTCCGATTGACGAATTTTCTCGATGACACTAAAAAAATGTTGAGATGGATTGAAGAGATGTGGAACTCGAAGACCTTCATCGAATTCCTTCACTTTTGCCGCCATGATGATCTTATTAGCCAGCACCTCATCGGCGTTAAGTTTGATCTTCGATCCGAAGCCACGTGATTCTTCATTCTCTACGAGTTTGCTTCGAAGTTTCTTGTATTCTTCCAGAGATGGTCGTTTTGAAGACTGATTGGGGCTTCGTTGAATTAAAGTTGGCTGGCCAAGTCCATGACTGTGATAGACTGATCTTTTAGCATTTTTCAGAGAAGTGCTTACATTGTAAGGAGTTCCCGACACGAGGGCAATAAACACGCAGGCAACGGCGATCAGAAGCGTACAATTCATCCTGAGAGACTATTCGGTGGAAAGTCAATAATTTCGAATAGAGTTTCAGAATGTTGTGGCGTTTTTATCTGAAATTTTATATAAACTTTCATCAATAACCATACTCGAACATACATAGAGTTAATCTAGTTTTGATCTTAGTGATAAGATAAACGTAAACTATTAAAAATGATAAGTAAATTATAAATCAGAGTGTGGACTATCAAAAATAATATAATAATACATCGGTAAATGTATATTTACCGCAAATATAAATTGATTAAGTTTTTTTATCACTTAATTAAGCCAGAAACAGAAGGGGAGCTACTTCTCGATGTCAAAAAGCGCATTTAAAAACAATTACCTACCTGATGTTTTGATTGTTTTATAAAAGTTAAAATGTAATCCATTGCTAGTTAATTGTGGTTTTTGTGTATAAAGTCTAGACAATGATTAATTTTCCAAGTGTAAGTACTTAAAAATATTCAATATTTCATTTTGATTGATAGAATAATAGAATTTTTGAATTAAATAACTTTATTATCTAAAATATGCATCATTACTCGTTCTCGTATCTAAAGTGTCACTTGAGGTTTTCTGTGATTAACAGATAATGATTTATTTTAAATAATGATTGTTTTTATATTGAAATATCTTGCATGCATATCTATAGTAAAATTGTACATTGCACTTGTTTAATATGAAAATGTCAACTAGGAATAGTTCGAAAATATTATTTTGTTTTATTTCGAACTTCGGCAAGTATTTTTGACAGCAAAACGTTTTAATTTTTTGAAGGATATTTTGAACATTACATACAGAGTAGAGAACACAGCACCTTGAGCGACTAGACTTTGTAAGGTGATAACAAGACAAGACATTAATACAAGACAGAAGGACAGAAGAGAGAGAGCAACAGACCGAAAGAACACATGAAAACAGCACGCGGTAGATTTCGAGACGGTCCTCCATCTGTCTACAAACCACGCTCACTGAAGCTGGATTTCGGTGATCGATGGGAACCGAAGCTTTATCAGTGACTGGGCCGTTGCCTATATTTTGAACAAAAATAGATTGTATTTCTAATTAATGAACAATTCGAGTTTAATTGACAATTAATAGATTTCAAACAGAAAACGAACAGAAAATAGAATTGAAATAAGTGAATGGATAAGAAGGCGAATGCGAAATCAAATATGATTAAGAAATCCGGAAAATAATAATACTGCAATACAAATTTGAGTGTAAGAATGACTGGTTTTCTCGTTAAATGTAACCCTTGAAATTTGTTGGAAATATTGACAAAAATAGAAAAAAAAGGCTGGGATGCGACCCACACTGATAACTTCCCATCCCGTGTGTCGATTTGTCTTGCTTAAAAGTTTGTCTATATGTAGTCGTATCAATTTTAACCAAATTTGCGTACTATTTCTTGTAGATTTTATTTTTTTATGAATAAACGGACTGTTTGATTTTTATAAAACAAAGTACTAAATATCGAAAACAATATTTTCTGTGAAATAAAAGAGTTTGAAGACAATATTTTTAATTTTTGAAAAGCTTTTTTAGTCGTAAGTAAATTTTAACTAATTTCTAGTATTGTGTTTTTGTTAGGTTTTATTTTTTGTACAAAACTCTCAATTCGATTTTTTAAACATTTTACTAAATGTTGACAACAGTATTTTTTAAAAAATAAATGTAGTTTGAAGCCAATATCTCAATATTTTTGAAAGATATTTGAGTCAAAAGTCAAATTTTAACAACTTTTATTCTTTTTTGGGTAGGTTTTTATTTTTTTATAATAAAAAACTGTCAATTCGATTTTTCTCAAAATCTTACCAGTTGTTAAAAAAGTTATTTTTCGTTGCACAGAACTGGTTTGGAGATAAAATCATTTTGTATTAGTAAAATTATTTCTCCTTTAAGTGTTTATCCATATTTAAATTATTTGTAAAAATAATGCCAAGGTGTATTCTTGCACACATTTAATATTTTCGCAATTATAGCTCCATTTTTCATTTGAAGCATTATGTCCATCACCACTTTTATCAACCATAACCTTGGATTTATCTATATTCACTATTAAATTCCATAGCTGTCAATGCTGGTAAACTCTGTTATTCATGAGCTGTAGAGTTTCCGGTGATTGCAAAAACATGACTTTATCATCTGCGAACAGAAGTACCTTAATCCGCATCCCTGCGAAATCCACTCCACCCAGCAGGTAGTCTAAAAGGCCATCAATGAGTAATGCAAACAAGGTAGGGCTTAATTTACAACCTTGTCTTACTTCCGATGAGTTTTTAAACCAGTCTGAGAGTTCTGCACCTGTCCACACATCCACCCTCTTTTCTCCATAAAGGTGCTCAAGGACGCGACTAAACATCAACAATATCCCAAGACTATACAGACTGCTTTAAAATCGAAAAAAATACATACAGATTTTTCCTTTGTTTCAAGAAATTCTCTGCCAACCTCCTGAATATAAAAACATTATCTATTACTGAATATCCTGGTCTAAATCCAGCCTGGAACTCCCTCAGCATTTTTTATTTATTTTTTACAGTTGGGTCGGACTCTCTTAAAATTATAGAAAATCAAAACAAAACAAATGTTTATTCCACAACATTTTTGTAGTGGTATGTCTCACTAGAATTTTCCAAAAATATTTTTTAAATGGTCCCCTTCAATATTCCCAAATGATTAAGGCTGGGAAAACCCCTCTTGAATTGCAGTTTTAAAAATATTACAAAACTATATCAGTTTTTTCTACTATACAAAATTTAAACAGCGTGTATTTCAAAACTTAATTTTTTAGTTCATTGGAGTAATAGCTTAGATAATTTTCAGTCAATTGAATTAAAAATTTTTAACAAAATTTTGTCAATTTTTTCGAACGTTTTACATATTTTTTTTATTTTTTTTTAAATTTATTGCATCATCATTATTAATAAATTACAGGTGGAATTACATACATAGGTCATGGCAAAAACATTTCAGATACATTAATTCAAAGAAATCATTAGTGGAAGTCACTGATATGATTTTTAAAATTCCATTTCTATAATTTCTATATTTCGAAAAAAAAATCCATCTAATTATTTCAAATTGGAACTGGACCACTTTGAACTTTTTCTGTAATATTGCCGTTAAACAAAATTTCAGTGCCAAAACATAAAATAGGGGCCTATTTAATAAAATTGAAAATTGCGACAGGTTACAGGTGGAGAAATTGGTAATTTACAACTTTTTAACAATTGCCAAAATCGCTTCCATAAACAATTTGAAAATTTTGAAGAATAGTAGTAAAATACAAAACAATTGTCATCTTTTCTTTCATAAAGAAATATTTCTCCACAATTGTCAGGAATTTGAACTGCAACAGAAAACTCAATTATAGTGGAGTGATAAGTGAATGTGAGTTGGGTCTACGTGTTATACCTGACCGGTGCTCTTGGAATTTTAAACATATTATAAATAATGATTTCGGATAGGTTATTGGAAAACAATTTATGGGAGCAATTTTTAAAATACTTATTTTGAGAATGTTGTCCATTTTTTAAGTGTGGATTTTTATTATGTTTTATGCATTCACTTTTTAATAATAAAACACAATTTTGCAAATTGTGAAATTTTAAAATTTAAAGAGTGGCGTTCTGATTTTTCCAACATCAAAAAATTTGGTAAAGAAAAGTTGAAAATGCAACGGTTTTGTTCCATTTTTCATCGTTTTTTGATCATAACACATTTCAGGATTATGCAACTAATTTGTCATGACAAACTTGTCATTGTATTTTTCTGGCAAACTTGTCATCTGTCAATGTTGTATAAAAAAATGTTTTGTTAGACAAGTTAGACAAATTTGAAGAATTGTCAACTGTGAATTTTTATGAAATTGTGCACAAATATATCTACAAAAAATTTTGTAAAAAAATCAACTCTTTCAAACATTTTGAGTCAGTAACTTCAAATTAAAGAATAATTACAACATTGGTAAAATTTTTATTGGCTTAATCATTGTTTTTTTTTCATTTTCCCAAATATTACCCTAATTTTTTAAATCAGTCCTCATAAGAAAACAAAACTCAATATCAATAAATTTTAAACTAAATGTTTAGTATCACATTCTTTACCAGCTTCTTCAATAAAATTCGATATTTTTTCCCATACTTCAAAGTTACGACTTAACCATAATATTACTCATATTTTTTTTCATTATTTTCGATGAAATGAAAAATAAAAATTATTAAGTTCCCCATCATTAACTCACTGTACTTCAATCAACGAAGTGTTATTACATTAGCGAGATTAAATAAATGAGATATAGGCAAAACTTCATGTTCTCTCTAAAAAAATCATTATAACACAAAAATTGGAGACCAGCGCACTGGGAGACCTACTTATTGCATACACCACCGTATTATACATTATCACACGTTACACGAAGGACAACTTGACACAAGGACAACACAAAAAAAAATGTTAATATTCGTATCTAACCTATGAAAGGCAAAAAAAAGAAAAGAGCGAACTAGGATTCTATACTATACACAATCTAAATGCAAATGCTAACGGAATGTAATATCCTGCCACACCTACCGCCACATTACATTATAGCCGTGTTCTATCGTCATCGTCAAGAATTACCTCTCTCTCTGAAAGATATCTTTCCTTATAGTTCGTTTCGTTTACGTTTACGTTTTCATTCTACTTGCCCAGCTTTGGTCCTGTTGACTTAACTCTACACCCACCTCCCCTCCTCTTTTCTTCTTCCATGTAACATTTCTTCGAGTGTGATTACTTTCCTGTAACATATCAAAAGAAGTGCAAGAAAAGATGCAACGTTAAATGGTTGAACATCCTTTCCCAACGACAATCCCCACTACCACACCCCAAAACCCCCCTCAATAAAGATAACATAAGCATATACGCAGAAATTTCTCATTTAAAATTGTTTGTGTGTTTCTATGGGTTTCAGGACTAAATTAAAATGAAGTAAAATGTGTATAACCTGAAACTTCTCACGTAGAAGATCTTCAGGATGAGAAAATATGATTTTTGCAAACGTTGGTGATTCTAATGAAAAACGACAACAGCAAGAAAATAAAAGAGCAAAGACAAGAAAAAAAGTAAAGAAAGAAGACTCAAAAAAGGACTTCTTTTCCATCATCAATCGGTATCGATATACATGCCTATATAGAGAAGATCCTTCGATTTCCTGGGCCTGTATCTATGCCTGTGTCTGTGCCTAGGCCAGAGCCTGGAATACATATGTATGAATTCAATCCTGAAGACAAAAATGAGCATCAATATAATCAGAAAAGGATAGAATACTCGTAGGTAGGTTAAGCGAAAAATACAATTTCCGTTAAATGGACACTTGAACGCCGGAAATTTGCCTATCCGTTCACCCGTTCAACCATAGGGTTAACACCGGAAAATGCAGATATCAATCTTAACGTTCGATTTCTTGGAAAACAGGACATACACAATTTTCTATAGATACATATAAATGGTGTATGTTATATATAAAACACAGGACGACAAGAAAAACGTTTAAGGGACATGCAGACAAAAAAAAATAAACAAAAACAGAAGAAAAAAAAAATGTTAAAATGGGTGTTTTTTTGATTTTTTAAGATTCAATCGTTATTATGTCCTAACCAGAGTTGCCAATAGGGTGACAATCGAGGGTGAAACATTTTGTTGATAAAATGCGTAGATAAGACTGGTCAGCAAAGTGTATCTCTCGTCAATCGAAATTCACCTTTCTCCTCCCTCTATGAAGTTTTCTTTATTTCAAATTGGAAAAAAAACTCAAGCCTTTCATAAGCTTTCTAAATTCACAACGTTTCTTTTTCAATAAAACTCTTGGTGTTTTTAAAAAGATAAAATCCCTTAATAGAACATTTAATTGAAAGTTTTTATAAATCACATAAATCTTAAAGAAACACTAAACCCTTTATTCTAAAACGGTCTTGAAAGAAAAAGATAAAACAGTTGGAACGTAATTTTTGTTTTTGGAACTGTCCACTAAATAAGGCTATCATACCAATTTTTTGAAGCATATTGAAAGCGGGTATTTTTAAAATTACAAAAGATAAAAATACTTCGAAATAAACACTTTTTAAAATATTTTAAAAACCATGAAATCCTTACATTCAAGGTCTCCCAAAAATGCACACAGATTCAAATGACCATCATCATCAATCATTATCCGCATCTTAATAACTAAAACATTTGATAAATCTTAAGATTGTTCTTACAAAACTACAATAGTGATTTTAAGAGAGAACATTGGTATTTTATAAAAATAGAGATAATGTGTACAGTATAAGGAAGTTAAGCTAAAAAATTAAATCAAAACACATTTTCAAAAGAAACAAGATAAAAACAAATTCAAATTCATTGACAGTATTAATTGAATAAAACTATTAAACAATATAACTCAACAAAACTTCGATTTCAATATGATCGAAATCAAGAAGCCAAAGTTTTCCTTTTTTCAAAAAGGCAAGTAGAGTTAGTAGCGTGCGTATGCAAGCTGGAAGGCGGTTATACAATTTGCAGGAGACAACATGATACTAGTTTCTAAAGCTTGTAGCACGAAAAGAAGGAATGGCAACTAAGGATTGGTAATTACTGCGTAAGATATAGCCTTCACATATTGGACTCTGCAAGTACCCGCTTCAAATAAAGAAAATCTTGAGAACCTTGTAATAAAATAACTGTCTGACAGGCAAAATCTTTATACGCCTAAAAAATTTAATGGAATGAGAAAGACGGGATTGATAACCTTGGAGTTACTCAGACAGCTGTCGAGTTTGACCTTTTGTTCCCTGTTTTTCAGATAAGATGCAAAACACTCATATATAAATCCACGGAAGACCGCATAATATAATTTTTTCAAAAGAATATTGTGGTCTACCATATCAAGGGCTTTCGTAATATCCACAAAAAGTACACTACAAAACCTTCAATCATCCAGTCCTTTATGAATAAAATAGCAAAAATCCAACAAAGCATCCTCAGTAGAGAGCCCAGTCCTAAACCCAAACTGTTTGGAACTAAGAAATTTAGAATTTTTGAGAAAGTTCAAAGCCCTACATTTAATTACTTTACTCCCTTTTTAAACAGGGATATCACAATGGCGCGGCGTGTTTAATTTCATCAGGAAAGATTCCAGAGAAAATGCTAAAATTAAAAATATACGTCAAAATATCCACAATATTCAAAGCAATTTTCTTTAACATAATGTTTTAAATACCATTATTACCAAAAGATTTGGAGTTATTCAGAGAGTTATTGGCTTTTAATATCTCACGACCAGATATTGATTCGAAGCAAAAACTATTTATTTGAAAAGACGAAACTAGAGAGCTGGAACCAGTACAATAATATCCTAGAAAAGGGGTGCTTCTCGAAAATGATCAAGTAAGATACTAATGTTTTAGGTCGAAAATAAAGCTTTCTCAAATAATCTTTCAACTAATTATCAAGCAGTGGCTTCTTTTTTTCCATAGCATAATATTTTAAAATAGAATTGTTTTACCTGTAAAAAGCTAAATTTTACCGACCATGATAATAGATAAATTGGTGGTGTATTAGTGATCTGATGATTTATCCCACCAACAAATTTAATCAACATTTAGATTTTTTTAAAGAAAGTCAGATTAGTGCCCTTGATATTTCTAAAGCTGTCTTATGGATAATGATTGCATTTGGCATTGAAGAATCTTTTCAAACCTGATACCTACAAAAAAAGAGGCTGGGATGCGACCCACACTGACAACTTCCCATCCCGTCTGTCGATTTGTCTTGCTTAAAAGTTTATCTATATGTACTCGTATCAATTTTTACCAAATTTGCGTACTATTTTTTGTAGATTTTATTTTTTATGAAAAACCGGACTGTTGGATTTTTATATACAAATTTACTGAATATCGAAAACAATATTTTCTGTGAAATAAAATAAGTTTGAAGCCAATATTTTTAATTTGTGAAAAGCTATTTGAGTCGAAAGTAAATTTTTACCAAGTTTAAGTATTGTTTTTTTTAGAGTTTTATTTTTTGTAAAAAAAAACTGTCAATTCGATTTTTTTCAAAATTTTATTGAATGTTGAGAACAATATTTCTTATAAGATAAAATTAGTTTAAAGCCAATATTTCAAATTTTTGAAAAGATATTTGAGTCGAAAATCTATTTTTTCCAACTTTTATTAATTTTTTTTGATTTTTCTTAAAATTTTATCAGATTTGACATTATTATTCGTTGCACAAAATTGTTTTGGAGATGAAATCATATTTTAGTCTTAAAATTTTGGAGGTGACAAATTTTATTTTTCAGTTTTTTCGATTTATAAAAAAACCGTTAAATAGAATTTTTCCAAAAAATATACTTGTTTGGTATCACATTACAGTTTATTATATAAAATTTAATTCAAGTCTCTAGCGATTTTTGTTGGTAAGATATTTATGGTTAACCAAAATTTTCACCTTTTTTTCAAACTGCTTTGGTAAAAAAAAACCACCCACACAATTGTCTTGAGAGCCCTTTCTGCATCTTTGTTCCTTATTATCTGTATAACATTTATTTGAAATCGATATTTCTTCTAGTTCTTGAGCTATGGAGGGCGAAAAAAACGTCGCAACTCTAAGGACCTTGAAACGTCGAGAAATGTCAAAATTTCCAGTTTGACAAATCGGACCCATTACAATAACTTCCTATGGGAAGTTAAAAAAGAATTGGGTACTCTTACTATGGTGGGTCTATATGGGTTAGTCTAAAACAGTTGGATAAACAATATTTTTAGTTTTTCCATTTCGAGCATGAATAAATAAACAGTTGGGTATACCGAACAGGCAACATAAAGTTGGCCATATGAAAAACATGATTCCTCCAAATTGATACCACAAACGTGAAGTGTTTGCCCTTGAGCCTTATTTATGAACATCGTAAAGGATATTGTAATCTTGAATTCAAATGGCATATCAGTTGGAATCAGAGGAATACACGGTATCAAAAAACCTTATCCTTTTGATTTACCAGTTAAGATTGTAGCTTCAATCAAATTTGGCAATAACTTTTTCACTGCCAATCTGGTGCCATTACACAGTTTTGGTGGATTAATGTTTCGCAATAATATAATCAAAGAACCAATTTTCAGATTCAAGCAATGCTTTGGTATACCAGCCGGTTCCAATAAATTAAAAAATTCAATTGGTTAATTCATTACCTCATCTTGATTCATAACACTGTCAATTGATTTATATGTCGTGACGACACCTAGCAATTTCGATTGAATTTAGAAATTAATGACATTGATATGAATGTTTTTCGGTGCTAAAATGGTGCGGGTGCGTTCTCTCAACCAATCTATAGATTGCGCAATTGTATACAAAAATTGTTCGGTAAAGTGATCAATCCGTTGGTACTGTCGGTTGGTATTTTGCCATCACCAATTTCTAACAACAGGTGTTTATTTCATCATTAGGAATTTATCGAGGAATGACAGGAAATGCAGCAGCAAATCCCGAAGATGCAAGTGCTAATTCAGTTTTCTATTCCGATCAAATAGTCGCTAAAATCAATGGCTTCGTTCTACATTTCCAAGGTAATCAACAAATCGGGATTTCTTGAAGTATTTGTACAAATTGTTTGTATATGGGAGTATAAAAAGATGTTGATTTTACACCTTTTCAAGATATTGTTTTAAATTTTCTCTACGTACAAACCTTCTCTGCACTTCCACGAATAATTCAAGACCAAAATTAGCCAAATCGGCAAAGGCATTGTTGAATTATAAAATTACAACGAAAAGTGGCATTGATATCTATATATATATAATTTTAAATTGAAAAAATTAATTAATTTAAGTGAATAATCGAGTTTTAAATAAGTTTCTGGACATTGATATATCTAAACTAGAATAAAACATATTAAATAAATTACAACTTGCGGAAATCAGTTCACGTTGTCAATATAGCGTATGATGGGAATCAATTGACAAGAGCGGTCTGGCTCTTAAGGAAATTGAAGGAGCATACAGATGCAAGCAGTTAAGCAAAGTCTCACAATCAATAGTTGAAGGCATAATTTCACGAATAAAGCAATATGCATTTCGTATTATAAGAATTATGGAAACCTTCTATATTGTTTTCAAAAATATTTCGAAGAGCAAATCTGAGCATTTTTTTAGAACATTTTCATTTCTATTCTATTTTATTAATCTCAGTTGTAGAGCTGAAAACGACACAGTTATATTCAAGAACAGGAAGCACAATACTGCATTCTAAAGATTTAATAGTGTAAGGGTTCTTAAATTCCAATGAGTTTCTTTCGACGAATCCAAGTAAAAAATTTGCTTTGAATACAGTATAATAAGTATGTAAGTTAAATTTCAATTAAAATCAAAAATAACGCCCAAGTCTTTGAACTTTTTAACTACTTGTAATGGTAAATTATTCAATGAATAGTTTGGAATAATACTTAACAAAGTTCTATTGTAGGCCAACTTGTCAACATTTAACAACAAAATCATTTGACTTGCGCCAATCAACAAATGAATTTAGATCATTTTGAATCAGAAGACAATAATTTAAATTAGAAATTCGAGCAAAGAACTTTATGTCATCCGCATACATAAGGCAATGAGAATTTGTATGAACATTTGGAAGATCATTAATAAAAAGTAAGAATAATAAAGGACCCATATGACTACCTTCTGGGACACCAGAAGAGAATGTGTAAATTAACCCTACTAAAGACTTTTATAATGTCTGTATAAATCACTTGTTTGTTTTTTTGTCCAGAGTATTAATGACAAAATTTGTGAATTCTACTAGATTAGGATTAGTAGACCTGCCTTTCAAAAAACCATATTGATATTTACGTAATGTTGCTTTATGATATATTTAAATTTATCTTGGTCAAGGCTATCTAAAAGCTTTGGAACAACGTTACTAAGTTTTTGGTCTAGATTTAGAAATCGGATTAATAATAGAGACTTTCCACTCATTCAGGAAAATAAAATTGGATATAGATTCATTGAACTTGCACAATGACGAAAAACAATAGAGAAAAATCCGTATATATCTACAGTTTTTTTATGTTTAAGTTTAAGCAAAGCATCTTCAATATCAGTTAAGTCAAATGATTTACTTAAACAATCAAAAATAGATGGCAAGGAATTAATATATTGATAATTTATTGTTGAAGATGTAAAAGATGTAATACTTTCAAAAAACTGTCCAAAAAAATCATTTTCGGATCACTAGTTTTATTATTACCAAAAAACATAGTTGTTGGAGATCCAGTAGAACTTCGTGTTGGAGATTGCTTGAGATATTACTTTCAACAAAATGAATAAAATTACAATAAAGAAATTTTGAAAGAAAAACAAACTCTTTGTTTAGACGAGAAAAAACTGCATAAGAATCATCTTTAAATTTTTTAAATTACCCCAAATAATCAAATGATTTATAAAATTATGCAGAATATCAAAAAAAATTTAAAAGCTTTTTCTTTAAAAAAAAATCACACGGCAACACTGCGCCTAATGCAATCACCCCACACTCACGTTTACTCCATAATATTGACTTGTTATTAAAATTAAGTGGAAACTGGAATTTATATTAGTGATGTGTTCCACTGTTTGCATAAATCTTAATCCTTGTTTGAAGAAGGAAATCGAAATACCGCCCTCGCTGTCGCTGGTTGCTGATGAAAGTTCCCTGAAAACTGTTCTTTTTTTCCCTTTAAAAAAGCTTCTAATAGTCAATTGACCATCATCTGCAAGAAGAGGTTATGTGAGTCAAGGGGAATATTTTGAGGGCATCTTATAATCTGCTTTTATTGCACTAGACGATATTATATTAAACTTATCAGCTGACGGTGACCTCGTTATTATGTTGATATTGGTTTTTCATCAAAAATTTGTTGGTTTATGGTTGATTTGATTTACTTTTTTTGTATTTTTGTTTGTTTTTGAGAAGAAGTAAAAGTCTTAAGTGGTATTTTAGGCTTTTGCTTTTGATCGATTTTATAAAGTATGTGAGTTAAGTCGTTATATCGAGCTGAAGATTTTTATCGATTAATAAGTATAAAACCACACAACCAAAACCAAACACTTATTTGGGGTGATAAATCCTTGAAATGTTTTTCTTCGTTTTCTTTTTTTATTAACACAAGGATAAGAGGCATCATAATCTGGGGATAAGTATCTGTTCTTATGTTTTCTTTTTTAATAAACACAAATATTTTGGTTTAAGATGCATTAGTTGTGATTGGAAATGGTATAATGCCACAAGATGTGCAAACACTCTTGAGCTATGGGTTAAACTCAGCTAATCCACTGAAATTGGTAGGTTTAAATCATAAACCGCAAAAGTCATGGGGAATATTATTATTACATTATAAACAAAAAAAGTTGATGATTATGTGTGCTAGAAAGATGGTACAGTTCATAACTCTTAAACATGAGTTAAGGAAAGGAAAAAGAAGTTTTTTTTTAAACCCCTATTTAACAATATCACTTAAAAATCAAAGTATTCCTGGCAGTAAAGTTCAAACAATTAACAATGTTTTTGACTCATAGGAAAACAGTCAAATTTAGTTTTTTTTTTGTATTTTTTTTTTTTTAATTTTATGATTTAAATTGATAATATGGATAGTTTCGATGAATTTGTGAGTCTTAATGTATTTACAAAAATTTGAATATCCCTTATTTGGACTACAACATTTTTAGAGAAATGATTTGAATCAAAGGCCCGTAAATACTAGAAGTTCTCTCATTGAATCTCACTATCAGGTAATAAGTTTTGGCACTTTGTGTTCTATTGTAGCTTTTAATACTTTAGATACATGAATAACAAATAAAACTTTAAAGGCTCCAATAGATAACCGTTCAGGAAGGCAACAAGCGTACAATTCATCGGGAAGACCTCTCAATTTGTCAGACTTTAAAAATGATACCAATTCACGAGTAAGTACATACATATACATACATATATTTTAATAAACAAGATATTTACATATAAATTATTATATGCCTTTAAAATGTCACTTTCAGTATTTAACTAACAACACTAATAATAGTATGAGCTATGGACCCTCAGATTCATATTTTCCGCAAAGGGCTTTAACTCCAAGTTGTCCAAGGGTATGACATTTTACATAATATTTGTTTCTTAATTTTGTATTATATCGAGCCCTTTACGCCAATTTATCGTAAGCTCCAAAATAAATTGTATCGTTAGCGGCAAATCAGAAGCTTACTGATGGTCCTTGAAACTACTTTTAACCTAAGTTTGTATCGGAAAGCTTAGACATGACAACAGCCTTTAAAGGCTTATGTGTTACTATCAAATTTTAATATTTCAGTTTACGTTTTTATTGAAAATATCCCTTACGATAAAATGGTGGAAGGGTTTTGGTATGCTCTAAATTTCTGTTATTTTTTGAAAATAATTGTTCTACTTCTTTTCATTGTTATTTTAAATTAAAATCCTTCATTGAAACAAAAAAAAACAAATACCTGAAGTTCATTGTTATCCTAAATAACTAGAATCGCTCCTTAAAGAGAAACTTTTTCTTCAAGTGAAATAAACATTTGTCATTATAACTTCATTGAAAGTCAAACTCCAATTTTACAATTACATTTACAATTACAATTACAATTTTTATTCACTATCCTTTTTTGCACAAGAAAGGATTAACTTTATTTTTTAAGAATTTGGTAAAAGAAAATGTGTAGTGAATTATACCTTATTAAAGAAAAGCTTTTAATACTTTACATGAATAACAAATAAAACTTTCAAGGCTCCAATAGATAACCGTTCAGAAAGGCAACAAGCGTACAATTCATCGGGGAGACCTCTCAATTTATCAGACTTTAAAAATGATACGAATTTAGGAGTAAGTACATATATTTCAAGAAACAATATATTTATAAATTATTATTATGTAAACCTTATTAAAAGAAAAGCTTTTAATACTATACATGAATAACAAATACAACTTAATAGGCTCCAATAGATAACCGTCCAGGAAGGCAACAAGCGTACAATTCATCGGGGAGACCTCTTAATTTATCAGACTTTAAAAATGATACGAATTTAAGAGTAAGTACATATATTTCAAGAAACAAGATATTTATAAATTATTATGTTTCTGTAAAATTTCACTTTTAGTATTTAACTTACAACTCTAGTAATAATATGAGCTATGGACCCTCAGATTCATGGTTTCCGCAAAGGGCTTTAACTCCAAGTTGTCCAAGGGTATGACGTTTCTTAATTTTGTATTATATCGAGCCCTTTACGCCAATTTATCGAAAAATAAATTGAATCGTTGACGGCAAATCAGAAGCTTACTGATGGTCCTTGAAACTACTCATAACCTAAGTTAGCATTAGCTTAGCTTAGCTTTATGTGTAATATCAAATTTTAATATTTTAGTTTACGTTTTTATTGAAAATATCTCTTTCGATAAAATGGTGGAAGGGTTTTGATAGCCTCTAAAAAACTGTGATTTTTTGAAAATTACTGCACTAAATCCTTTCATTGTTATTTTAAATTAAAATTCCTCATTGAAACAAAAAAAGACAGATACCTGAAGTTCCTTGTTATCTTAAAGAATAACAATCGCTCCTTGCTGGTATAGAACTATGCACTTAAGGAGAAACTTTTTCTTCAAGTAAAATAAACATTTGTCATGATAACTTCATTGAAAGTCAAACTCCAATTTTACAATTACAATACAATTTTTATTCTTTAGCATTTTTTACTCAAGAAAGGATTTACTTTATTTTTTAAGAATTTGGTAAAAGAAAAATTTGTAGTGTATTGTACCTTATTAAAAGAAAAATGTTCAATACTTTACATGAATAACAAATAAAACTTTAAAGGCTCCAATAGATAACCGTCCAGGAAGGGAACAAGCGTACAATTCATCGGGGAGACCTCTCAATTTATCAGACTTTAAAAATGATACGAATTTAGGAGTAAGTACATATATTTCAAGAAACAATATATCTGTGCTTTAAAAGTAAAACATATTATGTCGATTTTGTACACTTTGTAGCAGAGCAATTTCAAATTTTAAATTGTTCTCTAAAATAAATTAGGTGTTGCAAATAGAAGTCATTCTCGGCAAAATAAGGAAATATTATTTGAAGTTCTATTAAGAGTAATTTTGTTTAATAGATTGAAGGATTAGGTTAAGAAAAATATGCTTTTTTGACATAAGTCGTTTTACCAAATCAAATATGAGTACATTTTTAATCTTAAGTCACATAAGATATTTTTCCAATTCAACAATTAATTGTTTTGGAAACTTAAGTCCCCTCAAGTTTTTTTTTGCCAAACGTGCTTGAAGGAATTTGTGAACATAAGCTACATATTTATAAACTTTAACTTTTCATTTAAAATAGAAAACACACAAAAAGGGCCATTAGTCAAGGTGAATAATTTATTAAGACAAACAAAATAAATAAAATACTTTCAAAGCAAAGTTTGTATTGTTGTTAATACAATAAAGGATAATATTAAATGTATAAAAAATTATTCAAAGTAACTTAAAAGAAGAGTTTAACATAAAATTAGGCATAGCTAGTGCCTTTACAAAAAATTATGAAAGAGATCACAATGGCACATCAGATAGTTTTACGCTTGAAACACCACGACGCTTTAAATTTAATGCTTCAAATGGCTATTCTTCTGAGAGTGAAGTTTTGTACAAAAGAACTCCGAACTTCTTTTCATATCTCACCCATTTGATCTCTTGCCATAAGAACTTATTTCCACTTTCATCAACTTTTCGCCACAGAAATTTTTCTTTCGAAGTTCTGGAAAAGTCTAGGAATTTTTTTCTAGTCATTACATTTACTATGAAAGGCTTTTTGGTCCCTACTGTGCGAACGAATTGGTACCAGTCACGCGGATGGTGTATGTCCACGGATGTTAGTTTCTTCTTCCTTTCTATCGCTGCATGGTCGGTATCACATTCCATATGAGTGTGACCTGGTATCAAAAACTTATGATCAATAATTCGAATGCTTGATTTTGTTTGCATAAACACTAGGAACATCGTTGAAACAAAAGAGTTCTTCTTCTGACCTCCACAACAATCACTATAAAAGATTACCTCATTACAGGTTTCGGGTAAACTTTTAAGGTGCTCAAAAACACAAGAAGCAATTTCGTTGCCACCACGACGTCCATCGCCCTCATGCCACATAAAACAGAAAGGCTGATTCGTTGCGCCATCGTGAACCGTTAAATTGAATGTCCATAGCTGCCTTTTGTAAAACGAAAAATGTATCCTCAGGAAGGGACTGGGAAGGCACTGTTGCATGTCAAAATTAAATACTTTTTTACTTATGTCATTATGACAACGAATTTTGTCCTGTTTTTTAGTTTCGTATGCCAGATCAGCATGTTCTTGGTGCATTTTCAATTCCCTTTCGAATTGTTCTTTTTCATTTTCGCTGCTGATTTTTAATTTCATGTGCAGGATTTCACACTAATTACAAGTATCGAGCTGTGGTTTTTTAAATTTAATGTTCATAGTCTTAAAAATTTTGGAGTATGTAGTAAGGGATACCGTTGTGCCATATTTGTCAGTAAATAACCGATACATGTGAGAAATACTTAAATCGGCATGGAAGTACTTTTGCGCTGATTGCTTTCTAGTGTAGTGTGATTCATATGCTGGAAAACTTTGTATATGGGTGCGTATTTCCATTTCTGTAGCATCATTAAGCTTATTTGGAGAAGTTTTTCGACCTCGTTTGTTTTGGGAGACTCTAGTTTTTTCTTTACCACTGTTTTGATAAACTGTTCTGTTTCACATAACGTGAAACGAAAACATTTTTGACAGACCTGTATCCTTTGGCCACCAACTTCCAAAAAAAATGTGTTCACATGCGTCCTAGTCCGCAAATGCGTTGTCGTATTTCTCCGTGTTTTTTTCTCTGAAAGTATTATCAGCCCAGCGGCAAATGCTGCTCTCAAATTATAGTTGCCTAGCTTCCAATACTGTTCAAATATATTTCTTTGAACTTCTGGTGAAATATTTTCTTTGCACTTCATGCGACAATTCTCCAATTTCTTAACCTCCTTCTTTACTATAAATTTACCTGAACTATTGAAGTATTCTTGTCCAGTATTTCGTTTTAACTTCCTTATCCCATGATTGACATTTTGACCCCTTAGATTTTCTTCAAAAAGTTGTATTGCACGTTCTGTTTCTTCACTCAATTCACTATCACTATTCAAATGAAAGTCGGGATCAGTTAAGGCATCGTCAGAGTCAAAATCATTTCCTTGATCGGCCTCACTCTCGATGGAATCAACATTCAATAGATTCTCCAATTGCTTTTGAAATTCTCTGCTTGTACCTGGTAGATCGTTGGCGTGATTAAAATCAGATTCCTGTATTTCAACCAAAGTGTTCGAATCAACTAAGCTGTTTGGATCATCTAGAAGCAAACAAATGAAATTACATACATAAATTGAATAAATAAAATATTTTATTAATGAAAGAAATAAATGACTACTATTAAAGCAATAATATTACACCAAACTTACCTTTTTCAGCAGAACTCGACCCAGAAAATCCTTCTTTTTCAGGGCCCATGCGCTCATCACAACTTTCAGTACATTTTTCCATGGCTGTTTTATCATTTTGTTTATTTTTTTATGTTAAAGCTAGCATCAACATTTGATGTGCGCGCTTCATATTAAATTTAGTTTCACTGATAAATTTTTTAATTATAATGATCACACTTCTTCACTTTATAATTATTATTATAATCTTTTAGCTTTCTTTCACTTTTAAAATTTTGTTAAGAACCAAACTTTGCAATTTATTATACGTATTTTAGCACTTACGTTCCAATATGAACTTCACTTGCACGCGGTGAAACACTTTATGTCTACCTAAGGCCGTAACTTTGGGCAACTACAATTCGGTAAAATCGCTTAAGTTACATAAGTTGTTTATGATTTTTCAAAATTATCTCGCTATTTGAATAAAAAATTTGGTAAAACAACTTAAGTCGACCTAAGAACTACAAAACCATCACTTTTATGGAGGTAAAGAATCTTAGGTGCACGTAGGATTTTTTGCTCTAACGTCAATCAGGGAATTAATGCAGATATAAGATGTTTTACCGTAATATTTTCTACAAGATTTTCAAACATAAAAGAACTTAAGTCACAACAATTTGGCACATAAGTTCTTTTACCTTTTGAAGTATTAAACATAAGCTGTTTTACCTTATGCATGCGTTACAGTTGAAGACTTAAGCTAATTTACAATCGGTTATAACTGCCACATTTTTGAAATTATTTACACCCCAATTGGCTTAAAAAAAAAGAGCAAGAAACATAAATTTAAAATAACATTGAATAGCTTAAACAACTAAAGTCGACTTAAGTGTTTTACCTTTTAGCCACAGATATTTATAAATCATTATTATGTAAACCTTATTAAAAGAAAAGCTTTTAATACTTTACATGAATAACAAATAAAACTTTAAAGGCTCCACTAGATAACCGTTCAGGAAGGCAGCAAGCGTACAATTCATCGGGGAGACCTCTCAATTTGTCAGACTTTAAAAATGATACAAATTCAGAAGTAAGTATATATATTTCAATAAACAAGATATTTATAAATTATTATATGCCTTTAAAATGTCACTTTTAGTATTTTACTAACAACACTAATAACAGTATGAGCTATGGACCCTCAGATTCATGGTTTCCGCAAAGGGCTTTAACACCAAGTTGTCCAAGGGTATGACATTTTACATAATATCTGTTTCTTAATTTTGTATTATATCGAGCCCTTTACGCCAATTTATCGTAAAAATAAATTGAATCGTTAACGGCAAATCAGAAGCTTACTGATGGTCCTTGAAACTAACCTATGTTAGCTTTGGAAAGCTAAGACATGACAACAGCCTTTAAAGGTTTATGTGTTACTAGCAAATTTTAATATTTCAGTTTACCTTTTCATTGAAAATATCCCTTACGATAAAATGGTGCAAGGGTTTTGGTATGCTCTAAATTTCTGTGATTTTTTGATTTTCATTGTTATTTTAAATTAAAATTCCTCATTGAAACAAAAAAAAACAAATACCGGAAGTTCACTGCTATCCAAATAATTACAATCGCTCCTTGCTGATATAGAACTATACACTTAAAGAGAGACTTTTTCTTCAAGTGAAATAAACTTTTGTCATGATAACTCCATTGAGAGTAAAACTAGAATTTTACAATAACTACAATTACAATTACAATTACAATTTTTATTCATTAGCCTTTTTTCGCAAGAAACGATTAACTTTATTTTTTAAGAATTTGGTAAAAAAAATGTTTAGTGAATTGTACCTTATTAAAAGAAAAATGTTCAATACTTTACATGAATAACAAATACAACTTAATAGGCTCCAATAGATAACCGTCCAGGAAGGCAACAAGCGTACAATTCATCGGGGAGACCTCTTAATTTATCAGACTTTAAAAATGATACGAATTTAGGAGTAAGTACATATATTTCAAGAAACAATTTATTTATAAATTATTATGTTTCTGTAAAATTTCACTTTTAGTATTTAACTTACAACTCTAGTAATAATATGAGCTGTGGACCCTCAGATTCATGGTTTTCGCAAAGCGCTGAAAGTCCAAGTTGTCCAAGGGTATGATGTCTTAAATCAATATTTGTTTCTTAATTTTGTATTATATCGAGCACTTTTAGCCAATTTATCGTAAGTTTCAAAATAAATTATATCGTTAACATCAAATCAGAAGATTACTGATGGTCCTTGAAACCTTGGTGAAATAACCTTAGTTGGTATCGGAAAGCTTATACATGACAACAGCCTTTAAAGTCTTTATGTGTTATTATCAAATTTTAATATTTTAGTTTAACTTTTTATTGAAAATGTCCCTTACGATGAAATGGTGGAAGGGTTTTGATAGCCTCTAAAGTTCTGTGATTTTTTGAGTAAACTTGTTTTAAATTCTTTTATTGATATTTTAAAATTAAACTAGACTGGAATTCGGATAGACAATCAAAGATATTCAAATAATGAGGAACAGACCTGATCTGGGCCCTAACACATAATTTTTAATAAATTTATTTACTTATATGTTTTTTATATAGAAATTTTGACCACAAGTGAGAGGAATTTCGTATACTTCCTAAACCTTGTGCATCGCTCATTGAAACAAAAAAACAGATACCTATAGTTCCTCGTTATCCTAAAGTATTACAATCGTTCATTGCTGGATTAGACCTATGCACTTAAAGAGAAAATTTTTCTTCAAGTAAAATAAACATTTGTCATAATAACTTCATTGAAAGTCGAACTCCAAAATAATACTCTGTCGAGTATACGTATTTTTTATATTCTGGAAATCTAATTCATTATCCTTTTTTGCGAAAACATTATTGTGATTGCTTTCACACACACAGGTATGAAGATAAAGTTTATTTTTCAAGAATTTGGTAAAAATAAAGTTTTAGGGAATTGTACCTTATTAATATGTCTCTCACAACCTCTTAAAGAGTCATATGCTGCCTGCATTAAGCATTGAGCATTAAAAACCAGTGGCAACATTGTCTTGCAGCCATCAGAGAACGTCTGAAGTCGTTCACATACAACCTGATATGGCTTCAGACCAGTAAAGTCCACCAGTTGTCCTATATTGACTAACCCAGGAACTTCAAATCGATACCCACCATCTCTTAAACGATTTTAAACCGTTTATGGCAGCATCTATAGGGAAGAGCAGTACAAAGCAATGTTTAGTCTTGGCATCCCTGTCAAACTTATTCGTTTGTGCAGAATGAAGAAGGGGAATAAACGCTCCTCTTTCAAGGTTGAAAAAGATCTCACTGATGCAGTTGATGTCGAAAAAGACTTTAGATAAGACGACGCACTGTTATGGGACTTCTTCAACATCGTTCTGGAAAGAATTGTGCAAAAACTCAACCTTAAACAATAGAGACACAATTGACATAATTGGAAGGCCAAGAATATTCTGTCATCAAAAAAGAACATTGAATGACAATGTCTTATGGGCGAAAAAGTAACCATGAAAGGCTGTAACTTTGAGGTAGTTAAGGGCTTTGTCTACCTTGATACCTCTATAAATTCAGACAAGGACACCAGCGCTGAAATCAAATGAAGAATAACCCTTGCAAATCGCTGTTCATTTGGACTTGAGTAGGAAAGTCCTCTCTCGAGAGTCTTAAGTCACCATAATCCCGAATCTCATTTATGGTGCTGAAGCCTGGATGCTGTCAAAGAAAAATCATAACTAAGGTCCTGATTACCTGAAAATGGTTTGTCTACATAAACAAAATCTGACGCAAAGTAGTAATAGACCCATACAATATTTCTAGGCGTTAAGAGTTGGAATATTTTTTTAAGCATTCTAAACAATATTTTATAGGTTTTATTTTCTTACACTGTTGAAGTTATAGACTGCTCTCTTTATTCGAAAGAATTTGTGTTCTATTCTATAAAAATTACAATAACGCAAAACTTTAAAAATATATAACAAAAATAAAAATCCGGAAATACTACTTTGAAACTCTTTTTCTGATTTATTAAAGATTTTTCAACTAGAACAAATTGAGAGACTTAATAATTCAGTAACAATTCCTACTTTTCATCAAGAAAACCAGCTTTATCAAGAGGTAAGTTTTTTTTAAGTTATTCGTTACCTCTAATACAAGTTCGCCCTATAAAGATAGACCTTTGTTGACACAAGATTTTTATTCAGGAAAAAATACGTTATTCATCCTTTCTTATTTAAAATTTGTATTATATAAAATAGAATGGATTCATGCCTTATGATGATTCTGGAAGAACTTTTAACATAGAAGAATTCCAAACAAATAGCTCCAACAGCCTCCAGGTAATATTTTTAAATTTGAGAACAAATTAATTTGTCAAAAAACTTTAAGTTATATTTCCAGCACCCAAGTTACACCAATGCTTCTTCAATTCAGTGCATTAACAAATCGAATAGTAAGAGAAATAGAACTAATACTGCAGAAATTAGTAGATTAACTTCCCGTCATGTAAGCATCATCTAAAAAAATATTTCTTCATGCAACTTCTTCTTCTTTTAATTTCAGGTTCCAAGCCCAAAGGTGAAACTTGCAGAGGTAAGAATATTTTTAAACATTATTTACTTAAGTTAAATTAATTTTTAAAAACAAAACTTAAGTCCGGAGAAAAAGAAAACAAACCAACAACAATCCTTCAAAGTTTGGGATTAGAAAAATATTCCTACAAAAAATTCATTGAAGAACGAGGAAATAATCTATTCGAAACTTTGGTGAAAGACTCATATAATCCTGGAGTCATAGTCGATAGTGTAAACGGATTTGTTGATTTTAATAAATTAGCTTTTGATGCTATTTTTGACTGTGGATGTATTCCCGAAGAAATGGACGAAAAATCAGTTCCAATTTCATTGCTAGAAGCTTTTAACCTGAGAATTCAATATGAACAGGATTTACGAGATGATTTTGAAAAACACTCATCATTTTGTGCGAATATGTCAAAATGTGGAAACACAGTAAAACCACTTAAAGAAAATGAACATGTTTCATATCGGTTAGCTAGATAAGTTAAATTTTCTCCATCATAACAGAACTTATCCTATCCTAGAACTCATCGAGATGAAATTAAACTTGCAAGTACTATTGATATAGATATGATGTCAAAAGTCGGAAATTTTCCAGAAACGCCTCTCACCGAAGCAATACATTCACTTTTGAAAGCTGAGAAAATGAATAATTTCGATAAAAATGTGCATTTAGCTGAAGAAGCTATTCGTTCAGCTTCTGGTGGACAACAAGAATCAGTAGGTTTTTGATGATGATATATTACATTAAATTGTATTTAATAAATTTCTATAGGAAGCTTTAAAATCAACTTGTTCCTTTAAATTGGATCTTCAAAAGAATGAAACAAAAACAACAAACCCATCATTCGAAACACTAGCAATTATAAGCTACATTGGAACAACAAAGCCCAACAATGAATGAAAATATTATAAACGAAATTCCAATAAATTGATATTTTGTATATTGTTTTGTATGAAATGTTAATTGTGTTAAATGAAACTTTTGAACCGTAATAAAAAACAACAGCAACACCAAAAATTCATAAATCAAATCACGCACAATTTACACAAAATAATTGAATGTAAATTAAAATGGTACTCAATTCAAATGAATTGATTTTAAAAACCCCTCGCCTATCAGGAGGAGGGTTAGTAAAATAGAGTTTTTCATTTTTAAAATTTAATTAAAGGCGAAAATATTAACACAACAAGAATATGTACATCGAAACAAAGAGAATAAATTTAAATGAAAACAACAACAAAAAAACGACTACATCGCTACAAGTATTAAATTTATGTTAATTATTTTCTCGGTACATAATTATTATGTTAATGAGGTACATTTTATTTATTATAATAGTGTTTCAATTGCATTTTCTAAAACAGAGTCAGTTCAAAATATTAAATAACTGTTTATAGATATTTTTAAAATTTCAAATTGTGTGTTGAGCAAAGTGATTGATTTTAATGAGGATTTATGCAAAGTTATGCATTTTTGTTCATTTAATATGTGTCTGCGTTAGTTAAATGTTTTTCTAATGAAAATTTTATATAAAACGATTTGAAAAATTAAATATATATGTACATAGTTTATTATTAGATATCAATGAATTTTGTTGTTGTTTGTTGGTTTTGAATTAAAATTAATATGTGATAAAATGAAATGAGTATTAATAAATGTGATGGGGAAATTTGTATAAATTACAAAATTTGTTGGCCGTTAGAGCCAATTGATCAATTATCAAAATTAGACATTAAGTTATGCAGTGTGGTTTCAGAGGAATTAATATAAATTCAATAAACTTAATTTTATTTGAAAAATGCATTGAATGTTTAATTTATTATTTAAAGAAGAATTGAATTAAAACTATACAAAAATGGATTGTTTTCTTTATTAACTTTGAAAGATTTATTGGAAAAAGATTTGTCCAGACAATAAGATTTGTACTCTTTAGCTCCTTCAAAAAATGTCTTGGTTAAAAAATGTTTTAACCAAAAACAGAGACAACTTGAAGTTTAGTTCATGTTACTGAAATAGTTTGAGGTCTCTGATATTTTACTTTCGTAAATGTCGGAAAAGTTAACTATAAAAATGAATCAGTGGATAATTTATTTTAAATTTGGTGTTAGCTTCGAAAAATGCATTTAAAAAATCCCTTGAAGGCAAAACCAAAGTTATAGTGCCCAAAGGAGATAGTTGCAGGAAGATCAACAACTACTAATTTTTCTATTTTCACAAATTTCATATTGAATAATCTCGAGGAAGGACATCAAATTGATGTAATTTATACCTATTTTAATGAAGAAATTAAAAACTTTGGTTTTTATTCTAAGTTTTTGAAATGGTTGGAATCTTAATTCAAGGGTCGAGTTCAATTTGTTTGCATTGACGAAGTTCTCTCAATAACAAATTTGGTTTCATCTGGTGTGCCCAAAGGTAACCATCTTTGACCCCTACTTTTAATAATTTTTATAAATGGTTTACCTAGTATTTTCTTCAATTCTAGTCAACTTATTTTTACCGATGACTTAAAGTTTTTCCGTTGCATAAAATCTATTAATGGCTGTCATCTCTTACAAGACGATATTTCGAAATTATCCCAATGGTGCACGAAAAACCAATTATATTTAAATGTCGCTAAATGTCAATGCTTTTCTTTTTGCCGCAACTTTTCTGAAATCATTTTTGAATACAAGATTGAGAATTAAGTTCCAGAAATAGTAAATTAGAAGAAAGTTCTTGGTGTAGTTTTTGAGCCTAAACTTAACTTTGTTAAGCATATTGAATTTAGCGTATCCAAAGCAAATTCCATGCTCAGTTTTATCAAACGCAATATTATAGCCTTAACTCTCAAATTGCTTTTTACCTCATAAAACATTCAATCTAAGAGAATTGAAATAGTCCAAAAAGAAGTTCAAATTCCATTCAAAAAATTTGGATGGAACATTCAAACTCCATCATACAAAACAAGATGCCAACTTTTAGCTATTCAATCACTTGAAAATAGACGTACAATGTTTTCTGTAATGTTTATAAGTGATAGATATTTTATCATTTCAAATTAAATGCCCTTTTTTGTTGTCTTTAATAAATTTGTATGCTACAACTTTAAATACGTTGCTTGTTTCGAGAAGATGTACAGAGGTTATTAGGCGAAAAATTAACCAATAACAGGTTGTGTCAAAGAAACAAACTTAATTTTAAATTACATTGATTTAGGTTTTTAATTAAATAGATCTTTGAAAAATAAACTATTACTGTACTTTCCGTTAACAATAAGATTGTTACTTGGTAAGAAACTTAGCCTTAGCAGAATTTATCTTTATTTTCCAGTCACTAAGGTAATCTTCTATTTTAAAGAGTGCAGATTGCAAGTTAGTTTCAATAGTGGAACCAATTCAATCTGAAGAATAAATACATGTGTCGTCAGCAAAGATAGCTGTTTCACAATTTTGTCTTGAAAGTTTTGGAAAGTCAGACGTAAACACATTGTAGAGAATTGGACCAATTACAGTTCCTTGGGGGACCCCTGCGACACAAATAAAGCTTTGGGAAAGACAATTGTTAACGGACACAACACACTTTCTTGAAGACAAAAATTATAAAATTTTATTGAGGTACATAGGAAAATTGAAAAGTAATAGTCCGTCAAGCCAAACGGAATCAAAAGGTTTTTCAACGTTCAGCAACACAAAACCCGTACTTTTTCTCACATTAAACTTACTTTTAATGTGTTTTGTTATGCGATGAACCTGTTGTACAGTACTGTGACATGCACGGAATCCAAATTGCTCCAAAGCAAAAAATTATTTGAATTAATGTGCTCAATAAGCTTCTTTTTAATGAATTTTTCAAAACATTTACCCAGAGAACTCAGCAAACTAATCGGTCTGTAGTTAACAGACAAGTGAGCTATCTTACCAGGTTTTAAAATTGGAATAACCTTTGCTATTTTTCATTCATTTGTTAAATATCCCAATTTAAGGCAAGAATTAAAAAGTTTTTTTTAACTCCCTTTGGTAAATTTTTCAAATAAATTTTTTTTATTTTATCAAATCCAACTGACTTTCTTGTTTTCAAAGAATTAAGAACATATTTTATGTCAATATTGATGAAGTAATTTTCAGTATCACCCGTATCACAGTTAATTATTCTTATTGATTGAGAAACAACAAATTCAATGGTATCATTGGTAACGCCATAGCTAGCTAACAATTGTGCATCATAAAAAGTCGTTGCTAATGCATCTGCTTTTTCTACTACTACTTCCTATCTTTAAAGCAGGAATATGAGAATTTCGTTTTTTATAACTTTAACTATATTCCAGAATGGTCTGCTTGCTTTATCCAACCCTAGCAGCTTCTGATTCCAAGCTCTATTTCTGAAAACTGCTATACCTTCTTTTAAAATAGAGTTAAGAATATTCATTTCAGCGAAATAGAAGCTATTTCTAGTTCTTATCCACCTTGTTCGGTATCTGTTTCTCAGCTTAATTCGTACGTTCGTACGTCCGTACGTTTGCGAAGTTTTTTTCGTTGTCCATAGCTCAAGAACCAGAAGAGATATCGACTTCAAATACATTTTGTTATACAGATAAAAAGGCAGAAAGATGCAGAAAGGGTTCTCAAGAAAATTGCGTGGGCGGCTTTTTTACCATAGCAGTTTAAAAAAAAGGCTAGGATGCGACCCACACTTATAACTTCCCATCCCATCTGTCGATTTGTCTTGCTTAAAAGTTTGTCTTTATGTACACGTATCAATTTTTACCAAATTAGCTTACTATGTTTTGTAGATTTTATTTTTTATGAAAAAACGGACTGTTGGATTTTTATATAAAAATTACTGATTATCGAAAACAATATTTTCTGTGAAATAAAATAAGATTCAATCCAATATTTTTAATTGAAAAATTAAGTTTTTAACAAGTGGTAAAATGTTGACAAAAATCAAAGTTACAGTTTTTTTGTATAAAAAATAAAAAAAAAAAAAAACAATACCCAAAGTTGGTAAAAATTGATTTTCGGCTCAAATATGTTTTCAAAACCTTGATATATTAACTTTAAACTCCTTTTATCTCTTAAGAAATATTGTTGTCAACACTCAGGAAATTTTTTTTATTTTACAGAAAATATTCAGTGTTTTTTTTTTAAATAAAAATCCAACAGTCCGTTTTTTCCTTAAAAAAATAAAATCGACAAGAAATAGTACGCAAATTTGGTAAAAATTGATGTTCGGTTCTTGATATCTCTCAAATTAATTTTATTCATCCAATTTCTAAAAAATTAAAGAAATGCTACTAAAATTGGTACAAATTTGTTTTTTACTAAAAATCTATTTAATAAAACTAGATTTTCAAACTTAACTATTTATAAAAAATATTGTTGATAATTTTAAAATTTTTAAGAATAATTCAATTGAAAACTTTTTTAACCCAACACAAAAACCTACAAACTTTTAAGCAAGACAAATCGACAGACGGACGGGATGGGAAGTTATCAGAGTGGGTCGCATCCCAGCCTCTTTTTACATTTTTGATTTGCGCGATGTGACTTTTTATTTTACCGACGACATGCCAGTTTTGAGGCGTTATTAAATTTTTTGTTTCAGTTGGTAAGACGTACGCACATATGATATAAATTCCAAAGCATTGAATCTTTGAAAGTGGGTTTGTTCTCAGGATTTAGACTTTCTCTTGAAATTATAAAAAATTACCTTTTCATACAATTTTCAATGGCCGATTCTTAAATTTGTTGCTGCATGTAATCGATTGGCTTACTTATTGTATATTGATAGAAATCTCTTAAGGTGTTAAATGGCAAGTTTACTGGATCACTTCATAGAGAAGAGATACATTTGCTAACTACGAACTAAATTGACTGCAAATTTATTATCATTTATGTATTGAACTTTTACTTGTCAAATGTCAAATATGACAGCTTCAGAAGTGAAAGCTAATTCTTTTTTTACGTGTCAAATGTCACAAAATACATAGCTGAGAGATGATGATTTAAAAAAAAAATGTCTAAATAATTAAATGGCAAATTTTACCTGAATTTTGGTTTTCATTTTTTTACTGGAGACAGTAAAGTCAAACGCCCAAATTATGGAGTTAATTCAAAACATGTAGAATGGAAAAACAAATTCTAAACAGATTTCAAGATTTTAGTTTTTTTTTTTTAACAAAAATTTGAGTTTGATATTTCAATAAAAATAATAATTTCATTGAAATTAGTTTTGAAAACACTTATTGAAATGGACAAAAGAATTAATCAATAAACAACTTCATCCCAAGTCTTACTGTCTTATTAAAATAAGAAGAAAGCATGGCACCCAAAAACTGACACTTTTGGTTATATTTCTTTCGGGAATAGGTCAATGAAAAAAAGTCAAAAGGCCTTATTGCGCATTCAAGATGGAAATAATGCACAAAATGGTTTTGGAAAACATGAACAGGCAAAGCATAATGCTCAAAAATATTTATAACTTCTAAAATGCATGCCATTATGTCCAAACTCAAGTACTCCATTTTTACGGTATAAAAAAACTGATTTAGTTTTATTTAAAAAAAAATTTCTCGTATCACAATATTTGTTGTGTTTACCCAGGTTTAACCTTAAAGTCTGAAAAAAGGCTTTTGGGGATTCTTTTCAGAAACTGGAGATTACAGAAACGCAGTGATTGCTTACAATAAATGTTAACACCGACCATTTAAAGTTTAAAAAAAAACAATAGTTCTAAAATTCTGCGATTTAAATTACATTTCCATTGATTTAATGTTTGTCATATTGTATCTGCATCAAAACCAATTCTCAAAGTCACTTGATTCATAACCATCACAATAATTTAACCCATAATTTTGGAGTAGCTATGTTGATTGTCACTATAGTGATCATAATTGAAAATTTTAGGTTGACTTAAAAATTAGAAAGTTATAAAAACAAATTAAAATATCCAAACTGTCGTTTCTTTTTTTGTTCCTCTCTAAAATAATACAGAACAAAAACAACTCTTAAAATTAACCTGGAATTCTAATTCCGTATAAATTTAAACACTTAAGTAGGTGCTAAGAGGATTTCTCTAATACCACATTTTAAAATATTTTTCTACCAGTGAGAAATAACTCTTTAAATCTTATTTTAATTGTCTGAGCTATTTCTGAGAAACAAGTGGGCTTGGCAATATACATATGTACATATTTATTAAAAAGCTGTTTAAATTTTTTTCTTATAATAATAAACAGTGAAACAGTGAAAGTTTAATTCAAATCGTTGAAGTGCAATTTCTGAGAAACCACAACAAATAAGAAACTTTATTGTGGGCAGATTTCACTTAAACTTATATTTCCTAGACCTCAAGCTTTAAAACTTCTTTTGAATTTCAAACTAATTCTTCAAAAATTCTCTTTCTTTAAGTTTATTTTTAATATTCGTATAATTTTGTATGTGTTTCCCAGATTTATGTACTCAGGTGCAAAATGTTACTGATACTTTGTTTTCAATGGAAATAAACTTAAGCGCAATTATTTTTGTTATTTGTTTACATTAAAAAAAATTATAAACAGATGTTTGTCAATTCGAGTGACTCAATTAAAACGTAATATTTGTATTGAATGTGAATATCAAGTCGTAAAACCAAGCACATATAATGTATAATATATATACTTTATAATGTTTGAAGAAATACAACGAAAACAAATCGCACTGATTTGTAAACAATACCTTCTGTTAAAATGTAAATCTCAAAAACTAACAGAATTAAAAATACAATGTATATGTCAACAAATTCAAAAATGGAATAATATTTGGATATAGAAAAAAACAGTTCTGCTTTTTGAGAGTCTATTCTTTTTGACAAAGATATTCTAAACTTTCATAATAACTGCATTCAAAATAATATATTATTGAATTCAACTTCGAATTTTTATATGCTTTTCTTTTAAGTTTTGAAGAAAATTCTATTTTTGTAGCTGCCATCGTGTGACTTCCTTACAGCTAAAAACTACGCTTTTCCTAAAAATGGAGCAAATCATTGAAATTAATAAATTAACTTAAAAAAATAATTTTCTTAAAATATTGTAGGTACGCAGTTTTGGTGTGGTTATATTTATACGTTAAGCATTTAATTTTCGTTAAAAAATATAAAACCTTTTTTGATACATCGACACAAAGTCGGACATTTTAATCATCAAATATTATTAAAATATTATTTAAAAAAGGAAAACTATTAAATTCAGAAAATTAGTTATTCAGAATATTTACAATTTATGTTCCGGTTGCCTTGTGGAGTAATAGAAAACTATAATTTTATATCGGAAGAAGCGAAGTAAAGAATTCATTCCTTGAAAAAATGTATCAAAAATGTATTGAGCCGTTTTTAAAAAAAAATTGAACTTTCAATTTTTGACAAACAAGATTGTATGGGAATTTTTAATCTTAAAACATATAAAGAATAGGCCAAACTCGAATCTGCTTCAGAACTTTATATCAAGTTTGAATTTAATCGATCCAAAATAATTTAGGCTGTAGGGGCGTGAACAGACAGAGAGACATCGCGTTCACTTTTTTCGTGATATTATGTTTGTATAATATTTAGATTTTTAAACCTCGCATTTTGAAAATTAATAATTATTAACTTTACCTCCAAGGTAAAAATAGGAAGATGATTTTTTGATTAAAATACGGATTATTTTGATGAATTTCAAGGACCCACTTAGTGAAGATACGAATAGACGTTACTAGTGATCGACCGGCTTGAGTTATTGTGTAAAGTGCACTATAAAAGCATTCAGACCTTAAATTACGGCGTAATATCGTTTGGAGAATACCTAACACGGAGGAGCTTCTTTTCCGTCAATAATAATCGAGCAACATCAAAACAGCTTAATATCAGGCCAAAAACTTGATTTACGGTGTAAAGTTTACCCAATTTTTAAACAACTTTTTTGTCTAATAACTTTTGTAATTTCTTTAAGTACTAGCGGCCTGTTCCGGCTTCACACAGGTAGACATAAATAGGTGCAGATATTAAAGTTATAAGCTTGCTAATTAAAACGACCACGAATCACTAAATTAGAAAAAAAAATGTATGCTTATCTTAAAGCCTTCCTGTACACTACGTTGGCTGTGGTATTTGTAGGTGGCAACAAAACGTGTTCATTTTCAGAAGATCCTACTCGAGAAAGTGAAACATAGAATTAGCCGTGCGAAAAGCACTCTTTCCGTAAGTCGATAACAACTATGGAAAAAGTTTGTTACTGAGATTTATTTCTTGTTAGGGCAAAGGATATTTTAAAGGGAAGTGTAACCTTTAATGTGTACAAATCAGTTGGTATCATCGGGACCAATGGGACCCGTAATGATAGCTGCAACAATCACATTATCTCTTAATTCTTTGATCAATAGTCTTGTACCATTACACATATTGGGAGGGCTTAATTTTCTCAAAAGCATAACATGCATACCTATTTTTAATTTTATTTCATGAGGTTGCTAGCCAGCAGGATTGAGGGAATTTAAAAATCCCTGTGGGTAGTGCACTGTATCTTCGATGTTGCATACGGTGTCAACAGATTTGTAACATTTAAAACCACCTGGTACTTTTTCAATAATAATTTTGTTTATTTCATTTACTGAGTCGTTTCTGGGCGAAAACATCGCTCTTGAACAGAGCAAATTAAAATGTCTTACTGTAAGATTGTTGATGTCGGGATATATTGTGTCTATAAGAATTTCTAGACTATGAACAGTTTGAGCTAATTCAATATCCAACAGTACTTAGGAGCTGTTTGCAATTAGAGTAGTAAATTTTCCGTCTCCTAATTTAAGTATATTTTCTGAAAAATTACCACCGTGGTTATTGCATAAATGTGCTCCAGCGTTACCACTTCTCAAAAAAAAGTGGAAGTAGATTTTGGGAAAAAAATGAAGTAGATTGAGAAAAATGGAAGTAGATTTCAAAAATTAACTTTTTCATATTATTCTACATATTTTTAAATTATATTATTTCAATAAAAAAGTAGAAAAAAAATGTAATTATTTAAGGCTTCATTACATATACTTCAATATGTTAATGTAAAATTTCTTAATTTAAATCTTGGTTGTTAGCAACGAAAAAGCAAAGGTTGGGCTCGTGTTGGTTATATCAAATGACTTTAGGATGTTTTTATTGCAAAGGACGAGTTCTTCAAGAAATAGTTATTGTAATCGTAATACGTAATGAACAAACCTTTTATCATCTTTGTTTTTGGACAACTTGAAAATATCTTTTCATATTGAAAACAAACTATCAAATTCAAAATAAGACTAGGGCCCAACTTAAAACATTAACAAACAGAACGACTAGTTTGCATGAACTCGCTTATTAATTCAAAAATGTCTGGGTAAAACTCTTTTCTGTATTGAATTAAAATGTACCTGCAAAAAAGTTTGTTTTCAAAAATGCAAATGCCATTTGATTTCTCAAGAAAAAATAATTTTTTTTTAAATTTGCGTTTGAAAATCGTTTTCGAATTTTAGTTTAATAATATTTTTGGTATATAATTTTGAACTTATTATTAGACGACTGGCATTTCAATTTTGTAAAAAATGATAACACATTTTCAAGAAATCAAATTTCGAAAAAAATAATATTTGTTTTTAAATTAAAAATAACAACAATGATATTTTTGGCAAAAAAAATAGTTTAGTTCTTGAGAAAACTTAAAAACAAAATAACGGTTCTAATTGGGATGGGATAGCCTTTATATATTTTTATATTGAAAGAAGCTAAACTAAGAACATACATTTTAGCAAGAATTAAAAAAAATCTATGGAAAAATTTGTATTGAAACTACTGTTATTTTTAGTTTGAAAACATCGGGGGACCACTTTTTTCGTCTTCTCTACCATCGTAATGTCATGTTTGATTAAAATCTCGAATTCGAATTTGTTTACGAATGCAAAACTTGCCTTACAGCCCTATATGTATGATAGATTAAGATATTTACAAAATAAAACTATGTATGTAAGTTTGTTATTGAAAGATCGATAAGCTTTGAAAACGTCATTAAGGATTGTTTAAAAACGAAACAAAATCAATAAATAATTTTCGTCTATTGAAATGTGAAACGATGAGAATTAAGGCATTATTTTCTAAAATCAAGTCGTTGTTATTGAAATACGGCCTAGACATTTTCAACAGCCCTTTTGACTAGAAATTATGATTAAGGTCCTTCTAGGCCCTTTCATGTATATAGAAAATGACAAAAGGGTTACACTAGAATACATTAGATAAGACGTAACTTCACTGCAAATGCAAATACTCAAGCGATTTTTAATTCCCTAGAAAGTTTTAAGACTACATACAAGAGTTAGAGAAAAAAGGAGTAGATTCAGTCTATTTTTATTAAAATTGAAAAAGGTTAAAAACCAGGTATTGAAAATGAAGTAGATTTCAATATTTTGATGATGGTGCGAAGTAGGAAGTAGATTTTATATTTATTTGAAAAAAAGAAGTAGATCTACTTCAATTGAAGTAAAGTGGTAACGCTGATGTGCTCCCATATTTGTGCGCAAAATTAAAGTTTTTATTGATATTTAATAAAATCGGCAGGTGTACCTTTTGTTACAACTGGTAGAGTTTGGCGAAAGTCTTAAGCGAACACAAAAGTTACGCCACACAGCATATTGCATGAGTTTCGTATATGTTTTAATGTGCGGTCCACTGCTTCTACATGAACTCTATGGACCAAATAATCAGCGACGTGTCCTGTAAGAGCTTTCCCAGTGGACCATTTTTACGGATTGAACATACAGACTGTTGGGGTTTCAGCAATTCCTGACGATTCCACTGCCAGTGATTTTCTTCCGGATAATCATACTTTTGACAATACTAAATTGGCATGAAAATTTTACCCGTGCTGACGGGCGATTCCAAAAAAATTGTTGACCACTGTTATTTTTTACACTTTCGATTATAGCATCGTACGCTATTTTTCATCTGCCACTAACTTGGGTACATTTTAATTGACAAATTCTGACAACTCGTATTCTATAATATTTTCGAACATTTTTTTGTCATATCATTAACACTCTTCGAAGCGTATGCGATAAAAGGCTTTTTATGGCTAATTCTTGTACATCTTCGGTTGCTTTTAATTGGAATTTCTAAAGATTTCTATAGAATCTAGTACTAAATATAGGCTATGTTACTCAGTGATAGTGAAGCTTTCTAATGAAAAAAGAATTATTAAAATCGATCCAGTACTTTTTGAATTTATTCGTTACGTACAAAAATACAAAAATACAAATCTTTCTTCTTTAAAATATTAGTGTAAATGTGGATAAGTGCATAAACTTCAAAACAATGCAAAGACTTCAAAAGAATCTAAAAACTCTCAAATGATTGCAATCAATTTATTGCATTCAAATCATTTGACGAATAATGATAGCAATCTTTTCAATTTTATTAATTGGTGATTTCAAAATTGGAAGTCTCAATCTTAAGTGCATTCAATGAGTGCACTCTTTAAGTGAAACTCAATAAAATATTTTTTAATAACTGCTTTGTTTTACAAGACTGGATACAGAAGCATGGCCATGCATGGACCCTTTGATAGCTTTCTCATTACAATAAAATACAAATCCATATATTGTTTAAAAATATTTCGTCTGTATTTTAAATTTTAAAATAAAAAATGTTGACTCCTTGACGGATCATCAAATATTATCAAGATAAAAAAAGTTTGAGCAGAAACTCAAAATATCGGTAATAAGAGGGGTAGGTTTCTGGAAAAAACAAAAAAATTAGAGAAAATTGAATGAATATTTTACGGTTCGTTTTTGAGAAAATATGAATTTGGGGGCCCATATAGTTCCTATGTGTCGCAAATAAAAGTAAAATACAATTTAATGGAATAAAATAATTAAACGAAAGTTCCAAAACTTCAAAAGAATACAAACACTTCAAGTAAATGCAAAGAATGAATGGATTCTCAAATGATTCTAATCAATTGATTGAAGTCAAATCATTGGACGAATAACGATTGAAATTTTTTAAAGCTCAAAATAATTGGTGATTTTAAAATTTTAACTCCCTATCTTTAGGTAAATTCAATAAATGCAATGATATTTGATGATTGCATTATTTTGCAAGCGTGCTCCTTGGCTACAGAAGAAAGTTCGTGCGACGAATTGAAATAAACATCCATTGATTTTTCTTTAAAAAAAAATATTCTGTTTTTAACTTCCCATAGGAAGTTATTGTAATGTGTCTCATTTGTCAAATTGAAAATTTTCAAATTTCTCGACGTTTAAGGTCCCTAGAGTCGAAATAAAAGATTTTTAGAAATATGTCTGTGCGTGCCCATAGCTCAAAAAGCAGAAAAGTTATTGACTTCAAATAAATTTTGTTATACAAATAATAAGGCAGAATAATGCAGAAAGGGTTCTTAAGAAAATTGAGTGGGCATTTTTTTTTACCATAGTAGTTTAAAAAAAAGGTGAACATTTTGGTGAACCAATGACGCTAGGGACTTGAATTTAATTGCATATAATATATTGTAACGTGATACCAAACAAATACATTTTTTGAAAAAAATCCAACTAACGTTTTTTTCTATAAATCAAAAAAACTGAAAAAAAATGTGTCAGCTCGCAAATTTTACGAATGCAAAATAATTTTATCTCCAAAACAATTTTCTGCAACGAAAAATAAAGTTTTCTGGTAAAATTTTGAGAAAAATCGAATTGACAGTTTTTTTTACAAAAAATAAAAACCTAAAAAAGCATTATTCAAAGTTGGTAAAATTGAATTTCGACTAAAATATCTTTTCAAAAACTTGAGATTATGTCTTCAAACATATTTTATCTTATAAGAAATATTGTTTTCAACTTTCGGTTAAACTTTGATAATTCTAATCTAATTTACAGTTTTTTTACAAAACATAAGAACCTAAAAAAAAAACAATACTGAAACTTAGTAAAAATTTACTTTCGACTCAATTTGCTTTTCAAAAATTAAAAATATTGTGTTCAAACTTTTTTATTTCACAGAAAATATTGTTTTCGATATTCAGTAGTTTTTTTAGAAAAATCCAACAGTGTGTTTTTTCATAAAAAAAAATAAAATCTACAAAAAAAAAGAACGAACATTTGGTAAAAATTGATGTTCGGTTCTTGATATCGCTTAAATTGATTGCATTCATCCAATTTGTAAAAATTTAAGAAATGCTACTAAAATTGATAAAAATTTGTTTTCGACTGAAAATCTATTGAACAAAACTAGATTTTCAAACTAAACCAT
Organism: Eupeodes corollae; assembly: GCF_945859685.1. Taxonomy (NCBI): domain Eukaryota; kingdom Metazoa; phylum Arthropoda; class Insecta; order Diptera; family Syrphidae; genus Eupeodes; species Eupeodes corollae. The sequence continues at coordinate 141,467,860 of NC_079148.1, read as the reverse complement.
ATCTTGATATGATAAATACTGTTGTTTATTTCAAAATTTTTAAGAATAATTCAACTGACAACTTTGTTAACCCAACACAAAAACCTACAAACTTTTAAGCAAGACAAATCAACAGACCGGATGGGAAATTATCAGTGGGGTTCGCCTCCAATTCTTCTTTTTTCATTGTCAAAATGAAACTATGTCCTATGTTGTTGAATTCTGATATTTTTCTCAAGCCAAACTACATCTACCAATACATGCTTTTTATTTTAAAATCCTTGCATTTATGTTTGTTTTGTTTTAAATTGAAATCAGTTTATTACTTACAGAAAATTTGATGCACAACAAAAGAAACAATTTAACAAAAAATATTGATGCATTCATCAGATCAAAACACCAGACATTATCAACAAAACAATGGTGTACTTTATTTTTGAATAAAATGTCCCAACCACTTCGCCTGCCCGGAAGTCGATACATTTCTTATGAACATTAAATTCATATCAAATATTCAATAAAACATTATTATTTTTGATGCCAGTTGTTCAGTTGTTATCCCCACAAAAAAACACAAAAATTGAGAAATCACATAATAAAACCAAAAAATATAAGATAGCAATATAACAAAATAAGAACTCTAACTCACCATCAAAATTTTATCAAAATTTTGTTAATGGTTTTGGTAAACAAATACCGCTGCTGGTTGTTTCTTTTTTTTATGGCTGCAATGCTTCCTCTATGGAGGTATAATAATAATTTATGGTTTAATGTTGTCGATGTTGTTTTTTTGTTGTTGTTATTGTTGAATGCTCGTTCTAACAAACCAATAAAAAAAAATAACACAAAATCACCGCGTCACAATCAATTATAAACCTCACACTTGGGTCGATGCGGTAGCAACGGCGGCGGCGACGGTGGTGGTGTTGTTGGCGGCAATGGCGGTATCATTCATATTCATCATTTATTATTAATGACACTCAGACGGGAATTGGAAAATTCAATAAACCCAGATACAGATATCTTCCCTCAAAAAAAAAAAAAAAAAAAATATTATGCTTGCTTCCAATTTTGTATTTCTCTCGCGTTATTTTAGCTTGAACTTCAGGGCATTAATAACACCTTCACAGTTCACACTTTTACACATTCACCAGTCACCATTCGCTATCACGGAGTCGGGAAAACGGAAAAAGGCAGGTAGCATACAACAAGCTGTACAAAAGTATCGTCATTTATTTTTTTCCGGGAAAATTAAAAAATACTGCGTGCGTTGGCTAAAAATAGCGCATTGGCAGCCTCGCACACGTTTTAAAATCCTTTTACTCTTTGTTTGTCCAAAATAAACAAAAACTCAAAAATTGCAAGCCACCAGAACGAAACGACCTTTGGGGAAATGTTTAATAAATATTTCTTTTTTAAAAATGAATGTCAGATAGCCTCCGGCATTAAAGTGTCACAAACGCGCCACCGATTAAATTATTACATATGTTTGCTTTTTTTCGAACCAGAAATAAAGATTTTTATTCTTTTTATAGATTCTTGTTGGCGGAGCGCGTTAATACTGAAAACAACCGTTTGGTTATGGTCATTCACTCACAGAGATTCGGAGCTGGGGCAGCAGACTGCGACGTCAATAATAGAACTGGAAAGTCGACTTTGAGTGCTAAAGCATTTGATCATCTGGCAAAGTGCGATGAAAACGAAAACGGCTGCGGTAACGGCAACGGCAATAATACTCAAATAAGTCTGGAACGTGCGATCTGATCAGCGGTCGATGAAATACTAAGATTTCGGTTCAGTATGCGTTTTGTTCTGGTTCCTTGTTGAAGGTTGAGGTTGTGACTTGAGGCTTCAAGACCGAAGAGTGAGGGGAATAAACAATGAGTTTTTTTTTTTTTAAATGACGACAACGATATTGAATTGATGACGAGGATCACATCGGTTTTTGTGTTTTGGTCTTGAGTTGCAGCTTGGGGTTTTATACATTCTGATGCGAGTAATGAGAAGCAAGAAGCAACACATGTTTTTTTTATTTTTTTTGTTTTTTTTTTTTTAAATATTGAATTAACATTTAATTGAATATCAGGAACGTGATATTTTTTTAGGTAATAATAATTGTGATATGTTATTTCTTCAATGTTTAAAATAATAGTCATGCAAATTAAGACAAAAAGAATAACGAGCTGACCTTTCCGGCTTCGTTCTAGAAATTGTATATTTTTTTTCAAATGGGAAGGCTTACAAACCTTTTATTAATGATGAAGTTAAAAAGTTCCCAGCATTTCCATTAAGGGAACAGTATGCAATCAATACGTATGCCAAAATAACGAAAAATCCAAAATTATGGTATTCAAAAGATCTTACAGTGTTGTTAAAGGCAGTTGGTTCTTCAGTGGTTACGTCTTGAAATCACTAAAGCCTATATTTATTTAGGAGTTGAGTTGAACCCATCGATGGATTTCAAATTCTATGTATGTTTTAAAAATGGATTTATACATAAACATATAGTAATATGCACTTTGCCAACTGAGCTGACGTCTAAGACATAACTTTTAAATTCGTCTCGTTTATATGAATTGAATTACTTATTATTGTTACTACTGTTATTATTTTAATACTTTGAGATTGAACAGGTTTTTGGGAAGACATTCGGAAAATTAAAAAAAATTTGTTTGGAATTATATTGAGGATTAAATTTTCTTATATAGAAATCAATTGATTTTTGTTTTTAAATTTGAAGTCAATACTTCCTTTTTTTTGAAGGTATTCGTGTTGAAAGTAAATTTTCAGTTACATTTTGAAAGTTATTAGTTTTTGTAAAAAAAAAGGTTTAATTAGATTTTCTCTTAGACTGTACTGGATGTAAAAAACGTTGTTTTTCGTTGCAAAGAACTATTTTGGAGGTAATTTTTGTAAACGACATTCCACTTGCAATATTGACACACAACCTTCATCAATATTTTGAAATTTTTAGCTGCTCCGAAATTTTTTTAAACATGTTTGACATTTTTAGAGAATGCACTTATCTATATATAAATTTTTTCTAGAAGTAATGACATTTTTGGGTCTAGTTTTCCTACACTATGATGTTGAGAACTCTTGTCATTTATTTTCTTTATTTTTGGCTGGGCAAACCTTGATTTAAATGCATGGAAATTGTATCAATGAGATTTAAAATCTTGACATTTTAGGTATGAGTGTCACCAACGATCGCATACGTTATTTTGACCAAAAATGGTTTCACAAGGGAAAGTTTAAGTTAGTTTTTCTCATTAAAAAAAAGGTTATTTTGGCATTGGTGTCAGACAAAAAAAAATTACTATTCAAAATGACTTTAAAAAATTGGCACCTGGGGTGGAATCGGTTAAGGTGATTGTTGACTATCAAATTTTTGATAGTCAAATTGACTATCATTTTCATTCCGTCTGTGTAAGATGATTCAACTCAATTCAATTCGATTGAACAATTTCAGATTCAAATTGTTAAAATTCGTTGTTGCCTTGGTGAAATTTTAAATTGATTCTTATAAAATATCTAAATAAAAGTTTCAAATTGGCTGATTTTGAATAAAATTCTTACTTTTCTCGGTTTTTTCGAATGTCGTAAGCTTTGTAGGTCGCAGGAATGTGTTTTTTTAAAGAATCAAAGTGAACTATGAAAATTTTCCAGTTGTTTGTGTAAGCGTCTGGTAGCTCTATTCGGAATAAACAAATTTGTTTGAAAACGACTATCACATTTTTTTGTGATAGCTTTTTAGGTATCAATTTGACTATCACCTTATGTAGGTCAAATTCGATCATTTTGATTTTCATTTATCAACAATTTTTTATTCTTAAGTTTAAAATCTAAAAAACGACTCAAACGTAATAAACGTAATAGTAAAATTTACTTTCAAAAAAGTTTGCGTTAAAAAATTTAAATGCCATTTTATTTCTCAAAAAACATCTTATTTTCAAATAAATATGGTAATAACTTTTTTTTTAATCAATTTTGTATATATTAAATTTTGTAAGTTGAGTTAACATAAATATAATATGTACATTTTAATTTCGTAAACAAATTTTTAAAATACTGAATCTTGAATTTTTTAATATGTTTTTAAAAAGACATTTTTGATCATCAAATATTATTGGCACAGTATAAGAGCTTGTGCAGACAAATTAATTACAAAAATAGTCAAATCGGTTGATTAATTCTTGAGAACTTAAAAATAAAATAACAGTCAATTGAGGAAAACCCTCCGGGAGCAATACAAAAATGTTTTTTTTTCATTGAAAGAAGACAAGTTAAAAATTTATATAATTCTTAAGAAAGTTTAATACAAACCTATCGGTTTGGTTTTGAGGAAATTTGAATTTTCACCAACAAACTTCTCCATCTAGCTCGGTCCATAGCTAGATGCCTCCAATTTCGCGCTCCGAGTTGGGTGAAGTAACTTACCACTTGTGCGTTCACACGGCAGAGAAGATTTTATAGGCGATGTTAAGTAGACAGATTCCGCTATAGTTGGTGCAGTTAAGAGGGTCTCCTTTTTTCAGGATCGGGCAAACAATACAATAGGTTCCATTAACGGGCATGATTTCTTCCGACCATATCTTCCAGATAAGTTGGTGCATGCTCCTAACCAACTTATCTCCAGCTGCTCCAGCAACCTTATTAGGCTTCAGCTTTGATATGGCCATCTTCACTTCGTCTAAATTGGGAGGACAGCATTGTCGGCTTTGTTAAATGGATCATCCAACGGAATTTGGTGCGTTCGTCGCCATTATACAGTCTGCAGAAGTGGTCCTTCCATATCCTCAGCATTGACTGCGGTTCCACTATGATGTTTCCACTTTCGTCTTTGCAGCCTTCGCTTCTAGGTTTATGTACCTGTGAATTTCACTTCACCTGTTGGTGGCAGAGAACTTCGAGAAAGGTTACTTGTAACTCGGTCGGAAAAGGATTTGGCCATCTTTTGCGATTGTAGCCGTTCGACGTTGTACCTTCTCCAAGCACCTCCTTGTTTTGCCTTGGGTCTTGAAACCCGAAGTACAACCTTAGCTACAATGAGGTAGTGGTCGGAGTCGATGTTAGCTCCTCCTAGCTCGGACATCCATGATGCTGGAAGCGTGTCTGGCGTCGATCGAAATATGTTCAATCTGGTTGATGGTAGATTGATCTGGAGAACTCGAAGTTTCTTTGTAGATGTTAAAGTGTGGAAAACACGCACCGGCTACCATGACGTTTCGCACCGCAGCAAAATATATTAGCCTGATTCCGTTGTCGTAAGTGCTGTCTTGCAGGTTGTTTTGCCCGATTATTCCACCAAAGAAGTCTTCCCTTCCTAGCTTGGCATTAAAATTGCCAAGGAAAATTTTAATATCCTAGCTAGGACACTACTCACATGTTTTGTCTAAGAGCTCGAAGAACATAAATATCTTTGGTGTCATCCTTCTCTTATATATCAGGTTAATATTTCTGAACTTAGCCTTGATGCGGATGGTCATGAGGCGCTCGTTGATGCACAAGAATTGTTGCCTAAGTCTGGCTGGAAACACATCAAACCCCTCTCTCGTTTGCTGCCCCAACAACTTTCCACTAGGTTTGCAACCCAATCTCCACTTGAGGTACCAGCACCCGATGTTCACCACTGGTACGAGTAGGAGTTGATAAAAAAAACTCCTAACGGATATTAAAACCTTAATTTCCAACTTTGAACTCAACTGTTTCAAAGTTTCGGGATACAGGAGCGAATACAGACAGTCACACACACGTAATCGGTAGACCCACTTTTTCGACTTCTCTATAATTTAATGTCATGTTGATTAAAATTTTTAAGAAAAAAAAATTAATGAGCTAAGATTTTTTTTTAAATGAAATAATTTTTAAATATTTGAAGAAAAATGTATAAAGTAATGCATTCTGCAAAATAATTGCAGAACTATTATAAAGATTTTTTGAAACAGAATCTGTCGACATACATTTCTTACTTCTTTAAATGCATTTTTTACAAACAATTAATAATGAAATCGCTATGATGGATTTAATGGAACTTATTTTGAGAAAGAGCAAAGCCTTACACTTTTTGACTTATGATTATTAAATTTTGTGATAAAGTATTTTTGACGCAAAAATGTTTTCAAAATCAAAACGACTACTTTGAGCAACAAACTGACGAAGACGTCGGCGATAATCAAGCTTATTTTGATTCTACAGTAGATATTGTTAAAATTTTATGAAATTTATTATAATGTTCAATTGCATATTATATTTCCAATCATAGCCAACCAATCTTGTACAAAAACTTTTAATTAGTTTTAAATATTTTAGGCACACAATTGCATACAATTTCTAAAAACAAAGCACCAAAGTATACCTGCGTTAAACTCTACGTACATAATGTACCTTCTTGTTTCGTTCCTCCTTTTCTACGACCTCTGCCTCCCATTTCACATAATTTATAAATCTTGTATAATTAATTCATAATACCATAACGATGTATTTATGTGTTAAATTACCTCAAGATTCATCTTCTATTCTATATTATATAAAACGCGTGTCTTATAGCAGAGATTAATATAAACTAAAAGTACATTTATCCATATACTTCTATAATATAATATAATATATTCCACTCGCGCATTGTTGAAGATAATTTGCAAATGAACCTAACCACAGCTTGTCGCGTCATCATCATCATCATCAGCAGGCTTCAGAAGCTATACCATCTGTGATTAGCATAATTAATTCGATTTAAAACTCAAAACGTGACTATGAAATCGGTATACGTTTTCGCGGTGTGTTCTTCTAACTATATTCAAAACCACAGTGGAACAGCTGATGAACAGGTATAAAATTAGTGAGAATTCAAGCACCAATTCGAGTGTAAGCTCTTATTTCTGAGAATTCTCATAATTTTATCTTAGTTTTGTAATTAAAAGAAAATTAATTTAAAACCAACTTTATCATGCATGCTACCCCACTGTAATTTTGCCAAAATAAAGGTACAATCTAAACAAGCATAACATTCTCGCTAATCTCACATTAAAAATTCCACTCGAATCTCATGAAACTTGAGTGCAATTAAATTTAACATACCGCCGGCCGCGCCGCCGACTTTGCAAAGTCGTAATAAAAATACAAACAAATGATATACAAATTAATATTCAACTGCCCGATTCCAAGGCTATTTCACACTTCAGTTGTGCTTAGTTAAATAATAATAATAATTCCTTAACAATACGCTGATTAGTATGAAAATTCTAAAGGTACGTTAAATGCACATAAATAAAGTGTGTTTTTTTTCTTAGAGGTGTAGAACTTTAGTTGGTAACACTATTTTAACTGGTAGCCATTTTGACAGCTGTCAAGTGATTTATTTTAGCTTTGGTTTGTCATTTAAACATAAATAGAGTAACGACTTAACAACGCTTTTAAATTGTTAAAATTCATTTTGAAAATAATGATTCTTTTTAAAAATACGTATCGAATACGACGTTAATTTTAAAGAAAGAAACGTTTGGTAAGTTCTTGATTTCATGTTACGGACCCAAGAATTGGCCTTGACTATTTTCTGTAGTGAAATTGATGTTAAATTTTGTTATCCTCCATTCCGAAACTCCACACCCCTACAGAAAAAAAAACACCCTTTATGAAAGTTCGTTGAATTTTATCATCATTACGGAGCGTGTGATCCACTGCCACTTGAAATTCAAAACATTGTCGAAATCTCGTTTGCTGATGACGAGGTGGCGGCGGATGCCGTAGATGGTCATTATTAAGGCTGAAACATATTGTTACCAAACCAACTATGCAGGACGTACTTAGGTAGGCAGTTTATCACGGACGAAAATCAATGCATTGTAAGCCGCCTCTAATCCCGCTCGTTGAGTTGTCCCGTGCATTATTGATATCCTCTGAAAGCGGATTTGTCAATTAACTTAATTAATCCAATCAGTCGACAATATATCGTCGTAGTCTGACGGACGAACAAACGACGCCGGCCACTCCGCCGGCAACTAGAACGACGAAGTAAATGCAATATGTAGATGTATTTAAAATTAACCAGTGCTATCCTTAACCATTTCTATAGCTATGGACGAGTATATTCCAATTGGTTTTTCGTCTGGACTCGAACCCGAACCGGAACCTGAATCAGGACAATAATAGCCTTGCCATTAGTAAAATGATGATTACCTATTGCTGATGCTTCATATATTGGAAAGGATGTTAGCTCTTGTATGAAGGTGGAATTGGTATTGGTATTGGCATTGGAATTGGAATCAGAATCAGAATTGGAATCGAAAAGCATCAACTAGTCATCGAGGATATCTCTGTTGGATTAATTTGATGAATGGCCCAAGTTTTATTTGCCTATACTTTTACCATTACCTATACTCCATAGCAGCCTCCACTTCACTGATATTTTGTAGGTTAGACTTGTTCTCTCTTCCCATATAGTCTTTTAGGTTTGTACAAGGATAGGTATAGTTTTGTGTAGATATCATTAGATAGCAAAGAAGCATTGAAAAAGTAGAATTTTCATCAGTATCACAGTCGACGAGGCACAGGACGATATCCACCATAAATAATGAATGAATTCATCATCAACAAAAAGAAAAAAAAGAAAAACTACTTTCGGAAACGAAAACTCATTCGATGTAATTAGATTTGAATGATTTGTCAGTGCATTAGCGTGATTATGTTTACATGAGAAATGAAGGAAAAAGGAAATAGTTATAGCTCCATGGAAATTTATAGGGAAAAACAAGGATTCAACGAACAATAAATACAAATTTCAGTCTTTTTGTTTTTTCCCTGTATTTAAAAATGTTAGTTTGAAATAAGTGCACGACTGATGGATTGCTTGAAAGTGCATTTGAAGGGTTCAGGGCAAAGTTTTAGAAACCATTAGAAAGAGTTGAATTACTCAAAATTGTGGTACATAACATTTCCGCAAAACTTTCCAATGCTATATTAGTTCACTTCACTTATTTTTTGTTTTGCTGTTTTGAACTTCATGTCAAACTTACAGTATTGAAATGTGGTCAATTCCTGAAATCATAAGATTGAATTAATGAAGACGTGAACAATTGAGTCAGGATAAATGAGTTTAAGCACATTATGCTAATGTAGCCATTAACCCTCTTTTTGAAATCGATAAGCATAAGGTCATTTTGTTTTTTTTTGCTTCGAAAGTTGATAAATTACTGAACACACTTTTATTGTAATATAAGGAAAACACTTTGTCATCAAGTGTATATAACAATATAATTCAAATGATGGCCTTGGAAATATTCTGTCGAGGTATAATTTTTTACCACTTTTTTTTTCAGACCATAAATTTCAATAAATTTGAATCATCAGCAACAAGAAACAGTGATATTGTTAACGTTCCTTAAAATATCAGTAACGCTTCCTTTCCCTTAAAATTTTAAGGTTTTTAGCAATTGATAGGCTAATCGGTCGATTATGTAGACTGAAATCATCCCGTAATACGTGGAAGAACTTTTTTTAATAAGTTTTGCTTAATTTTAACGCAATTTTCAATTATAAAGCGATCTATAGTTTCAAATAATTTGCCCGATACATACAAAAGGAGACCCTCTAAATTGCGCCAGTTACAGAGGCATCAGTCTCCTTAACATTGCACATAAGATCCTTTCTGCCGTATTATTTAAACGTCTGAAGCCGTTGGTCAACAACCTGATTGGTCTGTATCAGTGTGGCTTCAGACCAGGAAAGTCCACTATCGACTAAATATTCACACTACGGAAGATCTTGGAAAAAACCCAGGAGCTTCAAATCGATACCAACTATCTCTTTATCGATTTTGAAGCCGCGTATGACAGCTTCCATAGGGAAGACCTCTACAGAGCAATGTTCTAGTTTTAACATCCCTGTCAAACTTATCCGTTTGTGCAGAAGAACGATGGAGAATGCACGCTGCTCTATCAAGGTCGGCAAAGATCTCACCGATGCATTTGATGTCAAAAAAAGTTTTAGACAAGGCGATGCACTGTCATGCGACTTCTCCAACATCGTTTTGGAAAGAATTGTGCAAAACTCAACCGTCAACACTAGAGGAACAATCTTCCAAAGGTCCATCCAATTACTTGGATACGCAGATGATATTGACAAACTGGAAGATCAAAGCGTGATGTCAGTGGAGCGTTTTTGAGCATTGCGACGGAAGCGAAGAAGATGGGTTTAGTGCTCAATGAGGGCAAGACCAAGTTTATGCTGTCTTGGACAAAACGTCACCATGGACTGCTATAAATTTGAGGTAGTTAAGGACTTTGTCTACCTAGGCACCGCTATTAATGCAGACAACGACACCTGCGCTGAAATCAAATGAATAATAACTCTTGCAAGTCGCTGCTTCTTTGGACTTAGAGTGCAATTGAGAAGTAAAGTTCTCTCTCAAGCATCTAAAATGACCATCTATAAGACACTCATCATCCCGGCTTCCATTTATGACTCTGAGGCCTGGACCCTGTCAAGGAAAGACGAGAGCGTCTTAGGATGCTTCGAGAGAAAAATTCTTCGGGATAATTTTGGTCCCGTACGCATAGATGGAGAATGGAGGAGAATATAAAACGACAAACTGTAGGGGGCTGTACAGCGGCACTGACCTTGTAAGCAGAATTAAAGTCATGTAGAGCGAAAGGACATCAACGCTCAAGCCGGGAAGGTCTTTGAATCCAACCCCGAGGGACGGTGCAGTAGAGGAAGACCGCGACTCAGGTTGGTGAAGACCTCAACCAACTTGGCGTGCGAAATTGGAGACAGCTTGCTTGGGACCGAGCTGCCTGGAGACGCATGTTGGTTGAGACCCAAGTCCGCCCAGGACTGTAGCGCCACCTAAAGGTAGTAAATTAGTATTGTTTCAAATGGAAACCATTAAACTAATATTCGGACACTTCAAATGACAACGGAGTTTGAAAGGTGTCGGTTGCAGCCGTAGCAACTTGAAACCAATAAACAAATTAACCTGTATTTGGGACATTGCCCTTGCCCTGCAGAATAATGGTTTGAAAATTTATTAATGTTAATGAATTATTTAACTGATGAGTGATCTGAAAAAGCTTTAAGAAAAAATCCCAAAAGACAACAGTCTTAGAACTTTTTTTGGGACTGCAATGTTGAAAAATTCTTCAAAAAATTACTGAGTTTTCTTTTAGAAATTTAAAATTTATCTGCGCGTTGCCCAGTGAACTTATTTTATAACACATTTATTGTTATTGGCAAAAGCTTTTTGGAAAGAACAGCTTCTCTTGTAATGGTGGGTAAAACTTCAAATGGAATTTAAGAATTTTAAAAGCGAAACAAAGAAATTTAAATTTTTAAATTTCTGTATATTTTTCTTGATATGATCATTTACGACCTTCAAAAAACGTTTCCCTTATTTTAAAATTTCCGAGTAAAAATCTGTGAAATACAACTTTTGTAATAATATTTTTAACTCAAATCAGTCCTCAAAATTTTATTCGGAATGGAGTTTAGAACATTGACTTGAGAAAAGTTTTTCCAAGTTTGTGGTGACGATATTGATTTAGAGAATATGAATGGTGAATTCTCGTCTTCCAAAATCCATTTAGTGTCAAGTCCTCTAGAATTCCAGAAAATGCTTTTTGTGGTGGATGAGTATCAAGTAGGAAATGCAATCATTTCTATAAAAGATAAACGCACTGGACTTGACAATAATAACTCTGACTTAATTACTACCTACCTCTTCTTCAACAATAATTATAATTAATTCTAAAACACAAATATTAATTTTCCACTTCTTGGAAGATGTCAAAAATCATACCTATCCCACAACAAAGAACGAAATGAGTACAGACCCATATCTTTCCTTGCTAACTAATTAAAAAATGCATTAAAAACAAACAACTTTTGACTTTTCTGCAGTCAGGATTCTGGTCTAGATATATTTCAGCTTTGCTTAAAAATTTACTACTGTCATAAACTTACTTGACTTTTTGAAGGCATTTGGATGCTTGAATTCGAATTTTCTTTGTAATAAACTGACTACTTATTTTAACTTCTCTAACATAACTTATAACCTTATTTATTCATATTTGACCAAGCGTATACAAACCGTATCTTGTAATTGTAAACTGTTTTCGTTCCTTTCTGTTTATACTGGTGTCCCTCAAGGGTTATAATCATTAGGCCTTTACTGTTTATGTTATTTATTAATGATCTGCCTTCTGTTTTGCCCTTCTGTCAATACCATGTCTACACGAATGTTGTTCAGTTCTATATTAGTTTTTCTAAGAGCATGATTAAGGATGCAAAAGCTTAAATGAACATTGATCTACAGTCTAAATATGATTGGTCGACCTACAACGGGCTTAAACTTAATCCTGATAAAAACTAAAGCTTTTCCAATATTAAAAAAAAACTCAAACCTAAAAACTTCCCTTCGGTTATATTTATTATTTCCATAATTGATTATGATACATAAGTCAAAGACTTAAGGTTAAACTTTAACAATAGACTAACTTGGGTTACCAGCACGTTGATACTGCTGTGTCGAAGATTTATGCATCGCTCATAGGACTATCTGTTATTAGATCAATTCTACCCAGTCGCTTAATGTTGGTTGAGTCTCTTGTTCTGCCTATAATTTCGTATGGGTGCGAGCTGTTTGCAGACCTTGACTTTCATTCGGCTAAGAAGTTAAAGGTAGCATTTAATGCCATTGATCGATTTGTTTTTAACTTGATTAGATTTGATCATCACCTTTTTAGCTGTAACCTGGTATTCAAATATCGGTTTCAATTTGTTTGTTAAAAAGTCTTCAAGTTATCTTAATGTACAGCTGCTTTATAAATAAATAATTATCAAATATCAAATGTCAAATATGCCAATGTGTATTCAAAGATTTTCAGTTAACAGGAAATTTAAAGAAATTGAAGAATTTTTTTTTTCAAATTCAACATTCACTCATTTTCAATCAAATTCTATCCATTTACCACTCCAATTCCTTCCTAGTCTAACAATCATTGGTTTTCCAATTCCTTATCCTTTTTTCATCCGTATAAATTTTCTTCATCATAAAAGAGTAACCCCTCTTACTTTATACGGATCAAATTAGTTCCAAACAAATTGAAATTCCAACATAACAAGACAATCTTAATCTTAATCGTTTCAGATAAACCTGGTCTTTATTAAGATGACCGTAACCATTAGGAATACCAGGGCCCAGCATCCCATACACAACTAACACAATATGCTATTTGCCAATTTATTCTATGAATCTGAATCTAAATGAAAATGAAAGAAAAAAAATCTCTCCACAGTAAAATTTAAAGAATTATACGGTACCTTTAGTACATTACATTCCTATATGAAGCCTTTAGGTTTTTGGGAAAATATATGTATTTTCTTCTCTTGGAAATAAAGCAAAAACATGTCAAATGATGGGTTATCTTCTGGACTGGTGCTCTGTGAATGGTAAATCCCTCAAAGCAAAAGCTCTATAGTCATGTACCTAACCTCTATCTATGGTGAGTGGAGAACCTCTTGTGAAAATTGTTATTTGAATTTCCAAATTCGGATGTATGTTGTTTTGGGAAAATGTGTGCACAGGTAATCTACTGCAGACACACAGACAGAGTAAGCAACACGTAATCTGGAACATTCCAAAAACACTTGCAATATTCTCCACTCTCCTATGCGCCTTCGTCCTTTCTTTCCTTTTACGGTACCCCGTTCGAGTGCCAAATTCATTCAAAAGGTAAGGTATGGTATTTGAAGAAAGAAAGACAAACAACAACAAAAATGTAAAACAAAGATTTTTTCACACAGCAGAAAAGCCAGCAGCTTAAGAGTGTTCCTCTCTCTCTCATTCGTTTTCGTATGAATTTTACAGTCATCCGTTAGTTATCCTTTGAAACTTTATGACCATACATACAAAGGTATGTATGTTTATAACAATGGTACCTATATTATGTCCTTCGTTGATCCTGACTGCCTAGCATCACCACCCCCCACTTGAACATACTCACAAAAACAGGCGAACTACAACAAGGCTCAGAAGTGGGATGCTGAGCATCATGGCATCACCATTCCACACCACACCACACCGCATCAGGTTAGGAACCTACCAGCTCTGTCTCCTTTGTCGGGTTTACAGAAAACTTCCTTCAAAAAGAGAGTAATTTAGAAAATATATATACATATATACGTACATACGTATAGGCATGTGCTGCAAAAGGTACATACTCGTAAGGAGGTTTGTAGGTAGGTGGGAACAGAGATTTTGTTGTGATATTGGGCTAAGCCCTTAATTAACTTCATTCGAGTGGTTAGTTAAGGTTGTTACACAAAAATTTAACGTAGATTTGAAAAAGTCCTCAAGAGTTTGTATACTGAAGTTTATAAACGCACAGCACACAAAAATATTAATGAATTGTGTTTGAGGTTTTTTTATATGTATTTGTGTATGTATATTTTACAACACATAACAAAAAAAAACCTTTAAGGACGAAATTATACTAAAGGAAAGATATAGCATGTTAAAGCATTATTTGAAAGGAAAAGTCATAAAGTTAAAGGGTTTTGTTATAGTTATTATTTTTTTGGTTTATTATTTTTAAGTTATGGATGGAGAATTGGAGATGGATGTCCTTTGACGTGTTATGGAAAAGGAAAGGATATAAAATATTAATCGTTATAAGATCTACTTGTAATTAGAAAATTTTAATACTTCCCTGTTTGTCGTGTGATGGGTTTTCCTAAATTTTATAGTTTTGTAAATATTTCACATCAGATTAGTTCGCTTTACAGGCGTAATTTACTTTGGAGAACCTTATTTTAAGTGTTTTTACATCCACAAATGAAAGTGATGAATTTTAGAACATTTTTCTCTCTGGAGTCGGGGATTACGACTTTTTAATTCTACTTAAAGCTTAGGAATTTTAATAAGATTTAACCCTTTCCTTTAGAAAATTTGATACGAAGATTTATTAAACATTAAATATTTGAAAAATGTTCGCTTAAATTTTATGTTTGCTTATTTACTACTAATTTCAAAATTTTGAGACCAGTGTTCGAATTTGTTTGTATGCTTTAATGATGAATTTTGGTCTACAATTGTTTTTCGAATTAATACATTTTTACATCAATTATGGGGTAATTAGAAACTACAGGAAAGTTTTTGTTGAAAAAAAGCAGTGGACCTGGTATGAACTCATTAGGCATACCAATAGAATGAGAATAATAATTAACTTATGTATGGCGCGATACAGTTTCAAACCTACGAAAAGATACAGAACGTGAATTGTTGTTACTTTAATAAAGTAAAGCACACCTTTGTGTAATTAACGAAAATATAGCTGTCTAAAGAAGTAGTACCCGTAGCGTGATGGTTAGTGCGTTGAACTACCTGCCAAATTTTCGGTCGATAAGTCTTCTTCCGAGCATCAGCAAAGTTTTCGAAAAGATCATTAATAGGGCTCTGACTAAGTGGGCTGCGGACAACAAATTAATTCCGGATAAACAGTTCGGGTTCAAGGCGGGTCATGACACAATTCATGCTGCGTCTAAACTCGTTGCTGATACCCATTGGAAAAAATCAAAACAACAATGCACAGGTGCTGTTCTGGTTGATTTGGAAAAGGCTTTTGACACCGTATGGTTAGAGAGTCTTTACCTAAAACTGAGCAGGCTTGGCATAAGCAAGCCATTGTTGTATAAACTTTATGATATGCTTAACGGTAGAAAGTTTGTTGTCAAAAGTGGCAGTGTAACTTCTACCACAACATTCACAATTAAAAATGGTCTTCAACAGGGATCGGTGAATTTGCCGATTCTCTTCAGCATTTACACCAGCGATCTGATAGGTAGTCCTACAAAGGCAATTGCGAATGCCGACGATCTTATTGCCTACAGAACGGCCCGAAAGGTTGAGGTTATTAGAATTCTCTTGCAGCGTGATTTCGACAAGATTCAGCGATATTGCGACGACTGGAAACTGAAAATAAATGTCCAGAAGTCGGAGACAATTCTGTTCCGGACTCCGTTGGCTAGGGCCACGAGGGTTACGTGTAAGAATTGGCGCAAGATGGTCATCGTTGATCTTCACGGGCAGCCATTAGCGAGCAAAAGTGTAATGAAGTACCTAGGTATCTGGTTAGATCAGTATTTATATTTCGACAGACATATAAATGCTGCACTGACTAGGGCCAGAGGAGCCTTCGCTCTGACGAAACGATTGTTTTTTAGCAGTCGGCTTGACTCCAGAGTGAAGGTAATTTGCTACATGGCCCTCATACGGCCGATGACCTTTTATGGTTGTCCTGTGTTGTTCAACGTTGCCCCCTCCCAGATGGAGAAGTTTCGGGTGTTCGAGCGGCAGTGTCAACAACGCTGTACCGGTTTATATCGAACAGCCGAGTCTTCTTATGTGCATTACTATTCCAACGGGGTCCTATACAACGGGGCTCGAATCAACAGAATTGACAATTTCGTGATAAAACTCGTCTGAGGTCACATTATCACATATCCGAACGACGAGTATTTTGAAAGTGCACGCTTGAGCGGGTTCATTCCACCAGAGGCATTCCTCTTTTTAGACAGATGCCGTCTGATACAGGATAGATTGGCAGTTCCGTTAATCTACCACGTCAGACGAAGAACCGTGGATAGGCGACTCCCGTACAATAGGGACGTCATGGCACAAGGCGGAGTGGAGCTCCTTCGGTTCAGTAGTGCTGTGTCCAAACGGGACCAAACTGATAGGGTGATGGGGTTTTAAGCCTTGGCCGGCTTACATACTTGTTTTATAGTTTAAGGGTTTAGTTTTAAGTAGAATAGACATGTTGGCACAAAAAAAAATAGAAACAAAATACAAAACAGATGAAAAAATAGAAAAAAATAAACAAAAAAAAAACATTAAAAAAAATTAAAAAAAAAAACAAAACAAAAAAAAATGGAATAAAACAAATTTTTAAAAAGACATCAAAATATGAAAAACAAAAATGTTAGATATTTAGATTTGCTACTGTGGTTGTTCTAGTTTTAATTAGTTTATAGGTAGAATAGGTAGTTTAAGTTAGCTTTAAGTTTTATATTAAGGACCTTATTTTAAGTAGTTTTTAAGTAAAAATAAAAATGGATCTTGATATTAGTTTTTTTTTTTTTTATTTTCTAATAAATACAAAATAAATAAAATTCAAATTAAAGTAAAATAGATCTTAGGGCCGAAACGCATTAGTATTAAGTATTATTTTTTGACTTATAAGTTTTAACTTTAACTCTATAGAGTGTCCGTATGGGACCATTAAGTTAGTTGTAAGTTATGGATAATTAGGCTAGTTTTATGAATTTGTGTCTAGCTTTTAGATAGGTTTAAGATTCAATTGATAAAAATGAATTGAAAAAAAAGTGCGTTGGACTGTCATTCAAGGGGTCTTGGGTTCAATCCCATCTCGTGCCACCTAACTTTTTTCACGGATACTGCCTCGTTTGGATTTGGCATATAAGCTGTAGGTCCCTTCCATCTCTCACAACATTGCTTAATTAGCTTATTTATCTTAAAAGAATTACTTTTCTTGCAATATTGGTTTTCTTTTTTAGTTTAAAGCTCTGAAGTGTGACTCTTCACCGCATGCTGAATACTCTAAACAAATTTTCTACAGAAACTTTCTTTTTTTTTGTTTTGTAACGCATTTAAGCATTTGAAATTTGTGGTTTTAAGAGGTGAAAATTTAAAGGATGGTTTCAGTTGAGTTGGAAATTAATAAATCTTTAACATTGATAAACTCATTTTAATTAAACGAGTTTTTAGAATCAATAACATGGTAGTAGATAAAACTAGTTTATTTTAAATAAATAAAAAAATATTGAACTATTTATTAACTTTCCATAGGAAGTTATTGTAATGGGTCCGATTTGTCGAATTGAATTATAGACATTTCTTGACGTTTCACGCTCACTAGAGTCGAAATAAAAGATTTTTAGAAAGTTGTCTGGCGAGCGTGTCTACGTACGTTCGCGACGTTTTTTTCGTTGCCCATAGCTCAAGAACCAGAAGAGATATCGACTTCAACAAATTTTGTTGTACAGATAATAATGCAGAAAGATGCAGAAAGGGACCTCAAGAAAATTGAGCAAGTGTTTTTTTTTACCATAGCAGTTTAAAAACAAGGTGAACATTTTTGGTTAAATCTATATATCTCACGAACCAATCACGCTAGAGATTTGAATTAGGTTTTATATTATATAACGTAACGTGATACCAAACAAGTAAATACAAAAAACACTAAAAAACAAATTTGTCACATCGAAAATTTTACGAATAAAAAACGATTTCAACTCCAAAACACTTTGGTGCAACGAAAAATAACGTTTTGAACATCTGGTAAAATTTTGAGAAAAATGCAATTGACAGTTTATATTTAATATTGTTTTCAACATTAGGACAAATTTTGATAAAAATCGAAATGACAGTTTTTTTTATAAAAAACTAAAAACCTAAACAAAATTTTACAAAAGTTTGTTAAAAATTAATTTTCGATTCAAATATCTTTTCAAAAATTTGAGATTATGGCTTCCAACTAATTTTAACTCATAAGACATATTGTTTTCAACATTTTGAACAATTTTGAGAAAAATCGAATTGACAGTTTTTTTTACAAAAACGAAAAACCTAAACAAAAAAATTAAAAAAGTGGGTGAAGATTGGTTTCTACTTAAATATCTTTTCAGAACTTTAAGACATTGGCTTTTAACTACTTTAATCTTTTAAAAAAATTGTTGTCAACATTCAGTAAAATTTTGAGAAAAACCGAATAGATATTTTTTTTACAAAAAAAACTAAAAGAATTTTTACAAAAGTTGTTAAAAATTGATTTTCGCCTCAAATATCTTTTTAAAACTTTGAAATATTGGCTTTAAACTTCTTTTATCTTTTGAAAAATATTGTTGTCAGCATTCAATTAAACTTTAAGAAAAATAGAATTGCCAATTTTAAATAAAAACCAAAAAAACACTACACAAAAATTAGGAAAAATTTTCTTTCGACTCAAATAGCTTTTCAAAAATTTAAAATATTGTCTCCAAACATTTTTTATTCCACAGAAAATATTGTTTTCGATATACATTTGTTTTCTTATAAAAATCCAACAGTCCGTTTTTTCATAAAAAAATTAACGCTACAAAAAATCTTACATTTGGTAAAATTTGATGCTCGGTTTTTGATATCCCTCAAATTAATTTTATTCATACAATTTATGAAGATTTAAGAAATGCTAATTAAACTGGTAAAAATTTGTTTTCGACTAAAAGTCTATTAAGAAAAACTAGATTTTCAATTTAAACTATTTCTCTACATGAAAACTGTATTGTTGGTCATTTTAAATATTTTAAGAATAATTCAATTTACAACTGTCTTAACCGAACACGAAAACCTAAAATCTTTTAAGCAAGACAAATCGACAGACAGGAAGGGAAGTTATCAGTGCGGGTCGCATCAAAGCCTCTTTTTCATCATAGAATTTATCCCCTTTGCTAGAACAACCTTTTTCATCGGCTATTTAAATTCATTTCAGAATGTTGATCAATTGTTTGTTGCCCGAAAGCACAATACAACTTTGAAACTCTAAGTATGCTGAACAAAAAAAAACACACACACAATTTTTACTTAGCTCAGCCTCTATTACACGTGTACAAAAAACAGAAAAATGTTGACTTTTTACTGAACTAACTTTTGAAATGACCCGACCAAAATTATAGTTCTTCCAATTTCGGTTGAATTTGATGAATGATGAATCAAATATGATAAAAAATATATTATAGGTCACCACTTTAAAAGAGATATAATTTTTACCAATAGGCTGAGAACGGTAGGTTTTAATGACAACATCGACGAAGCGGTTAACCTATAGTATCAAATTCAAAATCCATCTAAAACCTCAATATCGGCTTTAGAAATAAAAACCAAGACAATAGGAACATTTATAGCGGCTTTTATGAAGAAATGATGTATAAACAATTTTAAAGCTAATAAAGAGTTTTGCATAATGTGGTCTTAGATTCTTGAAAACGCCTTAGAATAGACTAATTTTGATTGTTCAGACGCCTAACCGGAGGTGATATTTTTGACCCTTCGACTTCAAATTTTAGCTCTAAACTTTTTATTACCTGCCTATTAGGACAAGAATGAAACCGAAAATTTGAGTTAACCCTCTTAAAATTGTTGTCAAATGCTTTCAATTTCGGTAGAAAAATTTTAAAATATAATTTGCACACGATGCTCGTTTCATGAAAATGTTGAGTTTACTGAGTAAATGGACAGTGACAGTTTGATGATTAGTGAAAGGTGGCTTATTAATTAAATTCAAATATGTGAAGTCCTATTAGATAACCCGATTCAAATTGGAATGTAAAAATTTGAATACAAACAATAATCTGAAATGAAAAGAAATATTTTTTGATTCAATTAGATAAAGCGGTTAAAAATGCCTTGCCATTAATGCACAATTGAGATGATAGAAAGGCCAACCAAATTGTAGTTCGTCTAAGGAAAATATGACTTATTCCCAGAAATCAATTTTCATAAGAAGCTAGTCTTTTTAACTAACAATATCTGTGACTGTGTGGCTGCATTTTTCAACCAATTTTCATAAACACTCAATTTTGTATTAAGCGTTTCTGGTAGAAGGTAAGCTACTTGACTAGAGCCCAAGAAAGAACCTTTTACATCAGATCTTTGTATAGCTTCTTTTCGCTCCTATTACGTGCCTTTTCTAAAATGTAGGAAGTAACACTAAAAAAACACCCTTACTTGATAATTTAGAATTTGTGTTATAATTTTTACTTATTGGACTTAAAATCCAAAACTGCCCTAAAATAAACATTTCACTTTTTCACTTGCTTTTGACGTCTTTAAATGTGTATGGACTAAAAGATAAAAGATGGTTTTTGGGGACTTTAAACTCACTACTCAAAATTAACCGATGTATCGATTGCAATCAGAAAATATTATAAATATATTATTTGGACATTTCGGTTGTATTTTACCTATGTTATGCCCGAACTTAAAAAGTAAAGAAAAAACTTAAAAGCCCACCGAACAAAAGCACTATCATCTAAAAAGGATCATGGATGGTCATCGTAAGTATACCGGGAATGCAGGATGTGCAAACAAATTTTTGTGTCATAAAATTTTGGTTAATTTTTAGTTAGATGGCTCATAAGAGCTTTAATCAGAATCATTATTTTATTTTAATAGAAACCATAACAACATTCACTCTTTCATGTAGTATGTCCATTTAATCGTATGCAAATTATTAAAAGTAAGTGAGTCAAATTTTTAAGACACTTTAATCAGAGTTTCATAATAATTACCACAAATCCTATTTGAGTTTTGCAATTGACAAACGTGCGTTTCCTCTGGTTTGTGATATCATCACAAAGTCCACCCCGTCCACCTTTTCCAACTGCGGTCATTGAAATCATGCGGATAAAATATCCCATTACATAGATATGATGGACATCCGTTAAATTATAAGCGTCCAGGTGTTTCCCTAACCATTCATTAGCGTTTGCATCACTAACTCAATATCCTTGGGGTTTGAAGTAAGGGTTTGTCGAAATGAAACTTGCGCCTAGAGCGAAAACTGCAGGGCCAATGCAATTAACATTTTTTATGGTTTTTCAATGTTTGTTTCTTTTCAATCAATTTTTAGTTTAGAGTGAAGACGGTCCATTTAAGTTTGGGGAAATCTTTCCAGAGGCGAATTACTGTTTTTTTTTTCTCCCCGAAGGATGACCTTTAATTTGTTTTAAGAATGAATCGATGGAATATTTTCCTGTTTTAAATTTTGAGCCCCAAACAGAAAAGCTCCCTTAGGCTTACCTATTCCTGCCCCACTTTTTCGGTGACTCTGTTAGAAATATTTCCATAGTTTCTGATTTCAATGATTTTAATTTTCGAAAAGTGCAATGAAAACCATCACCAAATCGATTGACTGCGCACATATTCGAGGTATGTATTAGGTTTTTTAGTATATACGAGTATCTAACCTATGCAAATGCATAACGTCATTGGGTATAATATTTGGAAATAATTATGTAAAATCGATTGATATTATGTTCGTTTGTAGGTTAAGTCCATGCGGTATTTATTTGAGGGACTTTGGAGACCGAATGTGATTATATTTGGCAATTTGTTTGCTGTCGACTGCGTGTGTAGAATGTGTGTTAAGGTTGATTTTATGGTCGATAAGAATTATGTTTGTAGAACTTTGGACATTTGAAATGTCCATCATTTATAATCAGACCGGATTTGTTGCAAAATTGACAATTTTGGACTTTCATTGTGAGTAAGCAGACTTACTGCATTATTGACCGAAGTGTCAATGTCAAAGCTTGTTTTAATCATAGCAAAGTTCATGAATAAAGGATATTTAATAAAACATTTTTGGCACCATGACTTTTAAAATAAGTCAATGAATTAAGTGAAAATTCTATTTTTGAAAGTTTGTTGATGAATCAAAATAACAAAAATTTGAAATGCTTGAAACAAATTAGGTTACGAATGTATTTTAAGACCAGTTGGTTAAGAAATATATGTTTTACTCTTTTAAATATTACTTTTCCCCTAATGTTATGCTATCATTTACATATATCATTTCGTTAGTCTTCTTTTTCGGATCTCACAATGAACCAACTTGAACAAACAACGTTATTGAATATTAATTTATAATTTGTTGAAAAACTTACCTTGAATAAACAAATATGAATTACTACGAAAATACTTCGAAAGAAATGATTTTTGGATTTGAGCGAAATAATCGAATGGATAAACCATTTGTTTCCCGATACTTCATATTTTTATGAAACAATTTCTTTCCTACTTTTTAAGCAGACTAGAGCTTAGAGCATATTTCATTAACATTGGCAATTGAGCCAGGTGACAGGTGAACATTTGGTTGTTTACAACTTGACAACTGTCCAAAACGGTCCCATAAACAATTTGGTAATTTTGTAGAATTTTAGGAAAAAAAACTGACAGTTGACATCTTTTCGTTTCATAAAGAAATTGTCACGACAAGGAATTGTCAAATGTTTTTAGACATATTTTCAGGATTTTTCCGACTAATTTGTACTGAAAACGCTTTTTTGGAAAAAAAATAAGAACATATTACAATTTAAATATTTGTCAGTATTTAATTGACTATTGTGACAGGTAACTCAGTTACGATCAAGTTTTGACAGTTTTCACTGTTAGATCTAAGATAATAAACGTCTTATTTTTAAGTGAAATTAAAAGTGAATATGATGCAGATTCTCAGTTTGGTCTTCGTGTAATACGTCGCCGGAGCCTTAGGATGATTTTGAATATGTAATTGGCCTTATTTTGAGAATGTTAGTAATTTTAAAACTCTCGATTTTTATTATATTTTCTGTACTCCCCGTTTTACTAATGAATCATGATTTTCCAAATTGTAAAATTTTGAAGTTTAAGGGCGCCAGTGTTCTGTTAGTCGTAATATCAAAAAATTGGTCCAGAAA
The DNA here is from genome assembly GCF_945859685.1 of Eupeodes corollae. Classification (NCBI taxonomy): domain Eukaryota; kingdom Metazoa; phylum Arthropoda; class Insecta; order Diptera; family Syrphidae; genus Eupeodes; species Eupeodes corollae. The sequence continues at coordinate 141,444,370 of NC_079148.1, read as the reverse complement.
GGATGAAAACTCCACATTTCAACTTTTTCGATCGTAACACATTTCAAGATTATGCAATGAAATTGTCACGACAAATCTGTCAGTATATGACGATGACAAATTTGTTACCTATTTTTCTGACAAACTTATCACCTGTCAATATTTAATGAAATGAAGATCTGTTTTTTTTTAAATAATGTACCGGCACCCAAGGTGATATTTATACCCTTAACATGTTTACGCTTAAACACAGTGTGAGTGTTAGGAAAATAGTGAAGGATTTTTTCTTAATATTTTGAATATTTAAATGAGGCGAAAAGGGGGGGGACTAATTCGACAGAACATTGCTTGTAAAAATATCTGTTAAACAATGAAAGGTATGAAACATTGCGGTGATTTTCGAGTGATGTAAATGTTTTGGTTATAGTTCTATTGTCTAAATTATAGCCAGATCAGAAGGGGTGAAAAATGGAACACCAGCATTCATTTTGTGAGTTTCATATTTGAAACCATCTAATACAACTTGTATTGTATGGTTTGGAGAGTTATTTCTAATCCGAAGGAGAAGAGTTTTATTTATACCAAAAGCACGCATTTTCGATAAGAGAGCTTGATGACAACCTCTACTAAATGCTTTTGAAATATCAAGTGCAATAACCTTTCTTTCTCCCAAATGATGTAAAGATTTGTTCCACAGTTAGGTGAGATAAACCATTAAACCACCAGTGGACCTATTGCTACGAAAGCCATTGTGCCGGTCATTAAGAAACTTCCGTTCCTCGAGATAGTTTTTAAGCTGATAATTGATCAGTGTTCTCATTACCTTGGAAAGAAGGGAAGTGAGTGCTATTGAATGATAATTGAAGGGGGAAGATGAATTGCCTTTTAAGGGACAGGCTGGACAAATGCTATCTTTCATCCACTCGGAAAGAGACCTGAAGAGTAGGAAAGATGGAAAAGTTCACACAGTGATTTTTCAACGTTAAAGAACACCTCTTAGAAAAAATTTAGTTCGTCAAATATGACCGTTGCAGGTCTTTCTAGGTTGTTTGAACTTATTCCGGTTTTCCTCAGTGGGGTTAGCTTTATAAATTTGGAAACTTACATCTTTGATCCTAATAACTTCTTTAGAGTTTTAATCAAACTATGAGTTTTTCATGGGCTTGAGAGATTTTACCCTATTCGGAATAAAATTTCTCATTCCACAAAGAATTAAATTTGTAACCATATCTGCTCTGGAATCCACGTCACTAACGAGAAAACATAGTGACCCATTAAAGTTCCTGAAGAATTCATTGAGACCGTCCCAGTTGAGTCTCATATTGCCAAACGATTCTCTTAGAAGTTTTTTTTTTTTACTTATTTTTTTTGACATGAGGAATTTACAGATAAGATGCAATGGTCTGATGAGCCTAGAGGCCACAATACACTGATTGTGTATTTACTAGGGTCAGAGGTAAGAAACAAGTCTAGGGTGTTGACGGATTAACATGCAACGTCAGGAATTCCTGTGGGCTCATCGATAAGCTCAGTTAATTTATTTAACTCAGCAGAGACTTCGCCCGCAAGGACAATTTCAGTGTGAGGATAATGGTCAACAATTCTTTGAATGGAGTAGGACTTCGATAAAGAAAGCCGGCGTGGATGATGTGCTTGTTTACCGTGAATTTTAACCACATGAAGTTAAATTTTGTGTTGGAGCACAAGCCATATTGTGGTTGAAATTGGTATGCAACATAATTTCTTAAAAAACGGCTAATCCATGGTGAGGAAAGAATAATGGCACTAGTTTGCCCATTTAGATTAAATTTTAAATGATCGGAATCTCCACCTATCTGAGTTTCACTTAATGCAAAAACAGCTGACGTTTGTGTTTCAGTGTGAACATATGAGGCATAGTAATTCTTTCTTAGACCACGAATGTTGTTAAATATCCACACTGAGTTCACCAAACAAGTCAAAAGTTATAATTCTGTAGAATTGTTACCTCATTCGGGAAGTAAAAAATCATTGTTTGTATATTTCAGATTCCTGTTTAGATTTGGGGTTATTATTTTGAACTTTCTACAATTTTGGGCAAAGAGTAATTCATTCTTGATTTGCTTTGATACTAGCCAAGGTTAGCTGTCATTTAAATTATCGTAATATAAAATGAATGCTTGCCATTTTTGATAATTTATCATAATTTGCAGCAATACGACTTGTTGTACCTATTTTGGAAGATCATGACATTGAAAACGTCACGGCAATGAGCCTCATAATTCAACCATATCGCGTGAGAAGTTTTTTGGTTGAACTATCTATATTTAAGACTTTTCAATTGTTTAGATATGTTTTTGGTTAGTGCTTATAAATAAATTGTTACCCTGTTTTAAAGATATCATACTTTGAAAATAAAACGAAGCAAAATATTGGGTCTTTGTGGGTACTCTTCTGGAACAACAGAAAATGTATTGAAAGAAGAACAACAAATCTTACAAACATATAACTCGAATATATGGACGAAATTACCGGCATCACTTTATCGACTTCTTTATATCGTTATTCCATCAAGTTCCTATACGTCACAAGTAAAAAAGTGTAATTAATTCGCATCTCGGAAAAAATTGTAGAATGCAATAAATAACTAAAAGAATGAATTACAAGAAAAAGAACTACATATCTTTGAAATGCCGTTTAATAACCAATAACACCTCTTCAAAAAAACCCTAATACCAAAAAAAGTTCCTCTCAAAATTGTGGTAAACCTATATTCAAATTTTTGTCTAGACCCTTTAAATTAGGTAGCGATATTTTGTGTTAATTTATTCTCTATGCATCAATATAGTTTTAATTTAATTACCATATTTAAGTCTACCATATGTTATATCACTTACCCCTAACTTCCTGCTAACTCAACTGGAAACACACTACTTGTCATCGGAATGTTTAATAATAATAAAAACGCTTAAATTCAAATAACTATTCTGATCGAATATACAATATGCCAACAATTATTGCAATCCTCGTTTATTTATTTTTTTTTCATACCAATCTAAATGTAATTAAAATTCCATTACATTGTGGCCAGTCAAAAAAAATACAACTATTTTATTTAAATTTTTCTAAAACATTAAAAATTAAGTCCTTCTGCCAACAGCAACTAAACTGCAGCCACTTGGATAACCATTAATTTTAACTTTGTTTCATTGTGGGTGACATTCAATGTAGACCAATATCCTTTTTTATTCGTGTTATATTTCATTTTACCTAAACTACCATACACACTGCAACCGCCAATTTTACAGGCCACAAAAACCAAATACTAACCCAATGTTACCACACTCCGGATACGGATATACTATATAAAATAGAACTAACCAAAAAAAACATCTGTATAGCTTGATCCAAATAAACCTGAACCCACAAAATAAATGTACATAAGTTTCAATGAATATTCCAATCAGTAGGTTCCCTTAAAATATATAGAGTACCTGATGATGATGATGATGATGATGGCTGATGGCTGATGGCTGATGGCTGCCTTCAGGAAGACACAAGGGACAGGAAAATTAAAAAATAAAATTTAACAAAAAAAGAAAGAAATGATGCAAAGAAAGAAATCAACATCGACTATAGTCCTCGACAGCAGTCCTCTCTATATTGACGGTCAATTAAAATAGCGAATGAGCCCATTTGTTCACTTGTCCACATTGGATGTGTCCACACATCCTTTTTGGCAGTTTCCAGTTTGTTGCCAAATGACAACATGAAAAGCGCCAGGAGTGGCTTCATCATTTGCCTTGGCAAACCACAACTTTACCATCATATACATATGTATGTATGAATGTAGCCCTATCGACAGTCGACACAGTGTTGTGTCTGTTGTGTTGGTTATGTCCTGAGTCCTGTGTAGTAACACATGGTGCGGTTTATTGTGCTTTCCCATTAAGCAAGTTGTTAAATAAAATAAAATTACACATCCTCGCGGAGGTAGGTAGGTAGGCTTTTTCTACCTATAGGGTTTTGGTGTTTGGTCATGTCCGTCGTCGTCGTCATCGTCCTAGATGTGAGAATATAAAATCATATAAAATATATAACTACCCAGGTAATGGGTTAGTGAAATGTTGCGTTTTATTGAGTATTTATCTGATGCAGGGTCATAAGTTCAGAGAATAAAAATTTCACAGTTTATAGACTGAAAACTGTTCGAGAGTTCCTAAATTACTGCCTGTTCATTACTTTTTATATTGACATTTTTTTTGGGTTTTATTAAGTACTAACCTTTATCTTTTAGAAGATTTATGTTGCATTTAAGTTGGAAGCATCCTCAAAAAAAGTTACGTTGTACTTTAGATTTCTAAATTGTTTCGTACTTAATCATACTCGAGAATATTCACTCGAAATAAATATTGATAAAGTCGAATTTTAGTGGATAGCGCAATTAAAACCTTCTTAAAAGTACTTACTTTAAAATTGAGAGGATTCAAAAATTAAGTAGAGTGAGAAGAGAACAGAATATTTTTATCCAAATTACTACAAAACTATTTATTATTCTTGAACGAAATTTGTAGATCATATAGAATCAAGATTTTGGCAATTTATTCAATCTCTATAAGCTTATTTCCTGATCTATTTTTTTTTAAATTAAACTTTACTTTCAAGAGCGTATAAATAAATAAATTGGGTGGTGCAACAGTCCGTTGAGAACCATGCCCTAGGGACTTTCAACTCTCGACCAATCCTGTGTGCGAGTACTGTTTTCAGGGATGGAAGGAGCGTTTAAAGAACTTTAAACAAAAAATTGAAATATTATAGAAAGTGACCAAGTCTAAAGGATGAATTGAATCTATAAATTATTCCTAAATCACTTTGTTGTAATTTGTAAAATAAACATCTGAATGGGAGTGGTACTTCCTTTAGATTTCAAACATATTTGAAAAATGTACATTTCGAGAGAAACAAAAAAAATTACATTTTGCTTCAAAGCACTCACTAAATGGTGTTTCTGAATTTAGGATGATTTTTAAATTAAACTATGTATATACCAAAATTCAATCTTGTGGGATTTTTGGAATTAAAGACTATAATTTCACTAAACTAACAAGAGTTAGAATTATGTAAAAATTACATTATGCGTATGTTTTGAGAACTTTTTCCGAACTTCTTTCTTATAGCCAACATTTTTTTAAAGAACCCAATTATGTTAAAAAGTCGAAAAATTAAATAAATATATTATTATAATTACATATACACTATATAAATATAAAATATAAATTTAAATATAAATATAAATATAAATATAAATATAAATATAAATATAAATATAAATATAAATATAAATATAAATATAAATATAAATATAAATATAAATATAAATATAAATATAAACATACAAATATAACAAAATATACAAACAGGTCTGCTAGGCTAAAAAGTTAAATTACACACTAAACTTAGCGACCAGCTTGGAAAGGTGTAAGGATTCAAAATTTTGTTGGTATAATGTACGGGAGTTGTGTGCAAACAATCGTTTGTCTTCAAGCTGAAGTTCTTGCATCCCGTTTGCGATCAAGATGACTTGCACTCGTTTCATTCTGCTTGCCCAGACACAGCTGATGATTTGCTTGATTCTGTAATAATCCTTGATGAACTGGCTTGCTCTTTTTAATAAGGGAAACAATAAGTTCCCAGCAATTGATGGCATTCCCAATATATGATAGAATACAAGCAATAGAATACAATCAATAACTTCTTTACCAGCTTACCTGAGAATTACAGAGGTATTTCAGTATTAATCTGCTAACAGTAGCTTCAATAAACATGCTCAGCGTAAGAGTAAAGAAGCTAAAGTAGCTCTCAACATAATGTGACCAACTTTCTTTTCATACAAAAATATAGACTTAGGATCAAAATACCGAGTTTTTTCAAGCAACCATTAACACTTGTTTGTCTTACCGTGTTCAAGTTTTTGGTCACACCTATTTTGAAGAATTTGAGTTAATACAACGCCTCTTTTTCAAAACCTATGCATTTCATGTTGAGTCCGGAATTGCGCCGATTTATAATAAAAATTTGAAATTGCAAGCAGATTTTCTAACAAGAGTAATGAGTAAACCAAGTTCGTATCTTCACACATCTATCATGAAGGTTCTTTTGCGAACAGAAGCATCGCCATTTAAGGAATGGACTCAACTTCCCCTACTGCATATGTTTTTCTTGAACTGAATGAGTTTAACATAGATAACTGGCAAGATATCTTTTCGAATGTTATCGCAAAAGTTGATGAACAAAAATATCTTCAACATCTAAATAGAGCATCATCATCGTCAGAAATACTTATAATAGAAATCTAAGCCATTCTTTAAATACTAATATTTCAATAATAGACTTTCTGCGAGAGCTATCGGTATGTACAATTTTCAGAGCAAGGGTTGAAATATTGATCTTGAATTATATTCCACATTGGTCAGATCTACCTCTCCTTTGCAATTATTGTAACAGAAATGAACGTGACGATATTTACCATATCATAGCTATTTGTCCGATACTACAAGAAATTCGAAGGCTCTATTTTCAACATAGTGTCCTCTCTAGAGAACAAGTGTTTGTTGTAATGAACGGATCCGTTGGGTGGACAGATATCTACATGTTCTGTGACCATGCCTTAAATTATCGAACAAGCTTTTCAACTATTTATTTTTTTTTAAATTCTGTTTTCCTAAAAATATTAATTTACAAATTTCTGAAACAATTTATAATATAAATTTATATAAACGTAAACTAAAACGCAAAAATCAATAGTGATCAAAATATCATTTATTTTTTTTTCTGTTTCAGCGAATGTAAAACAACAAATTATATTTTTTTATAACAAGAAATCTAATGAAAACCTACCAAGTATTTATTTTATTATTTTACTTAAGCAAATGTTATTTTCTGGCAGACGGCAATCTTGCCATGTTCATATATGATTTTGTTTTAAAATTGATTTAAATATCCACTCAATTTGTTGTTTTTATTTTTAATTTTACAGTCAAATCCTTATTTTCTTAAGCCTAATAGTACGGTTCCACCAAAAAATAATCCGAGATTTAAGGCAAATGATTTAAAATAAATCATGAGGTGTTTCCACAAAAATACAAAAATACTTGATTACTTACGTAAATAATACACAAAATACTTTGACTGTGTTAAAAAATATATATTTTGTTATTAATTAAAATTCACCATTTAATTTTTCTTTATAAAATTGTTTTGTTAACAATTTATTTAAATCCATTATTTTTTTAGATTTATACAAGCCTTTTGTAGAGAATTGTACGAGTATGTTCTTGTAAACAATTGAGATTAAACTGTTTTAAATTCAATAAAATAAAAAAGCATTGCATTAAATAGAACTTAATTTTTCAAAGTTAATTACATTTCATATCTAATATATAAAATTCTCCTGTCACAGTTATAGTTGCCATACTCTTCCGAAACGGCTTAACCAATTTCAATGAAATTTTTGCATATACAATACATTCGGTTTGTCTGAGAATAGTCTTTTATCTATTTTTATATTAGTAATTGCTATTGTTTAATTGCATCAACATCGTACACAGTGCAACGATTTTACGATAGTATTCAGTGACGCTACGTACAAAGATGCAATAATTGCTATTGAGGATCTTTGCGTTATGATTGCCAACTTACCACTCTGTAATTTCGGTATGCACTCACCAAATTGAAATGCATCTCATTCAATAGACACTGAAGTGAACCGTGAACTACAATACAATCCTGTAGAAATTGTTGCTCGCAATGTCCCAATATATGTCCCAATATACAAAGAACCATTTATGACCATATCATGCTCGCAGTATCGGCAGGACAAGGTGGATTATTTTTTTGGAACTGGCAAAACATTCCTTGTTTCGCTAATTCTTGCTATAATACGATCAAATAATGGTATCACATTTTTATTGGTTGGAGGCAGAACTGCTCATTCAGCATTTAAACTGCCAGTAAATATTCAAAATAACCTAGACGAGCTGTGCAATGTAAAAAAAAAACAATCATCCATGGCGAAAATGCTGAAATAGTCTAAAATGATCATCTGGGATGAATGCACTATGGCACACAAACATTCAATTGAGGCGTTGAACAGGACATAGAACGATATAAAAACAACAACAGACTATTAGGTGATCCAACTGATTTTTTGATAATTTACAACTGAAGGTTGGATCGGATCAGTGGTAATGTTGCTTCGTAATTTGAACCCACCACGGTTATGTAGCGGCACGCGATTAGTAATTAAAATTTCTATGAAAAATACTATCGATAATTCTAAATTGCAAATTCCAAGGTGAAAATATATTATTACGGTGAATGTCTATTTTACCCACAGATGTGCCAATTCAATTCAAAATTTTAATAAATTAAACAAAATTGTTTGGTGATTTGTTATATTAATATTTTGTCACCTTTCATACCACATTCTTACACACTTACAATAAGTTATTTATTTTTAGCAAAATATTCTATAGAAATTATTTATATGACAAAGCAAAGTTTTTCAGGTCAGCTAGTCATGATATAATAAATGTTTACCGTTATTGAACTTACGAAACAAACTGAAAATCGGAAAGTTAAATTAGTAAACACCTCAGCTAATAAATCATGTATAAAGTAATTTTAAAAAATGTATATATAAGATCTATTATAATATATTATTTTCTAATTTAATCTATCATAGGTGGAATTTTCCAAGCTATCATTTAAGTGTTTTCTTGTAAATCAAAGACCAATGTAAAACATCCAAATATGGTAAAACAACAAACTTTTAAGCTTTAAACCTATGACCCTGCATTTTTTATGAACAAATTTTGTTTTTTGATGTGCAAGATTTTTTCCACAATCCTCCTGTAAAAATAAACTTTTAATTATTGTATGTTTTTTATTGTTTTATTTATTTTTTATTTGAATAAATAAAAAAAATTATGGTATATTTTTTCTCCCCACATGCTTATGGGTGACCGAATGAACAAAATTGAATATATGTTTTTTTTTCTTAATTTTTATTGGTTTTATTTTTATATGCGAACAAAAAATTGCAGTTGTTTTTACAAATTGCTTATTGATGTTAACAGATGTAAACTGATTATTTTGCACTTCCACATGCTCATTATATACAAATATATAGAGAAGTTTGTAGATATAAATATTTTATTTATTTATACACAACAATAATCGTGTGAGTTAATTTATTTTTGATTTTTATTGAATGTAAATTGTGTTTTTTTTTATTATAATTATTTATTTTTGATGTTGTACATGTGGTTCAACAATAATAATAAATTAAAAAAAAAAACATATATATACTTAATACAGAAGAACCAGAGAATTGATTTATTTGTTTCTTCAAAGTCAATAATGAATATTGATTTAAGTTCATTATTATGTAACACATTTGAATTTTAATTTAATTTAATATTGTTTATTAATTTCTATTTACTTTATGGCTACCTCATTAAACATTGGTTTTTCAAATGTTTACTTTAATCTACTTTGATACCTGCTCATGGTTTAAGGAGGGGTCATGTGTTAACACAACATTATTACCTCCATGTTTTGAAATACACATCGCTTTTGAGGAGCAGTTTCAATACAACTCAATGAGGTCCCTCCTGGCTTGGACTTTTTAAAACGCCATATGGATTCTTAGATCAAAATACACATAAAGAATGGAACGTTGTTTATGATGTCCAGCGAACATAATTTCTGCCCTAAATTACCTAAAAAAGAATGCAATAAAAAAAGGACGAATCATGTCTACATTGCCTATTAAACTCTTCTTAATAGGGACTAAATAGCGCGCTGCCATTAAGTATCCTCCATATAATATACTTAAATACACCAAATGCTGCTCTGCTCTGCTCTTCTCTGGATGGGAATAAATTGCTGGCAATAAATTTGGAATCTGTTCAGATTCGAGCGGTTTGTCTGTCTGTCTTTTTTTATATCACATCCTTTACCGAGACCCTGCTTAACATCATCAACATAATGCACTAATAAAATGTCACTATGGGCTGGACCACAACAAGGACGACACCAAAAAGTGTAATACACTCTGGCAGGACCTGAGACTCCACCATCGCCATTACAAAAACAGGACCATAAACACCACGAACACAATACACTATAATGTACAAATACAACAAAGATGGCTGATGAAATGATGGCACTATGAAACAGGAACAGGAAACATTGAACATCATCAGACAAACAAAAAAGACAAACCTGGGGTTGTGCATAGCATAGTTAGGGCTTTGAATATTTCATGAATATTTTTATCACAACCATTAAATAAATTTGTCGTCCTTTTTCATATCGATGCGGAGTTATGTTCCATACTATGGTTTGGCTGATTGCTACCTCTTATAAGGACGATATTTATAGTGGTTATAGGGCTTGGGCATGAGGTGTGTGTGCACACGAAAGGTGTTTGACTTTATGTTGTGGCCCAAACAAGGTTCATATTTAAAGAGGGAATTAAATAGGTACAAGTGCTCAACAGGGTTGGTATCTTCTTCTTTAGCAGATTCCTTTTTTATGTTAAAAAAAAGGTCCTTAAAATATGCTTTCTTTTTGTTACAACTACAGTAAAATTGTTTTTGTTTTTTTAAGTTTACATAAGTCATTGCAAATTACTTAAGTAGAAGTATTATGCTACAATTAAGGTAAAATGGTAAAGTTTTATGGTTAAGGGTATTGCGTGATGAGTTGCATTTTTCTGATGAATTTAAGTTTGAAAATTCTATGATTATGTTAGCATGAAAGTTGACGAGACTTTATACGATTCCTTTTAAAAGCAGGAAGAAGAAAAATATCAATTTTATGTCGTTATAAGAAATGTAACTTTAACATGCAATGACGATTAAATACAAATAAATGTGAAATGTCGAAGTAGGTTTAGGTTTAACTTCTATAAAATTATATTGATTGAATAGTTTAAGGAGGTAAATGACTAGGTATGGTCTTTTGAATCGTTATTTAAAGTTCTTAATAAATTTTGCATTAAGTGATAGATTTAGAAGAATTTTTGTTGTTGTTTGGAAGAAAATATTGATTAAATAATGATTTAAGCCTTTAACTATATTCAATTGATTTTTTAATGTCGATAAAAGTGAAACAGTAACATTTTCCCGTTTAAAATTAAATAATTTTAAATTAAAAAAAAAAGTGTACACAAAGGTTGTTCAAGAATTAAAAGGTTACTGATATTTTAAACCTCAAAGCAAATTTGCATATTATAAGAGACAATAATATTTAATTTTTTAGTATGAATCGACAAAATTACAACGAAAAATATAAGAGTTTTATTTTATAAGACTATCGAAATGAAAAATCGAGATTTTGTCAAAACCTTTGAAGTAACATTGAAATTACAATTACAAAATGTTTACTTTTTATTTAAAATGGAATTTTTTTGAAATTTTTTGCTATAACTATTGTAATATTTTTAGGACACGTGAGACTCCAAAATTAAAAAAGGGACTGGATTAAAATTTGTATAAAGTATTTCATACTCGTATTCTTTAAAAAAAAATTGAGTTTTACCTGTTTTCTGTTTCCGATAATTTAAAACAATGTTTTAATTTTTTTTATTTATTTAATTCAGAATCACACCCGTCTTCTTCGGATGTGGAACTGCAACAGCAAAATATGATAAGCTCATTAAATTCCGACCTAAATTTAATGCTTCAAAAAGCCAATGCTGTCTTGTTTCGTTAAGGCGAGATATATCCCCTTGCTATTATCCATAAATGGCACTTGCATCGAGGAGACTGAACATCTCGATATGTGTATCCCCAAACACCTTTTGAGGAACGATCACATACGCGATGTTGTCAAAAATTCCGCAAGATGTTTGGGTTTTCTAAGGCGATGCAAAAAGTTTTTCTCCTCCTCTGATCTGGCTGTTATTTACAAGACTTATATACATCCAAAGCTTGAGTATAACTCCCATATCTGGGATGGTGCTCCTGCAACTTACTTAAGCCTCTTGGATAGTATTGAGCATTTAGATTGATTGGTGATATTACCATCATATGATCATTTACGTCACTTGAACATCGTCGAAATGTTTTTTGTCTCACCCTCTTTTACCGTTATTTTAATGGTTTATGCTCTAAAGAAATAGCCAGCTGCATTCCTCCCCTTAAACAGTTCAACCGTAATACTCACGCTTCTAGGAATGCTTATCAATATACCCTCGAGCCCAACTTCGGTCGAACTGTCAAGCACAGAGATTTGTTCTTTAGCCGTACTATGCGAATGTGGAATGCCTTGCCACACTCTGTCTTTCCCAGCTATTGCAATATTCAGGAATTCAAAACCAGCACCGACATCTCCTTTCAAACCTTCTCTCCCTTTCCTAGTGCTCCCTTTGAGTGTGCGCTTATTATAAAAAAAACATACTTGAAACAAACTTAATTTTGGTAAAATAAGTTTATGTCATAGTTTTTAAATATAAAAAGGATATTTTCGAAAGTTTTCCAAATTATAAATAATAATAACAAAAAAGCTAAGCTAATATCTTTATTTATTAACTTCACATAGGAAGTTATTGTTATGGGTCCGATTTGTCAAATTGAAAATTTTGACATTTCTCGACGTTTCAAGGTCCCTAGAGTCGAAATAAAAGATTTTTAAAAAGCTGTCTCGTGTTCGCGACATTTTTTTCGTCGTCCATAGCTCAAGAACCAGAAGAGATATCGACTTTAAATAAATTTTGTTATACAGATAATAAAACAGAAAAATGCAGAAAGGGCTCTCAAGGAAATTGAGTGGGTCGTTTTTTTACCATAGCAGTTAAAAAAAATGTTGGTTAACATTAAATATCTTACAAACCAAAAACACTGCAGACTTGAATTAAATTTTATATTATATGGATATTGTAACGTGATACCAAACAAATATATTTTTTGGTAAAAGTAGAATTAACATTTTTTTATAAATCAAAAAAAAAACTGAAAAACAAAATTTGTCACCTTGAAAATTTTAAGAATACAAAATGATTTTATCTCCAAAACAATTCTGTGCCACGAATGATAAAAATGTTGACATCTGGTAAATGTTGAAAAAAATCGAATTGACAGTTTTCTTACAAAAAATAAAAACCTTAACAAAAAAATGAATAAAAGTTGGTTAAAATTGATTTTTGACTCAAATATTATTTCAAAACATTAATATATTGGCTTTTAACTAATTTTATCTATTAAAAAATATTATTTTCAACATTCAGTAAAATGTTGAAAAAAATCGAATTGACAGTTTTCTTACAAAAAATAAAAACCTTAACAAAAAAATGAATAAAATTTGGTAAAAATTTACTTTCGACTCAAATAACTTTTTTTTAAATTAAAAATACTGTCTTCAACCTTTTTTATTTCACAGAAAATATTGTTTTCGATATTCAGTAGTTTTTTTTTAAATCCAACTGTACGTTTTTTCATAAAAAATAAAATCTACAAAAAATAGAACGCAAATTTGGTAATAATGGTAATGGATTAAATTAATATCATCCATCTAATTTTTAAAATTTAAGAAATATTACTTAAATTGGTAAAAATTTGTTTTCGACTAAAAATGTACTTAACAAAACTAGATTTTTAAACTTAACTTTTTCTCTATATAAAAAATATCGTTAGTAATTTAATATTGTTTTAATCCAACACGAAAACCCACAAACTTTTAAGCATGACAAATCGACAGACGGAATTTGAAGTTATCAGTGTGGGTCCATCCCAGCCTTTTTCCTTAATATAATTGAGTCGAATATCAAATTTTAAAAGTGTTTATTTGTTTTTTTATAGGTTTTCATTTTTTATCGAACATTGTCAATTGAATTTTTCTAAACATGTAACTAAAACAAACATTTTGTACATGATTAAATAGTTTGCTTTCCATACCTTTTCTTTTTTCGAAGACATTTTAATTGAAAACAAATTTTTATCAATTTGCTATTGCATTTTTGTATTATTATATTAATGAGAAAACTGTTAATTGGTTTTTTCTATTTTTGTATGGAGTGCAATCATTTTAAAGTGTAAGCAATTTTTGGTTCACGACTAATTTTGAAATTTAAAAATGAAGAACTACCCACTTAGGGTTTTTTTTGTATCCTTTAATTGTATTATCTTTGTACATACTACATACATACATATATAACAAAATCTATTTTAAATTAATAGCTCTACGGGTTCTTGAGTTGATCTAGATTCAATATTTTCAATTCCCAGAAAAATTACAATAACTTCTTATAAAGAGTCAAAAATTCGTTTCCGTCGTTCTGACTTCTCGTTACATAAAATATACGACTGGATTGCACGAACTTTTAAAAAGTAAAACCTAGCTGTACAAAAAGTGTGTTTTATAATATATGTTTTAACTTTATTTTCGTAAAGAAATTATAACCCATTTTTAAGATATTTTCTTTTAAAAACAATAATGTTTAAATTTTTTTTTTTCAAAAATCAAAATAGTTAAATTTTACAGAATTTTGACAGAAAAATGATTGAAGTCTTGAGAAAACTTAAAAACAAAATAACAGTTCTACAAAAATATTCCATTTTTTTAAAGAAGCAAAATTAAGAATAAATTTGTTTTCAAAAATTCCAACTTTCGATTTTGACCAAAAAATTCGTATGCGGACTAATATTATTCTTAGTCTTTAAAAAAAATAATAAAAAGTCTAACGCGAATCAGCTCATAACCTTAATTTCCGAATTTGAAGTCAATCGACCCAATGCCTTGAGATGTAATGGCAAGGATAGATAAGCGGACGGAAGCGGAAGACCCATTTTTTTCGACTTCTCTTTCAAAAATGTTTCTTGCTAAAGTTAAAAATCTAAAATTTGTACAATAAAATGACATATTTTACATTTGTATGATAAATCTATTGGCGCACTTTTAAAAAATAGTAGATTTCTGAAATTTGTTGTCGTAACCATCTTTCTACAGTCAGTAGGTAATAGGCATATTTGAAATATTTTTGATTGCTTATTTTTTTTTTGTGGAAGAGCATTTTTGAGAGCTCAAAATAAAAACTATTTGCACATAGAATTTTTGAACTTTTTCTTGTTTATTGAAGTATTGAGATTTTTTTTGACGAATCGATTATACAGCATGATACTCGACTTCTTGGTTCAAATTCAATAATTGATTTAATTTAGAATAAGCTTCTGTTTCTGCCGCTGTAATTATTGACATTTGACAAGTAAAAATGAGGCCATTAATTCAAAGTGGAAGTTTAGCGACACGCTTTAATAACTCAATTCAATTTTTGAAAAAAAAATTGAAAATGATTTAGTTACATTTCTCACTTCTCTTTTTTTCAAACAAATTGCCTGACCGTGTTATTTCTCTCACAAATGGCAATCGATATCTTGTAATTTACAACCTTTAGATTTGTTCTTATTTCCTTTTTCTCTTGACATTTATCTGTTTCAGCCGAGGTCTTGAAATTGCAGATGGTATGGTCACTTTCATTACATCGATATGGTCTTGCAACTGTAAGGCATTTGGCTGAATCTGTTCCTGAATGTTAATGGTTTACCTTCTTCTTTACAATGTTACAAACTTCGATCGATGTCTCTTTAATAAAAATTCTAATTTGTTACAATTTCAAAAAGTAATAATGTTATTAAAAAATCCTATATTCTATAGAAAACAAACATCTCTGCAAAGTACAGGCTTTCAGTTTGATATAATTAGAAATAAACAACAAATTATATTTTTTCGAGACAAAATTAATAGTTTTAGAATCAATAATTTAAGATTTATTTTGAATGAATTACAAAAGCAAACGTTTTGAGTTATCTCAATTTACTTTTTTCACAAATTTCACATTTGATTAAATTTTGAATTTATTAATAGTTCGCAATCCTTGGAACAATCTGTGTCCGAAATTTGAATAGAATTTGTATAGCAATTGAAAAACAAAAAAAAACACATTTGTTTATTCCGTAACACTTGTTTGTTCAAAATGTGTCAATATTGTTCTTCTCATAATGTGAGTTTCCATTATCCATACAATTGTGTAGCCAAAGAGGAAAGAGACTGTCTGCCTATGAGTCTAAAGGCATCTTAAAGATCATCCTAATATTATCTTAATTACAAACAAATATTTACTTTATTTTTGTACAAACGAAAAACAGCTTTTCTTACTTCCCCTAAAAATTCTCCTTCAGGCTATAAACAAAGTCATCTTCCTTAAGTATCATATTTATCTTCCACTAATTTCCATCAAAATTTATAAATGTTTCCTGTTTTTTGGATTTTGTTTCCTCTTATTTTCTCTTAAATACAAAATAAACTTTAATACTATCTAAAAACATTTATCTTTTATTTTTTTTTCTCTTCCATAACAATATTTCAAAAAAACAAAACGAAAAACAAGAAAAATAAATAAAAATATAATAATTCAAAACGGACAACACATATTTCCAATGTCACTTGGACTAAAACACCATCCCTTAGATGTGCACAGGACTCGTCTCAAACGCCTCAACATCAAATTATTGCCCACATCATTGTATTGACTCCATTCGAATGTTTGCATTGTCCACTTCAATAAATCAGCCGAGAATGTGTCGTATGTCGGAATATCCTGCAAATATTTAATATAAAAAACAAAATAAAAAAACTATAAGTTTATATAAATCGAAGAAAAAATAAAATACAAAAGTTCAACTTTACTCGTAATGTGTACTACGAGTATCCTTTTGAGTAAAATAAAATATGACAAATGGTATTCTTTTCTACGACGATTTTGTGTCAATATTATTTTATTCTGTGATGGCACCGGATATACTATAAGACAGGATATAGTATAGGAAGCAAATAAATAAAATAACATAGAATTGAATAAAGTACACTCTAGATCAGCTGATTGACATCTATATTCTTTGTTTTTTTCTTTTTTGACATTTCACTTGACATTGAAGTTAGTGTTAGATCAATTAACTTACATCAAGTGACTTATTTTGACATCTTTTAATTGTTTTATGATTAGAAATATGCATGCAAACATACTTCAAGTGAAGCAGGATTATAATTTAAAATAAAAATGATTTGGAATGAAATCAACTTAATGTCAAAATTAGATGTCAACACAAGACGAAAAGTTGAAGTAAACTGTGAGTGAAAATCATTAAAATTTCTGAATCTAAATATGAAATTGTAGAAAGTAAATAATGTAAAATTAAATAGCGTCATCGTATCATACGAACTGCGAACTGTGAATGTGTACATATTTTGACTTTTTTTTCACATGAGCTTTACTTCAACTCGCAGACAGCGGCGAATTGTCAATTTATAATTACCCTTTTTAATAAACAAAACAATAGTGGTATAATTTTGAGGTTAAGTTAAGCGCTAACAATTTATTCGTTGCAGTGTGGATGGTATGTGGAACGCGAATAGAGTTTGACATTTCGTAGCAACCGCACTGCAATTCGTTACTTTCAAATTTTTTTTTACAAAATTGTCTTATTTTAGAGAACAAAATGCAAATTTTATTATCCTAAATTAGTGTCAATTGGTATCTTATAATTTAAATGTGTTTTTGTTTAAAATTTACTTTTTTAAATATGTAAAATCAGGTTTGTTCGTCCATTTGTTCATTCGTTGTTCGCTCTCATGTGCAAGGCCTTTAACCATAACGAACTGTCAAACACAATTAGGGTTTTACAAACAATCCACACTTTAACGAATAAAATGTCCACACGCATCTTAACCTACAAACTTCATTTTTTTTTGTGCATCTTTATTTACGATCAAAAACAATAGTCATGTGAAAGAATTTCGTTGGTCGCTGGTGGTCGCTATCATGTGAACAGTCTTTAAGTCATCAGTTTATTAAGCTCTATTCTAAATTTTCGTATTAAAATTTCAGCGTTCAGAATAGCATAACGTAGGTGACTTATTTTATATCACTCCAGCTTGCAGATGCAGGAAATTTTGACAGGAAATAAAGTAAAACAAACTGATAAACTCTAAAAATAAAATGTCAACATGAGATAAAAAGCTAGATTGAACTGTAAACTGAAGCCATTGATATTTTTGACTATAATGAAATATAGTACAGATGTCAAATTTTATCTGACATTGAAGACCCAATATGATGAACAGCAAGGCGAGCAAAATAAAAATGCTCTTTCGCTTTCAAATCTTCATTAAAATGGCAGCCAACTTTTGACAGACGTAGATTAAACTCATTGTGAGTAATTTGTGTTTTTTGAAATTGACTTTTAAGGGTGTGAAATCATTGAGATTTAAAGATGTCAAATGGTTGACATTCAATGATGCCACATTATTGACATTTAAAAACGTCAAATCAATAAAAGTCAAAATCCAAATATGTATGCTTTTAATAGATAATAGACATAGAATAACAGAATTGACACTTAAGTTGGCACACATCTACCTAAGGATTAAAAACAATGTAATTATTTAGTTGACATAAATAAAAATATATCAAAGTGACAGCTGTCGCTCTGTCATTTTTGATCTTTGTAAAATATGTATTAAGAAATAAAAATCATAGAAGGAGCTTTTATCATTTATTCCAGCTTATGGGTCAGGATCAGGAAAAGACCAAGACCTCAATAAAATGACCTTGAGTGTATAATGTGATTCCATCTCTATAATAAGTCAAGTGAGTATGTTTTCTTTATTTCATTCATTTGTTTTATTTTATTCGCATATAATGTTCCATTCTTCTTATAAATGACAACAATGTAGAGCTACAGATAGTATGGTAGGTGATGTATTTTATATATGTACATAAACAAAAATGAACCCGCAATGCATCAAGTTAAGTAAATGATGGACACGAAGGACATCCTTTTGTGTAGGCGAAAGGAAAGGAGTGTATAAACGCTGATAGCTAGAAGCATCGCCATCCTCGTCCTTTTGCTCGCAAGCTTGTTGTTTAGTCGTGTGCCATTCTATGATATTATCCTTCCTTAACTAACCAACCAACCGAGTGTGTAATTATGCACGAGAGAGAGACTATAACAGTACATAGTACATTACTCAACTTTTGCACAAGGGTTGCGGTATACAGTTTGGCCCTAACCCTTTTTTCCGTTTTATTATGTCCTCGTACTTATTGTTTTGTTGCTTTTGTTTTTTTTTTGTTTTTTTTTGTGTTTGAGCAGGCGATTTCCTGGGCTTGTAATCAAATTGCAATCAGTTAACCAACTTATAGTCCTAGTCTTATAAATAGAGAGTATAGGACCTCTTTTATTATGGGATGGGATGTTTAAAGAGGATGAGGGAGAGAGGGTTAAAAAAGAGAGTTTGTTGTTTTTATAGGGATTCATAAGATTGTGGATAGTAATAAGTAATTTAGTCCTGCTCGGCTGCCGGATGTAATTTACCCAGACGTATCCTTCCTTGCCTGGAAATGGCAAAACGTTTAATTATGAGTGCCTATTACTATCCTGAGAGGGTCCTTATGTTTGTTATTTCAACCCACTACCACCAGATGGCTGAGTAAACATTTTATTTAACGTTTCAAAAGGTTCATTCTGCATAAAAGCCGGTCTGTTTTTCATTAGAAGGTGTTTCTCTGGACGTTCGTTTAACAAAAAATACAAAATAGACAACTTAAAATGATATGTGAATAATTATCCTTACATGTACATAATTTTATATTGCTGGGGAACATGATTTTCTATTGTTATTGTTGGTTAAACTTTTTATCATGTTTACAACCAAAATTGTAAAATTGCCAAAAACTTATTTTTCTCGGAACTATAAAAGCCACAACTATAAGCTATTCGAGTTTTAAATTGGCAAACGTACGACAACGTTACGAGTTTTGTCTAGGACATTTTTTTCTTTTTTATGGATAAACAAACTTTCTTCTTATCCTCAAAAATTTTATACATGAATAACGCTTTTTTCCAAATTAATTTGAGATAGTGATGCTCTAGAAAAAAGGTTGATGATTTCGATGGAACTTTTCAATTTTCGTCTTTTTTGAAAAAGGAACCATCTATAGTACCCATACATGGGAGTAAATTTCTATGTGCTCAAATAGTTTAGAAATGTTCAGAGAAGTTATTTAACTGAATTAGCAAATTTTGTCTGCAGGTAAACAAAGTTTCTTCTATCATACGACAATATACAAAATACATATATCATCCAAAATATCGTATTTAAGGAAGTTATTTGGCAATGACAGGACATTCCATTTTATACTGTGAAGGGAAATTTAAAAAAAAATAAAGTTGCACATTATTCGATCTCCTTTATGTTTTTTTCTTCATTTGTACAGCAGCAATTCAAAAAACAAGTTGGTGAAGGATAATAATGTACGTAGGCAGGGCAAGAGAGAAATATCCTAGAGAAAATATTTTATTTTTTGCACCATAATTTATAAGTAAAATTTTATTAAGAATGAGTTTCTATAATTCAAAAAGTAGTAGAGTCATTATTTAAAAAAACTTCAAAGTAATTATTGATTAAATCAAAAAAATAGTTTTACAGTTATAATTGAAATAAATTTAATCAATATAGAAATACAAAAAAACATGTTAACTTCCCATAGGAAAATGTTGTAATGGTTTCGATTTGTCGAATTGAAAATTTTGACATTTTTAGACGTTTCAATGTCCCTAGAGTCGAAATTAAATCCAGAAAATCCAAAAAACTGAGAGAAAATGTTGTCATTTTGATAATTTTACGAATGAAAAAGGTTTTACCTCCAAAACAATTTTATGCCACGAAGAATAACGTTATTGATATCAGGTACTATTTTGTTCTATAAAAACAAACACATACAAAAACGATACTCAACGTTGGTAAAAATTCAATTTCGACTCTAATATCCATAAAAAAGTTCAGATTATGGCTTCCAACTTATTTCATCTTATAAGAAATGTTGTTTCAACATTCGAAACAGTTTTGAGAAAAATCGAATTGACAATTTTTTTGACAAAAAATAAATACCTAAAAAAAAAGTTCGTAAAAATTGTTTTTCGACTAAAATATCTTTTCAAAAATTTAAGATATAGGCTTCAAAGTAATTTTATTTTATAAAAATCTCGTTAACCAAAATAGATTTTGAAATCAAACTCTTTTATCATATCCAAAAATATTGTTGGTAATTTTTAAATTTTTTAGAATAATTTAACTGATACATTTTTTAACGAAACGCGAACACCTACAAATCTTTTGAGCAAGACAAACGGGATTTGAAGTTAAAAAAAAAGGTTTTCTTCTTTTCTTTAAGGTGGCGCTACAGTCCTGTGTGAACTAGGGCCTCACCCCAGTTTCGCGCTCCTAGTTGGGTGAGGTCAGCTTCTACCTGTGCGCGCCACCTAATCCGCGGTCTTCCTCTACTGCGCTGTTCTGTGGGTGTGGATTTGAAGACTTTCCGGGCCGGAGCATTGGTTTCCATGCGCTCTACGTGACGCAGCCATCTTAGTCGTGTGACTTTTACCCTTCTGGCTAGGTCTACGTCGCTGTACAGCCCATACAGCTCGTCGTTCCATCTTCTCCTCCATTCCCCTTCGATGCATACGGGACCGTAGATCACACGAAGAACTTTTCTCTCGAACCGACCCAAGGTACTTTCATCCACTTTTGTTATAGTCCATGCTTCTGCACCGTATAGCAGGACAGGGATTATAAGGGTCTTATATAGAAGCACTTTGGTCCCTCGAGAGAGGACTTTACCACTCAATTGCTTTCTTAGTCCAAAGAAACATCGGTTACCAAGGTTATCTCAGCTCTGGTGTTGTTTTCTGCGTTTACAGCGGAGCCTAGGCAGATGAACTCCTTGAATTCCTCAAAGTTACGTCTGTCGATGGTGACGTTTTGACCAAAACGTCGGTGTTGTATGACCTTTCTTGATGACAGCATGTACTTTGTTTTGCCCTCATTAACCGTTAAACCCATTTTTGCCGCCTCTGTCTCAATACTCACAAAAGCCCCATTGACATCACGCTGAGTTCTTCCGATGATGTCAATGTCATCAGCATATTTTAGCAACTGGACAAACTTTTGATAGATAGTGCCTCTGCGTTGACCTGTGAGCTCTGCTTACACATCACATCACATGACAGCGCATCACCTTGTATAAAAACTTTTTTGACATCGAAAGGTTCTGTTAAGTTGATTCCAACCTGTATGGAGCAACGTGAATTCTCCATGGTCATCCTGCACAAACGAACGAGTTTGGCAGGGATGCCAAAACTAGACATGGCTCTATTCAGCTCGTCCCTTCAGATGCTGTCATATGCGGCCTTGAAATTGATGAAAAGATGGTGGGTGTCGATTTGGTGTTCTTGGGTTTTTTTTCAGGATCTGCCGTAATGTGAATGTTTGATCGACTGTGGACTTTTCTGGTCTAAAACCACACTGAAAAGAACCTATCAGGTTGTTGACGATGGGCCTTAGACGTTCACATATTACGGCAGAGAAGATTTTATATAGGCGATGTTAAGTAGACTGATTCCTCTATAGTTGGTGCAGTTTAGAGGGTCTCCTTTTTTAAGGATCGGGCAAACATTACTAAGGTTCCATTCATCGGGCATGCTTTCTTCCGATTATATCTTACAGATAAGTTGGTGCATGCTCCTAACCTACTTATCTCCAGCTGCTTTAAAGAGCTCGGCATTGAAGCCATCCGCTCCGGATGCTTTATTAGACTTCAGCTTAGATATATCAATCTTTACTTCGCCTAAATCGGGAGGATTGTTGGTTTTCGTCGTCTATGTTGAATAGATCATCCTGCCTGACAGCGGAATTCGGTTCGTCGTCGCCGTTATACAGTCTGCAGAAGTGGCCCTTCCATATCCTCAGCATTGACTGCGAACCCACTATGATTTTTCCACTTTCGTCTTTGCAGGATTCCGTTCTAGGTTTATGTACCTGTGAATTTCGTTTCACCTTCTGAGAAGTCGGCGTTCTTCTCGCCTCTTCTGCTTATAGAGCTCATGAGCAGCTCTTGTCCTTTTATGCAGCGCCACTTTGCGTGCATTATGTATGGCTGCATTTGCCTGCCGACATTCCTCATCAAACCAGGGGTTCCTTGTTCGTGGCTGCTTGTAACCCAGCACATCAGGGTCTATAAACCCGAAGTGCTACCTTGGCTACAACGAGGTAGTGGTCCGAGTCAATGTAAGCTTCTCGGAAAGTTCGGATATCTATATGATACTGGCAGCGTGTCTGGCGTCGATCGCAACGGTAGATTGATCTGGAGAACTCCAAGTTCCTTTGTGGATGTTGAGGTGTGGAAAACGCGTACTGGCTAATATGACGATTCACCCCGCAACGAAATCTATGAGTCTGAATCCGTTGTCGGAAGTGTTGTCGTGCAGGCTGTTTTCCCGATTAATTCACCAAAGATGTCTTCCCTTCCTAGCTTGGCATTAAAATCGCCCAGGACAATTTTAATATCATATCTAGGACACTGCTCATATGTTTTGTCTAAGAGCTCGAATTACATATCTTTGCTTTATAGCAGTCTAGGGCCTCCGCAAATTCTTCGGCTGCATGTGGTCTGCTAAGGGACCTAACATTGCACGTGCATATCCGAAGTTCGCTTTCCCTAATTCGTTTGCGTAGGTTGTCAACAGTAAATCCGTCCGTATCCGAGGCTTGTTGGTGCTTCGCAACTATTAAACGTTTCAAGACTTGAAAATATATATGCCATTTTGAGAATCAAAAGAAACTTAATTTATAATTGTTTTTTTTTTTTTTGAAAATCGTTAGATCGTTTTTTTTTCAAATTAAATAACGCTGTTTGTCCGCGATGGACTCTTAAACTACTTAACCGATCTAAATCAAATTTGTAAACGATATGCAGTTTGATACAACTTGAATAATAGGATAGTATATATCTCAGTTCATGATCGAAATATTATTTTATTGCAAATTTTATGTCTATTATTTGGCAGTCAAAGTTATATATATGCTCCAAACAGATAGCGACATCTGTTGGCTGGATTGAGTAAGTATTCAATAGATGGCGTTATGTCAATCTTATATCGAAAGTATACGTTAAATTTATCTTGTAGTAAAGGAAATATAAAATCGAAGTATTGCATAGAACTTAGCAAGATTTAA
The DNA here is from genome assembly GCF_945859685.1 of Eupeodes corollae. Taxonomy (NCBI): domain Eukaryota; kingdom Metazoa; phylum Arthropoda; class Insecta; order Diptera; family Syrphidae; genus Eupeodes; species Eupeodes corollae. The sequence continues at coordinate 141,420,277 of NC_079148.1, read as the reverse complement.
ACGGTAATGATACATTTTCAATGGTGCTCTCTGGTGTTTACAATAAACCTTACCAGTTATACCTCAAAAGTGGTCCAGTTGCCACGTATTCCAATGATACCGCCAGATTCTATCATGCCCTTCACAAAGTTACAATTTCCAATTCGTTGAGCTTTTGCTATGTCTATAAATAAGTCTCGAGGCCAGACAATGTCCATTTGTGGTCAACTATCGCATCAAGTGCTCTTAACTGCCTTATTAAAACTGCTTTTAAACGACTTATAAACGACTGCTTAATGAGTTGTCAAAAGCTCTTAATCGGTTTTTCAACGGCTTTAACCGACTAAAAAACTCCTTTTTATCGTTTTATCAGTGGCTCTCAGCACTTATTTGCATTGCCAATACAAATTTTAGCTTCACCGAAATCAATTTAAAATCCTATCTAAGCTCAAATTGATCAATCAACTTCACTTAACCAACGTTTAATCTATTATAACCCTCATAAAATATATATGATACCCTATAATTCTATGATACATTTAAGTTATGAATAAAGGGTAAACGCAAACGCAAACTAAAGATACCTTTGCTCGTTGTTATATTAGTAAGATATTATATCTTGAAAATTATACTTGCACCGCACAAAATCAACGAAAACTTAAACATTTGTAAACGTTTCCTCATATCTGATATAATATGATGGCAAAGTGTCAAATGTGGTGTCGAAATTTATCTTAATTAGCATTATCCATATATCCATATAGAACTTATATAGCCATATGAACACAAATTGATGCATGCATAAATATTTGAAATTCCTAACTCGCACTAAAATTCGCGTACCTTACGTACCTATGTAGGTACCTAATACCTACGTATTCTAACTAACTAATGTTTACGTATGTACCATGAAACTTTATTAAGTTGATGCTGATGATGATGATGAAGAAGGGTGAGTGGATGTGTGTAAAACATATCTCATTAGAGCTCCAGAGTTGGCACTTTCGCATGAATTTGCGATATTCATGGTGTGTAATATGGTCAAAGTCCGGTGTGAAGTCGAACTTAGTTTTTACAGACCCAAATGAGTTTTAATCAATTTAGTGTTTTAAGGGACACTAGGCTCGAAATACTTTCAATTTTCCCCACATCCAAAATGGATTCAAATTTATTAGATACTAATCAGTTTGCATTCAAAGCAAAATATATTAGAGGAAAACTTGTTTATACCAGAGTTAATATTTTAATCAGTATTTATTTCAAAAATTGGGACAAATTTGTTTCAAATTCAAGTTCTTCCTATCCAATGAGCAAATCTTTAAAAGACGTTCGGTACTATATCGACTTTAATGTATCTTGTATATAACAGGTACAAGATTGGTCGTAGGTCACTTTATTCAATTTTTTGATCGTACTGTACTATAAAAAGTAGATTTGTAACAAAGAATTTTAGTATAGCAGCGCAGCCTGTTAATATCCCTTTCCAGATTGTGCTCAAGTCCGAAGTTTCAAGTTGTACCTAAGGCTTGATTGACATCTTTATAATAACAGTCCCAATTCTTTTTTAATATTATTGGTTTATAGTGATTTTGGTTTCTCAGATGTTACTTCTGTTTATGGCCTACTTTGCTTAGGTATAACAATTAGCACTGCAATTTCACACGATGTGGCACATATCGATTAATTTACAAGAAAAGTGCGTATACGCCTACATGAACTACAAAAGGGAAATTCTAGATAAAAGTACCATCTATTGGGTCAGTAGCTTAATGAAAACGTCTCAAAAAAAATATAAATAAGTGTTAAATTACATAATAATTCAAGGAGCTTACAAAACGAGTCGTCAAAATGAGACGCGTCAAGTTATCCGTACTACTTAAAAGAGATCTAAGAAAATTAATTATTAGAAACGAAAACTACATTATAGGAGGTGACCTCAATTGTAGACATAAATAGTCCAACCTATTTTCCGTCTGGGTCGAGAGGTTCACCTTCCGTCCTTGATCTATTTCGAACAAATGTACCCTCATTTTTCACGCAGCCCGAAACTATAAATGATTTAAGTTTTTATCATATTCCTATAAAATTGAGGTTTAAGTTTAGACCAATTGCAACTGATTTAAATATTGTATCTTCAAAAGAAGATTTTTTCTTAAACCAAGTTCTGAGAACAGTGCAGACATGTGTACCAAAAAAAAATCAAGAAACCATTTGTCATCAAAATGCCGGATTATATTTTAGCTAACATTCGTATAAGGAATTCTTTTAAAAGACAATGGCAACTTTACCGCTTACAAGAGTACCACAATAGCGTTTAATTGTATAACAAAAAGATTGCGGCGGAAATAAGTAAATTAAAAAATACAAATTTGAATGAGCAACTTAGTAAGTTGGAAAAGAATGTTTAACCTTTCTGGAACATAGCAAAAATGATCAAAAATAAAAACAGGCAAATGCCTAACCTTCAAAATAATCATGAAGTTGTTAATTAAAAGTTCAGATAAAGCCAATGTCTTTACAACAATCTTCCTGAAAAATCATTGTGTATCTCAACACCTTAGTGATGATCCTACTAAAATGCTAGTAAGTGAAACAGCAAATGCAGTTCACTCACAAATCACTGAAACTCCTAGGGATCAGTGTATATCCAGGGATTATGTTAAATACATCGTTTCAATCTTAAAAGTCAAAAATCTGATGAACTTGATAACATTAAAAACACATAGGTATGTATCTAATAAAAAAAATAAAAGCAGATCTCGAATTTCTTACGTTTTTGATAAACTCTTGTCTCAAAACCCAACATTTTCCATTGAATTGGCAATATGCAAAGGTAATACTGATGCCTTAATCTGGAAAATATTCAAAACTCCCAACAAACTATTGACCAATAAGTTCGTTCAGTTGTATAAGCAAAGTTTTCGCACAAATTTTGAAATGTAAAATATTACGCATCGTTGATGAGCTTCAGATATTTTCTAATGTACAATTTAAATTCAGAATGCATCAGAGTACTACTTAAAGTCTGTGAAGATATTAAGAAAAATCGATCCCTTGGCAAATCGACGGGGATTATTCTACTTGATATAAAAAGACAAAATGTCATCTTAAAAAACTGCAAGTATCACAAAACAAGATTCTAAAAATTATGCTTTATCTTTCTCATTTCACCATAGACTTCAAGAGGAGGCAAATGTTAAATTGATTTATCTAAGAATCAATAAACTGACTAACACCTTCTTGCTTAATTGTTAACCCTCTGAAAATCGTCTAATCAATCAATTGATTCATCAACCATTTTTTTTAATATGTTTTTGTTAGTTTGAATTATTCGTACCTATGTTTAAATATTACTCGTTACATTTTTGATTTATTAACTTATTTTCTATGTTCATTATTTTTGTATTGTTTGTCTATATTTATCTTTTTATTAATTTATTTATTTTTTTATTAACCTTATTTTTGATTGACTGACAATTTGCCTTTGACCATAACCCATATAGTTTAGTTAAACAACTCTGGGATGTGCCCTACCTATACGTCAGCATTGAGACTTTTCCCATTGCTGATGCTCTGATGTTCACTTATTCATTAGGAACCACAAAACATCAGCCAAATATCCTCGTTTACTCCTACATGTACCCACCTATATTAGGAAGGACAAACATTGTGGGATTAACTTCATCTGCCGCGCTCGCGGTATTCAAGTTGATGGATGGATGAATGAATGGATGGATGGATGGAACCTCTATACCATCAACATCATCATCATCATCAGCACCAGCACCATCACGTAACCCTTCAACAACACCCTGAATGATGGATGTGCGTTGAAATATGTTAAAGAACTCAAAGTATGATCTATAGAGTACACATGCAAACTCAAGACTTTTTGGTTTGGATTTGATATAATTGCTTGATAGAAGGTATTTTCGTACAGTAATGGAAGTAATAAGTGTTGTAATAAAATAATTTGAGAAAGATCCCACAACCAAGGATATAATGTTCCTTTATATGGTATAAATTTATATAAGCTTGAGGTATTCGTGCAATATGTCATCATATCTTTAAATAATTGTTTAAATTATTCCCTTAAGGCGTCAATTTGTTATGCCTATTGGGCTCTAGGGCGATATTTGTCTGTTAAAGTTAATAATTATTTAAAACAAACGATTTTCATACAGGTTGTTTATTCGAGGTAAATCACTTGAAATGATATGCAATTAAGGAGCAAATATTTGCAGTTAAATTTTGATCTAGTTTCAGGTTCAATATTTCTTAGATTTGGTTTAAAAAATAAATTAGATGATGGGTTGTGGCCTAATAGCTTCAATTTATTTTTTGAAATAAGCTTAATTGTCGATTAACGAACAAAAAAATGATGTTATCTATAATTATTGAAGTTTAAGCTGGTTTTTGTTTTTTTTTTCTATCGAGATGTTCGTGACTTAACCCAAATTAATGCAATATGATTTCAAAAAATTTTCAAAAAAGTTAACAATAAAATTTCCTATAAAAAAGAATAAGTTTAGAGTTAATACCTTAATTTTTTCGAGATATTCTTTTCAAAAATCAATGTTTAACAATTTAGAACTTCCTTTAAGAAAATATTGCAAAATATTCCGATTTTCCGAATCGACAATTTTCGATGTTTCAACGTCCTTAGAATTTTAATAAAAGGTTCTAAAAGAGATGTCTGCGTGTGCGTACGTAAGTCTGTAAATTTTCGTCAAAGATATCGGCTTCAAATAAATTTTATTTCAAAAATATTTACATCAAAAGATCTAGGAAGGACTTAAAAAAATTATTCGGTGTATTTTTTTTTATCTCAAATATCTCTTAAAACAATATCGCTAGCTACTTAGAAAACATTTTATTTAATAAAGTGCGTCTTGGTCGAACAATATTAAACTAACGGTTTATTTTTCTAAATAAAAAACTTAACAAAAATACATGTCACCTTGAATATATTGCAAAAAAGTTATAATACCTCCAAAAATCATAAAAAATAACGTTTTAGATATTTATTAGTTATTTAGGAAAAAATCGAAGTTTACGTTTTTTACAAAAACTTAAAGTCCACCTAAAAGTTTTTGAAAATTGATTTTCGACTGGAATACCTTGGCAACAATTAAATATATTGCGTTTAAACAAATAGCGAACTAGTAGTACCCGAGGCGTCATGGTTAGTGCGTATTGCGTACGGGACCAAGTCCCTTGTTAGGGACGAAGGTTGAGCTTCAGCTCATCTTCAACTCAATAAAAAACAAAAAGTCAGCAGGTGTCGATGTTATATCCAACGTTGTACTAAGACATTTACCGATTGAGGCAATTGACATTTACACCACGCTCTTCAATTATGCACTAAACAATGCATATTATACCGAAAAAGGGAAAGGACAACTCCAGCCCGTCAAAGCTTCGGTCGATAAGTCTTCCTCCGAGCATCAGCAAAGTTTTCGAAGAGATCATTAACAAGGCTCTGACTAAGTGGGCTGCAGACAACAAAATAATTCCGGATAAACAGTTCGGGTTCAAGGCGGGTTATGGCACAATTCATCCTGCGACTAAACTCGTTTCTGATATCCAATGGAATAAATCCAAACAACAATGCACAGGTGCTGTTCTGGTTGATTTGTAAAAGGCCTTTGACACCGTATGGTTATAGGGTCTTTACCTAAAACTGAGCAGGCTTGGCACAAGCAAGCAATATTGTTGTATATTATACTTTATGATATGGTTGACCTTGGGTCGCTTCGAGAGAAAAGTTCTTCGTGTGATCTACGGTCCCGTATGCATCGAAGGGGAGTGGAGGAGAAGATGGAACGACGAACTGTACGGGCTGTACAGCGACGTAGACTTAGCCAGAAGAGTAAAAGTCCAACGACTAAGATAGCTGGGTCACGTAGAGCGCATGGAAACCAATGCTCCGGGACGGAAAGTCTTCGAATCCGCACCCACAGGACAGCGCAGTAGAGGAAGACCGCGGATCAGGTGGAGCGCACAAGTGGAAGGTGACCTCACCCAACTTGAAGCGCGAAACTGGAGACATCTAGCTAGGGACCGAGCTAGATGGAGAAGTTTGTTGGGTGAGGCCCTAGTTCACACAGGACTGTAGCGCCACCTTAAGTAAGTAAGTATATGGTTGACGGTAAAAAGTTTGTTGTCAAAAGTGGCAATGTAACATCTACCACAACATTCTCAATTAAAAATGGTCTTCAACAGGGAGCGGGGAATTCGCCGATTCTCTCCAGCATTTACACCAGCGATCTGATAGGTAGTCTTACAAACGAAATTGCGTACGCCGACGATATTATTGCCTACAGAACGGCCCGAAAGGTTGACGTTATTAGAATTATCTTGCAGCGTGATTTCAACAAGATTCAGCGATATTGTGACGACTGGAAACTAAAAATAAATATCCAGAAGTCGGAGACAATTCTGTTTCAGTCTCCGTTGGCTAGGGCCACGAAGGATACTTGCAAGAATTTGCGCAAGATGGTCATTGTTGATCTTCACGGGCAGCCATTAGCGAGCAAAAGTGTAGTGAAGTACTTCGGTAGCTGATTAGATCAGTATTTATATTTCGACAGACATATGACCAGGGCCAGAGGAGCCTTCGTTCTGACGAAACTGCTATTTTTTAGCAGTCGGCTTGACCCCAGAGTAAAGGTAATTTGCTACATGGCCCTCATACGGCCAATGATCGTTTATGGTTGTCCTGTGTGGTTCAACGTTGCCCCTTCCCAGATGGAGAAGTTTCGGGTGTTCGAGCGGCAGTTCTTAGGACGCTGTACCGGCTTATATCGAACAGCCGAATCTCGTTATGTGCATTGCTATTCTAACGAGGTCCTATACAACGGGGCTCGAATCAACAGAATTGACAATTTCGTGATAAAACTCGTTCGAGGTCACATTGCAAGAGCTATGTCTTCGACCAATAATTTAATTTTCGGGGCGTACTATCCGAACGACGAGTATTTTGAGTGCACGCTTGTGCAGCTTTATTCCACCAGAATCATTCCTCCTTTTAGAGAGATGCGGTCTGATAAGGGATAGATTAGGAATTCCGCTAAGCTACCACGGCATACGACGAACCGTAGATAGGCGACTCCTGTACAATCGGGACGTCATGGCAAAAGTCGGATTAGAGCTAATTCGGTTCACTAGGGCTGTGCCCGAAAGGGAACGGGAATTCTTGTCTAGCTCTAAGTTTGTTTTAAAAATTATGAATAAAAATGAATTTAAAAAAAAGTGCGTTGGACTATCATGCTAAAAATCTTGGGTTCGATCCGTGCCTGTGCCATCTTAAGTATTTTTTTCACGGGTACTGCCTTTTGCAAAGAATTGACAAATCCTCCATTTTGATTTTTTTTATAAAAATCGACAAAAAATACGACACACAAAATTGTTTTTGACTCAAGTGTTATGAGAACAAAGAAAGATTAAGGTCCTTTAACCTTTTTTATCCCTCTCAAAATGTTGTTAAAAATATTTTGTTAAACTTTCAAAAAAACCCAAAACGTCGATATATGTACGTCCAATTTTTAACATGACAAACCATAGGTACTTGTTCCAAAAACTTCCCATAGAAAGTTAAGAACTTAAAGAATCTCCCAAATTCAAATTTTAAACAAATAATTTAAACTCATTGCATTCCTATGCGGACAATCAACATCGCAATTACACAGTGTTTTATATTGCAAGTTGAAAGCTAATTTAAAAGTTTAATTATTTGATACCCGTTTTTAAAAGACCAGTGTACATTTTATTATACTCTATAATATACTTTCGTAGCTTCACTTCCTTTAAAATGGCACAGTTGAAAAACTAAACTTTAATCCTCTCTCGTTCATTAAGAAGTCAACATAACCAAGCAAGGCCAGTAAACAAAAAGAAAATTGGAAAGTACAAGGAACAGGGTAAGGGTAACATCATCAGCATACAAAAACAACAATAACAAACAACACCAACAATATAACAACTGCAACAATTCTTCCCATTTCCCAATTAGTGCCTCCAACTGGATATCTTCTATATCAGGGACGTCTCTCTAGAAAGGCAATCCAGGGAAATGCCTCTTATAAAGGGTTCAAAAGTCTCATCAAAAGTTCTAGTTATCAAAAGGTTTTAAAAGTTTCATCAAAAGTTCTAGTTCAAATTTGACATAAAATTGTAGGTCCCTTAAAAGAGTTGTAAATTTAATGAAAAATTTGCTCAGGAAGATTGTCAAAAGATATTTATCTTGGTATTTGAGAATTATTTTGTTTTAAAAACGTCACCTATCTTAAGAAAATCCTTTCTAGGTCCCTGTTTTACAATAAAGGTTGCCTGACCCTTCTTCGAGTAAGTCGTCGGTCGTCGCCATCATCATCATCATAGTCGAATAAGCTTATATAAACAAAACAAAACAGAAGATGCAGGAAGAATTGTAAAAATTATTGCACTTTTAGGAAGGAGCCAGTCAACGAATTTCAGGACACGAAACTTTGTTCAAGTATCATCGCCACTCGACTCTTTTAGGCCACTTTATATATAAGAACAACAAGAAGAAGAGAGTCAACAGTTGCACTTGTGTTGCTATATTTCCAAATTATAGAACCTCGAGCAGCTGATGAATATTGAAACTCTGGACCGGGACACACACACAACATAATCACGAACAATTTAATTGAAAGTAGTTTCAAAACAATTAGAATGACTTTTTGCCTTTTAGTTTGATTTTGTTTTTTCAGCTTTTGTATTTTATTTTTTGAAACTTTGGTTGGTTTTACTGATTTTGTTTGGGAAAAACGTACATCCATACAAACTATGATGGCGGAAAAAAACCCTAAACTAAAAGAAACTTTTTTCCCAACTTTTTCACAAAGGCTAAAGTTTGGCCAATCAAAGTTGTGTCGTGTGTACCTAGATATAGTGATGTGAATGTTTAGGTTGTTAGGTTAACAAAAAAAATTAATTTATTTCAAACCCATTTTTTGTTCCCGCTGTTTAAGAGTAATTGCTTCAATTTGTTGGCGATAAGTTTGCAAAGAACAAAGAAAGGTATACAAAAAAAAGTTTTCTAGTTTGATTGAAATTTTATTAATCGGTAATTTAAAACGAAAAAGAAATTGTTAGTGCGACAGTTTTTAGTCTCAAATTGAACAATGGAAAAGTTGCTTTCAAAGATCGGGAAGTATCTCTTTGACGCTTTTTCTATACATTTGACATTTTTTGGGGAGTCTTATTTTGACATTTTACCATATTTCGCTTCCATTCACTTTTAAAAAGAATTAAAAATGGCCGCCTGTCTCTTTTTAACTTCCCATAGGAAGTTATTGTAATGGGTCCGATTTGTCAAATTGAAAATTTTGACATTTCTCGACGTTTCAAGGTCCCTAGAGTCGAAATAAAAGATTTTTAGAAAGATGTCTGTGCGTGCGTGTGTACGTACGTTTGTACGTCCGTACGTCCGTACGTCCGTACGTCCGTACGTCCGTACGTTCGCGACGTTTTTTTCGTCGTCCATAGCTCAAGAACCAGAAGAGATATCGACTTCAAATAAATTTTGTTATACAGATAAAAAGGCAGAAAGATGAAGAAAGGGCTCTCAAGAAAATTGCGTGGGTGGTTTTTTTACCATAGCAGTTTGAAAAAAAGGTGAAAATTTTGGTTAACCCTAAATATCTTAGGAACCAAAAACGCTAGAGACTTGAATTAAATTGTGTATAATAGATTGTAACGTGATACCAAACAGGTATATTTTTTGAAAAAAATCAATATAACGGTTTTTTTTTTTAATCAATAAAACTGAAAAAAAAAATTTGTCACCTCCAAAATTTTACGACTGAAATATGATTTTATCTCTAAAACAATTTTGTGCAACGAAGAATAATGTTTTTGACATCTGATAAAATTTTGAGAAAAATCTAATTGACAGTTTTTTTTATAAAAAATAAAAATCTAAAAAAAACATTACTCAAAGTTCGTAAAAATTGAATATCGATTCAAATATCTTTTCAAAAACATTAAATTTAGGCTTCAAACTTATTTTATCTTATAAGAAATATTGTTTTCAACATTCTGAAAAATTTTGAGAAAAATCGAATTGACAGTTTTTTTTACAAAAAATAAAAACCTAAACAAAAATTTATAAAAGTTGGTAAAAATTGATTTTCGACTCGAATATCTTTTCTAAACTTTGAGATATTGGCTTTAATTTACTTTTATCTTTCAAAAAATCTTGTTGTCAACATACAGTCAAAGTTTGTATTGAGCAGAAATTCGGCGAAGAGAAAAATGTGGAAAAAGAAAAACAAAGGCGTCTTAACGATTGAAGAGTTTATTTGCGAATGAAAAAATATATTCTAGATATTTACAAAATGAGTTTTCATATTTTCCTACAGATACTTGATTTGTTATTTGTATACAGTAATATTTTCACATACATAAGTTACATACATTTCAACACCCTTCCTCAAAGCAAACATATTTTCAAATTATAACAAAATTTAACTAAGATTTAACATTTTTGTAAATTCTTGATGTTTGTTCTTTGCAAGGTTCTTTGTAAGTATATCTGCTATCATTAAATCTGTAGGAGCATATTTAAGAACGATATCACCTTCATTGACAATTTGCCGGACAAAATGATATCTAATATCAACATGCTTAGTTCTCGCATGATGCACCGGATTCTTTGCAAGTTGTTGCGCACTCAAATTATCGCCATAAACGACAGTTGGACTTCCCGCTTCACCACAGCCAATTTCAATTATGAGTCTTCTCATGGCTATTGCCTCCTTGCATGCTGTTGATAATGCCATGTACTCAGCTTCGGTGCTACTGAGTGCCACACTGCGTTGCTTCTCCGATTTCCATGATATAGGACCACCTGCCAAGAAATACACGTAACCAGTATAGGATTTACGGTCGACCTTGTCTCCGCCCCAATCAGCGTCAACATAGCCCGTAAAAGCCATTCCACACTTCTTGTAGTGTATCTTTTTGTCTACCGTAGATGCCAAATATCTAAGAATGTGCTTCACGCCTGCATGATGCTCAACATGCGGATCCTTATTTCTCTGAGACAATTTCGCAACTGAATGCAAAATATCTGGCCTGGTCGTTAACGCCAACCACATCAGTTCCCCAATAACTGACTGATAGGATCTTGTATTTACCTTTTGACATCGATCGTTATCACAAGCTACTTGGAAACCGGCGTCTAAAGGCGTAGCTGCTGGCCTGCATTCTTGACTGCCATGTTGTTGCAATAGATCCTTAATGTATTGGGTCTGACCCAAAGTTATCTCGCCTAGTTCGCCTTCACGTTGAATCTCCATACCAAGAAATAGGTTCAACGTTCCCTTGTCAGTGCAGTTAAACGATTTTGAAATATCTGCCTTGATGTTTAACAAATCTTGTTTCGATTGGCATGCTATAATAATATCATCAACGTATATTAAAATCAGTGACAAATTACCCATTTTTTGCTGTTTATACAAGCATGGCTCATTATCGCAAGGTACAAATCCCATCTCTCGTAAAACACCATCAAGCTTAAAGTTCCACTCCCTTCCTGATTGTTTTAAACCGTATATTGCCTTCTTCAGCAATAAAACTTTGTCAGGTTGAGAACTATCGGCGTATCCAGGTGGTTGTTTCATGTAAACGGTATCTGTAAGATCGCTGTTCAGATATGCCGTGCAAACATCCATCTGATGCAGAAACAGTTTCAACTCTGCAGCTAACGCCAAAATTAAACGTACACTCTCCAGTCGGCATACAGGTGAAAATGTTTCACCATAGTTCACACCATATTGCTGTGAACACCCTTTCGCAACGAGACGGGCCTTAAACCGTTCTATCTCGCCACTGGCATCTCTTTTCAGGTTGTACACCCACTTGCATCCAATAGCACGTTGATTACTTGGTAACTCAGCAACTACCCAGGTCTGATTCGCCAACAAAGCCTCATACTCCTTCTGCATAGCGTCACGCCAGTATGAATCGTATTCACTACTTGTCGCTTCTTCGTAAGATGACGGAATGGGGACATCACTTGCAACCAGTGCGCTAAGTACGTTGTATTGCTTCTTAGGGCGACCAATTCTACCTGATCGAAGCAATCTTGGCCTTCCAGGGCCAATCCTCAAATCGTCCTCTTGAACATCGTTGACCGCTTCCTCGAGATTATTTTCGCTGCTGTTCTCAACAGCTGGCTCTGTTTGACCACTTCGCTCATTAACAGTTTCTTCAAAACAGTCGTTGTCATCAAAACTTTGAGCATCTTCGTAAGCCTCAGCTTCATCGCCACTAACAACAACTTTAGAGGGTAAATCAAATGAAATCGTGTCCGGGGTCTTGAAAACAGTGCTGCCATCAGCATATTCTCTGTTTTTTAGCTCATCAAATAAGACGTCACGTTTTTCAACCACTTGTCTCGTATTGACATCATACAGTCGATAACCTTTTGCTTGAACTGAGTAACCAACCATTCGATATTCCTTCCCTTTTGCATGGAACTTGCTATTCTTATGCCCCTTCTCAAGTGCCACTGCAAAAGAACCAAAAACTTTTAGATGGCTAATAGAAGGCTTCTTACCTGTCCACGCCTCCATAGGTGTCATATTGACCAGCGCACTTGTCGGTGAACGATTGCGTAAGTAAACCGATGTGTTGACTGCTTCGCCCCACAATGAATTGCATAGTCCTGACTGCACTAACAAAACACCTTGACATCTCAACCAACGTCCGATTTGCTCGTTCCGCAACGCCATTCTGTTGCGGTGTGTATGCCATTGTCAACTGTCTTGCGATTCCATTCGTCTTTAAGTAAAGGTCGAACGTCTTATTGATGTATTCACGACCATTGTCACTGCGTAAACATTTAAGCTTCTTGCCGGTTTGTCGCTCCACCAGATTCTTGAATTCCACGAATTTGCTGAACACCTCATCTTTGGTCTTTAGGAAGTAAACAAAGACACGTCTGGATCTATCGTCGATGAACGTCAAAAAGTATTTCGAACCACCAATTGATCTTGGCTCAAAAGGACCGCAGACATCCGTGTGTACCAGCTCTAATAATTCCGTTGCTCTGTTCGAAGTTGCATTTGGGAAAGGATGGACGTGTATTTTACTGACCATGCACGTCTTACATGTCGTATTGGATTTGAAATTGACTTTTTCAATCCCGTGCACCAAATTCTTCTTGGCAATTTCCATCAAACTGCCATAATTCAAATGGCCGTATCTTCTATGCCACAAATCCGCTTCATCTTGAACAGCAGCAAAACAATTACTGTTTCGACATTCGAATATATACAGATTTCCAACTTTATTGACTTTCAAGATGCATTCACCATCCTGTATAACTTCAGCGTGCTTTTTTCCAAAATGCACAACGCAATTATTTTGTACTGCTCGACTGACGGACATAAAATTTGACTTCATGTTTGGTACATATAACACGTTCAATAATTTCAGAGTACAAAGATCCGTTTGTAGCTGTACATCACCTCTCCCTTCTGCATACAAAAAATCTTCACCGGCCAAACCAATCAATTCTTTATGTTCTTCGAAATTTATGAAAAACCTTTTGTCACAACACATGTGGCTTGTTGCCCCACTGTCCAAACACCAATTTGACCGATTTAATGTACACACATCCATCGCCCCCAACAAACTACATTGCTTATGTTGTTCATTTATGGTAGTAGAGCTCTCTTTGTTTCTACATTGTGCCTTCACATGTCCACGACACCCGCACTTGAAGCAAGTAATGTTTCGCAATTTTCCTTTTGCATTTGTATTGTGTTTTCCGGGAGGGTTCATCCGTTGACGACCAACTATACTAGCTGTGAAAGCTTGTGGCTTTTCGAATAATGAATCTTCATTGCCTTTGCGTTCCCCTTCTTGTTTCAGCTTGATACACAGAATATCAAATTTGGGTAAATAGTCACGCGTCTCTATAGCCACTACAAAACTTTCGTACATTTTCGGCAAACTAGAAAGAAGAATTATTGTTCGCAATTCATCGTTCATTTCTATGCCGACTCCGGCAAGCTTGTCCAATACTTCAACAAATGTATTCAAATAGCTGGACATGCTCTGACCGTCTGACATCCGCAAACTCAATAATTTCTTGTAAAGGGATACTTTGCGTTGAGGTCCACTTGGCTGATGAACTTCTTTAAGTTTCGTCCAGGCGTCAAAGGACGTAGCACAATCCTTTATGTAACCTAATTGCGAAGGTTTTACACTCAGGGTGATCATGGCCAACGCTTTCTCGTCTATGCTTGGCCAATCGGTTCCTGTTTCTTCTTTTACTTCTTCTCTCTTCAACGTACCTGATGCAACACTCCATAGTTCCGCATGTACCAAAACGCTTCGCATCTGAATGCTCCAAGAATCATAATTCTTTTCTTCCAACTTCTCTATTTGGTACATTGCACTCATCTTGATAATTGTGACGAACTATTGCTGCGATTCAAATCTTTTCTTTTTACCACATGCGGTCGCCTGGGCCCATAACCTATTGAGCAGAAATTCGGCGAAGAGAAAAATGTGGAAAAAGAAAAACAAAGGCGTCTTAACGATTGAAGAGTTTATTTGCGAATGAAAAAATATATTCTAGATATTTACAAAATGAGTTTTCATATTTTCCTACAGATACTTGATTTGTTATTTGTATACAGTAATATTTTCACATACATAAGTTACATACATTTCAACAGTTTGAAAAAAATCAAATTGACAGTTTTTTTTACAAAAAATAAAAACCTAAAAAAAAAATTATAAAAGTTGGTAAAAATTGATTTTCGACTCAAATATCTTTTCAAAACTTTGAGATATTGGCTTTTATTTACTTTTATCTTTCAAAAAATATTGTTGTCAACATTCAGTTAAAGTTTGAAAAAAATCGAATTGACAGTTTTTTTTACAAAAAATAAAAACCAAAAAAAAAAATTATAAAAGTTGGTAAAAATTGATTTTCGACTCAAATATCTTTCAAAACTTTGAGATATTGGCTTTAATTGACTTTTATCTTTCAAAGAATCTTGTTGTCAACATACAATTAAAGTTTGAAAAAAATCAAATTGACAGTTTTTTTACAAAAAATAAAAACCTAAAAAAAAAATGTATAAAAGTTGGTAAAAATTGATTTTCGACTCAAATATCTTTTCAAAACTTTGAGATATTGGCTTGAAATTTATTTTATTTCACAGAAAATATTGTGTTCGATATTCAGTAATTTTTATATAAAAATCCAACAGTCCGTTTTTTTATATAAAAAATAAAATCTACAAAAAAAGTACCCAAAATTGGTAAAAATTGATACGAGTACATAAAGACAAACTTTTAAGCAAGACAAATCGACAGACGGGATGGGAAGTTATCAGTGTGGGTCGCATCCCAGCCTCTTTTTTAATATCAATTGAGAAGGAGACACAATTATGAAACTTCAAGATAAGTCGTCCCAAAGGAGACTAACGTGAACCCTGTCTGTTAATTAAAGTGCCTGAAAACAATATTATAAAAGAAAACCAACAATGAGATAAATAAACATGCTCACCATAAACTATCAAAATCAAAATGAGGAAGCCTTACGTCAAAAGTTGATTCATATTTTTTTTGAAAATTGGTAATGACGTAAAATTCTTATATCATAATATGTTATTGAAACTAGCGTCAACTGTCAATAATTCTTCTCTGACGCTGTTATCAACCATTGGAAAGAATCCCTTTGACGTTTGACTTTTTTGATGTTACTCATTTTGACACTATATCTCGTCCCCATTGGATTATGACACAATTCCAAGACGTCAAAATGAGCGACCTAATGTTGTTTTTTTCGACTTATTAAGTTAGTTAGTTTTATTGACTTCAAAATATACAAGAATATTGTAATTGTAAGATAACACAAGTCTTTAAATGGTCTGGCCGAAGGCCGTCTACCTCTGCACAAATCGCACAATATTGGCAATTCTGGACGATGAGGAATGTAGTTCAAATTGATAAGTTCACCTCTTACTTTAAGTAACAAGCTAATTTTTTGTGTACTATTTTTACCCAAGAAGTAGGTGTTATGGTTCAAGAAATGGTTAACTTTACGGTAGCAAGATCTGTAAATAGATGTTTTAGCTTCACTCATATAAACTTATCGTACATCATGTTGCCGACTTTTTCAGCAAGTCATCAAAATTCAACTTAAGCATCTCGATACTTTCGTCTGCTGATATTGAAAAAGGAGTTGAGCATTTAATTGCCAGTTTCTTCCACTCATTAACACATGAAACTTCAGAACTGATAGCTTGTGTGAGTACTATTCCCGGAATTCTTTCGTCACCCATCGGCAAAACTCTTGACACGTAGTTGAAATTTAATTTAAGTGTGTCTCAAACGAGGGGACCTATTTCTGTTTCAAGATGTAACATATAGTTGGGCGTGGTACTTCGCAACTTGAAAGTACTTTTAATAAAAAAAACGGAGGAACTTTTTCACAGCTTCAAACGATTGATACCCCCATACATGCGCTCCGTAAAACAGTATTGCAATTGTGGTAGCTCGAAATACTTTGTGTTTCGCTAAGTGCAAAACCCTATTTCTTAAAATGCAACTTCTGCACACAGAACAAAGGACCAACGAGGTCCTATACAACGGGACTCGAATCAACAGAATTGACAATTTTGTGATAAAACTCGTTCGAGGACACAGAGCTATGACGAACTCGAACGACGAGTATTTTGAAAGTGCACGCTTGAGTGGCTTTATTCCACCATAGGCATTCCTCTTTTTAGACAGATGCGGTCTGATAAAGGATAGATTGGCAATTCCGCTAATCTACCACGTCAGACGACGAACCGTAGATAGGCGACTCCTGTACAATCGGGACGTCATGGCACAAGGCGGAGCAGAGCTCCTTCGGTTCACTAGGGCTGTGTCCGACCGGGAATTCTTGTCTAGCTTTAAGATTGTTTTAAAAAATTATGAATAAAAATTAAATTGAAAAAACGTGCGTTGGACTTTTGTGCCAAAGGTCTTGGGTTCGATGCGTGATTGTGCCATCTTAAGTTTTTATCATGGGAACTGTAATGAATTTACAAATCCTCCATTTAGATTTTTTTAATAAAAATCGATAACAAATACGACACAAAAAATTGTTTTTGACTCAAGTGAATCGTTTTTCCACTCACAAGCCTAATTGCTTTCCAGAACTCCATTGAGTTTTTCGCGCTGTTTACAATTTCGATGTTTTTTCGTCAAAATTCCGCTTTTTTGCTTTTCAAAGATTTTTGAATTTTTTGTTCGCTGTTCTAAAATTGAGGTTATTGGTCGTTCTGCTCTCATGCAATCACTTTGAAACCACTCTTGCTTACTTGCCAAAACCTCCTTTTTTGTCGATGTTTCTTGATAATGTTCGTCAACATGTGCATGTCTAGATTAGCATTCAAAGTTATTTGAGTTTCGAGCTGTCTGTTTAGGTTTCTTTGGAGCTCTCTATAGCTGTCTTTCAATTGAAACTTTGGAAGAAGAGTAAGGGCAGGTTCAGTTGTCTCCATACAAGATATTTTTATTTTAAGGGATATCTCTAGCGGCATGTGATCCCAAAATGTCTTTACTCCTACTCTAAAATCATCAAAAAAGAGGAACCAAGCTCCAGACAGAAAACAATAATCGATCACTAAACTAGCTGTTCCGCGGATGAAAGTGAGTTCACCATTGCGATCACCTTCACAGCTTTCATTTAGAACTCGACAGTCCACAGCATCTGCCAGCTCAAGAATGTTGGTCATTTTTGAATAGCACACCTAGTCATTTGATTTACGGTCGAAATAAATATGGGTTCTGTCTACTCCACTATTAAAATTATTTTGCGATATGCCTATTCTTCCGTTAAAATCACCAGTTAACATAAGATTTGCTGGTCCCATCAGCACATTAACAAGGTCTCGTAATTTGTCAAAATCGCGCTCTTCTATTTTGATTTCAAAAAATCGGGATTGCCCAATATTTTTAAAATTGATTGCAGCGTCTTTAAGTGCCTTTTTACACCCGAACAATTCACCCCCATTTGCACTACCAAATATGTTACTTTTTTCATCAAAATCAATAATATGGGTTTCTAATAATATAAATACATCAAATCGTTTAAAATAATTAAAGAACTCAGTAAATAAACTTTTGTTTTTAAGCCCGGTGGCATTATAGCTTATGATTTTAAGTGCTGAAACATTAAAGTTCGCCTGGCAGATGGATTATCCTCAGTTTGATGAAGTACTGTGTGAACATCACAATTTGTACAGCGGTTCTAGGTTCCATTGTGGTTGCACGTATTGCATTTTGCAGTTTGACGTTTCTATCAGTGGCTGACACTTCATTATTGTTGTTTATATTTTCAGATTGCAATTTATTTAATAAAATTGTTAATAAATGAGGAATCATGAAGTGTTTTATTACAGCCAAACTGTCTTTATTGCCCCCATTCTTGAGCCCAAGCGATTCATCCCATGTAAAAACAGTGTCTTCCACATGCAGCCTATCGTCTCTTACGAAGTCTAATGTAAACACCGGCTTTAATACAGTTGTTTCCAATAATAGACTTCATTTTGAATAACCCGATACTTGAGCAGCTGTCACTTTTGATAATGTCATCATTTGATAAAATGAAACGATTTACGCTTCAACATCGCATAATTGCCTGGCCGTGTTATTTTTCGAAGAAGTGATCACAATTGGCTACGGTGTCTTCTCATTTGACAGCTTTAGACCTCCTTATTCGGAGCCACTTCAAAAATATGATAATATTTAGCAATATGTTTAATAACGGATTCAAGACCTTATTGAAGGCATACAGCCTGAACTCCTCGAATTGGATTCACCGTAGTGGTGAATAAGGAGACCCCTAATTAGAAAGCCCTAGATCTAGTGTCTGAATTTAATAAAAAAAAAATGTTAACGATGAAATAAAACAACATGAACACTATTAGCTGTCAAAGTCGACGTAATCCCTTGAGTCGAATGTTTTCTATAAAAATTTAAAATGGCGTAAAAAGTAAAATGTCATAGTTTGCAAATGGAGTCTTTTTTGACTCTTAAATTATTGGATACAACTTTGGTAAGAGCAAAAGTTAACAAAAATTGTTTAGTTTTAATAAAATTTCAAAATTGTATTTATCGGGTGACAGTTCTCAGTCTCATTGTGAACTAGGATAAACAAATTTCCGACGATCGAAAGCAATCTCTCTCACGGTATTTCTTCACGTTTGACTTTTTTTTAAAGCTTCTTATTTTAAAATTTCATAATTTTGTTTTTATTAGTATCTCTTAGATTCAAATGAAATTAATAATGTTTCCCTCACTTTTCTATCTCTTTTTAACTGTCAAGTTGAATAATGACACAGTTCCAAGATGTCAAAATGAGTCACAATGTGAACACTGTATTAAATGAAAGAAGCTCAACGATCAAATAAAACAACATGGCCACCGCGCTGTATCTAAGTCAACTTAATCCCTTGTGTCAAATTTGTATAGCAATATTTTTAATGAAAGTTTAAAACGGAGTAAAAAGTCATGTGTCCTCATTTTTACAAATGACTTCAATTGAAAATTTTGTTTTGACATTTATTTAATAAACAGAAAAAATATTGATTTATGTCAAAGAGAACGGAATAGCTTTACTCATACGAATTGTTTAACGCTGTAACACAGCCTTTATAGTGGTCTTTTAGAAGAAGAGAACTAACTAATAGAAACATAAATACATTTAAATCATTTCTAATTATCGTTCTAGAAAAACCACAGTCAAATGAAAATGATTTCCTTTTTGTCTTCGTTTTTTCATCTCTGACAAATAGATGGCAGTGGAAAAGAAGAAAAGAAAACAAATTATTTTCCACTAATTATTATGTTTTATCTCCTTTGTAGGATGAATTCAAGGATATTTCTATAACAACAAAATAAACGAACTTAAGATGAACAATGAAAACGTCATCTCTTGATGAATAATGCGTTGATGTTATCTGTCTCAAGCGGAAAAGCAAACAGACAGCAATAAAACAACAAAAAAATACTAAAAAGATATATCCTGTGACAAATGATAAAGTTATTCAATCCTCTGTCTCTAAGACCAACTATGTACGTCACTATAGGACTACTACGATTTAGACTCGAAGCCTTGAAGTCTCGAAGGATTTTGTAAGTGAAACACTATTAGAGAAGGAAACACAGAAAAAACACAATGAATATCTTTTCTTATATATAAGAGACCAATTCTATTACGCTCCAGTCTGCAGTCCCGCTTATTCTTAAGAATAGCCCCCGCCAGCACTCCGACTGGTCAAAGCTATCCTCCGCCGAGGATTCCACTCAAAAGGAGACAATCTTATGTAAGATATAAATATGTATGTTTTGACAACAGAAAAAAAAAGCTAGTAAAAAGAATAATCATCATCTTTCACGAAAGTGATTTATCTTTAAGAAATTAGATTCTAAGCAGTCCATCAGAAAAATAAAAATAAAACCAACCATCTCAAGAAATAAAAGACACTGAAGGTTATATACACATCTTCTTTATACGTAATAATAATTCGTCATAAATATAAAAATAATCAAAACCAAGACAAGACAATATTTTTATAACGAAACAAATTTATTATCCTTGTTCCTTTTGAATAATATCATATTAAAAGTAAATTGAATTTATCGTCTTACTCTCAAGTTCTTTTCGCTTTATGACTGAAAATGAAATCATAACTAATTTCATTTATTAGTATTCTATTTTTTCTTTTTTTTTGAAGAAAATATGTTGAGATAATATTTAAATTTAAAAAAGGAGAACAACAACAAATTGATTGACTGTTGTTCGTTGGATGAAAACAATCGCAATTGAAATTTCTTCAAGACTTGACAAAAGAAACAAGATTTGACTTTTGACAGGTTTTTGAAGTTTTTATGACACAATATATCACATAAGATAATTTCAGGTGCAAGATCATACATATATTGTAGTCGAAAATTGCACTTACTTACTCACTTAGATCCTCAGACCTGTAAAGTCCGTTGGGAAGCCCATAAGGAGCATAGGGCCTCTACTACGCCTCCAACTCTTGCCTAGTGACGCCGATTCTGCCTCGACTGTCATGTGCCATGTGCTCCTCGGTCGTCCAGCTCTTCTCCCTTCTTGTGTGAGCGGATTCCACTGCATTGCCTTTCAATGCAGTCGCTATCTTTGAAAGCGTATGTCCTATACATTGCCACTTACTCGCATGTCTTCGTATTATAGATTCTATAGGTCCCTGACCTGTCCTTCTATGAAGAACCTCATTTGATATACGGTTTGGCCAGAAAATGTTTAGAATGTTACAAAGACATCTATTTACGAAGGTTTGCAGCTTTCTTGTTATGGCTCAAGCAACCTTCCAAGTGATGCACCCATAAAGAAGCACAGATTCGACATTTGTGCGAAACATTGGATCCTGGGCGCAGTACATCGCTTATCACTAACAAAAACAATATTAGCGACAAAAAACAGCCCTGTCTGACTCCGCTTCGGATTTCAAAATCATCTGACAAACTACCATCGATCGTGCAGAACGTGACACTTGGATCCATCATATGCTGGAATGCCTCTTCTCCTTAAAGATAACCAGATATACTCCCTGTTAACGCTATCAATGGCCTTCTCGAAGTCGATGAACACCAGGTGTAGTGGCGATCGATATTCAACGCACTGTTCAATAATGATCTACATGGTTTTGATATGATCAATACAGGAGGATCCACGGCGGAATCCTGCTTGTTCGGCATCGACTGTGGCCTCAAGGTATTCTCTGATGCGTTCCAGTATGACATTTGCTACTATTTTGGCAACGGTAGGTAGAAAGCAAATTACTCTCCAGTTTTCGCACTTTGTAAGATCACCTTTTTTTGAAAGCTTGACGACAATTTCCTTCTTCCACTCAAGGGGGAAGCTTTCGGTGGTCCAGGCTTCTTTGACGTTGGCGCTACTTGTAAAAGGTCTGCGGGAATTCTATCAAGTCCTAGCGCTTTGTTGTTCTTGAGTGCTCTAATTGCAGCAAAGATCTCATCTTTACTGGGAGGTGCGGTGCTGATTTGGGGATTAGTTTCTTCAGTCGCTTCAGAAGGTAACAGCTAAACGTTGTTTGCAAAACACTCGGTTTAAAAGTGTTCTTTCCACCCTTGCTCATCCACCGAACTTATTACAGTGCCGTTTACTTTTTTCACCAGGTGTTGATTTGAGCTGTGTGTACCGGTCAGATCTTTATTTATTCTGTAAACGGTCCTGTTCTAGCACCTGTTTTCATCATCTTCTGCTTCTTGCGCCAATGCGTTGATGTATAGCGCACACTACGGTGAACCTCTTTCTTTATCATGCGATACGAGGAATCCAGCTCGTTTCTTTCTTCCTCTTGTGCATCAGTTAATCGAGCCCTTAACTGTTTGCGTTCGTTGATCCTTGCCAAAGATTCTTCTGAAAGCCAAGTGTTTTTGCTTCCTTTTTTAACAACGACTATTTTGTCAGCACGCTTTTGCAATGGTTGCAATGGATTTTGATGGACTTAATTCAACTACAAAATCCCTCTATCACGTTTGGTTTCTGAAAGTTCGAACACACACATAAAGCTTTTTCAGGTTATCTTAATTGATGTTAAACTTCAGATGCCTAATATAAATCTTAAGGAAAAGTTGAATCATGTATGCTAAAATAGTTTTTAACAGAAGAAGCAGAAAGCTTTAAAAATATTTTTTCTTTTTGTAACAACAACAAGTTTTTGAAATACATATACATATTTAAAAATGTTGAAATAATAGTGAAAACGAGTAATAGTTCAAATCAAAGTTTGAATTCAAAATAAGCACTTAAAACTAGTTCCAAAACGTATTTTCCAAAACCAAAAAAGCATTAAGTTCAAGGTTTCTCAAAACTTCATAATATAAAGTCAAATCAAGACCCATAATTTATAAGTTAAGAACTGTTTTGCGTTTTACAATCTCCTTTACAAAACCGTTTTTGGTCTTCTGTAAAGTTCTTAAAAAGTTACATTTTAAAACCTTTATGTTTAGTTCTAACGCAGGACAACTAAGTTCTTTAGAAAAGTATTGTGTGTTTGTGGGGCAGAAAAAAAACTCAGTTTTTTCAACCAGTGAATCAGAATGTCAGTGAATGACACCTAGAGTTATAAAACCACGCCAAACATGTCAAATGAGAAGGTATGAGAACAAAACTTTTATAAAAGAAATATTTATTATTTTAAAAATGAAATATGATTCGGAAATGATAAGGAGGAGCTGTTTAATACTCTTAGAGAAATACTGAAAAATTGTTTATAAATCAAAAAACATTTATTTATTCTTCTACTCTACATGTTTTCCAATTAAAAAAAAATTGGAGTGTCATTTTCGAGTCTGTCCTCAATTCCTTCTTTATTGTTCTCAAAATGCTATCAATTTAAAAATATTGAAGTCAATATTTTAAATAAGAATTATTTTTCTGAGATATTTCAGATCATCCAACGTTTGCTTTTTTTTAAATTGATACACTAATACACACTGACTTAATTTGTTTAAAACCGTTTAACTTGGTATTTCTGTACTTGAGTGATTAAACATAATCAATTAAGATTCTAGTTATTCCGAATCCTCAAGATTTGTAAAAATGTTAGCTGTAGAAATAAATATTTTTCGCTGAAATCTGTACCCATCATTTTATTGTGGGCTTCATTTCTACGTTTTTGATACTCCTTGCAAAGCTTTCTTATTTTTGATTGAACAAATGTATTCGGATGAAAGGGGATAAAGAACACTTTCATGCATATTAAACAAAATATGCCGTGATGATAGGCTTACTTTCACCTTACAAAAATGAAATAAGGTCTATTTTCAGCAGTTTGACATTTTGCAATTTGACAAAGTGAAATAAGTCAAAATTGTTTTGAGAAATAAGACGAACTTATTTTAAAGGTGAGTATAAAAACAGAAGCATGTATGGCGGGGGTATACTGCCCTCCTAAAAACCCTCTGCGATTACTACTCAGCGAGCATTTCGCATTCGATTTTGGATAGAAAAACCAATTCAAGTTTGGTTATCAAACTTTAGAGCAACGGGTTATGCGCTACAGAGAAAATCGTCTGGCCCACATTTAACCGCAATAACGCCGGATAATGTGGCACGTGTAAGTGCGTCTATCCAGCAATCTCTTAAATATGCCGCTGCCCTTGGATTGTCTGATAGCAGTGTAAGACGAATTTTGCACACACATTTTCATATACATCCCTACAAAATAATGATCGCGCAAGAATTACTTAAGAGAGATTTTGAAACTCGCAGAGCTGTTTGTAAGGACATTCTTTAAAACATTCCCATTGGTGCTGTTTTAATTTCGTCTGAAGAGGCCCATTTTCATTCATCGGATACTGTTAATAATCAAAATTTCCGATACTGGGCAACAGAAAACTCTCAAGAAATTCATCAACGACCACTTCACAGCCCTTATGTGACAGTTTGGTGTGCTGTTGCTGAATTGGGTGTGTTAGGTCCGTACTTTTCGAAGAAAATGGGCAAAAAGTTACAGTTACAATGCGAGTCGCTACTGTCACATGATTGAGACCTTCCTCTAACCAAACTTCAATAAGTTTACTAGGAACCACAAAGAAGTCTGGTTCCAACAAGATGGAGCCACAGCACACACTTCACGGCGTTCATTAATCATTTTGTGAGATATGTTTCCAGGGCATCTTCTATCTTTATGAGGAGACATTACCTGGCCACCAAAGTCCCCCGATCTATCACCTTGTGATTTTTTTCTTTGGGAACATTTAAAGGCCCAAGGGTACACTCATTGCCCAACATCTTTGGAAGCACTTAAGAAGGCAATCTCTCAGGAAGTGGCAGCTATCACACCACAAATGTCTTGAAGAGCAATGGAAAACTTCCGGGAAAGGCTTCGTAAATGTATTAATAATAGAGGACAATATTTAACGGATAAAACTAAGTAATTATTTTATTTAATGTCAAATGGCATAGTATTTAATTTAAAAAATTCAATCTAATTGTTCTGTTTAATTGTTTATTAATTATCATTGCCTTTTTAAATATGGGAGATCTTTTTGTCGGACCCTGTATCGTTAAAATGATGTATTAAATACGAGTGTACATAAAGTACAAGTTTAATATTTTCGTCAAGATTTGGGTAGGAAAACCTGGATTTTATATGTTGTCTTATAAATACGTTTGGTTTTTTTTTCTTGGATACTACTTTACTCATAACCTTTTTAGTAGTGCTCTTAACAATCATAAGACTGAGCCCTATCTCATTAATATTAGACCAAGTATCAGCAAATCTAAAGCCTCTTCTGCACTTTTTCGATGTTCAGATATTTTTAAGAATTAAACCGTAGGAGATAAGCTAAATTCAACCCAATCAAATTTATCCCAGATTAATGATAGTTACCTTTATTACTTTGATTACTTTCTCAATCTTTTTTATAGAATTTACATTTACAAAAAATTCTTTTGTATAGCATATCTACAAAAATATCTCACAAACTATTCTTTCTGAAGATCTATGACTTGGACTTCCCTCGGAATAAATTACACGATATTATTGTACATTCATCTCAAAAGTTTAGACGTCGCTCCTTAAACAAATGCAAATTAATTTGAAATGTGTTTGGAGGATAACAAAATAATGAACATGAACAAGACACCTTAGATTCGTAAACACACGAACTCTTCCATTGGCTAAAAATCTCTCTAAATCACTCAAGAAAAACCCGTGTCACTTTAGTTTACGAATGCTATAAATGTACTCAAAGTTTGGACAAACTTTTGTTGCTTAACTTCCGAACTGATGCAGTTCCATATACCACCTCTCTGATACACTGATGATGATACTGCTTGGTCCTTGTAAATTCTATTCATTCGTCCCTTGATAATATCATGCAAAATGTAAATAATTGTTTAGTTAAAAGTTAGGTTTTATAGGACAACGCATCCTAAGCGAATGCATTTTCAAATTTACTGATGATGTAAAGGGAAAAGATCTGTCTTATAACTTTTGGTTGGTTGGTTTGTTGGATCAACTTTTATTTTGTTTAAAGTTAAGGTAAACAAAACTACATAAACTCTTAGAAGACCAAATGTATTACGAGTTATTTAAGTTATAAATTTAAATAAATATTAGAACTTAGCTTGAACTACGGTAACGTGGATGTTTTGTTAGCTTTTCATTACCTGGGTTTTGGCTTGAGAATAATAAAGGAATATGTGTGAAAACGTTTCTTACAGGTTAAACAAGGAGGTTTAAGTCTGGTTGTCCAGGAATGTTTGGAAATGCAGACATTTTTAATAAAATCACTGTTACACCGTGCAGTTTCATTTTACCGGGTGTTCTTTTTAATACGTATAGAACTTTAAGTACGCAACACTATTTTAACTGGCACCCATTTTGTCTACCGTCAAGCAAATAATTTTGAGTTTGGTTAAGCATTTTAGCATGGAAAAAGTCATTGATAATTTAAGCTACAGATTAGACTCCGTCCGAGCCATTCGTGATCAATCACACATTAATAATAACGCCAGAAGACTATCTTTCAGTGTTAAGTCTTTTTGTATTTTATAATTGTTATAAAGTCCAAAATTTGTTCACAAATCCCAAAAATTAAAAAAAAATCTCCAAAAAAACCCAAAGCGAATCTTGTAAGGCAGAAATAAATGAATGCCCAAACTGTTGGTTGACATTTTGCCCAAAAGAATTTGTAGTCTTTTTTGGGGCTGGGCTTTGTGTCATTTATTTGTGGGTGACGACGATAATGATTTCTATTGTTTCTTAAGTTTTAAAACGGCAATAAGCCCAATATGTGAAACGTCATAAGAAATATCACTAAAAAAACTTCACAAAGGCCAAATGTCATACCACTGAAACCAGCTTTTAATGTTGCAGCGCCTAAAATGTTGTATTTTTGTAAAAAATTTGGATCGTTGGGCTTTAAGACGTTTATAAACGGGGTGAGTTAGGTATGGGGTAATATTTGTTACTCGTTTTTTGCGTTCTGAGTTGTTGGGCGATTTGACATCTTTTTTTGTTTAATGTTTGAGTTTGGGCGATACAAATTAAAACGCGAAATGCTGTAGTTTCCAAAATAAATAAAAAGTTTGTTGGAATGCCCAAATGTTGAAACAAATGACATCTATTGGGTGATATGTCAATTAGCAATTTAGGCGTTATTTTATGCTTGTATTCATTCGATATGATACATTCATTTTTGACGGATTTGATATTTTCAATTTTATTGGGCAGTAAGACCAAACGTTTTAATTTATATGGAATTTCATAAAACCCAAAAAAATATAACGCCCAAAGGGTTGGTAGCATTTTCCAAGCCGTTCAACAACAAAATGTTTATAGAATGGTTTTGGTCGCTATGACATTTTTAGTTTCGGTGATATGGTGTTGGGCGAAAAGGACTAACATCTTTCAAATAAAGTTTTAAAAATTATCACTGTTTTATTCCATTTCAAAGCTTAATACCTCTCAAAAAACATCCTGATAATTCGCAAAGTAAAAACTTTCCACTTTAAAGTCCTTAAATTTATCTTCATTGATTTTGAAAATAAATTTAAAAACCAAGAAAGTGGGTTAAAGAATTTGTATCCTTTAGAAGTATCCTTCTAGAACGTGACTTACATTTTAAACTATATAGGATTTTGGTATACCCAACGTAACAAAGAACAAAGGAAAATAAAGTAGCAAATATTCCACTTTGATGGTTATTAAAATGGCGCTTGCTTTTGCTTTTTTTGTGTTATTTTTTTTGTTTTTGAAACCAAAGGAAGTTAAATATTGAATATGCATTTGATACCAGCAATAAATCTAAAATGTTTTTGTTGTTTCTTTTTCAATATTTTTTCCACAAGAATTCAAAACAAAATAAAAAAGTAAGTACAAAGGTATTCGAAAGCTCAATATGCTTTTCAGCACCATAAACAGAAAAACCACAACAAAAGCAAAAATTAAAAAAAGTAAAGGAATACAGAAAGCAGAAAACAGGAACAAAAATTGACAACATGGGAACAAGCTTGAAACAAAAATTTACACAACAAAAGTCCTTTAGCATATTTCAACGATGACGTCGACACGACATCGACGACCAAAAACGACTTCGAGGACTAGGATGAAAAATATTCCCTTTTACAGGATGTTCGCCCCGACAGCAATCGACAGACCACATCCGTAAAAGGCGAAAATATATATGGATGTTTTTTTTGTTCACGTCGTCGTCGTTATTCTCAATCTCCATCATCTGTGTGGCAGTGACGACCGGCAGCGTCGGCGGCGGCGGTGGTGTCAATTCAGTGAAGTGAGGTGATGTCCTTTGGAAAGTGACGACAAAGGTGGCAAATGGGAATGTTCCTCACAATACAACTCCTTTTAAGGATATAAGTATAAAAATATAGGATCACAAGGACCAACCAACGACGACACGACCGACGGCATACCGGATTTCGCCATTCGCCTTTTCAAGAGTTAAATTTCCAATTTCCGGTGAATGCAAAATGCAATCCGCATTGAACTGAAGCGGTGCTGTTTGTCGCAATTGCATTATTTATCCTTCGGCAAAATGGAATACAATTATATTGAATGAAAGGAACGAAAACGAAAACGACTACGAACCAACGAAAGAACGATTCCAATGAGAAAAGTATTATTGTTTGAGATATAACGTTCTTTTCATTTTTATTCGATTTATTTCTTTTTTCAATATTTTATATCCTTTTTTTCAGATAACACTGAAAAGCTGAAGATCTGCAAGGATATTTTTTTTTTTGAATTTTTAAATTCTTAGTTATAAGTCACTATATACCGTATACTTGAGCATATTTTAATGATAAAAAGTCAGTCATTTAGTGATGGAAATTTATATTTGTTTGTTGAAAATTTAAATTGAATTCGATAAGAAAAGAAAAGAAAATAAATATAGGTTTTTACTTTTGCTTTGTAAAACTTTTAGTCTGCTGTTTTTGATAAACTCGCAATAAATCATTTCTACAAACATTTTTATAATACTTATTTCAGTTTTTGACGGTTTAGCTATGATATTTTTGTGAATTCTTTCAATGAAAATCTATCTACAATTTTGTTCTGATGGATTATGGTACTTAATAAAAAAATCATAATTTTGTTTCGTTGGCCATTTTTGTGGTATTAATATTTTTTTCCGCGGAGCTTTCCTACTTGATTTTAAAAAAAAAGGATTATTTTTAGAAAACAAGATTATTCTTATTCTACCTGATGAGCGAAACTGGAAACAAGACCACAGACTAGAAATATCTTTAAACTTGTTTCCTAAAGGATTCTACTTTAAGAGCATTGTTGTTTTTTTTTATAGAATTATTTATCTTCCAGTTGAATACATATTGCTTTTCTCAGATTTATTGTATGCACAATTTTTGTATTGGGAATTTAAAAGATGTAAAATCTTATGGCGTATTCAAACGTTGCTTAAAATAAGTCTTGGATAAGTTGTCAATTCATCGAAAAAGGGAGTGCCGATAAAAAAAATTGAGCTGACAAAAAATCTTCACTGCCGGATTTAAGACTTTCCAGTATTTTAACTTGAGAACTATAAGAACTATTTGACAAGTATTGCATTCGTACAAAATGGTAGAGAAGTTGAAAAAAATAGGTCACCCGATTCCTCTTTTTCTCAACAACTAATGAATAGTAAGCTGTTATAATATTATTCGATGATCAAAAAGAATGAAAGAATAATAGATGTTCAATTGTTTCCCTCCCTCCTTAACTAAGTTAATATCGAAAATAAATAAATAAACCGCCGCATGTGCTTATTCCCGGGGCGAATCTTTTTTCGCACTCGTACAGTTGCTAGAGTTCTAAAACATCTTGACATTCACAAATCCGCTGGCCCGGATGGTATCCCTGCTATTGTTCTGAAGAGGTGTTTTTCAACGTTGGCAAGCTTTTCCATCTGTCCTATTCTACAAGTATCTTCCCGAGTGGATGGAAAACTGAAATTGTGAAGCCAATCGACCAATTGCACTTACACTCCTTCTTTTTTTAAGGTCATGGAAACGCTGATCAATTTTCAGATGAAGAAATATCTTGTAGAACTGAAGCTTCTTAATGACTGGCAGTGTGGTTTTCGTTGCAATAGGTCCACTGGTGATCTCATGGCTTATATCACCGAACAGTAAAAGAAATAAAAAGTAGTACCCGTAGCATGATGGTTAGTGCGTTGGACTGTCATGCAAGGGGTCTTGGGTTCAATCCCTGCCTGTGCCACCTTAATTTAAAAAAATAATTTTCGCGGGTACTGCCTCTTGCGAGGAATTGACAAATCCTTCAAGAGTAATTCTTGTCATGAAAAAGTGCTTTCTCAAACTAGCCGTTCGGATTCGGCCTAAAATTGTAGGTCCCTTCCATTCCTGACAACAGTACTCGCACACAGGAATGGTTGAGAGTTGTAAGTCACTAGGCCCTGGTTCACAACGGACTGTTGCGCCACACCATTTTGATTTTTTTTTAGTAAAAGAAATCTTTACATCATTTTGGAGAAAGTAAGATTTTTGCACTTGATATTTCAAAGGCTTTTGATAGAGTTTAGCATCAAGCTCTCTTATCGAAAATGTGCATTTGGTATTGATGAATCCCTTCTTCGTTGGGTTAGAAATTACCTTTCGGACCGTTCAATTCAAGAAGTATTGAACGGGTTCAAATATCAACACTCAAGGGGATAATACTACTAATACTACCTTTATTATGTAGACACAGTGTGAGCACTAAGAAAGGGAGAGAGAGTATGAAAGAATATGTCGGCGCACATTGGTTTTGAATTGAAGACATTCCATATTCGAATAGTACAGCTAAAGAACGAACCTCTGTACTTGACAGTACGACGGGAGGAATTCCACCGGCTATTTCTCTAGAGCATAAACCGTTAAAATAACGGTAAAAGAGATTGAGTCAAGAATCATTTCGACAATGTTCAAGCGACGTAAATGATCTTATGATGGTAATATCACCAATCAATCTAGATGCTCTACGTTCAATACTATCCAAGAGGCTTAAGTAAGTTGCATAAGCTTTGCCCTGATATGGGAGTTATAATCAAGTCTTGTAGACAGGAGGTGGAGAAAAACTTCATGCATAGCCTTAAAAACCCAAACACCTTGCGGCATATAAAAATATGCGGAATATGAAAAGCTAAGAGTACTATCGTCAGCAAAACAATGTTTTGGATTAGAAGTTGCAGACAGGAGATCATTAATAAAAATGAGAAAGAGTGTTGTGGAAAGAGAGAGTGGACATAGAACAGAGCCCTGGGGCACACCAGCATTTATTTTATGATATTCAGACTTGAATCCATCCAATACTACTTGTAATGAAGGATCCAAAAGGTTATTACTAATCCAATGAAGCAGGGATTCATGAAAACCGAAAGCAATCATTTTCGATAAGAAAGCTTGATACCAAACCCTATCAAATACTTTTGAAATATCATGTGCAATAATCTTACTTTCTCCAAAACGATGTAAAAATGTACGCTCCACTGTTCGGTGAGATGAACCATGAGATCACCAGTGGACATATTGGTACGAAAACCGTACTGTTGGTCATTAAGAAGCTTTTTATCTTCAAGATATTTCTTGTGCTGATAACTAATCAGCGTTTCCATGACCGTGGAAAGAATGGACGTAAGTGAAATCGGTCGATAATCAGAGGGTGAGGAAGATTCGCCTTTTTTGGGAATAGTCTGGACAAATTTTGTTTTCCATCCACTCGGAACGAGACCTAAGGAGTACGACAGATAAAAAAACAGGCAGAGTCTTAAATATAGGTAATAGATAATAGGTAATAGGTAATAGGTAATAGGTAATAGGTAATAGGTAATAGGTAATAGGTAATAGGTAATAGGTAATAGGTAATAGGTAATAGGTAATAGGTAATAGGTAATAGGTAATAGGTAATAGGTAATAGGTAATAGGTAATAGGTAATAGGTAATAGGTAATAGGTAATAGGTAATAGGTAATAGGTAATAGGTAATAGGTAATAGGTAATAGGTAATAGGTAATAGGTAATAGGTAATATAGGTACATTTTTAATTAGACTGATAGGAGTAAGTTTGTGGGATCCAGTAGTGAATTTTCTGTTTAGTTTGAATTTAGTGGGAATCTTATCTCGCTTTCAAACTTATTTCAAACTTATTGTTTAATGATTTGTCAATTCCTCTAAGAAAGCAGTGCTGATGAGAAAGTGATTCTGGAAATACGGGAAATTTTTTTCCAGCAAAACTCCAAAAGAATAAATTAAACAAAACCCTATTCTACCATTATTTCAGATTTACTGACATTTGGCTTTTAATATTGTATTTATGCTCGTAAATTCGAACAAATTTACACAAAATTCAGGAACGAGCCACGAGAAATGAAACTAGCTAGTTGTAAGTATGCAAGCCGAGGAGTAGAATGGTACTGTTTTCTATTCTGCTTAAATTATATTGTCTATAGTTTTATGTTTTGGAAACTTCGGCATTTTTTTTGTTTTGATAATTTTTGGTTTTCTTACGTTTTAATCTAAACAAAAAACTTCGAAAAAAGTTTTTAGCTTGTTTTAGAAAACATCGCATGCTTAATGAATATCCAAATTGAAGATGAAATTATTTTCTATATAGATACATAATCAGATTTTTACAACAGCAGAGTTGAATTTAAAATTTGACCTTTTTGTATTCGATTTCGGAACTCCTTCTAACTTCAGTACCAACAAGCTTAGAAAAATAATTTCGAATAACTTGCTTATTCCCAACTTAAAATGTTTCTTTTAGAAATTTGTTTTTCATCTGTTCGTTCGAAATTATTTTCAAAAAGGAGAACTTAAATATTAATAAATCTGAATTTTCCTTAAAAAATGCTGTTTACAAAGTCTGAAAAATAAATGAAACAGACGCAGTCAAATAAATTGAAAAGTTTCCTTTGATCAATGAAAAAAAAAACAGTTATATTTTTTATTAACTCAATGTCAACCACCAATCATAAGAAATATCCAACAACAAAATAAAAAACCTTTCTTATTATAGCAACACTGCTTAATGATGTTTTTTTCTTTGACTTGATTCTTTTGAACCGAATTTTATTATTTCCCTGATGCTTACTTAATTGACCTCTCATCGAAACCGAAAATTGTTTAACCAAATTTAATGAAGTCGTTAAAATTATATTACACACCAACCCCTATTATGCTGCAAAGTCGAAGTGTAAATAGGTATAGAGCTTATATAGGATATCCCCGATAAGAAATTAGGACTTTTTTCTTCTTCTTCGTGCTTCGAAAATCATCATTTACACACCTTGTTGAGTTTTTCATCGAATAAAATGAAGATAAGGGTGGGTATCTTCTAGTCTATAGTATCTATAGATTTTTCAGAGAACATCGATGCAAGGGATGAATTTGAATTTTCTAACATTGAAAAAACAAAAAGAAAACAAAAATGCCCACCAGAGTCTCTTTAGTCGAAAATGGTTTTTTAATTAAATTCTATGAACCGCATCACCATTCTTGTTGCTGATCTTATTTCTTTTTTTCTTCTCACTTTTCTCTTCCAAAAAATGTCTTATTCGTGTTTTTCGTTTGGGCTAAGGCAAGAAACAAGGGAGGGATATGAAAAGTTAAGGGAAATGGAAAAAATTAATTTACGCAATAAATCACCAATGACATAGTATACCATCATCATGGGTCTCATGCGGATACAAGACACCCTCTCATCAATGTCAAGACATATTCAAGGTCTGGGGTATTCAAACCCTACCCACTGCCTCCCTATTTCACAATAATTTATATAAGATTTTTCGTCATCGTCTTCGTTGTTGTCCTTATTGTTAGAGGCTCTCAAGTCGAATTCAAATGTTCCTATATTACATTTCTTGATTTTACTTAGAAAGAAGAACCTATTTTGAATATTTTGGTATAATGTAAGAAGACCATTAAAATGAAAGCCTCTACCATTGTAATCTATCTGTTTGGTCAAGACCTTATGTTTATAATATAACATTGAGAGTGGTTTCGGGTCTTCTCATGGTATATTCAAACAAAAATGTAACTAATGGATTGAAAGAAATAGCAATCTCGAATTTCAAATTTTATTGTAGGTACAATGTATTCACATTCACAGAAAATAAATGTATAGTGAACGTGGTATTTTGAATAGGCTAAGGGTTTTCAATGCTTTCATGAGGTATAATATTTTTATCAAAATTCAACAAAGAAACACGAAAATAGTACAACTGATAAAATGGTAGAAATATTTGGGTGAAATTCACAAGGATACAATGAAAGGTTCTATTAACTGATTGAACCCATGATCCATGAACCAAATATCGTTTTAAAATCTCAGAATGAACTCAGCATTCGAATTAAAGGATAGATAGATAGGAGAAATTACCGAAACTAGTTATGAACAATATTTTTTAAATTATGTTTTTGAAGTTCTTGTCCTTCTGCTTTTTAGAAACTTCTTCTTGTCATTCTTCTAATGTTTGTTCTTTCTTCTTCTATTTCTTCTTTTAGTCATTTTGTTTTTGATTTTATTTGCTTTTAATCCTACTTTTCGTTCTGATTTGCTATTGTTTCTGATTTTGCTTGTGACTCTGATAGTATGGATTCTACTTTTTGTTCCTATTCTGATTCTTCTTTTACATTTGATTTTCTGAATATGCTTCTATTTCTGATTCCGATCCTGATTTTACTGCTGATACTGTTTTTTATTCGGACTGCTTCTGCTTTGGATTTTGATTCTGGTTGTACTCCTTATTTCTTCTAATTCTTCATCTTTTCTTCTGCTTTTGCTTCTATTTCTTATTCTATTGTTCCTTTTATTCTGATTAGTGTTAAGCTTAAAATGTTGCTTCTGTCTTTAAAACTTATTCTGCTTCTTCTTGTGCTTCTAATAATGCTTTCTTTTCTGATATTGCTTCTAATTCAGATATTAATTTTGTTTATGGTTCTGCTTCTGTTTCTATTTGAGAAAGAGTCTTTATAATTGTAACTAATCTTCTAATTCTGCTTCAGATTCTGATAGTGATACTGATACTTCTTTTAATTAATTTTCTTTCTTCTTCTTCTTTGTATCCTACTTTCTTTTCTCATCTAATGTTCCATCTACTTTTGCTCCTAAATTGTATTTGCTTCTGAGGACCTTTATGTCCTATTTATCTCCTACTTATGTACTGATTGCACTTCCGATTTTTCATATTCTGATCGCGCTTTTGTTTTGCTTCTACTTTATCCTATTTCTAAATGTGCTTCTGCGTCCATTTCTAATTCTGTATCAGTATTTGCTTACTGATTGCAGTTCTGCTTCCAATTCCGGAACTGATTCTACTTATGACCCAATTCTGCTTAAGCTTCTTATTCTTCATCTTCATCTGATTTTGATTCTGTTTTGCTTCTGATTCCTATAACATTTCAGCTTTTTCTA
Source organism: Eupeodes corollae (assembly GCF_945859685.1). Lineage (NCBI taxonomy): Eukaryota > Metazoa > Arthropoda > Insecta > Diptera > Syrphidae > Eupeodes > Eupeodes corollae. The sequence goes on along the minus strand of NC_079148.1, from coordinate 141,384,798 downwards.
CTGATGCTTCTTCTGTTCCCGATTTTGTTTCTGCTTCTAATATTTGCCTGCTTCTGATTCTTTTTTACTCCTGTTTCAGATTCTACTTCAAATTTTGATATCGTTTTATATTTTCTTTCTATTTTTTTAATTTTTGGATCTGATTCTGCTTCTGTTTATTTCATATTGCTTCTGTTTTTCCATCAGATTCTGCTTCTGTTTCTGGTTCTTCTTCTGATCCTGTTTCTGCTACTTTTTCTTTTGCACCAGATTATTTCTAATTTTGAATCTGCTTATGATATAATTTTGTTTTAATTTGTATCTGCTTATGATTTTTCTTCTGATTCAGCTTTTCATTGTCATTTAATATTACCTTCATTTTGTGCTTCTAACTTTTCTCCTGATTCAGTTTCTACTCTTGACTTTACTTCTTCTTCTGATATTAGGTACTTCCAATTTGGCTTTTAATTCTATTTTTGTTTCTTATTCTTATTGTGCTTTAGATTCTCCTTCTTTTCGTTATTAATTCTTCTTCTATTATTTTTTTTTCTGTTTCTTCTTCTTCTTCTTCTACGTCTGTTTCGGCTTTTCTGCCAAATTCAGCTACCTTACAATTTTAAGTAAAGATCAATTTCAACTATTTCAACTTGAAACTTAAAATTTGCACCCGTATGCAATCTTAATAAACCATCTTCCGATTAAGTGATGGCTTTTCCACTGTTTCAAATCTTCTACACCATCTCGTATCAAAGAACATATTTTTTTCTATGTATGAATGTATCCTTCTATACCATTTCGATAACAGCTCTTCTTCACTATTCAACAAGTCACCCTAACCTACTTTGGAAAGCCTCACGTCCCGTTCCGGTGAAATTCTCATAAAAATCCATCCGCAGCCTAACCTCAGTTCTCGCAGTTCAACAGATTTTTGTCTTGCGGCAATTCTTTTATGTTCAAGTTTCTATTTTTTAAAGGATTTTTCTTTTGGTCCTTTTTTCTTCATGCTATGTATAGATCTTGTATTCGTTGCTCATTGGAGTTTGAAATAAATTACCTACTTTACTATCCGTACACAATATCTTGTGTGTGCTCATTTCTTCCTTTTACTCAACCTCCTTCAACCCTCATTTCTCAACCCCTCAGACCCCCACATCCTTCCCTCATGACATTAGATTGCAAATAAACGGAGTTATCTCATTTGTAGATGGTGATGTGACGACTACCTATTAAGATGTCACGATAAAAGACATCATAGTTTTTTTTTTTTTGTTCAACCATCTTTTGAATTTCAATTCAACCTGAGATGTGTTGTAGAGGGCGGATTCTTCCTGAACGCATCCTAAGGACATTTATACGCACATAGTACACAAAACATTGACGTCCCCCACATAAAATATATACCATGTCACTGCGGACGACGACGGATTAAATATGCCTTCGACCAAAAAAGAAAAAAGGTAAATAAGAAGCATGAAGCTAGATCCAAGTCATACAAACACCAACACCGCACCGACTAAAGGAATAAACGACAATGTACCTGATGTCCTGATGAACACATACACGACCGACCGATGATGGAGGATGGATAAAGTAGAATGTTCACAGGACCTTAAGGGTGCAAAAATTTATTCATACTATTTGCATAGCAAGAGCTTCAAAGAGAGGGAGATATCTTCTAAGAAGATTCTCTTCACAATAGTTTGTGAATATCTGCTCGAGGGTTGTAGTAGTCGAAAAGTTGCATACCCTAGTCTCGGCTATAAATTTCAAAGGGATATCCAGATTATACTTTACCTACCTACATCTACCATATGAAGAGTATAGAGGAATGTCCTTTAACGTGAGGAATAAAAATATTCTTTGCATTTCAAACAAAAATACACGTGAAGTTATACTCGTATATCCTTAAAACAATATTTGTCTTTGACTTTCAGCCTCTGGCAAATTAAACTCGATCTGAAACTAATGGAGAATGAGTTTGAGAAATTCGATTTATATCCTTATTTATTCTGAAGGACTTTCACAAATTATCTCAATTAAATACGAAGGATGAACTTTTCGTCAAAAATAAAAAAAAATGGAAAAAGAAATAAGGACGAAAAAACCCGAAAAGACCAAGGAAAAGTTACATAAATTTAAAAGCATACACACATCCTTGTTTTTGTCTGCCTGTCTTTCTGTCTGTCTGTCTTCCTTTCTGTCTGTCTGTCTATCTATCTTTTCATAGAGCTATGACTCTTTGCGGTCCGTCTCGATCTCGGTCTCGGTGTGTTGTCTGTGGCTGTGTCTATGTCCTTATTTCTCAGAAGCAGTCTGACTGAGTTGAGCTGAACTGAAACTTTCTGAGATGGAGCAGCTTCGTTTTTGGAATTAATTTCCTTACGGTATCCTTAAATTTTTCAGCTCCAATTCGTAAGGATTCCATGCATTTGCCGAGACATAACCACGATCCACATTCTATGCATAGCTAATGAGAGATTTATTGAACGAAATGGCGAGGTAGAAGATGGAAAAAGTTTGCTGATTCTGTTGATGCTCATGCTGATGCTGATGCTGACGCTGACGTTGCTGTTGAGGTGAAAAGGAAACGGAAATGAATCCTTGGTATAGGCGGAGTGATAGCTTGTCGTCAAATAAAACGACCAATCTTTTTTTATTTCACCTTTTATTATGTGTGTTTGTTTTATAAGGATATAGAATGGGGGGAATTCTTTCTTTTCTATGAAAATTGGGCATGCAAACAAATGAGGTTTAAGAAATTGAAATAAATAGAAAAAAGAAATAAATAATGCTAATAAATTTTTATTTAGGTGGGGTTTTATGAAAAAGTTCATAATATTATTAATTTTCTTTAATGTCAAAGGTAACTATGTCTATGATGAATACCTTACCCACATTTTCTTACTTACCTTAAACATTTCTTTCATTTTATTTGGAATTTCTTGTCCAATATTTATTTGGGGTGATATTATACTTTTATTTTTAGATGTTGAGTTTAAGGCCTTTGCCAAGTGATACAACACAAATAAGTCACGATCTGAAAAAGAAAAATGAAATGCGATATGAATAAATATTGTTTCGATTAATTGGACTTCTAAAATTTACTTAAAGTAACAATTCGTTTTAATTTTAAAGAACCACATCTTTTTTAGACATGGTCAGTTTCCAAAGATTCACTATTTACGTTCTAAGTAAGTAGTAAGTAAGTAATTCATTTATTGATTTTATAAAGTAATAACATGATTATTACAAAAATGAATTTATAAGCTAATTTTCTATTTTGTATTTTAAAGGGAAAATTTGTATCCAAATTGTTGATACAAATATGATGATTAAAGAAATGTTAAGGAGCTGTGACGTGGGCTATTTACATTTTTGAAAATTTTATCATTGAATAAAAGGAAAGGTTTGACGTAACAGTCCGTGAATGTAGATATAAGGAAATACCAAAATCATGCATTTTTTATCAAGGAAAGTCAATCGAAAGACTTATTTATAAAGAGACCACAAAAAACGATTTAAAAATTTAGTACTGTCTCATAAAAAGTTTTGATTTGAGTAGCACGTATTTTCCAAGTTAAATCATTGAAGGTTGATTTGATTGTAAAGAGGTAATTATGCAATTACCGATGGAAAATAATATCAGTACAATGAAATCCTGTCCTCGAAAACTTCAGGAATTCCATCTATAATGTCTTCAATCAATTGTAAGACATTGCCATGCGTCGTTAACTTTCATGTAGGCTTAAAGCAAAAAGTCTAAGGGTGTTTAATAGCTTCATTGTGAAAATGCTCGGTTAAAAAACTTTTCTATCAAATCTTTTAACTGTGACCACTAAATTTTCACCATTTTGTAGTAAATTTTAACAATTTTAATCCATTTTTAAAGCGTGTAACGCTTTATTTTCAGTAATGTAAGTGATCGTTTTAATTTACTGTCATATTTCAGAAGATGACAACTGTCCAAATAACAAGTTGTTAAAAAAAAAGAAAAAATAAGAGATTTTATTGGAATTTTTTTTCCTTTTATGGCAAGAAACTGTTCCTATAAAATTTTCTTATGGCAGATTAAAGCAAGTTTACTAATCTGAACATAAATTGTATATTCTAATATCATTTGATATTCATTTAAGGAATTTCGAATTTTTGCCCATAAGGTCTAAATCACTGTGTCGATTAAGTTCATACTAGGAAATTAAAGTTTCAGGTAGAATTGTATGAACTTTCTGAAGATTTTTATGAAATTTTCTCGTTTTGTTAACATGGCTCCTTTCAATTTAAAAAATATATATTTTTGTTTTTTGTTTTTAATTTATTTTTATCAAAAACAGTTCTTGTGTTAAAATGTTTGAAGATCAATAATTTCTAATTTTATTTTGGATTTCTAAGAAATACTTTATTTATTAACTTCTCATAGGAAGTTATTGTAATGGGTTCGATTTGTCAAAATGAAACATTTCTCGACGATTCAAGGTCCCTAGAGTCGGAGTAAAAGATTTTTAGAAAGATGTCTGTGCGTGCGTGTGTACGTACGTTCGTTCGTCCGTACGTTCGCTACGTTTTTTTTCGTTGTCCATAGCTCAAGAACCAGAAGAGATATCGACTTTAAATTAATTTTGTTATACAGATAATAATGCAGAAAGGGCTCTCAAGAAAATTGCGTGGGTGGTTATTTTATCGTAGCAGTTTAAAAGATGGTGAACACTTTGGTTAAACCTAAAAATCTCAGAACCAAAAACGCTAGAGACTCGAATTAGATTGTATGTAATAAATAGTTTGTTTTTTAATAAAATCCAGTTAACAGTTTTTTTATAAGTCAAAAAAATTGAAAACAAATTGTATCACCTCGAAAATTTTACGAATACAGAAAAATTAAGTTTTTAACATCTGGTAAAATTTTGAGAAAAATCGAATTGAGAGTTTTTTTTTTAAAATAAAAACTTGAAAAACAATACTCAAAGTTTTACCAAATTGAATTTCGACTCAAATATCCTTTTAAAAATTTTAGGTTATGGTTTCCAACTAATTTCAGCTAATAAGAAATATTGTTTTTAACATTCTGGAAAATTTTGAGAAAAATCGAATTTACAGTAAAAATTTAAACAAAAAAATTAATAAAAGTTGGTAAAAATTTATTAACGACTCAAAAAACTTTTAAAAATTAAAAATATTGGTTCAAAACTATTTTTATAGCACACAAAAATTGTTTTCGACATTCACTAATTTTTTATAAAAAAAAAAAACCTTCAAAATATAAAATAATAGTACGCAAATTGGTAAAAATTGATGTTCGGCTTTCCATATCTCGTGAATAATAGAAGACATTGACTTCAAACTAATTTCATTCATCCAATTTGTATTTGTTTATATAGTAAATAAAAACTTTAAAGAAATGCATTAAAATTGGTAAAAATTAGTTTTCGACTAAAAACCTCGTTAACGAAAATAGATTTTGAAATAAAACTTTTTCATCATATACAAAATATTATTGTTAATTTAAACATTTCTTTAACTAATCCAACCGACTCCTTTTTTAACAAAACACGAAAACCTACAATTTTTTTAAGCAAGACAAATCGACAGACGGGATGGGAAGTTATCAGTGTGGGTCCCACTCCATCCTCTTTTTTTAGATTCGATATTTTAAAAATTGTTTAACATTTTTAATGAAATTCGAATAGTTAGTTAGTTAGTTAGTTAATTGACTTTTTATTAAAATTATTTTTTGGTGATAATACAATTTTTTACAATAGTAATATTAAAACAAAGTCTTTCAGTTTGGCCTAAGAGCCGTCTACTAGATTAACATTTTTGTATTAAAATATAAATGTTTTTGTAAATAAGATAAGTTATTAACAAATTCAAAAATTAATTTAAGTATTGACAAAAAAGTATACATTTTATTATTATTCTTATTATTTTTTTTTTTTCTTAAAAATCTTCTTCTCTGATTTGTTGTCTGTACTTCAAGGCAGCTTTCACATAAGTATAGAGTATATTCCATCCTCGTTCACCATTCAGAATTCGTTTAAGCTCATCGACGTCTAAAGTTCTTTCTCCAAAATACAAAAGCCGGAACTCGCAGAGTATTGGACATACAGCCATAAAATGATATGTGTCTTCTCCCTCGTTCTGATTGCAAAGATCACAGATTATGGGGAGGTCAGGTCTATGAGGCACATAATTTAACCCTATCAATTCACCTCTTATCATAAAGATGTTTCTTATCATATCTGACGTATATCTGTTTAAGAAGTATGTTCCTTCATTTGAAACATAATTAATGGTGCTGTAGTACATTCTATGTTGTGAAGAACGTGCTTCATTTAAGTAATTGTTGTATAGGCAAGTTGCCGCACTCTTGATGATGGTATCAAATTTGATTCTTATTGTGGCCTCGTCGTCACTTGAATTGAGTGTAAAATTGCAACCATAACAAGTAGCCATTTCCTTCCATTCATTTACAAGATCATTGTTTTGATTTATCATGTGTTTCAGCAGAACTTTTGGTAAGCTTTCATCTTTCATTTCCATTACTTTCATCATATATTCGAAGTGAAGCTTGAGTGTTGTAATTATAAGTGGAGAACAACCAGTCTCGAGATATAACATGTAGTTTGGGGTGCTGCTAGGTAATTTAAATACTCGTTTTATGCAATATCTTTGAAACATTTCAACGGTGTTTGACGAAGTATATCCCCAAACTTGAGCTGCGTATAGAAGTATGCTCTGAGCAGTTGATTTTATTAGTTTTATTTTTGAGCTATGCGCTACATATTTGCTTTGAATACAGGTATTCCAGATAGAATTGATTGCTCTTTTTGCTTCCGCCAGTTTTGTTTTATGATGTTTTTCCATATTCAAGTTTGCTGTAAACAGAACTCCAAGGTACTTATACTCTCGTACAACTTCAATAGTTTGTCTTTGGTATTTCCAGTTTTCATTCCTCGAAAAGCGACCTCCTCCATTCCTGAAAATCAAAACCTTTGTTTTTTCGAGGTTAACTGTTAGATTCCAAGATTTGCAGTAGCTCTCAAGCTTATTTATTTTAAGTTGCAGGTTGTTTACCGTATCTCCTAGGAGGACAATGTCGTCAGCATACATAAGACCAGGTATTGCGACTTGGTTTATCTCGACTCCTCTCACCATTTCATCAGTTAAGTCGTTGATGTATAATATAAAAAGCAAAGTACTCAGTATGCATCCTTGTTTCACTCCCATTGTCGTAGAAACCTCTTCCGATTGAAAATTCCCATCCCAAACTGTTGCTACATTATTTTCATACAGGGCTTTTATTATGTTAATCATCTTATAGCTTATACCAATTCTATGGAGTTTGTAATATATGGCTTCACGTGGTATTGAGTCAAAAGCTGATTTGAAGTCAACGAACAAGGCGTAGAGTTTTTTTTGTTTTCGTTTGTAAATTTGGGCAATACTTAGCAATGTAAATATTTGGTCGAAAGTTGAATACTTTTCTCTAAAACCAGCTTGGAATTCATGTAAAATATTTTTGCTTTGAATCCATTTTGATAGCCTATTATAAATAATGGCTGTAAGCAGTTTGGCTGAGGTATTCAGAAAGGATATGCCTCTGTAGTTGGCTGGATTTGTAAAATCCCCTTTTTTGTGAAGAGGAAATATAATGGCTTTTTTGAAGCTTTGTGGTATATCCTCGTTATGAAAACATCTGTTAAAAGTGTCGGTTAGGGCTTTTGCATATTCAGTGGTGCAGTTCTTATAAAATTCGAAAGGAATTCCATCTTCTCCTGGAGCCTTATTGTCTTTAGAATTTCTAATTACTTGAATTGTTTCCTCAATATCAAACGGTGCATCAAGGTAGTCATCAATAAAACGGGGTTCAGCATATTGAATCTTAGGGGATATCTGCGTGATATTCAAGAGATCTCTAAAATACGCATGCAATTCACATGATTTGAGCTGTACCGATATTCTGTTTTTACTACCATTCATTATTTTGACTGCTTTCCAAAATTCAGCTGACGATCGTGCATTGTTAATTGAAGCAATATTCCTGAATTCAAATTCGATTTTTTTTGTTTTGCAGATAGACTTGAATTTTCTATTCGCTTCAGCATACAATAGCTTGAAAACAAGTGTTTCGTGTTTTCGGAGTAATTTAAGAAAAGCAAATGACTTGTTTCTCGCTTTTATACAATCCTGATCAAACCATTTTTGCTTACAGTACTCAATGTTTCTTGAGAATTTTAGGCTGGGTGATGCAGTCTTGATTATAACCGTTAATTGATCAATACTCAGTGTTTCTTCAAAAGTGATTTGATGATTTAGTTCTATGTTAAGCGAAGTTTGGTAATCAATTAAATTGTTTTTATTCCAGAAAAGCTTAGGCAAGAGAGTGAGCTCAGTTGTATTTCTCTCATTATGATTCTGAATCAGTTCAAATTCAACTTCCAACGGCATGTGATCGGAAAATATCTGACTTCCTATTCGAAAGTCTGTAATCAAACCACACCAGGTAGCATTGGCAAAACAATAATCAATCACCGAGCATGCAGTGCCTCTTATAAAAGTGAGCTCACCTTTTGAATCCCCTTCGCAACTTCCATTTAAAACATGACAATCAAAAGCATCTGTAAGTTCAAGTATTTTACTACCTTTCCTGTTACATATCTCGTCTTTGGATTGTCGGTTTGATTTCAATAGTTCACAATTTGTGCCTGACGAGAAATCGTTCTGGGAGAGTCCTATTCTACCATTGAAGTCACCTATGAGAACCAGATCTTTTGAATTTAAATCGTTAAGTAGGTCACAAAGCTTGTCGAATTCTTGTTGCCATTTGTTGCAGTTGAGGTAGATAGGAACCAGGTATAAATTATTTGTACTTACACTTAATTTTAGTACATGCGAGTTACATACGTTAACAAATTCTACATTCAAATCTATACTTTTACGGTATGCAAAAAGTTCACCTCCACTTGCTCTTCCGAATATGTTTAGTTTCTCTGCAGGAATCCATTTTAGTTCGTAATTTATAAAAATATTGTTAAATTTTACTTGATCAACATTTAATAAGTGCGTTTCAAATAAGAAGAAAATATCAAATTTTTTCAAATAATTAAAGAATTCAGTAGCATATAATTTGTTATTAATTCCAGAAATATTATAACTTAAGATTTTATATTTTTTGTTGTCTTGAATCGAGTAGACGGCTGGTGCTCATTGACTGTGCCTATCTAAAGCTCCAGTCATGTTCTGTACAGCGGCATTCTTTTGTCTTACTCTTCCTATACCTGTACTTGTACTCGCTGTCGAATTTGACAGTTGCACTTCGTTATCATTACTTGGGCTTTCATTCATAAGTTCGCTTATAGTATTTCGTACACCTGTTGAGATATTACCAAATATTTGTATCAAAGTTTGGATTCCATCAAAATTTCCGCACTTCAATCCATCAGAATTGTCCCATGTGAATATTTTATCCTCAACATGCAAGCGATCGTCTCTTAATACAATCTTTTTCTTAGGGAATTCATTGCGGAGTGGTACCATGAGTTTGATTAACTTTGATCTTCTTTGGCGTACATTAAATGGAAGGTCTTTGCTGACGGAGATACCAGTGTTCTTAAGTTTGGCTGAGTTTCGTAGGACACCCAAAGCTTTTTCACGGGTTTTCATTTGGATAACAATTGTGGCTTTTTGATTATCTCGGGTTTGGACTTTGAAGGCGCTCTCAATTTCAATGTTTGTGTTGAGGTTAAGTAGCCCCGAGCAAACAGATTTAGCTTTTTCTGTCATGTCCACATTAGTTTCAATTGGTAAGCGAACTATAAGATTTTTTTCAATGTTTTTTTGGATTAGCTTATCCATTTGGATTTCTAATGCCTTGTTTTTTTGCTCCAATTGCAAAATTTTGGCGGACATCCCATTGTGTTTACTTTTAAGTGCTGTGATTTCTGTGAACAGATGTTGGAAGTCGGATTTTGTGGGAAGTTCTTTGACAAGCTCAGTGTTATTTTCGCGGAGAATTTCTTTTAGTATCTCTTTGTTGAAAAGAACACTTTCATTGGAGTTAGACATGATGTGAAATTGTTTAGCGGCTCTTTTTCCCGTGTCGAGTTTTTCTGGCGAAATTTGTGCTAATACCCTTTTACTCATTTATTGAGGTTAAGCTTTTGGAATCAGAGCGCGTATTTTATTTGCCGATTTTTATCTTAATTCTACCACTTACTCAGAGTTTATTTATTTATTTTGCTAAACAAATATAAATAGCAGACGAATTTCATAAAGAATATGTTAAATTGACAGATTTATTTCACTTTTTTGGCTTTTTTCAGGGAGCTCTTATTTACACAACTTTTTCCACCGTTTAACAAAATGTCAATCCTCATTGAAATTCGAATATAAAACGTAAATTAATTAGCACTTAAAATCTGCTCCACAGTTCTGACCGAGCACTGCATTTTATTTTATATGTTTATACTAATTTAAATTAAAAAATAAAATTTAACTGAAGTCGAAGAGTTATTGGTTTGTGAGGTATTTGGACTTAAAATACAAAAAAACAACATCCAGTGGATGTTGGTTCTTGAACGTATCCGAAACGTAGGGAATTTACGGACACACACAAAAAAATTGTTTTTCTAATAGTTTTATATACTTTTTATAAGAAATAATTATGTTAAGCATATATTTTCTATCTAAGCCTTATTTATGCAAATATTTATCGTATCTTTGTGTCGTTCACTAAGGCGTATTTGTACTTTTTTTTTTAAACTATGTACAAATTTGTCTTGACTGAATATTTTCAAAAGTGATTTAGGGATGTGTAGTTTAGAAAATCTAGAATTTATTTCCGTTTAAAACTGTGAGTAACATTTTAAAATGTTAATAACGTAAATAAATGTCATTCTTCTTATTAAATTATGGCACCTTTTTACTATAGAGTTAAGTATTGAGTTAATTGCTCACTCAAACAGAACTAAGAACTCCAGTATTTTGTTTTAATGATAATGACAGCTTCAGTTATCTATGGCAGGTGCACGTTCTAGAAATAATAAACATTACATGCATATGAAGCTTTTCACTTGTCTGTTTTGTTTCCTTTTGGGGAAAATTCAAAGTTAAATTAACTAATTTACACGTCTGATAATTTCCACTTAAAAGGGGTAAAGTAATTTGTACTCCTTTCAAGCAGCCGTAGATTTGTTAATACTACTCTTTTACAGCATTAAAATGTTTCGCTTGTCCTATTAACTTCGAATATGAAGTTTTTATAATAGATTCGATTTAAATCGAGTCGATTTAAAAATGTATAATTTGACAGTTTTTTGGTAAAATTTGTAGAAAAATAAAATTTTAAAAAATGCACGACTGGGTGGTATGAACTTGATCATATAACCATAAGTCTGTTTAAAAATATTTCCTGTATTTTAAGATATAAAAATGTACCTGATTTTTCAAAAATACCTGAATTCTTCAAAATTTGTATTTGTAAGATCGTTTTTTCTTTTAATTAATTGTTTATATATGCAATTCTTAAATACGGTTCTACGGGGGTAGCCTATCTAGAGCAATACAAAATAATTTTGTTTTGTATTGAAAGCAGCAAAATTAAGAAAAAATATTTAAAATTTAATAGAAATCTATTGTTTGTTTGTTAGAAAATTCGAAAATTCCAAATTTCAATTTTTAAATAACAAATTTATATGGGTACTGCTAAAAACTAAAATATCCAAAAATTTGAGGAACACTTTTTTCGACAAAAATTAATCTTTTGGGATTTGTCCATTCTTTTCAAGATACCCGTGAAAAAAACTTAAGGTGGCACAGGCAGGGATTCAACCCAAAACCCACAAATACTCATAGTCATATACTTTAAACAAGGAGATTATTAACGAAAAATTGAAACACCATTTTTGTAAATCTTTATCTTTTACATTTTTCTTTTAAAAATGTTAATGCTACTACTTTTGAAAGAGTGGTGGGTCTTAAAAAAAACCTAAGACCATATTAAAAAATGTATTATCTTAATTTCCTAAATTAAAAATGGATTAAAAAGTAAATTTTGAAAGTACACCTACGCCTTTTATTGAAATTAAGATAAATTATAGATTCTTTCTGAAAAGTCAAGCTCATACATGTAAAAATACCCAAAAAATCGAAAAGTAGTTCAGAACTTTTCTCCTCTTATCAAAGACTTGTACTCAAACAATCATTTTAAAACAAGTGACAATTCAATTTATTAAATTGGAATGAAATATTTTTAATCTTCCTGTAAACTTCTTTTAAATTGAATCCTTTGTTGTTTTTTCGTTTATCCATGTAAAAATATTTCTTAAAGTGAATTCCAATAATATTGTCTTCAAGTGAAGAACATTGTACACATTTTTCTCATCTCTTTCACTCGCTTTCTATTATTTTTCTCAAGAAAATCAAACAATAATATTCCTTATACACATTTTCAATTGAAATCCTCTTTAAAGGATTTACTTCATCCATCCACTTTATCCAAATAACACCATCATATCAATTGATTTATATCAATAGAAAACATTAAAAATATATACATGTTCCTTTATATGTACATACGTACTTGTAGATAAAACAAAAATTCCTTTTCCTAAATCATCACTCTCCTTAATTGCACAACATTATTGCATTGAATGTTATAGGTCTGTCATTTTCATTGAAAAAGGATTTCACAAAATCCATTTTGTTGTCCTTGTCGTCATCGTTTCCTCTGTTTTGCAATTTCATCAACTATCTACTACTAAACTGTCTATGATTTCATACATATATAGAAAGAGGAAAAAAGTAAAAAGAAATCCTCTCACTTGATGATGTTCCTTGCCATTCAATCATTTGTCGACAGAACATCAGGATAATAAAACAAAAACCCCACCAACAGGTTCATAGTTCACAGACACATACTCGTCTATGCATCATTTCAATCAGTTTTTCTCTTTTTGTTTATAACTATAGATAGATAGATAAATAGAGAATTCGTTTCCGGTTGAGCTCCATTATCCTGACAGCATCAAGTAGTTTACCTATTCGACATCATCAGAGAGAAGGTCCTGCCTACTTATGTGCATAGGAAAACATTTACATTTTCATTTCATCAGGGCCTAGGCCCTATCACCTTTACGCAGTCAGTACCTTACCTATCATGAGATCAGTAATAATAAAATCAAAGCTTTTTTGCAGGACATGATGTAGTCTAGCTGTATCTATGAATAAGAACTTATAACAATCGAATACAATAGAAGGTCCTGATGTATAGGTAAGATCATGAAGCCAAATGGAACTTGAAACAACTTTGTTTGTTCTCAACCAACCGAATTGACACAAAACACCTCTGCTCCTGTTGCTGCTTATCCATGTCATCCTCCAGACTCAGAGTCACAGTCAGAGTCAGAGTCATAGTCCAAAGTAGAAATTACTCACCTTTTTCAGTAAAGGTCCTGATTTCATTTGATAATTTCATAGTCGTAGTCGTTCTCATTCTCGTTACATGAAAACGACGTACCTATGTAGAACTTTGGTTGTTACATCTACGAATCTGCCTCTCTATGAATCTGGAGTTTGAGTGTTTGGAAAGTCAGGAATGGAGTGATGATGTTTGCATAGAAATGTGTTTTCCATATTGAAAGGATTCAACCGCAGAACTTTTACCGAGAGAGTGTTTCAAGCCTGTACTTATAGCTATAACCATTCCTGTATTCGTATATATTGGTCTTTAATTGGTGAATGAGCGTGGGAAGTTCTGGGATTGGGAAATGACTCGTTCTATCCTTTCATGTTCTGTTGGCAATTTTCAAATGAATATTTGATTAGAGATGTCTACGTCGCTCGCCTCTACAGCCAAAGCCACAGCCATCGTCTCCGTTGTCATTTTGACATTCAGTCCCTTCGCACACGCTCCCAGGTTTCACCCCACTCCAATGAACTGAACTTCTTTCCACATCCTTTTACATAATAGAAAAAAGTTCATACATGAATTCACAATAATGCAGAGGAAAATCCTGATCCTGTGAGGAGTTGTTGGAAATACTTTTTTAATACTTTAAGACCCAACACTTTCGCTCGTCGTCGATGTCGTCAATCCAGTAAAAGGATATAACACTTACATATAAAAAGATCGATACATCTTTATATTGGGTGTGTGAAATTTGTTCAAGTTGAGTAACATGTATAACGGTACCTAAGCGATAATTTATTTGATACTAAATTGCCATCGATTGGCCTCCTTTGCCTTTGCTTTTAGATTTGTATTGCTGTTACAATATACTCGTCCTCCTGTTGCCTGGATGTTATACTATTGCCTTTTGTCATAACCCAAGTTGTGAGATGCTGAAAGGATTCGCCTTATGCTATCGAACCATGGAAAAAAGGGATTAAGTAGTTTATTCAATTGGATTAGAGGACTATTCAATGTGAAAGGATGTGTTGCGTTGTGTTGTATAGATGCGTGTCTGATGTAAGAAGGCTTTCATTTGTGTATATACGACACGTGAGAGAGTTTTTTCTTGATTTGGAACTTTGAAAGCTATTTGCTAAGAAGGCATCTGGAAGACTTTACTCGGGATTCTGGATACCTTTGTATATAGTTCTTGACCCTCTATAAGAGGGTTCTATTTGTATATAGAAGATGTATGAATGGATTTTCTTAACCTTATAAAAGATTTGATTTATTTGGATTTTCCTGGAAGAAATGAACTGGTGGTACGTGTGTGTGTGTGTGTGTAGGTCATGTCGCTTGTTGAGAAGTTAATTCTTAATTGTTGACTGGAATGCGAAATGATAGCAATTTATCAAATGAAATTATTTACAGAATCAAACTAGACATACGAGTATACGAGTAAATACTCTGATAAATATTTAAAACTTTTAAGATTGTAAAATATTTTGTATATTTTGTTCGGAAGGAACCAAAAGGGGATTTTTTAGATTTCAGTTAAAATGTTTATTACAAAAGTCTGTAGCTAAATGGTTGATGGCCAGCTGGATATTGGGATCTTTGTTGAGTAGATGACTGTGGGTGAGCTGGGTGTGTCCAATCAAGTTCAGGCTTAGAGGTGGGGTAGACAACAGGGCTGTAATTTTGTTTGATCAAAGAAAAGTAATGATGAAAACGAGACCAATCTATTATTTTTTGATTACGTAAAATGAAGCAAGTCAATTTTAAAATATCGTTTTTAGTAGAATGGTATTCTGAAATTTCTAAGTTTCTGTTTTTTCTGTAGCGGTTAATTTGGCTCCATTGTCTGCGTTCTCATTGCCTTTTACACCAATGTGAGCTGGAACCCTAAAAATCTTTACCGCTTTTCCAAGTTTGATGACGTTGTCTCTGATTTTGTTGGCGTTTTCGATGGCGGCTAAAGTTGAAAGACTGTCCGTGCATACACTGTTTTTTCTTGGATTTTTTTTACAGGCGAATTGCGTGGTTTTTAAAACTGCTAAGGCTTCGGCTGAGAAAACAACAAATATTGGTAGCTTTTCTGAAGAGATTAGATTGTTGTTTAAACCAACAATTGCGAAATAGGTATCTTCCTCATATTTTGAACCATCGTCAAAGACGATATTCCAATTATTTTTGATGAAAGGAATCATTAATTCATGAAAATGCTGAAGATATGCCTCTTTTGGAGTTGAATCTTTTTAAATTGAGCGAGTGTAGTGTTGATGGAAGGATACAGTCGACATCTTTTTTTTTTAATTTTTGGTTCAATGCCGAATTTTCTCGCATACATTAAAGTTATGTAGAGGGCCGATAGTTTTTTAGGTGTCTTTAAGTGTTTTAGGATTTTCTGAAAGTTCAAAATAATTGGAGAGTCATAGGTTTCAAATAATTTTCCTACAAGTCTTGATGTAAGGACTTCTTTTCTTTTTGTGATCGACGAAAAACGTCCCTCAGTTTACATTTTTTTTAAAGGACTTGTCTTAAAAGCTTTGAGGCTGGCTCTGATTGCGGCGTGATATGCTACAGGTTAGATGTAGGATTTTGCACATTTGCCATAAATAACATGCCATAATCAACTTTTGATAATTGTATGGCTTTTGTAAATTTAATTGGTTATCAAAACCATTCACAGTTTTGGACGAATAGAATTCTAAAATTAACTGTTAATTATTTAAGCTACACAAATAAAAAGCACTTTAAGAAATATTCAAGCGAGAAAAACTTGAACAAAACAAAATGCTGGTATGCGACACTGATAACTTCCCGTCTGTTGATTTGTCTTGCTTAAAAGGTTTGTAAAGTTTCATGTTTTGTTAAAAAATGTATCAGTTAGGTTAGGTTAGGTTAAAGTGGCTGCGGATTCCGAATCCATACACTTAGGCCAAAAGAGAAGGCCCATTGTGATACCAAATGAATCTAGAGAATTACTTCCCACTAGTAGAACGATTTTGAGCTTTTTATAAAGCGAAGGAGATATTTGATATCCTTTTTAGCTAGTTCACTTGGATTATCAAAAGAGTATTCTCCCAGATGGAGTTTGCGTCTTAGTGAAAGAGCAGGGCAAGTGCAGAGGAGGTGAGAGATGGTTTCCTCTTTTTCCTCGTTCATACTGGTCCTGCAGAAGTCATTTGAGGCTACACCAAGTCGTATTGCGTGTCTGCCTATAAGACAGTGTCCCGTAAGGACACCTATTAGGGAGCTAATAAGAAGTCTGCTTTGAGATAACAAGTCTTTAGAGCGCTTTAGGTCCAGTAAAGGCCATATAAGTTTTGTGGCTGCGCATGTTGGTAAATTGTGACACCTAGAGTTTGCTACCGCAAAAGCTATTTCTTTTAGCAGAAGTTTACATGTAGCTATCGGTATACATATCTTCTCCCTTTCAGGTAAAATAGGTGTGACAGTTCCATTTTTAGCGAGTTCATCGGTTCTACAATTTCCTGTGATGTCTCTGTGGCCCGCCACCTAACAGGGGTCAAGGTGAATGTTAAATTGCTGCGCCATTTCCATAAAAGACGATCGACAATCGAGGTCCGTTTGAGATTTGGTTGAGACACCGTCAAGAGATTTAATAGCAGCCTCACTGTCAGAGAAGATGAGGATGTCAGAAGTTGATATCACGTTTTCTCTTAGCCAGGAGAGAACCTCTTTGATTGCTAAATTACCGCTTGGAAGATGCTTCAATGATTAGAGAGGCGGAAGGAGATGCTTAGATTATGCTTTTATGAGTACACACCACTACCAACTCTCTCATTTGTCTTGGATGCATCTGTATAAAAATGGATGCCGTTGTCATCCAGGAGTTTTTTGTCTTCCTATTCATCTCTAGATGGAATGGACGCCTGGAAGTTTTTTTCCGAATTGGGGTTTTGGAATAGTGTAGTCTATGTATTAAAGAGGTTCAAAATGATGGAGTGCCCCACATTGTTGTTGGTCCATTGAGATGAGGCGTTGAGTCTTATAGCTGTACTCGCTGCCACTTGTTTGCTGAAGATGTCGAGGGGTGTCAGAAGGAGGAGAGTGTCTAACGCTGCTGACGGTGTGGTTCTTAATGCCCCGCTTATGCAGAGACATGCAGTGCGTTGGACCCTGCTGAGTTTGTCGTAGTATGTGACTTCCTACAGTGCAATCCACCATACTACACCCCCGTACATAAGTATTGGTCGGATGACCGATGTTTATAGCCAATAGGTTATAGGAGGTTGAAAACCCAATTTGGTTCCTATGGCGTTCTTGCAAAGGAAAAGAGCTACTGTAGCTTTTTTAACTCTTTCCTGAATATTAGGTTTCCAACGTAATTTTTGTCCAATATCAGACCAAGATATTTGGCTTCATTGGTAAAAATTATTATTACACCTTTTATTAAAGGAGGGATATTGCATTTCCGTATAAAAAGGACGAGGTGAATAATACTAAGACCGCAGTGATCAGCCCATGTAGTGAGCATATTGAGTGCGTTTTGGAGGAGGTGACGGCAATAGCATCATCATCGGCATACGGAACCACTCTGTAGCCTTCCCCCTCAAAGGATATTAGTAGTTCGTTTACCACTATGTTCCACAGGAGAGGGGAAGTTATGAGTTAAATTATTCTAAAAAAAAATTAAAAAGAAGGTGGAATGCGACCCACACTGATAACTGCCCATTCCGTCTGTCTATTTGTCTTGGGTATAAATTAGTAGGTTTTAGTGTTGGGTTAAAAAAGTTGTTAATTGAATTATTATCACAAATTTAAAAATTACCAACAACATTTTTCACATATAGAAATAGTTAAGTTTAAAAATCTAGTTTTATTAAATAGATTTTTAGTAAAAAACAAATTTGTACCAATTTTAGTAGCATTTCTTAAATTTTTACAAATTGGATGACTGCAATTAATTTGAGAGATATTAAAAACCGAACATCACTCTTTACCAAATTTGCGTACAATAAATACAATAAAATCTAGTTTTATTAAATAGATTTTTAGTAAAAAACAAATTTGTACCAATTTTAGTAGCATTTCTTAAATTTTTACAAATTGGATGACTGCAATTAATTTGAGAGATATTAAAAACCGAACATCACTCTTTACCAAATTTGCGTACAATTTTTTGTAGATTTTATTTTTTTTATGAAAAAACAGACTGTTGGATTAAATAAAAAGTAATGAATATCGAAAACGATACTTTCTGTGAAATAAAAAAAGTTTGAAGAATTTTTAAGTTTTGAAAAGCTAATTGAGTGGAAAGTAAATTTTGACCAAGTTTTTGTATTGTTTTTTTTTAGGATTTTATTTTTGTAAGAAAACTGTCAATTAAATTTTTTTCAAAATGTTACTAAATGTTGAAAACAATATCTGTTAAAAGACAAAAGTACTTTAAAGTCAATATCTCAAGGTTTTGAAAAAATATTTGAGTCGAAAATAAATGTTTACCAACTTTTATTAATCTTTTTGTTTAGGTTTTTATTTTTTGTACAAAAACTGTTAATTTGATTTTTCTCAAAATTTTACTGAATATTGAAAACAATATTTTTGAAAAGATAAAAGTAGTTTAAATCTAACACCTCAAAGTTTTAAAAAGATATTTGATTGGAAAATCAATTTTTACCAACTTTTATTACATTTTTGTTTGGATTTTTATTTTTTGTAAGAAAACTGTCATTTAGATTTTTCTTAAAATTTTTCTGAATGTTGAAAACATTATTCCTTATAAGTTAAATTTAAATGAAATCCATAATCTCAATTTTTTAAAAAGATAATTGAGGCAAAAATCTATTTTTACCAACTTTTGTTAAATTTTCTCTTAAGTTTCCTATTTTTTATAAGAAAAATGTCAATTCGATTTTTTTCAAAATATTTCCGAATGTTGAAATCAATACTTTGTATATGTTAAAATTAGTTGGAACCCATAATCTCATAGTTTTCACAAGATATTTGTGTCGAAAATCAATTTTTACCAACTTTTGTAACTTTTTTTTTAGATTTTTATTTTTGTAAAAAAACTGTCAATTTGATTTTTCTCAAAATTTTACTGAATGTTAACAAAAATATTTCTTTCAAGATAAAATTATTTGGAAGCCATAATCTCCAATTTTTGAAAAGATATTTGAGTCGAAATTCAATTTTTACCAACTTTGAGTAATGTTTTTTTTAGGTTTTTATTTTTTATAAACAAAACTGTCAATCCGATTTTTCTCAAAATTTTACTAGATGTTGAAAACTTAATTTTTCGTAGTAAAAAATTGTTTTGGAGATCAAATTATTTTGTATTGGTAAAATTTTCGACGTGACAAATTTTTTGGATTTTTTTTAAAGAATATATTTGTTTGGTATCACGTTACAATATATTGTACAAAATGTATTTCAATTCTATCGCGGTTTTGGTTCCTGAGATATTTTCTGCATCTTTCTATCTTATTATCTGTATAACAAAATTTGTTTGAAGTGTGGTTCTTGAGCTATGACGAAAAAAACGTCGCGAACGTACGGACGAACGTACACACGCAAGCACAGACATCTTTCTAAAAATCTTTTGTTTCGACTCTATATACCTTGAAACGTCGAGAAATGTCAAAATTTTCAATTTGACAAGTTAAAAATTCAATATCATATAAAATAAATTTAAAAAAGTACGTATACGTGAACGACTCAAATGTATGTAAGAAATGTTTGATAAACAAAAAAATTCATTATTTCATGAATTAAAGGCTGAGAAGAACATTTGTGCTTAAAAATATAAAAGTTTATAAAAATAACAGTTTAAAAATGTATAAATAAGTATAATTTTGAAAAAAAAAAATTCAAATTCTTTACAAATAAAAAAAGGAAACATATATTTTTCAACAACAAAAAATTATATTAACTACAGAATAATTTAATACAATGAACAATAACATTTTTGACATTTAGTTAATATTTTTGAAAATCGAAGAATCGGTTTTCATACAAAAATTACAAATTACACATTCGTAACAGTTAAAAATATTGCGTTCAAATAGTTGTTTCTTATAGAAAATATTGTTTCTAACATTTATTGATGTTTTTAGAATAATCAAACTGTTAGAAAATCTGGAATAGATAAAGGTATTGAATTCAAAATAATTTCTTATTGTTTGGAAAATTTTATAATAAAGTTGTGTAAACTCAAGATATTGTTCTTACAAAAATTCAATTGGTATTTTTTTATAATAAATAAGAACTTTTAAAAATGCTGCTAAAATTGATAAAAATTGGTTTTGCGTTAAAATAATTGTCGAAAACAAAAACAGATATCGTATGCTAAATATAGTTGCTAACTTCAAGTTACCTTGTTTTGAAAAAAAATCAACTGACAACTTGTTTAACAAACCACGAAAAGCTTACAATTATTTTGATAACAAAGATATTGACATAAAATTTTGTTATTCAAATTTTGTTTAAGTTTTAGAAAAATCAACAGACGGATTCATATGAAAAGTTTTTTGTATCCCAACCTCTTTTCTTGTGAATTTCAGCCTGTTTTAAATAACTTACCATTTTTGAATTTATAGCCTTTTCATTTATCTTTATGGATCAATATTAGAGACAATTTTTAGCTTGTTACGAAATTACAACTCTTGTTATAATAAAAGGGGGAAAACTCGTATTTTAAAATTGTATTCTTAGTTTGAAGTATTATCAGCACACTTAAGTATAAAATCAAAGTGACTCATATGAAAATTCATTGAACCCAATTGTCAATGACTAAACACAGTTCGGCGGAAACGGCCACTATCTTTCAGTTAATATTACCTCATGAGCTCTTCCCATATGACGCACACGTCGTCAGCATTTTTGAGTAGCCCAAAAGTTTAAAGCAATATTTCTCAATATTGCATGTTCATTTAATGTTTCAAAAACTTGCTTTTTTGCAATAAGTTGATTGTTACAGACAAAAATATATTGAAACATTAACAAAGCTATATATATTTTTTATCCGGCACATATACATATGTATTTTTGTATCCGAGTTGGATTCTTCAAAAATCTCACTGTTTTGTGCCTCATTTACTTTCTATATTCTCACCTCCTTTTTTATCAAAAAATTTTATATCTCTTTCATGAAATATAAATTAAAAAATAAATGAAACACTTTCCATCATTTAATTAAAAGTAAACAAAAGTAAAATCTTACAACAACCACAATCTATCATTTTGAAGTGAAATGTTGATATTCGCACCTTTTTAAATGATGGCATACAAAACAGACAACACACTACAAAAATTCAACCTTTAGTACCTTAGGTACTTAAAAAACGACATCAACAACAACAAGAAATGAGACGAGGATGTGTGCGGTTTGTATATGCTTCAAAAATTTGTTTTTGCATTAGATTATCTGTCAACGCAATTCTGTCCAAAACTTAATTAAAGTTAATAAAAAAGCCCACCGCATACGAGAATAACTATTATAGTGTATCTCAGGCTTTCCAGATTGAGTTATCAATCGAAAAATTGGGCTATTTTTTAGGAATTGAGCCATTTAATGGAAATTGAGCTAATTATTTGGAACTGTGACATTTATCGGTAACTGGGCTAATTATTTTGAACTGAGCTATTTATCGAAAATTAAGCTATTTATCGGAAATTGGGTTATCTTTTCGAAAATTTCCGAAAAAAAATAGGATTGACAGCCAAATTATAATAGAGCTATAAATAGCCCAAATTTAAACATAATCGTGCTATAAGTAGCCCAATTCTAATATTGCTCATAATTTTCTTGCGTAAACTTATGAAGCTTTAGTCAAAAACCTTTTTCTTTATGAACGCTATTTATCGTTGTTCGTTCCAAATGTGATTGGGCTATTATTTGGGCTACTTTTTTGGCTGTGCTTTAGGGCTACAAATATTAATAAATTGGATTACAGAGCGGATTCAGAATATGGCAACCCTGGTGTATGGTTTTGAAATACGTTTATGCATACAATAAAAATAGAAAAAATATGAGTGTTACACACTTGTTACCTCCAGATATCCTTGCTTCTTGTTTCTCTTTAGTTTCTCTAAGTTAATTAGAGTGCATGGATCCGGATAAAAAGTACAAAATAGAAAATAGAAGAAAAAAGAAACTTATCAAAACATCACAACACACATAATAACATACACAATACACACTTGCATACACAATTTCTGATGCAGGTTGGTAAGGGGGGAGGTATACCCCGCTGAACAATAAACAAAATAACAACATAAAAAACACAAAACCACTTCACAATTCAGCACAAGTAGACAACAGAATCACAATTTACTCTCGCTACGCTGCGGAGAGTATACAGAAGGAACTAAGCCAAGGCAAAAAGTCATCACATCACTTCCCAAACATTGACACTTCGAGTCATAAACTTAGATGCAAGCAAAAAAGTTCCAGCCATTTTCGGAAAATTATAAAGATTGGCCAACGTTTCGCGATTTATTTACAAGTAATGTTGATTCCAAAACCGATCTCACAGCCACTCAAAAATTCCATTATCTCAAATGGTTTTTGCGAGATACCGCGTTTGATTTAGTAAAAACAGTTCCGATTTCCGAAACAAATTACATTGAAGCATGCGAAAAGCTCGAACAAAGATACGATCGTTTTAATATAATTCCACAATTATATATTCAATGTTTTTTATCTTTGCCTACAACCACCGTGTCAAATGTACAGTTGCTTCGCTCCATTATTGATGGGCGGATTAAATTATTCGGGGACTTATTAACTCAAACCGGACGCGATCCATGGCTCATGTAACTATTGCTTAACAAAATCGTCACCAAATCGAGACAAGCGTGGGCTACAGAAGTTGGCTCTCGCGATGATTGTTTTTTGGATGAACTTCTGTGGTTTCTACAATTAAGGTGTGATGCTTTAGAATCGTGCCAATCAGTAAATTGTTCTAGTATTTCGCGACAAAAGACAATAAAAATAAAAGCTCATGTAGCCCAATCGAATGAAACTCAATTAAAATGCCCAAAGTGTCAAGGACCTCACACTCTTAGTCAGTGCCCAGAATTCGTTGCTTTAAATATTGAAGCACGAAGAAATTTTGCTAGAACTAAATCGCTATGCTTTAACTGCCTCCGTGTCTGTCATTCGTCAGTAAAATGTCGGTCTTCGTTTCCTTGCCGGTCATGTCAATCACGTCATCACTCTTTAGTTCATGCTAACGAGCAAGAAAGCATTTCTTCTGTCACATCCCCATCAAAAAGTTCGCCGGAGAGCTCACCATCGTCGTCGTGTAAACTCTTTACTGCTTCAACATTTAATCCTTCCATCGTCAATAATCATTCGCTTGAACTTAGTCCTCGTCAAAATATTTTACCTACTCTTGTCACCAAGGTTCAAGATAAGCATGGAAAATTCGTGAACTGTAGGGTTTTGTTAGATTCTGGTTCTCAGGTGTAATTTATTGTTGAATCTTTTGCACAAAGGCTTGGTCTGAATAGGAAACATCCTCGTATTCCGATTCTTGGGCTATCCAAAACTGAAGCAGGATTCACTAAAGGTTGTATGTCTCTGCAGCTTTTCTCACAAGACAGTTTCAGTTGTTTGTTAACAGATGCATTTGTTCTCAAAATGTTAACGTCTTATTTACCGTCTAAGTTAATAGACATTTTTGGTTGGTCACACACTTCTAATTTGGAATTAGCTGATCCTCATTTGAATGTCCCAGGACCGATTGAAATCTTACTAAGAGCAGACAAGCTATGGAGCGTTTTGAAAAGTGAACAGATTCGGGGTCCAATAGAAATGCCAGTAGCGCAGAATACGTTGTTTGGATGGTTATAGCCGGAGAAGTTTTTGACCCCATTACACAATCAATCTCTTCGATCAATGTCAGCGTTGATGTTGAGTCAATATTACAACGATTTTGGGAACTAGAGGACATCACGCCTTCCAAGAATATAGCTGCTATTAACGATCCAGCTGAAATTCACTTTCGTAAGTTCTTTTCTCGTGCTTCTAGAAGCAAATATATCGTTCAACATCCCTTTAAACATTTGTCACCATCGTTCGGGGATACACTTAAATCTGCAATTTCTCGTTTGTTATCTATGGAACGTCGCTTCAAGTCTCCATATACCCGATTTATGCGAGAATATCTTGCTCTAGGTCATATGGAACGAATTCGCACAAAAGACCTCTTGTGGAAAACAATTGTATCTACCCCACCATGCAGTATTTAAACCGGAGAGTTCTTCGACAAAACTGCGAGTTGTATTTGATGGGTCAGTGAAAGATTCATTAGGTCTGTCTTTAAATTTTCAGTTATTAATCGGTCCTCCGATCCAACGAGATTTGCCAGGGGTTTGTCTTTGCTTTCGCCAACATCGGTATGTCCTTACTGCCGATATAGAAAAAATGTTACGACAGATATGGGTTGGTTATCGTCACACGAACTTCCAGAGGATCATTTGGAGGGAATCTCCGGATGATGAAATTCAACACTTTACTCTTTTGACAGTCACCTACGAAACAGATTCGGCTCCTTTTTTATCGGTCAGGGTTCTCAAACGACTCGCAGAAGATTACAGCCCGATATACCCAAATGCCTCTCGGGTTCTCTTGAATGACGTTTAATAAGATGATGTTATGACGGGAAGCAATTCTGTAGAAGGCTTGATTTCTCTTCAATCTAGTACTAGTAGACTTACTATCTAAAGCTAGTCTAAATCTTCGTAAATGGACTTCTAACTGTTGGCCATTATTAGCTACCCTGCCTCAAAACGACTGCGAATTCTGTTGGACGGATGCAGAACAATCAAAGACATTGATTAAGATTCTAGGCATGTACTGGAAACCGGCTAAAGATGAATTTTCGTTTTGAATGTGTGAGTTACGCGAGAAGTCAAAACTATATCCGTTCCAAGAAATATATCGTCGCACAAGGCTAGAACTAAGTGGTGCGTTGCTCTTGAGTAGGTTATTTTCCCTTATTACAAAATTTTCTGCTTGGTGCGATTCGGAAATCGTTCTCCACTGCTTCTCTTCACCACCTCGTCGTTGGAACTCTTTTGTGGCTAACCAAACCACAACAATTCTAGAAACGGTTCCACTTAAATCGTGGCATCATATCGCGTCGGAATTCAACCCAGGAGATTGCGCGTCGCGAGGAGTTCTTCCATCAAACCTTGTTGATCATAGCCTCTGGTGGATAGACCCGCCATGGCTTTCAAAACCTGAACAGTATTGGCTGAATCCCATTTTTTCCCTAAAGGAATCGTGGATGAAAATCCAATTTTCGAAGCGAAGTAAAAGTAAACTCACAAAAATACACATTTAATTTCATGTGAACCTATTTACTAAACTCAAACTGTACTTGAATAGATGTTTACGTGCATGTTCTTCCATAAAGAAACCCAAGAAACGTGCATCGGAATGACCCTTATGCAACCATTTTCTTTCTCTACTATTTTTATAGACCTTCATTGCAGCGTGATGTTTAGATTGGAAGAAGACAAGAAAAATAGAATCTTATAAAGTACTATAAATATATGTACATATGTGTATTATCCTTAAAGTCGGCAAAAGAAAATAAAAGAAAATAAAAAATGGGGATTGGATATCTCAAAACTTAAACTCAAACCACTTGGTTCACTTGGCACTCACCTTTTTCCGGTACCATAGCTATCACATCCTGTCCTCGACATCTTCCCTTAGGTAATGCGTACTTGCTATCATTGCCAAGTGGTAAGGACATCTTCTCTACAACTGGTCCGGGTCCTGTTCCTAAAAATGATGTTGATTGTTTGGATGCATCAACCAATTGAAACAATGCCAAATGACCCAAAATACCGATTGCAATTGCAATTGTAAGAAGTTCTATCTGATCTTGAAAACCAAAACCTAGTTCTGGAAGTTTGCTAAACGAAGAACACCATCTGTTGATAAGCCTCATTTTCTCGTGTCTCCTCATTATTCTATACGTATAGATAGATATATCCTCAAGATTGCACTTATGTCATTAGAAATTCTCAAACCGGGTTATCTCAAGAGGTTATATTCGTCTTCGTCGTTGTATTAAAAAAAATAAAAAAAAAAAAGATAGACACAGCGACGTGTATATTCCGCCACTTGAATTCCGGGGCACTTAATGTTTTCCCTTGCCTTCGTCTATTTTTTCTCTAAGAGGATAATAGATTCCAGGTGAACGAGGAACTAAATAAGGCGCACAAACAGCAAAATGCAAAATAAGACGAGAGAGACGAAAGACACTCTTGACACTGACAAAGTCTTTGCTGTCAATATAGTTGCCAGCGAACGAGAAAATCCGTTCCCTTCTTATTTGATATCCTTCGAGGGTATCCTTGAATACTTCACTTAATTTTTTTTTTTTTTGATTTTGTACCTCTTTGGATTTTGCTTAAGACTTTTTTCGTTTGTTATCTGGGCTGATAGAGTGGTATTTGCCTTCAAGAACCTTGTCCTTTGGGTAGTGGGAACAAAAAAAGGGTACAAAACCCTGCTCTACTCGTACATACAATTTACTATATATTTTATCCTTGGCGAGGACTGAAGACGAAGAAGAGTGCAGCTTTAAGAGGAAGTCAACTTCAGCTAAATCCGCTTAAATCAATTTTATTTTGAACTGTGCGCCTTTTTGTGCGGGTAAAATTCCTTCTGCAAACGACGACTTGCGACGGTGTTTGTCAACTTTACCCAAAGACTTCGTTCTTCTTCTTCGTCGTCGGCGAAATCTTCAGCGTCGTTGGATTGGCGTGGCGTTGCTGTTGGTGTTGTTGTTGTTTTTTATTGGAATTCCAGATACGCGTAAGTTTGATAAGAAAAAGTTTTTTTTTTTTTGGGTTGATTTTGTTCTATTTTTAGGGCTTTGATATGCGAAGCAGCACTGTGACGTCTTTTTAAAGTGTGATTACGGAGAAAATTGGAAATTTTAGTTTTGGAATCGCGTCTGGGAGAGGAGACGTTATTGTCTTGTCACGCGTCGCGTCGGTCGTCGGTCGATGGTGTAACTGAAGGGTCTTACAACAAATGAGCACGTAGATATATAAGACTGATAAAAATATAAAAATGCATCACAGAGACTGGATGCGATGAGAGAGTTTTTGAAGAAAACAGAATTGAAAAATATAAACTTGCTGATAAGGAACGTCATTTCTCATTATTTGTGGTGATAAAATCATATAATTTTTGTTATAGAAATTTTTGATTGAATTTTATATTTATATATTTTTTATCTTACCACATGTCAATCTAAGAACATTAAAATAACGATGGAAAGTTAGGGAGGGAAGGGAAGAACTTTGATGAATGAATTTGACATTGATTTTGGACAGTAACTTTCAAGTCGAGAGCGTTAACACAGAAAATTCGAAAATTCCACTTTGGGATGTGTTCATAAAATGTAAAACTGGGTCACACGAACTTGATCCTAAATCTAGAAAGTATGTTTAAGAACAGAACCTTTGTCTTAAGATTAAAAATAAAAAAAAATATAAATTAGGTGGCGCAACAGTCCGTTGTAACTTAGAGCTCTCAACTATTCCTGTGTGCGAGTATGTTGTCAGGAATAGAGGGGACCTACAATTTTAAGCCGAATCCGAATAGCTAATTAGAGAAAGCACTTTTAATGGCAAGAGTTGCTCTTGGAGAATTTGTCAATTCCTCTCAAGAGGCAGTACTCGTGAAAAAAAAACTTTTGAAGGTACAGGCAGAGATCGACACCAAGACCTATAGCATGACAGTCTAATGTACTACCCATCATGCCGCGGTTACTAAAGATTAAAAATAATGCTTTAAAAATACATAATTTAAACTTTAAAAATTTAAATTCTATTTTATTTCTCAAAAAAAGTGAATTTATTAATTTTTTTTTCAAACTCGTTGAAACGGTTAACAATTTTTTACAATCATTGTTCATTAATTTTTCTTTTTTTACAAGGTTAGACCTGTTTTTTGATATTGAATTTGTAAATCGTAAAATTTTTGAAATCCAAAAACAAATAAGACATTTTGGTTTATCAAGTATGTATTACATGTTTAGACAAGATAAGATATTATTCAGAAACGAAATATTTAAATGGGTTAAAGGCTAAACATTTAAAAATAAAAATAACGTTTCTATGGAAGATATCTTTCTAAAGCAATAAAATTCATAGTTTTAATATTGAAAGAAGCCAATTAGAAAGTATGGTTTTATTGAAAATTCGACTTTTCGATTTTGGACCAACAATTTGGATGTTGACAAGCTATAATTTTGGTCTAAAAGCTTCTCTTAAGGTTCAAATGAGGGGTCTTAGATTTTGAAGGAGGGCTTGAGTTTTCAAGGTAGTTTTGGTCTTTACATTCACTTAAAGCCTGGCCTTAAGAAATCTAGACTATCCACTAAATCACCAGACACTCAAATATCTAGACCTACCCTTTAAAGGCCAGCATAGGTTAATCTATATTTAGACTCATGATGGTCCTGAATACTCTAAATGGGCTTCAAAAGTTTCACAGACTCTTAGTAGTGTGGAGCGATTTTGATGGTTCAAACGGCTTTTAGGTTTGTACAATCTAGATTCTGAACGTTCTTGTGTCTTAAACAGTCTTGATGTCATTAAATGTCTTATGGTTCTGAGCAGATTTCTTAAACCTTTTTGTTGAGTTTAAAACGATCTTTGATCTCTTGAACTTCGGTTCTTAAAGTCTTGACACTTTTAAAAGGACTTAGACTATTTGAAATGTTTTCCAATAAGAGGTTTAGTTTTGAATAACCTACTTTTTGACAGCTTTTACTTTTTAAGTTGTCATATTTTGGCATTTAGGAAGAAAAAACACGCCATTACTACAATACGAAACAGTTAACACTTAAAAAACGTATTAATATTGATTAAATTAAAAGATAAGGTCTGCTCCAATTCTACAAGATCGATTACATATCTTAAAGGTAAACATACAATCCCAAACGTGTATATTGATCAGGAAAAATTTCATTTAAAAGATTTGGTGCTGTAAATTTCCAAGGCGGCGGTATATATTTTAAGTGAAGAAGTATTTAAATCCCTGTCCAAAAATTGATGGCTTAGCATGTTGAATATTTTCCTTAAAGTGCAAATAAATATAAAAACAACATTAAACACATTCTTCAAAGTACAACAAAAATGGTTTTCGACTGAAGTATTTGGAAATCAAAGAAAGATATTGACTTCAAACTGTTGTTAACTGAGATCAATTTTTGTTCTAATATTTTGCAAAAAAAATAGGGGAAACTATCAGTGTTGGCATACTATCCTTTTTTTAGAAATTATTTTGGTTTACAGTTATTAATAATATACGGTTTATATCTAAATTTCCTTAAAAAAATCTGATCCGTTTTTAAGATTTAGAAAACGAAAAATCTTACAAATTTCAAAAATACAAAAATAATATTAAACATTTTTGATGTTGTTTAGACAATACAAAAATTATTATTTAAATGAATTTATGAGTTTCTGAGCAAATTTAAAAAGAAAAAAAACTGGTTAACTTCTGGAACAATACAGAAAAAATGATTTTCGACTTTAATATCTTTTCAAAAATTAAAAGTTTTAGGTTCAAACTAATGTTATCTTATAAGAAATATTGTTCCGAACATTCGATACAATTTTGAGAAAAATCGAATTGACAGTTTTTTTTAACAAAAAATAGAAACCTAAGTAAAATATTACTAAAAATTAGAGAAAATTGATTTTCGCATCAATTATCTTTTCAAAAATTTGAGATAAATACATTTTTCATCATTAAATGTTATTTAGACAATACAAAAAGTTATTTAAAAAACAAAAAAAAATTATTTCAATGAATTCGTGAATTTCTGAGAAAGTTTAAAAAGAAAACCAGGGGCCAACCTCTAAAACAATACAGAAATCCATTTCTTTATATTGAAAAGATGCCAAATATAAAAAAAAATAGAGAAAACTTCATAAAAATCTATCAGGCCGTTTTTGAGTAAATTTCTATTTTTGATTTTTAACAAATAAATTTGTGTAGCTTTATTTTTAATCTTAACAAAATAAGAACACGAATCTGCTTAAATCTAATTTTCCAAGTTTGAACTAAATCGACTCAATGACTTTGGACAGAAACACTCTGTCCCATTTTTTCGACCTCTATTTCATCGAATTATCATATTTGATTAAAATCGAGTTTAACATTTTTTAGAAATGAAATACTGTCATAAAGTAGCTTCGCTTGTGACTAAGTCAGTTCCAAAAATTTAAATAGCTCAAAACTTAAAATTGTCGCTTTTTTTCTTGCTACTTTTTTATTTTTTTTAGACTTCTATAAATCTCCTAGCCTTCGAAAACAATCCCACCACCTTGGCTAGTTGTTAATATTGTTTTTGCATAATTTGGGACTCTTATGTTCTTATTAGCTAGTTGTTTAGAAACTTAATTTTTTGTGACTAGTATTTTTAAGAACTTAAAAGGGTATACAGTGATTTATGTTCTTGAGACCCCTATTATCACTTATGAATTTCTAATTGATCCGAATTATTAAAATTTAGTACAGTATTTTCATACTATACTTACTGGGTCCCAAATATCTGCCATAAGCATTGTTTCGAAATGAAATAAATCCCAGATTGCTCAGTCGGTCATTTAATTTCTTACTATCAATGGAAATCTTATTTTACACAAAATACGTACGACATACGTACATAATTTAAACCAGATATCTTTTCCTGGAAAATCGTATAAAGATAAATCAATTGCCAATAAATCCTGTATAAAACTGCATTAAATCTCATTGATATACTTTGAAATGCATCTTTTACATATATGTACGTATATAACTAAGCTGTCTTCCAATACCTAAGCCAACATCCAGATCCAAGTTATCAGCATACGAGTATAGTGCTCATTTTTCAAGAAAACAACTTCAGGAAAATGAAAGCATTTTACTTTGCAAAAAAAAAGGATGAAATAAAAAAAAAAAACAGATGAAGCCAAATGGCAGTTGTGTGAATGTATATTTTTGTATATCCTTTTTCTGCATCCTTCCGCAAAGCCCCAAAAGCTGCATCAGGACACTAGATCTAGGAATAGGTAAGGTACTGTGTACATATATATTTGTATTTTTTTTGCGCTTTATAGATGACGTTAAAAAGGAGCACCCTCTTTAAATGTAAGAAAAATCAACAAACAAAATTCAACTGGTTTACCTTCAACCCCGCAGCTCAAGCCAACACCAACGCTAACGCCAACACCA
This sequence comes from Eupeodes corollae, assembly GCF_945859685.1. NCBI lineage: Eukaryota > Metazoa > Arthropoda > Insecta > Diptera > Syrphidae > Eupeodes > Eupeodes corollae. The sequence continues at coordinate 141,353,200 of NC_079148.1, read as the reverse complement.
AGAGTGCATTCCAATTTAAAGAAGAATTTAACAAAATATAAAAAGCCATCCTCCTTTGGGTGACATCTCACAGCCAAGAGCTAGAGGAGCTATAATGTTGGGGCTGAACCGTGCGCTCGACTTTGGTTCTGGCGCTGTTGGTGCTATGAAGTCATGAAAAGGTGCAAAAACAGACGCCCAGCTTATCTCTCCCTAGAGGTGAATTCCTTTTTTTTACTCAGCTTTTTCTTTATTCGTTTATTTTTTACAGATTTCTCATTTTAGTGAAGCGATTGCGAAACATTTCCTTTTCTATTTTTATTTTTATTTCTACTCACCTCACAGAGAGTCTAGTGTGCAAACAAACATAAATAAAGATCCTTATCGGGACAAAATCAGGAGCAACACAAAAAAAATGGAATCAACAAAAGTTTGTTAAAGGTTATATGATAGAACAGGACGACATCGGGAAGAGGCAGACAAACCCAGCAACGCAGAAAAGCTTTATGCAATTCCTTTTCGAAATGTGGTTGAATGAGTGTGTGAAAATTGCTGCAACATCCTTTTTTTTAATATCCCTAACTACATAGTTCATAGAAGACAGCAACAGGGATACGATATGCTGCTATAGCTTGGAGTTTCGTCCTTGATGGTGGAAATGGGAAACATCGCTGTGAAACTGCGACTTAAACCCTCAGGAGAAATATCGTATTTTTTGAATTATGTCAAACAAATCAAAGGTGTGCCACAAGGGTGCGAATATGTCATTAAAGTTGATCCTGATCCCGATCCTGATCCCCAAGCAAAGCTTCTCTACGTAGTATACATCGTACAAAGGAACATGGGGGAGTAAATGCGGATATAACATAAATATATAAAAATGTATTCGAAAAATAATTATTTATTCTTCCGGTGGCGGCATCAAAATTGTGGTGGCGCAGGTGCTTATGGTGGAAATCATATTCAAGGATACATGTAGTTAATTTTTAAACGTATTGTATTCTCTGCTTTGCTGCTGTTACTGGTTTTTATATTGTTGTTACCTCAATAATGTTGATGGAGCTATTCATAGGATTCACAATCATCCAATAACACAACCCCATTTTTCCTCCTTCAGGGGGATGAAAAGAAAAAAATACAAATCTGCGGAAGTTTGATGTTTTTCTTTTTTCAATTTTCATTGTGGAATTTTGTTTATGGCGGATGTGTTCTGGATGTAAAGGAATTTCAATTGTTACACCGTCACCCAATCTCGACGACGCACAAAACTGGCTCTGAAATATGGAAAATATGCGTTGATTTAAGTGGCATAAAATAGACGATGAAACTAGAAAAAATGTAATTGAAAACATTCTTTAGAAACAAAGTATGTATCAAAATAAAATTGATTATAGGTAAATCATGGGGACCTAGAAATATTTGTTCAAAAGTTGATATTTAAAGAATGTTTGCAGCATTATGCAAATCATTTGCCAGGTGATTTTTTATCTTGAACTCAAGAAAAATTTTAGTTAAAAAAGGTCTTTTCAAATAGAAAAAGAAATACCTTCTAATTTGAAATAAAACTTAATTTTAAAATAGATTTGACAGCTGTCAAACTAAGCTGTCATTTGACGTGTTATAATATTATTTAAATGTTTGCCATGCCCTATGATAGATCGCTTAACCATAGAACAAAGTGTTAGAATTTGTAATGCAAATTACATATGTCAAATGTTGGCTAATTATCTCAACCTAAAGGAAAATTTTGCGTAAATCATATTTCTTTCAAAATGCCTTTTAGTTTGAAATAAAAACCGATGAAAAAACATAACAAATTAATTAATGTAAAGTTGGTAACGCTAGCACCAGTCAAACTCATCTGTCATTTTAAGTGGCAAAAAGTAACTAAAATGTTTGCAATTTACTACAACGGATTGCTAACTAATAGAAAAAGGTTTAAAATTGATTTGAAGTTACTACCTGGCCACTTCTCACGGGTTATGGGACTATTGGTTGTCATAATCTTCTGATGCAAAAGTTTTAAATGATCTGATTTAATTGACTTCCCAGCGTTTGCAGCAGTTCATCGTGTCCTAAACCTCGTTTTTGCGATTTAAAAACATGCCTCAGTCGCTTTGTATTTCCAACAAGACAATAGGCAATAAGCGACACAAGGTGACCAGTTACAGTTTCCTTGACTTGTACTTTCACTTTTTTGTGCTGTCCAATTGAACAAAAAGTTCATGCAAAATTTGTAACTTTACAACTTGATTCTGCTTCAAAAACCGTGCTTAAAAAGAGGCTGGGATGCGACCCACACTGATAACTTCCCATCCCGTCTGTCTATTTGTCTTGCTTAAAAGTTTGTCTATATGTACTAGTATCAATTTTTACCAAATTTGCGTACTATTTTTGATTTTATTTTTTATAAAAAAACGGACTGCTAGATTTTTATATTAAAATTACTGAATATCGAAAACAATATTTGCTCTGAAATAAAATAAGTTTGAAGCCAATATTTTTAATTTTTGAAAAGCTATTTGAGTCAAAAGTAAATTTTTACCAAGTTTTAGTATTGTTTTTATTTTTAGATTTTTATTTTTTGTAAAAAAATTGTCCATTCGATTTTTTTCAAATTTTATCGAATGTTAAAAACAATATTTCTTATAACATAAAATTAGTTTGAAGCCAATATCTACAATTTTTGAAAGATATTTTAGTCGAAAATCAATTTTTACCAATTTTGTTAATTTTTTTTTAGGTTTTTTATTTTTTGTAAAAAAAAATGTCAATTCGATTTTTCTCAACATTTTGAAAAATGTTGAAAAAAATAATTTTTATAAGATAAAATAAGCGTGAAGCCTAAATTTTAAGTTTTTGAAAAGATATTTGAATCGATATTCAATTTTTACCAACTTTGAGTAATGTTTTTTTTAGATTTTTATTTTTTATAAAAAAAATTGTCAATTAGATTTTTCTCAAAATTTTATCAGATGTCAAAAACATTATTCTTCGTTGCAAAAAATTGTTTTGGAGATGAAATCATATTTCAGTCGTAAAATTTTGGAGGTGACAAATTGTTTTTTCAGTTTTATTGATTTATAAAAAAAAAACGTTATATTGATTTTTTTCAAAAAATATACCTGTTTGGTATCACGTTACAATATATTATACAAAATTTAATTCAAGTCTCTAGTATTTTTCATTCGTAAAATATTTAGGGTTAACCAAAATTTTCACCTTTTTTTCAAACTGCTGTGTTAAAAAAACCACCCACGCAATTTTCTTGAGAGCCCTTTCTAAATCTTTCTGCCTTATTTTCTGTATAACAAAATTTATTTGAAGTCGATATCTCTTCTGGTTCTTGAGCTATGGAGGACGAAAAAAACGTCGCGAACGCACGGACGTACAAACGTACGTACACGCACGCACAGACATCTTTCTAAAAATCTTTTATTTCGACTTTTGGGACCTTGAAACGTCGAGAAATGTCAAAATTTTCAATTTGACAAATCAAACCCATTACAATAACTTCCTATAGGAAGTTAATAAAACAAAATTTGGAGATATTGTCTATGTTGTGAAAGTGTAGGGAGGTTTATTAGCAAAAGTCTCTGAGAGTAAGGAGGTGGTGTGAATATTTGGGAGAACGGAAGAAAACGCATAAATCTTTTTTAAATACTTTCAAGACTGTCAATATGGACTGAATAGTATGGTGTCCATATAACACAGCCGTATTGAAGTATTGACCTGACAAATGATACATAAAGAAGTTTTAAGACGTAGGGGTCACGAAAGTCACGAGAAAAACGTTTAATAAAATTTAGAATCTTGTTAGCTTTTTTAACTATAAAGTTATAATGGTCACAGAACGTTAATTTACTGTCAAGAACAACACCTAAATCAGAGAAAACGGAAAGCTTACAAAGGGAGGAAGAATCTAATAAATAGTTATAATCTATAATTGTTTTTTTGCGTGTAAAACACATAGTTTTACATTTGTCAATATTCAATAAAAGTCGGTTTGTATTGCACCATTCCCTAAAACTATGAAGATCTTCTTGAAGATGTGAGCAGTCATTAATTGAACTAATAGATTTGAAAATTTTAATGTCATCAGCGTATATTAAAACGGAGGAGTTTTTTATATCGGATGTTATGTCATTTATATACAAAGATAAATAATAAAGGACCTAAATGGCTACCCTGTGGAACACCAGAGTTGACGTAAAATTGTTCGGAGAATTCATTTATGAATATAACGCTATAACTTCTGTTCTTAAGATAAGACGTCAAGAATTTGTCGTTAAACCCTAAGGCCTTAAGTTTATGCACTAAAGTCTTGTGATACAATTTGTCAAAGGCTTTACTGAAATCTGTGAATACGCAATCTACTTGCTTACGATCTTCGAAGGAGTCAAGGCAGAAATAAGTGAAGTGAAGTAGGTTTGTAAATTGTTGATTTATTCTGGACGAAACCATGTTGATTTTCACATACAATTGAATTACAATTAAAGGATAACATCTTACAGATAATGGACTCAAATAGTTTGGGAATAACGGAAAGTTTGGCAATTGACCGGCAATTCGATATTTCATTCTTAGACTTTTTTTTATGAATGGGAGTTATAAATGCACTATTCCATAATAGTGGGAAAATTGGGCTTCTAAGAGATTCATTGAACAAAACAAACAGAGGGTACGATAAATGAGACACACATTTTTTTAAAACACATGATGGTACTCCATCAGGACCAGGGTGAAAACAGTCATAAAGTTCTGAGACACAACGAACAATTGAATCCTCACATATTGTCAGGTCAAGTGAGTTAAGGTGTGCATCTTTGAAGAAATAAGCAAACATATTTGAAATTATTTGGGAGTCATGACTTGTTGTGTTATTAAAAGACATAGAGTTTGGGTAACCGTTAGTTTTTCTTTTACTTTTCACGATTTCCCACAAGTTTTTTGGGATCTGTTTCAATTCATTTTCAATTTTTATAATATAGTCAGAGTATAGAATATTGGAGTAGTCAATGAAAATATTTTTAAGTTCGGAGTAAATCCTGAAGTCTTCTTCTGCTCTAGTTTTACTAAATTTTAGCCATGCCTTATTTCTTTTATTTTTTAAGTTTTTTAATTGAGTGTCAAACCATGGTGGAGTTTTAGATTTATAGCGAGATTTCCGTACTGGCGTAGTTTCATTAAAACAGTTAAAAATAATTCTATAAAATTTAGACACATATCATCAATATTACGATTTAGGATCAGTTGATTCCAGTCAACATTACACAATAAGTTAGTTAGTTCGTTAAAGTTACATTTTTAAAATTGAATTCAAGTTTTTCATTTGATGTATTAGGGATATTACACACATTTATATTCAGTGATATATTTAAAGCTGGATGTTGACGGTCTTCTTCTACTAGTTTAACATCGGCTGGAGATACAGCTACGTCAGTATTTATCGTGTCGGAGAAAAATATTAGGTCCAAATATTTGTTGTATTGATTGGCAACCCCATTAAATTGAACAAGTCCACAAGAAGCTAAACCATCAATAATTGTGAATTCATTGGTGCTCGTTGGACTGATACTCGTAGGTGTAAAATAGTTGAAATCTGATGATTTTGTCCAGTTGAGGTTCGGAAGATTGAAATCACCTACGATCAGCAGTTCATCATTAGGTTCCATTTGGTCGTGGATCTTCTTAGTTAAATGTAAGTAATTTTCATAGACAAAGCTGGTAGATCTTGGAGGTATGTATACTGATATGATAAAGAGATAACCTGTTTCCAATTTGATTTTAATACATAGCGTTTCGACGTCAGAAAGATCAAAAGTATCAACCAAAGTGCATATAAGGTAGTTTTTAACCGCGAATAGTATTCCACCACCGACTGTCTCCGAGTAGCTCGATTGGAGCCTATCTCGTTTAAAAACTTGGTAAGTTGAGTCAAAGAGCTCGGTTTCTATGAAGGAATTATTTATCCATGTTTCTTCTGACTTCTTTTTAATGAGAGAATCATGCTTCATTGCTTACCATATTTTCTCTCTACTGTGTTATAAAATAACGCATTTAAAGCAACAAGATATAAATTCTTTAAAATAATGAATTCTTAAATTTAAATATCAATTCAACATAAAGCATCAGAAGAGAAATGTTATTTCATTTTTATTTTAAATTTTTTGATTTCATAAAATTGTGTCCAATTTTATTTTCATTTCATTTCGAAATGCAAATCAATCATAATAATCGATGCTCCTTCACATTCACGGTTCCAATTTATGGAATTACTTTTTTTTTCATTTCATTTTCTTTTTTTTAAATTTATTTCATTCAAAAGCAATGACAACAACAAAATAAACAAATTTATTTGCCGTATGCCGTACACAACAAACAGGCCAATATGTCAATAAAGTCATTCCGGCTACTCAGGCGTATGCGTATTTATTTTATACCTATTTAATTTTTGCAACGCAATTCACTGTCTACATTATGGGCACCGAACAGAACTCCATCGCCATCACCCATCGAAATAGCCATCTCCAACCATCAACCCTTTACCATGTGCGAGACCACTTTAATTTTCCATATTCAATTTTAATTAAGATGCCTGCCGTTATATTAAAAATAATTGATCCACGCATCGAAAACAAAAAATATATATAATAATAAACAATATCCTTTGGTATATATGAACATTTTTTATTTTGTTGCTGTTTTTGTTCGGAATGAGCATTATATTCATTTTCGGTCCAATTGACTTGTCAACAATTTTCTTCTTTTTATTTTAATTATATATTTTATATTATTATTATTTGTGTACCAGAAACGAGAGGTTTGGGTTATCGATCAGGAAACAAGCGAGACTCATATAATGCCTATCATTAAATTATATCTTCCTCAACACCTCCTGCTTCACACTCTCTGGCAAACTTGGTATACAATATACATATCCTTGTACAATGTATAACCTCTATTCGAGGTCCTTGTTTGAAATAATTTCAATATTAAACCTGGGTCATATAACGGTACACGGGTTTGTGTTGCGACTGGGAAAATTATATTGTGATAGATCGGGTCATAATCAGAATCGGGACAAATAGGATTTCAATTTGGGTAAAAATTGCTTTTGGCATTATTCGTTAAAGTTTTGATAGTTTAAGCGAGATAAAACATTCTCTCTCATGAAAATTTGCCAAATAGCGTTAACACGCGTCCTTAATAAAATTTTCTCTTTTCCCACAAATATATACATGTGTGTTTGTTCATACGTAGAGTGAAATGTGTGTGCTTTTAGTCAGGCGAAATATTTATGTACCACAGCAACAACGTATGGAATTTTCAAAACCCTTTCCAAAAAATAGGGTAAATTTAATTTATGGCAAAAAAATTCACTTGGATGAGTTTTCAGAGGAGCTGATTAACACTTTCAACTCTCGAAGTATTGGTTTCACACGCTAACACCTTTTGAATTCAAAAAAGGAAGCGAGTATTTTGACAATCCTCTTGAGCTGTCAAAACTCTAAAAACTACGTAAATATCAGTTTCACACGCCACAATTTTTGAAGCTATTAAAAAAATCGAGTATTTTGACAGTCCACTTGAGCTGTCAACAACAACAAGTTATCTAAAAGTAATGTTTGCCAACTTGCTCGCTGCTAATACTGATTTCGAAAAGTATCCGCGATTACACTTTTGAAAATCTCATGGTTGTGAGAAATGTCATATTAAAACTATCATCTTTTGACATTTGACAACTAAAAACTACGTAAATATCAGTTTCACACGCCACAATTTTTGAAGCCATTAAAAGAAGCGAGTATTTTGACAATCCACTTGAGCTGTCAAAACCAACTAGTTGGTTAAGAATAATGTTTGAAAAATTACTCGCTGATTATACTGATTTTGAAAGAGGATCAACGATTACTCTTTTAAACATCTCGTTTTTGAGGAAGCTGACACTCTTAAAGCTGACATCTTTTGACATTTGACAACTAAAACTACGCCATTACCAAAAATATTACAATAGATACACTATTATTTAACACAAAATGGTGAACATTTTGCAACGTCAAACCGCAGTTGCAAGAATATCCCTCTATTTTACATTTTGAAGATGTTATCTTTTGACATTTGGCAGGTCAAAACTATGTGATATCTCAAAATAGATCAAAACACGCAGTTCTGAATTCTGGTGACAACAGTTTCCTGACCGTGTTTTTTCTAAAAAAGGTGAACACAATTGGCCACCAAGACCAAGCGATTTAACACTTTTAGACTGCGTTTCTTAGAACCACGTAAAAGATAATATCAGTGGCAATCCACAATCAATTCAAGACCTTAAAAACGAAATTCGTGAAGTTATCGAGGACATAAAACGCAAATTAGCGAATTGGTCATGGAAAGTTTCAAAAAAAGGATATCGTACGTAACAAGGCCATTTCTGTCATTGGCAAACCTTCCCCTTTACAGTTAAATAACTATCCATTATCATTGATTTCCCTTAAAATTACTCGGTTCTTTCAATATCAGAATATAGCCTCTCTTTGGAAAGCCACATAGTTTTGAAAATATCCTAAAATTGAGATTTTTTTCTTGTTTTAATAAAATAAATTATGAGTTCTCTTGTTAGTTTTAAAGACACTAATAGAGAATTTAACTGATACCTAAATCTTTTCTTAATTAATCATTTTGAAGATATTTAAGCAGCGAGTTGAGTAATGAGTAATGTAGCGAGTGATTTGACAAGAAATATGTATGTAATCAACTTACTGTAAACTGTCAAATAACACCTCCTTAATCCTTACTCCTTAAAGATAATGGCTGTCAAATGGAAAAGTTAGTTGAAAGGTTGTTAGTGTTAGGAACTCGCTATAGAGCGCTTATTCGTTAGACTTTCACTTTACTTAAAATAGATTCTAAATCTTTTTTTAAACCATTTTGGATAAGAAAATAGTTTTTTTTTAAACCTTAGAATTCACGAGCGAGTAACTTGTAAATTAAAATCTTTTTTATTAGCTCTTTTGCCCACTAGTATTTCTTGAAAACAGTTCAGTAGCAAGTAGGGCAGTGAGTAAAATAGCGAGTGATTTGAAAAGGGAGATGTAAGATATTTACATAGGTACTTTAAATTCTAACCGCCAAAAGCGTTAACTTGTTCTTGTCACTGTTTCTGCTGTATTCAAATAGGAAGTTCAATAAAACAACTTTCTGAAAAGTTGTAATGTTAGCAACCTACTGCATAATATGGACTTTGTAAAATTTTACTAAATATAAATTATAAATCTACAGAAAATTACATTTTTTAAATTTGCATTTATTTTTGACATTTCGAAGCTTACTTAAACAGTTAAGTACCTGCATATTCACTTTATTCAAATCTTATACTGTACATTCATAATCTTTTTGACTAGCTATTTCACTCGCTAGACTTTCATGAAATCAATTAAGAGGACAGTGATGACTTACTATCAGTCCTTACACTCAAAATGATCTGCTCCTTTTTGTCACTGCTTATGTTGACTCCAAAAAAGACTGGAAATTAAAACAGCTTGAAATTTTTCGCATAGATTTTAAACTTCTAGAAAATAATATTTTGACAATTTTGTATATTTCTGACATTTCTTAACTTCCTTTGACAGTTATATTTACTTTCTTTAAAGTTGAGGCTTAGAGGGAGTATGCTTTTGTTTTACTCGTTAGTTTATTTAGCAGCGAGTAGAACAGTCAGCGATCGAGTAAGTTGACAAATGATATAATTAGATCTTAATTATTCAAACTTAGAGCTTCACGAGCAATTAACTAAAAATTATAACTATTGTAACTATCTACTTCACTCGCTTGTTTTTCTTTATGCCAATTTAGCAGTCGGTATAGCAGTGAGTATAGTATCGAGTCATTTGACAGCTGCAATAATTTCACATTTCTAAAGAGTCGATTAAAAATTAAGGCAAATGGAAGAATTCAGTGACTAACACCTTTTTTTATAACACTTTATAATAGTATACAGATCCTTGCAAGGACTACCTAGAAATACTTGAAACTTCAAGAATTCAAAATTCATTTTAAGCTAGATAAATCGTTATAAACGAGCATATCCCTACCTTCCGGATGTTTGTTTGTATTAACTCAAACCACATATGTATAAGGTATCTCGAAAATGATTTTCCACAATCTGAAGTGGCATCATTTTGTTTATGTTCATCATCGTTATGGCTAAAACCATAATGCGGATGAACAGAATATGAGTGCGGTATAGAGTGGTGGCAATTTGGCCAAAAAAGAGTATAGCCATTCAGTTCATCGAGCTCTGGCTGAGCTCATAGACAAGTGGTTGGAGATTATTGCATTTAAAACTATAGCAAAAACAGCCTCAACGCTAGAATTTTCAAAAACAAAAAATATAGGTACTCCATTATATAGTTCCTCCATCCATCCTTTATACCAAAAACACACGTTCAGTTCGTGTACTGTATATAAACCCCACGTGACTCACAGCGGTAGCGCTGCTGGACGGTCAACTAGTAGAACACAGGATGCAGTTTAAACTTTTGTTGGAATTTTTTGTAAAATCCCAGGCGCATCGACAGGATTATTGTTGTTTTTTTAGATTTAACACCGATGATGATGTCCATCATTCCATGCTCCAATGCCCCATTCCCAATACCGGCTCCACCACTGCCCAACCTTGCTGATGGTTTGTTCAACATTTTACAAATCCATAATTCAAGTGTTTTGCAATTTGGTTTCTTTTTTTCGTTTTTGTTGTTTTTGTATTGTTTATATCATGTAGTGTGTTTGCTCGACGGTAATAGATTTACAATTGGATGAATATGGAGCTGGTTTGCGGTTTTGAGGTTCATAACATCCTTAAATCCTTACGAATCCTTTTTTGGTAAAATAAAATTTGAGCAAAACCAAAAAAGGAAAGAGGGAAAAAGTGAATTTTTGTGTATTTTTGTAAGACTTTTTATATTGCAATGAGCGTACGTGTAGATTTAAATCTCTAAAGAAAGGGTGTTTCGTATTTCATTTTTAAACCTTCGTTAAAAATAATTGTTAAACTAGTTTAAGCATAGATTTTTACTGTAATAAGCGGAAGAAAATTTAAGATTTTACGAAATTTAACAAAAAGGCAGAAATACGAAGAAACTAGTTTGTTCTTTCCAAATTGCGGATTGTGACTGATTGTTAAGTTTCGTTAAGTTCTCATAATAGGAATTGAAACGAGCTTTGTGAGGCAACTAACTTTGTTAAAATTTAAATTTTACTGGAGTTGGAATGAATAGAAAAAAAGCATTATTTATTTTATTTAAGTGCCGTAAAACTTATGGCTGAAACACAAACACGCCTGCCCCGAGGTGCTTTGAATGACATTTCTAATATGACATTTCTAAAATGGCACTTCTGTCATTAGCAGCTGTTATTTTTTCTCAAAAGTTTGTTTGTGATTTTTCGTGTAGTAAAATATATGAGTTTTGAAATCGAAAAAATTGAATTTATAGCGGAAGTAGCTTACAAAGCCTATCATGGCTATGTTCAACTCGTGGAGCAAGAAGAAGCGCAGATTGAGAGACGTTGGTGGGTCCGGGAGCTCAATCTACGGAGTCATTTTCTGTTCTACAAAAATAAAACGTTTTAAAAAAAAATTATATAGTTATAATATATATCAATAACTTACCTTTTAACTTTTTTTCTAATAACCTATGGTTATCCCTGCAAAATCAAATGTATTTTTTTTATTGACTTTTTTACAGCTGTTGAGCTGTCAGACAAAACAAATGTTCAGCAAATTTGAACTAGAGTTCCCGTTTGGAGTCACATTACGTAACATTGCGTTCTTTTCCTTACGATTGTCGCATGAAACGTAAGGTCAAAGCTTGATTATGATAGCATGCATTGAATTCGTATGGCTGAACTCGTAAACGTCAAGTGAAGCTAAAGCGTGTTTGTGTTTACATTTGACATTTATTTTATTTCTTAGGGATACTAAAGTTAAGTAGACAGACTGAAAAGCAACTTAAATGAACACTGGGAAAACATATTTTACATATTTTGTGAACGTCATATTTTCGAAAACGTACTTTTCGTCAAGTTTCGTTAAATTTTCATTGGTTATGACAAATCTCTTTATTAAAATTGAAAATGGTATTATATAAGTTTGATACAAATAAAAAAGAAACATGGTTTATGTCACTTGAGTTTAATATTGCTGAATTTTGTAAAAAGTGATTGTCTGGAATTTTCGTTAACTTTTGACATTAATTTTGTTACCTCAGTGTGGATATGTTAAGTAGATTGTAACTTTATAGGAAAATGACAACAGGAAAACAAATTATGCCAGTTAAAGTTGAGCGACCTTTCGTCAAGCTTCGTGCACTTTTGCAATGAAAAAGATGTTTGTGATTGCAACTCACTTTATTGAAATTGACATTTTCTAAGGTTAAAACTGATACAAAATTAACATATTTCACTAAAGTGAAATGTATTTCAAAGTTTTGTCTTTGAGGAAAGCTTCTTTTCGTTGCTTTAGACATTTCAGTTCCTACTTTCGCGAACCCCATATAAAAAAGACGAAATTGAATTCTAAAAAATCATGTTTATGAGCCAATTTCTACATTCGTCAAGTTTCGTTAAGTTATGCCTAAAAACTTCAATGAATTTGCAACTTAGATACAAAAAACACCCTGTACAATAAACACTATCGCTCTAGAAAAGTACTATATTCAAAATTTCAGGAAAAACCAAACCAATCAATATCCGACTGCATTGAAAGCATTGAACGGCAGATATGTTGTATGTTTCCAAATATACGAGGTGATGGCTTCGCCTTATTTTTGTATTGTTTTTGTTGTTTTTTGAAATTGCTCCTATGTTCTGATTGTGCTGCGAGGCCAATTCGACATGCAATAAAGTTCAGAGCTGCTGATTTTATTCGAAGATTGGCAGCAAAGTGGAAGGGCACGTAATTTGGTCAAGGTTCATTGCATGACTCTGATGGTTTGGGCCTGGCAAATATACCAACATTATATATACATAAAGTGTGTTCGTTTTGTTTTTATACTTTTATTTTTCCATCAAATGTAATAATGACGTGTACGATGATGAGTGAATATTTTTGTTAAAATGGTTGAAAAAAGGATTCTTTTGTTCCAGAGAAAATAATAATTTTGTAATTAGAATTGTATATTTTTTGGGAAGCGCGTGTCAAAATGTGAATATGAACTTTGACAGGTGTACGGGGTAGGCTAGGCATGTGTTATTTTTTGACATATGAAAATGAATATCAAACTTGCACGTTCAACGGGAAAATAAATCCAACTTGGCAACTTACGTTTAATACTCGATTACATTTTCCAGTGAAAAAAAAAGGAATTTTATATTTTCTCTTAAAGGTTTTGATAAATTCAGTCAAATGTGATCACGGGCATTTCGCATTTATACACTGGTATATCAATTTTAAGTGTTTAAATTTCAAGAGTCTCCAATTGGATAGCTGTCAAAAATTTTATCTGACGTTTAGTTAAATTTAATTTATTTGAATTGTGTCTAAAGACTAAAAAATAAATTAAAAAAAAAGCTCTTTAATTTGAAATAGAAATTATTGTCGTTAAAACAAGAAATATGTAAAGAAGTGCTTTAATTTCGTAAAGGTAGGTATAAGGAAGAAAATATGCCATTAATATGCTATGGCTACGGTTGCAGCTCCACATCCTTTTTGACCAGTTCTACATTTGCGATAGCTTTACGAACTCCACTTTTGAGGTCTTAGATTAATTGTGGAGCATTTTTATATGATACACGTAAATATAGTTTTTTCTTGTCAGATGTCAAAATATGACAGATTCAAGAGTGACAGATTCCAAAAGTAATAGCAATTTCAATTGAAACTTCTTACATGGAAAAACTCTTAATTACCTTGAAAAAATGGTTTTATTGTCTGCATTTTATGTGTATCGATTTTTATTTTACACTAATCAACTTTCACATATTTAAATAGAGTGGAAAATAAATAACTTTAATGAAATATTATAGAAAGTTATAGTTGCCTGTAGATATTTATATAATTCCCTGGTCATGATATTGAAATTAGATATAATGAATGCGTGCATTGTGCAGTGCATAGCTACATAAGGGATTTTTTACAAGTTCATTACAGGGTTATTTAAATTATAAATTCAATAGTGGAACATTTCTGTAGAATAAGCTTTGAAAAATGATGTTCTTTTGGTGGCATGTTATTTTGCTTTTCAATCAATTTGATTGAATTAGTTTTTAAAATTCAACGAAATTTCAAAATTAGCTTTGAAATATGAGATTTTATGGATCAAATTTTCGTTTTAAAACATCAAAAGTCAAAATACATTTTGACATAAAGTCATCTGGATTCCAGGAACGCCATTAATACATTTATGCTTAAGCTTGGCACTACTTCAAATTGCATACGCAATAGACCTTAGCTCAGTGCAAAACAAAAAAAACATTTGGCCAGTTTATATTTCTAAGAGTTCTGATAATTTTCTCAGACAGTTGAACAGAGCACTATTCATTCTCTCCTAGCCATCAAATTAGATTTGCAGTTCTTTTCATCCTTTTTGAATTGTACGATGAAGAATTCTTGAGAAATGCAGTCTTTAAAGTTCTGTTCTTAGATTTCTGAGCAAAAGTGAGAAATATTTGAGAATTTGGAAATCTTAGAGATCTTAAAAATATATAACAGCTAAGTGTAAAATTGGAACTGCAGTGTTTGACAGTTTGACAACTGTCATTAGTCTTTCTCTGTCAGAAAAAAGTGTTCTACACTTAGTAGACTCTGTCTTATGTTAGTGTTTCTTTTTTTAATTTTCTCAGTAGTATGTTCTTTTTCTAACTAAAGTTAACGATTTATCTTACGTCAAAAAAATGGATTAAAAGTCACTGCTATATGAAATGTTAGAATTTGGCAATATCATCTACTCTATCAAACTAACAATATCAAATAATTGTTTTTATAACTTTTAACTGCTAAGTGAATAACGAAAGAAAGCTGCAGGCTTTTAATTTGCGAACGAAAAACATTGGTTCTATGTATAATGAAAATTCTTCGTTCAATTTTGACGACAAACTGCTTCAAGTTAAGTTTTTTTTTCCAAACCGACTAAAAATAGTTTATTGATGATTTACAAATCAATCACCTTGACAGTTCAACTTATCTTCCAAGGTCTGTTCTTTTTGTAAGTATTGTTAACTATTGTCAAAAATCGTTAACAATTGCCCTTCGTTAGGGTTGTCACGATTTGTAACAATATGGCGTCTTCACATTGTGTCAAACAGTTACAATCTGTAACAATCCACAACACAGGTATGGAGTTGACAGCGTTAAAATGTCAACATTAATATTTTGCTTGCAAACAAGATATTTTTGTTTGACTTGAATCAAACGCTATTTGTCGTCTAAATTTTCTGTATACAATAGGCCAGCATTTTTCAAGCCACTTCAAATTTTGTTCGTCATTTATTTTGCGATTCACAATTATAAAAATAATTGTTTTCATTTTTGAAACTGGTATTTGACAGATTAACATTTTAAAACAAATTTCGTTCCTATGAGTTTAGGAGCCATTGGATAACGTAATTTACAATGAATCATAATTTTACAACTTTCCAAAAAAAATTAAAACAATCAATTTTAAAAATCTCAAAAACCTGTAATTTTAGGTCATGTTGCTATGAACTTTTTTTCAAAACCAATGTTTTTATAGTTAATGACATTTTTAATTTCCCATAGGGAGTTATTGTAATCAGTCCGAGATGTCGAATTAAAAATATTGATATTTCTCGAAGTTTCAAGGTCCCTACAAAATTTAAAATCAAAGGTTCTTAGAGATTTGCGTCCATACGTCCTTCCTTACGCTGCCGAAATGTCAACAGAGATTAATTTAATTTGCGTATAATAACATCAACAGATTCAGAAAATACTTTCAAAAATAAAATGAGTGTGTGTTTTTTCTACGTAATACTACAGATTTGTAAAAAAAAGTGTCGTTTTTTTATAAATCAAAAAATCTGAAAAATATTGGTCATCTTCAAAAATAATAAAATCAAATTAATTGCATGAATCACATAATAACATTTTTGACATTTTATAAGATTTTAAGAAAAATCGAAATGATCGACATTTTTTTTACAAAATAATAAAATCCAAACAAAAATGTTACTAAAAGTAAGTAAACAATGATTTTTAATTAAAACAATTAAAAATATTGGATTGAAACTAATGTTAACTTTAGTGCCATATTTATAGAAGATTTAGTAAAATGTTGAAGCCATTTTTATCAATATACAAAGCTTAAAAGATAATTTAGTTAATTTTAGACGATGTTAACATCTTAGTATCTTTTAACTGAACTATCAAAAGTTAATAGGTCCGTTTAGGCATCATTGCTTTTTTACGAACTGCCACTTCTTAGGCATGTTTGAATGCTTGTTTTTTAATAAAAGCCAATAAAATATTTAACGAAACTAGTAAAAAGAAAGGTTTATAATTATTATTGAATCTCCCTGTGAATTGTTAAATATTTGCAAGATAGTAATAGTTAAACATTTAACAATAAGTTGTTTAAAATGTTGCTTCATTGTTTTTAACATTTAGAGCATTTTTTAAGAAAAGTCAAATTAAAAATTTTTAAAAACAATAAAAACAAAAATACCAAACAAAAGTGTTAAAAAAATAATTTTCGACTTAAATATCTCGGAAACACAACCAAATATTGAAATCAAACATAGTTTATCATAAACAGTGTATTAAATATTAGTTGATAATTAACATGAACACCTTTTTTAAAAAAAAAAACATGAAAACTGATTAGAAATGTTTTTTTTTTCTTTAAATATTATGAGAATAAAGAAAGACGTTACCCGTGTTTTGTTGGAAAATCTATCCATAGTATAGTAGGATTTTACACGAATAACAAAAACAATATCCATAGAGTAGAATCTTAATACGGATGGGTTCTTGACATTTATACGAGTCTCGAATGGATCTTATGTGATTTTGCTTAAATGTTGGCACGATTGATATTGCATTTGTATATCGATGGCTGTGTTCTTTAAGTAGTTGTGCATTTGGAATCATGTGTGTTTTCCATTGGAGGAAAAAATCAATCTATTACTGTTGATATTACATAGTTTTGTTAATGAAAATGGACTTACTGGGCTTATTTTGCAAGAGAAAACAATAGAAAAGATATTTGAGTTTTGATATGTTTCCACCAATCTTCAAGCTCGCTTGAACACCACATGTTCATGTAGTAATCTACGAACAAACCCCCTACTTGTAGCAATTGTTAATTGAACTTCTTTTATAGAATCTCACTTTCCAGATGTTTTCTTACCATTTCTTCTTGAAAATTGTCCATTTTTATTAGTTTTATTTAGTTTTTTTTGCTAAGTTAATTTTAACATTTGATTTTCACAAAACTTTCTTCAATTTGTGTGTTTTTTTTTATTATTATTCTGACAGATCTTCTTTCAGTTCTACCAATTTTTAAATACAAAAATCTGGCTACTGCGGATCGTTTTGTTGGCAATTCTTCATTGTACTTTTAATGGAATACCAAAAAAGCACTGATTGACTTCAAACGTTTTTGTATATTTTATAAAATGCTGTCTTAAATATTTATATAAACTTTTAGGCAAAATCTCGAAAGATGTCCTCGAATGCTAAGTTATCAGTGTGGATCCTTTTTTATTCGTTTTGCGAGTGTAAATGTTTGAATATCATAGTTTGAGAGCTTTTTAAAAAAATGTTACTCATACGCCGCAGTATATCTCCAAAAACTTTATAAATTTTCTATTTGTTTTTATTTTTTTACATTAAATTATTTTCACGGAAACTTAAAATTCAGTTTGAAATTACATTCGTATTGTATTATGATGATAATTTTTAACAATTTAATGTGCATTTTTAACATTTTTAACAATTTAATGCAAAATAAAGAATTTTAAATCGAACTTTATGAGTCCGAAATTTTCAAAAATTGAATCAAGAACAAATCTACATACAAGTGCTTTTTACAAAAAAAATTAAAACTTCTTAAAATTAGTTTTTTTTTTGTAACAGGTTCTGTCGTCGTCTTAACAAGACTTAAAAATAAAAACTATTTTAAAAACGAGTATTTTCAAAAATTTAAACAGATAATAAAAAACAGCGTTTGCATTTAAAGTCAGAATTTAAATAAACTCCAAAACTTATTTTTCAAAACAATGAAAGCATTAAATTCTAAGTTTCTAAACATTTCATAAGAAATCAAATAAAAATTCATAACTAAGGAAGATTTCCAGAAATGAAATCAGACACTTTAATAATTTAAACTGCATGACAAAGATTTTGTAAAATCATCATACAATGTATTGTTGAAAACAATGTTGTGTTTGTCTTACTTTTAAAAGACCATTTTAAATTGTTTTTTAATATTTTTAAACATCAATTATATTAAAAACCGACTGTAATACAAAAACCCAAATAATCCAAACACTACCCTACAAAATAAAAATTGTACTTCATCTGCCAACCAACCAACTACTGCGCAAAAGTAATTCCAACATCTCCTCGACCTCACAAAACAAAGAAACCTTCTCTCAATTTTCTCCAACCCCAACCAACTTCATGTGACAAATCTCGAAAAACTGACAGCCAGAATTTTATTAGAACTTACACTTTTTTTTTCGTTTTATTATAAAAAGAAAAATATATATTTTTCTCTTATTTAGAAGAAGAAAAATCTACTAACAAAACTCTAGTGTATTCCAAATAATCTATATCCCACTTTATTCTATGCCATCAGTGCGCAAGAGATAGAACTCATCCAAACTCGCTGCTCCATCAAACATAAAAATAAAAAATTCTATAATACCAAAAGCAAGAGCAAGAGTAAGAGATGACCAGCACCATAGCACAGCACAGCACCAGAAGTGCCAGTGAAACAGAAACACAGTGGATGAGAGTGGAGTGCAAGTGCAAGTAGTTTTTGGATTGTAGTTCAAATCAAAACTAGAAAAATAAAAGAAAATAAAATAAAGAATAATTTCTCTCGCACCAGCCACAGAATCCAATAAAATAACATTTCAAAATTAAAAAACACAGAAAATTATATTTTTCTCTCTAACCAGGGAAAAACACGCAGAATTTTATATTTTATTTTTTCCTTCTCCGTGTTCCGTCTTCATCTTCGTCGTCGTTGTCATCGTCGTCGTCGTTGTCGTAGTCGTCGTCGTTGATGCCGTTGTCGTCTTCATCGTTGCCGTTGCCGTTCGCCGTTGTCTTGACTTGACTCGACTTGATGTGTGCTGGCCTCTGCTGGTTATCGACTCGTCAAAAACTCTACAAGAGCAGCACCAGCAGCAGCTCAGCTCCCCTGCTTAACCAACAACCTACCAACCAACCAAACCAAGTGTGTGTCATTAGTTTTGTGTGTCAAATTGAAAAGAAAAAAATATATTTTTATTGTTTTTAGTCGAGCAAAAGCAACAAAAATAAGCAAAAGAAAGACCAGCCTCCGAAAAACGACGACAATCTGACAAACGGACAAACAGTGCGAACTGCGAACAAAACGCGATAAAAAAAAACAGTTAAAAACAAAAATAGGCTCGAAATAAAAATAAAAATAAAAACCACGACAAAACAACGAGTTATCGAAAAAATCCAAAATAATAATAAAATTGAAAATAAAAGAGAAGTGAAGTAAAGTAAAGAGAAGAGAAGGTGGCAAGGAGGCGACATTTTTTCACTGCTGCTTGTTTTTCAAATTCTGCTTCTGCTTCTGCTTATTGGAGGAAGCAGCAAGGGAAGCAGGCGCTGCGCTGCGCTGTCGCTATCGCTGTAGCTGCCGCTGCGGCAGCATTGGATGAAAAGGAAGAAATTGACGACGACGAGAGCGACACGAAAGCTCGCCATTCATTGCCTTCGTCTTTGACTTCTTCGCCACAATCGTCGACATATTTTTGTGAAGTTTTAGGTCTAGGAGTGTGTGAATCAGTGTGACAGTGCCTGACCCAGAACCAGAACCCAAAATAACAATCAAGAACCAAAACAACATTTAAAAAATTTTGACAGTATGGCAAATCCGCGCAAATTTAGTGAAAAGATCGCTCTGCAAAAACAAAAACAAGCCGAGGGCACGGCAGAGTTCGAGAAAATCATGAAAGAGGTGTTCGCGACGAAGAGAGACGAGCCTTTGTCCACTTCTCAGCAGCGCATCGGTTGTTGTCTGAGTCCCGAACAGCAACAATCTTCTGGTGGCAATTCAGGTGGTGGAATTCCGATTCCCGGTAGTGGTGGAGGGGGAGGAAATGGAAATGGAGGAAGTGGTTCGCCAACAGCTTACAGGGAATCCCGTGGTAGGAGTGTGGGAGTGGGTCCTATGCGAAGACCCTCGGACCGCAAGACAGATCGTTCCCCGTACAGCAATCAGGGGATCTATCTCTCGCCACCCTCGATGGACAACAATTGGCGTCGCTCTAACTCAGACTCGGCCATCCACCAGAGTCTGATTCTGGGCCCAGAGAACCCCATCTACGGTACGTCACCGCAACAGCAACTTTATCTGCAGCAACAGCAATATCATCCGAACCAGAGATCTCATTCCCCTGCCGCCTCCGTGGGCCACAGCCCGATAGCACAAAGGAGAAAACCACAACAGCACATGGTTGCGACACAGCACTCGCACAGCAGCAGCAATCTGCAGC
This sequence comes from Eupeodes corollae, assembly GCF_945859685.1. Classification (NCBI taxonomy): domain Eukaryota; kingdom Metazoa; phylum Arthropoda; class Insecta; order Diptera; family Syrphidae; genus Eupeodes; species Eupeodes corollae. The sequence continues at coordinate 141,332,509 of NC_079148.1, read as the reverse complement.
AGATGCAGATGCAGAACCAACTCAATCACCACAAACTGAACCACCAACAACAGCAACAACAACACCAACAGAATCACCAACAGCAGCAGCAGGTACAGATGAACCACCACAATATGCATCCACACCAACAGAGTTCGATGGTTAAGTCGTCGCAGTTGCAGTTCAATGCATGTGGGCCGACAAATAGCGTGTATAAGACGCTGCAGGAGCAGGCCATGGCTATGGCAAATACGGGTTCGCTTCCCGACCTCACCTCCGTGCATTTCTCGAATGTGCCATCGCCTTCACCATCCGCCATCACACAGCACAATATGCGAATCGAACGCGAGCAGTCGCAGAGCCCGTTCAGCAATCAATCGTACCAAACGCAGCAGTCGCAGTCTCAACAACAACAACAGCAGCAACAACAACTGCATCAACAGCAACAACACTCTCCTGGCGGAGGCCAGTCGCATTTGTCCTTTACAAACCTCCCCGTGATGGTGAATCAATCGCCCAACAACATATCATCGACGCTACACAGTTCATATGGAAATCTGCCCACAACCGGAGGAGGCGGTGGCGGTGGAAGCATATCTCCCGCCACGAACAACGTAGCGACCAGCAGTAGCAATCTGACGGAATACCGGAATCCTCAGCACCATAATCCGCCCTCGCCAGCGGGTTCAGCCAGCCCCGGTCTGATGGTGGCGAATTCGCCTCACGACCTGCACAACAGTGCCCCCAACAGTCCAATCCGACACAACCAGCACCAACAGCAGCAACAATACAGCGACAAAAACATTCAAACTTACGACAGGTTCTCGCCCAGCGGCGACTACAGCAACGGAAGCAACAACTTGAATCCCTCGTTTCACAACCACTTCGCGGAATTCTCGCTGGTGGACACGGCGGCGCAGAGTGAGTCCCAGTACATCCCGACCAGCCTGCAGCAGGACCTCCACTCACCGCACAATAGTTACTCGCAGTCGCTGCAATTCGACGACTCCTTCTTCGGCCATCACCAGCAGTTCAGCACTGAGAATGGCAATGGTGGCAGTGGCAGCTCGAAGGTCGTCAGTGGAACGAACACGAATAGCGGCGGAAACAGCGGCGGTGATCCTTATCTGAGCTTGAGCAACCAGAATTCACTTAACAACTGCAGTAGCAGTAATCTGGGTCCTAGCAGCAATAGTGGCAACGCTGGAGGAGTTGTCGTCGTTGGCAGTAACAACAACAATTCATCGTCGTGTCAGACAGGAGGAGCGGGGACGGCCAGTGCCAGTTGTTCGCCCCTACACAGCCCGCACAGTCCCAATCCGCATAGTCCCAGTAACAACAACTCGAACTTAGTCAATGACATTTCATCAATAGCACAGCAACAGCAGCAACAAAAGTCTCATCATACGAACGACGGGGGCGGCGGCGGAGGTGGTGGAATGCCCAACAACACCAGTTCCAACATGCACAACTCCACCACGCCCACCTCGACGACGCCCAACATCCCGTCGATTGTGTTCTCTGACTTCTCATCCACCGACTACTCCAAGGAAATCTTCGACACTCTCGACTTGGACCTTGGCCAAATGGATCCGGCCGGTTTGCAGATGCTCTCCGATCCGAGTTCCATGATAGCAGATCCCAACATCGAGGATGGTTTTCGGAGAGACCTCAACTGATGGGAAGAACACGAACACGAAGACGAACTAGAAGAAGGTGAGTTAAGTCTTTTAAAAAATAAGTTAACGCCAATGTTGATGTCGAACTCAAGGCTTACAAAAAAAAACAGCAGAAACAGCAAACACAGGTTAAGGATCGCTTAATTAATTGGAACCAATTATTAGTCTTTAAGCTAAGCAACGAGAGGAGCAGCAGAGATATAAAGTAGATAGATAGATAGATCATAGATAGCGGAACAGGAATGGGTACCCTACGACGACGACCGAGCGAGAAGCAAAGCGAAGCGACAAGAGAAAAAACGCCCAGCACCACGTTTTTAAATTTAAATTTAATTATTTTTCAAAACAAAAACAAAAAACAACAAAAAAAAACGAGATAAAAGTTTCAAACTTTATTAAATTTAAGATTTTAAATAATTAAATATAAATAAATAAAAACAAAAAAAACGTAAACAAGATTGAAACTCTTAAAATATAAAAATATACAATTTTTTCTTATTCAATTTTTTCTGAGAATTATTAAAAATAAATAAAAGTCATTCGACAAAAATTTTAAATTTTTAAATTTTAAATTAGTTATGCAAGGAAATAAGTAAATTTAATTAAATAAAACAAAAATATACACAAAATAAAAACACAAAAAAAAACGAGTCCAAGACGCGAACTGGAGGAGCTTTTTATTTCTTAAAAAGAATTCAACTCCTCTCAAAAGAGATTGAAAAAAAAACTAAGAGATGAAAAACCAACCTACTGTAGGAATATGAACTTAAAAATAAAATTTAAAAAAATCAACCAGTAAATAAAAGTAAAACTTTAAAAAACAAGAAATTATATTTAATATTATAGAAAAATAAATAAACAAAACAAAAAATATATAAAAATGTTTATTCTTTTTTTTATTTTTTCGATGTACCTATATTGTAAATGTAATAATTTTAAAAATGATAAAATAAAAAAACAAAAAGTAACACAGTTATTTTTGTTTTTGAAAATAAATAAATTTTAAAAAAACATTAAAAAATAAAAACAAAAAAGAATAATTCCTAGCCAAAAACATTAAATAAAAATAATATATATGTACCATAAGATGGAAAGGTGTTTTTTCTTATTATTTTTCTTCTTTTTGTTTTCCTTCTTCTTCTCGTTCTTCTTCTTCTTTTTATTGTTTCTTTGTTTTTTCTTCTTTTTTTCTGGATCATCATCACTGTTTTGTTGTGATTACTTTGCGAGATTGGAGTCGTCCGTCAGTCGATAAGAGCTGAGGAATCATCATTGGTTGCAGATTATCTTCTTTTCATTTTGAGCTGTTGTCTTTTCTTCTAAAGGAGACACTCCATTGATACTCTTGTTGCTTTTTTTAGAGAGGTTTTTTAAGCGCGAGTGAATTATGTGATTGGAATACAAATATTATGGATTGTTGTTAAATTATTTATGAGATAGATAGAATTTTCATAAGGTAACAAATTAACGACTTTTGGAAAACGCAGCGTAGAATTAATTAAGTTGACACATTCATTTTATTTTATTTCATTTCATTCATTTGTTGATAATGATGATGATTAATAGGTCGGGCGTAAATTGGGAGGAGTCTACAAGATATAAAATTCGATTTGCATAAGCTCTAAAGAAAGTTGCACAGGAGTTGTCAAGTGGAACTTATCTTCGATCTTGAAGGTGTTAACATCTGTGACATTTTAAATTTGAGATCATTGCATAAAGTTGTTATCGTTTGGAAAGATGCAACCCTAATGAAGGACATTGGCAGCAATTTATGACCCTATTAACACTGTTAAAAAATGAAGAATGATATCAAAAGAGTCTTGACTTACTGTTACTTTATGTCACGAAGAAGCAAATAAGACCCTAAAGACCTAACTACTTTTCCAATAACTTAGGACATTACGAGAGTTCCTCTATACATATTTTTGTCATTATTAAAGTATTAAGTATTTAAGCCGCTTTTTGATTGTGAACTAGTCAGATTGTTCATTTATTTATTTACTCGAAGTTGAAAACATTGGGCTTTGTCATTATAAATAAAATGCGTGACTGGCAACTTCATTTTAAGATTTAAAAATATACATACCTATACAAAATTTCTATCAACTCTTCAAAAATTTAAATGCCTTAAGTAAAGAAAAGAATTGGGCTTAAAGACACACGGGATCGGACACAAAATGAAGAAAGTTGAGTAAGCTTGAAATCAGTTTACCTATGGTGAAAACTTAGCCCATCAGGATTTAAATCAGCAAAACCTTTTTACTTGCGACATATAAGAACTATATGGCAAGTTTTGCATTGGTGCAACATTTCGAACTCGAGATTTTAATCAAACATGATATTACGATGGTAGAGAAGGCGTAAAAAGTGGGTCCCACGATTCCGTCCGGTCGGTTTTGTCTGTCTGTCCACGCTCCTATAGCCTAAGCCATTGGGTTCATTGAGTTCAAACTATGAAGTTAAGGTTTTGAGCAGATTTGCGTTAGGGGTTTTTTTCATTTTTTTTTTTAAGATCAAAACTAACAGTGGCCCCCATATATTCGAATTTTCTCAAAAACAAACCGATAGATTTTTTCAAATTTTCTCTAAAATTTTATTTTTTAACTTAGCTTCTTTTAATAAGAAAAACTCATAGAACCGTTATTTTGTTTCCTAATTTTCTCAGCAACTTATGAACTGATTTCAATAATTTTTTTTCTGAATAAGCTCTTATATTGCCTGAACAATATTTGATTATCAAAAATGCAATTTTTATTGTTGGATTTTTAAAAACATATTGAATTTTTATTTTTTCAAAATAAATTCTATATCTCAAAAACGAAATTCAAATGTAAAGCGTATATTTACAATCAATAAACAACTGCACACCAAAAATATTTTCAGAACAAAATTGAAAAATTTTATATATAAAAATTTAATTTAAAAAAAAAAAACGCTCTAACGATTTTCAAAAAAAAAAATTGAAAAATCAGGGGGTTTTTGGTTTATAAAATTGCATTTAAATTTTTGAAAACAAACTTATTTTTCGGGTAAAATTTTTAATCTTAAAATAGTCTAAAATGTATTTTATATTAGAATCATTTTTTAAACGTATGAACACACATTATACAAGAGCCTGACTATAAACAGCACATGAATAAACTATTCTTTATTCGTTTTAGACACCTGTCTAACTACACAACCAATATGCGATCGCTTTACAATTTAAACATACATCTTCTTCCTCTTTCTTATCTTCAGATAATTTATATTCCATCCTGGTTCTTCTTATATGAAATTAAAATAAAGCTATCCAAAGGAAAAAGCGTTGAACGAACTAAATGAATACACAATTAACAATTGTTTTCGTTAAGTATGCTTTCAAGTATTTTTCATTTCCGGGATAAATGTCCAAGGAAGAGTTGTGTCTTGGGATGAACCGCTCGGTGTTTTTGACAAATCAAATGGCATTTATGTCTTTGAAGATAAACTTATTTTTATTTTTTATAATAAGCGCACACTCAAAGGGATAATACTACTCTTATTATATAGACACAGTGTGAGCACTAGGAAAGGGAGAGAGGGGTTGAAAGGAGGTGTCGGTGCACATTGGTTTTGAATTCCTGAATATTGCAATAGCTGGGAAAGACAGAGTGTGGTAAGGCATTCCACATTCACATAGTACGGCTAAAGAACGAATCTCTGTACTTGACAGTACGACCAAAGTTGGACTCGAGGGTATACTGACGAGCATTCCCAGAAACGCAAGTATTACGGTTGAACTGTTTAAGGGGAAGAATGCAGCTGGCTATTTCTCTAGAGCATAAACCATTAAAATAACGGTAAAAGAGGGTGAGACAAGAAACATTTCGATGATGTTAAAGTGACGTAAATGATCTTATGACGGTAATATCACCAATCAATGTTAATGCACTACAATCAATACTGTCCTAGAGGCTTAAGTAAGTTGCAGGAACACCAGCTCAGATATGGGAGTGATACTCAAGCTTTAGACGTATATAAGTCTTGTAAATAACAGCCAGATCAGAGGGGGAGAAAAACTTCTTGCATCGCCTTAGAAAACCCAAACATCTTGCAGCATTTTTGGCGACATCGCGTATGTGATCGTTCCACAAAAGGTGTTTGTGGATACACATGCCGAGAATATCGAGATGTTCAGTCTCCTCTCCTGATATACATGGATAATAGCAAGGGGGGTGTATCTCGCTTTAATGATACAAGACAGCATTTTGTTTTGGAAGCAATAAATTCCACGCTGTTTTTTAAAACTCTATTGTAGAATACTGTATTGGAATATTGGAAGATAAAAATGAGAAAGAGTGTTGGAGATAGAACAGAGCCCTGGGGCACACCAGCATTTATTTTGTGGTTTTTAGACTTGAATCCATCCAATTTTATTGAACGATTCGAAATGTAATTACTAATCCAATGAAGGAGGGATTCATGAAAGCCGAAAGCACGCATTTTCGAGCCTGGTGCCTTTGAAATATCCACAAACGGGGGGCCCCAACAATAGAGACTTCGTAAAATTTTTGTTTCAAGTTCCAACTAGTAAACACTAGTAAACATCTTTTCCTTTTTTACCTACAGCCTATAGTACTTTGTACATGCATGATTATTAAATTATAATTATCTTCAATAAAAGAAATCATTGATCTATATTTCTTCACTCCAATCAGGCAAATATTTAAATATCCAAATCTCAAATGGCCCTGATAAGAAGCACTTCCAATTCAATCGTTTAATGGCTGAGTGGGGGGTACTTGCACGTAACCTCGGAGGTTGGGTATTTGATTTCGTGTCTCGACAATTTAGTGAGAAAGGCAGCTGTTAACTGAATTCTAATTGAGAAATTATCGGAGAAGAAAAGTGACCAATTTTTAGTCTTCAAATAGCTCAGTGACACTCGTTGGTCTCTTCGAGCTGAAGTTACGAAAACCCTAGTCAACGGCTATTCGGAAATCAAAAAAGACAAAACGACATCGTGAGAAATAAAGCAACGCACCTTCCACTGAAGATGAGTGGTCTCAAAACCGCTTTGTTTGCAACTTTTCGGAACTATATCTTTGAGCGATTCAACGCTACAAACTAGATGCTGCAAGAGCCGAAAACTGACGAATATGTACAATCACGCTCCCGCACCAGAACAAAAAATGTGAGGTTTAATCCGCCCGACTACGGGAAAGCACAAGACGCAAATCTGTCACCCTGGGAGAAATACAGAGTATCAGCCTTCATCCCAGTGATTGACCAGCAATCCGTTTCTCTTACTGAAAGATTGCATGCCTATGAAGCTGTACGTTCGAGATTTGGATTCTTGAATCTTGATGGGTGCTGAAAATTTGCACACTGCAGCAGAGGCATTGGTGAAAGTGTATCCTAGTCTTGGTAATAAGTTGGTTCAATTTGTGTCTTTGATTGACTCATACAAAAAGGAAAAGGACTATGGAACAGATCAATCGCCGAAACTATTTTACTGCCTAATTCTCGAATATCAAAACTTCAGAGCTATATTCTCAAACCCCCAAACTGCATTAAGAATGTATTTGGTTTTGATGGTAACAAAATGCACTGGAGAGCGCTAATTTTGAAAAATGAAAATTATAAAAAAATAGGCTTCGAACCACGATGGGACAAAACCGTCTATATCGAAGCTTTCTTTACGATTTACTCCCAGAACTGGATTTCAACGAAATCATCAACTATTTTTCGGCGAAAAAAGCTCGAAAGGCTCCGTTCTTTAAACCTTAAATTTAATTTCAGATAATTCTTTTTTCCGTTTATATTTATATTTGTTTGTTCAATACTAAAGGAATCAACTTGGTTTCACAATAAATTAATTATTAAAAAACTCGAGTGAAAAAGATTATATTACTTTATTTTGAAAATAATTTGGGGCGAGGTGGCCTCCGCTCCTTTATTGCCCCGAGGCCTCTGGACCTCTAAATCCCTATTTGTATTTGTTTTTATTTAATCAATTTATATTAAATTTTGTTTAAAAAATAATATTTCATTGCTGTTTATTTAATCTTAATATTTTCTGAAGTTATGGACAAATTCAACATTTTTTAAAAAGTTACTGCCAGAATGGATTTCTGGCTCTCAAAAAAGTTATATCACAATAATTAAAGTGTAACCCGTTGTTTTCCAATCTTTGATTTTGTATGTCATATAGATTTTCTGAAAAAAACTACTCCTACCACCTAACAGGGAGAGGCCCAATCTTCTCACACTAGAGATATGGTATGCCTTATGGCAGATTTTCTAATTTTATTATTTTAGTATTAATTCTCCGATTCATTGGCTAATTTTGCAATAATGGTATTCTGAAAATCGTTACATCTACAGACACAACCTTGGGCTTAAATTGTAGTTAATTCATTTCCTTGAAAATCGTTAAACATTGTTTTTTACTTCAAAGGTAAGAGGTGCCAAAAATCGACATATTCGCGCCTTTTCTAATTTTTGTACATCTTGCGTTCTTTGCTCGAAGTCGGAAACTTGGATTATTTATAAGGTCAACATCATAAATAATTTCACGCAAGCTCTCTTTCTATTCAAATGAAAAAGTTATTAAAATAAGAAACGGGTAATTTTAAGATTTGAGCAGATAGTTGGAGTTTTCCATGGGTAAAATATGAACGCCATGAAAAAAATCAATGTTTGACGAAAAACTGAATATACACATGGAAAACCCCATATTAAAATCTAAGATCGGAATCGAAGTAAGCCCTTAAAATTAAATCGAACACGTATTTTACTATTATCATGAATGCATTCAATTTAATGTTTCTTAAAACTTCATGTGGACTCAAATGCCATAAGTTCATAAGATATTCGAATTTTCAGAAAATAAGTATGATACTAACAAAATGTGATCTGCGTATAGAAGAGAAAGATTTTTGTACTTTGCAAAATCATTATAAATTGTATTTTTAAAAACAGTGTTGTTTTTTTTTTACTGTAGCATTAAACACCATTTTTGGTCATGTTTAAAAGAGGTATTTTTTAAAAAGCCGATGGGGTAGAAAAATTGTTTGAAGCTTCATCTTCGATTTTCTTCGCCAAATGAACTTTTAGATATCCTTAAGGAAAGTGGGAAAAGTGTTAACAAAAGTTTTAAAAAAAGCATTGAAACATTTATTGATGGTTTGGGAGAAAACCATTTTTAACATTGTGTTAAAATATAAAGAGCAATCCTGTTAGCTTAAAAGTTTGCGTCACAACTTAATGACCTATTTAAAGTAAAACCTCCTTAGGGCAACCATGTTTGAGTAAGGTGCACTTAATTAATCAATATACGTGGGACTGACAATACCCCTCCCCCTCCCCCTTGCGCGTTCTTAACTTGCAATGATCATTCAGATCTAGCCTGAAGAGTGATTTCTAAAGTTTTGACGTAATCCTCTAACTAGGGCCTAGTGACTTATAACTCTCAACCATTCCTGTATGCGAGTAATCTTGTCAGGAATGGAGGGGACCTATAGTTCTTAACCCGAATCCGAACGGCTAATTTTCATGACAAGAATTACTCTTGAAGAATTTATTAATTCCTCGCAAGAGGCAGTACCCGTGAAAAAAAAAATAGATGGCATAGGCAGGATCGAAGCCAAGACCATGATAGTCCAAAGCACTAACCATCATGCCACGGGTACTCAGATTGTATATTGTTAATGATTACATTGTCTCCTATTATGCCTAAAAGGGCTATAGTTCTTTTAAACAGGTCTTGATCTTGGTCTAAAGAAATCTGCTCCTTCATTGCCATAATACTGCCACATATTACATTCATTCATTAAGCCTACGAATTCTACAAGCATTACCATTTTTTAAGATTATGGCATCAAATGTTAAGTGCCTTTAATGAGCTCTGGCTTTGCTTTTTGATATGTTGCCAATATGTTGGTTCCTGCTTTTTAATAGTGATTTCTAGGATTACGTTTTGTGCATTTTTCTATTCTCTTAAAATAATTAAAGAATTTCAGAAAAAATATTTGTTTTTCTACAAAAAATGAAGTTTTGAGTTTAAGTTGATTCGTACGTGGATGATTAAAAAAAAAGGAAATCAGAAGTGGTCCTAAAAGCGAATCTTGTGGTACTCCAGGTTCAAAGTAAAATTGTTTATTTACTTTCTTTTTTTTGGCTTACTTCTATTATTAAAACACTTATCACACAAAGATGCGTTTAATTTGAGGTTTTAATCGCTACGAGTATAAGTGTATCCCAGAACGCGATGCAGAACTATGCCCCAACACATAAAATTTGTGGAGATCTTAGAAATAAAAAAGTCGCAAAGCCTTAGTCCATTGATAATAAGTGTTTCATTTTCCTTGGAAGTTCTCTTGTAAGAATTGAAAGATAAAAAGAATGGAATGATCTCTCATTTTCCAAAGCATAACAAAGATCCATATAGTTCAATAAAAAATAATTTACAAGACAACTTAAACGTGTCTTTTTGTTTGTTCCGAATTTATCTAGAATTATCGTCGAACTACTTTTCTTTCTGGTAAACATATGAAGTCATTCGATTCATTCCACTTAGTTTATTATTATAATTAACAAAATAATTGTAATTATTTTATATTTAATTAAAAAACAACATTCAATGAGTCTAATAATATTTAAACGTTTTTCTTTTTTTTAATAAGAATTTCAAACTAGGTTACGAGTGTGTCCTAAGAAAATAAAATAATTATAATTATTATTATTAAAGCAAAAAGCTACGACAAGATCTCTGATTGTCAAGAGACATAATTTATTCCACAAAGTAAAAGGTATACACTAACAAATGTATGTACATACATCATATCTAATTTATTAATTTGAATAATTGTGGAATTGTATATATGAGTTCTTATTAAAAATAGTTACTAATTGCACTTCGAGTTAATTAATAGTCACCACTAGAAACAATAACAACAACAACTGAAAAATTAGAAGCAGCAATTTCCTACACCGCGTTGTGTTGTTTTCTAATGTTGAGAGTTCATTTGGGAAAACTTGGTCTGAGTAATAAATAAAAAAAAATAGTGAATGAGATTTTTGTTGTGATATTTTTTCAGCTAGCAAAAGAAAATAACACTTAAATATAATTGATTATAATATGAGTTTTTAAGTATTTAAAATCAAATCAATCAATACATTACAATTTAGTGTAGCTCGACAGTCTTTAATTTTCATACTTAGTAGGTATAAATTGGTTTACCAGGTCAGGTTAATTTTTTTGAAAAACAAAGAAAACATTGTAAAGGTCTAGGGAATTTGAACTAAAGAAAGTTTTTTTCACTTTCAAGTAACTAAGATTAAAATATTAAGTAATAGATGACAGTTATTTTGAACCTCTGATTATAATTCATCAACTGTCAAAAATTCAAGAAAATTAGATCAATATTATTGATGCTTTATACATTAATCTTTCAATGTCAAAACAAACATTGTCTATTTTTTTCTTTTTTTATCAATTACATTAAATTTTGTTTTCGAAACTTCCAGCTAACCAATTTTTCAAAAATGTTATTAGTAGTAGTATTGGAAAGAATGGAAAATCTGCTGAAAAATCCAGATCTGGTGATTTGATTATAAATCAATTTATTTTGCTCCATGGAATGCAAAAACGGGAAATTTGTTTTTTGACACAGATCTTGATCAGGAATAAATTGATTTATTTTATCCATAGAAATCTCCATTAAAATAGGTTTACCGGGTTGTTCAGTTTCAGTTTTTTTTTGCATTCAATATACTTAACAAAATGCCATTCAGCAAAAATTAAAAAAAATGATAGGCTTTTATTCAAATCCCCTTAAACAAAAGTCTGAGTTGTATAATGAAGTTCTTCCAATATTTTTGTTTCAAATAGTTAAAACTATAAACGTTTACATAATATAAGAAACAAACCTATTTATGTTGGTTAAATTTCATTTTTTTTATCAAAAAATTGAATTTTGGTTGGTTTTAATTTATACTTTAAGAACATTTGCTAATATCTTCGTTAAAAAATATGGTTTTGTGTTTTTGTATTAAGGCATGTCAGAGGATCTTAAAAAACTGAATGCTTTGCAAATAAATTGAATTTGGTTATCGTCTAATGTACGATATAAATATTATGTCCGTTTGACTTTTGCTTTTATCCTACTTTCAATGACAGGTACACATGGATGTATACAAGAAGTTATAAATTAAGGACGCAAGTAACAATGATATGATAGTGTCGTATACTTCAGTCTTGATATGATCATACGTTCGATTCTTTTGTAAATGAAAACTTTCATCGCCAGTAGAATTAAAAGCATCTAATCGTTTATCTCACGGCTTACATCGATTTGAAGAAAGTAGGATTATTGTCCTTGATATTTTTCAAGCATCCTATATAGAACTTTACTTATTTATCAAAAATTCGTGCATTCGTATTTGACGAATTTAATGAGTTCAAGTCTGAATTCCACAAATGCTGGTGTGCTTCAGGGCTCTGTCCTGTCCCCGACACTCTTTATCAGTTATAATATTTGATATTCTGCCTAAAACTTCTATCGCATCACTTACATGCTTCGCTGATCATACTTCTATTTTATATTTAAAACACTGCTCACCTGACCTAGAAAGCATTGTTACGTGGGGATTACAAATTAGTGTACAATGCGTTGAACACTCAATGATCTACACAATACTTGAGTTTCCTCAGGCGATGCAAGAGGTTTTTCTAGGACCTAATTCCCACCCAACATGGCTGTTATCGTTATTTACTTATACACTTTTAAAGCTTGAGTATAATTCACCTTGCTGAACTAGTGCTCCAATTACTAATTTATGGTTCTCCGAAAGTATTTGAAGAAGAGTTTTCAAAATCATTATTGACAATAACATTAAAAATTAATTTCTGGTTATTTAAAAAGATCTAGCAAAATAGCCAATTGCATTCAACCGTACTACTCCCAACTCCAGTATTATACTCTCGGTCCCGATCAGGTACAGATATACTCATTCTTTTGCCGTACTAAGCGAATGTTGAATGCCTTATCACACTCTGTCTTTCCTTATCATAGCAATTTAATTTAGAAATTCGAAACCATTGAGTACCAAAAATTAAAACAAATTATTAACCTTTTACATACAACTGGTTCCATGATGTGTGACACCCTGTACAACTACAAAGTGCCCTAAATAACATATTGAATTTTTAAGCAAGTATTTTGATTTTTTAACAATGTTATCATTATTACATAAATAAATAAACTCAAGCACTTTATGTAAGAATAATTATATAATATTTAACTATAGTGCGTGTGTGACCTTGTCGTGCATACATTATTTTAATATTGATGATTTTCTAGAACACGATATATTACAAAAAAAAAATACAAACATTTCTATCATGCTTTTAATTTAGAAATTAAATTATTAATTAATTTAATGCATTTTGGTCTCAAGTATGCACATACCTAACCCGCCTTGAATGAAGACAATACAAGCTAGACCTTTTCTGACAGTTTTTTTTTCTGAAAATTACATAATATGAGCGAGGAATAAAATATTACTGAAGGTCATTTGCTGAAATCATACTTTAATATTTAAGTTCACTAAAAGAACTTATATAACAGAACAGGTTAGGCAGAAGAAAAAGTTAAACTTTAGCTTTTATGTTGGTCAAACCGACTTCATTACATCTAGGAAGATGAAGTTCCACTATAATACAAGTTCGAATTGCTGAATATTCTTATAACCAGGGAAAAGACAGAGTTTGGTAAAGGATTGTTTTTTATTATTTTATCAAAATCTTAAAACTATCTTCAAGCTGGACAAACATTCTTAAAAATTAGCGTTAATTTTAAAAACTTTAAAAAATATCTTACTGGCCCTATGCGGGTGCTCTAAGTTAATCCATTACCTTATTACTACTGCCTTTCGACCTAAAAAATATATTGAAACTAAATAACGAGAACTCAATCTAAAACCAAGAAAATTAAAAACAAACATGGTATCTTTATCATTAATTTTTATTAAATATAAAACTTGAAACTAAATTTGAAAAAAAAACTGAAACCCATTATAATACTTAAGCTCCTTAAAACTAAAACCCAAACCAATAATACTACATAAAATTAATTAAAAACTAGAACATCCACAGTAAGTTTTTTTGGTGCCACCCTGACTGTCCCTAACTTTATCCTTAAACCTATGTAAGCCGGCCAAGGCCAAACGCCCTAGACAACTTTAAATGACATTCTCAATTTGAAGGACCAAAAACTGGTTCTCCTGCCTCACCCTATCTCTTCGGTCCCTATCGGAAACAATCCTTCTGAACCGAAGGCACTTGGCTCCGTCCAGTGCGAGGACGTCTCGACTGTAAAGGGTCGCCTGTCTACAGTTTTACGGCTGACGTGGTAGACTAGCGGAACCGCCTCCCTATACTGTATCAGCCCTCGATTGTCTTAATAGAAAAAAGCTTCAGGCGGAATGTTGCCACTTAAATGTGCACTTGCGAAGTACTCATTGTTGGGGTACTAAGCCCCAAAAACTAAGCTGTTATTCAACGACATCGCTCTCGGAATGTGACCCCTACCAAGCTTCAGCAAGATATTATCTATACTGTTTATGTTGGCTCTGTTCTATAGAACCTGGTTGGAATAGTAATGGCTGTACTCCAGCTCTGGTGTTCTGTGTAGTCCAAGGCAACGTCGGAGACATTGTCTCTCAAACATCCGAATCTTTTCCATTCGAGATGGGGCAACGTTGAACCGTACCAGGTTACCATAGACAATCATCGGCCGGATAAGGGCCATGTAGCAAATCATCTTAACCCTGCTGTCTAGACGGCTGCAAAAAAAAACTTTTTTGTCAGGACATATGTCTCTCGAAAAACAAGTACTGATCCAACCAGTTGCCAATGTACTTTAATACACTTTTATTCGCCAGTGGCAGTCGATTTGGTCCAACGATCACTAGATTTTTTCATTTCTTTCTCGTATCCCTTGAGGCTCCATACAGCGGAGTCCCGAACAGAATAGTTTCGCATTTGTGAAAATTGATTTTCAACTTCCAGTCATCGCAAAATTGCTGAATCTAGTCGAAGTGTCACCCTACAAAAGTGACTTGATAACCTCAATTTTTAAGGACGTTCTGTACGCAATTAGGTCTTCGGCGTACGCTTTTGCCTGAGTCAGACTTGCTATAAGATCACTGGTGTAAATTCTGAATTAGATAGGCGAGTTAACCGCTCCCTGTTGAAGACTATTTTTAACATCAAAAATGTTGGTAGATGTTAAATTGCCAATTTTGACAATAATCCGTCTAACATAAAGTATGTCATAAAGCATAATACAACAGTGGTTTACTTATGCCAAGTCTGTTTAACTTTAGATACAGACCCTCTAACCATATGGTGTCGAAGGCCTTCTCCAAGTCAACCAGACAAGCACCCGTACATTGTCTTTTAGATTTTTTCCACTGGATATCAGAAACAAGCTTAGACGCATGAATAGTGTCATCTTCCGCCTTAAAGACGAACTGATTATCCCGAACTATTTTGTAGTTCTCAACCCACTTGGACAGAGCTCCATTTATAACCTTCTCGGATACCTGTCTGATACTCGGAAGCAGACTTATCGACCGAAGATTCGCCGGATTGGAGATGTCTTTTCCCTCTTACGGGAGAGGACGTACCACAGCTGTTTTCGAACGGACCGGATAATAGCATTATTCAGAACGTTGTTAAACAGAATGGTATAAATGTCTAAAGCTTCCCGAGGTAAATGTCGTAGTACAATGTTGGATATAACATCGTCACCTGCTGACTTTTTTTTCTTTAATGAATCGAAGATTAGCTGGAGCTCTATCTTCGTGGCTAAAAGCGTATTAGCCTCGTTTTGCTCGTTGATGATGGCATTTGCCATCACCGCCACCGCCTCTGCTTTCTTCTGCCGGTCTTCAACAACAAAGAAGTCATCGTCCAAGATGGCGCGGTAAGCGTCTTCTGGATCTATTCCTGCTGTCAGAAGTACGTCACTGTTTCCTGCCGTCCTCTGAAGCTTAAGACAAGAAAGGTTGTTCTAATCATTCCTTCTAAAGATCTTGTTAATTGCGGAAACATACTCGGGTCAGTAGAATTAACGGCCCGAATTTTCTTGTCCCAGTACAAATTAATGTTTAATCGATAGTTTTCTTTGATCAATTTGCTAAAGTTTTTTATCGTCGACTTTAATGTCCTAATCTCCAGGTTGTTTGGGTCAATAAACCTCCGGTACAAACTTTTAAACCTAGTCTTCTTTATCACATCGAATACTAAATCCTTTACCACACGATAGGTAAAGGATTTAGCATTCACTATGTGCGGCAAAAGAAGGAATCTCTTTACGCAACCGAAGTTGGACTAGAGAACAAACCGATAAGCATTTATGAAGGTGCAGGTTTCAAAAACTTGGTGTAAATACTCAATATTCTTGAACCGCTTTTGCCTTTTTCTATTAAAAACCGTTTTAGCGTAAATGATTTAGCTATTCTTTAAAATAGTATATAAGACAGGTGAAATCTAACATATTTTGAAAACTTTTTGACATTTTTTAAAATGCAATAATAATTGAAATAATGAAGATGGGGAAATTAGCTACAGATTTGGAAAAAATACAAAAATAAATAAATTGGGTGGCGCAACAGTCCGTTGTGAACCAGGGCCTAGTGACTTACAACTTTCAACCATTCCTGTGTGCGAGTACTGTTGTCAGGAATGGAAGGGACCTACAATTTTAGGCCGAATCCAAACGACTAATTTGAGGAAGCACAAGAACTACTCTCGAAGGATTTGTCAATTCCTCGCAAGAGGCAGTACCAGCGAAAATTAAATTTTTTAAATTAAGGTGGCACAGACAGGGATTGAACCCAAGACCCCTTACGGCCTTGCATGAAAGTCCAACGCACCAACCATCATGCCACGGGTACTACTACAGATTTGAAAAAGCATCATGTATGTATTTTAGTAAAAAAAAAAACAATTTTAAGAAAATTAGCCTCAAAAAGCCTTATTATTTTTTTTTAAATGTTAAAAAATTATATCTCAGAAACCTAACGTGACAGAGTGATTTTTGAGTTGGATTTGAGTTGAGGCTACAAAAAAAAAGAGACATAATATTGATGTTGAAATCTGAGATGAAGTGACTAGTGACGAGACTTGTTATTAGTCTAAGGTTGTTTCTACCGAGGATGATGCCTACCAGATAAAAACGGCCAGCAGTTATGTTTGCCAAAAATTAAGGAGTATATTCCAAAGCTTAAAACAAGAGTCGTTTCCATCTTGATTTGAAGAAGGAAGCACAAGTTCAAAGTTTAAAAAACAAAAATATTTTCTGCAACGACATAACAAGCCCCCATTAGTTTCGTGAATCACACTTTCAAAACAAATTATTCTACAAAATATAAATAATACAATAATTTATAATGTGTCGTAGTTGTACTCATATTTATATTTTTATATTGATTAAAAAACAAAAACTAATTCAGTTCAAACTATCAAAGAAAAACATTAATAATAATGCCTACACTATGACGATCTTCCTATGAGTGTAGTGTATGTTGTCTATAATTAATATTATTAATAATTATTTATTATAATATTATTGTTGTTTTGTTTACTTTTCTTTACAAATTTGCCCTGAATACATTCATAAAGTACGATCTATGATGTACTTATGTTTATTTTTACATTATTGTGTATTAGCTTATCAATATTTTATAATTAAACAAAAAAAATAATAATAAATGAAAAACTATCATTCACAATCATAAAGTACAGGTTTTTTGTTGTTGTTTAATATTTAATCATTCGTTGAACTTGTATCTTTTAACTTTTCTTATGTTTTTTTTTTAATAATAAATAGAAACAAATACAAATATAGACAAACATTTTTAAAACAAACAACTAAAGCACAAGCAGTTTTCCAGAGGCTCAGAGGCTTAAGACGTAGTTTTGTTAATCTTTTCAAGTTATATAAATAAATAGGCATTAGAAAAAAAAACTATATGAATATAATAAGAAAAGACAACAAAAATTCCCGCGCAATTTGTTTTAGTTTACAACTTGTCTTAGAAAAATTAAAATTATATTATTCCCTCACCCTTTGCCCTATTCAAATGCAAAACAACAAAATCGTCGTCTATTGGAAGTGTGGTTTTAAACATTTATAATTGGTTCATCATAAACAAAAAATAAAATATAAATAAAATATTTAACATATCTCATAACGTAACCGTTATTGTTTCTATTATATTTACAGAATTCAAATTTCAATATGAAAATCTTTTCTTTGCTTTTGGTTTAAAGGTTTGACGATGATGGTGTGATTAAACTTTACGGTTTATTTAAATAAAAAATTTAATGAAACTTGAAATAAGCCACATCAAGCTTTAGAATTAAACAACAACAAAGAAAAAAGACAATAACAATTTAGAATTGATTCAACAATGAAGACTACGACGACGACGTCAGGGACGGGTTTTTATATTAGATTATGATAATAATATGTGCAAGGTCTGATTAATCTGGTTTCTCAGAGAAGCGAGAAGTTAGTAACACTCAAGTCTTGAGTACGATGTAAAATATATAAATATTTGTAAAATACAAGTCAGCTTTTTAAAAAACTAATAAACTTTCATTCCAATCAACTTTTATCGAACACACAGTTTAAAAAAAGTCAACAATTTACTAAACGCTTTCATCTCTGATCTCTGTTGCTGCTGCTGGAACATTATCTAACTCTTGTTGCTATTGCCACCAACAATAAGTCGTTTACCTATGGTAAGGCTTTCAAGAATTGAGAATTCTTTGCGGTCTTATCTTCATCTTTGGGTGGTGTTTTTGAAAAAGCAACACAAAAAAAACATAGTAATCTCCGGCCGTGACGTTAATGAGCGAGAAGTCGAACTCGATTTGTTTTCGTGCGTCGCGTCGTCGTCGTCAGCTTCAGCGTCACATAAATCCGTCTTCAAGAAGAGTTGTTCCAAGTTCCAAGAAAAAGAACTCATAATAAAATTTTTATTATCGCAGGCCCTGAGCTGCCTGAGCTTAAGTAAGCTGTGCAAACTATTTCTGGACGAAGGAAAGTGAAAACCGTGGCTTTGTTGCTGTCGTCAGTCGAATGAATTCTCGAGCCAGCGGTCGGGGCTAGTTATCAGTTTTGAATCCCGGTAGGGTGTGTCCAGTTCACTGACGACGGCAGCGGTGACTAAAGATAGAAAAACAAAACTTCGAAATCAGGGGATGATACGTGTTGGAATTCAAAATCAAAAATTAAAAATATTTAATCGAACGACATAACAATCAAAGTTTTTTTTAAGAATAAAGAATTAAAAACTTTTTTCGAATTGGAAAAATGCATTCTCATTTCTGATTCTCATATTTTAAATATACAAAAATCGAATTACAAAAATGCTAATTGCGATTCGGATTCAAATTTGGTATCGGTGGCAGTTGTGGCGTTGGGTATGGGTACGCTGCTGATAAAAAGCTTCGAGTGGAGCACAGCACAGAACACACACGAAGTGGTGGCGGCGGTAGCGGCAGCGGGCTTCGGAGCGGTGATGATATTTTGTTGTTTATTGTTAGCACAATTAACTCTTTTGTTGTTGTTTTTTTGCTTTTGTAAATATTGTCGTGTTTTTCTTGGTTTTTGTATTTTTGTTGTACTTTTGGCGGGAGGTATAGGATAGGTAAGGTGATAGTTTGTGCTCACACACGTGTGTTGTGTTGTGTGAACAGAAATTTTGAAGCCTAAGCCGCACGCGTTTTGAAATTTTTATTATTTTTGATCAATTTGAATATTTATTTTTATTGTTAATGCCTGAGGCTGGTGGGGGTCGGGTGGTTTGAAATGGAGACTTATTGGAAGACTATTGACAAAAGGGGGAGCAGGAGGGTTTAATAACTGTGATTCATAAATTATATTATGAACGAAAGATTAACAAACCCTGATAAGGAAGCATTTTTTCCGCTCTCTTCAAATAGAGAGTTTGTCTCGTGTCTATCATTGGTTTGGTAGGTTTTGAAAAGAGGTGCTATAGTTGGTTTTAAATAGCGTCGCACTTATAAGGTAGGTTATAGATATCCTCTGGGATTCACTTTTTCCAAATGAAATCATAATAAGTGAGTCGATTGATTTATTTTTGTTTGATTCTTTTTTTGTTGTTGAAGTATTTTGGTGAGATATCGAAACAATTTATTGAGAATAGAATTTAACAAAAGTATTTCCGGAGTTATTTTTGAAACGATAGTTTTTTTTTTATATAGTCTGAGTCAGTTTATAAGTTTACCAAAAAAGGCAACGGCCTTTGGTAGACCAATCAGTTTAATAAACAAAAAAATATTTTAAAATCTGAGATAATGGTATTAAGGCAGTTGATCAAATTCAGCTGTTTCGAATAGTTTTCTTCTGCTATCTTTTTTATTATTCTAGGAATTTAATATCCATAGGACATAATTAGGCACTCAGACCCATAGGTTCCTAGTTTTTAATATACAAAATAAGTAATAAAACCTCTTAAGCCATAGGCTGATGTCATAAGTTTAAGAATGATTCCAATTTTAATGTTCATTTATAACTCCGATACTTAATTCCTTAGGCAAATATTTACATATGTAGCTATACGACTTAGAAGTTTCCTAAAGAACTATGCACATATTATAAAGGGTACGCTAAATAACTTCTTTTTTTTTGAAAATGCTATAAAAACATAGAGTCTACCTTCGGCTGTGTGGCACGTAGCGCCGTCCTGTTAAAACCAAATCTTGCAAGTATCCCCTTCTTCAATTTTTGTGAATAAAAATAAGTTCAACATGGACCGATAACTCCTTGGTCATTTTCTAAGAAAATGGCCCAATTTTGCCTCGGGACCAAAATCCGAACCAAACAGTTACTCGTTTTTGGTGTATCGGCTTTTCAAATCATGCGTGCGGATTTTCTGTGCCCCAAATTCAACAATTTTGCTTGTTTACATACCCGCCAAGATCAAAATGAGCTTCATCTGAAAAGATGATTTTTTGGAAAAAATCGGCATCTTCTCTTATAGCGGTGTTCCCAGGGTTGTTCAAGCGTATACACAACCATATTCGTTCAGCGGAAGGATAACACTAATTATCTATCAAATCAGACATGAGCTAAGTGTTACATAAGCACTAGTTGAAAAAAAAAAACGTTAGATGGCGGACCCTACACTTAAAGACATGCAGCTCTCATATATCTCAAAAAGTGGAATTTAAAGTAGAGAAAGGAGTGCTCAAGATTTTGATAAACAATAATAAAAAACTAGAAACCACGCTTCAGAAAAGTTGTTAATATTTAACTTTACAAAATAAAAAAAAAAATTAGAGAAAAAAGTTCACTAGGTACCATTAATTTTTGCTTCCATGACTTCTGGAGACCTCAAATAATAATAAATATAGTTGTTCGTTATTGCCAAGTATAACTTCTGTTGTGTTCTGTAGTAAATGAAAATCATACCTTAATTTCTGTTGTATTTTTTAAGGGTTTGACTTACGATAAATGATATTTTCATTTCATCGTCTTAAACAACTTAATTATGTTGAATTTGAGCACTTTTAACAATCGGTTACTCTGGCTACTCAAATAACAAACTACTTGGGGTTCCTTTTCAATTTGTAAAAGACATAACTAATATTTCTTTACAATACAAAATACAAATCGTGATAGACTTGTAGCTTGCCTGAAGAGTTATTTGTAGACAATAATTTGTTTGGTAATTTTTGTTGTATAAAATCAAAGTAGAGGTTTGCGAAGTAAAGTTCTGAATTAAAAATTCATGACACTTAAAAAACTAACTAGTTGAGCAGGTTCAGACAACAACTCGGAACTTCATTTGCAGTCAACTGCATTCCTTGAACGTATATTTTTATCAAGTCAACAAGTTAGTTTTTCAAGTGTCATACACTTCAAACTCAGAACTTTACTTCCCTAACTTCTACCTTCAGTTTACCGTACCAAAACTACCAAAAACATAATTGTCTACAATACAGTCCTCAGTAAAACTACAAGTCCATTCCAATTTGCGTTTCGCATTGTAAAGAAATATTCCTTATTTCTTTTCCAATTTGACGAGAAACCCTTTTACACAAAATATTAAATGAAATTGTGCGAAAAATAAATAAATCGTAGAGGAATAAAGTTCAACTTTCAGTTAATTAAAACATTCGATTGTCATCCTAAAAATAAGTTGACTTGACTTGATAGTTAGGGAGATTTTTCTTGACAAGTCTCTTGTCTCTTATGTCGCCTGAACCTGCCCGTTGTCTAAGTTAAAATTTGCGTTCAAAGAATGAAGTGGGCTGCAAATGAAGTCCCTTATGTTGCCTGAACCTGCCCATTTTCAGTGTATTTTAG
This sequence comes from Eupeodes corollae, assembly GCF_945859685.1. Taxonomy (NCBI): domain Eukaryota; kingdom Metazoa; phylum Arthropoda; class Insecta; order Diptera; family Syrphidae; genus Eupeodes; species Eupeodes corollae. The sequence continues at coordinate 141,310,476 of NC_079148.1, read as the reverse complement.
ACCTAGAACAAATAAATAAATAATCGTGCTTTTTTCAGCAGCTTAAATGAAGAGAAATTCACTTGTTTGCTCTCTTAACGTTGCCATTCGAGATTTTTGAAATTCAGCATCACATTTAAGTTGATTTTTGAACCTTTTCAATTCGATAATCGCACGTTAACTGTCAAAATGTGCGTTCTCTCCAGCTTAAATCGCCATTTTTCGGATTCCAAAAAATCCAAATCTTTTTTATGTATGTCTTTTGTTCAATAAAGCCTATACTCGTCCTAAAATTTGAATATCACTTTTGAAGATTTCAGTTTCAATCAGGAAAGGCTTCGGTGGCTTCCACAACTGGTTAAATTCATACCCCCCTCTTTCAATAGTATACTGTAGCAAATGTATTCAAAAATAAGTTTTGTAAGTTAAATTGGAAGATGGTTTGACTTTAAAATATTTTTAAAAACTGTCCATCAACCTAAGCTTCTAAGAAACAACTAAATAAAAGTTACATCGTTCCATTGCAATGGCGAATTAAACGCTAAAAATCGAAGTCAAAAACTAAATTTTAAAGTTTAGCAAAGCACTTGTTGATACTCAATTTAAATTTTAAAGTTCGAATATTACCTAATTTTGGATCACCCAAACTCCCGTTTGAAATCCATTTCACTGTAACAATAAATCAACTTTTATTTTCTGGCAACTTAATTGCACAAGTCCGAAGTCATCCTATCATTCCAAGGTTTTGAAATATTACTTTTAAAAGTTTGAATATAAAAGACTTTTTTGAGGATTTCAAAATTTATAAAATTGTTCGTTTTTCAATTAAATTCGTGGTGGTCTTTTAGATCTAAAATCCTTATCTTCAATATTTTTATTTTGTATTCACTAACTCCATAAAATAATTTCGTACATCATTAAATCGCTTCAATATATGTTTCTCAAAATTGCAGCTCAAAATTAAATCTCTTAACTAGTGAGCATTTCTAAAAACTTAATTACTTACGTAAATGATTAAAAGTTTATCGAGAAGACCTAGGCCTTAAAAAACCAATAAAACCGATTTTGGTTGTATTTAACCTTCCAAAAGGACATATTTTTGAAAGTTGAAGTTATAGAAACGAACTTTATACTTTAAAGAAGCATTGTTTTAATTGTGGGACAGAAAACAAAAGTAATTTTGCCGACCAGAGTAATGCAAAGTTTATTTTTGTACATAAAAAAGTATTTGTGAAGAGTAGGCTCTACAGGTATGGAGTACCATTGCCTTTAAATTTTCGAATACAACTCGTCTTTCTTTTTGGTTTTACAATTTTTGTTGTTGTAAGTATTTGTTAGCCAATTTTAAGGAGTGCTTCGGGTCATTATCCTGCATGAACTCCCATTTTATTGGCAATTCCTCTTCAGTTAAAGTTGGGATAGCTGAATTTAAGATGTGGACATAATCCACATCGCACCTTTGATCCAAAATATTGGGCCGGAAGGGAAGTTCAGTTATCGATCATTGAGCAGTGAATGGTGGTTGGCTTCAGGCTGTCAATGATTTTGAAGTATTATTAGCAACTTTTACGTCTCATCTACTAAATCTGGTGAATGCAAACTTCTTGCATGAAACACATAGCCCAAGCTTAGAAAAAATTCCAAAGCTTAAGTGGATACCTCAGAAGGAAGAGAGATTCCGAGAAAGAAACTTTCACTTTGGGTCACTGCCAACCCCAAAGCCCATCTGCAATTGACCAATCAGGAGAACAAATGAACGAAATTGTTAGATTATCTGCTTCCCGTATTAGTAGTCCATGGCAGCTGCAACCCAGAAATAAATGGTTTGATTCCATTGTATGAGGCTCAGAAGAAAATCATTCACTTTCCTTAAGTTGTTTAGAAGATTTTATTTAGACAATTTTAAGTCTGCATATCTGGAAGCTAACAAAATATACAAATACGTCTGTGAGGCTAAAAATTTAAATTACACACTTAATTTAACGACCAGCTTAGAAAGGTGTAAGGATTCAAAGAATTTTTGGTATAATGTAAGGGAGTTGAGTGGAAACAATCGTATGTCTTCAAGTGTATTACAAGCTGAAGTTCTGGCATCCCATTTCCGATCCTTGTTGACATGACTTGCACTCTTTTCATCACGCCGGCCCAGACACAGCCGATAATTTGCTTGATTCTGTAATAGTTCTTGATGAACTGGAACTTGCTCTTTTTAACATGAAAAACACCAAGTCCCCAGGAATTGATGGCATTTCCTTGAATTTCTAAAAAACTCATCTTTAGAATACAAGCAATATCTTTTTTCTTTTTACAACAACTTGTACTATTCCGCTTTCATTCCTACGAGCTTTAATAAAGCTGTTATATTTTCAATATTTAAGAAAGGTGAGGCTAGCTTACCTGAGAATTACAGAGGTATTTCCATTAAGTATTAAATTCCCTTAGAAAAGTATTTGCTAGAATCCTATATAAAAGACTTATCAACTGGGTAGAATCAAATAATCGCTTTAGTATGTTTCAAGCTGGTTTTCGTGATGGCTATTCAACGGTTGACCATATTTTTGCTTTATCGAGTATTGCTAACAAATTTATGCAAAAGAAAAAAATATGTATACTGGCCAAATTGATTTAAAGGCTTAATTTGATACCGTCAGCTGCATTTAATACCGTCAATCGACAAGCTCTCATTTTCAAAACGGTCTCACTTGGTATATCCAGAAATTTTCTAAGTATCTACGAAAAATTTGTATGTAAAAATTATGCTACAGTTTGGGATGAGGCCGAGGTTTCAAATTTTTTTCAAACGACTGCAGGTGTTCCCCAAGGATGTATCCTCAGCCCAATCTTGTTTGCCCTCTACATTGATGATATTTCTGATAATTTACCCGGTGGAGTTTGTTTTTCTGATATTCGCATAAAAGTGCTTCTTTACGCGGATGACTTGGTTATGCTAGCGGATAACCCATCTTCTCTCCAGCTACAATTCAATAGGATCCAAACGTACTGCAATATCTGGGACCTTAAAACAAACTCAGAGAAAACAAAGATAATGGTATTTGAGGCACGGAGTTGTAGAAGGTTGAGAGAAGAAAGGTGGTTCCTTAACAAAACAACCAACCTATTGAAATAGTACAGGAATTCAAATATCTAGTAGTGTTGATGTCAGCTAACGGTAGCTTCAATAAACATGTTCAGATAGTAAATTTTCTCAACATAATGTGGTCAACTTTTTTTTCAAACAAAAACATACACTTAGGATAAAAAAACCGAATTTTTCAAGCAACCACTATAACTTGCTTGTCTAACGGTATTCAAGTTTTTGGTCACTCCTATTTTGAAGAATTTGAGTTGATACAACGCCTCTTTTTCAAAAGATTATTTCGGTTACCTTATTCGACTCCAACCCATGCATTTCATGTTCAGTCCGGAATTGCGCCGATTTATAATAAAAATTTGAAATTGCAAGCAGATTTTCTAACAAGAGGAATGAGTAAACCAAGTTCGAATCTTCACAAATCTATCATGAAGGTTCTTTTGCGAACAGAAGCATCGCCATTTAAGGAATGGACTCAACTTGCCCGACTGCATAATGTTTCTCTTGAACTGAATGAGTTTAACATAGATAACTGGCAAGATATCTTTTTTAATGGTATCGCAAAAGTTGATGGAAATATATCACTTCCACATTTAAATAGAGCATCATCATCGTCAACAAGAGAAATATATAGAAATCTAAGCTACTCTTTAAATACTAATGCGACAAATTATTTCAATAATAGACTTTCTGCGAGAGCTAAAGGTATGATTTTCAGAGCAAGGGTTGAAATATTGAACTTGAATTATATTCCGCATCGGTCAGATATACCTCTCCTTTGCAATTATTGTAACAGAAATGAGCATGACGATATTTATTATTTCATAGCTATTTGTCCGTTACTACAAGAAATTCGCAGGCTCTATTTTCAACATAGTGTCCTCTGTAGAGAAAAAATGATTGGTGTAATGAACGGATCCGTTGGGTGGACAAATGTCTTCATTTTCTGAGACTATGCTTTAAATTATCGAAGAAGCTTTTCAACAAACCATCTAATGAAAACCTACCAACTATTTATTTTATTATTTTATTAAAGCAAATGTTATTTTTTGGCAGCCGGCAATCTTACCATGTTCATATATTATTTTGATTTTCAAATTGTAAAAAAAAATGTTTTTTAATGAAATAAAGGAATAATAATAAGAATATTGGACCTACAATCCTTCATCAGATGCTAAAAAGTCCCCTCAAATCATTATATTCTCACCACCGTGCTTCACTGTCTTCTTTGTGTATTTTGAGTTAAACTTCTGGTCATTGGCAAACAAATTGATCTTGGTTTCATCCGACCACAAAACGTTATTCCAATAAGAACGGTGTAAGGGTTTTTCGCAAAGGGAAGTCTTTGCATAATGTTTTGCTTGGTTAAAAAATACCACTTCTACCAGGAAGACTTGCTTCTATAAGTTGGTTACTATTTTTTCTAGCTGGCACTGATCAGTTTAATTCATCAATCATGAATTGTCTTAAAGAAAGAAATGGTTTCTTCACACATATTCTTACAAATAGTGTATCAAAAAGCGAAGAAGTTTACCTTTGTCTTCATCTTGTTTCTTCTTTAGGCGTTAATGTATGGTTTTAAACACTTTTTTCTTTGAACAGTTTAAGGTTTTTGCACTTTCAAAAACCGTTTTTCCAGCTTGTCTTAGTTTTTCATCACTTCGCGTCCAAAGTGAGTATAATGTTATCCACAACCCATCTCCGATGACTTTTAAAAATGTTGTCGAATAAAAAACATCTGACAAACTTATAAATAAACTCAAAACGCCTATTTGCACACAAAAAATGGATCCTTACGTTAGAATAACAGTTAAATTAGGTTATTTCTATTATTTTTTCCGAAATCATCATTGGCCTCGAACTTTTAACAGTCAAGTGAAAACAGAAAGTATTGTCCACAAAACAATTTTGCCATTTGAGAGCAATATTAGGTACGATTAAAATATAGAAAGACTAACGACAAAAGACTTAATTACTAAAAAATATTGTGTATTGAAAATGATGAAGACACTTGTTTCTATTATTGATTCCAACACTGTACCTGTGGTTATTTTGTAATATATTTTAGAAAATGCGGAGTATCTGCAAATAATAAGGTTTATCTTTCAACCATCCAATACGGTTTTCATACGTTTTTTAGCCAAGCAAATAATACAGTTTATAAAAACATTTTAATAACCTGTGTCAATTCACCAATTAAGCCCGTTGTTCAACAATTTTTTACTCGTCTAATTCGATAGGTGAAATGAAGTTCGACCTAGGTCCAAGGTTCGTGTAAGTGGTTAATGGTAGTTATGTTAGTTTACTCCTAAATCCTGAGTCACGGGTTATCTTTGGGGCAACGCATACATTTCACTCGCATTAATAGTTCGATCAATACACAAAGGTCTCTTAAGGCATTTTGGATTTTACCATGCAAAAAATGCACCTTGATACCTGTTCCGTTACTTGAACAATTCCAAGAAATAATACGTCTTTTTTGTATGTGCCAAAAAATCTCTTAATATTTTAAATAAAAGAATATAATTCTAGCTTTACAGATAATTCAAATATTCTGGATTAATAATTTTCCTCTTTTCCAGATGTGTCTCGAAGAACTCCTCAACTGTGTCGGTGTTCCATTTTGCAATTGAAAGAGTTTCCTTTACATTTCTGTCTTTATCCAAAAGCTTAATAATTGGATCCAAGCCTCGAACGTACTTGATTTGAAGATTTGGGAATTTTTGTGGACGTTCACTTTGCAAGAATGCTTGAATTTGAGGATAGGCACGGAACTTGCAAGTACATACTTCAAGAATTGCTTTGGGATATCGTTTCATGGTTGGAGCTATTTTATCTTCTTTGCAACATTCAGAGCAGTGGGGTCTTTATTTTTTTGTTTCAAACAAAAAATAATAAAAGTAAATCTTTCGAAATTGATTTAATATACCTATATGAATTAATACTTACTTAAGACTTTCTAAACCGAATTCATCTAATTTATCACAGGATGAGCACATCAGTTGACTCTTGATGTAACCCAATTCCCGGCAGTCTTGTGTTGTAAATTCTGCATTGGAAGAGCACTGAAAAGAAAATTTGTTACTTTATATACTTAAAATAAAATAGGAAAGACTTACAAAGTGAATAAGTGCAATAAATGCAAATAATAAAAATGATTTTTCCATAATTTTTATTAAAAACACAAATATTATCGGAAAAGTAACTTGGCTTTGGCTACGTCAGTTTACAAGTTTTTTTTTGTCTAAACAACAAAATGTCAGAGTGACAGAGGAAGAAAGAAAAGCGAAGTTGGATGTGTTTGATGAAATAACTCGGATGCAGGCTGTGTTTATAGAAATTGATTGTAACGAATAATTTAATTTGAAATGAAAATAGTGGTGTCATTTTGCTTAGGGGCATATTGCACGTAGAACCGTGGTTCAATATTTAACCTTATGTTTAATATTAATTTTGACGCACTGAGATATAAGTAAAAGTGTCAAAACACTGGAATATTTTTGAGAACAATTCAAACCAAAAGTGTCAAATCACTGGAATATAGGAAAAACTATTTTGGTTTCGCCGCGAATTCGTTAATAAGGAAATACACCGCCAATCCTATTTCAAAGGTCGTATTGAAAACGATCCACCACGAATCTCATAACCAGGCTCCAGATAAGTGATTTTTCACTTTTAAAGTGACATGAGGTTTTACAATAAAAATTAAAGCAAATTTAAGGAAAATTGCTGCAAAATTGTATTATACTAGGGCCATGAGTGTGTACATGGCCAAGTGTTGTATCCAAAGAAAGGTGACTCCTAATGTTGTATCCAAAGAAAGGTGACTCCTAATAACTTCAAATTGTGAAGCTTTTTACTAAAGCATAAAAGTAATGCAATCTTTTATTACAAACAAAAGCTATAATAACTTTCCACCTTTTTATTTAAGAATGTGTGAATTTTGGACAAAATAAAAAATTTAATTTAAACAAACAAACTCCTTTGATTGTTGGTCTGTTTATTCAACGTAGAAACGATGCATGAATCTTACTTTGAGACAAATGTAAATTAATAAAAAAAATTACTAAAAAAAACATTTCTTGAGGCCATTCATGCAAAAGTGTCCAAAATATTGGTTGCTGCTGTAGTTGGAGACCTTAATACATTTCCTATTCCTTTTGGCTATTTATATAGCTTTTATTAAAAAAGATCTATGAACTTTTTCGGCAGGTCTGTTATAGCGATCATTGAAAATGTTTGTCATTGGCAAAAATTATCCTAATTGAAATCAGACCGGACAATTTTTGTCTGATAGAAGTTCTATAAAATTGCGACGCAAATTAGTGGAACCACTCCATTTACTTTTGACAAAATATAATCAGCTGTTCAGATAAATAAGTTTCTACCAGGAATATATACAAATAAATTTTTAATTTTGCAATTAAACTTTTTTATCTAAAGATCTTTGAGGTATTTCTAATCGACCATTATATAATTTGCATTCTTAGTCTAAGAGAACCACGGAAAATATCCATTCACTGACAGCTATAACTGATCCTTTACTAACAATTTCTTTGCTGAAAGTTCAGAATTTAAAACTATGTACATTGATATAACTTTGGACTAGTAATAAGAAAAACTAGAAGAAAAGGAAAAAATACGTTGTGAACACTGTAATGACAGTTAATAAAGATCTTTTCTATACTGATATTTAAGGAAGTTATGCATTTGGAACTTAAACAAGAGCCCTATGTTATTTAAATTATTTTCAAAGCATATTAGACTCAGCGGCCTTGCAGATCAGTAAACAAATTGGGGCGTATTCATAGGGAATTACTAAAGTCGTGATTTCTTGATCTATAGGCTTGTTGGTTAAATAAACACAGCTCTTATTCATAATCAATTGTCTAGCTGTGTTTAGTAAAATCCCAGGTTAGGGTTGTATTCTACTACAATTATACTTCAAATGACATTTCAAAGCAAAAAATACTGCTATATTGTTATTTTGTGCTGTCATCTCTCAAATTGGATGTATAAAAATAATAATAATACAAAATAAATGTGACTTTTTCTTTATCCAAACGATATCATTATTAGAAATCCTTGTCGCTTAATTCAAATGGATTGAACCGTGTTTTGTATATTTTTCATTTTCTTGGTTGCATATTTTGCAGATCACAAAATAACACAAACTCCTCTAAGATATTCATATCTTCTCCATTTCTTCTTCAATTGCGAAATCAATCGACATTTTTCTTGACAGCAAGTTTACGTAAAATTTATTTGATATTATTTACTTTTTCAGCTTTTTAATTTAGAAACAAAAATCACATATGACATTTGTCTGTGATAATAACTACTTAAACACAACAATTCCTATGTTTATAGTTTAACCACAGGTTTAGCCCTAAGCTTTGGTTTAGATTTATTTATAAATAGCCTAAACTCTGGATAAGCTTAATAACAACTTAGCAAGAGTTTAGCAAACATCTATGAATATACCCAATTGTATTTAACTCAAACGAACAAAGTTAGGCTAAGCCTTTTATGAACAAATAATTTTAAAAAGAGTTGTTAAATTTCATATTTAAAGTACGCATCTAACATTAAGTTTACATTTTCCTCTACAAACTTCAACTCGAACCTGAGTAAAATTTTGACAGTTTTGAACTTTGCAATTTACCATTGTGTTAAATGCTTTGTTAAATTTAAGCTTTTCTAAGTTTTGGAAAGATCTATTTAGAAATAATTTCTTAAATTAAGGGTCTTCATTCGTAAAATAAGTAAATTTATTCTTAATCCAGAAACTTTGGTATCAATTTCCGTTTCTTATAGCTGGTGGAAAGACTTTGAAAACAGAAAAAGCAAAAACAGATGCTTTCAAGGGTTTAGGAATTTCAGAACGTAACTTAGAAAGGAGACAGAAGCTAGAAAGTTGTAAGCAATCATATTATCATATAAAAATAACAACATGATGAGAAAAGTGGTTAATTCTATACGACTTGTCCCAAATTCCACTCATCCAGTAACTTAATTAGGGGCCAAAAGCTGAAAAGGCTAATAAAAAAGATACTATCCAGGGAAGAAAACTAGAAAAACAAAACTATTTTAATGCAAGTATACAAGGAGTAACTGATAAATTTTGCAAGGGAACATGTTACTTGGAGCAACGAAAAGAAACGCGTTGTCTTTTCGGGTGAACAAAAGTTTAACCTTGTCGGTTACAATTTGTATTTCTATGATCTGAGAAAGGATGAGCTTATTTTGGAAAGACATCATAACCGTTTATAAGTATGTTGAAGCTATATATGTAGATAATGAGTAATTGCGAAGGCCCAGACAAAAAGACGCAGGACACAATTTATATTTTGATTAATTAACAAAGTCTTTATTTAATATTTAGGTTGGTACAACATATATAGTCTCTGTACTTTTTGTTTTAATTTACTCTATAATTTTCTTTTATAATTTTATAACATTTGCAGAATGAAACTTACTCGGACTAGAGACGAGACAAGACAGTTAAAATAATTTTTAAAATGAAATAAGATACAAAACATGAAAGAGACAAACATAGAATTTCAACTTTACAAAAAGAATGAACAATGTTGCCAAATAGAAATGATTTATCTCAAAAATAAGGTTTAATGGTTTGGGGCGCTTTACAACCTACTATGGTGTTTTAGTTTTTGTTCACAATAATAACTTTACTTACTTAAGGTGACGCTACAGTCTTGTGTGAACTAGGGCCTCACCCAACAAACTTCTCCATTAAGCTCGGTCCCTCGCTATAGATATGTCTCCAGTTTTGCGCTTCAAGTTGGGTGAGTTCTCTTTCCACTTGTCCGCGCCACCTGATGCGCGGTCTTCCTCTACTGCGCTGTCCTGTGGGTGTGGATTCGAAAACTTTCCGGGCCGGAGCATTGGTTTCCATGCGCTCTACGTGAACTAGCCATCTTAGTCGTTGGACTTTTACCCTTCTGGCTAAGTCTACGTCGCTGTACAGCCCGTACAGCTCGTCGTTCCATCTTCTCCTGCACTCCCCTTCGATGCATACGGGACCGTAGATCACACGAAGAATTAATTAAATAACGGCGCGGCGGTTAGCAAGAGTTATTCTTCGTTTGATCTCAGTGCTGATGTTGTTTTCTGCGTTTACAGTGGAGCCTAGGTAGACGAAGTCCTTGACTACCTCAAAGCTACGTCTGTCGATGGTGACGTTTTGAACAAGAATATTTGATCGACTGTGGACTTTCCTGGTCTAAAACCACACTGATAAGGACCTATCAGGTTGTTGACGAGGGGCTTTAGACGTTCACACATTAGGCACATAATAATAAACAAGAACTATAAAAACAAAAAACATTTTTGGACCACTGCCTTGGATTTACCATGTGGAACTTTTGCCATAGCCCCTATATTCACCGCACTTTAACACAATTCAAAACGTTTGGCTGTAGCTTTCTAGTAATGTTTATGAAACTGTCAGTCAATTTGAAGACAAGGACACCTTAATCGAACCTTTTCGTGATTCTTCGTTCCAATTTTTTTGTGATTATTTAAAAAAAAAAAAACAATGTTTCTAATACAAACACTTTTATGGATGTTTTATCTGAAAATGGCGTGCATAGTCATTATTACTAATTTTAAAAAAAAGCGGAAACCGATTCCAACATTTCTGGACACATTCTAGTGGTTGGCAGCATACTAGAGACTTTTTGTTTGAAACTTACTGTCGATTCAGATGAATCTCAACACCTTTTGAGGATTCATAGCTTTCAAATAAATAAACAAATTAAGTAGTGCAGCAGTCTACTGAAAACTAGGGCCTGGTAACTTACAACTTTCAAACATTCCTGTGTGCAAGTAAAGTTGTCAGGAATGGAGGGGACATACAGTTTTAAGCCGAATCCGAACGAGCTTTTTTTAGCTATAGACGTTTTATTGAACCCTTCCATAAGTAATACTACGCATCTACTTGTTATTCAATAAACGAAATACTATTTTTCATCTCATAAATTAAATAATTATTTATCAATTGAATTAATCTCCCCCCGCCCCTCCTCGTAGCCATATAAAACTTTCAGTTAGTCATATTGAAAGCAAAAATATGGTCTTGCAAGTTGCATAACCAAAACCTCGCGCACCTTCAATAATCACCACATCCAAATGCAATAACCGCTAATCATATTATCACGACGACGCGAAGACTTGTTAAAATTTAAACTTCAGTGTGTGATATTTTATTTTAAAGATAATATTATTTATTTTTTAATTTACTTTTTTCGCTGTCCATAAACATACTCCATACATTCGTTCCATGCAAACACCACAAATCACATGATTTTAAAATTTAAATTAACAAAAATCCGACAGGAAAAAAATGAAGCTTACAGGAGAAGCAAGTTCCAGACGAGAGTAGGTTTGGTTAATTAGTCAAGTCAAAGTCGTTATGCCCTGAATTCGATAAAACAAAACTTGTCCAGTTGTTTGTTGCTTCATTCGGTTGAAGGTTTCCTTTGGAAGAAGAAGAAAATCATGATCAAATTAGGTCACATCATTATCATCATCATCAGTGCTCTGTGCAGTGATATCTAATCAGTGAACGATCACTGATTATTTTATGTTACTTACTTTGCAAATAGTTCCGCAACCGGTCTGGGAAGTGCAACCGTAGCTGGGTGCTGCTGCTGCTGGTGTTGGTCGACCGCTGCCGGCTCTGCCTTGTTACCCTCATCTTCCTGATTGATTTTCTCTTTTGGCACCTTGGCGGTTGATGTTGAAATTGGCGATGGTGAAGCTGATGATGAGGGTTCCTCTTTGGGTTTGGTTTCAGCATCTTCGTCGTTGTGATGGTATTTACGTGTCAATGGCACTGGAATATCACGCTTCTCATTAGCGTGGTCTTGAGAAGGAGCCGCTGTGGTTGACGTTGTCGAAGTTGATGTAGACGAAGATGATGAACCACTTAAATGAGGCTTGGTTGTTGTTGGCTTAAATAGATGCTCATTGTGTTGATGGATGTGCGGGGCATACGGTATCCTAGGGTGTGCTGATGTAGATGAAGTGCCTACTCCAGATGTGGTTCCTACACTTGGGTGTGTAGTGCTTGGAACGGGAGTGGTTGATAGCTTAGCGGCTGCTAGTGGAGTAGCAAGTGGTCGGGAAGACTTCTTTTCCTTCTTTTTTTCTTCACTGCTGTCCTCATCGCTCTCTGAAGAATCTTTGTCTTCTCGCTTTGCACGCAGGAGTGGTCCACTGATAGGGACAACATATGGGCCTGGTAACTTTGTAGGATTTGACGGAGTTGAAGGCTGAATTTTGGGGTCTGTTATAAGGGTTATCTTTTCCTCTGGCTTTGGATCACTGGGAATATCCGGATTAATAGGACTTGGTCGAATAAGATCCCCTGGCTTAAGATTTGAAGGTTCATTTGATTTTTCCAAAGGAGCAGCTAGACAGCATGTCGCCAATGCGAAGACTATTATCTACAAAAGATTTAAAGAAAAAAGCTTTTATAACAGACCGTCGTGACGGAAAAGTGCAGACGACTTGCAACTTACCAATTTCTGCATCTTTTTTATCTTCACACGATTCAATATCAAAACTTTGTCTGAATCCGTGTGCTTGAGTTAATCGGCTTTTTATTGATTTTCAAGCTGATCATCATGTGGTGTAAGCTTAAAGTACTTGCGCAGTAAAAAAAAGCACTTGACCAATCATATTATGGCTTAAATGATATTTCTTTATAGCCATAATAAGATATATATAATATAACTGTTTACTTGTGGCGATTCGGTGTAGCATGGTGTAAATATCGCGTATTGTCATCATAATTTAGATGCTCTCTGCTAATCAATTTGTGAGTCAAGTTTTTTAAATTTAACTCTGAAGAAATAAAAAGATTCAACGTTCATTTAGCATATTGTAAAGATGTGTAATGTAGTAATAATTTGTATTATCAATAATAATATTATTGCTTCTGTGCCACCGTACTGAAACAGCAACAATTAATCATTCAGATGTTCTGTTGTCATATATAAATAAATATTTGTTTGTAAAAAGTTATGAGGAGGCATAAACAGTATGAGCATAATGAAGGTGGACTTGTGATGGCTATTTACACATGATTAATAGATGTGTAATGGACTAAAACTATAATAATAGATTAACGTAGACATTGGATCTACGAAAGTTTCATGAAACTTTCATGCATTTAAATGGAGGCAGGGTGTAACATATGTCAAAACTTTGTTTTCGTTTTAAAATTGGTTCTTAAGGGTGGTTAAACTTTGGGGGCTGATGTTGCGTGTAAACCACGCCTAAACGTCAAGTTCTTTTCTGCATTTCATTTGACATTTCTCATTTTCAACCATTAAATTTGAACAATTAAAAGATGCACAATGGCTGCGATAGGGTATATTGGATTGGTGGATTTTTAGATACATTGTTAAACGTGTTAGATAGCTGTATTGAGATAGCTACTAAAAAAATAAGAACAACTTTCAGCTGTACACAAAAAGCAAAGAAACATTTAAGCTTCGAAGTCAAATTGTTGTAAGATAAAATATTTAATATATAATTCAACTGATTCGTCGGACGATGATGAATTGATAGGTGTGTAACAATTTAATAAATAAGAGGTAACCTAATCTGTAAACTGTGTTAAATTTCCTCTTAGCTCAATTGGAATTCTATACGATTAATAATTTACTTGCGGAATCTACGGTTTTAAACGATTTACGTTTAACAGAAAACTATTCCAACAGAAACGAGGACTATTATGAAGGGACAATACCTTGATATAGTTTGTAAGAATTTCATTTCATAAATTACCTTCTAAAATTCGGAGGCAAATAGCTTCTTCATCGTTTATTATGTACAACACATCCTCAAATACAACTACAAAAAGCTGAAATCAATTTTTAAGTTTCTTGAAATTCAACCATGTGTTGAATAAACTGTTCTGTCAGATAGCTAAATACCCCAGAAATTCTTGGATACCTTTGGATTCCTTTTTTGACATCTCAGCTGTTATTTTACACGTAAAACACTTACAAAAAGGTATCCGGATACACTATCTGCCTGAGATTGAACGCAGCCAGTCGAGCAACGCTTTAAAGTTATTCAACCTTGTTTAAAAAATGGTCGTTTAAATTGTATGCTTGCAATGGGAAACATCGTGCAAAAATTTGAGTGCTCGATATGTAGAAAATATTGCTTCTGCACACGATAATGTGGCTAAAAAGCCGTCTACCTCAGTTCGTCGTCGTGCCCAACAATTGCAACTCTCACGGTCGTCGTTAATGAAAATTATGTTATGAAGTTTGGATCGTACGTGGAATAAGATTTGAATTCGACAGTTCGTTCCAATTAGATTGTAACTCAACGACTTTGGATGAATAAAGTGTACAAATTTGACATTTAAATAAATTCGGAGCCATTTTGATGGTTGCAACTTAACTGAGCCAAAGTTAACGAAATAACTTAACGAGGCATTCAAGTTTCTGAAATTGAATTATCGCCCAAGAAGTTTTAAACTCATTTGTTACACTTTTAAGTGGAGAAATCGTGATCTAAAATTTAATCTTCATTTTTAGTCATTTTTTAAAGCATTTGAAAGATTATTCTTTTATGTTCTGTTATGAGATCTCATCAACTTTTGGTGAAATAAACATTGACATTTTTTAATTATAGTCAATTCCTCTGTAATGTGGAATAAAAATCATCTTTTTTTGTGTCAAATGGAACTTGATTTTGTCATTGCTTTGTCAGTGAAGCATTTCAAATATTCATTTAATTTCTTAGCTTGACGCACTTCAGAAGAAGGAAACTTCAAACCACGATAGTCAGGGTGGCACTTGTATGTGTGTCGGCGCAAATCTTTAAAACAAAACACATTCATTTATTTTGGCCCAATCGTAACGAAAAAAAAGAAAAACTGGAATTTTGAAATTTTTAAATTAAAGATATGTCGAATATCGAATTATTTTACCAAAGGAAACAACTAATTTATTCAAAGCTGACTATATTACGATTGACATTAGTTCAAACGAATTTCCGGTAGACATTAATATTGAAATCACTGTGTTATAACAAGGTGGAGATAGGTTACTATTGTGAACGATTTTTTATATTAAGATGAATGATTTTGACATTTGACAATCAACTTAGGCTCGTTTCACACTACACGGTTTTGACCGTATTTGTCTTTTGTATTTTATTTATTTCAAAAATCGCTTACAAGGTAGGACATGAGACTTATAAAGTGTTGCAAGCCTTTTCATTAATTTCAGAATTTGAATAAAAATTATATAACTAAGTCTTCTATTTACATATTTATATAAAGAAAAGGAAATTTAACATCAATTATTTGCCAAAAAGTTGAAAAGTAAAAATTTAAATCTACTTGTGCTTCTTATTCTTCTCATAGCGATTGACAGAGAGTTCCAAAGGCGTACAATATGTATACAAAATTGACGTTCAGTATTTAGAAAATTGTATAAGGTAATATTAAAGCAAAGGACCTTGTTAAATGAGGGATAATAATCAGTTTGTTGTGTTTTGATGATTTCATGCAGGTAACTCAGAGACCGAAAGCTTATAAAACTGTCTAGGATACAACCAGAAATCCGTACCACAAAAATGGATACATGATCATAACGACGTAAACTATAAATATAGTGGGCAAAATTGTTGTAAGCCACATTCAATTTGCGGGTAGTCACACAGTCTAGTTTACAAAAGATTTCACACAGCACAATTGGTAGTATAAGGGCTTTAGCAAGTAGCAGTTTAGTTTTCATCGGGATGAAATTTCGAGTGACTTGAAGAAGGCGTAACCTTCCATAGACTTTACCAATGGCACTGTTATGGTGGTCATCCCAATTGAGAGTGCGATTGAATACTACTCCTAGGTTTCTAGCAGTGCTAACACATTCAATGGTTTCGTCAAGTTTCAACAGGTTTAAGCCCGATAAATCAAAGTTTTTGCGATAGATGGGGAGGGATGTTGATTTGACAGGGTTAAGGCAGAGATGGTTTTTTTTTACCACTGCGAAATGCGGAGCAGATCCTCATTCATTAAAGCTACGGCATCATTTTCAGCCCCAAAAGATCGACTTATCAGAAGTTGCACATCATCAGCATAAAGATGAATTAAACAATGTTTAGCAATTTGCGGTAACTCATTTATGTAAAGTGAAAAGAGGATTGGTTCAAGGATAGATCTCTGTGGCACTCCACTCAAAACATTGAGGAATGGGGACGAGTATCCATTAGCTACCACGCATTTTTGCCTTCCGCTGAGATACGAAAGTACAAGCTTACAGGACCCTAAAGAAAACCCAAAGTTAATTCGCAACTTTCTACAAAGAATTGAGTGGTTAACAGTATCAAAAGCCTTTGAATAATCTTAACAGTGTTAGCAATGTAACATGATCCCTGTCCATAGCCATAGCCGTATGGCAAAAAACCGGACGGCATACCGGATTAATGGCTAATTACACATTATCTGGTTTTGACCGTACGGTAAACACGATATATGCAGGATTTCTCAGCTTAGTATACTTTTTCACAGGTTAGGTTTGAACTCTGCCGCAAGAATAAAATCGTGTGATGTAAAAACATGTATTTCGTCACGTACTCCACTAAGGTTTTCGTGCCGCGCTGCCGTTCAGCTGTGACCATATAATATAAAAGCGAATATGGTCTTCTTCGCGCCTTTAACAAAATGTCGCCGTACGGTCAAAACCGTGTAGTGTGAAAAGAGCCTTACTCTTTACATGATTTACGTTTCTTTGTCACAAAAACAATTTTTATTTCTCAGTTTCACTTACATATGATGTCTTAATTTTCTTTAACAATGTAAATTATGTTAAAATTATTTAAGAAATAGTTTTCAAGCAAATTATTTGGGAGATCAAACTCATGTTGTTATTTTGAAATGCATTAAGGTAATACACATTTAAGTGATTTGACAGCTACACTGACACTAATTTCAGTTTGGTGATATGACAGTTGTAAGTGCTATAAGTCCCACCGACAAAAAGGAACATTATCTATTTTCAATCGCGTTTCATTGGAAATGAGAAAGATCAATTTTTGAATAAATTATAAACTAACCAATTTTGTATACAAAAAAAAAAAAAAAACAATTTAAACGTGTTAAAAATGTGATTTGGTATCTTCACATTTTTTTTGTTTTCTTTTTTTTTATTAAACTAAAAAACAAGTTAAGAAAAATAAATAAGAAGCAATCTGTATTTCGTGCCCAAAAACACGAACTCTTAAAAACAAATTGCAGTAATCACAAGGTAGATATCTCCTTCAATTCAATAATCACGCGAAGTAAATACTTCAATTTCATAATCAAGTTTTTTGTACTAAGCCGCTGTCCTTCCAATAAGATCTTTCAATGTCAGTTTCTTTGGTTTAATTGTTGTTTTGGAAGTTGATCTTGTTTCCCTGGGCAATTCCGCCAATGCGTTTACTTCTTGAATTCTCAAAAGATCACTTGCATCGATAGTTGAGGTATCACGCTTTTCCGAGATACCACTTGATTCAATTTCAGATAATGGAATGTTTATGACTTCAAATCCAGCGTCTTTTCTTTCGTGATGATCAACCAGTGGCGCCTGAGGAAGCGCCATACACGCTGCTACTAAAGTTGTAATAATGGTCTAAAATATTTGAAAGTTACATTGAAACGCGTTTTATTATAATTTAAATGTGTTTTTAAAGTTTATTACCAATTTATTCATGTTTTCTTTAGGTTTTTAAAATCCAACGACGAAAGAGTATTTGCGTATCAGATTGTGATATGCGATGATAATTTGGTTACAAATGACATTGATCGGACATCCGAAGCTCCTATTTATATCGATCTTGGATATCTGAGCTTAATTTTGAATAGGTATTGTTTTGACACACGCGCGTAGGTGAATTGATTTGCCAATATTATGGTTGTTTGTTTTTATTAAACTAAATATATATACTTTAAAATAAGTGTTGTTGGTTAACTTAGCTATGAATAACATAAATGTATGTATAAATAGCTTTATTGAATTTTTAAAAATCTTAGGCCCAAATTAAGCAAAAACATGTTAACAAGTTAAATATTACGATATTTTATTATAGTGTTTTATGTTCTATTGCAAAAAGACAAAGGTCAAGTGAATCTAAGATTGATGAATTTTATTATGGCAATAACAATAATATTATCTACTGGTTTGTTTTATGGGAAGAAATTATAGGTAAATATATGCGCATATCCATTTTAAATTATTATAATAAAATACTTTCAAGTGTGATATATGATCTCAAATATTAGAACAGCTAATAAAGTTAACTTTTAAAGGATGGTTACTTATTTTAAAGGGATAGCAAATGGTGAGATTATAGAACCTTGAATCTTGGTGAAATAACAACGTATGTGGGTATGGGTAGGTAGGTACATTAACACATGTTTTTTAAATATTGAATCATGCAATGAATGGCTGCGTTCAATCTCAGACAGATAGGGTATACGGATACCTTTTTGTTAGTGTTTTATGTGTAAAAGAACAGCTGATCAAAAACAGCTGAGATGTCAAAATAATTCAAAAGTATCCAGAATTTCTGGGGTATGTAGGTATCTGACAGAAAAGCTGATTCAACACATAGTTGAATTTCAAGAAACTTAAAATTTGATTTCAGCTTTTTGTATTTGTTGGTAAATAAAAAAAATGTTAGTTGAAGTTGTATTTGAGAATGTTCTGTACATAATAGACGATGAAGAAGCTATTTGCCACCGAATTTAATTATGATGTATTTTTTTGAACTTCAAACTTGACTTATTTTGTTCTCATTTTGTAGATGACCAATTTGCTAGGTTTTACCATCAGTCTAGTGTCCAGTAATCTGAAGTTGAAGAATTTCATCCAATATCATAGACAATAACAAGAAAACGTCGACTGGTCGAGGGCGAATGAATTGGCCATACTTTGAGATGATGGCTGAAATTTACTTTCTTGCTTACTCAAGATTCAATAAAAAACAAAAGTTTGTTCTCCAAGTTAAAAGTTCTTTTATTTTGCTGCACTTTGTGCAAGAGCTCCTAATAATTTAAAATCTTTAATAAGCAATTCGTTATAGATATCAAGACTATTTAGTTTGTTCACATTTTATTGGCTATTCTAGTTGATGGTGCCCCTTGAATGGTTTTTAAGGAAGCGGTGTTATATCAAATGGATATATCATAAAACAAAATTTCTTGCCTTGATCCCACCATTAAGCTAAAACTTTATCTACTGTGAACAAACCAACTTAAAATCTTACCGCAAAGCAACTTCTGCTCATTCGGAAATAAGATCGAAGTTCTTTCAAACTATATTTAGGTATTGTAACTTCATAAAAGTTCTCGTTTCTGTTAGGATAGTTTTCTGTTAAACGTAAATCGTTTAAAACCGGAGATTTCGCAAGTAAATTATTAATCGTATGAAATCTCAATACAGTTGTCCAACTCGTTCAACAAGGTACCTTAAAATCCACCTATCCAAGATAACCTATCCAACACGAGATTGAACGCAGCCAATGAATTGATGTTGGATTCAAATTGATCTGTTGACTTTCAAACCTCGGTTCAAGTGTCAAAATTGACAATTAATTTCCTCCGCGACCTACTATAGAAGGATTTTATAATCGGTGTGAACAATTCCTCTAAAAAAAAACATTAGTAAATCTAAAAAATAAAACAAACATACTCACAAGAACAGGATATTTGGACAGATTTGTTTCTTGTTTATTTAACCTTGGACGCTATCGGAGCCAACCGGATTATTTCTTATAAGGTGCAGTTTAAGTGAAAAAGTCAACACCACATTTCCATATTGTAAATTTTCAACAACAAAAAATACTACCCTTAAGTTTGTTTTGAATTGACTGACAAAACTAAACGAATTGGCCCAAGATTTTAAACAACCTAGGGTTTAATAATTTACTACTTCGCAATTTGCTAAATATCAATTTACTAGGGGACTCCAAAAATGTAAAGCTTTCTTTTCGTTTTGTTGGCTAGTAAATTGCTAATTCCCTTATATAAAAAAACGAGCATCCAAACATGTCTAAAAAGTGACAGTTCGTGAAAGTAAACAAAGCAAATACGCTAAAAACGGACCTATTAATTGTAATTCCGAACTGTTCACTGGACCATTCCATAAACTATTCCTATAAGAATAATTGCTAACCTGTGTAAGGAGTGTTTATTGTAGATATAATAATTTTTTTGTAACTTTCTGCAAGTAAAAGACATTAAAATAATATTCCAAGTTTGACATCTGACAAATAAATTAGTTGCATTCAGAGAATGCAGTTGAATATAAATGAAGTCTCTTTTGTTGCCTGAACCTACCGAATTTCAATGCTTTTTTGAAGAGCGTATCGTTCCAGTTTTTTTAATGCCGTAGTTTTTATTAAAAGTGACAGTTGTTCAAATAGCAGAATATTCTATTCTATTTATTTTAAATGGAGAAAAACATACGTTTTTATTTGGCAACTAATATGTTTACAGATAATATGATTTTAGATAAATTTAGAAAACTTTCTTAATAAGTTTTGAAATGCTTGGGACAAATTATTTTCCATAATAAAAAGGTTTTAAAATTTCATATTCTTCGTAGTCTTCTTTTTAGAAAAAGAAACAATTAATATCGGTGTAAATTTACAAACTGATAAACTGTAATGAATTTTAAAATAAGCTAAATTAATATTTTTCACTATTTTTAATTTTAATTCGACGATGAATTTGACGTCGAAACCGATAGCGATTCGAATAGTTTTGCATTTTTTAGGTATTGATAAGATTTTAGTTGAAAAAAGTCGTTTAAGGAAACGATCCCTGATGGTGGTACGGCTAAAGTATTTTTATGAAAGTGGACTTGAAAATCCTTTTGGATTTGACATATAAATTGTAATAATTGATCTTATAAATAATTTTAACTTCGAATTTTAGTCTCTCATTTACAAAATTTATTAAATAAATTCACCACAATAGATAAAGTTAACACATATGACATAATATACATTATTCTTTTAAAATTAATTTTCTTCGCTTATTTTAATGGTCAATTTTAATAAAATACAAATAATTTTCAATTAAGTCAAGATTTAAGGCATTAAAATTGCTGGCAAAGCCAATTCTGCACCTTGATGATTTTAGGTCTTATGTAATGGGTTACTGTTTGTCAGTTTTTTCCCATTTTCCAGTTGGAAAGATTTTGATAAATGGAAGCAAAAAAAAATGTAAAATCGTTCCATATGTCTGTCGTTGTGTTTAAAATGGCAAATAAAAAAGAATGTTTAAATTTAAAAAAGGATGAAACGGTACTTCTTATCAGCTTTGTAGACGAAACAATAAGACGTAATAAAAAAAGTTACCTCGAATAAGAAAAGTGTTTGGTAAAGCTTGAAGTAGTCGGCAAAAGCAAAAGTGATATAACATTAAGAACCAAGTATATGTTTGGTCAGCTCTTTGGTTCGAAGGTGTAATTGGACCTTACTTCTTCGAAAACGACGATGGAACGTGAAAGACCGTGTTTATTCAAACTTGACACTCAAAAACCAACATTTGTCAAGTTATGGCTGAGATACCGCCCAATGTGTGTAAAAAATGGTCGAAAACTACATCAAAAGAATCGATTGCGTGTTGGTCATTTGAATGGTGTAATGTTTCACACATAATGTCATTATTTAAACTTTATAATAAAAGAGAAATGTCATGAAAAAAATATATTTTATAAGTGTCTTATTTGTTAATTTTTGAAACCGTAAAATGGAAAACCCGTTATACATGATCAGGTTGATGATATAATTTTTCCCTTTTTTGAATTGTTAATGATTTTTAAATTGCGTTTTAGAGAATATAAAACGTAGCTCACGGCTTCTTTATTTAAGCGAAAACGCGCTCGAAAGCTCGTGGAAGCTCCATGACGTCTTCTTTGTCTTCTAAGCTGTCGAACACAATGGGCCTTACCAATAATCAAAATTAAAGCTGACTTAAATATTTAACTGGGTTTTTAATATTTTACCATACCAATACAAATTTTAATAGTTAGGTTAAGGGCTAACACCCAGTTAAATTTTATTGTTGGGAAACTCAACTATAAACGGACAGTTAAATTAAACTCCATGGTTTGTACTGTCATTTTGACAGTACACGCAACAAATACTTTTCAGGTCATAAGAGTTGAGATTTTTTATGATTGTTGTCTGCTGATTGTTCGTGGCAATATTTTATGAATGGAGCCGACCAATTTAAATCAATTTAATCAATCTCGGAGGGTGACCGGTGGTGAAAAACTCCTGAGGAACCTTCTGAGATCGATTATGAAATTGTTGAAATGTCTACTCTGGATGTTGTTGAAGATGCCGCAGAGTTTGATTGTGATGCAAATGGCTTGATGATCTAAAATTGTTTTTAAAAATATTTTTTTTCCAGAGAAAACAAAAATAAAAACGAAAAACAGCCCTCCTCCTCCACCTAAAACTTCTTCCAAGATATTTATGTCTTCTATTATTGAATCGTCCGAATCCATTTCGAAATTTAATTTTAAGCAAATATTTTTGTTTGCGCCTTACCAATAATCAAATTTAGTGACGACTTAAATATTTAAGTGGATTTTAAATAATGAACCATACTATCAATCCATAATCAATTTAATAGTCAGCTTAACGCCAAACGTCACATTAAATTTTAGAGCAGACAAACGCGTGTTTAACTTCGTGATTAAGTGTAAACGTCATGTTTGTGGTGTCATTCTGACAGTTGGTAGCAAAAGAAATGTTTCGTATGTTTCTTTTATCTGTTGCAAATTTATTTTTGGCCGTGAACGTAAGCTCATAAAAATTAACAAAACTAAAAAAGGTAATTAAAATAAACAAATAGATTAATTTCTTTTTATTTAAATATATACATATGTAAGTAACATTTCAATTTATTTCAGAGCAAATTGTTATTCCAATGGCAACAAAGCGAAGTCGGTTCGTTAACTGGACACCAGCAATGAAGGAGTTGCTGGTTGAAGCAGTGAAGCCGTTTTCTATGACAGTGGAGAGTAAACTCAACGATTGAAAAACGCTCAATGCTAATTTGAAGCTTGGCAGAGCATTCAGAAAATGTTCAATGTCAATGGCTATTGCTTTACAGCCAAACAAATAAGAGAGCAAAGGAATCGGCTAAAAACTCAAGCCAGGAGCAAAATAAGTGCGTTCAGTCACTCTCAGAAGGAAACTGGTGGGGGTGTAGGAGAGAAAGCTCGTATTGGTTAATTTAAAAATCCAAAACATGGAGCAAAACAATTTTTAGAGTTGATAGTATTTTTTTAAGCCAATGATTGCCAATGACTGAAGAGTAATTTAATTTTTTTGTGATTGTTTACTTTTTTGTTTTTTGTTAAACGTTTATAACTCCTAAAGCCTAGTACGCTGCTGATGCAAAACGAAATTTCCCATACAAAAATGACATGACGAAATCATAAACGAAAAATTTGGCTGTGCTTTTCGTTTTTTAGTTCGCTGCTGAACGACGAAATGTGTCATTTTAGAGGATAGCTGTGCTAGATTTCTTAGTACAATTCTCCACTGTTTTCGTTCTCAATTTAATTACCCGGCATATTAATTGCTAGCAAAATTTTGACGTTAAATTTTTTTATTGAAAAAAAAAATTGTTTACTCGTGATCGTGACTTTTTTTGTTTTGATTTTGATATAGTCAAAAAAGTTATTTTAAAAAATGTTCATATAAAAACCATTTTTTGAAAATGTTCAAAAATGGTATCCTGATTTTGTTAGGAAACATAAATTAGAACTCAGAACCGTTTGATCCATCCCAATGAAGCGTGTAGTTTGCGAAATGCATGATGGTTTGTCTTGTAATTCCATTGATTTTTTTAAAATTTGTAGAAATTTAATAAAAAAATGTCCATATACTTATAGATAAGCAGAAGTAGACAATAAACTTTTTGTTTAATTTGTAGAGCCTTAAAGCTCCGCAAAATTTTAATTAATAAAAAACTTTTTGTCATGATTAAATACAATTTCAAATTTAAGACAAAATTGGAAGATGATGACGATGACGAAACTTGGAAACTTTTTTGACTTCATTCATTAAACAAAAGATGCTTTGTTTTGCAATGGGATCGACCCGGAAGGTGAAATGAAATAATTTTTGAGCTTATCCCGTACATGCTTTCCAATATTACTTTGTCTTCCAGTGCTAGGTTGTATAGACGAGACGAGTAATGAATTGCATCAGGTGAAATTCTTTTTCTCCATTCACCTAAACCCAGTTTCGTCGTAATAATCGGTCATTTTGGAAGGGCAGTATGTTGGTTAATAAGTAATTGTGGAGAAAGCAACAGGCACTTATTATCTTTTGCGCTCTATCTGGGTTGCAAAACATTGTTCTGGATAAACACAGCCACTTCCAGCTCAAAATACCAAATGAGTTTTCAACGCAGCGCCTTGCTCTGCTAATTCTGTAATTGGCTATCTGTTCTTCGTTTGTAAGCTTCTTCGTTCTTCAAACTTCTCTAATAGAGTTATTTCATCTTCTGGTCTTGTGTTTCGCACACAGCTTTAGTTCAACCAATCAGAATAGTTCTCGAAATATATTTGGTGGCATATGAAAATTTTCCTTAAACACTTTATCATTTGCTTCCATGTCATTGAACTATAAATTATATTAGATTCTTATTTTAAAGTTATTTGCAAAAATTATAAAAACTTACACTGCACAGTGGTTCCAGTTGTATGGAGAGGCGGTCATAGATTGATAGAATCTGAACCACTGCACCGATTTCAATGAAATTTTCAGGGTCGGTAAACTATTGCATAAGAAATCATCAGGCAAAATATCCGCCCACTAACACGCCCACTTTTTCAAATCTTCAAATAATAAAAATTCGTGTAGGTAGGAAAATCACATTATTTTTTTATAAACGTTGGGGTATAACTCATCTGTTTAAATTGCTTCAAATGAAAAAAAAAAACATAAATATATAACGGTAGAATCTACAGAAGAGTGATATACCATTTTTGAAAACCTAAAATTTGTCTTTTTATATTGTTTTCAAATCAATGTTTTTTTATCAAAAGTTTTTGAAAAAAAAATATTTCCATTCTAATTTTCTCTTTCTTGTTTTTGACCGAGTTACTTGCTTCCAATATATTTTAAACCGCTTGCACAGTAAAAAAATCCGGTTTTGCAAGTGATCAATTTGAATGTTTTCAGCGTCCGGTAAGGACAACGTCAAGGCCTCATACACCTTACGATTCATCTCAGCCTCATTTTTAATAATTTTCAAAGACAGCCACATATCCAGAACCGCCAGTTTAAAAGAACACTTCAGACAAGCACCTTTCAAACAAAAAAAAATATGAAATATGCTGCAGTTAGAAGGAGAATGCAGAGTCAATCGCAGCACATCGCAGCTAGACGCAGCTAGATGTTGTTGTTTTTGGAACACATATATATACGAATATTTTGATATATGATTCATGCATGACTTATCATGACTTTGTTATTAAAAGTCTCGTTGAATTGGAGAAAAAGACACAAAAAACAAATTTTGGGCTTTCTTTGTGGGAATTTGCTCCTGGTTATGAAGTAATCAAAATAATAAAACATACTTTATAAACATAGCACATACCTTCAGTTTGAATATCCATTACTAACAAATATAAAAAAAAAACTATTCTTAACAATATAGGACTTTAAAGCTTATTGCAAAAAGAGCACTTGCTATGACAACGATATTTGTCTAGTATGTCCCACTTCGGAAGCACAGAATGAAAAGTTCTGTTTGTGGATTTGATTTTTTTTTGTGTAATCAGGTGGCATGGCTATTTGTAAATACTATAGGGAAATATGAGTCAATAATAACAACATCAAACTTTTACCCTATGACCTACTACGGTCCCACTGTGCACTGTAGCAAAACGACATAGAAGTTTTTACTTTCTTTTCGTTATCATCGATAAAAACACAAATGCAGAGGTGATTATTGTTGTTAACATTCAATCGTCTTCGTTTTCATTTTTATTTTGAAAATTAATTTTAATAATTCAATAGATTCGAACTAAAACAAAACTTTTTCACTTCTGTTTACAGAAGCAATTGTTTTTGACAGCTGACAGAAGTCTCCACAAATATTTTTCCGCTGTGGTTTTTGTTTTCATTTTGCTTTGCACTTGGAGACCGCCGAAAAAATTTGTTTCACTTAAGCTGCGTACTAGGCTTAGAGCAAAATTTAAAAGGGTGAATTAATATTTTTATTTTCTTTCTAATAGAAGGCTAGTTAGTAAAAGGCGCGTTTATTTTGGTTATTAGTATACATCATAGAGGAAATATATTATCTAGAGTCCCGACTTAATGGGTTTGCTCTCTTTCGGCCTGCAAGCTAAAATGAGAAGATTTTGTCCATAAGGATAAGCGAGTGTTCGTTGTCCCGTGCATTTCTTATGGGACCAAGCCAAAAAAAACTATGAGGTGAACTCAGCCGTTGAAAAAAGAGATCCGTTGATTTCAAAAATTTAAAAATTAATGCAATATTTTAAGAAAAATTAATTTTGCAACTTCTTTTTAGTGAATACTGTGCTAAAAATAATATTTGACTGCTTTTGGCAAGCAAATTCTTTGATTTTTATGAAAAGTTTCGCTAAAAACAGAAAAAACCATGCCGAAAGTGTAGGCGCACCCTAGAACTGCAATGCGAACGTGGCCCAATTTGAGTTGTACCCAGTTTTGACAAATCAACTGGGTACAACTCAAACTCAACGAAGTAAGTATTTTGACAACGAAAATTAAAAGGAAAACAAAATAAAATTTCTGCGATTTAAATTTTATATAAATCAAAACAAAAGTCAAAATTAATAAAAACAAAGTTGTTAATAGTACTCCTGATTAACTGTTCTATCTATATTATATAAATAATTTCATACAAAATGATCCAGAGGCAACTATTTCATCGATCTAAAAAGTGCCTTCATCAAATCCGGAGAAGTGTTTCCCAACGTAACTTATTGGCTCTAGCTGATAGAGGATTCTTTCAGGATCTCTTTCCAGACACCGCTGGGTAAGTTGTTTATTGTTTTGTATGTTTATAAAAACTATAAGAAATCTTAATGAATTATATTCTGTTCTTCTAAAACGGTAGTCCGGAAATAACAAAACTACATATTTCCTCTACGCAAATTAACTCGCTGTTAAAATTTAACTCAACGATACCTAAACGTGTGTTTATCGATTTATTATTGGTAAGGCCCAATATCCATTTTAATGAAAAGTTTTCAGTACTTCATTCTGTTAACTATCAGTTATCTCCTTTATTTGGTACTTCACATAATTATTTGACACATTAACTTCTAGTTAAACCAATCAATTTATTGTGGAACGTTATTATTATCTTATTATTATATTATTATTTGATTATCTTACAAATAACTTAAATGTGACTTTACTTTTACTTAGTGAAACAGACCCTTAATATAGCATTTTTCTTAATATTCTATTACATTAATAATACTAGGTGAATGTCTCAACTCATAATCAACCAATGTCGCCAGTAGATGTCACCCTACAATTTCACCACACTAATGTCAAATCAACCATTTTGTTTTCGCGCAGTTGTTTCGAATTTCACGCACTTCCATTTTATTTTTTCCTACCACGCCACCACCACACCACATTTCAATCGAACATCAAACCTTATCCGTCCGGCCGTCCCGTTCCCGTGCCGATTATCCGACCCACGACGAAACGAACCTACCAAACAAACAAGTTTAACTAGTGGATCCGCATCTGAAAGAGCTGAAAATTTTATACCACTCAAACGAATGTGAGACGGGACTGTGTGGTGACCAACGTCGGTGTACCAACAAAACGCTACGCGAATACCGTGTTGTGATTGAAGAAGTGAAGTGTAGTTGAAGAAAGAAAGAAAAAAATATCAAAAAATGGCCAGCGTTCACGAACAAACGCAATAAATAAAATTACACACTAAATTCAAACTTCATAAAGTTCCCTTCGTTTTATTTTATATTAATTTTATCATAATTTTCATTTTATTCTTCAATTTTTCGATTTTGATTTAAATAAGAAAATAAGTTCCCATTTAATTTGGAATGTGTGGTGAAATCAATTAGAAATTTATATTTCTCTTTATAATTTTGTGATCGAAAGAAGAAATAAAAATAAAAAAGAAAGAAGTGAAAAATCTGTAGACGTGCTTTTTTTTTAAATTCGATTTTCCCCCAAAAAGCAAAGCAGTGATTTTCATCTAAATTACAAAAAGGTTTTGTAACTTAAAGTGCTCGTAAGTGTGCATATTTATTATTTAAATAAAGAAAAATAATTTCCCTATAAAAATATAAATAAATTAATGGTGAAAAAAAAAATACAAATTAAAACGAGGAATCTCTTCTTTGTACAATCGTCGTGGTTTCGTGAGTCGTCCTAGGGAGGGGAAATGTGAAAAATATCCACCACCAGCCGTCATTAACCACCACTCTGTCAAGATTTGTATCCATATACGATTCCCCTTCTTTGTTTGTGCCCATCTCTTTTAGGGTGTGTGTAGAATACCTTGTTTAGAAAACATTAGGGAATACAGGGGGGGAAGGTGTTGAAGATTCAACATTTTTTTTTCGGGAGCGGTCGCATTTTTCCCGGGCGGACGACCATCATCCACCTCATCCACCATCATCGTCGTTTTTTCTCCTTCTTCTTCCTTTCTGTTTGTTCGTCTCGTTGTCGTTGTCGCTGTCGCTGACGTTCTCGCTTCGCTACCGTTGTCGTCTTTTCTGGCAGCTGTCACTCTAATTCGAAATTTAACAACAAAAAATAAAAAAAAACGTGTGTGATGTGGTAGTGGTTTAAATTTCACAGTGTAACTATTGCATAAAAAATCAAGTGAAATTTAATTAAAGCAACAAACGACAAAAAGTACTAAATACGAAAAAATAAACCTACGTTTTTGAACGTTTATTTTCGCTCAATGACAAAACGAACGAACATACGGTAGAAAAATAAATAATAATAATCCAACCAAATAGAAAAGAAATCCAAGAAAACAACAACGAAAAACAGCAAATAAGCAAAAGCAACAGCAAAGCAATATGGTGGTGTTCTTTTTGGTTTTGTTTGTAGAGTATTGCTTGCTGATTTTCTTCTAGCTTCTTCTATTCTAGGTGAGTTGAGTTGGTTGCCCAGAAATGACCTGGCTTTAGCTGGCTGGTTGACATCTTTTTCAAGAGAAACCCAAGCCGGCTTTTGTTTTTTTGGCATCTTCGTCGTGGTCGTCCGTCATCCGTTTGTTGTTGTAACTAACCAACAAAACAAAGAAGAAATATCTTCCCAGGGTCGTCGTCGTTGGTCGGTTGTTCGGTTGGTTGGATGATTGTCGATGTGGCTTGCCAATTGGTGAACAAAATAAAAAAGTTTCCATATGGAAGCACACCTGTTACCTAATTACAGGCTGTTTTCTCCCCCGATTAGTCTTTATTATTGGCCTGACCATGGCCAAGCCTATTCCTGCTCCTAAATTTAAGAATAAATGCCCACCGGCACGACGACGACGACGACAACGATCACGTTGCTGGATTCATTGAGATAATTTTCGTGAAAGTTTATGCATGCCCGCCACGCATACAGAATTTATTTTTATGGCTTTCTGGTTTTTGGCATAGGTTCTTTCGGCCTCTAGTCCCCAGTCTTTTGGCAAAACCAACAAAAAAAGAAACAATAAGGTGCCCTGGAATTGAAGGTAACCCCATAACAATAAGTTACTTCAATTGTTGGCCATCGAAAGACGAAGGAGGAGTATGGTAAGGAGGTTCTTACCTCTTTCTTTTTTTGCTTGCACAATAATTCTGTTTTGTGGGAAAGGCAGCTTTGCGCCCACCAATTCTTGAGTATTCTTTTCTTGTTTTTGGCTTTCAATTCTTTTCTTCTATTAAGAAAAGGTGTTGCCAGAGTTTGAATGTAGGTTTGGTTGATCTATGATGAAACGAAGGCATAGATATTGTATAGTGTACCTACGTGGAGGTGAAGTCATGTTTGTTGTCTTCTTCCATATGGTTGGACAGAAAATAGTTTAACCATTAATATGGTTGAGTTTTGGAATGAGGTAGGTCCTTTCCGTATGGATTCTTCTGTAACTAAACTATTCTTGAATGTAACTTTGAAGTAAATCACTTTTATGGAGGTATTTTCCTTCCAATATGTTCTCTCTTTAGTTCAGTTCAGTTAAATAAAAGTTCATTTTGTGGCTTCACTTCTTCTGTGTGTGTAGGAAAAGTTTTGGGTGATAATTTCTAACTAAAATAATATAGTAACCATGTAGGAAGGTACTTCCTATGTGTTATGTATTACATATTCCATAACGAAGGTATGTTCTCTTCTTTTCGAAAATTTATAGTGAACCATTTGATTTGTATATAAAATTCCATGAAACAGCCTTGAGGACAGGAGAGAAGGTGCTTTGCTACCTTCACAGCAAATATCTCTCGAAACAGATTGACGTAATTTGATAGTTTTGTGTCAAGACTTAGTAAGGTATGGATTGGGGTTTTTTCTGTGATAAAAAGAGTAAAGTTTCACAAACAAGTTTCTCATTAGTGAATAGTTGAGTTGATATTCTTTATGAATAAAATACCTATGTGTGTTTTTGTGAATTTTCTTTTTGATCTGCAAAAAAAAGGTTTCACATTGAAATTGTAAAATATATTCCTATGAAGATAGGGCTATATATGTAAACTAACAACAGAAGGTAAGGAAACTACCATAAGGTTGGTGTGAGTATACGGCAACAGTTCATTCCTAAATTACTGCACAGTAACACAGATAGTGGTATTAAAATTTGCTGGAAGAAACTTCTATAAATAGGTCTTTCCTTGTAACTACAGTTTTTGATAGGCATCAGATAGACAAAGGGTGTACAAATAAAAATACATATTATGAAATTGAACATTGAAATAGGACATTGCGAAATATATCTATAAGATAAAGCAAAACTAAAATTCTTCTAGAAAGAAAATAGAATATTCCCTATTTTTAACTTTTTCTACTGCCTCCAAAAGATTGCTTGCTGAGTCGTATTAGCTTAATTTAAACCATGTTACAAAATTTATTTTAAAGGGTTCTCCAAGTTGGCCTACACATTAGAGTCTATTGAACTTAATGGCTGAAACACAAACACGCTTTAGCTTCGGCTTCGCCTGACTTTTACGAGCCATAGGAATTTAATGCATGCTATCACAATGAAGCTTCGACCTCACGTTTCATATGACAATCGTAAGGAAATAACGTAATGTTACGTAAAATGACTGCAAACGGAAATTCAAATTAAAAAAGTCAACAAACAAAGTACATTAGTTTCTGGAGGGTTTCCCATTGCTTATTATAAGCGATTTCCAAACTCATATTTTTTTATTTTGAAAAAGAAAATAACAGGTGACAGAAGTGCCATTTTAGAAATGTCATAATGGAAGTGTCATTCAGCCGAAACTAAAGCGTCTTTGTGTTTCAGCCATAATTTTTGTCATTAAAGCGTCTTTATATTCGTCTTATAATTAAAAATTTCTGTTTAATGTAACTCAGTGGTCCCAAGTGCATTTTACTAATCACCTAAGTATAGGGTTCATATATTTGACGTTAGGTAAAATGGTCTACAGTCGAAGAATTGCATTTTAGGTTTTTGATTTCGTTTGAAAGCTTATTTTTGTCTCCTTCTAAACTTAAGTCTAGAACAATTATTTATTTAATTTAGTCTTTAGACACTAAGACAGAAAATTTCATATTTGTTTTGATATTAACGTCTTTAGTTCATTGAGTCTGTGTTGTGAAATAGTAGTGCCTGTTAGTTGAATTTATTCTACTACATATTTCGCGTACTGTGCACCATCAGTCTCCATTATGCATTATTTAATTAACGATCATGTGTGACAACCCTGACTTTGCATTTTCAGGTGCCAAACTTTAACCGTTATTATTTACCGCTTGTTTTATTTTTTGATTTGATTTTCTAAGCGAGCAATAAAATAGTAGCGACAAGCATACAAATTTATAAATATTGAATTTACAACAAAATATTCCATTAATGATACAAAAAGTAGGTTCATATTAATTTTTAAGTTATTTTGTTGTATTAAACAAAAAAATGGACTGTTCATAATTTAGTGGGACAAAAAAAACATTGTAGCGAAGAAAAAAGAACTTTGATTCAAAATCTTATAAAACAAGACAAGCCCAACAAGGAGGTGGAAAAACTCGTCGGCTGATCAGCTCCAATGATACGCAATGCGATCACCTACAAAAAAGAAATGAAAAACGTGGTAAAAAACGGATTCTTTCAGAGGCTACAGTTAGACAGGTCACTAGTTGTGCTAAAAATCGACCAACAATGTCTGCTATAGAAATCCGCGACGGGCTAAACTTAGCCTGTGGTGTTTACATGGTACGAAGACGTCTACGAGAGCATAAATTGAATGATCGCAGCCCCCGCAAGGTGCCACTTTTGTTGAAAATTCATGTGACCCGACGTCTTCAATTTGCCAAAGAACATCTCACTTGGCCCATTGACAAGTGGAGGAATATTTTATGGACTGATGAATCCAAAATTATTTTATATGGAGGTAAAAGCTACCGTCAGTATGTAAGGCGCCCCCTAATACAGAATATGATCCCAGATACACACTCCATTAAGAAGGTGAAACATGGCTGATAGGTTTGGGGCTGCTTTTCCTACAGAGGTGTGAGTCCCATCCATAAAACAAGCACGCTTACGTTGAAATGCTGCAGAATACTATGCTGCCCTTTGCTGAAGATGACATGCCGCTGAAATGGATATTTCAGCAAGATAACGATCCAAAGCATACAAGTAAGTTAGCTAAGGAATGGTTTCGCGACAATGGAATTGAGGTTATGTCTTATCCAGCTGAATCTCCTGACCTCAATCCAATAGAAAACTTTTGGGCATACATCAAGAAAACAGCAAAATAACAACGAACTTTGGGCTGTTGTTCATCACGCATGCCAGACTATACCATTGAAGAGATGTCAAGGCCTTGTAGATTCCATGAAAACCTTGGACCTTGGGCCAACTTTGAACACATTCAGTTTGAACGCCCCTTTTTTGATGAAATCAACATTCTCATCATTTAAAAAATCCAATAGGTCACCTTAATATGAGATGTGTTAAGTACTAAACAAATAGCGCAACAGCTTATATAGACCCAATGTCTATTAACTTAAAACTTTCAATTATACTTGTTTTTGAGTAATGCCAGAAACGAAGGAGGCCTACAATACATTCAGATTCATTTTTCAACTCCTCCAAGAGTTGGTTTTACGCGCTACAAAATCGCGCAAAAAGTACAGCCATCAAGATCCAATAGGATTTCATACCTCTGCTTTAAGGGGTCTCTATCTTTACCAGTAAGCCATAGGATCTCAGGAAAAAATGCCATGCAATTCCCATTGTCCCTCTGAACATTATTAACAAAGTCGAGTTCTCATTCTTATCCAATAAGGGGTTTTATTTTTATATTACAAAACGAGTATATTTCGTCAAGAAATAACAAGGTCCGAAAACATTTCTTGCGAAGTTGCTATTGTTTTGTTGCTTCTGTAGCTCATAGCTCCATCTTGAATCAAATAAACTTAGTCCAATCTCAGGAATAAGAAAATCGTTAATCATAGCTAAGTAGCGGAATACATTCACAGTAATAGGCGCACCAATTTTATTTGCTAATAACTGAGGTCCCATTGCAACAACTCAATCGATAACCCAAAAACCGCACCAAAAAGTGTAATTTTTTCGAGTTCAAAATGTGATAATTCCGCTTTTTAACAGAGCATCCGTGCTGAAAGTTGGTCTCTTCACTGAAATTAATTTTTTCATAAAAATCTGGATCATTTTGATGCATTGTAATGCACCCAAGATAATACCCGTATTTTGTTGGAAAATCTATAAGTAGTGTAGAAGGATTTTACACAAATACCAAAAACAATATCCGTAGTATGAATACTACCGATAAAAGTAAAAGTAGAATCTTACTACGGATAAGTTTTTGACATTTCGAGTCAAATGGATCTTATGTGATCTCGTTCTCAATTGCATTTGTATCTCGATGGCTGTGTTCGTTGAGTAGTTGTGCGTTTGGGATCATGTGTTTTCCATTGGGGAAAAATTCAAGCTGTTACTGTTGATATTATTTAGTTTTGTTAATGAAAATGGACTAACTGGGCTTATTTTGCAAGAAAAGATAATTAATTTTTGCTATGTTTCCACCAAAGGTTTATCTCAGTTTAGATTAATTAAATCTTATAACTGTTTCCACCGCACAAGAAGATTTAAAAATGATTAAGTTTGAAAGCACTTCCTAAATTGCAAATGGTGATTTGATATTTCTTATGAAGTCCAAGTTTGTTGATTCGTGTTAAACAATTAAGAACTGAATAGTTCAGCACCATATGTTTAAAAATATGCCACCTACTCCGTGTGCATTTTTTTTAATTTGCTTAAAACAAAATTATATTTTTTGTACACAAACATGCACCTAAACAGACCTTAATGCATTATCTGTAAAACCGACTCATCCACACAGGTTTTTCTTCACAAATTTTGACTAGACTCCAATCCCCTAACGGAATTGAGTCCAATCAAGCTCATTTCAACTAGATTTATGTATATAAGGAATTGAGACTTCAAGCTCGCTTCAAAACCACATGGAAGTGTAGTAGTCTACGAACAAACCCCTTTCTTGAAGTTTTTAAAATTGCAATTGTTGAAAATTGTCCATTTTATAAGTTTTAGTTAGTTTTTTTTTTCTAAGTTAATTTTGACTTTGGATTTTCACAAAACTTTCTTCTATTTGTATGTTTTTTTTTTTTTTTTAAATATTATTCTGACAGATCTTCTTTTAGTTGTACCAATTTTTAAATACAAAAATCTTTCTACTGCCGATGCGTTTTCTTTGGGAATTTTCTACTATACTATTTATAGAATTCCAAAAAAACAAGGGTAATGACGTTGCTGGTGATCTACCGGCTTGAATTCTTGTCTTCTAGTGAACTTTAAAAGCCTTAGAATCTTCGAAAAATCAAAAAATTATGGCCGGTAAAAACCTTTTTGGTAGGTAGGTACTTTATTTGCAAATTCAAATGCGTTTACAGTACTGCCTTTTTTATATTTGTCGAGCTCAAAAACTTAAAAAATTTTCTATTGATTGACTTGAAATTTGATATGTATGTAACTTTAAAAATACGTTTTCCGTAAGAGGACGTAGGATTACGTAGTTCATTTGTTATTAACAATTATATTATGATTTTGTTGACTGATTTTGCATTTGTTCACTTTAGAAGTAAGCCTTTAAGCTCAAAATCAATGTATAGCAAAAATCCGACCTACTTTTCTAGTGGTTGATACATAAAATCAAAACAATTCTATAACTCATTATGCCTAAGTTAAAAATTACAGGACCTATAAGACCGGCTGGGGACTCTTAGAAAAAGAAGTAATTGCAAAACATTCTACAGCCGACGCGACGTTTTGAAATTATTCGTTTCAAAAAATTATTTTTAGCAGTCAATGATATGTTTGATTAAACCCTTTTTCTGTAATTCCAATATACATTTAGTTTTTCTGAAAAAAAAACAACAAAAGACTTTTTGGCCTTAAGGGTGCCCTTGGGAGACATTTATAGCTATCATTGGTTTTCATCATTGAAAACAGGTATTGGATTCTTTTTTGACAGGTTCTTTATAGCTATCATTTAAAATGTCTGTCATTGAAAAAAGTTTCCCGATTGAAATCCACCGAACAAATTTTACTGACAGAAATCTGTCATTAGAATTGTGTAAATTTGGAACACAATGCGTTTCACTTTTGAATATAAAAGTATCAGCTGTTCAGAAGAATGAATTTCGGTCCGAAAAATAGAAAAATACATTTTTAGAGAAAAACAAATGCGCAATTACACTTTTTTTCCTCAAAAAAAATTATTTGGGTGATTTCCGATCGATCAGTATATAATTTTTATTTCTCATCGAAGGGAAACACCGCCAAAATATCGATTCAAAAATTTGTCCGGATCGATTTCAATGACAGCTATAACTGGCCCCTAAAACCTATATTTTGTTTGCAGCAAAATACGGTGTAAAATGGACTATAGAAAGTCTAATTCTAAAGTTCAATAATGAATTAACAATCCTGGTGCTTGTGCTAAAATTTCAAATTTGTACACCAGTTTCAACATTGCCGATTAAGAAGGTTCTTAACGTAGGCCTTAAAGTTGTTGTATCTCCGAAATTATCACCATTTTTGAAGTGAAGTGAATAACTTGAAATAATGGCGTATTTTTGAAATATCAAAGAATCAAAGTTTTAAAAGTCACAGGAATGTTAAAAATGAAAGATCTTATTGAAAAACCTCTAACTTCTAATCAATAATAAGAGTCCAAACTCCAAGACAAGTAAATGATAATTACAAAACTTTAGACTTCGGATATGAAATTAATCTCTCACTCTGCTCTTTTAGAGTTAAATCTCCTTTGAAAGTCCTTAGACTAATTTTGAATAAGTTATGAATCATACATTTTTGTAACATTCCACAGTTTTTGAATCCCAGTGTTTTAGGTAGACTATTTTACCCACAATTCGAAATTACCAAAACACGCAATCAATTTAACTAAAAAATGTATTTCATCCGCAAGTTTATTGCTCCTTAAATATTAATCTGGTAATTTTTTTTATAGACATGACTTAATTTCACACAAAAACAAATGTTGTTTAATTACCATTCAAAACCACCTATACCTATATTATGTTCTTTATATAGATGTTTTGAAATGTCTCATTAATGGAAAACCATATCATTTCATAACTAAAATGATTATGATCAATTGCAATCATCATCTATCGTCATCGTCACAGTCACCGTCACCAACGTCGTCGTCGTAGCTAAGCTTGTCATTTAGCTTTGAATGAAAATGTTGTTTCCTACACACGTTTTGACAAAATTGAATCGTTCGTTGTTTGTTGTTATTTTAGTTTATAACTATAAATATTGGTTCAACATTAACGTCACATTGCATTTATATATATTTTTATAAAAGTGCTGCACTCTTTCTCTGATGCAGTCACAGTCACAACAATTTTATGCAATCTTTTTTTAGTTCGTTGGTTTGCACACGAATGTTTTATTTCGTGATTTATATGTAACAAGTTTTTGTAATTTTTCATTTGTAACCAAAAAAAACTTTCATCAGATTTCATAATCAAAATAAAAGTGCAATTTTTCATGAGACTTCTTTAATCACATTTTATTTATACTAATAGATATCGAGGTACCAAGTTATCCTTAGATTACTCTTGTTGCTAAACCAGAAGGTAAAAGTAAAGACGTGATGTTGACAAAAATAAAAAAAAATTTATAAATGCTTCGTCTGACGAAATAGCACATTGACAGGATTAAGTGCCTGTCAGTTGATGGTGGGACAGACTTAAATCAATAGGATCAAAGCACTTCATCTAAATCATTTATTGACTTGTTCGACATAATTTTATTTCAAAACGTGTTCCTCTTTCCATTTGATAATTTCATCATATCCCAACTGATCATTTCACAACTAAGTGTTTGACATGACTTAGATTAAGCTCTTGGCTTATATGCCACCAATTAATTGAAAACAAAAATCCTTCTTTGAACCACTTAAAGCGATAAACGATCTCTTGCACCTTTAGCATTTACATAGTTCAAAAATCTGTACTGGTTTTCTCTCGAGGTATGGATATGCCAAAATTTCAGCTTGATTTCTACCAAATAACATGTTCAACATACTTTATTTCTATGATACATTTAATTTTCCAATAGTTGCATATTTCAAATCAGACATGGTTTATATTTCCATCGAGAAAAATCAGAGCATTTCGAAGTAATTGCTAAACATTTCATCATTTCAAATTTGTGTATACCTTTAGCAAAGCAACAGAGTTTCTAGGTATGGTGGCCTCAAGGAGTAGATATAAACTTTATTTTCTATATCGCTGAGGTACCTTGTTTCGCTAATAATACGTTGAATTTGGTCTACATCTGCATCTGATAGTTCAGCAGCTGGAGTATTTCCTTCATAGGAAACATGAGCACAATCTACCTCCCTAAATATAGAAAGGTACATCATCATTATTATCAAAATAATCACAAACAATAAGTAGGTAGGTACCTATTGAGATAAGGTACCAGCTTGCCCGGGAATATCTACCTACCTACCTATTTGTGTAATCAAGTTTTGAGAACATTTCCAAAACCTCTCCTGCTCTACTCTGTGCTGCTCTATGCTATCGACAATCAAATTAAAAAAAAATAAGAATAACATGACACATAATTTTATGCAATAATTTCATTCAGCATTTTGTTCTCTCCCTTTTTCTATTTTTCAAACCCCACCAATTCCCGGCCACCTGACCACCTTCCTTATGAACGCCGCATCACACCGGCGGCGGCAGCGGCGGCGTAGGTATACTTTTATTCATTTATTTCGTTATGTCTGGCAATACTCATACCCTCCAAAGAACTACCTATATAGAGATTTCTCAATCCTCAACTGCGCATGTCCTCGAATGAATCATAACAATACGGCACGAAGGAAGGACTACTCATAGGGATTCCCTATCCTCCATTCACAATTTGTTGTCGGCTTGCTCTGTGGATAAAAAGAAGAAAATATACCGAACAAAAAATATTGAAAGAAAAACATCGACAGTAGGTAGAAGCATAACGGTATAGAGACCTGCGACGCAGTATATTTTTTTCCTTCTACCGCCGCCGTTCGTCGTCGTCGTACTGTGTATATACTTTTATCCTTATAAAGTAAAATTGAAACGTGTATAGAATTGCGGCGCGTCTGCAGCGGTAAGAGACCTCAATCCTCCATATCACACAAGTTGTAGGGTATAGGGTCGTCTGGTCTGGAAAACTGCGTATTTTATTATTGTTCCTTCTTACACTAGTACCTTCGATAAATTCACCTTCAAAGGTGCAGTGAAATCTTCCTTAAGACGACGACGAGTGTACACATTAAAGAGATTCCTTTTCACCGACAAAATAAAAAATAACAACAACAAAATTTATATATTTTAGTTGAAAAGCTTTATAATAAAATAAATTCCTTAAATTCTTCTTTCAGCTCTTTTCTTCCTTCGTTTATCTTCTTTTTTTCTTAATATTTAAATAATTTTGGAATTCAAAAGAATTGTGTGTGTTTTGAGTGATGACTTGAGAAAAAAAAAGTCGATATAAATTCTTTCGGTTTTTGTGCAACAAGAATTAAGTATTTGCAACAAAATACAAATAAAAAGAAGAAGTTTTAAATGTTCAACACAACAACAACAACAAAAGATCTCATATATCCCTATACTTATATTTACAACATAATATATTCGCTAATTAAGTTTTGAGACCACAACAACAACAACGACGAGTGTAAAGTTTTGAAATAAAGACGAAGCCAGGCAGCAAGAGAGAGAGAACTAGAGAGAGAGAGAGAGAAATCAATTAATTTGCTTGGAATTTTCAAACGCAAATGAAAACTTCGCATTTTTTGTCGTCCAACTACGACTTTCCTAGTCGCCCCAATATACAGGGCGATTGCTATCAACAGACAACTAACAACAACAACAACATCAGTAACATCAATTGTCCAGAAATAATAAATAACGAATTCCAAATTGTGTCCACATCCACTTTGTCAACTTATCCAAACGATAGTAGTTGCCATCAACAACAACAATTAGACGAACAGCTATTGCAACAGCAGCATCAAGAACAGAATCTTGGTTCGTCATC
Organism: Eupeodes corollae; assembly: GCF_945859685.1. NCBI lineage: Eukaryota > Metazoa > Arthropoda > Insecta > Diptera > Syrphidae > Eupeodes > Eupeodes corollae. The sequence continues at coordinate 141,270,547 of NC_079148.1, read as the reverse complement.
AGACGCAGGAGTTGTTTCTAGTGTCTATCATCATCAACAACAGCAACAAGAAAATAGTAATTTGAATGAGCAATACATAGCTGAGGTGAATCATCATCAACAAACTCCTCTTTATCATAATCAAATAGAAGAACAACAACAAAAACTGCTGCAGCAGGAGTACTCATCATCAACAACAGAAACAACAACATTAACAGCAACTTCGTCAAGTGCAAGAAGTTCTGCTACCGCTGCCGCCGCCGCTGCTGCAACAAGCCATCATCATCATCATCAGCATCTTGTTAGCTCTGGGCTACAACCACCTCTAGTAGACTCTTTGCCGTCTCCCTTGGCATCGTTGTCATCATCGTCGTTGTCCACGTCTACGTCCACGTCTTCGTCTTCGTCGTCGACGACCCACACTCAAGTTGTCGCTGCTGGTCAAATTAAGGCCAGTAACAGTAATGATAGCGGCTCTGCTGTCACATTGAGCGCAGCTTCTTCATATAACTCCATACCGTCAGCTGTTGCGCCTACTCCCCTTCAACAACAACAACAACAGCTACAGCAACAAGTCGTATCTCATAACGGTAATATTGTGACAGGTAGCAATAATAATAATCAACATCAACAGCGTCCCGGAATAATATTTCTCGACAAGTCTGTTAAGTACGGGAATACTCAGTTGTTGGTGAAGACATCATCCTCGTCATCATCATCTTTAGCATCAACAACATCCGTAACAGCAACAGCAACAGGAGCAAGTGACAAGACAGATATACGTACTTTAACAAATAAATATCAACAGCATCAACAGCAACAGTTACAACTGCTACAACAACAACAGCAACACCAGCTACACAAGGCTAACAAAAGGAAGCGTGATACAGGTGAGTTTTTTTTTTTTAAATATATTTTATTTGTATGAAATATGTCAAATATGCTTAATTATTATTCAGAATTTGTTGAAATTTACTTTGTTTTTGTTTCCTCGGATGAGATAGTACTCGGCTGACTCCTTGAAATCACTCACATCCGGATAAACAGGAAAAAATATAAATCGATGGAATTTTTTAATCAAGAAAATTAAATTTTCATTAAAGTAGAAACGAAAATAACGGTTTGTTGACGGAAATGTAATTTATTATTGCTTTTTTTTTAAATCTGACGGCGCTTTGATGAGATTTCAAGGTAGACAGGAAAATTATACGCTTTTCTAAAGTGATGTTTATATCTGAGTTAGTGAGGACAATCTTATGGAAAAGTACTTACTTTCCATTTATGTAGATAAAACATTATTGCCGAGTAATGTTTATGTTGTAGTTTCTAACTTTTAAAAGAGATAAAGCTTTAGATAAACAGGACTGACTTATGTATTTGTTTTGTCGTGTTTGCGTATTGCCTATTTATGGCGGTAAAGATCAGAATCGATAAGTATTGATTTTATTGGTTTTTGATTTCCACCAATCATATAATTCCGCTAATAGTAAAGATACCTTTCAAAGTTCTTTCAAGTTCTGGCATTACACACTTTTAGGGCCCCGCAGAAGGCAAACTTTTTATAGGCCGATAGTTTAGTCGGGTTGGTCTGAAAGTGCGCACACCGATCCAACTAAACAGTTTGGTTGGTGAACAGGGCACAGACTATCCAAGAGCCGGCCGACTCTTCTCGCACTACCTTTGTTTGTTTTTTCCTCGGCGCTAAGCCGATTCCAATCAAGAACAACTGCTTCGCAAACTTTCTCCCACAGTTTTTTCTTCACATTCGCTTCGGAGTACTCTTAAACTTTTTTTATAAAGCGCAGGTCTTTTCTCGACTTCTTCAACCAACTTTTCGACGGAAATTTCTTTAATCAACAATTGTGATTTGGGCGACGCCATATTCAAAACACACGCACACGACGCCAAATCACAGAGCGAACTGAGCTATCGCCCGACTAAACAATCGGCATGTATGCGCCAATACTGATTAAACAGCCGGCCGATAGTTAAAAGACAGATTAGTTTGAATGTAATCGGGTAGCCCATTAAACTTTTTTATCAGCCGATTCTGAATTGCAGTAGTGTGCGCATATGCATTCCTCTCCTTAATGATTAAGAAGCCGACCAAACCATCGGCCGATAAAAAGTCTAGTCTGCGGGGGCCCTTAACAGGATCAAACTTAGCTGGTTTTCAACGCCTCGCTTAGTTCAGAACTAATCAAGAGAAGAACTTAAATCTTGAAACTGTTACAAACCTAGGGGATGACACACAACTTCCATATTTTAGGTCTGTAGACAAAATAGTTTCAGAGATGCAGCACTTCCAAAATCGCAAACTAGCTGACTGACTGAGCGATAGTCCACTCAGGGGGCGTTGTTCCATCCACTTTTAGAGAATTTATTGTTCTTTTTCTTGTAAAGGCTGTTTTTTTTCAAGACGTGTGGCTTTCAGGATTTAAACAAAATTAATTGTTTTGGCCTAAAAATAAGCTTTATTTTAAAGATAAGGGTCAGTCATTGTTTTTTAAAAAATATTTCGGGTAAGCGACTAGGTCGAAAAATTTCCATCCAACAGGTATAGTTTTTGACCAGTTTTGCCGTATAGGCTCAGTTTAGGCTGAATGTTATGGGCTTATCTGCGTAGACTAGAGGCTTCACATAAATCAGTAAAAATAAAACGGGAGTGTTAATAAAAGAGTGTCCTTCAATAAATTGATCGTATCAAAGCATTATTTTGGTAGTAAATTTTAACGATTTTCGAGCTTTTTTCAGAAGTAAAAAAAATGACAAGTGTCAAGTCAAGTGACAGATACAAAAAACCCGACTTTTAGAAAAATTAAACGGTAGTGTTAATAAAAAAGTATCCTTCAATAAATTGATCGTATCAAAGCATCATTTTGGTAATAAATTTGAACGATTTTTGAGCTTTCTTCAGAAGTAACCAAAATGACAAGTGTCAAGTCAAGTGACAGATACAAAAAAAGTCCGACTCCGAAAAAAGTCTTGCCAGATTGAAAAACGCACGTCTAAAAAACACCCATTTTAATTAGAAAAATTAGAAATAGATGGTGTCAATTTCTAAACAAATACAAAAGTCGAAAATATGGAATTATACACCAAGGAGGCGTGGCATCCACCTACTTTTTTTGTACATATTTGGTATAGTTTATATGAATTTAACAGAGTCGCAGTTATTGATGGTTTTCAAAGCGGGAATACAAAAATCTTTGATTATACCCTCAAGGGGCTTGGTACCCGCCCACTTTTCATATATGCATATGCTATTATTTCCAAAGAACACCTTTGTTTTTTAAAATTGGAGGTTATACAATCATTGGGCTTTGGCAAATCAAAGAATTGTTATCATTCAAGTGGAAGGCATATGTCAAGATGAAATTTTGTAGAGCGGTCATGCATTAAATGAAAAAAATAAAATGTATTGTATTCAAAAAAAAAAAAACACAAGTTGCTTTACTTAATCACATTGAAAACATAAATATTAAAAAAGTCAAGTTCTGCGGTATACAAAAAACCTGAGAAATAAGTCTGCCGCGAAAAATAATGAGTTCTAAAAATACGACAAGTTCTAAATTTACGAGCGTTTAATTTTTTAAAAGGTTATATAGGACCAACCTTTTAATGGTAGTTAATTGCTCTTACAAGTATGCGTTCCAAATTATACTTCTTTTTGACGAAATTGTGCTACCAGAGGCTCCATTTTGCTCGGTTTAAAAATCGTCACCAAATTATTTTCAAGATAAAATTCAATTAGTTTGGCTCTTTCAAAAGCGGTTTGGTCATTTTTAGTTAAAATTTTAGAAGCTTGTTTAAAAGTGGCTTAAAAAAGAAAAGATTTTGTAAAAATATGGAAACTTTTGACCTACTCTGTATAGATATGTATATGCGGAATTGAAATTTCTTCAACCGTTGTTTTTCTATATTTCTAATACCATAGAAGGTATACAATGGAATTATAGTTAATACGATGTATATTTACATACCTGTACTATTAAATTAAACTAAATCCACACCTTTTTTGTATATTTCTCAGAAGATCAAACAAAACTGAAATGGGCTACCTATAAGATAAAATACTGATGTGTTGTTGTTCTTGTAAATTTAATTATCTTAATAATTTTTCATATCCAATTCCAGAAGGTATTGTCACAGAAAAATAAAGTAAAATATGGTAATTATGTCAAACATAATCTTTACCAGTATTCTACATCTACTTTACCTTTTATTCTTTACATTTTTGTATACTCGTACAAGAATTAAAATTCAACATAAAACAAAAAAGACTAAATACCTGAAAACAAAGGAACAAAACACATTTTTGAGATTAACGTCAGAAATGTTTTTCTTTTTTTTTTTGCAACAACCTTAATTTATTCTTGTCATGTTAATTTTAAGGGTATCAAGTTTTTTTCTGTTTTTTTTTGAACAAAAAGATGAACATGGAAATGATGTTGAAAATCATTGTGAAATTGAGATGAATTTTTGTTTTTCAAATTTAAAACATCTCAACCCTTAGCCCCAAACCTATAGTTAGGAAGATCATATACAAATTAGATATACTATAGTACCTGCCACCTCATGGTGCAAATATCCAATGATGTGTTGCTTAATGCTTTAAGGATTATGTTTAGGTATCCATACAATGTATTAAGTAGGGTAGGGTATTTGTGTTTAGTAGAAGGGAAAAAAGGATTAATTACAAATTGTTCTTGTTTGGTTTGTGAGAAGTTTTTGATGAGTTTTTGGGTAGCCATAAGAAAATGGATGTTCTCCTAACATTAAAAACAATTATTTCAAGTTTTATATATATTTTTTTTTTGAAAAGTGGTGAAATCTTTTCCTTTGGTCTGAATTTAAATCCGAAGTATTAGAATTTTAATTTATTTCAACTCATCAGGGCCTTAGACCAAGTAACGAAAAATTACAAAAATTCAAAGTGAAATAATTTATTTTTGTATACTTACAAGTTTCTAAATAATTTTCTCACTTCAACAATGAATTTGCAAAACATTTGAAAAATTCTTCGGTTGAACAGAAATAATATTGCAATTTAAGAATTCATTTTAGTATGGAGCTTATATCGCCTAGAACCAAATAAGTGTTTAAATTACTAAAACACAGCGTATCATTTTAATTTTTCGAAGTTTTCCAATCGTTTTGCAATTTAAAATTTTTAATAATTTGTTAACTATTAAAATAATAATTATCTCTTATTATAAATCTGGGAAAACGGGCTATCAGCTATTTTGTTTACCACAAATTGACCTCAAGTTTAGGATTTGTATTCCCAACTTAAGATTTTGTTCTTCTTCACTCAAAGTTTATTGTTTCAGATTTAAATTTTTAACCATTGGAACTTTAAGAAATTGAAATCACTTACTTGAGAGTTCTCTGTCAAATGAATTCTCGGTTTGAAAACAAAATATTTCAATAATAAAATGTTCCGAGAAATGTATTAGTGGAAAAATTATCCATCGACTGCTACTGAATACAAAGATGAGTAAGAAGAATTATTGGTGATTGTAAGTAGGCAATATCAAATGTGTACAGGTTGGGCTTGAGAAATGGAACTGTAACTTTATAGTTCTCATATTGTTTTATGTATTTGGTATGCTAACACCAGTAGACCGTAAGTCGACAGAATGAACATAGGAAACAGTTTCTAAATGGGCTTGCTCATGACGAAGACTTTCATCAATACGTTCCTAAATGTCTGGGTTTTTAGTTATGTTATATTTTGCTTCTTATACAATATAAACATTTTATATAATGTATTGTTATATTAAACTTTTTCAAACCTGGTCAAGTGGGTCGATATTGGATTGTCTGGCAATGTCTTTCCGCTTCTTATCATTAACAAGGCACTCTTTATTATTGTCCCTCATGTATACATCAACTCTACAGTTGGCCAACTTCAGACCTTACGTCAAGTTGAAAAAGTAAAAAAATACAAAGAAGTTTCATTACGCTTGCCCAGAAGCAATTGATAATTTGCTTGATTCTGTAATAGTTCTTGATGAACTGGAACTTGTTAGACTTACTAACGAGCAACGCTTGCAAATCATTGAATTTTATTACCAAAATCAGTGTTCGGTTCGAAATGTGTTTATCGACAAATTTTGTTCAGCGTTGTGGCTTATTTCTGGTTGAATGGCTACGTAAATAAGCAAAATAGAGGCATTTGAAGTGAAGAGCAACCAGAAGCCGTTCAAGAACTGCCCATCCATCCCGAAAAATGCACTGTTTGTACGCTGGTGGAATCATTGGACCGTATTTTTTCAAAGATGCTGTTGGACGCAACGTTACGGTGAATGGCGATCGCTATCGTTCAATGCTAACAAACTTTTTGTTGCCAAAAATGGAAGAACTGAACTTGGTTGACATGTGGTTTCAACAAGATGGCGCTACATGCCACACAGCTCGCGATTCTATGGCCATTTTGAGGGAAAACTTCGGAGAACAATTCATCTCAAGGAATGGACCGGTAAGTTGGCCACCAAGATCATGCGATTTGACGCCTTTAGACTATTTTTTGTGGGGCTACGTCAAGTCTAAAGTCTACACCAATAAGCCAGCAACTATTCCAGCTTTAGAAGACAACATTTCCGAAGAAAATCGGGCTATTCCGGCCGAAGTGCTCGAAAAAGTTACCCAAAATTGGACTTTCCGAATGGACCACCTAAGACGCAGCCGCGGTCAACATTTAAATGAAATTATCTTCAAAAAGTAAATGTCATGGACCAATCTAACGTTTCAAATAAAGAATCGATGAGATTTTGCAAATTTTATGCGTTTTTTTTTTAAAAAGTTCTCAAGCTCTTAAAAAATCACCGTTTATAAGAAAAGTATTTGCTAGAATCCTATACAAAAGGCTTATCAATTGGGTAGAATCAAACAATCGCTTAAGTATGTTTCAAGCTGGTTTTCGCGAGGTCTTTTAAACGATTGATCATATTTTTGCTTTATCGCGTATTGCTAACAAATGTATCCAAAAGGAGAAGAAGATAAATTCTTGATTTATCGACTTAAAAGTTGCATTTGATACCGTCAATCGACAAGCTCTTTTTTACAAGTGGCCTCACTTGATATATCTAGAAAATTTCTAAATATCTACGCAAATTTTGTATGTAAAACTTATGCTACAGTTTTGGATAGGGCCGAGGTTTCAAATTGGTTTCAAACGACTGCAGGTGTTCTCCAAGGATGTATACTCAGCCCAATATTGTTTGCCCTCTATTCTGATATTCGCATAAAAGTGAATGACTTGGTTATGCTAGAACCCAAACGTATTGCAATATCTGGGACCTTAAAATAAACTCAGAGAAAACAAAGATAATGGTATTTGAGGCACGGAGTTGTAGAAGGTTGAGAGAAGAAAGGTGGTTCCTAAACAACCAACCTATTGAAATAGTACAAGAATTCAAATATCTAGGAGTGTTGATGTCAATAAACGGTAGCTTCAATAAAAATGTTCAGCGCGTAAGAGTAAAGAAGCTAAAGTAGCTCTCAACAAAATGTGTAATTTACAAATTTTTGAAACAATTTATTATATGAATTTATAAAAACGTAAACTAAAACGCAAAAATTATTAGTTATCATTAATTTTTCCCTGTTTGAGCGAACGTAAAAAAAATACAATTATATTTTTTTTGAAAACGAGAAGTCTAATGAAAACCTACCAACTATTTATTTTATTAAAGCAAATGTTACTTTCTAGCAGACGGCAATCTTGCCATGTTTGAAATAAAAGAATAATAATACAAAGAAGTTAAAGTTATTATCTCATGATTTTCAAATTAGTAAAACGTTACGAGATAGAGAGTAGTAACTTTGCTGAATTATTTTAAATTAGAAAAATAATCTTTCTAACTTCTTAACTTACTGTAATAGCTTCAACAATGTTACTAAATCTTTGGAAATTATGCTCCATTTATTTTAATTATGTCTAGTTGTTTGGTATGCTGATTTAAATCTTCTATTACTAAAGGGTGATTTTTTAGCTATTATCTTTCTGGCAACACTGGTTTAAACAGCTGACGAACGTTTCGTAGTTTGTTTCACTGTCAAACATCTGCAGTTTGGTCCATAATTTAACCATGAGTCGTTTTCCAAACGAACAACGCTTGCATATTATTGAATTTTATCATCCAAATGCGTGCTCTGTTAAAAATGTTGATCGCTCGCTTCTTCCATTTTATGGTCAGTTTAATCGACCAACTAAAGCGGCTATTCGGGCTATTGTGACTAAATTTTGCACCAAATTTATATTGTTGGTTATTAAACCACCAACACGCTTACGTAGAGTGCGAGCTGAAGAAATTATCGCAGCTGTATCGGCCAGTGTTAATGATGACCATCAATTATTATCAATTTGGCCTGTGTTACTCAACAACGTGGAGAATTTTCCGGAAGGATTTAGGTGTGAAGCCTTTCAAAATACAGCTGGTGCAAGAATTGAAGCCGAACGACGTACTGAAACGTAAAATTTTTGGTGAATGCTCTTGGAAATCTGGCCGAAGATCCACTTTTTTAACCGAAAAATTGTGTTCAGCGACGAAGCTCAATTTTGGACTTATTGAGAGTGGCGTTCGGTGTTCATTTTATTTCACGTTCGGGACCGGTCAATTTAACGCCTTTAGACTATTTTTTGTTTGTCTATGTTAAAGCTCATGTCCATACAGACAAGCCCGCTTCAATTTACACATTGGAAGACAACATTTAAGCATTTTAGATAACGGCCAACCAAAATGTTGGAAAGAGTATGCAAAAATTGGAATTAGCAGATAGACTATTTGAGGAGCACTCAAGGTTGACATTTGCATGAAATAATCTTCAAACATTAAATTATGTAGACCGTACTATCGACTCAAATAAAGATTTCAAGCATTTTTTTAAATTCTATGTTTTTTTTTATGAAAAACTTTTCTATAGCTTTTAAAAAATCAGCTTTTACTTACTCTCATGGTCCATAATAAAATCAGTCTGCATTCAATTCTGTAACCTATCTTTATTTCGAATGGGTTGTAATAAAATGTTGTGTCGGAATTAATTACTAGCATGATCGCTTCAAATAAATTGGTTAGAATTCCACCTTAAAAACCTGCAGGCAAACTATCAAATTCAAGTTCGTTTTTGACTAAGATCATAAAGTTAATTGATTAAATGAAAACTTTAGTTGAATATTTTGTTTAACTATTTTTCTTGGAATTGTTTTGTTTTAATATTCTCGTATTGGTGTACACATTGTACGAACATTCGTGCTTCCAAAAAGTTATATTTACGAGAAAAGAACTCACTTAGGTTTATGTACTGTAAATAATGTACATTTATCCGGAAACTAGACCACCAACTGTGATTCACTTTAAGCACAAAAATCTAAGTCAACTTTGATGTCAAATGAATGTTTTACTTTGTTTTTCTTACATAGAAAATAATGCTTAATAATGATTTATGGTCAGCTATTTAACATTCAAGTGTACAAATAATCACTATTTTATTAGAATGTACATATATACAATGTATAAACATACATGAGTTATGTCATTATATTCCATCAAGTCAAGTCAAGTACATAGTATATAAGAAATCAAAGTCATGCACAAGTTGAAAAATAAAACAAAAATTAAGTGCATTTTTGTTGTCGCTTTTGTGATGAATGTTTTTTTTTTTATTTTTATTTTATTATTAAATCGTAAAATAATATCATGATCTTGAGATCGTAAAAACAAGATGTTAATGGCCAATAGGAATACATTTGCGTTAGGACACTAAATGTCTAACATTTAGTTTGTTAAAATAATTTGATAGAAAATTAGAAGCTTTAAGAAAATATAATAAATGTTGAAGATTCCCAATGGTCTGCTTGAACGGTTAATGATTGTTAACTAATTGCCTGAACGAGAATTTTTAAACCGATGACATTAGCCACGTCTTCCACAAAAACTCAAACAAAGCTCAATTAGTAGTGAATCAAATGTTCTCAGGGAGATTTATTATCCCAATTAAAAGAAAAACATAATATCTTGAATTCTTAGAGATTTATTTTTGTGGAACCAGTTCACCTATCAACATCACGCCTAATGCATGAACTGGGAATAGAGTGTGTCGTTTTCTTGAATCTTTATTAAATATTAATAAATTATTTAACAGTAAAACATTTCTTAAGATGGGTATTATATTTATAGAACTTAAGTCACAGAGATTTGTACACTACGGGTCAGTTGGTTATAATCACTTAGCTTTTTAAACCAAATTAAAAAGTAATTTTGTTTCCAAATGGATTCAAAGGGTCACAAGTTGTTAGTTTTTGAATTAAAATACTAAAACTGAAACGGAGAGGGAATTTAAAAAAAAAATTATTAAATTTATTTAAATAAAACAAAATATAAGGAAACTGCTGTAGGGTCTTAAATTGATCGACATGCTCTCCTTTATTTTTGAATATTGTTCAACAACAGAAAACATAGTTACGTTTTTATTCCATAATCCGGAATGTTTGCCCGATCTGAATGAATCCGGAATGTTTGTCCGATCTGGGGGATCCCAACTGATTTTTTTTTATTCTGGCGATTCTAGAGTCTTGTGTGATTATTTCTGTGAAACTTCTGAGTAGCTATGTTCTTAAAGTTATACATTTCAAAATCAAACAAAAATAATGTTTATAAAAAAAAATCTCTGCACTTTTATTTTGACTAAATTTGAAAACAAATGTCGAGTTGACGTTGGAACCAAGACACAAATATTTAAGGAAATTTTGTAATTGTTTATTCTTAGAATGTGGTTGATAATTCCATGGTTTTTATTTTTTTAATATGCTAACGGCCTGCTACGTGTAACATAGCGTATTTGATCAGTCCAATTTTTCTAATAAATCTGGCCGTTTGGTGGCTTGTGTATTGGATTCCAATGGGAGAAAGGGTTAAGTTCAAAAAACGAGAAAGGCAGTTCACATCATCCCTTCCGTCTGCTGGAACCGTAGCTCCTTACACATTTCGAGTAGCTGTGTAAATTGTAATTAATATTCAATTTTAATGGACGAAATGCTGATTCGCTAATTGCTTGATGATTGCCTTTGCTCCATATACTGATATTCAGCTTATTAACAAAGCAAAACAACCAGTAAATGAGTTGCATGACTTAACATCGTAAAATGGACAAAGAAATGATTCATTATAAGTTGACAACTCTAAATAGAAATGTCAACACATTTTGACATTCTCAACTATCAAACAACAATTATCAATGCTTAAAAAAAAAAAAAAAAATTAGGTGGCGCAACAGTCCGTTTGAGAACTAGGGTCTAGTGACTGACAACTCTCAACTATTCCTGTGTGCGAGTGCTGTTGTCAGGAATGGAAATGGCTTAAAAACACCCCTTATAAAAATGTATCAGAGGCTGCGTTCAATCTCAGACAGATAGGGTGTCAAAAAAGCAAAATAGAAGCTAATCAAAAACAGCTGAGATGTCGAAAAAGGAATCCAAAGGTATCCAAGAATTTCTGGGGTGTGTAGTTATCTGACAGAACAGCTGATTCAACACATGGTTGAATTTCAAAAAACTTCAAAATTGATTTTTGCTTTTTGCATTTGTTGGTACATAATAGACGATGAAGAAGCTATTTGCTATTTTGGAAAATAATATCTTCAGACTTAACAATTTGATAAAGTGATATTGATGATGAAATTCTACTTGAGAAATATTGTCGTCATGTTGAACAGTTGGCCTTTTAATATACTCTCCGAACAATGAACATACCACTGGGAGAATTTCGCTGAATGCCAAATGAGTAAAACTCTTAGCTAAATTGAGCTTTTCTCCAGCTGATAAGAAACTTTCTTGCTTACTCAAGATCCAAACAACAAACAAAAGTTTTTTCTGCAAATTAAAAGTTCTTTTATTTTGCTGAAATTTGTGCAAGAGATCCTAATAATTTGAAATTGTTAATAAGCAATTTATTTTAGATATCAAGACTAGTTTGTTCACATTTTATTGGCTATTCTAGTTGATGGTGCCCCTTGAATGGCTTTTAAGAAGTATTTGATAACCAAACGGATATATCAATGCAACAAAAGTTCTTGCGTTTTGGTCCCACCATTAAGCTAAAACTTTATCTACTGTGAACAAACCAAGTCAAAATCTTACAGCAAAGCAACTTCTGCTCATTCGGAAATGAGATCGTAATTCTTTCAAACTATATCTTGGTATTGTCACTTCATAATAATCCTCGTTTTGTTTAGGATAGTATTCTGTTAAACGTAAATCGTTTAAAACCGGAGATTTCGCAAGTAAATCAATAATCGTATGGAATTTTAATTGACCTTAGAGGAAATTTAACATAGATTAAAGATTAAGGTAGTACCCGTAGCGTGATGCTTAGTGCGTTGGACTGTCATGCAAGGGGTCTTGGGTTCAATCCCTGCCTGTGCCACCTAACTTTTTTAACGGGTACTGCCTCTTGCGAGGAATTGACATATTCTCCAAGAGTAATTCATGTCATGAAAAGTGCTTTCTCAAATGAGCCGTTCGGATTCGGCATATAAGCTTTAGGTCCCCTCCATCTCTGGCAACATTACTCGCACACAGGAATGGTTGAGAGTTGTAAGTCACTAGGTCCTGGTTCTTCATGGATTGTTGCGACACCTAATTTCTTTTTTTTTATTTATAATTATTTATGAAAGATTGAGGTTATTTCTTATTAACATCATCGTCTGACGAATCAGTTGAATTATCCATTAATTGTTTTATCTTACAGCAACTTTGACTTCGAAGCTTAACAGTTTCTCTGCTTTTTGTGAACAGCTGAAAGTTGTATTTATTTTTTGACAGCTATCTCAATACAGCTTCCAACTCGTTTAACAAGGTATCTCAAAATCAACCTTTCCAAGATACCCTATCCAGCACAAGATTGAACGCAGCCAGTGTCTTCTCATTTCAAATCCAGAAGCAACTTTTTCTTCTTTTAAGTGTCAGAAATGTCATTTTTGTCAAGCTAAGATTTTTAGAGAAAAGAGCATAAGGCTTCCAAATATGTATATTCCTATAAGTTGAATTTCAGTCAAAATTCTTGTCTAATTCATATAAATACAATTGAATTGACAGAACTCGACCTGACATTGACAAACCAATTGCTCCATTCTCGAACTGTCAGTTGTCATATATTGTTCTAAGAGTTACCCAAATTTCATTATACAACGGGTGTTAAATTTATGACTGTCATTCATTTTGAAGCATGTTTTACATTAATTTTCTGAGATTTATGAATTTAAACTGACTTACCGAAACGTCATAATTTATTGCTATGAATTTTCTGAATTGATTTTCAAAACAAAAAGAAATAAAACAAGCAATCATATTAAATTTAAATTAATTGTCATCCGTGGAAATTTCAACTAATTAGGGACAAGAAAATCAATTTATGTATTTTTATTTGTTTCCAATTTTAGTTCTTTTCTTTTTGTTTAAAAATGATTCATCAAAATTTAGTTTTAAAATAAAACACACGCAACGCATGCATGTACTCAAAACCATTTTCTGTAATTCTGTATACTTCGTTTTCTTCTCTATAATGGACGGGGCTTTAAAGGCCAAACAATAAAACAAAAAAATCAATAGAAGAAAGATAGATTATCTTTTTTGTTAGTAGTGCAGGAAAATATTTTTCTGACGAAATTTACCACAAAATTTTCTAGGAAATGATATTATTTGCGTTTTTAGTTTTTGTCACAAAAACTATTTAAATGACAAACGTTCGTCCGTCGTTCAAAAACACACGCACATACAATTATCTTCAAATTCAATAAATTGACGTGGGAAAAAATGGTGCAAATTTAGTGTGGTGGACATTCCTGGTATTGAAATATGTTCGAATTTAAAAACCCTCCCTAAAAGTCCTCGTAGCCGACTATAGACATTAGAGAGGAGAAAAAGAAAAAAGTACTTAAATCCCATCATCAGTGTCAAAAAATTACCCCTAGGCATATAATTTATGAATTTGAAAAACAAGTCGGATAGGGGTTGGGTTGATGGAGGGTAGGTGGGTAGGTGGATAGATGAAGACAACGAAATGTGAAATAAAAGTCATTTAATTTTCACACCGAAGGTGGATTTAAATATCAACAAAAATGGTGACAACCGAGGCGACTCTACAAAGAGGACAAAAACGAACCACCACAACAACACGAAAACGAAATACTTAAATACGAGTATTTCGAAATTTTTTATAGATTTTTGGTGTTTTTTTGTTGTTGTTGTTCTCAATATAGTTTGTCCCAGCACTTTGGTGGATATTTTTGTATTTTTGTTTATTAGGCCTTTAGAAAGGATTTTCAGTATTTCGTATTTTGAGACACGTACAAAATGCATGATTCTCTAGTCAGCATAATAATGTTGAAGTTAGTGTTTTTTTTTTCATATACTTTTAGTGAATAAATACTAGGGCGTGGCGGAAAGTAAGTAAAGTGAAGGTATAAAATGTGATGACAAGTCAGTAACACCATTTACTGCCATTGGCAAAGTATATTCACCTGGAGAGAAATTAATCAAACCAACTTGAAGTAAAATCAACTATGTATATAGATACTTGCCATTAGCAAAAAGGTGTGTAGCTTTAGCTATACATAGATCTTAAAGGTTTAAAGGTGAACGATACGATGGGTGAATGGCTTGAAGGAAGGAATAAGGGATATTTGTCATTTGGTTTAATTCTCATATCCATTCATTGCTATTGCTTGATGATTTCGAAATTAGAACATGGTTGAGTGAACTTTTGAAAATGTGTTACAACTTTCGGAGTTCTTATATCTTTTTGGAAGTTGAATAATTTCGATACCTTTGAAAATCATCAGACATAGGGAAGTAGGAGGATCAGAAGATATCTAATTAAATATAGTAATTTATTAATGAAGAGTGTTTTTGAGAACTAAGGTAGGAGGTATATTGAATTGAATATATTTTTTTAATTCAAAATTCAAAAAGGACGAAAAATTGATGATAAATTAAAGTTCTTCAATTTCTTAGATGATAAAAAATCAAAAATATTGAAATTTGAGGTAATTTCATTTTCAATCGTAATAATTAGGTACTGCAGGGTGTTTCAATTAGATGTTTAATTTTGATATAAAAAAGAAGAATTTGGTAAGTGAAAACAAAAGAGATCTTTATTTTTCTTTGTTAAGAGCAAGGAATGCCATCAACGCTGAAAAATAATATCGGTCAAAAGTATGTCACGTGAATATTTTTCAATTCCGTTCATACTAAATCATTGTTCATAGATCGGTAGCGCTATCCATTCACAATAAAAGTGTCTCAAGCCTCATTTTTGAATACACAAGAAATTCCAAGCACAACTCCATTCCAAATATCAATCAACAAACAATACAAACATTCTTGGATTTTCCGAGGTCCAACTACGAAAAATCTGCTTATAACCAATGCCTTCCAAGTGAAAGTGATAATGTGCCTCATCACTGAAAATGAGGTTCCGATGAAAACACGGATTCGGAGATTGACCAGCTAAGCCATTGGGTTTACTGAACTTTATAAGCCTTGAGAGCTTAGCCTTTATGTAAAATACGGTGTTATCTCGTTAGTAGAATGTCTTGTTCCAACGATTGACGAATAATTGATAACCATGGGTTTTAGCCAACACTACCTGCACTAGCAGCAATATTTTCAGCTGTTATTTAACGACGCACATGGTTTTGGTTTTTCACATGACTAATATTTTTCGTTAGGTAAAAAGGTCTTAAGACAAAAATGCAATTTTTGTTTTTTTGTTTCGCGTAAAGGTCTTTTTTTGTCTCTTTCGTTTAATAATAACAACTTGAGTCTTTCTACAATAAGATCGAACAATGCATTTGTTGGTATTAATAACTTGTGACCAGTTTCTGAACATAGTCCTTTTTTCCTCAAGTCAACCGCCGCCGGAAGAGTCTTCACCAAGATCAAAAAGTAATGTATTTTTAAATCAGTGGCTATACAATTCTTTTTTGAAGCTAATTTTAACAATGTCCATTTTTAGTTATGGCGCAGTTAAGTGGTGTAGCAACCGGTCTCTTATCATGAAAGGACTCAAAACATTTTGGTCAAAGGTGATGTTGTTAGGTGGTTGTAAACGTGTAGCATCTTCGGTGTTGGCAGTTAAAAAACTCGCTGATCACTTCAAAGTTCTTTTAAACCCGTTATAACTTTAGAGAAAATCCAGGAACTTGATGGGCCAATTTCAATAAAAGAGTTGCAAGTCAATGAAAAATGATAAGTCTGCGGGAATTGACGGTGTTCCCGTTGAATTTTACAAAAACGCATCCGAATTTTTTTTGGTTCATATTAATTTATTCTTTAACATGCTTCTTGAGGAAGAATCTATTCCGAAATCATTTTTAAGCGCATGGATTTGCGCAATATTTTAAAAAGGTGATCCCCAGAGCCCAGACAACTATAGGGGCATATCGATTTTACCGTGCCTTCGGAAAATATTCATCATCTGCTATACCATAGGTTGGCGAAATGGGTTGAAGACAATCAACTACTTAGTATTTTCCAAGCCGGTTTTCGAACGGGTCTATCAAGAGTTGAACATATATTTGCACTCACTACTATAGGCAAGATGTTTTTAGATCGATGTCGATTAAAAAGCGGCCTTTGATACGGTTAACAGGATTGCTTTAATTTATAAAATGTCAACCCTAGGCTTATCAACAAAATTTCTAAACTTATATAAGCTTCTTATAACTTAATCCACAACCTTGTGGAACACCAGAACTTGTATTGAAGAAACTAGAAATTCTACTTCCAGCAGAGGTATCTGCTGCTGTATGGAATGGAAGTAGAATTTCTAGTTTCTTCAATACAAGTTCTGGTGTTCCACAAGGTTGTGGATTAAGTCCATTGATGTTTACACTAAAAATTGATAACGTATCCAAAGATTTCCCTGGTGGTATTAAGGTTGGTGAAACATTAATAAAAATGTTCCTATACACAGATGATATTGTACTATTGGTTGATAATCCAATAGCTTTGCAGTTACAAATAAACAAGCTCAAGCGTTTTTGCGATTTGAATAAAAATCATGGTTTTTGAACATACTCACCGAAGAACAACTTCCCAAGAGAAACGGTTTTTGGAACGTGAACCAATAGAAATAGTAAATCCGTTCAAATACTTAGGTTTCTTGATAACTCGTAACCTTGAGGTGGATGCAACTGCTTAATTTACGTTGTTTGATGCAACTATTAAAACATGCCTGTGCTATGCAAATCAAGTATTTGGCTATCAAAACTTAGAAGATTTTGAAGTAATTCAACGCTTATTTTTCAAGCGCATCTTTAAACTGGATTACTCAACACCCACATATGCAATCCATACTGAATCCGGTATGCCACAAGTATTTTAAAAAAGTCTAAAATCAAATGCTGATTACATAATAAATGTGTTAAAAAGGCCTAACTGAAATCTTCAAAAACACATATTAAAATATGCACTTAGACGTCAAATATCGCCTTTCAAAAAATGGAATGATCTGGCTTTTAGACACAGCGAGCGTTGACTCCGCCCTCAATAATACAGCTCATACCAATTGGCAGAACTTATCCTACAGCTGTATAGCTAAAATATATGATTCCCTGTATTTCCAATGCCTGAGTAGAGTGCAAACATCGACATCTAGGCCTTATAAACGGTGATTTTTTAAGAGCTTGAGAACTTAAAAAAAAAAAAAACGCATAAAATTTGCAAAATCTCATCGATTCTTTATTTGAAACGTTAGATTGGTCCATGACATTTACTTTTTAAAGATAATTTCATTTAAATGTTGACCGCGGCTGCGTCATAGGTGGTCCATTCGGAAAGTCCAATTTTGGGTAACTTTTTCGAGCATTTCGGCCGGAATAGCCCGAATTTCTTCGGAAATGTTGTCTTCCAAAGCTGGAATAGTTGCTGGCTTATTTGTGTAGACTTTAGACTTGACGTAGCCCCACAAAAAATAGTCTAAAGGCGTCAAATCGCATGATCTTGGTGGCCAACTTACCGGTCCATTCCTTGAGATGAATTGTTCTCCGAAGTTTTCCCTCAAAATGGCCATAGAATCGCGAGCTGTGTGGCATGTAGCGCCATCTTGTTGAAACCAAGTTCAGTTCTTCCATTTTTGGCAACAAAAAGTTTGTTAGCATTGAACGATAGCGATCGCCATTCACCGTAACGTTGCGCCCAACAGCATCTTTGAAAAAATACGGTCCAATTATTCCACCAGCGTACAAACCACACCAAACAGTGCATTTTTCGGGATGCATGGGCAGTTCTTGAACGGCTTCTGGTTGCTCTTCACTCCAAATGCGGCAATTTTGCTTATTTACGTAGCCATTCAACCAGAAATGACCTTCATCGTTGAATAAAATTTGTCGATAAAAAAGCGGATTTTCTGCCAACTTTTCTAGGGCCCATTCACTGAAAATTCGACGTTGTGGCAGATCGTTCGGCTTCAGTTCTTGCACGAGCTGTATTTTATACGGTTTTACACCAAGATCTTTGCGTAAAATCTTCCATGTGGTCGAATAACACAAACCCAATTGCTGCGAACGGCGACGAATCGACATTTCACGGTCTTCAGCAACACTCTCAGAAACAGACGCAATATTCTCTTCTGTACGCACTGTACGCATTCGTGTGGTTGGTTTAATGTCCAATAAAGTAAACTGAGTGCGAAACTTGGTCACAATCGCATTAATTGTTTGCTCACTTGGTCGATTATGTAGACCATAAATCGGACGTAAAGCGCGAAACACATTTCAAACCGAACATTGATTTTGGTAATAAAATTCAATGATTTGCAAGCGTTGCTCGTTAGTAAGTCTATTCATGATGAAATGTCAAAGCATACTGAGCATCTTCCTCTTTGACACCATGTCTGAAATCCCGCGTGATCTGTCAAATACTAATGCATGAAAACTCTAACCTCAAAAAAATCACCCTTTATAAAGAATTAAACCACACAATTTGTATTCGAAATTATTTTAACGAAAAACTCTCTTAAACAAATGAGTGTTATCTTTAAAGCAATGACTATAATGCTTTACTGAAATTATACACCTCATAGAACTGACCTTCGCTCGATATGTAGTTTGTGCAAACGCAATGAAACCGTAACACATGTAAAAGAAAAATACACTGCAGCCAAAACGGCAATAAATCTTATGTGGATGCAACTGCTAAATTTAGAGTTTTTGATGCAACCATTAAAACATGCCTGTCAAATTAATCAAGTGTTTTTCTATCAAAACTTAGAAGATTTTGAAGTAATTCAACGCTTTTTTTGTGCAACCGCAATGAAACCCAAAACGTGTATCATTTTCTAGCTGTGTGCCCAATCTTACAAGAAATCCACTAGCTTTACTTCTCAAAGAGTTTCCTTACACTTGAAGATACAAAGGATCTTTTAAATGGTTGCTTAGGTTGGAACGTTCTTTGTCTCCATGTGAATCGTGCCTTAGGTTACCGTAACAGTTCCATCGATTGAATTCTAAACTAATTTAAAAGATGATTAAATAAAATGTAAATTTCTTTTTCTGTTAAAGTTTCTGTTCTGTTCTTCAGTTTTTTATTTTTTTTTATTTATTTATTTAAATTTTTTTCGAAACTGTTATATTATTTTTTTATATGTATTTTAACTTTTCCTTCTTTTTTACTAAAAACTCGAAATAAGTCAATTAGGCCGACGACAAAAATTTTTGTCAAGCTTAACATTTCTTATATCAACAAAATGTAAACATTTATCGAGAAATAAAGAATATATTAGTAATAATAAATAAATAATAATGGCGCAGTTTTAAATTGTCAAATGTCAAAATATGACAGCTGCTGAATCATCGGGCTTTTCAAAATAAAACTTCTAATTGTCAATATTGGAACAATCAATTGGCAGAATGTTTGTTATTTCAAAATTTAAATTTCTAACAATTTAAAATTGTATGTTTGATATTTTGAAATTTGTAAAGTTTCAAGTTAATAGAATTTGAGGAATACTTTAAATTTCGAGTGAATTTCGAATAAAATTTGTATAAATTAGAATTTTCTTTATATTTTCGTTTGGAATTTCAAAACTTCAAATTTTAAAATTAAGTATTTTAATTGTTTGCATACATCTTCAATATGTTTTCATATTGGCTGCAATTTGTGGTGCGATGTCATCTTTATTGACGCGCAACAGATGTCACTGTCATTAGTGAGTAGAGCTCTAAAATTTGAATTTCTTCACGTCTGGATTGTATTCAGTACCGAATCATTTTTAAATAAAATTTCACATCACATTCACATTTACTTGCGTCGATTTTTTCAACAACATATCATTTTGATAAAATCAAATAAATATTGTAGTACTGTGTAACGCTGCTGGTGATAAGGAAGTTTGCTTTATTTTATTTATGAAAAAAACACATCGATTTATTTTTATCTTTTTCATATCTCGGGATACCCGTATTTTCGATCAAAAAATTGATTATAGATTAAAAAACATCGTGAATTGTTGTTGGTGCACGTATAAGTTATAAATGTGTAATTTATTTCTCATTCAAAAATAAATAAAGTGACACAAATAAATACAAAAAAAAATAAATAAAAATTCCATTATCAAAAACTCGTCGTGAGAATCCTTATCAATCGAGAAACACAGACTGAATTATTAACAGCTCTTCAATCAATTTCGCAAACATTTTATGATGAGTTCGAATCGAAACGAATTCGTACTTTCGAGTACATGTTTTCTGTTTTTTGGAATTACTTTTTTTAGAGTACATTTTCAGAGTCGTCTCTTTATTTATTTGAGTTGTTGTCTTTCTATAGTCGTTATCTTTTTTGCCTACGTGAATAAATATAGCAAAACAAAAATAAAATAATATAGACAAATTATTTTTTTTTTCTGTTTTTGTTTACAAAAATTACCACCCCGACAATCTCGGTATTTTGCTGGAGCGGAGCGTAGCCACGAACACCTAATATTCATTCCCTCAGTGACCTTGTAGCCCAATCAAAATGTCAGTCTCATTGAAATGAAACATTAGGTAAAATAAAAATGATAAAAAAATCAAACTGAAATAACATCAAATTAAATTGTTAAATATTTAATTCATGAACAGCACCAAAAAGACCTAACAAAAAAAAGAACGCTTCTCAGAGTTGGTGTTAAAGTAAAACTTTTGTTAAGAGTTTTTTTTTTGGTTCATATTTCTTTTTTTCTTTCTTTTTGATTTAAATCAATTTTATTTTCTCCTTGTGAATTATTTAGGTGGACAAATAAAATTAATTTGAGTAAATATTTCAGTGGTTGAGGAACGACCCAAAGCAGACGAACTACAACCAAAACAACTACGAAAAAAACCCCAACTTTATCATCAAACCACATGACAGCAATTTAAAAAAAAAACTCGTGTTATTTTTTTCAAATAAATGTTTTTATTTATTTTTTTTTTTATAACTACATAATTCGCTAAACTGCGATTTATTCTTTAAAATATAAGTCGCAGTTGTTTGGTGTCTGTGAGTGTGCTTTTTTTCCATTATGATGGGAATTCGTTTTTTTTCTACTCTTACTCAATTCCAGAGCACAAAATAAAATTAATTTTATTTTTCTTGCCGCCTCCTCTTCTTGGATTAATCAATTTAATTGAAGAACAAAAATGAAAGGCAACAACAAAAAAAAAAAAAACATTTTATCGATGGCAAATAGCAATAATAAATAAAAAGAAACAAGATAAATATAAATAGAAAACAACATAAGATAGTGCTTGTTAAATAGTTGAAGCTTTCGAATAACCACGTCCTACGTTATACGTTTTTCGAAAGAAAAGAAATACAAATAAAAAAAAACAAGTAAACAACAAAATAACAAAACACAACGCAATAGTAAATTAGAAATTAAAATGAAACGGAGTATGAAAAAAAAATTATTTAAAAAAAGATACAAAATAAAATCTTAAACTGGTTTAAAATTTCTTCTATTGGAACTTGAGTAAACGAAAAAATTCAAACAAAATAAAAACAAATTTAACGAAATACTAAACAAGGAAATCTTAAAGATACTATTGTAAGGTGCTTGTGGTGTTTTTTGGTTGAAAGCAGTAGATTAACATTAAGATACAATCTCTAAATTAAAGAATTTAAATAATTTTTTGTTTAAATATAAAATTGAAAAAAGCTTAGGGGTATATAATGGTCGATATCTTTGGACACGGTTTAGAGATTTTTACAAGTTTCTATGACACAATTATCTAGATAAGGGTATCGACTTGAGTGGCTTGGGATCTTATAAGTTACTGATAAAAACTTATAGTTTTGATACTCTACATGAAGGTGCTTGGAATTGTTTTCAATTTATTTTTAAGACACTAAGCACATTAAGATACAAAGATCTTATAAACTAGTGCAAAGTTCAATTAAAAAAAAAAAAACTTTTTACTTAAAGCTTTTGAAATGATCAGCAAATTATATGAAAGAATAAAAATAGTATAAACAAAGTTTATAGAATTATATGCCTGAAGTTAATTAAGATGATAGTGTATACGAAGAATTGACGTCTAGGCGTCAAACATATAAAAACGATACTAATGTATCTGGTCTGTTCTATAGTTAATAGGACCTATCGGGAATCTCTAGGGTTATTTCATTTCCTCGAAATATTTTCTGATATCATTTACTGAATTACTCTCGAATAAGGCGCCAGTTATAGCTATTATTGGTTTTAAAAACAAACATTGGAAATGTTTTAACATGTCGTTTATAGCTATCATTAAAAATTTATGTCATTGAACAAAAAATTCCTGATTGAAATCCACCGAAAAATTCTTACTGACATAAATCGGTCATTGGAATTGTGTAAAATTGGAGCACAAATCTGTGGAACGATTCATTTTACTTTTGAACATAAAAGTGTCAGCTGTTCAGGAAAATGAGTTTCCGTCCGGAAAATAGAAAAATACATTTTTAGAGAAAAACAAATGTGCAATTACACTTTTTTTCAAAAAAAAAAAAATTCTTTGTGTGATTTCTGATCGACCAATATATATTTTCCATTTCTAATCAATGGAAATGCCATCAAATATTTTGATTCAAAAATTGTCCGGATCGCTTTCAATGATATCTATATAACTGGCCCCTAAAAATCTAAGAAATGACGCAGCAATGCTGCAATACTCAAGGACCGGTCGGACTAAGGAACAATAAAGAGACTTCACCGTATAAGGATCTTTAAAACAAGAGGAATTTCTTTTAATAAATCCTAAAAGGGAATTAGCTTTTGAAACTATGCAGTCAACATGGCGCTCAAAACAAAGTTTGGAATCAAAAACTACACCAAGATCTTTTATTTCAAATACCCTTAATAGTTTAATGTCCTTCATTAAATAATCCGACAAAATTGGATGCAAAATGCGATTATAAGTCATTACAGCACATTTGTCATAATTAAGCACAAGGTCGTTAGTAATACACCAATCATGAAATCTAAAGTTCATTTTGGAAGGCAAAACAATCGTTAATAGATTTTATTTCTTTGAAGATTTTTATGTCATCAGCAAATATAAGAACATGACAATTACGAAAAACACTTACAAGATCATTAATGTACAATAAAAACAAAGAAGGACCCAAATGGCTTCCTTCTGGTACACCCGACAAAGCTAAGATTTCCTATAGATAGAACGATAGTTGCCTATGTAGACAATCTGTTTTCTTCCTAATAAATAAGATTCAAACCATTTTAAAACAAAGCCATCAAAACCTTAAGCTTTAAGTTTTGCCAACAAAATATTCAAGTTAGTTCTGCTAAACGCTTTTACAAAATCTGTGTAGCACCCATCAACCTGTGCACCGGATTTCATAACAGATGAACAAAAATGGGTAAACTCGACTAAATTTGTGCACGTTGATCGACCTTTATAAAACCCGTGTTGAAATTCAGAAATAGAATTACCAATTATGTAAACAATTTTTTGGTGCATAAGTTTGTCCAAAAGTTTGGGCACTACTGGCATATGGCAAATAGGCCTATAATTAATAACCAAATCCTTCATTCCAGATTTGAATAGAGGAATTATACATGAAGTCTTCCATTCATTTAAATAAGTTCCTGTTGAAAGGGATTTATTAAAAATTATTTGTAAAGGCAGACTTAAGACGGAAGCGCATGATTTTAAAACAATTGGGTAAATCCCAAGCAAATCTGGAAAAGTTGTAGGCTTAAGCTCTTTAAGCGCAGTAAAAACTTCATCAAATTCGACAAACATGGAACAACAATCTGTTATGGGTGCTAAATTACATGAAAAACTTGAAAACGAATTAGACGAACTATAAATTTTTGAAAATGACTAGCAAACCTGTCAACTATTTCATTTGAATTTGTTGACGAAACTCCATTATATTCCATGCGATCAGGAAAACCAACACTGATTTCAATAGCAGGTTACCATTTGGGATAGAAAAATTAAAACTTCCACTATTGAAAAGCATATTTAATGATATTGGTGAATGTAAGATTAAATTTTTATCGTCATCATTTAACACAATAATTTCTAAAGACCTCATCTCTATAAACTTTAGTGTAGTCGTTTTTTGGATCATATATTATTTTCGCGCTAGCATTTACAAAATTGTCCCTAATTTCGTGCCATCGTGATATGCCAGGAATGACGAACTTCGAAATACTTTGATGTTGTGGTTTAAGACTGACATTTTCTTAATTTTCAATCTTTTGCGTGGACAAAATAGAATCAGCTTACCATCAAAAGTGTGAACAGACAATTTTCACTTGTAAGATATTTGGTCATTGTCAGCTACTTTTATAAGAGTACTCAATAAAAACTTTAACTTTTATAAGAGCACTCAATGACAAACAATTTAGCCATAAGTATTGAATTTCATCCGATTCGAAGACTATTTTAATTCTTGACTTGGTTTTTAAATTTTATTTCCTATGTTTTTAATATGAAGTTTTATCCATATTATATTTATTAAAATCAAACGAAAATGGATTATTTTCTAAATTTACTTTAAAACAAAGCTTTTGCCAATTTTGGACCAATCCGGTTGATAGCAAAGTATAGATTTTCAAGTGAATTTTTAATAGAATAGGTCTGGAGTGCAATCGGCTAAGGTGATTGTTGATTAATGACTATCAAAATGATCGAATTTTATCTACGTGAGGTGATAGTCAAATTGATACCTAAAAGCTGTCACAAAAAAATCGTGATAGTCATTTCCAAACAAATATGTTTATTCCGAATAGAGCTACTAGACGCTTGCACAAAGGAGTGGACAATTTTCTTAGACAAAGCTTACGACACTCGAAAAAAGCAAGAAAAGTAAGAATTTTATTTCCAATTTGATACTTTTATTTAACAAAATTTTAAGAATAAATTTAAAATTTCACCAAGGCAACAACGAATTGACAATTTAAATATGAAATTGTTCAATCGGATTGAATCGAGTTGAATCATCTTACACAGACAGAATGAAAATGATAGTCAATCAGAGTATCAAAAAAACGATAGTCTTACAATTGTAAGATCTTACAATTGTTATCTGAGTAAAAAAGTAAATAGTATTTCTTAGCTGTTGGCTGTGGAAACATTTTGAAAGATGTTGTTAAAAGAGACAATCATCGGAAAATAAAAGGTTTACTCAAAATACTGTATGGATCATAATGAGGCATTTAAAATACTTTATCTCAAAATACGTTAACAGCATTAGTTTAAAAAAAAAGAAATGCCGTACTTCTCTTAGTTCTGAACTCACTCCTTAAAAAGAAATGCGGCCAGCATATTAAACAGTAGAAAAAAAGAGAAAACAATAGCAAGCAATTCATGGTCAATGGTCAGGTCATACAAAAACAGTTTTTGTTTTTTGTAGATCTTATTTCAGGTGCACAATAAAATAGCAGTGGTCTTTAAAAATTTGGTATTTTTGTTTTTATTTTTAAAAATTCAATCAGAAATCAGTGAGTTGTCTTAATTAAATAGTTTAAACCAGGAACTGTCTTTTACACAATCTTTTCTTTTTGTATCCACAATAGTGGGACGTGGTAAGCATTGCACCGACGAGCAACGAAACTTAATACTTTCGCTATGCACAGAAGGGAAATCTTACTCAGAAATCCAGCGTATTTGTTCATGTTCTACCTAAATGATAGCCAATGCTATAAAATATGTTAAAAAACAGGTGGAATCAAAAAAACAACATGCCAGGATGAAAGAAGGATTGCGAGATCAGCCAAACTAGATCCAAAAAAGTCAGCTGTACAAATACACAATTTGAAAGTGAGTGATATGACCGTTCGAAGAAGACTATTGGAAGCTAAATTAACAGCACGCCCGAGAAAAACAACTTTACTTAAAAAAATCACAAGAAAAACGTCTGGAGTTCGAAAGAAATTTTGCTTCCTTTTCTGTGGAAAAATGGAAAAATATTTAATGGACGGACGAGTTCAAAATTGGTTACCGGTAGTTTGTTCAGTTCAGAAGTCCTCAGAACACCGAATACCTACCGCAATAGACAACGAAAACCGACAAACACGGTGGTTCATCGCTCATGGTATGGGGATGTTGGCCCAATACACAAAATCGATGGGATTATGGACCAAAATGTTTATGTCGACATCTTGGAAAAAATCATGTTGCCGTACTCAGAAGAAGAAATACCACTAAAAAGGGTCTTCCAGCAAGACAATGACCCGAAAAACACTAGTCGGAAGGCAAAGGAGTGGTTTTGTGTCAATGGGGTGCATATTATGGACTGGCCAGCCAAGTCGCCTGACTTAAATCCCCTCGATAACCTTTAGAGCGACCTTAAAAGAGCTGTGCATAATGCCAATCCAGCCAATAACAATCAACTTTGGACAGCAATTAAAAATGCATGGTATGGTATACCACCGGAGCGTTGCAAGCGTTTGGTTTATTCTATGCCACGAGGGTGTAAGGCTGTTATTAAAAATCGAGCAAATTAAACGAAGTACTGACACAGAATCTTTTTTTTCATTATTTCCATTTTTTAATATCACATAACAGTGATACAAATTTAATTAAGACTAACACTGCTATTTCAATGTTACCTTTGAAAATGTAATTAAAATGTTGTTTAAGTTAACAAAAACGCTAAAATTAAATAAAGTTCTTTATTATTTACCTTATTAAAATACCTTCCTGTAGAACAGTTTTGATTTTTAAATAAATTAAAGTTTTAATTTCCGTTTCAATATTTCTTTTATTTTTTACCAACCGCTATTTTGCGTGTTCACCACTGTATGTACAAAATACTATATGTTCAAAATATTGCAACTTAAAAATCAGTATTTTAAAATTCTGTATATCAAAATTCTGTATTTGAAAATGCTGTAAATATGGCTGAAAAATAATTCACAAGCCTTTGAAAAAGGCCTTTAAAAAAAAATGGTATCTTCTTCTTATTTTCTTCTTCTTAATTATTTGTATCTCTCTCACATTTTTACATGAATTGTTTATCATAATCAACAATTGCACCAAACTAATTGATCTTTCAAAACCTTTTAGTATTATACACTATTGACAATACAGCGTTTTCAGATAAAGTATTTTAAATGAACAGTATTTCAAAATACAGAATATTACTGATGCAGTATTGAAACCATACAGTATCATACAGAATTTTGACCATGCAGTATTTAAAAATACAGCATTTCGACCCGCTCCCGAAAATAGAAAATGAACGCAGATCTTTGTTTAAATTGACAAAGCATTTAGATTTAGCTGAATTAATAGTCAGTATATTATTTTTTGTCCCAATTGCTTTATTTTTTAAAACTGCATTAATGCGACAGTCAAAATAAATTGGTTGGCGCAACAATCCGTTTGAAAACTAGAGCCTAGTGATGGACAACTCTCAACCATTCCTGTGTGCGAGTACTGTTGTCAGGAATGGAAGGGACCTACAGTCCCTTTTCATGGCAAGAATTACTCTTGGAGAATTTGTCTATTCCTCGCAAGAGGCAGTACTCGTAAAAAAAACTTTAGGTGGCATAGGCAGGGATCGAACCCAAGACCTCTCTAGTGATGGACAACTCTCAACCATTCCTGTGTGCGAGTACTGTTGTCAGGAATGGAAGGGACCTACAGTCCCTTTTCATGGCAAGAATTACTCTTGGAGAATTTGGCAATTCCTCGCAAGAGGCAGTACCCGTGAAAAAAACTTTAGGTGGCATAGGCAGGGATCGAACCCAAGACCTCTCGCATGTCAGTCCAACGCACTAACCATCATGCCCCGGGTAATGGGACAATACAAAATCTTTTATTGGCCTGAAAGATGATTTAAAGTTAAGAATAATCATAATTAGTAAAGCTGTAAAATAGAAATACTGATTAAACATGCAAGAAAAAAAGAAAAGTACCCAAAATGGAACCTTGCGGTACACTTACTTGCTTACTGTTCGTACGCACGTTGTTTTTATAATAAATCGCTTTTTCCTGATCAGAATTCCATTTATGAATTAAAAAGATTCATTTTAGAGGATACAAAATAAAATAGTTAAAAAGAGTATAGCAAACAATAATATGGTCTAAAGTGCTGCCTGGGCCCGTGCAGTTTTCAGTGATACTTCTAAGAACCATCTTTTTGCTACTGCTTAAGACAGAGACTTACTGAAAACACGGCTATTTAATATAAAAATAACTTCATTTTTTGTTTTACTTCCTTAGCAATATTTCATTAATTGATTTAAATTATTTTTCCATACCAAAGTTTCGATCTAAGAAACAGTGTACCGGTATGCTGTAATTTGTTCACTCAGGAATTGATAGGTTAAGTTTAATGATTTCCTTTTAGAATTAATAAGACTAGAATTGTTTCGGATCACTTTTTAAATTAAGCTCCATATTCGAAATATAATTCTTGTGCAAGAATTTGCTGAGAACCATGCATTCGTTACGGAGTGTACAAAATGAATTTTTGTCATCTAAAGCGTTTGACATTTTATACTTGAAAAATGATTTATTTTTGAAATTTTTCAAATGAACCAGCCTTTTGTTATACCACGGAGGTTTTGAGATATTCTTTTCAGTCCTATAAGGTACAAATAAGTTAAAAGCTGTATTTAAGGTACCCTTAAAACGGTTAGGCATATTCTTTGAGTTTAGGATTAAAAAATCAGTATTCCAGTCTACAGTTCCAAGATAATTATCGAGTTCAATGAAGTTTGATTTTAAGAAGTTAATTGATTTTGGATTGTTACAGTGAAATTTTAAATATCTATATAATTTTATTTCAATTTATAATTTCGTTTAACAAACTGTACGGAATAGTATCTGTGATTGAAAACTTGTGATGTAAAAACTAAATCAAGAATTTTATCTAAATTAATAACAATACTATTAATTTGATATAAGTTTAAAGCAAATAAATGATCAATTTATATCGGATAAGTTGAAATCACCAATAATACAAATTGTATTCAAATTAATGTTGAAATTATTAACAAAATCAATGTTAGTAAGATGTTTTTCATAAAGTCCAATATTGTTTTTTGGTGGTTCAGGTTCCAGGTTCAAGACTGATGGAAACATACATTTGTTCAATATCAGTGATAGGTAGTGAAATGGATTCACATGACATGGTTGATTCAACGGCAACAAATAGCTAACCTACACGATCTCCAGCAGTAACACAGCGATCCCTCAGGAAGACCATATAAGAGTTAACGTCAACAATTTTAGAATCAGAAATACCACTCCAAAGCCAAGATTCAACAATAATGATAATGATGATGGAAAAACATTTGGGTTCCTTATTTCTCTATCAACGATACATTTTTTGGGATGTAGTCGAATTTACGAATCTTTATTCCGTAAGGCCAAAACGATGTATTGAAAGCGGATTTCATAAACTCAGCACGAATTCTGACTTTTTAATTGAATTGAAAAAAGTCGCTCACAACTTAATAAAGTTGCAAACTTAAGAATTCGAAAAATTGCAAAATAATATACCCTACAATTGAAATGAGATCAAAGGTTAGAATGTCAAATATATGCTTTTTAAAGACTATTCTGTTCTTGTGGAGCATTAATTTAGTAAAATTCTTATTTTTCCAAATTCGTCAAGAACTATGAACTCGCAAATGTAATTACTTTTGATATGACTTTTGCCATGAGACAGTATAAACAAACATCGACTAAGTTGGTTTTCTAATTTAAAAATGATTCTCAAAATGAACAAGTAAGTAACCTGTCAGCAGCTCCCTAGAAACAAAACCAAAAAAAAACTTCAAAAAGATTGTAGAGATTTTGAAAAAAGTTATACATTATTCTTGCTTTATAAATAGTTTGCGCCATTTGTAAGGAAAACAAAAAAAAAAGAACTTGAAAAAAAACATGAATGATGTTTATGAGTTTTACGTTTTTCAAAAAAAAAAATAAAAAAATAAGAAAACAAAAACACCAAGAATACAAAAAGTGCGCAAAACATAAAAAGTTAATGTTTTCACTTATCTGCTACTATATTAGTTTCATCTTCTACTCGTATCTACTATGTATTGTTTTCTTGTTTTATTTTTAAAAATTTATTTAATGGTGCGGTCTTCTTCTTGACTTGTTTTGGCTTTGTTTTTGTTCGGTCACATGAAATTTAAAACTTGAAAGAAAAAAAAAATATATCTACAATATGAATATACAAAGTATCTAAAGCGTTATGTTGACAAGATTCAGATTTAACCAAAATTTGTTAAGAAGCATGAGAGTCTTGGAAGGGAAGAAAAAAATTAAGGCTCCAGTTTTTTTTTTAAATACTTTGTTGTTATCACTCTAAGTGGATTCCATGGGAAAAGGAGCAACTCTCCAGGAGAAGAAAAACAAAAAACTTCAAAACCGATCTGTGTAACTTATCCATCCAGGACAAAAATTTATACCGTGAAACATGCATCTTAATATTCTCGTTCTTTCTTGGGATTCTATATTTTTTATTTTTACACAAAATCCAGACTGTGATGCATTATCG
Source organism: Eupeodes corollae (assembly GCF_945859685.1). Taxonomy (NCBI): domain Eukaryota; kingdom Metazoa; phylum Arthropoda; class Insecta; order Diptera; family Syrphidae; genus Eupeodes; species Eupeodes corollae. The sequence goes on along the minus strand of NC_079148.1, from coordinate 141,239,574 downwards.
GATGATGAACAAGTGAACTCTTTCAATCCAATCCAAACAACCCAAGTTTGTATAGAACACTCTTGGTTTGTTGCATATGTTTCGGTTCTTGATGTTCTTGGATCTCTGGTTACACTGTAACCTTATAGTAATCGAATTAAAATGAATATGTACGATGTACACTTGTGTGTCTGGTTTAGTATCAGGGCTCTCGTACGTAGGTAAGGGATACCCATATGCCCAAGTTGATTCAAAGAAATTTAATACCAAATCCATTATTTAGATACTGGGAATTTTGAAATCATATTTTTATTATTTTTTTTTTAAATATGGGCGTTCGTTTTTGTTATGACATCGAATGCATGAAAATTTACACAAACCTTTAGAGAATGTTCATGAAAATTGATATGAGTTTCGAAATAATAAAAACACAATTGTTAGGTTATTTCCATTCAAAATTATCTCTTCACATGAAGATGAAAACAGAATTCATTAAAAGGTACAAAAACACAATATTAAAGTAAAGCTCCTGCCTGCGTAACCATTTTTGATGATTAAACAAAAGATTTACACAAGTTCACTTCCTAGACTGACTATTGATGATTTGTCTAGTTTTTTGAAAATTTCCAAAAAGGATGCTCGAAACAAAAATTTAATTTCGAACAGTCTGCTATTTGACAGCTGTCACTTTTGAAACTGTCATCGTTTAACACTTGACAATGGTGACCATTATGTTGTCACAATTTGCAAAACCAAAGAACTTTGAAGAGGTCTTGAAGCACCTTCTCGTGAAGTTCTCATACATCCCCAAATCTGTTACAATGGAACCTCTTATTGGATAACCCTTGCTTATTGAAATTAATAAGAAGTTATTCCAGTTTTTCCTGACTAGGCCGGTTTTTGGCCTATTTTCTTTTAATAGTCAGAATCTAGTTAAAAATTCCTAAAATTGAAAACAAGTCTCTGAATTTGTTTACCATACAAAATTCTAAAGAATAAAAAAAATAAATATTTTTGTTTATACACGTGATTGTTTATAATTTCCATGCGACTCAATCGTGGTCTTATCTCGGTTGTTTTGGCTTATTTAAAAACCAACAAAGGGCAATAGACAAGACAAGACATATGTTAAATCAAGGGTAAATCTAAATCTTGTTGGCAATTTTATTTTATTTCGTATTTTTATTTCTAATTTGTATTTGTGGTGATAAGGGGTGTAGAATGAAAGTGGGGCTGATATGGTGGTTTTTGTTGCCCACATCTTTTAGATGCTTGTTGCCAATTCGTTGTAAATCGATTGAAAAATAATTACATACATATGTTTTTTTTCATTTGTTTGGCTTAACATTCCTAACATCAATGCGTGCCTGTCACTTTGACACTTCTTCCTCTGTCACCCATAGCAATGTGTTTCTGTGCTATTGGCATTTGTTGTCTGTCCACAGTAATTTCTATTTTGTTGTAGTTTTATTTTTATTTATTATATTGGTTTGTATAAAATTCGATCTCCTAATTTGTTTATGCGCGTTTTAAGCATACCTATGTAGTTTTTGCTTATACCAAGTCAAGTAGGTACATACCTTTAATCCAATTTGCGATGCTAAGTCAAAGCCGACAGGAACAAAACATGCTGGTTGGAGGTACTACCTAACCTGTACTTAATACAAGCACCTCCTATAGACTCAATCCTATATACAGGGTGATGTTTTGGAATTTATTCTTCACTTAAAAATGAGGGCTTCTCCACTCACGCTAACCCACATCCCCTCAACCCATCTCCTGTGACCTCAAATTGGTTCGACTTTTTGTTGGAGAATTTCAGTGTTTTTTCGTGTGATGATGTTCTTTGACTTTAATATTCATGGCGTTTTCTCATTATTTTTTTTTTTTAACTTTCGATGAGTATGCGATGATAAAGTTATCTTCTGTGTATATAAAAGTATATAAAATGCCAACAACATATTCTCAAGGATTATTCTGAATCGCAAGATTTTGTTTTTATTTTCGAATTTAAATATGTGATGGTGAATATTGTTTGCTTCTTTATTTTATTTTGGGATAACAACTCTTCAGCCTGAAGTAAACAAGGTTTTTTTTTAACTGTATTTTTTACTTTTGTTTTGTATTTTTGTTTTTGACAGAATTCAAGTTTTAAAATTGAGCCAAAGGCTATTTTAATATGGTATACAAAAAAAATGTTTATTGTACATATTTAGAGTTGTCTCTAGGTAGATACTCTCATAAGTAAGCCGAGTCATTGCATCGCGTTAAAAACATAAACAGCATAGCGCGGCGTTTTTGGTACTATATATCAGGGTTGCCATGTGTCCAGAACAAGCTAAATAGCCCAATTTCAAAATATTTATAGCCTAAAATGTTATCAAAATGAGTAGTCCAAATAATAAGTCAATTTCAATAAAACATCTTGTAAAAAAACTACGGAGAAATATGAGTGCGAAGAAATTTATCGCCCAAGATTCAAACTGGGCTATTTATAGCAAAATTATGATCGTGCCGTTATTTTAGAAAAAATACCCTAATTTTCTCAAAAAAAAAAAAAAAAAAAAAAAAAAAAATGCTGAATTTCAGGTAAATATTTTCGATATTGTAATTTCAATAATTTCACAATCACCGGTAAATAGGAAAACATCAGATAAATAGCTCTATTATAGGTAAATAATCCAACTTTCGATAAAAAGCCCAATTTCAGACATATACAACAATTTTGATCTTAATTTTAAAAGAAATAGTTCAATTCTCAAGAAATAGCTTAATATCCGAGAAATAGCCGACTTTCTGGTAAAGTGCCCAATTTTGTATAAATATCCCAATTTCAGGTAAATAGTAAAATCACCGGTAAAAACAATAGCAATCTTTGAATAGTCGAATCCATAAATATCCCAATTTCATATAAATAGCAAAATCACCGCTTGATATCCCAACTGTCGATGTCAAAAAATGGCCCAATTTTCGAGAAATAATCCAAATTCCGAGAAATAGCCTGAATTCCGAGAAATATCATATCATTTAATTTCAGATAATTAGCCCTTTTTCGAGAAATTGCCGAATTCTAGCAAATAGCTGAATTTCATGAAAATAGCTCAGTTTTCGATAGATAGTCCAACCGATAAATAGTCTAATTTCCTATAGATATGTCAATTTTAGATTAAAAGCCGAGTTTAATTTCCCATTTGTATATTACTAGCCCAACCAACAAATAGCCCAACTTTAGGGAAATAGCCCAATTTCAGAGAAATAGCCCAATTTCCGAGGCTTAATATCCGAGAAATAGATCAATTTCCGGTGAACACCTGAATTTCTGGTAACTATTTAAATTTTTGAGAAATAGCCCAATTTCAGATAAATAGCAAAATCACCGTAACATAACCCAATATATAAATAGCCCAATTGATACATAGTCCTATTTCCGATTGATATGACTGATATTGACAATTTTCGATAAATATGCTAATTTCAGATAAATATCCAAATTTCTGATAATTAGCCCTTTTTCGAGAAATTTTCAAATTTTTGGAAATAGCTGAATTTCATGTACATTTCTTAATTTTGGATAAATAGCCCAATTTAAGATTTATAGAAGAATCACCAGTAATTAGCTTCGTATTCGATAAACAGTCTATTTTCTTAAAGATCTGTCAATTTCATATTAAAAGCCCAGTTTCCGATAGCCTTATTTCCGATAAATTTCACCATTTGAAAGAAATAACTACATTTCTGATAAATAGCCCATTTTTGAAGAAATAGCTTAATATCCGAAAAATAGCTCAGTTTCCGGTGAATAGCTGAATTTCTGGTAACTATTTTAATGTTTGAAATATAGCCCAATATCAGATAAATAATGAAATCACCGTTGCATAACCCAATATATAAATAGCCTAATGGGTACATAATCCTATTTCCCCTAATTTCCGATAAATAACCAGATTTCTGATAAGTAGTCTAATTTTTGAAAAATAGTCCAATTTACGAGAAATCTCCCAATATACAAAAAATAGCTCGATTTCCATGAAACAACCCAAATTCCTAGAAATATCTCACTTTCCGATAAATAAACTTTCAGATGAATAACAAAATTTCTGATAAAAAGCCCTTTTTTGAGAAATTGCCAAATTCCCGCAAAAAAGCTGAATTTCATGTAAATAGCTTAATTTTGGATAAATAGCCCAATTAAAGATATACAGGAAAATCGCCAGTTGTTAGCGTCGTATTGGATAAATAGTCTAATTTCTTATAGATATGTCACTTTCAGTTTAAAAGCCCAGTTTCTGAAAATAGCCCCATTTCCGATAAATAGCTCAATTTGAAATAAATAAGTACATTTGTGACAGTTAGCCCATTTTTCGAGAAATAGCTCAATATTAGACAAATAGATCTACAACTTGTCTTATGAATAGCTGCATTTCTGGTAATTATTTTAATTTTTGAAAAATAACCACATTTCGGAGAAATAACCACATTTCCGAGAAATAACCCAATTTCCGTGAAATAACCCAATTTCCGAGAAATAGCCCAATTTCCAAGAAATAGCCCAGTTTCCGAGAAATAGCCAAATTTACGAGAAATAGCCCAATTTTTGATAAACAAACTAATTTCCGATGAGTAACCCGGTTGCCATCATAAGAATTTCCGATAAATAGCTCGATTTCGACTGAATAGGTCAACTTCCTATAAATAGCCCAATCTGGCAAGCCTACTGTACTTTGATGATGCTGTTAAACGCATACTTAGGTACAGCATATATTTTTGTATATGTATCTATGTATGTGAAAGTGTGTCAAGCGTCTGGTTGTTTATCTTTTGGATATACATTTTATTCTTCACAACATGAAGCGAGAAATGACTGAAAAGGAAATGCATATAAAGTCAGTGTCGATTTGATGTATAGATAGGTATACTCGTTCGTACCTATGCACGATACACAGAACATCACAGCAGATACTTTAACCAATTTGTCGGTGTTTTATGTCACAAGCAGATGCTTTTCGACGTCAAAATAAAAATCATTGCAACGCAGAAAATAGAAATACATATATAAGAATGAAAAACAAGTTACAAGGACTACCTAAGGTAAAGGTACCTTCATTTTTTCATTTGTATATTATCTCTGTCTATAGGAAGAAGCTACCAAACCAACCTACTTCTTTCGCGATGCATTTTTTTTGTGTAAATAAAGTAGAATTTATAGTGAAAAGGTGTCACAGCAGGTGATAAACTAAAAAAGAATATAAGAGAATAAGTTTGTCAACTTAGTTTTATTAAATTGTATCTACTTGTAGCACACTCAGAAATATTTTTGTTGTTGTTGAGTTTTCTCCTTTGAATTGAACATAAACTTAATGTCACACATTTCAAAAAGATGTCACTTCAAAGGGTTTTTGTGAATATATCCTTTTCTATCTATTCAGAGATCATAATGAAAATACTTAAGTTCTGTCTAAGAATGAAAGATTTCATAAAAAAGGAGAAGCACACTTCAAAGAGATATGAAATTGAAAGTTTGAAAGAGCTTAATTTTCCTTCCTTCCAAAAGATTCTTCGAAATACAATGTTTGTCGCTAAATTGAACAAACTATTGCATTTGATTCAATATTCAAATTTTCAGACATTAAAAAGCTTACGAATACCCTTAAAAAAGTTCTGTGAGAATGAATACACGCCACATTCTTGATGTGCGGCTTAAAAAACACAGCTCTATACTTGGTAATACGCCCGAGAATAAGATCAAGAGTCATTTAATGGTCATTCCTGTATTTATAAGTAAAATATTACTGCTGAAATATTTCAGTAAAAGGGAATTTTCTACATCAAACAAACATTGTTTTTAAAAACTACGAGTATTAAAAAAAAAACACCTGATATGAAACATTGCAGCGGTGAGTTCAAGAGTTAAATATACAATGTCTTTTCGAAACGATATAATTTTAAAAACAAACAGTATGATTTCAAAAGGTATTCCCAATATCAGTTAAATATTTTTCAAAAATTCACTCGAGTTTCTAGAATTTTTTTTAAAAAGTTGTTAGTCTTTTATTGACCCTAAAAAACCTTAAATCAAATGTTCTCATAGTTTTCAAAAGTAAAAGTTTTAGAGTAAGTCATTAGTAAGGAACTTCAGTTCACATAAAACCCGCTTAGTAGAAAACCGCTCAAAAAAATGCACTATTCTCATCCCGAGTATTCGTCCTGTCGAAACAAAACTTGCTTAAGAGAAAACCCCTGTATACCTAAACAATTATCTTAATTACATTTTTACATTTTTCATTGAAGTCCTAAGTTCAAAAAAAAAAAAATTAAACAGACCAAGTTTAGCTGAATACTTATTTTTTATTTTTCGCTTTTAACACATTTTGATCAAGAACTTGACATTTGAGCTTCTATTTATGTTAGGGCAATTTAAAACACGTACCCGTGGCATGATGGTTAGTGCGTTGGACTGTCATGCGAGAGGTCTTGGGTTCTATCCCTGCCTGTGCCACCTAAAGTTTTATTCACGGGTACTGCCTCTTGCGAGGAATTGCCAAATTCTTCAAGAGTAATTCTTGTCATGAAAAAGAGCATTTGGCATATAAACTGTAGGTCCCCTCCTTTCCCGCAATTACACGTGCACAGAAATAGTTGAGAGTTGTAAGTCACCAGGCCCTGGTTCTTTAAGGGCTGTTGCGCCACCTATTTTATTTATTTATTTAATTTAAAACACGAATGCAAATCTTTTAAGTTTTGAATTTCGGCTTAAGTGTATTTTCTTACAGGTCGTTAAATAGAAAAACCCTTAAGTCAAAGCCAGGCGGTGACATTTTGATGTTTCTTTTAGGTGGGTTCAACTGTAATGACAATATGTCGAATGAATTATGAAGATAAAATCAAGGCCACAATCAATTTTACTGAAAATTAGCTTTGATTATCTGCTCTTCTTTATTCTCACGTAATTAATATATTTTGGAGTCGAATTCGAACTAAGGCCATCGAAAACCTTTATTTCAGATCAAAAACGTTTATTTTTCTTTCTGGATCTGTGAAACTCTGAATCAATTATTAATAATAAAATATATACCCAAAATTCATGGAATAACAATCTTTACATTCTTCGGAGACGGGAATCTAAGCCTTCATAACTTTTTGAAACCAATCTGGATCCTTTGCTATCTGTCTCCAATTTAAAACCTTCCCTTTAATGGGTAGTGGTGACCTCCTTACACTTGCTTTCATCACACCTATGTTGATACCCTTTCTCACTGTCCTTTTGGTCTCGAGGGTTGACGCAAATGTTTTTTTTTTCTCGGCCAAAGTGTTGGTGTCCCTTATCGGCTCTACATTATATTTCATTCTTTTTGACATTTGTGGATGAACTAGGTTCAAAGACAGAACCGAAAAATCACATCAAGAGGTGTTTTCATCTCAAACACCTTTTACCAGGTCTATGACACCAGATTAAAAAGGGTTATGGGTATAATCTGTTGGTTGGTTGGTGTTTTAAACACTTCGTACTCTTGTTCGTTATAAAGTTAACCAACTTACGTTACTTTTTCAATGTTTTTTCTAAAATGGGTGTTTTTTATTGAATCATTTTGAACATTTTTTTAAGGAACATTATGTGTCAGGAAAATAGGGAAGGGCTTATGAAGAGATGCAGATGATTTCTGATTTCTAAGTCTTGAATATATCAAGAAGGGCAAATTATTCCACATTCTTGATGTACGGCTGAAGAAAAGAACCTCAATACTTGATAATACGCCCGAAATCGAGCTCAATTTTTTAAGATTAATTGTCTACTTTGACAGAACATTCTTGTACAAAAAATTAGCATTTGTATACGTAAGTTTGTTAATAGTTCGAGAAATTTCTTATGCTTTCTTAAAAACCAGAATCAATTCACAAATTCCGACGTTCTAAAGTTTCTTTGGGACACTATAAGCAAACTTCTAAACATTCCAATAGTTTCCCTCTCAATTCACACAACTTACTTCATTTTTATGAAAACAATACGTTTTCCTTATAGTAACCATTAAAAAATTCCATTTTATTGCTTTCAATCCAAATAAACAAAGACGTCTCTATGAATATCAGTGAAGGTATAAACAAGGTTTCCATTTCCATTTGCTTGTTTAAAACTTTGAACGTTTTTATGTGAAGCCACAATATTCTTGTGAACACTTCATTTATTTTATTCTATTTTATTTTGTGTATTACCATGAACTAACCATTATTTCGTAATAATCGTAATTGTTTTCGGAAGAACCAAGTTCTCAAGTCTGAGCTACGGACAAACCGAAGACGTTGAGGGTTGTTCAATGAACAACATACACCATTATTATTTTAATTTTATGATTTTTCAATGCTCTAAAGCAATTTCAATTTCATCAATGGCCAATAAAAAAAATTGAACCTATGCATACATTTGACACACAATAAGGTTGCTATGTATATTTAATGTGGGTACAAGTTTAGTTTACCCATTAATAGAAGAAATAACTATACGATATTTTAATTTGTTTACCTAGAAACTATTATTTGTTAAAGGAAGAGAATAGAGTTATATTATAAATTTTGATTGGTTTTCTTTTTAAACAAAATAAAATAGGTTATGGACCTTTTGGATGGTATAGGGTGTTTTTTTCTTAAGCAGCATGAGAAGATTCTTTGGTTGTTGACAATTGATTTGACAGTTGAGAATGTCAAACTTTGTTGTGCCAGAACAACCAGAACAGTTCAAAGCTTCCAAATTTTGGAAATTAAACAATGAACAGATTCTATTATCGAATTTCATGGATCACTTCTTTCATTGTAAAAAGTTTAGTAAAGGGTGTTTTTTGAAGGTATACGTTTTTTAGAATGCAAAAACGGTGATTTTTTCAAATTGTCATACATTATATTCAATTAGAAAAATAATCTTGCGGCATTTTAATCAAGGAATGATTTCTGGAATATGACAGAACGTAGTCTTATCTATGAGCCTAAAAAAACACCCGTTAAATGTGCTGACTTCAGAAGTGTTAAATGGTCATGAGAAACTTGATTGTGCTATAAACCCAACTAAAGTAACACCTTACATGAGTGCCAAATCGATCATCAGACTCTTTCGATTGAATTCGATCAATAGTTCTAAAAGATTGCATTCCCTTTCAATCCTGAATGATGATTTGTTCTTTAAACAAGTTCGATTTGTGGTGTTGACAAACCTCACGGCTAATTGATGTTTACCCAGTGGTTGACATCACAATTTGTGGTCAAGATAAATCTTTTTGGTGACAACATTCCCAAAATTGTAATGAACATTCTCTCGTAAATTCAAAGTTCGAAGGTCCTGTCGTTCAAACAGTCCGTTTAAGTGTTGCAGGAGAACGAACGACAACCTCATAGGATGTGTGTTCATCCAGCACAATCTATTCGTAATCTGATGCATGACGTGCAATTGCGACGAGGTTACACTCTACGTGATGCTGCTGCTGGTGGGTATACGTATGCAAATAGGATATAAACTACATACATATTACTCCAAACACTCTACGCACATCCTATCCCTAGACTCCGAGATCCGTATCCAGAGATGATATCGTTTTACATTTTTTTTTTTTTCAATTTATTTGGAACTTAAAGTTTAACTGAAATCGCAAATTTTACCTTGGCCAACAAAAATAAAAAGGACAAAATCTATATTATGCGAGAGTAGCAACGGAAGGACACGAGAGTATAAACTTAGTTATTTTCATATTTATATTTGTTGGGGTTTTAACTTTTTTATTTTTCTTTGACCTTTATGATGCGAGTATAAATATATATGTTTGTACGGTGAGATGATTTGAATATTTCTATATATACGAGTATATCTATAAAAGGACCTTGAACGCAATTATAAGATGAAATATATAGAAAAAAATACTTTGAAAAATATTTCACTTATTTTGAGAGAGAACGCAAAATTAAGAAGGGTTTTCAATTTTATACATGATGGGAAATATTTTTATGACCAAAACAAAAAAAAAACAGAGAGAGGAAAATAACAAAATTTGATATTAAATTAAATTAAATAAAACTTAGTCCAAATGGTCCTTTTGACCAGAAGCTAATTTTTCCTTTTTTTTTTTAATGATGAACCTCATTATATTTGTAATATTTATACGGGGTATATATTACCTGATGGAAAAGTTTCAAAGGAAAACAATTTTTTTTTCGAAGCAAAGTTCATAAAAGAGTGTTTAAATATTTGTTATGATGGGAAATCAATAAAAATAAACTGAACATAGTGCAAAGTGTGCAGGATGCCCTGGATAGATAAGATACAAACAAAGTTTTACCAATTTTATGGCTATTTGATTAATTGACTTTTTAAAGGGGTATTTTTTGCCCACAAATAAACTGGAATCAGAGAATTAGAAATAGTTAAAGTTGACAATACAAAAAACCCAATATCCACGAAACAAAAATCTACATTGTCAAAAACCCCCTTGAATAACCCCTACAAAATTTGTAAAAAAAACCCTAACGATTCTCAATCCGTTTGGGTAGATTTTTAAACTAAAGAACCTGGGAATTAAAATAGTATAAAACTAGCAGTTCAAAAACTTACAAACCTTATACCCACGAGTAGGGAACACACTTAGTCAAAATCCCCGCTTTACAGATACGTACATACTTTGATTTAAAATTTGAAAAAAAAGGATAGATGCCATATAGCTATATTTAATTGTTTCTTAAGGTTTTGTGAATAAAGCACATAAAATATGGTTTCTGGGGTTTTTGATTTTTCGATTTTGAATGTGAGCAATTTAAATGTGGCGATTTTGTATGTGGGTATTTTGCATTTGGGTATTATATGTAGATTTAAGGATTTTGGCTGTGTAAAAGATCTAGATGGGGATTTCGAATGTAAGATTTTGGAAGCGGGCATTTTTAAAAAAGGGATTTTATGTGTTGCGATTTTGGAGTTGGGGATTTTTGATGTTTTATGGAAGTAAAGCTATTAGAAGAAGTACGAAATCTAAAAAAATAAAATCAACAGCGGGTAAAATATCCAAAAAAATATTTAAACTTTCCGTTAAGAGGAAATCTACATAAAATAAATCTCCTTGTAATCAATTTTCATTCCAAAAACTCACCAAATCCCCAAATTGCAGGAACGTCTTATGTCATTTTTATGACATTTTTAACCATTTAAAAAGACCAAGTCCTCACATCCAAATTGCCTCTATCTAAAACTTCACTTACTCACCAGTTTCATTGATCAAAAACTGTTGGATGATGTCATTAAGTGGATGTCAACTCACCATTAATATAATGTTAAAGTTTGACCGATTACACTTACGTACCTTCTTTCCAAGGTCATGAAAACGCTGATTAATTATCAGCTAAAGAAATATCTCGAAGATCGAAAGCTTCTTAATGACCGACAATACGGCTTTCGTAGCAATAGGTCCACTGGTGATCTCATGGTTCATCTTACCGAACAGTGGAACAAATGTTTTCATCGTTTTGGAGAAAGTACGATTATTGCACTTGATATTTCAAAAGCATTTGATAGGGTTTGGCATCAGGCTCTCTTATCGAAAATGCGTGCTTTCGGTTTTCATGAATACCTGCTTCATTTGATTAGTAATTACCTTTCGAATAGTTCAATACAAGTTGTATTGGATGGATTCAAGTCTAAAAACCACAAAACAAATGGTGTGCCGCAGGGCTCCGTTCTATATCCAACACTCTTTCTCATTTTCATTAATAATCTCTTGTCTGCAACTTCTAATCCAATACATTGTTTCGCTGACGATAGTACTCTTAGCTTTTTATATTCTTTTTCAGATTCACATCCCTCTTCTTCGGTTGTGGAACTGCAACGACAAGATATGATAAGCTCATTAAATTCCGACCTAAACAGCATGAAAAATAGGGAATAAAAACCGTGTTGAATTTAACGCTTCAAAAACCCAATGGTGTCTTGTTTCGTTAAAGCGAGATATACCCCCTTGTCATTATCTATTGATGACACTTGCATCAAGGAGACTGAACATCTCGATATTCTCGGTATGTGTATCACCAACTACCTTTTATGGAACGATCACATACGCGATGTCGCCAAAAATGCCGCAAGATGTTTGGGTTTTCTAAGGCGATGCAAGAAGTTTTTCTCCCCCTTTGATCTGGCTGTTATCTACAAGACTTATGTACGTCCATAGCATGAGTATAACTCCCATATCTGGGCTGGTACACCTGCAACTTACATAAGCCTATTGGACAATATTGAACGTAGAACATTTAGGTTGATTGGTTATATTACCATCATAAGATCATTTACGTCACTTGAACATCGTCGAAATGTTTCTTGTCTCATCCTCTTTTACCGTTATTTTAATGGTTTATGCTTTAGAGAAATACCCAGTTGTATTCCTCCCCTTAAACAGTTCAACTGTAATACTCGCTTGAGCCTAACTTTGGTCGTACTGTCAAGTACAGAGATTCGTTCTTTAGCCGTACTATGCGAATGTGGAATGCCTTGCCACACTCTGTCTTTCCCAGCTATTGCAATATTCAGGAATTCAAAACCTACGTGCACCGACACCTCCTTTCAACCCCTTTCTCCCTTTAACTTCAGTTTAAAGTCACGAAATTCTGAAGCAATACCTTTTTTGACTGTTATATCAATTCAATGAAATAAGGTCAGATGGACATTAAATGGAAGAACCATGGATTCCGTTTAATTCTTGATTTGAAAAAGGTGTTTTATCAAAATAAAGTAAAGATTGTTAAAATCAAACTATTGAGTGTTTTATATTTATGTATACGACAAACTAGCAGATATTGTGAGAAAAATGTTGGTCCTTCGAGCCGGATTTCCTATGATTAGGGACAGATAACAGACAAATGTTGGGCAGATACTGTTCATGATGGGATGGATTATTATATATATTATTATATATTTCGACACTGAAATATTCATAGATTGTATCGGGAGAATTGAGTGAAGTTAGGTATTTTTACGTGGCATCTATACTGCAGGATTTGGTTTTTAATGTTATTTTCTTTAATTTGTTGAATCTTTTGCCTTCGGGAATTGAATACTTTTGCACTTTCTTCCTTGTGATTTCTGCTTTAGAACTTTGATTTCTGGGAGTTTATTCTCTGGAATGTTGATTACTAGTTAAAAGCTTTTCATATTTACGGTACGAAGATATCAGAGGATAAGCTATATCAAAAAGTATCGACCGTAATGGACTTAAGCATATTTTTTGACTAATGACTTTGGTAGCAGATTATCTCCTCGTTTTCTCGTTTTTTAAGCTTATCAATACGTCAATATCATTTCAAAGAAAATGCCTAAATCTCTATTTTGTTGTTTTAAAAAAAAGAACACAATTCGTAAAATATCTTCAAACGAGTGTTTATTAAGTCCTTAACCCACAAAAGACGTCACTATTTTCATTTTTCTTTTTAAAATGCGATATAAAACAAAAACCAAAAAGATACTAAATACCAACTGAAAAACACAGATCAAAAAAAAAGATAGAAATCAATCAATAAGCACCTCAAATGTCCTTTTATTTATTTCCAATAGATTCTTTATTATTTATTTTTTTTTTTAAATCTTTATTTTTGTTCATCCTTCCATCACATTGATGTTTGTTGTCAAGTGGCTAAGTTTTCCGCTCCTTGTCAAAAGAGAGATTTTCTTAGAATTATTTTCTTTTCAACGCTATATTCATTCCTCAAGGACATGTTATTATCGTCATATTGAATTATTTTTTCCCAGTTGCCTTTCGATACTTTTAAATATATACACATCCTCTTCCTTTCTCCTTGCATCTTTTATCGTTGTCCTTAAGTTCATTCGCGGAAAGCATCTGTTAGATATTTAAAGAAGAAAATTATATCTCAATCAGATTTTTTTTTCTCTTCACTTATTTTGTATAAAAAGAAGAATAAAAGTGAAAGACTGAAAAGCTGCAAAAAAAAAAAACGATATTTTGAAGCTGATTTCAAAAATAAGACCCGAATGAAATGAGAGCACACCTCAAAAACAAAAACCAGAACAGAAATGTAAAAAGAGGGGAAACAAAATTAAACCATGAAACAGGATAAACAAAAAAAAAAATAAGACAAAAAAGGCGGTGATTTTTATTTTGTTTTTGAAGTTTTCGTGTATTGCCGTAAAAGTGGAAGATAAACGAGTATGTACAAATAATAATAAAAAGTTGAATGTAGATACATTTTGGAAAGGTATCAGATTTTACCTTTCTCTCTCCCACACTCTCTCTTTGTGTGTCTATCTCTTTCTCTGTTCATCTTTTTGGCCAAATCCAAAGTCACCTTGACAAAAGTGTGTTTACACGGTGCGGCTCAGCCGGAGAAGTTTAATCTTTTTTTAATGCAATTCTGAGACAAGCCATACGGCCACGAAACACGTACACCTTCGGCCATTAAAAAAATCAAAAACAACAAAATCCAAAAAAAAATACAAAAATTGTAACTCGAGTTTGGTTTGTTTTGCTTTTCTCCTCTTTTTTTATTGTTTTGTTTGTTTTTATTTTGGCGTCGGTACTTTTAATAATAACAAAAAAAGAAGCAACATGAAATACAGAGAATCAAAATAATATGTTAAAAAACCGGTCACCTCGAAACTGCTACTGCTTGACCATGTTTGTGCATAAATTCAATCGATGCTGACGATGATGATGACAACCGCAGCAGAGACGCATTCAAAAGTTTCATGTAAATGTTATACAGAAAGATTCTTCTCGTTTTAAAATTTCCAACATGGTTGCCAAATGACACGACGTGAAGTTGGTGACATTGCTGTCAATGTGTAGCATTTTCATTTTTATTATTTGTGAAGTTCTGTATTTTATCCACAAATTGAAAAAACCTGCACTTATTTTTTGAAAGTACATATGTTTTTTAAGGTGTTTGCTTCAATAAGAGGTTTTATTTTAAAGCCACTTTAGAAGCTGTCATCTTTTGAAATTTGACAAGTAAAACCTACGCCTTTATTAAAAATGTGACGATAGACGCTTAACTAACTTACTACAAAAATGGTAAATATTTTTGAGTCACAATTAGCAATTCCAAGTTTTGAAAGACATTTTGTTGGTCGTCTTATTTTTTGAAAAGGTGAATACAATTCTCCACCATGATCCTGTGATTTGTCTAAGGGTTTTCCGGTTAGTTTTTTGATATTTGACTATATTGTTTCGTTGATGACAGTACCCTCCGCTTTTCATAATCGTTTTTAGATTCTCATCTCATCTTGTTCTTCGGATGTGGACTACCAGCGGCAGCGTATGATAAGCTCATTAAATTCTGATCTTGACAGCATTGTTTAATGGGGATTCAAAAACCGTGTAGAATTTAATGCTTCGAAAACTCAATGCTGTCTACTGTCACATAATCGTAATTCTCCCTCAATGCCACTATCAATGGGTGGTACTTGCATCGAGGAGATTGAACAACTAACAGTCCTAGGTATGTGCGTCACAAACCACTTGTTGTGGAGTGATCACATATTTGACATCGCCAAAAATGCTGCTAAGTGTTAAGATTTTTTCGCAAGAAGTTTTTTTTACCCGTTCTGATCTGGCTATAATTTACGAAGCTTTTATTTGTTCAAAACTTGAGTATAACTCTCATATTTGGGCTGGTGCTCCAGTAACTTACTTCAATCTTCTGGATAGTATTGAAAAAATGATTGGAGATCGTTCTCTTGAACACCACCGCAAAGTCTCATGCCTGTCATTGTTTTATCGTTACTTTTATACACAATGCTCTATTGAAATAGCCAGTTGCATTCCTCCCCTTAAACAATTCAACCGTAATACCCGTACTGCTAGGAATGTCCAGCAGAAATTCTTTCTTTAGCCGCACTACACGAATGTGGAATGCTTCCCCGGACTCAATATTTCCCACTCATTACGATGTGCAGACATTTAAAACCAATTATCTTTTCTGGGTTTAATCATTATAAGGGTATTCATAACCCCTTTAGTGCGCTCATGATATAAGAAATAACAGCCTAAAAACACTTAAAAAATGTTTAAATTAGTTACAAAAATGTTGAAAATTTTACAGTCACTGCTCGCAGTTTTTTAAGAAATGTTTCTGGGTTTGTCATATCTCAGAAAAGTGATTATAATTAACCACCGTCATCACTACTTAAAAAAAAAGTTGTATGTCAATTCTTCACAAGCGATTTATGACGTTTAAGATATGCATCGTGAAGTTACCCAAAGGATATTGGAGCAAATGTGCGAATGTGCATGAAAAGAAATATCCATTCATTTCTCTATCTAGCAAAGGAATACCACCAGGTTCCATTCTTAGACCTCTTCTGCTAATCGTAGTTCAGCTAAAATTCTATGAGTAAGTAAGTAAGCGACTTCCACAAAGCTCCATCCTTGAACTTCCTTGTTTTTTGTAGTTAAAATGCAAATCAATGAGTTGTGTCGTCGGAAGCATAGAATTCAAACTATTTATTATTGTTCAAGGATAAGCCATCTATTTTCCAGAAGAAAACCATCAAGTGCGAAATTGGCCTTTTGAGTCATCTGTTCGATAAAGCCGACTATTTCCCAGAAGAGCATCATAATCAACTAAATTATAGTAAATTAGTTCCACTAGGCTGCAACGTATGATCTTTTTAGTTTTTCGTTGTTCACCTAACAATCTGAGTCATTGTAAAGACGCACCCAGGTTACATCCTAGGACCTCTTTGATTTCTCGTAGTTCATTTATAAATCTAAGAGTGTTTATTGCTGAATAATTAATTAGTCATCTAACTTCCAGAGGAGTTCCATCAGGTTCTATTCTTGGACCTTTTCTGTTTACCGTATTTCAGATATTAATACATGATTCAAAATAATGAACCACCTAATTATTTAATTATAGAAAATTAGTGCCACCAGGTTACATCCTTGGACCTCTTTTGCTTTTTCTAATTTATCTAGAATTAAAGAAATCATTTGTTTAAGTGCAAACAACACAAATTGTTTTGCTTAACAATGAGTCATCCAATCTCATCTAAATTCTAATGGAATCCCAATTGGTTTCATCCTTGGGTGAGTTTGGCTTTCCGAAGGTCAATTTTAATTCTATGAGTCATTTGTTTACTTTCCCAACCTGCAAAAATGAATCATTTGATTTTTTTTCAAATTTTCTAATTAATATAAAAGAAGTAGCATATTTTGCTAGTTCATAAATAAGTTTGGAAATACTTCGATTGATAGCCCATAATTTTATTTTGCTACACAATGAGTCATCAAATTTTCTTTAAAGGTGTTCCACATGGTTGGATCCTGGGACCTCTTTTATTTACTTTTTACGTTTGTAATTTTATTCAAATGTTTGTTTAAAACAACTAAAACTATGTTTTTTGGGCATTTAAGGGGATTGTACCGAGTTATAACTCAGATGTTTTGTTTAGTTTTAAAAATAAGGTCCCCAAAAGACTGTGGCAACCCTGTTTTGATCTTCATCGTTTAGGTTTTTCGTTGTTATTCTGTTTTTTTTTTCACCTCGATCATTAGATCTCGGAGTTAAAATTTTGTATTGGAAATCCTTGTTTACGAGTATGTTTTGATTTTTTTTTGTTAATGCTTATGTTTTGTTTCTCCTTCTTAGCAGGAAGTAAATATTTTATTCAAAATATGTTCAAGTACCCAAGAATTCCAGCTTTAATTCCTTGACCTGTTTAAAAATATACATATATATAACGTGTTGATGTTGTGCCATTTTTGCTTTAAGTTGAGTTCGATTTTTGTTGTTAATAAAATGAAAACAAAAATAAATAAATTCATCAAACCAACGTAAAAAGTAATACGACGGAGTAACTTCACACGACTTTTTACCTTGCATTTCTACAACGTCCAGCTCCAGGCGTATAAAAGTTCAACTATAGGAGCTCTACAGAAAGGCTACCAACGTGTATAAAAGACGTTACAACACAAAATTTATTATACATGAATTTAAACAAAAAAAATAAAAAAAGAAAACAAATTGTTGTATATTTTTATTTTAAAGTGGATTAAAAAGTAGTTGCGTTGTAATTGAATTGGTGTTGGATGGGTATAATAAATTTCTGTTGAATTTATTGCCATCATGTGTGATCTGGATATGCGTTTAGTTATATTTTCTTGAGAGCTTTTTTTCATTCAAAGACGACGACGAAGAAGAAGATGAAGAAACATGGTCATGAAAATAATTTTAAGGGTTTTTAATTATAGTACCTGGCTTATAGTTGTTGTACAGAGAGAAAGACGTTAATTAAACTCTGAATTCTACTTGATCTAGCATCATCAAGTAAGTACAGCGTTTTGTGTTTCCGAAGCAATTTAGTGAAGAAATTACAGTACTTAAAAATAGCAACTATATATAAAGTCTTAGTTAATTTTACTTCATTACGGAAACTATGAATCAATGTAAACTTCAATGTTTTACATTGAGAATAAAATTAAAGTAGATACTGAGGAGTACAGTGGCGCAAAATGTATCCATAGTTTGAAAGAATTGGGAAAATAGAATAAAGCGTTTATAATTCTTATGAATTACTCACACCTGTAAAGGGTTTTCAAAAATTAAGGCAAGCTTTGGTTTTTTCGTCATTTGTAGTGAAATTGAAATTTGACAGCTGTCAGTTTATGATACAAATGTTGAATTATACGAGAAAATGAAGTGAAAAATGTAAGTTATTTGGAAAACTATATCAATTGTTGACCCTTAAACACTATTCAAATAAAAACAAGTCTTTGAAATGTCAATTTTCAGAAACTGCTTTTGTTCTTCGTTTGTTTGTAAAAAGGTTTTCAAGGGAACACATAACTCTGTTTAACAATACACCTTCCTAGCCACGCCCACATTTAAGTTTTTTTTCCATTTTATTTCGGTATCTATTTTATTTAAAATTTAATATAATCTGTTCCAGTGTAACATTAAATTAAGGTTAAGATATAAAAATAAACTTAATATCACTTTTGTGAAAGCATCATGTGATTACATATTTTTGCATTACATTTACACAAGTATAACAACAAAATAAATTGTGATTTTATTATAAATGTACATAGAGTTTACCTTATCCAATTCCTAAGTATTTTATAAAATAATGTGATGCTCGTGTTAACCTACTAATTTCAGGTTTAAACAACTTCATAGGTAAGCACTCTAAACAATAAATAAATTGAATTGAATTGAAAAGGCAAATTGAAAATGTTAAAAAAAAAACAAAAACAAATATAAATTAAATAAAAGTTGTTCTAGATTTTGTTCGGATCTTATTTTGTTTTGTTTGTACTTAAAAGTTTTTTTTTTCTTTTTTTTTAATTCATACGAAGGACGACCGCGTTTCGAATTCCAATGTTATTAATTAATTATTATTATGAATCTCTGACAAACAGTTCAGCGGCGGCGGTGGTGCTGCGGTCATATATTTTTGTTTTGTTGTTTGTTTATAGATGTCGTATTTTTTCCTTGAGATTGGAAAAACAAACAAATAATAATTCACGATAATATGTAGTTAAATTATTTTAATTAAAATATTTAAACTAGGTATCGACTGAGGTCAAGATAAGTACATGAATATGATAAATTCTTTATCTTTGTATAGCGAAGCGACAAATTGTTCAAAACTTAATATTAAAGGCACAGTGTGTTCTTCCACAAAACAGACTTTCAACTACTCGGTTATCCGGATTTATGTAAATGACACAATTATTATTTGAACTAACTTGATAATATAGGATGAGAGAATCTAAATCCAAAAGATCCGAATAAGGTGGGATATCCATATAGAGTTTAAGTTCCGGATCAAGTGGGCTTAGTACGTTACTTGAAGTCAATAGGCACTCCAAAAAAATGTATTACTTTCGGGTCTGAATATTGGATTTGGATAACCAAAAATATCCGAATTGTGTCTAACCTTAAATAATCCGAAGTTTCTTCTTAATTATCGAAATAGTTTCAAATCTTTAAAGTCCCAATTAAAATTTTTGAAAACTTGACATTATCAAATTGTCAATTCTGAGTCAAAAATGATTTATGTCCCAATAGTTGGATTATCAGATCGCAAATCCGGATTATATTTGTGCGTATCTGTAGTATCTGTATAAATTGCAGCATAAAGGGCGAATAATTTGCCAACTATGATTTGATGAAAACTAATTTGAAACTCACTTTGCCCTATTCTCGTTTTTAACTTTACAAAGGATGTTTATTGAATTCAGTCTAATTTTTCAATCTTAAAATTTTGACATTTCTCTATGTTTAAAGCAACGTTTGTGCGTCCTTACTTTCGGGATACATTTTTTGTTAGCCATATCTCAAAAACTATCAGAGATATTGACTCCAAATGAATTTTGTTTCACAGATGATAATATCAAGATATGTAGACTTTTAAAAAAATTAGTGTATGTTTTTTTTGCTAGAGTAACTTAACAAACAAGTTAAAAGTTTGGTTGCCCCCAAATATTTCTAGAACTAAAATTGCTTCTGATTTGCTTAATTTAAATCCGTTTCCAAAATCACTCCTATCACCTCCGGTTTTTGAAATGTTAGTGTTTTAGAGACAAAACAAAAAACACATGTATACTGCCCGACAACCGATTAGCGCCCCGTCTAATCTTTCAGTGTAAATGCAAATAACTCGGAACGATTAATAATAATGCTTAATATTTTTGTTTTTTATTCTCATTATTTTAATCTTTTTCTAAAAAAAATGTTGGTTCTGGCAAATGTGACAAAAATGTATGTATTTTTCGTGCGTCTTCCGATTAGCACCTCTACGCTTTTCTAAAAGTTTTTGCATTTAAGTCTTCGTGTTTTTCCTTTTTAAGTTATTATTAGTTTATTTTAAATATAAATTCAATTAAATTTAGTACAAATGAGGAAAGGAAAACCGTTAAATGAAGCCGAAAGGGCCAAAATTAAGGCTTATAGTGAGTGTGTCAATCAATCCATCAAATTTTCAAAAAAATTAACCGCAGCCGCAAAGTTTTTTCCTTATTCTTACGAAATGAGCAGTTATGGAAGAAATATAAAAGGCCAGCCATCTTCTGTCATTACAGCAGCTGACAAGCGAATTATTTTGAGGCACGCGTCAATAATTTCCAATGCTGAACATTTGAAGCGTCTTAAAATAAAAAAAAAATACACCTCTAAACCAACTTTGAAAGACGCAACGTCCAGATTTCTGCAGAGCGCAAATGTCCTGGACGAAGAAGTTGCTTGTTGACTTTTCAGACGACGAAAAATTTAATTTAGAGGGTCCTGATGGTTATGCTTTCTACTTTCATGATCTTCGAAAGGAAGAGCATACTTTAGATCGACTGCACAGCTGTGCTGGTGGTGTAATGGTGTAGGGAGCTTTAACGTACTATGGCACTATTGAATTATAACTTCTTACTCTTCGTATGAATGCCACAGTATAAAATGGTGTACTAGGAATAAGTTGTAAATGTAAGGAATTAAAATAAAAAAAAAAACTTGTCGGGGCGCTAATCGGTTGTCGGGCAGTGTATAAGGATTTTTAGGTCTACCTAAATTCATAAATTAGTTTTTGTTTTTATAAAATTCATGATGATTTTCCAAATCTGTAATTCATATCTTCAATATTCAGTTTAAAATATCCGAGAAAACTTAAGAGGTTGTTAGATTGCATTAGTCTTACATAAATATTTAAGAAATGCTGAAAATGTAAGCTAAACTGTTTAGAAAATATTTTTTTTATTTAAAACGAATCCGTCGTTTAAACAACATTTCCACATTTGAAATATATTTAAAAAATAATAAACAAGTTTTGGAGACGAATATTTTTAAAATCAAAGATTGAAAATTGAAGTTTGAATTAAAAACAATACTAAGAACTAGCTCCTAAAAGCATTTTCAAGTCTATGAAGACATTAAATTCAAAAGCTTCCAAAACTTCATACACAGTTAAAGTAAGATACTAAAATCATTTGAAACTGTATCTAGAAGACGTACATTTGTATCTTTGCATTTTTAAAGAGCCAATTTTGAAAATCATACTGTAATACAAGAACTAAAAGGCTATATTCGAATAAAGGACAATTAATCCCTCAGAAAAGTATTGTTTTGTCCAGCCAGTGTAATCCGAATAATTGACCATCCAAATAAAATCATCTTACATATCGAAAACAAGACGTTATCCGGATATCCGCTTCTCGATTTTAAAGAAAACTAATCCAGATATCTTCTTTGGAATATTCAAAGTACGGTGAGCGGCAAGTGTTCCGAGAGTTAAATGAGAAACTTGGCGTGCGAATGTTTTCGGATTGTTTGGATTATCGGGATACAGTTTCAGAACTTATTTTATAAAAACAGATTGGGACTTTTTATCTATTCATTTATTTATTTATTTTGGTCTTTCAAGTAACATGACTTTATGGAGACTACAATTAAATCAAATAATAATAAGATTTATAACATATGAGTTCAATATAATTAACTTAAAATAATACATTTTATAACAAATTTAATAACTTCCTCTTAATATTCAACCTACTATTATTAAAATCAATTAAAAAATCAAATTTATTAAAAGAAATACAGGAATCAGTAGTTGGATTGTGTTTGGCATAATTTGTACTATGAAAAGGAACATGTACAAAATTTTAGGTCGCAAACTACGAAGAGGTACGTAAATATTAAACATTGATAGCAAACTAGAACAATCTATGTTAGAATTCAAAACATCGAAAGCAAACAGTATCGAATATAGCTTTCTTCTCTGCACCAAAGGTTTTAAATTAATTAATTTACAACTGGTCTCATAAGATTGAATTTCTGAGTTCCTAAAAACCTTACGTAAGGCGAATTTGGTAAATCTTTTCTGAACTTTTTCAATCCTAGTCTGACAAGGGATAAATAAAGGGTTTTTAGAGTATATGGATCTTCAAAAGACTTAGAACTTCTAGATATAAAACCCAACATCGCGTTAGCTCTAGAAATAACTTGGCCAATATGAAGCGAAAAACTCATTTTATAGTCAAAGATAACTCCAAGATCTTTTTGTCTTGTTTACCTTTGTAATGGATGATTATCAATTTTCTAATTGAAACTTAAAGGATCTTAAAACATGTAAAAACACTACATTTTTTAATATTGAAATATAAACCATTTAAAGTACACACGTTAACAATGCAGTCAATATCAGTTTGAATTTTATTGGCATCTAAAGGAGATCTTGAGATCATCGGCATATAAGAGACACTTTGCAAAAGAAATATAATTTGGCAAATCTCATTAATAAAAAGAATAAAAAGGAGTGGCCCAAGGTGGCTGCCTTGAGGAACACCTGAAAAGTTTATTATTTTATTTGATAAAACATCACCAATTTTAGCATATTGACTACGTCCAACCAAATAACTTTTAATCCAGTTAAGGAGAGCAGAATGAAACCATAGCAGCTCAAGTTTCTTCAACAGAATATTGTGTTACACACGATCAAATGCCTTTGAAAAGTCGGTGTAAATTATACAGTCTATTAACTGAAGTTTAGCAATAGGTCTAAAATTTGTCCACATCAGATTTTAGTGCCTTATCCTAATTCAATTCAATTCAATTCACACTAGACCTGAACCTTCTGTGAAATTAAAAGTTATCACCCTGTAGATGGAAGTAAAACAACAAAAAAAAGACAATTTGTGCCAAATTAACAAAAATAAAAATTGTACCTACTTATTTTAATTTCCATTGTCTTATGGTATGGAAAAGTCCCTCAAGTGTTTTTATTATTTTCTCATTGTAATAATACAAATAATAAAATGCCAAAAATAACAAAAGTAGGTAAGCAAAATAAACCTCCATAATAATTAAGGAAAATTATCTTTATAAATAGCCCACCACGGTGAGGTGAACTAAAAATAGAAAAACCTGCATCAGATTGCCAAATATGTACATGACGATCTTGATGATGATGATGATGAAAATTTGGTTATAGAACAAGCGTCGTCGTCATTTGTTCTATGGCTTTTACATGTATTGTAAATGAAAAACGTAAACCATAGCACTCACCCACATATTGTATTTTTATTTCTCCTCATACATTTAAGAAAAACCAAAAAAGAAATCTTTGTATAGCTTAAAGACACCGCCGCGCCGGACGCCCGCCCGCCCGCTCGCTAACAAACGACGACATTTTGTTGGAGGCTTGAAGTAGGTGGGATTACTTTTCCTATTGTGATAAATTGTTGGGTGTTTTTCTTGTTTTTTGTTTGTGGGTATGATTCGTCACCATATTGCCTTAAGGAGTTGGATTTTCTCTCCTTCGCTTGACAGTTCAAACTGACGCGACGTCGCGTTGTCGTACAGTTGGGGGTGCTCACATAATTTAACATTTATTTCAAAACACTAAATTGCACTTAACTAACTCACACTGCACCACACTCCAAAATCCCACTCCTCGTATCCATTTGTCATTTATATCTTATGTTTCTCATATGTTAGAATGCGGATGAAAATGTTGTAGATTTAGAATCCTCATCATATGAGGATGAGGATGATTGCACTCCCACGAAAGGCGACATCAGTGAGATTCATTAAAAATGGACAAAAATTAGATGCGAACTGTGAACATGGTTCGTCATTTATGAGAAAAATTTTACTTTTGCTGACGCATAAAGAAAATTGCACTTAAATTTCCATTAATATAGTTCACCTGATGATGTTGATGATGATGATTATGAAAAATATATTTTTTTTTTCGAAAAGAAGAAAATCTGATGCCTGTCACACGGATGTGTTCTATTTATAGACAAAAAGAAGATTCCTAATTAGATTCTAGATTTCCTTGTTTTATTCTATTTTTTTCAACTTAAAATTTTGACGACGACGCACAACTCAAAAAATCACACGCAGAAAATTGGCAAAAGACTATAATTTAAAAATAAATATGGAAAAATACCATTCGTACATATCTTATATTTTCTTTTGATTTTTACTGAAACGGAATTTGGTGTAAATTTTAAGAATTTTTCACAATTTTGTTTTTGTTTCTATATATTTTCGTTACAAGTAGGTGAATAGGTAGATACATTTTTGGCATAAAATTGCGTCGCAGAAAAAATAGATGTCTACTTTAAAATTGAGAAATTGAAAATAAAAAAACTCACAACATTGTTGTCGGCTAATGAACTTTTTTTTATTTGAATTTGAAAACAATGACAGTCTTTCAGGTTTCTTGTCTTTTTTTTTTTTGTTTGTTTGTCGAAAAAAGTCAATAAACTTATCAATTTTTTTTTCGTTGGTGTGATTAAAAATCCTGTTGGATAATTACTTTTTGCTGACAAAAAACAAACATAACTAAATAAAGAAGTTTATTGACATTTTATGCTTCCAAATTCTTATGATTATCAATGTCACGTTTGTACTTTGTTGCCGGATTTAATCTTTAATGTTTAGATATGTGTATCGTAAATTTTGTTTGTTAAGTTGAGGTGTTTCGTATTTGTGTACGTGCAAACAATCTTATTTTGACCAAAATGGATTAAAAGTTTTGAAGTCATGAAACTACATTTTAAAGAGGTTATAAACGGTGATTTTTTAAGAGCTTGAGAACTTTTAAAAAAAAAAAAACGCATAAAATTTGCAAAATCTCATCGATTCTTTATTTGAAACGTTAGATTGGTCCATGACATTTACTTTTTGAAGATAATTTCATTTAAATGTTGACCGCGGCTGCGTCTTAGGTGGTCCATTCGGAAAGTCCAATTTTGGGTAACTTTTTCAAGCATTTCGGCTGGAATAGCCCGAATTTCTTCAGAAATGTTGTCTTCCAAAGCTGGAATAGTTGCTGGCTTATTTGTGTAGACTTTAGACTTGACGTAGCCCCACACAAAATAGTCTAAAGGCGTCAAATCGCATGATCATGGTGGCCAACTTACCGGTCCATTCTTTTAGATGAATTGTTCTCCGAAGTTTTCCCTCAAAATGGCCATAGAATCGTGAGCTGTGTGGCATGTAGTGCCATCTTGTTGAAACCACATGTCAACCAAGTTCAGTTCTTCCATTTTTGACAACAAAAAGTTTGTTAGCATTGAACGATAGCGATCGCCATTCACCGTAACGTTGCGTCCAACAGCATCTTTGAAAAAATACGGTCCAATGATTCCACCAGCGTACAAACAGTGCATTTTTCGGGATGCATGGGCACTGGGCAGTTCTTGAACGGCTTCTGGTTGCTCTTCACTCCAAATGCGGCAATTTTGCTTATTTACGTAGCCATTCAACCAGAATTATGTAGACCATAAATCGGACGTAAAGCGCGAAACACATTTCGAACCGAACACTGATTTTGGTAATAAAATTCAATGATTTGCAAGCGTTGCTCGTTAGTAAGTCTATTCATGATGAAATGTCAAAGCATACTGAGCATCTTTCTCTTTGACACCATGTCTGAAATCCCGCGTGATCTGTCAAATACTAATGCATGAAAATCCTAACCTCAAAAAAATCACCCTTTATAAAAAGAGCGTTTTTTTGGTATTCCATATATAGTACAGTGAGAAATTGCCAACAAAACTATCCGCAGTAGCCAGATTTTTGTATTTAAAAATTGGTATAATTGAAAGATCTGTCAGAATAATAATAAAAAAAATACACAATTAGAAGAAAGTTTTGTGAAATACAAACAATTAGCAAAAAAACTAACTAGAACTAATAAAATGAATCATTTTCAAGAAGAAATCACTCGGAAATTGAGATTCTATAAAAAAAATTATTTAACAAATTCAGCTTTAACAAAAAATAAATACTTCAAGAAGGGGGTTTGTTCGTAGACTACTTCATTAATATGTGGTGTTGAAGCGAGCTTGAAGATCGCCTCATTTCTTTATATACCTGAATCGAGTCCAAAAGAGCTTGATTCGACTCGATTCCAGTCGGGGATCGGATTCGGTTCAAAATTTGTGAAGAAAAACCTTTGGAGGTGTTGGTTTTACTGATAATATGTTTTTGTACAAAAATATAGTTTTGTTTTAATCAAATTAAAAAAATATTGCGAATGGAGTTGGTAGCGTATTCTTATATGTTGCTGACCTATTCAGTTCTTCATTGTTTAACACTAATCAAACTATCTCACTTTTACTTCATTAGAAACATGGAAACACCATTTGAATTGGAGAAAGTACTGTCAAACTTAATCATTGTGCGGTGGAAACACCAAACAGAATTATTTAATCTAAACTGAGATAAACCTTTGTTAGAAACATAGCAAAATTTAATTATCTCTTCTACTCTTGCAAAATGAACCCAGTTAGTCCAATTTCATTAATAAAACTAAATAATATCAACAGTAACAGATTTTGTTCCCAAATGACACATGATCCCAAATGCACATCTACTCAACGAACACAGCCATCGATATACAAATGCAATATCAATCGTACCAACATTTGAAAACAAAATCACATAGATCCATTCGAGACTCGTATAAATGTCAAAAACCCATCCCTAGTAGGATTTTGCTCTAACTTTTATCGCTAGTATTCATGCAATGGATATTGGTTTTGTTACTCGTGTAAAATCCTACTATACTTTAGATAGATTTTCCAACGAAACACGGGTAGAGTAAAAGGCTTTGTATCTAAATCATAAGTCAAAAAATTTAAGTAACCTAAAACTCTTAATTTTTGTCAAGAACTGCATCTTGTCTGTCAATAGTGAATTTAATAAAAAAAATGCATACAAGAAAGCTCGACTGAAAAATATTCCAATAAATTATTAAATTTTCTCATTTTTTTTTGTCAAATTGTGTGTAAAAACTTGTGTTTTTGGATGACTTATCGATTTAATTTAAAAAAAATTGTTTTTGTGTAAGAATTTTGTTGGGTTAGCAATTTTTTAAAAATCTTGAATGAATAAAAATCTTTTAGTCTTTTGCTATCAATACCTGAGTAAATTAGATGAAAAGCTTTGATTTGAATTAACGTATTCATTATTAACATATTTTTCAAAATGTTTAT
Source organism: Eupeodes corollae (assembly GCF_945859685.1). Lineage (NCBI taxonomy): Eukaryota > Metazoa > Arthropoda > Insecta > Diptera > Syrphidae > Eupeodes > Eupeodes corollae. The sequence goes on along the minus strand of NC_079148.1, from coordinate 141,211,627 downwards.
GGGTTTTAAAGTTCAAGAGAAAATTTAACAAAAATTGAAAAAACAAATAAAAACAACATTAAAAAACGAATTTGGTGTGTGTTTTTTAAGTCTTTTGCAGGACCGTTTTATTCTTTTTTTGGTGTTAGGCTTTAAAAAAAAAGAGAAACCATTAAATATCAATTTCTGTAATAAATAAATGTTTTAAAGCTTAAAACATAAATCAAGGAAGTGAAAACGACAATTTTTTGTCAACTTTTTCATTATTATTATGCTTAATTCATAAAATTTAAATATATTTTCTATTAAAAAAACTATTTTATGAAAATTTAATTTGTTTGTACAAATTTTAAACTTTGTTGCTAAAATTAATGTTTGGTGGTCAGGGCTCTAGTTTTTGTTAAAAATTTCAATTTTATATTATAAACGCAATTCTTTTATTTAAAATCCATTTTTTTTATTTAAAATTTAATTTCTTTTATTTAAAATTCAATTTTTTTAATTTAAAACTATTTTTTTAGTCAAAAATTATTTTTTTTTTATTTAAAATTAAATTTTTTTATTTAAAATTAAATTTTTTTTATTTAAAATTCAGTTTTTTTTATTTAAATTTCAATTTTTTTTAAAGATTAAATTTTAAGTGACAGTTCCATTTTATTGACAGTTCTATTTTTTTGAAATTTTAATTCCATGTACAAAATTCTATTTTTTCGTACAAATTTAAATTTTATTGCTGTAAATTCCATATTTGAAATCAATTTTCTGTTGAAAATTATATTTTTGTTCTTAATTACATCTTTTGAAAATTAACGTTTATTTAAAATCAATTTTTGTAGAAAATTCTTGTTGTTTCTTGTTGAAAATTCTATTTTTGTTTTGATGAAAATTCCATTTTTTCTCTGCAATATCATTTTTATTTCGAAAAATGGTTTTTACTTGCGACTCTTTCATTCGTGAAAAATTTCTAATTTTTTGTTAAGATTTAAAATAACAACTTTTTGGTCAAAAATTTCAACAATTTCGTTTTCTGCACAAATTCTTATGCTGTCTCAATAATATTTGACGATCTATAATTTTATTATTTTTATTTTTGATTGAAAAGAAAAATATTATTAAAATATTTAAAAAAAAGTATTGGTAAATTCTACCGCATACCAAACACATATTTTTTAATTGAAATTGAAAAATTTTATATACAAAAAATTAATTTAAAAACAATCACTCTAACGATTTTTAAATAAAAATTGTGAAGAATTAAGGTTTTGTTGAGAAATCAAACAGTTTTTGTTTTAATTTTTTGTTTTAATTTGTATTTTTGTTGTTGATTTTTTTTTTTAAATTTTTATTTTTGTTGTTCTTCTTTTTTTGAAAATAAAATGTTTGTATTCCCTGTATGTTTCGAAAGTTCCATTTCTTAAAAAATATTCTGTAGACATTTTTTCTTGGAAATTCCGTTTTTATTACAAACTCTTCTTTCTTGTAATAAAATACAGTGGTGGTTATATAAATAGCGCACATCATTGTTAATTTTGATCTTTTATTAAATTCAAATGAAAGGGGCATTTAAGGTTTATATACATACAGTTTTTATTGCTTAAATTAAATTTCGTATATTTCTTAATATATTTGGAACCATAAGTTTCTTAGTTTCAGTTATTTTTGTAAGAAAATAGAGATAAGAACCACAGTTAGTAAATTTTTGTCATTATAGCTTGGACATTTAATTAGCACATTTGCTATAAAATTGAATTTACCTTTTGAATTCTTGATTTTACTTAATATTTAGTTGCGTTCATTGCCATTGCACAGATTCTCAATCGGGTTAAGATCGGGAGACAGAGCCGGCTACTTCAAAACACTAACACAATTATCCTCTAAACATGATTTTACTAACCTAGAAGTATGCTTTGGATCATTATCGTACATAAAACGCCATGTCAAAGGCAAATTGTCATTAGCGTAGGGAATCATATGATCTGTCAATATGTTTTTATAAATATTTTGAGCTTATTTTGACAATTGGGCAACTGCCGTGCCGAAAGAAAGCTCCCCAGACCATAACATTTCCTCCTCCGTGTTTAGAGACCATAACATTTCCTCCTCCGTGTTTAGTTGTTTTGAGACTGTACTTCGGGTTGTATTGATGGTTAGGTGGACGCCAGACATATTTTTTTTCATCTGATCCGAATCTGCAGAACTTCATCACTCCAGAGCATGTTTTTCAAAAATTAAGAGGCTTTTTTAGGTGTTACTTAGCGAACTGAATTCTGCAATTTATATTTTTTTTGAGACGAATGGGTCTTCTGTGACATGCAGCCCCTGAATTGAATTTCATTCAAATGCCGCCTGATTGGCCGAGAAGACACAGAAATATCGTTATGTAACTCAACATCAGATTTTATTTGGTTTGAAGTCTTGTATGTGTCTGCGGTCGAAGCTCTTTTTATTAAATGATCTTCTCTTAGTGTGGTTTTTCTTGCACGTGGGACTCTCGAAGCGTTTTGTGAAGTTCCAAATGTCTCAAGGTGGTGAATTACGTTGTAAATAAGCTTTCTTGAACAATTTAATAGCTCCGAAATCTTCGAAGCCGTCTTTCCTTGAGCTTTCATCCCATTTTTGTATATGCCTTTTATCCTCTGTGCAATGTGGTCCTTTTCCCATGTCTATCAAATTTTGTTAACAGACATTTTTTTAAATTAAATAAAAGTTTATATATTTATAATTAAATGATTGGCCATTAACAATGATCTTTGACTAGTTTCACATATAAAGCCCACCTTTTAATAAAAAACATGAAAAATCTAACGGTTGGGTGCTTTCGGGGTTAAATTAGTTCAAAGCAAAAAGAAACCCCGATATTTTATGAGAAGAGCTGAGTTTTGTATGCAATTCACCATATACAAGGTAAAGTGTGCTATTTGCGGGTCCACCACGGTATATTCTACATAGTGAAAAAATATGTTTTTTGTCAAAAATGTTTGTTTTTTAAAAATTGAGGTTTTGTTTGATTTATTGTTGAATATTAAACTTTGTATGGTACCAGCAATTATTTGTTGGTGAAAATTAAATTTTTCTTGAAAATCCCATATTTCATATATAATTCCATTTTGTATTTCACATTTTTTTCGTGAAATTAATTCTTTCTTTTGTAAAATTATTTTCTTTCCGAATTAACCTTTGTCTGTCACTGTTTTTGTTGTTGGCAAATATCTTTTTTGAGAAAATTTATATTTTTATTTTGGAACAAGTCGTTTTCTTTTAATTTTACAATCGTATTATACCAAATTATTTTAAAAAATATCTACCAATAAAAAAGTTCCCAACTAAATACTAATACATTTTTCTTTTTTTCTTTCAGGTAAGCACCAAAAGCCTTTATAAAATTGTGACTGCAAATATTTCAATCGTAATAGAGGTACTATATTTTATTTATGTTATATTTTGTTTAATTAACAAACTTGTATAATTCTTTGAGTTTACCTTCCAAAAAAAAATCAATCCTCAATAAATGTTGTTTTTCAATTAGTGCTACTAGTACGGTATGTCACATTTCCACTGCATCAAAATTCAAGGAAAAATCTAAAAATATGATTTTATTTTTAATTGAAACAAAATTCTCATAAACTCCATTTATTTATTTTTATTTTTAATTTTTTTTTCTCTGTAAATTCTAGTGTAATTAAAAACAAGATTATAGCATTACATAAAATGTTAATTATAGTAAACAGGTTTATTCCCACGCTAATCGTTAAACCAAGACCATTTATTAAAAAAAATAAAATGGCATTCTATTAACTAGAATTTGTTAAATTTATGGAAAAAATTTAATTGAATTAACTTAACATGTAACAAATTATAATAATTTGTTTAATTTTTTTATTTTGTATTTTAATTTAGTAAAAGATTAACTTAGTTTGTTGTCTGCTTGTTTTTTTTTATAATCAATGTCACGACTGCCTCTATACAGGTGTTGCTTCTAGACGTACTTACATTCCTTTTAAAGTTGTATATTATGATGACTTAATCAAACATGGTGTGGAATAAATATGGCGCTTATAATCCTTTAATATTTCTTTTTATTACATAACATGTTGTTTACATTAGAGGTATTTTTATGTTTTTATTTTTTAATTAAAAAGTAGGACTTATACACCGGTCATAGAAGTCACTTAAGACAGTGGCATAACTTTACTACAATTTTATGCAAAATTACTTATAAGCGGATTTTTAATAATCAAAGTGGTTATGTTAAAGAAAAAGCTGTTAAAATGTCATATAATGTTGTAGAACAGAAATATCCTCCAGTTGCTACGTTACAAAGTCTGTTATCATAGGAAAAGTTTTCTTCACCAATTAACTTCTATAGCTTTTGAAATTGTGTGTTAATTTCAAAATTCAAAAACAAATTTACCCTAAACAGTCAAACTTCAAAAAGTACTCTAACTTACTTTAAAATTATCTTTATTCACAAATGTTCCTCAAGATTTTCCCAAATTACCATCACCTCCACATTCGACTACCAACGTGCTCATATGTAAATTTAAATTTTGGAATCAATCTTCAACAACGTTAACAACTTTCAAGTTATGCACCAACCAAACCACATACTAAATATTTTAAGTTTTCTTAAAATCCACATGGAATCAAAGTATATATGCGCATAAATATCTTCAAAAATCCCAAGTAAAACAAAAATTTAAATTACAATTATTATTTCTTAATATAGTTACTCCTTCAAAAACTAATTATTAATTCAAACAACAAACTATGTATGTTCCATTATTGGTTTTTCACTTACTTCATACATACATATATATTCGTTGGTTCGTATTTTGTTTGTTTTCTTTGAGTTTACCTTTCAAAAGTTTTGTATAATGAAAAACATACATATTATGTATATACGTAGATAGAAAAACACCCGGATAGAGAGTGAACAAAGTTTTGTGTTTTCTTTCGTGCTTTATATGGCATCCCCCGCACTTGTACTGAAAATAAAATACAACAAAACCAAAATTACATACGGAATCTAAAAATGATGCGTAGATACGTAACGAAATTCAAGCGTAATTTTCGATTCCCGGAACGAAATAAGGAACAAAATCACGATCAAAAAACAAACGAAAAATTAATTTGTTTGCTTACATTAAATTTTGTTTTCGAAATTTCCCTGCAATTTATGGAAAATTATTCAAAAAGGTCGTAAAATGTAATTTACAGGGTGGGTCAAAGAATAACTTTACTATATTTAATTTTGTATAAATAATTTATTTTACAATCATAAAATATGACTTATGGAAACGTTTTCGCATTGAGTGTGGACTAAAATGCCCCTTGTTTTTCTTAAAGCGTTTTCCATAACACTTCGAAAGACATCTGAATTCAGCGCCTGTATTTTAGCACGAATGATCTCTTTCAGCTGTTTGATAGTGGTATTGTTATGCGATGGTTACAAGTACAAATCCAATAAATGATGGTATGCCCCAAGGCTCTGTTCTGTCTCCGACACTTTTTTTCTTTTATAGTCTGCTTTCTGAAGCTTCAATTTCACTTACCTTCTTCGTTAACGATAAAATCATCAGATTCTCATATTCGTTATAAGGTTTAAAACCCTGCTACGCGAAGTGTCGCTTAAAATGTCACAAGTTAATTGGTTTTTCTGATTCGATGCAAGAAGTTTGTGGCGCTCTCAGAACTGGATTTTATCTATAACACTTATATTCATCCAAGGCTTGTGTATAATGATCATTTCTGGACTGAAACTGGACAATATTGGTTGGTGGTAGGGTCATTGTTATATCATTTCTGTCACTTGAACACTTTTGTAAAGTTTATTGCTTTAGCTTCGTTTAAACAATGTTTTCACGAATTATTCTTAAGGGAAATAGTCAGTTGCATTTATCTCCTTAAACATTTCAATTTTAATATTCGATCCACCAGGAATCCTAATCAACATAACATCGAACCCTACTTTAGTCGTACGGTTGGAGATTAGTTCTTATGCCGTACTAAGCGAATGTATTGACAAATAAGTAATTTTTAGAAAACATCCGAAACAAAATGTCGTTTTTAGTCTACAGACAAAATTATTTTTATAAATAATTCCAAAATGAATAGTTAAAATGAAAATATTCACAAATCTAAATTATTTTAAATTAAAAAAAGAAAAAAATATTAAAAATAATTATAAAAGCAATAAATATCGATTTTTTTAATTAATTTTGAAAATGTAGAATATTTTTCTATTACTAACTTACTTAACGTGGCGCTACAGTCCGGGCGGACCAGGGCCTCAAGCAACATGCGTCTCCAGCCAGTTCGGACCCTAGCTAGCTGTCTCCAGTTTCGCACGCCAAGTTGCTTAAGGTCTTCACCCACCTGAATTCGCCACCTGAGTCGCGGTGTTCTTATACTTCGTCGTCCCTCGGGATTGGATTTGAAGACCTTCCGGGCTGGAGCGTTGATGTCCATCCGCTCTACATGACCAAGCCATCTAAGCCGTTGGACTTTAATTCTGCTAAGTAGGTCAGTGCCGCTGTACAGCCCGTACAGTTAGTCTTTATATTTTCTGCTCCATTCTCCATCTATGCGTACGGGACCAAAAATCCGCAGAAGCATCCTAAGACGCTCTCATCTTTCTTTGACAGGGTCCAAGGCTCAGCGCCATAAATGAGAACCGGGATGATGAGTGTCTTATAGATGGTGATTTGAGATGCTCGAGAAAGGACTTAACTTCTCAATTGCCTTATAAGTCCAAAGAAGCAGCTGGTGTCGTTGTAGCGGGGCCCAGGAAGACAAAGTCTTTAACTGCCTCAAAGTTGTACCTGTCCATGGTAATGTTTTGTCCAAGACGTCGTTGTTCAATGTCCTTTTTTGATGGCACCATATACTTGGTCTTGCCCTCATTGACCTCTAAACCCATCTTCTTTGCTTCCGTCGCAATGTTCAAAAACGCTCCACTGACATCACTCTTTGATCTTCCAATTATGTCAATATCATCTGCGTATCCGAGAAATTGGATGGGTCTTTGGAAGATTGTGCCTCTAGTGTTGACGGTTGAGTTTTGCACAATTCTTTCCAGAAAGATATTGAAGAAGTCGCATGACAGTGCATCGATAGAGGCCTGTCTTAAACCTTTTTTGACATCAAATGGAGCGGTGAGATCTTTTCCGACCTTGATAGAGCAGCGTGCATTCTCCATCGTCATTCTGCACAAACGGATAAGTTTGACAGGGATGCCAAAACTAGACATTGCTCGGTAGAGCTCTTCCCTATAGATGCTGTCATACGCGGCTTTAAAATCGATAAAGAGATGGTGGGTATCGATTTGAAGCTCCTGGGTTTTTTCCAAGATCTGCCGTAGTGTGAATATTTCGTCGATAGTGGACTTTCCTGGTCTGAAACCACACTGATAAGGACCTACCAAGTTGTTGACGAACGGCTTCAATGTTAAAGAAACTGATGCCTCTGTAGCTGGCGCAATTTAGAGGGTCTCCTTTCTTATGTATCGGGCAAACTATGCTGAGATTCTACTCATCGGGCATGCTTTCTTCCGACCATATTTTGCAGATGAGTTGGTGTATGCTCCCTACCAAGTCATTGCTTGTTGGTTTAAATAGTTCGGCAGCTATGCTCGTTCGCTCACACTGTTAAAACTCAAGACTTTTTGCCTGAGTCTAGTTCTAACAGCAAATCCACACACAAATAAGCGCTGTCTTTGTTCTCGGTAGCAGTCGCCGTAGTATACATCGCAGTCTTTTAGGGTGCGTTTGCCCGGTCGCACTTCTTGGGTGGCGGTAATATCAGCCTTGCAGCAGTTATGGGCTTCTTCTAATTGTTCGGCTGCACGTGGTCTGTTAAGGGACCTAACATTTCACGTACAGATCCGAAGATTGTTGTCCTTATTTCGATTGCTAATTAAATTTAAAATGTCAAACTAATAAGCTTAAGACTAATTTGTGTAATTTTACTAGATTCTAATTATAAAAAAGCTTTGCTGAAATAAATGAATATAAATGAACACATTGCTCATATAAAAGATATTACTGAACAGTAACATTAGAAAAAGAAATAATAATTTTAATGTCCACTTATTTTCACATTAGTCTCCTTCTTTGTGGACATAACAAAATACATTTGAATACTATAGTATTTAGAAACCACAGTTTACCTAATTCTAACCATCACACCCTGGGTTACCTATTCAACTTTACTTGAAAACGTATTTTAAATTCATTAACTTAGAAAGAAAACGAACACATTTATCTATTTTATATTTTAAATAAAATACAAAAGTATCCCTTTTTGTGTTGTTTCTTTTTTTTTATTTCTTCTATTCTTCTTTTTTAAAGCTTTTGTTATTTATCAGTAACTAATCTTATTTTTATACAGTTCTTTGTTATTTTAATTATAAATTGATGTCTCTATGACATTTCCTTATTTTATATTCAACAAAAACAACTGCAAAACAGGGCACATTGTTGCTCTTTTGTCTGTCCAGACAAAGAATAACTCACACAACTCAAAAAAAAAATATATTAAAAGTTGATCTGGATTTGAACTTCTTGACAACAACAGAGGGATACATTATAAATAAAATAAAAATATTTAAACAAAATAAAAAGAACTGAAATTTATACAAAATAAAATTGTTTCATATACAAAACAATCAAATTACTTGTACAGTATCTGAGTATCTGAGAGTACAATATGCGAATCTGAATATTTTGTGTTTATTTTATTGCAACACAGAATCTACACGTTGCAGTAACATGAGGGTTTAATTTTCTTCTTTTGTATGTCGGAATTGTATTTTGTATTTATTTAGGTTTCGCATATGAAATGAAATGTAAATTTTGTTTGTTAAAAAGGAATAAAATTGTGCGCTTAACAAAACAAAAGAGAACAACACACACAAAAAAAAAATAGTAAAATTAAGCAACAGAAGAGAATAATAATAAAGTAGTACACGAATGAGGGGGTTTGTAGACCGCTCTATGAAGTATTAATTTATTAAATTTTAGTATGCAGGTATAAAAATACTAGCATATTAGCCCTTTAATAAAAGTTATTACCACTGTTAGGTTTATTTTAAACACAAAATATATTTCAATTTACATAAACAAAAATGAAGTATAAAAAGTACGTATACGCCCGAGTGTACCACAATATGTTTTTGTTTGATTTTTTGATAGGTAGTAAAATGAACATGAAGAAAGTTTGTCGTTAGCTTAAATAGATATCAAGTTTTGTTCAGATTCTGTCAATATCAACACTCCAACTATGTTTTTTTAGAGCTTTATATGAAAACCTGAAGTTGAATGACTAATTTATTATTGAAGTTTGAAAAGCACCACAAATCAAAAACAACAAACAAATATTAAGAAAAGTCGAAGTTATTCCTTCTATTGACGGCATAAATATTGGTGGTTAATGTTTTAGAAGTTTGAAGTGTGTCATGGAAATACTTGGGATTGTATTGAATTTTTTCGTTAGGTCAATATTTTTAATCCTTTTTTGTTCACATTAGAAATTCAATCCGATTTTGCTAACAATGAATCATGGGTCATCAGAGAGGTTAAAGAGGTTAAAAAATTTAAAGATTTAAGCGATAGTGGAAATACTGCCAACAGACAAAAACCATACATACTTATGTACACTGTACAATTTATACGAGTATATTAAAATAAAGGGTGATTTTTTTTAAAAGCTATCGAAAATAAACAAAAAAACACGCAATTCAAAAAAATTCATGAAACCTTTATTTGAATCGAAAGAACGGTTGATGTAATGTAATTTTGTAAGTTTATTTCATGTAAATGATGGCCGCAGCTGCGCCTTAAATGTTGCATCTGTTTAGTTCAATTTTGGCAATTTCCTCTTGTTAATATTTTGGACGGTATTTCCCTAATAAATTCTTGAATATTCAATCAAAGTTCAGTCTTTATTAACACTGACTTATAAAGCTTCTATATTTTCCTCAGTTCGCGGTTTATGTAAGCGTGTTGGTGGTTGTTCAACATTATTAACTTATACCTTAAGCCACCACTCCCACCCTTTTTTATTTCATCGCGCAGGGGGTAGCACAATGAAGTGTGGGTTTCACTTTCTGAATGGTTGCAGGAAAGCGCAGTGCTAATTTTGTTTGGAATAGTTAATTCTAAGACTGTTTCAGTAATAGGAGCAGTTTCAGAATCCTGAGTTGTTAGTCGGCTATCTTGATTTGCAGACGATGATGGATGAAAAACTGTTAATTGTTGGGTTTGAATTGCAACGGAATCTGGATGAAGAGTCGTTGCAGATGAATCGGAAATGCTAAAGAAGTGATCCAGAATAGCTTGAGGATTAAAGGGGTAAATTTTCGAAACCCTGAATGCTGAGACTCCATTTGTGACTGACGCTGACTTCCCCCATGCAGCCCCAATCAAATGACCAGCCTGGTACCTTGTTATTGTCTCCCTTTATGGTGGTTCATCCAAACTTTGGTTTCACTATTAAAATAAGTTTTCAATGGTTTGAAAAAACTGCGGTTCAAAGGTTGCAAAGCTTGGGTGGTATGCCTTGGCAAGCATACAATTATGATGCCATTGCTTTCAGCAAACTCCAGCATTTCAAAAGCATTGCTGTGAGAGGTGTGACCATCTAAGATTAAAAGTGTCTTACCAACAGCAGGTTTCCGCGGCGTGAAATGTTTTTTTAACCATTTAAAAAACAATTCATTGATGAACGACGACTTTCGGTTTATATAAACTTCAGAACCACTTGGTAATCCGTCGGCGAACTTTGGTTTTTTGTTTACTCCTTTCATAATTAAAACAGGTGGCACAAAATTTCCCTCTGCGTTGCAGCATCCTATTACTGTAACAATTTCACCCTTTTCTTTGGCAGTAAGCACATGGAGGTTTTTCGCCCCTTTTTTGGTCAAAGCTTTACCTGGTTTATTGTTGAGCTGTAAAGCACTTTCTTCCATATTAAAAATATTGCCAGGATTTTCCATTAAATTGTTGTCGGTCATAACGGCCTCAGGAATTTTGAAAAAATCATTCGCTGCTAAACGATTCATACCCTGGGCACGGAAGAGAGAAAGTCCTTCAGATTGTCTCAACGAAATGTCCTTATTCCTTTCCAAACAGGATGCAAATCAAATATAACCTGCTTTTTTAGCTTCTGTGTTGAATTTGTGTTTCATATCCATTTTTTGTGCAAGGTTGAACGCCAAACTTCAAATGCCTTCTCTTTCAACAGCAAAACCTGCCAAAGCTAATTGTTTGACGTGCTCGCTCAGCAAGCTTCTTCTCATTTGAGAAAAATGAGAATTTGTGAACAATGTAAAAAGACGAACACTGATACTATTGGCACAATCGCGATATTAATTAAAGTAATAATAACCCATCAATCTTAAAGGCTTCTTCAAAAAATGTAGTGTTCTAGCCGGAATGCCGTGCACTGTTTCTGCTTTTCGTATAGACATTCCTACCTTGATGGGGACTTCCTCTATCAGTCTTACTGATATATTTGCGCATCATAATTAAGCTGTATTTTAGCTTGTAACAAAACAACAAAAAACACAAGAATGAAAATACGGCATCTTCTCCAAACAAAAATGCGGAATCTATCCGCACGAAACTACACAACAACAACAAAAATAAGAACAAACTAAAATCACACCAACCACTTCTCAAAACATTAATTAAAATCAAAAAAACGTACCCTTAATCCCGCAACGAAATATTCCAAGAGGCTTTTTTTTTCCAGTGTTACCAAGTTCCCCATCTCCGATCCCATTCATGCAAACTCAGGAGTCCCTCAAGGGAGCCACTTTGGTCCCTTGTTGTTTGTCTTAACTATCAACGATGTTATTAATAATTCAATTGTCTCTATTAACGCTAATGAAAATATCGAAGGTTATTTCTGCTCTGCCTTACTTCAAAAAGATCTGACTCATTTTAGACTGGAACTTACAGTCTACACGATGGAACCATTCAATCTTTCTGTTCTATTGATTAGATTATCAACAAGGTCTACTCATCTCTTGGTTTCATCAAACGTTGGTCTAAAGAATTCTTGAACCCTTATGTCACTAAATGCCTGTGCACCCCCTTTATTAAACCTCTTCCTTGAATCCAAGGAACGTCAGACAAGGCCTTTTTGACCTATAACAAGAAAGTTTCGCTTAACTAACAACTTGAATACCACATTTGACTTCAATATCAGCTCTTACTCCCTTATAAACAATCTGTACAATTGGTTTTAAGTTTTTTGTCAATTAAAATCTAATGTGTGGGTCTTAGGGCCCAAGCCTAAATCCTATAAGGTATCCAAGCAGTGGTTTTGCTTACATACCTTACCGTAAAAATAAGTTTGTCGTATTTCTCAAAAAAGTAATTGGTATCATTTCACTTTGTCAGAGGCATTATGACCAACTGCTGATTTTTATTATTTCACTTATGTAAAGTGGGATGGACCTGATTTTTGGAAGTTGGTCTTATTTCACGGCACCGTGAATTTGGTGCAAAATTTAATCATTTAAGTCTGAATAGGAGCCCTAAAGGATTGATTAAACTGGCCATAAAATTGAAGAAGCGAACTGTCTAAAAAAATACTCTTGCATAAAATGTCAAGCCCAAAAAGTATCATGAATGAAGAACTTAATAATTTTGTTGAGTTAAGCAAAATATTTGAGCTTTAAATCTCCTTCAAATCAATAACATGGCTTTACCGCACTAAATTGAAAACAAGGAGTAAAATGTATCTCCCTCAAAATCGATCTTCTTTATGCGAACGACGAGCGATGTCAATGGCAATGACAATGATTGCACAACAAGGATTACGTTTCCGTTCAAATTAAAGGAAACAATGGGGAAATAGCCATCGCAAGCCACATGTCTAACATATTTGAATTGAAGTTCCATCATGGTTTTTTGTTGTTGTTGTTGTTGAATAACAACCCATATACGAAAAGTATCTATGTTTCTTTTAGGAAAACCATTGAAAATAAGATTAAGTTCATGTGACTTATCTATCCTTATCGTCTTTGTTTTGTTGCTGGTTGGCCGATTTGATGGCTGACTGGCTGGATGATGATGACGATGATGATGGTAAAGGAAACATCCTACCTTGAAAAGAGATACTACATACATAGATACTAGCATTAGATGATTTGTCATAACAACTGATGATTATATCAGCAGTCACATGTTTCATGACAAATACACATTTTTGCCTTCACAACTCAACAACCTCATAGATGTCATTTTAAAAAGAGTTGCATAATCATCATCATCATCGTCTTCATCATCATGGCATGTGTCCATATACATGACTTTGGGGATAGAATTCCTAATCAAAAGAAAAAATAATTCTATGCTTATACCTTTCTATGACGTACATGTGTCCTTTTTCTTGAACTAGTATCTGCTTATATCAGCAACAATTGTTAACACACAAAAAATGAAGAAAATCTAGAGGTAGTCCTTTCTACAATAAAAATTCTTTGAATTATTTAAAAAGAGAAAAAAAAGTCCCTGAAAGAATTTTCTGCTATCTTTAAAACATTTGTAACTTCGCATAACAATCTTGACAATGTCATTTTGGATTTACAAAAAAGTTTCAGAATTCTTTTCTTTTTTTCTCCTGCCTACAAAAGTCCTTGATTTCTATATTTTGTTTTTCTTTTTTTTGCGCAACAAGTTTTTTTTAAAGGTTTTTCCTTTTTTTCTTTTTGAAAGTTTTCATTTTACTTGTCAAACATACCTTTTGACAGATGAAAAACAACCATGTAAGTTTATTTAGCTGTCAAAAGTGAAATGTCAGATTTCAGATTCACAATAAAGAAATGCACTGATAAATACGATAAATCGTTTTAGATTGAAAACAAACACAGCTGGAGTCTATTTTTATTTTCTAATGTTTTGATAAGTAATTTTTGTGACGTGATGCATTTTTACCAAATCCAGTATTTATTTTTTTTGATATGATATCAAATTCTTTTATTTATTCCAGAGAGTAGATAAATTCGAAATTCAAATAAAAGTAGAACTAATTTAATGGAAAATTCTTTGCTATTTGTTTAAATGAAAAAGCTAACAAAATATTATCCAATTTATACAAACTTTCTCGAAATCATCATCATCATAATCTTGGTCATAAATACGTGACATAAGTTGAATGTATACATTTTCGAGCAACTAAATTTCTGCTTTGGTTTCTTGTTTTCTTGAATGATTTAGAAAGAAATTTTTATTATTTTTTTAATTTGTTGTTTTTTTCAAACAAATTTCTTGGAGGACAGGTTTCATTAAAACCAACACAAAAAAAAATAACAAATGACGAACGTTTTCAATAATTTAATTCCCCTTCATACACCTGAAAAATTGAGCCTGGGCTTGGGCTGTGTCTTGGGCATTAGTAAGATATTATTATATATATGATTCAGTGTGGGAGTTCATGTCACATCATCAAAATGGAAAATTAAAAAGAAAAGTTTTTAATTGTTTGTTTTTAGTTCTTTTCCTTTTGTTTTTATTTTTTGTTTCAATTTTCCTATTTGTTGTCTTGGTTTACTTTAAGAAAAAGTTTTGTATTTTCCTTTGAGCGGGAATGTTTTTGTTGTTATGTTTTGATATTAAATAAAAGTTTTTCCTACGTAGAAGAAAATTGATTTTATTGTACTTGGTTTTTTTCCAAGTTGTTATGACACCTAAGAGTGACAAATTACATTTTACATATTTGTTCTTTTCACTATAGTTTCCTAGAAAGCAAAATGGTTTCCATTTGAAAGTTTTCCAATAAGAACTTGAGGATATCTCAAGGAGTGTTAAATCACAGGGTTTAAATTTTTATAAATCTAGTTAACCAATGAAGTAACACATTTTTTTTCGACTTCATCGAATTGATTTAATTTTCTAGCGTTTACTTTTTTTGGAATTGATTTTTAAAATTACGCTTCTCTTAAGTTACATTTACAAAATATATTTAAAAAAAAGTATTGAGCAAATTGCAACAACTTTAAGGCTTTAAGGGCTTAAAAAGTAATTAAGACAGGCATTTTGTTGGAACTATTTTGTTTATATTTATTGTGGTACCTTTTTCATAAACAATTGCAACAAGTGATAGTTGACAAAGTTATTAATGTGCAACTTGATAATATTGTCAAAATGTATTCCATACAAAATTTGACAATTTTGTAAACGGTGATTTTTTAAGAGCTTGAGAACTTTAAAAAAAAAACGCATAAAATTTGCAAAATCTCATCGATTCTTTATTTGAAACGTTAGATTGGTCCATGACATTTACATTTTGAAGATAATTTCATTTAAATGTTGACCGCGGCTGCGTCTTAGGTGGTCCATTCGGAAAGTCCAATTTTGGGTAACTTTTTCGAGCATTTCGGCCGGAATAGCCCGAATTTCTTCGGAAATGTTGTCTTCCAAAGCTGGAATAGTTGCTGGCTTATTTGTGTAGACTTTAGACTTGACGTAGCCCCACAAAAAATAGTCTAAAGGCGTCAAATCGCATGATCTTGGTGGCCAACTTACCGGTCCATTCCTTGAGATGAATTGTTCTCCGAAGTTTTCCCTCAAAATGGCCATAGAATCGCGAGCTGTGTGGCATGTAGCGCCATCTTGTTGAAACCACATGTCAACCAAGTTCAGTTCTTCCATTTTTGGCAACAAAAAGTTTGTTAGCATTGAACGATAGCGATCGCCATTCACCGTAACGTTGCGTCCAACAGCATCTTTGAAAAAATACGGTCCAATGATTCCACCAGCGTACAAACCACACCAAACAGTGCATTTTTCGGGATGCATGGGCAGTTCTTGAACGGCTTCTGGTTGCTCTTCACTCCAAATGCGGCAATTTTGCTTATTTACGTAGCCATTCAACCAGAAATGAGCCTCATCGCTGAACAAAATTTGTCGATAAAAAAGCGGATTTTCTGCCAACTTTTTGGTAATAAAATTCAATGATTTGCAAGCGTTGCTCGTTAGTAAGTCTATTCATGATGAAATGTCAAAGCATACTGAGCATCTTTCTCTTTGACACCATGTCTGAAATCCCGCGTGATCTGTCAAATACTAATGCATGAAAATCCTAACCTCAAAAAAATCACCCTTTAGTATTGTAGGAAATTGTTGCAATGTCTTCGTTTTATAAAGAAATTTGTATGGCAATGAATTGTCAAGTATTTTTTTTTTTAATTTTCAGGAATTTTCCGACAAATTTCCCCTGACAATTCTTTTATGAAATGAAAACAAATTAAAATTAACATATATGTATGTATGCCAATTAATTGACAATTACGACAGAAAACTCAGTTAAGGTCAAGTGTTGGCAATGATTTTGTGAATAAAATATCTTTAATTTCTTAAACCAACTTGAGCTTACATTTTAATAATAAAACATGATTTTTTTTTGTAAACTGTGACATTTTAAAATTGGACGAGTGCAAACGTTCTGATATCGAAAAATGTTCTAAAGGAAATGATAAGAATTGAAACAAAATGCAAAGGTTTTGATTTATATTTCATCATTTTTCATTTAATATATTTCATCAGAACATATTTGGCAGTAAGTTTAAGTTTTGTTTATGACAATGAACAACTGTCATTAAAAATTAGTCACCTGACACCTGTCAATATTTCAGAAATACAGGTTTTGTCAGACAAGGTGCGTTTCCTCATATATCGAAAGATTCATTCATAAACAATTATAGACCTATTGCTAAACTTTCATACATTAAAAAACATTTTGAAAGCTTAGTTTATTATTCCGTTTATTTTCATTGCAAGTTCTTATTCTAACCCACTCAACGTGGTTTTCTTAAAGGTAGATCCACTACGACTAACTTAATTGAATTTATATCAAAAGCTTTATCAGCCCTTGAGAGTGCTAATTAAGTTGATGTTGTATACACTGATTACAGCAAAGCCTTTGATAAAATATCCCATAAGATAATTTATCTCGAACTTAGAGTCCTAGGCTTTTTATTATTGTTTATTAACTGCGAATAGAACTTATAGAGTCCTCTTCCGTAACTCAGTCTCCAGTCCCATACATGCAACTTCTGGAGTCCCACAAGGTAGTTACTTTGGTCCCCTTCTCTTCGTCTTATCTGTTAACGATGTCTGTCTTAAATTAAAAAACTTAGATATCCTAATGTAAACGGATGGTAAGAATATTTTTAAGATTATCTCAACTCCATTTGATTCCTTATTTTGACAAAATGATCTTAACCTTTTTTGTTTGGTGCATGTATCATTTCCTAGAGTTAAATGTAGGTAAATGTAAACAAATGACCTTTTCGCGCAAACAAATCCCATCACATGGAGTATACTACTTCCTTAATGACGCCGTCAACGTACTCGATTCTATTAGAGATCTTGTGTGACAAAAAACTTTAACTTCCATTCCGATTATGACCAAATTATTAATGAAGCTAATAAATCTCTCGGTTTTATTAAGAGATGGCCAAAAGAATTTTCAAATCCCTATGTAACTAAAGCGTACATTTCCGTAGTCAGTCCTTATCTCGAATATGCCTGCCAAGTTTGGACTCCCTTTTATGAGATCATTCACTCAGAATTGAAAATGTTCAAATTTGCCTTACTTGGCCTTTCCTGGGATGTTGCATCCAACTTGCCTCCTTATGGCGATCGATTAAAACCGATTTGTTTGCAACCTTTATTATTAGACGCAAAAACGCTGATATATTATTTGTTCACCAATTGCTAATGGGCAATATTGATTCCCAAAACGAACCCTCGAAATCTGCGATCTGTCTCCCTAATTACGGGCACTTTGAACCAATGTCCAGAATTCTTCGTCACTGCAACGCTGCTATGCTAGTCTTTGACTTCACCTTTTCCAAATCCCATCTGAAATATACCATTTACCTTTTCCCTTTTTGAGTCCGCATTCCTCCCCCCTTTTAATTTTAAGTGTAATACAATTAAAATTGTTAGCTCTTGTACATTAAAAATCTTTAATGTGGACCTTAGGGCCACATGGTCACACTTTCAAGGGGCCTAGTTGAAAGGACCGCTTTTAGAAATAAAGTTACCTAATGAATTTTGAAATACTATCTATCGTGGCTAAGCAAGCTATATGACAAGTTGCACAATCTTTTTGGAACTACTTGTCTTCGCAGTTCAACTAATTCATTTTTGAAAAAAAAATCAGTCAGAGTGGCTCAATAGCAGCTCCTTCCACATTTCGAAAATAATAAATTTTGATATTACCGTAAACTTACCGAACAGTGAAATTGAATGGAGTTAATGTCTGCAATTTTGCTTATTGACGAAATCCATTTAACCAAAAATGAGTTTCATCTTTAAAGATTATCTTCAAAATAATCATACTTAACAGAAATGTCAACATAGTTTGGCATTCTCAATTGTCAAACCATAAACAATTACTTTCGAAAATCGCATGCATCTAAGAAAAACACCTTTTAATATTAAAAATTAGGTTTGAAATTGTTGCGGTTGTGACATAAGTACGAAGTGGAAATTACTTTTAGTTCAAAACTCAAGTTTTTCCTATTAGAGAAATACATAATGTTTTTTTTTTAGAATGTAAATTAATTATAGTCGACTTTGAGGTCGACGAGATTTTGAAAGGAAAATCTGAAACAGGTATATTCAACTGCAATGTGATGGGAAAGAAGATGAAAACTTTTCATCTTGGTCTTTTTCATTCTCATTCAGAGACGTTCTTGAGAGTTTTTAATCCTTGATTCCTGTTTGCTTTTAGCTTTCTCACAAAATTTTGCAGCCTGAATCACTCTTTTTCCAGAAACAAAACTACATCATTGTTTGAAATCAAGAAGTCTTTTTAAATTTTCTTCTTCTTTTCTAGAAATACAAGTTATAATTATTGTTCGTTAGTCATAAATTTGAAATTTGTTCAAAAACCGTTATGTGTCAAAAGTTACAAGGTACCGTGTTGGGATGAAGAATTTTGAAATCAGGTTTATTTGAATACAGGGGTATTGATAAAATTGCAGGAACTAAGGTTTCTAAACTTTACCCTTACCCCTTCATTTTTTTGAAACTTTATTTTCACTTATCACTACAAAATAAAACAAAAAGAAAAATTGAATCTCATATCATTTCATCAAGATAATATTTGAAAATTTTGTTCACATAAATTCGATCAATATCGTAACTAGTTTGTGAAAAACAACTTTAAGGCCCGACATTCGAATTGAAATGTGTAAAATCCGCAACAATAAGCAAAATATATAAGTCGCAAGTTCCTTTTCTTTGTATATATTTCATTATCTTTTCAAAAACTAATCTCTTGCCTAAAATATTGAAAACGATCCCTTAAATCTGTTGTCAAAAAGATTTCCAATCTTTGTTTTCTTAAAAATATTAGGTACATTTATTACATTGTCAAAATATATTATCTTCGTTCTTATAGTGAGTCCCTTATATCATTTTCAAAGAAATGCTAATCTTTACCACTTTATATTTGATATGGTTTAGGAATATATAGTAGTCGTCTCCTTTTCGTCCTTTTAACCATCCTAAAGCAATGAATAAACGATTTGAGGAGACATATCATCAGAAGGAAAATTAGGACTATCTATATACATAAGAGTATATACCTCTATTATAATACTCTTAAGCCCTTTTTGTATAGTAGATATCTATATATACTCGTGGGTACCTTACCTATTAAGTCGTTTGGTTTTGAAAACAACTTTTCAATTGGTTGTTAAGCTGGTTCTTCGTCATTAGTTTGTCATTTACCCTAGAAAAGTTTGCATAATTTTATTGGGACGAGTATGGCGAGTTTACATCACTCTTTGAATGTCCCAATCCCATAACTATCTATAAGACTCGTAACGTTTTCTTGCACCCTGTTTTATCACCACTAGCCCATATACTCGTATATATGGTAGGTTAGGTATATGTACACCAATTATTAGATATATAAGAATATACGATGAAAATTAAATGACTTATCTGAATATAGATTTTTCAACCTTATCAAACCAAACCCAACCGAACCGAACCCAACCCAACAACAGAAATATGGGCAAAAGTGTAGGATGACAAGTAGGTAGAGTAGTTTGGTCTGGGAAATGGTACCTACCTTCCTAGAGAGATAGGTGGGTATTGACATAAGTCTCCTTCATAAAGGTTTAAACACTGATGATGATGAAAGCTTGCTGTGTGGGGGAGAATGTGGGTGGTGTGGTGTTTTTGAAGAAATAGTGCATCGACATATTAATAGAACACTCTTCATATCATAATTTTCGCTTCAGTCGTCTCGTCTTTCCTCGAATTCTTGCATAGAGAAAAGGGTTGTTTTTTTGTCTCTCCCTTTTCTTTTGTTTTGATTTCTACTTTGCACTCTTTTTTTAAATTTTACAATAGAATAGTTATAAAGCTATAATGTGCAGTGCTGTACAGTACATAAGAGGTCAATGAATTTAGCATGGCTATAAGTAGTAGTAGGAAGCTTTAATATAAACTATTCTACACCCTTATTAGGTAAAGTGTATAGTTATAGTAGGAGATGAATAGAAGGAACTTTTCCTGACAAAAAAAAAGTAAATATTTTTTTTGAGATCAGATTTAGCTTCTTTAATACATTATGCAAGTCATCAACCCTGCGGTGTCATAAAATGTTAAATATTATCGTCTCTTGTTTCATGCAATTGGACGTGATTTTAATTAATGTCTTAATATCTTATGAAAGCTATTTTTTAATTATATTAGTCACTTTATTTCAACAATTTTTGTTTTGTTCTACGAATTATTTTTGCGAATTTTAATATGAAACCAAAGACACCCTTTGGCCTCTGGTCACCAATATCTTGGAAAATAAGAATGACACAAGAAAAAGATTAGATTTGAAAAATTGATTTAAATTTTAACAAGAAAATTGTAAAAATTTTGAAGAACATTTTTAGAAAAATCTACGCAATCTTAAAAAACGGTCGGAAAATGAGTTTTTGTGTTAATTTCCCAATTTTCCTCGAAATTTTACAAAAACTTATAATAACCATAAATATTCATGTACATTTTCAAATTTTTTTAGAATCTCTTTTTTGTAATGAAATATGTAGGGCTGTTAAATGTATTAAAGGAATGAATTTCACTTTTTTGATCATTATTAAAATAAGAATGATAACGACAATTGTTCTGGAACTTTTTGAATTGTTCTGTAATAGTTACATATACTAGAGCAGCGGTTCCCAATCTGTTAAGTCGCGGAGCACTTTTTCCTTAATAAGGAATTGATATTTAAATTATATGCATTATAATGATATGGAGTTACTTTTTAGTGGGAATAATGTACCTGCTTATTTTTGCATAAAGCCGACATATCTCGTTAAATTTGGGACAACTGCAATCGTATATCAGGTTCTTCATCCAGACAGGATCTATATTTTGTTTTGGTTCCAACATATGCGAGAACCCAGATTCTCACATGTATGTTGTTGCAAACGGCAGAAGAAGTATTCTAGTTTCTTTGACAGTAAATTTGACTCGTCTTTCAACATACACCAGAAATCGGATAAAGACTTCTTTGTTGCAAAAAGTTCTTTTATGGAAGAATCTGATGTCAGGTCAATCAAGAACTCAAATTGCAGATATGTCAGGGTGGGTGGCTTTTCCAACGCTGCAGAGTACGGGTTTATTACGCATACATTTTCCTTAACGTTCAGGTGGAATTCGTCTGGAAACCTTCTAGATGGATATGAAACGTATTCAAAATATCATCGTGAATTTCCAAATCTATTTCTTCTTTAAATTCCTTGAGCATTGGGAAGCTGTCTGGGTTTGGATTTGTATGTTATTTTTAAATGCTTCGACAATAAAGTTGTCGTCAATGAATAAGTTCTAACTTCAGCTCTTATTTCGAAAAGCCGAGTCAGTTTTTTTCCAAAAGAAATCCACCTTACTTCTGCGTGAAGAAGTAAAGACGTATGTAGACTACCCATGTCATCACACAATACTTTAAAAAGCCTTATATCTTCGGCCTTGAAATAATAAACTTAATTATTTTCACGCTTTCGTCCAACACCTCTTTAAGGGAGACCGGCATTTTTTTCATTGCGAAGGCATGGCGTTGTAGAACGCAATGTCTAGTGGTGCATCCTTTAACAATCTAATTTTGTCTTGCGACAGCCGGTACCGGTCATTTTTCCATTCATGGGCTTGGCACTGTCCAGGCATACTTCCACGCAGTATGTCATTTACAATAAAAAAAATTGTTAATCAAATTAAAAATGTCACCACCAGTTGTAGTAGTTGGCAACGGCTTGCAGAAGATCAGATCTTCTTAAAAGGACTGTAAATATTGGTAGCACACAAATACTTTTAAAATAGCCAATCCTGAAACTTTCGTTGATTCATCCATTTGCAGCGCAAATTATGTGACTTTTATTCGTAAAAGTAAGTAAAGTAGCTTTCACATTCTCCGCCAAGTCTCCGATTCGTCTTGATATTGTGTTCTTTGACAAGGAACGGTGTGAACTAATTTGTTGTTCTTTTTACCTTCAAAAATATCTTTAAAACATAAATTTATTGAGTTTTCAGCAGTGGTTTGGGCTTCGGAAACTTACCAAGTAGAACGCCATCAACGATTTTCGTTCACTGTCTTTGAGTAATAATGATAAGAAATAATGGTTTGAGATTAAGTAAGTTCAGCACACTTTCTTTTGAAGAAATGTGGATGAATCCCTGCAAAGTGACGTTTCATTTTTGCTGGAATTTAATCCAAAGAATTAAGTTCTGTAATAGTTACATATACCAGGGAATTGAAAAATCTTCAAAAAAAAATAGATGTTTTCAAGAAATTGATGTTGTTAATCTGTAAAAAACCATTCTAAGAATTAAAAATCACAAAACAAAATGAAATTTTGAATAATTTTACTAATTGTATGTCCTCAATACAACTTGAAAATATTTTTAAAAAACATTAACATCTGCGAAAAAAATAAACAAATTTAAATCCTTTAAATAAAATTTTAATCTTAAATGATTCGAAAATGAATCATCTTCAAAAAATCAATAATAGTTCTGTAATAGTTACACATTAAAAAGAATTGAAGGATCTTCAAAAAAATGTATGTTTTCAGAATTTTCAGAATTTGAAATATGAAAAAAAAAATGAATTAATTTAAAGAAATAAAAATCCAAAGAATTAAGTTCTGTAATAGTTACATACACTAGAGAATTGAAGAATATTCTAAAAAAATTGATGATTTCAAGAATAAACATAAAATCTAAAACAATTTGTAAATCTGTAAGAAACAGAAATCATTCAAAGAAATTAAAATCACCAAAAAATTAAAATTCTCAATAATTTTAATAGTTGAAAGTCCTCAGTATAACTTGAAAATATTTTTAAAAATCATTAATATCTGCGAAATAAAAATAATTATTTTTTAAATCCTTAAAATAAAATTAAATATCTTCAAAAAATCAATGATAGGTCTAAAGATATATACTAAAGATTTGAAGTATCTTCAAAAAATTAATGTTTTTAGGAACATGCATTGCTTGTTCAATATTTTGAATCTCGATAAAATACTGAAATCATTCAAAACATTAAAAATCTCCAAAGGATTTAAATTTTTATTCGAAAATTCAAGTTTTCAATAAAACTAAAAAATATTTTTAAGGAACTATAACATCTGCGAAAAAAATATTTATTTTTTATATCCTTAAAATAAAATGTAATTCTTCCATAATTAAGAAGTTACATGTCTTTAAAAAATCAATAAACTTCAAAAAAAAAATACAAAATCTTTGAAAAGTTGAAAAATCTTCATAAAATTCTAGAACAAATAGAAAACATGAAAAAAGACTTTGAATAGCTAAAAACCGTTAAACCAATTAAAAAACTTCAAATTTTAAAAATTTCAATTTTAAAGAAAATTGGAAATCTTTGAAACTCTTAATTTCTCAGAAAACCAAATTTAAAACCAGAGCTTATATGAATAAGTTTTGTTTTAAAATGTTTGAATTCGCTTTAAATTCACTTAGTTTTAGAGCGATCTCTTGCAAGGTTTCCAATATTCGTATTAATTTCAAAATAAACTTTCTCCCAACAGCTGCGATTGAATCTCTCATTTTTCTTTTCCATTAATTGTTTTTTAATACAAAAATAAATCCTCCAATTTCTTATTATTCGTCCTACTTAAAAATTATATTTAAATGTCAAGTCGCTCCAAATCAATTAAGCTTTCCCTCATCCCAACTCAACTCAACTGATTTCACTATACGAATGTGCCCGCCCTCACAAACATTTATATGTACTTATGTACTTATTCCACGCCATCAAAACCTTGATTCGTACAATCTTCAAATTGCATATAAGGCATTATACTCACTTCGCGTCGCTCCTAACCCAATCATGTTTTCTTCCAAAATATATAAAAAAGGGATCAAGCAAAATACACGCTTTTAAATTAAAAATAAACAAAAACTACAAAAATATACATATATAAAAACAAGAAAACTAGGGAAGTAAAAATAATACAAGATTTCCTATACTCATGTAGAAGTCTTCAAATGTACTCGTTAAATCCCAATTTCTTGAGATATACATACTCGTACTTTAAAGTGAAGTAGAAAATGTGTGGTACAGTCAGTGGCGGCGGTGGTGGCGTGTGGTAGGTTTTGTTGTGCTCCCATTCACGGATGCATCTTGCCAATACCCGTCATACAACATTCGAATATTATCTGAATCCACAAACCATCCAACTAACCAAGCAATCAACCAAGAAGCCTCGTTTCGTTACACGGAGGTTCTAGCTTCATGTTTTGTTCAAGTTGAAATCAAATCGCTCAATGTAATGATGTGGGTCATGAACAGTGCTGCCAGATATTATTATATTTGTTCTTTCAAATGTTCTGAAAATATCAAAAATCCTTAATATTTTTAAACGCCTCCGGTTGTCCCTGAATACTATCAATACTATTTCCAAATTGACGAAAAAAATTTTCACTTTATTAGAATATTTTATATTGTTTTTTTTACAAATGGCGGCGTATGTCAATTTTATTTTGGCATTGTCACTTAATCGGAAAATATTCTATATTGTTTTTAGAATTGGCGGCAAATGTGAATTTTACTTTGACATTTATGAAATAAACAATTTTTAAATAAACGTTAATGTGACTTAGATAATGGTGCCAATTTATAATGTTTTCATCGCGCAATTCCATGAACTCAATTATACATATTTCGAAAAGTGTCAACACTAGAACTGACGCAAATGAGTTTGACAGTTTTCTTAAGGGCAAAAGATCTTCGTTCCCACCTACGTTGTCGGAAGGTTTATTTAATCATTGAACTGAAAGATTTTATTACACTTAATTAACACCAGAACTCAGTATCAGAGCAAAATTATAAACAAAAAAGACAAGTTTTAAAAAGCAGCGGTAAAGTGACAGCAATTTTGCTGTCAATTGAATTAGGTCTGTTTGTTTACTTTATTGGAAAAGCGTTATAAATTATAATGTAACAAAATATATTTCTTACGCAATGTTATTGATGTGTTTTTGAATTTGGGTTCCTTAATGAAAAGGTTTTAGGGCATATCTTAACTATTTCGATGCTGAACGGAGCTTAAAGTTTCATGCTTGGAAAGATTATTGATATCCAAAGACCTGTCATCTGTCATTAATATTGACTTTTTTGTTCTTAAAGTTCTAGAACTAAAAATTAAATCTTTTAATGATATACCTCCATAAGAATACCTAGTAGTACCTCCATAAGTAGAACCTGAAGACCGCGTAGCTCCTATACTTTTCCGTTATGAAGTCTGTTAGTAGGATTTCTGAGTCAGTACATTTAGAGATGCCTCAGTTGGCAAGAATGTTGCTTCTTTCTTCTGTTTATCATGATTTGTGTGCATTTCTCTTCTTTTGCATTATTTCCTTTTTTTTGTTGAATTTTTCTTTTGCAGATAGAATCGTGAAGTTTATTTTGTTTTATATTTTTTAACATTTATGTACTTTCTTGAGGCGGCCTTAATACTGTTTTGAAATACTATCTTACTCGCATGAACTGACTTTATGCTGGCGGTAAGATATTTTCGTTCATATATATATATTATTATAAGTACGCCCATTTGCTGCAAGTCAAAAAGATATAGACACCAAAGCAAAGCAACGCAAATCGAGGAGGAAGAAAAAAAGGGAAACACCATGTTTAATTCATAACTGTATCTCACACCACATGTGGGAGCAGTTATAATACATATTTGCAAAAAAAATAAAAAATGGAAAATGTTTGGTATAACACGATTCCCATAAGTAGTTAAGGTAGGCAGAGGGTATTATAGGCGACGCGTCATCAAAAAATGCCCACAAGAAAGTTTCTTAAAATATATAAACATAAAAGCTATAGAAATATAAACAACCTTACAATGATAATATCCCAAAGCAAAAGTATCTTTCTCTATAACAGGTATACAGTAAGTTATATAGATAAAAAGAAAACAATGAGAAATAATAAACAAATATGGTGGTATAACGGTACTGGCGCGTGATCTGCGTCATATTTCTTAATATGCATACTTTAGATTCTTTATAAGATAAATAGACAATAATATACAAAAATAAACAATGTTGCAAAATAAACTTGGAATAATTTTGCAATGCAATCATATGATGAGGAAAGAAATGACAAATTCGTAGAACAAAATTCATCTGATAATATTGCACAATGACATTTAAATGACAGTTTTTTTGACAAACAAATTGTAAATTAATGTGGCCATAGATTCTTCTAAATTATTGTTTACGTATAAAATAACAAAAAAAAGTCGTAACCACAAATTGAAAGGATTTGTTTAGAAATGACATTTCAACTCTTGTGCATAAATGTCAAACAAGATCTGTTTGTTGATATTTATAATCTGTCTGTTTTTTGTGTTCATGTTCAACTACAGTTTATTTTAAATAATTTCGTAAAAAGCTTAAAACTTATAACATTTCGTTGTTTGGGTTTAAACTGAATCCCTAACACCAGCCTTAAATGTATGCAATGAGAGTTGGATGACAATTAGTTCTGTTCGCAACAATTGTCAAAGTTACCAATGACATTCAGCTGTCAAAATATTGATTTAGATTATCGTTTTATTGCATACATCACTTGCATTGTGACTCTTGTCCCTGTTTTAAAAAGTTTAACCGAAAGTATCTAAGCTCTTTTGGACCTTCAGCCAGCATGGTACTCGCAGCGAACAGTACCAGTTCTAGAAATGTCAATCCGGCGCTGTTTAGCTAAATAGGGAAACGCTCAACAGGATCATTCGAATCCTGTACTCGCAGCGAATAGTACCGACGATGTTCTAGAAATGTAATGTCAATTCGGCGCTGTTTAACTAAATAAGAAAAAGCACAACAGGATCATTCGAATCTAAATACAAAATTAGAAACAATGATTTTTTGAATTCACAGAAAAAGGATTATTAAGATTTAAGAATAAATATTTTTCCGTTTTCAGTTTGATCAATGCAAATACAATCGTATTAAAACTTTGATACATTAAAATTTTGTATCTCTGTCAAAAAAGGGGCTTTAATTTTTGAAATAAGTCAAACAGTTGAACTTCTCATTTCTCAACATGCATTCATTTTAATTCCTGTTTTTTGAAAAGAACATCTTTGGTGATTCTATCAAATTTTGAAAAAATGAATAGCTCTAAAAATTCAACTTTATTTCTAGTTTTTTCTTGGATCTTACAATTTTAGTTGGTCAAAGATTTTTCATCTTTAATAACTTAAAAACGATATTTAATACGTTTTTAAGGAATATTTTTTGACTTATCTACATACGTAGTTTTTTAATATTTTAGACAAAAAGTTTATTGTGGTCTTTTCGTAAGTCTTCTGAGGATTTGCTGGTACTGTTCAAAATCCTTAGTTTTTGGGGTTTTACAGAAAAATAATACAGTTTTTATTTTTATTTTGAAATTGATCCGTCAAACCAATTTTCTGTAATGAATGATGAAAGTCTTAAAAATTAATAACGATAGTGAATTGCAATGTTTGCTTCATTCCTTTATCATGATCAAAATCAATATGAATAAATGTTTGCTAACTTTGTTAACAGTTGCATAAGGTTGTATTGTTCGCAAGACTTGGAATCCAAAAATCAGTTAAGAAAAAAAAAAACAAACAAAAATTCTAAGCCAAATTTGCATTAAAATAAACTACTCTATCCTATTTTTCTAATACAAGTTCTACTCTTTTAGACCTATTCTGGGTGAGTGATTTAAGAAAAGTTGTGCATTACGATCAATTATCTGCCCCAGCCTTGACATGATTTAATTTACTTAACTTATGACTTTGAGTTACAGGTCGTTACTCAAAGTTTCCAATTCAGGGATTTTTGAAATATTGATATTGAAGCGTTAGAGGTAAATTCTAGAATCATAAATTGGGATACCATCTATAACCTGCCCTCGTCAGATCTTCAAGTCGATTTTCTCAACAAAAATGTTAGTTTGTATGATAACTTTGTTCAAGTACGATCAAAAGTCGTAAAAGCGGCAAATCAACCTTGGTTAACGTTGTATATCCGTTCCCTTATGATAAAGCGCGATCTTGCATATAAGGCTTGGGTACGATATAGAGTATTAGAAGTAAGGCGCAATTACTGCAAAAGGCGTAGTTTTTCAAATTACCTAAGCCATTCGCAAGGAGGTCGAAAATTATTGGCAAGTCTGCGAAGCTTTGGTTTTACAAGCGTAAATTGTGCCTCAGCTCTGAAATAGATACAAATATGCTGAACGAAAGATTTGTTAGTTCTTCTGTTGAAACCTCAAGTTCTTTAAATTCTCATTACCATGAAGTAGCTGGGCCTGCGTCTATAGAACCAATTACTATCTCTGGTTTCGGTTTTTCCTCCGTCGACTCTGCCGATGTTGTTGAATCAATTCTCTCAATTAAATCAAAAGCCGTTGGCATTGATGATATACATCCATCATTTCTCAAAATATGACTGCCAAACTTAACCCATATTTTTAACTTCATCATCATGTCTGGTCACTATCCTATGCAATGAAAGCTAACAAAAATATTACCTATACCAAAAAATTCAAAAGGGAGTTCAGGCCAATTGCTATTTTGTCCTTTCTGTCTAAAGTCTCTAAAAGACTCATTCAAAAACAATCAAATAATTTTCTTAATGCCAACAATCTAATTACTCCTATGCAATCTGGTTTCCGGAAGAAACATCACTGTATTACTCCCCTAATCAATGTTATTGAAGACTTGAGAATGTCATAGATAAAGATCATGTGTCATTTTTAGTCCTCTTAGATTTTTCGAAAGATTTTGATTCAGTTGACTGACCACACATTATTACGCAGTCAACTTATTAATGAATTTAATTTTTCTTCTGCGGCAGCAAACTTAATTTGTTTTTACAAGTACCTTACAGGTAGATCACAAGCTGTGGAAATAAATGGGTCGGTACCAAATTTCCTACCGAACTTAAATGGTGTTCCGCAAGGCTCCATTCTTGGTCCATTGCTGTTTTCAATGTACATTAATTCAATTCCAAACTCAATGAAATTTTGTTCCTTAGCTTTGTACGCCGAAAAAAATTACAAACATTCCAAAAATAAATACACGAATTTTTGTTCAACAAAAATCTTTAAATAATAATTTATTCTTAAAAAAATGATTTTTCTTAAAGTTTGTAGATATCAAAAAAGAAGTATTTGAAACAAGAAATGAAGAGTAGATTGTCGAAATTTAAAAAAATCGATATACCAACAGATCTTCAAAAGTCTTTTAACCACTTAAAAATCATTTTCCTTTATTTCTTTAAACTATAGATTACTAAAGCTACCAATTTTGTCTTTTCCACAATTAAACCCATAATATTTATTGTATTTCCTCTTCCATCAATTTCGTTTCATTCTATACTTCAATTGAAAATGAGGCAAAATAATCTCTTTAGACTATTAATTTCAGTATTAAATTATATACCAATTAAAAATCCCGGAAATTAATTGATAATTTCTTTCAATTTATTTAGAAAAAAAAACGAAAGAAATCATTGCCATTTACTAGATTATAGCTAAGTTATTATATTTCTACAAAGCGAGATAAGATGTAAACTGTAAAGGAAAAACACTTTAAAGAGGTTTTCAACTATAGAATTAATAATTGCGTCATTTACATTGAAATGAATTTGTAAATATTCTTCTGTGAAATTTGTTTTTTGTTAAGTTTTCTAATTTTTTTCAACACGAATTGGAAAAAACGTAAACCGCCTAAACAATGGCTACCTTTCTTTTAAGCTTTCAAAACCATGTTAGCTTTTAATTGAACCTATTGTGAATATTTTTTGTTTTTTATTTTGCTGAGGGCATTCATACCGTTATTAAAAATGGCTACGAATTTCTAAACCTTTTGCAGTAACCATAAATATTGTAACTGTCAGCAAAAGCAAACAGTGTTATCGAGATCTCTAAAGCAAAAGCAAAGTTCACAATAACAGCAATTGCTTCAGTTTTGAGTTCAAAACAATAAGAAATACCTACAGTACATTGTTCAGTACCTACATAGAGCAGACGGGCTATACCTTAGGTACTGTATCAACAAAATATAAATAAATAAATCAGACCAATAAATTTCAATGAAACCTGTTGGATCGATTCCAATGACCGACCATCAAAGTCACTGAACGTATATAGAAGACTTCGAACGACAAACTCACAAACTCAGCTAAATAAAATTAAAAAGAAAAAAATAAAACCATGAAGCATGAGCTAAGCGCAATGGTGAATTCGAATTGAATTGGATTGGATTTGGTGGTCTTACTCGACTGAGTACGATGAATGACAACGAGACGTCGACTTCGACGACGTTATAGTAGACGTTGTTTTAGTTATTTTTTTTAACAATTTTCGCCTGCTCTATCATTCAATCTTCGTATCATTAGTTTGAAATAAATTTAAATTAAAAAATAAAATTCAAACTGAAACTGAAAAAGAATGAAAGAAAGACTAATTTAATATGCAGTCCCAACATCCGGCATGTTTAGTTCATAATATGTACACACAGCAAACTACCTTACCAACAATGTGCATATAGAAACTATACAACATTTTAATATTTTTCTTTCCGCCATTGTGAACTTAACCGTAAAAGGCGTAAGTAGGTATCACTATACTATTTATAATAAAAAATTACTTTTTCTATGACAAAAGAAATTACCATATGCCACTATAGCAGTAAAAGCAACTTGCTACTGGCACCACCATATTACAGTGGCAATTGGTGATACTTTATATATGTATAGAGAAGCGCAACACTCTTTTCGATGGACACTGGATTGGAAAATGGACATTAGGGTGGAACGGAAAAGAAACCAAGTTGATGAATTAGTTTGGAAAAACAACATTTTGTTGCATTTCTACATTTTGGTTGACAGATATGATTTTTTGGAAAACAAAATTAATTTCTTTTCATGAAAAAAAAAGATCCGTTCACAAGTCTAGAAAAGTTACACAAACCTGAATTTTGTTGGGAGATTCATTTAAATTCCTTTAATGCTTACTTAAAAGTCAACTTGTTTTTAACAAAGTCAAAAGAAGTTATTGTGGTGAAAGGGTTTCAAGTACAATTATTTGTTTTGCAAACTGCTAGAAAACCCGTTCTTAAAAAAAGTTGTGAGTACACTTTGTAGCTCATCTGATTCACAAAAGATTCTTATATTTTTTTCCTACGCTAGATTATTTATATTTATTTATATCTAGAACAATTTTTTTTACTAGAAAACCAAGTTTCAGAGTGGTATCGCCTTCAAATTTTATACAAATTTTGAATTATAAGGTGTTTTCACCTATCTTACAAAAGTTATAAAGAACAGAAAAAGGCAAATGGTTTTAATATAATTTTTGTTTTTGTAATGAACCTGGCGTCTAAACATCAAATTAGTGAGTATATAGGACGAATCTTCTTTCGCACTCGTTCAGTTACTAGAGTACTTAAAAATCTTGAAATTCACAAATCTGAAATTCACAAATCCGCTGGCCCAGATAGTATCTCCGGTATTGTTCTGAAGCGGTGTTCTTCAACGCTGGCAAAACCACTGCGTAAGCTTTTCCATCTGTCCTATTCTACAG
The DNA here is from genome assembly GCF_945859685.1 of Eupeodes corollae. NCBI lineage: Eukaryota > Metazoa > Arthropoda > Insecta > Diptera > Syrphidae > Eupeodes > Eupeodes corollae. The sequence continues at coordinate 141,179,530 of NC_079148.1, read as the reverse complement.
GTCTCTTCCCGAGTGGATGGAAAACTGCATGTCCCTTAAAAAGGTGAATCCTCCTCACCATCTACCTATCATCCAGTTGCAAGTGCATCCCTTCTTTCCAAGTTCATGGAAACGCTGATCAATTTTCAGCTTAAGAAATATCTTGAAGAACGGAAGCTTCTTAATGACCGGCAGTATCGCTTTCGTTGCAATAGGTCCACTGGTGATCTCATGGTTAATCTCACCAAACAGTGGAACAAATCTTTACATCGTTTTTGAGAAAGTAAGATAATTGCACTTGATATTTCAAAAGCATTTGATAGTGTTCGACTTCAAGCTCTCTTATCGGAAATGCGTGCATTTGGTATTGATGAATCCCTTCTTCGTTGGATTAGAAACTACTTTTCGGACCGTTAAATTCATTGGACGGTTTCAAATCTGATATTCACAAAATAAAAGCTGGTGTGCCCCAGGGCTCCGTTTTGTCTCCGACACTTTTCATAATTTTTATAAATGGTCTTTTATGTGTTTCGCTGATGACAGTACCCTCAGCTTTTCATATTCGTTTTAAGATTCTTATCGGCTTTGGACTACCAACGGCAGCGTATGATAAACTCATTAAATTCTGATCTTGACAGCATTGTTCAATGGGGAATCAAAAACCGTGCAGAATTTAATGCTTCGAAAACTCAATGCTGTCGACTACTGTCGCAAAAGCGTAACCCTCAATGGCACTGAGTGGTACTTGCATCGAGGAGACTGAACAGCTATCAGTCCTAGGTATCTGCATTAAAACCACTTGTTGTACAGTGATCAGATGTTTGACAGTGAAAAGTGCTGCTAAGTGTTTAGGTTTTTTCCGACGATGCAAAAAGTGTTTACTCATTCTGATCTGACTATAATTTATAAAGTCTATTTTCGTCCAAAACTTGAGTACAATTCCTATTTTTGGGCACGTGCTCCTATAATCCACTTGAGTCTCTCGGACAGAATTCAAAATAAAGAGCTCTAAAAATGATAAGTATCTGAAACGTTTTCATCTCTCGACTCCCTCGTAAGGTTTGATGTCTCTCATTATTTTATCACTAATTCCATAAGCAATGCTTTAATGAAATAGCCAGTTGCATTCCTCCCCTTAAACAATTCAAACGTATTACTAGTTCTCTGGGGAATGCCCACCAGTTAATCCTTGAGCCCAATTTCGGTTGTACTGTAAAGTATAGAGATTCTTTTTTGTACTCGCACTACACGAATGTGGAATGCTTTACCAGACTCAATATTTCCCACTGCATCGGTATCTGCTTTGAAATCCTATCCTCCCTTCCTAATTACTTGCACTGTGTATAATCATTATAAGGATATTTATATACCCTTGAGTGCGCTGTACAATATAAAAAAAATTATATATTTAAAAAAAAATATAAGATTTATATTAGAAACTGATATTTTTTTTAAATTTAAAGAGATTGTCAGAATAGAAACCGGAAAGCACTTCAAATTTTCGCTAAAACTCATGTTTCGAAACAATCAGTAAATTAATTTTTAATGTATTTTTAAAAATCTGGTGTGGACAAATTTTGAGGCAAGAACCAAATTCAGAACAGCTTTATCCTTTAAAAAAGTATTGTTTTCTAGCTGAGATTGTTCTTCTAAATTTTCGCATTTCTGGGTGTTCAAAGTTCTATTAACTCCCTTTCTCTTACGAGTAAACATCTTGAGTAAGTTATTACCCTGAATATGTAAATTGGACCATTTTTTAATGAACTACACTCTTAAAGTATATTCAGCAATGGTTTTTAAGCTATCAGTCAGATTTGATTTAGCAACTTAAATGATTTCTGATGAAGAAATCTTAAGGACAGGATTTTTCACTTAGATCGTTTGAAAGACGAATTTTTTATCCGTGTTAGGTAGTCTTTGATATTTTTTGGATAAATATGGAAAATTACCTGGATTGGTGTAAATCCAGCACCAGGGGGATCGGTACAGCAGAAATTCCTTAGCATGAAAAATTGCAGCGGTCTTCAAAAATTTAATCCAATAAGCCCGATAACCATTCACAGTTTGCTGGAGTCTAGATAACTGTCCAAAAAGAAGAAATTTGTAAAATCAGTTCTAAATTTATAATCGGAAACTTATCGCACCCCAGCAAAAAAACTCAAAATCCGATCATTTGGCGAAATTCTATGATAATTTCTACTACAAACGTATTTGATAATACTTTTTTCGGAATTCGTAAAAATGTTTGATTACTATGAAATTCGTGTACTGAAATTATTGAAATATAGTATTTTGTTTTAAGTCACTCTGTGTGATATTTTTTCGCAAACTAATGTCTGGTCTTTACTTCCATCGAAACGTATGCTTTCAATTTGCGAAAGTTTTTTCTTCAGTTTGGAGAACTTAGACTGCCGTTTTCGGGTCCTACGAACTTCATACGGTTTTATTAAGTTTTCAATATTCAGCATCTTGTAAAACTGCATTCGCTACTGCTACTACTAATCAATCAATCTAAGCTGTATTGAAAAATTAATTTTGCTAAACTTAGAAGATGCAACCGATTTGTCTGATGACCGTCCGGTTCAGTTTAGAAGATTAAAAAGCATTGAAATTTTATTGAGCTATCAGTCTTGTTTTTTTTTTTCAAGTTATGATTTTTGAGTTAATAAAATCAAAGATTCCAAAGAACCAAAGATCTACATAACCCAGAAAATGTAAACCAATTCGATTCCATTATTAAAAACGAATATTTTAGCTAAAGTGTGAATATCGCCACTTTTCAAATATTAACTCATCTTACGGGAAAGTTTGAAAACACTCTTTTTAATTGTAAAAAAAAAGTTTTGCTGATGACCAAAAGGTAAAAACTTATTTGGTCGAAATTAACATTTATACTAAGTTTACATATTTTGGAATTGGAGATTGTAAAAAAAAGAGATATATTCTCTAACACTTTTTAACGTCATTCAAAAATAAAAATCGAAACAAAATTAACGTTCCACCCTAATGTACACTGGTCAGACGTTAACTATCTGGTTAGAGCGTGGGCATTCTAGTGTGAAAGAAACCATGTTATTGTTGGACCGCGAGAATTGTGCTGCTGCTGCTGCTGTGCTCAGAGGCAACTACTGTCTGTTTATAATTTAATGGACTTCAAAATTAGAACGTTATATGTGCCTGATGATGCTCCGGTTGTCTTCCCGACCCGCGCTCTTATAGACATATAGCCATCATCTCATCAACAGCAACAGCAGCAGAAGCTACACCAGCACCATAACCATTTTCACGATATCATAGTTGGATGCGTCTGATGCAGCTAGCCAGCCAGCCAGCGCCTAGCCTAACTAACTGATTGTCGACAATAAATAATTCCTCACTTTATTCTCCCAGAGTCGTCGTCTTCATCACCAGAGTTCTGTCTATGTGGAAGTTTATGGTGGTTCCAACTTTTTTTTTTAATATGTTATTTTATTTCTGGGAGAGAAACTGTGCTTCTGTTTCTAGTTTCTAATCATTGCATCGCGATGATGGCTATGGCGATGGCGGCGAGGCGGTCGTTCGTTGGAATGGATGATGACTCAAAGTTGGGTTGGGTGGCGTTCAGCTGTAAGTTTCCTTTAACTATGACGATGATGGCTATATTAGCGCGCAAACATACTAATCTAGAGCACCAACTAGCAAAGTAGCAATAGCAACCAACTAACCGACCGACGAACCAACGCCGCCGCCGTACATAGGTTTTTTTTTTATTTTAAACTAGAAACTGAATTATACATTTGCTTTATAGAGGAGCTCTAGTTTGTGAGTGAAGCACGCTGATGGGGCTTGCATGTGACCTCCTTTCGGAACACATTCTACTTCAAAACAAAGCTAAAAAGAATTAAATAAAAAAAATAGAAGCAGAAAAACTAAGAACTAGGCTGTGCTGAAGGGGTTGTATATCAGAGAGGGGTTATTGCAGTGCAATGACACCATGAAGGACGATATATGTACTGTACACTGTACATCATGTACGATGATGAGTTTCTTTCATTCTTTTCTTTGCAACAAACCGAAGAGAGGAGGGCGGAACCCACCCATTTTACTTGTTTTTAGTCAGTCTTTCGTGTGAATTTAATTAATTTTATTCTCAAATTGTGCGACGACTATATAAATATACATTTTTAATGTACATGTACTCTATGCAAGTCTTTGAAGTGCTTGTGGACATTTATAGTTCAGCGCAATCTGAACAGAAAAGTCATAATATTTATTCATTTTCTTCTTTTTTTCTTTTGGTTTGGTTCATATACAAAAAAAATCTGTAGGCAAAATGTGTCAAAATGTCATATTTTTTAAAAAGTTTTTAAACTAAAGTTCTTATTTTTTTAGTTCTTTTTTTGAGTCCACCAACATCAATGACCGCAAAAGTTTTTTCATTCAGTTCTTATATGATGCATTCATTTCATTCTACAAGTATAAATAAGTGAGGAGGAAAATTAGTTCTATGAATAAATTTACATTTTATTTAAAAAAATGTATATGCACTCAATTATTTGACGTTTGAGTGTGAACTGCCTTGACAAGAAGAAAGAGAGATTTATTTGCTGCTTTATTTATGCTAAGAAACTAAGAACTTCAAATAGAAACATTTTCCTAATCAAAATGTCAAATCACACATAGTTTGATATGTTGGATAATTTATTTTTAGGAATTTTGATAAATGTTATGAGAATCTTAGAAAATTAATTGATTAATTAAGAAAAAAAATGGTAACAAGTCAATTTTGTGGATGATTTATTTTATTAATCTGATGAATATATTTATAGAAAAATTAAAGACCTTTTTAAACGTCAATGATGATGGTCGAAATTTCTTTTGAAATTTATTGGTGTGTCGTAAATTAATTTTCAAGGGAATTTGTTTGTCACATCGATTGGATTTTATTTTTCAGGTGAAATTTATTTTAGAGCAGTTTCATCCGAACTAATTTTTTTTATCAAGAGAATATTTTTTTGCAAACAAAAAAATTCGCCCTTAAAATCAATAATATGATACAAGGCTTTGAGTTTTATTGTGGAATAAAGTTGTTTGAACCCTTTTTTGGAGAAGTTTATCATGTGGAAGATAATCAGCCATCAGAAAATCGTCAGCATTTATCTTTAAGTGCTTAAAAGAATATTTTTATTTTCTTAAAGCAACAAGAAATGAATAGTACACCAATGCTTATTCGTGTTTTTGTATAATTTATTTGATTTTTTTCCACAAACGTTTAATTATTATTACCTGTAGAAGTGTATTTCGGAATTCTGAATTGAAACTGATATCATTTTTTTACTCAAGTAATAATTTAAAATTATAAAGTTACTGTTAAATTTTACTAGTTATTAGTCAACTTGTCAATAAAAAAACCCTTTGGAATCAGACTCAATTATTTGTTAATGTTATAGGTTGTTTTAATATTTAAAAAAACGCTATTCCCAAAAAATGCATTGTCCATTTTCACATGGAATTTTTCAAGCTCTTTTATCGAAAATGTAGTTTTCATGAATCCCTCCTTCATTTTATTAGTAATTACCTTTCAAATCGTTCAATACAAGTAATATTGGCTGGGCTCAGGTCTGAAAATCACAAAATAAATATTGGTGTGCCCCAGGGCTCTGTTCTATCTCCAACACTCTTTCTCATTATTATTAATGATCTCCTGTCTGTAACTTCTAATCCAATACATTGTTTCGCTGACGATAGTAATTTTTATATTCGTTTTCAGACTCACATTCCTCTAATTCGGATGGGGAACTGCAACGATAAGTTCATTAAATTCCGACCTAAAATTTAATGCTTCGAAAACTCAATACTGTCTTGTATCGTTGAAGCGAGATACACCCCCCTTGCCATTATCCATGGATGGCACTTCCATCGAAGAGACTGAACATCTCGATATTCTCGGTATGTGTATCACCAACCACCTTTTATGTTACGATCACATACGCGATGTCGCAAAAAATGCCGCAAGATGTTTGGGTTTTCTAAAGCGATGCAAGAAGTTTTTCTCCCCCTCTGATCTGGCTGTTATTTACTAGACTTATATACGTCCAAAGCTTGAGTATAACTCCCATATCTGGGCTGGTGCTCCTGCAACTTACTTAAGCATCTTGGACAATATTGAAAGTAGAGCATTTAGATTGATTGGTGATAATACCATATTAGAATCATTTACGTCGCTCGAACATCTCCGTAAAGTTTCCTGTCTCACCCTCTTTTACCTTTATTTTAACTGTATATGCTCTAGGGAAATAACCAGCTGCATTCCTCCCCTTAAACAGTTCAACCGTAATACTCGCGCTTCTAGGGATGCCCTCGAGCCCTACTTCGGTCGTACTGTCAAGTACAGAGATTCGTTCTTTAGCCGTACTACGCGAATATGCAATTCTTCCCCAGCCATTGCAATATTCAGGAATTCGAAACCAATGTGTACCAACACCTCCTTTCAACCCCTTACTCCCTTTCCTAGTTCACTGTGTCTTTACTTAATAAGGGTAGTAAAATGCGTGCTTATTATAAAAAAAAAATTATGCGGCTATGCCTTTATTTTAACTCCTAGATTATGGCAAGATTTTCCCCATTTATAGGTAAGGAAATTATAGCAAATTTTTTGGTCTCTGGTAAATGCTCTCCGGTTTTCAGCACTGATTCCCATGAATTTTCGGCATTCAATGGTTGTGTGGTTATTGAATTTACAATAATTGCACCCGTGCTTACTTTTCATTTTACTTTTGGTAGCCACCGTATGATGTGCTTTGAAAATTGTCTGTTTGCGGTTTTTTAAACAATTTTCAACCTTCAAAGTCTTGTATTTTTGACCCAAGAAATCCATTATATCTTTTAAAGTCTGAATTTTTTTGGATTTCCTTATGGTTTGTTTATAAAATTTAAGACCATCATTATGTTGGCAATGAATGGAACCACCTCTTCTTCTCATATGTCACTATTTATGACTTTTTGGTCCACAAATCTGTCCTACTGCGTTGTAAACAAAATCCGTTTATTATCGTTCCTTTGCTTCAGTAAAAACGATACTGCATCCATAGTTTTCACTTGATATATTAAAATTGTTGAATTAAAATTAAAAATCCGAGTAATCGTAGCATCTTTTCTGAATTTACCATACGCATGTTGTTGTGGACCATGTCTTAGATTGTAGAATGCTGCCCACTCTTTCACTTCGCTGCGGGAATTTTAAGTACATATTTTCAATTCCAAATTGGCATGGTGCGTTGTCTTTGACTCTTCATTTCTCGAGCCGTTCATTAACTTGCGAAGTACTTCAAAATACTCATCAAGCATTCCGTAATATAATTCTTCCACTTCTTCATTGATGTATTCTGAGAGCTTGATGGTAAAGAAATTTTTCATCTCCTCAAATAAGATTTCCAAATATCTTATTTTGGATGTACTTGAAGATTGTCGATTTTTTTTACTAAGGATATTTATATCCTTTTAAATTTGTTTATATCAAGATCCCGAACTGCTTGGGGTTTTCTTTTCTTGAGGGTTGGTCTTCTGTTTGTACTAGTATTTCACTAGAAAGACCTTGACGGTTTTTGAGAATGATTTCTTCCAACATTTTCATTGTACTTTGGAAATTTTCTTTTCGAAGTAATCCTCTTCATCGATGCCTTCAACACTTAATGTTTTGTTATTGGCACGGAATTATTTTTGGAGTTTTTCAAACTTTTTTAAAGGCTGCTCGCATTTAGCCTTCTCCATCGGAACGTCTGAAAAGTTGCCATATGTATGATGGAACTTATCCAAAAGCTAAATTTGGACTTCTATTATTTTTGTCCCGTTGATTCCAAAGTTGCTTTTTTTAAAGTACTTTTGAAGTTTTTTCGTTTGAGGTGTTTTTGTTTCGGTCGCCAGGTTGACCTAGCTGTGCTTCAACTCACAGCTCGTTGATTACTTCCAAGTTCTTTTTAATTATTTTATATATCACATAAATATTATTTTCGGAGATTTCTGAATTTATATAATTTCACAGCAAATTTTTTTATCGTTCACTAACGTTGTTAAGCAACGTTTACGCTTGTCAGTATTTAGTTCTGACAACACTGTTTTAATTAATGATTGTTTTGTTTTTTAGTCTCTCACCACTGGTGGGGGAAAACTTAAGAACAATAAAAATTTGCTTTGAATTTTCCTAGTCTTTTTGTTGTTCTTCAATCACCAAGTATTAATTAGGTTCGATGGGAGGAACTGATCCAACCACTCATGAACCCGCCACCCTGACTCGTAAATGCTTAAACGGGCCTCTCTCTCTCTGCCCAGCATAAGTCTGTTGTCTGTCAATTCACATGAGAAATCTGCAAATCCGGCTCGAAGGACCAATGAAAATAATTTTGGAGTTGAAATAAAAACACAGACGAATGTTCCTACTTTCATGGTTTTGTCCACATTACGTTGGTTTTTGTAAAATGAATTGACGAGTGGTCTTAAGACTAGCAATACTTTTTTGTAGTTTGTCTTTTTAACAGTTGTAACTTGAAGTATGTATGTCGGAACAATTTTTAATCTAATATACGTTTCATTTCTTCTACACGTTTAAAAAAGCCGGTATCACAATTTGCCTAAAACTTTTGGAGAGTACACTTCGTTTCATACACCCAAATTTATTTAAACAATAAATAAAAACAAAATGTTTCATCTTTAAAAATTAATATTTCGTTACCAATGATGGTTTCATTTAAGAGAAGTTTTGACTGTGATTTAAAAAAAATCAAAGTCAAAATTTTACTTTATTTTTTTGTTGTGTGTTTCTACTGCAAGCTTTCAAAATTGCATCAATTGAAAACGTTTATTTAAACAACATCGCAGACAGCAGCTGTTAAATGTCAAAACACAATTAATCATCAGACGTCTGATTTCTTATTGTAGAAGCAACTTAATTTTAAGGCCAAAGTATAAAATTCCATTTTTTTCTTTTTCATTTTTGTACCACAAATTTATTTTGATTAAAATTTCAATTCACAAAACTTAAAAAAAAAAAAAACAATACTACGAGTGAAATAAGTGAAAACACGTTAAATAAGGTTCTTTTTTTCTTCTTTTAGTTTTTTAATAAATATGTCGGTCGGGAAAATGAGGACACAATTTAAATTTAAATTTAAATCACTCAACAGAGATTAATTTAAGGACAGATAATGATATAATATTTATATTTTCGGACAGAAACAAATAAATAAAATACACAAGTACCTTCATTAATAAATAATATACCAAAGGGAGTTGTGTTCAGGGATGCTGTAAATTGCTTTTATTCTTCTTCGACTGCACAAATAAAAACAACAATATAAACAAATCGCTATTAACTTGAAAAGATTTATGACATTCATCTTCAGAAAACAAATTTCCATTTCCAGATTTAAATAGTTAAATAAAATAGTAATAAAATCAATGCAACAAATCGTGTTTGATTTTATGTGTGTTCTGGAAGATGGCAGCTGACACTTCAAATATATCCTTACGTTAAGGACATCACCCACCACCCCAAATCATTGCCACATTTCCATTAAATTCACATTCAACATGGTTTTTCTTTGTGTATGTTAGTGTATTTTCGATTGCCCAGAAAATTATGTTTATTTTCTCATTCTCATTTGAAATATCGAAAGCAAAAATTCTATATTTTTATTTACTATATCTTCAACATCAAGAAATGTATTTTATGATTTTCACTCTAGAATCTCTCTTAGGAATAATGGAAAAAAAAAGAAAAAAGTGTGTGTGAAGTGAATTTCAAATACCAAAAAATTTAGTTCAAAAACGAAAAAAAAAACAGAACAACAAAGAATCCTTTACCCTGGATGATGAGGGTGTAGGGTGTTTGGATGGTTGGAAAATTTATGAAAATCGTTTTTTTTCTATTGCATTATCGAAACACGTTTATTCATATGGTGCATAATGTAGATTATGCATACCTTATAGTCAAAGCACGTAGGTAGTTGTTTTATATATAATTTTTGTTTTGTTTAATTTAAAAAAATTTAAGGTCAAACGAATATAAAAACATATTTTTTAATAGAGGTAAAAAAGTCAAAAATATTTTACCTAAAATCCTACACTCCACACATCCTTTGAGAGGTTTCATGATTCTGGGATTTTTTAGTTAAGCTTTTTTTTTAGGAGAGTTCTTTTGTAGGATATAGAAATAATCAACTCAAAGTCATGAAAAAACTTTAAGGGTGTCCTCAACTATAAATTTTAAATTAAAATAATTGAAGTGGTCAAAAATAAAATATTTTATTAAAAATATCGAAGGCCAAAAGTTTAAATTCACTATTTAGTGAGGATGTACTTAATACAATTTTTTGTTTATAAATTTCTGTTTTAATTCACGAAATTGCGGAATTTTTATGATGAACATATTTTCATTTGAAATGTATGTAATCCAAATAAATTTCTTTCGTTTTCTAGCGATGTTTTGTAGATTATAATACTATTAGTTTTCCTAACACTTCTACACTGTTATAAATTTCCCCCACTAAAATTTTATCAGTTTCGTTATAAGTGAAGATAACTTCCTTAATAGTATCCTACAACTTGACGAATGTTTTAGTCCTGGTCCCGACGCGACGGTGTACCATTATCCATTTTAAAGAAATCTGCTGCGTATTTAACAAACCCGTTATGTGTTCTTTTCAACACTTCTTTAAGTAACTCTCTGTTTCCTTTCATCTGGAATAGCTCCTTCCTAATACCAGTACACAAAAAAGGTGCTTAAAACGAAATAATGAACTACCGACCTATTGCTAAACTATCTATTTGAGTCAATCGTATATAGCGTCCTTTCTTTTCACTGTAGTTCAATTATCTGTGATAACCAGCATGGTTTTGTTAAAAAGCGATCAACTGTTACTAATCTGTTTCACTTTACGTCCTTTTGTTTAAATGTTTTTGAAAAACGTAACCAAGTAGATTGTATCTTTACCGATTTCAGAAAGGCCTTTGATAAATTGTGTCATACAACTTTACTTTTAAAACTATCACAGAAAGGTTTTGACCCCATTTTCATAAACTGGATCTCCTCATTTTTGCAAGATAGACGTTTTAGTGTTAAATTTCGTAATGAGTGTTCAAGTTCATTTATTGTGAATTCTGGTGTCCCCCACGGTAGTCATCTTGGTCCTGTTCTATTTGTTTTACTTATAAATAACTTGATGCCAACATGATCACCACACTCACATGGATAAAACCAAATGTACTGGCCTTCTGCTAAATGCAAATAACACACACAAGTGGCTACTGGCAATTTCACCATCGCACTGTACTGAATTTTGAACTTTAATTCTTAGAGTTCACCTCCAGTATTTTGCAAGGAAGTTATTAGTTCTACTTGCCAAAATAAGTTCTCTCTACATCTACAATTTGTTAATAGAACTGCCAGTATTTGTATCGAAGTTGAGTTACCCTAGCATCAAACATATTACAAAAGTCTATCCAAACAAGAGTTCGCATACTTTTTTCATAAAAACTCCAGAAGTTTTCTTACCATTTCTTCTTCAAAATTGTCCATTTTATAAGTTTCACAAAACTTTCTTCTATTTGTGTTTTTTTTTTAATTATAATTCTGACAGATCTTCCGATGGGTTTTCTTTGGGATCAAAAAAAAAAACCCGGGTATTGTCACAAAAATTATAAATTCACACGACTGTATGACTTTTGAGTACATTTTTCTAGAGTCGACTCTACTTAGCTTAAACTTTAATAAATTAATATCAAACTTTGGGAAATATCAACATTACTTTGACAGGCGCTGAAATTGGTTTAATTCGTTAAAAAAAATACTCGATTAGCGTGCGTTACAAACCTTAAATCTATCTTCCTTTACTGATAAAAGGACATTAACATCAATCGTTATAATAGTTACTATCTACATAGGTACGTATATGAGTGCGGCAGCAAAACATCGTTACAATCTTTATCGAATATTTTCCCTTTGGCATCGACAAAAGCGACAGAGGCAAACGGCAACGGCGGGGTTATGTTTACAATCTCACTGCAATCGACGGCGCCGTGCGTCGTTCCTCGTCGCCGGTGATTCCATTCTCTTTGTATCTATCACTTCTACCTAAGGGTATTGTTTTCTTTCCTATAGCCTATAGATTCAGAGCTCGGAGCTAGGTACATATATGTATATGTAGAAACGTGTAGGATAGGCAAAGTGAAAATTTGCAATTTCCATTCAATTTATTGAGTTTGTGATATAAAACCATGGCTGCGTATCGCCTCCTCCTCTTTCATGTGTATATGAAAACGCGTATGCAAAGGTTTATGTTCAGTCACTCCACACAGAGTTTCGTATCTTTGATGCAAGTTGTCGGTGGTATAGAGCTCCAGCTCAGTACGGTGGGATGTACCTTTGCGAATAAATATTTAAAAAAAAGATACAAAATAATTTGAATGCATCTAGATACTTTTTCGAAAAAGAAAAACGACAACAAGCCCACCATAGTGCATTTCTGTGTCGCATGTGTATCTATCACTGTTATTATGTTTAATGGTTATTAAGTTTTCTTTCATACTTTTTTATTTTTTGTTGTCTTCAATTTATTATGCCGTGAAAATTTAGCTATAAATTGCAAACAACGTAAAAGTATGTAAACGAAACAAATACCGCACCAATGGTGGCGGTGGAGGTGATTGTGGTGTGCTGCCTAGCCGAGCCGAGCCGAGCAGCAAGCACCAGTTACTAATTCCATTTAATGATATTGTTTTGCGCGCTAGAGTGCATTCAGCCCCTTTCTCTATAAACCTTGCCTATATTACCGACCAACAACCTAGAGGTATGCCTCATCTGTAGAGTTGAGTTAAATATGCTAAATAAAGACAATTTCAAAGGCTTAAGGTAGATAGGTTGTTTTTTTCTCTACTGCGTATAATTTTAAAAGTGAAAAATGCGTTTAATTTAAACCAAAGATGAGGTTTTCATTTTGTTGTAAAACAGAAAATGCATTCCTTGTACATAATAATTATTATAGGCACATTAAGATACACCTACAACCTAAGGCTTTTCTTTCCCTCTTTCGCTCTCATCAAGCTGTTAAACAAAAAATGAATTTTCTATTGAATTTTCTTAAGATTGTTTTTCTCTGTTCGTTAAATAAAAATGCAAAATGTTTCTTCTTTTGAAATATATGCAAATAACACCGCAAAATATTCAATTGTAACGGCTGTAAAAGATGAAACGTTGTTTTATTCTTATTACTAATTCTATCTGTACCTAGAATAATGTATCTACATATCTATCTATGAGGGTTTTGGTGTTGTGCAAAAATTTAATTTAATTTTTTAACAGTAAGATTTTACTATAAAAGTCCAACAAGTGATGAGCACAAGATACAAGATAAAAAATTAACATTTTTAGAAAGAAAATTAAATGATTTAATGAGATACGCGTTTTAAGTACAAGATGTTTAAGTTGTTTTTTGTTTCCTTTGATACCTATGTTCATTTACATTTTTCTTTGGATCTATTAGAAAATTTACAATTTTTTACAATTTAATAAGCTTAGATACATAGGCACTGAACTTTGCCCTTTCATGTAATTTTAACTTTGTGTAATCCCACTTCTGATTCTCGTAGATATGATACATATTTATTTTTTATTATTTTCATGTGAAAATTGAAATTTCGATCTCTTTTTTCTTTAATAAGTCAGATTAAAGTAGTGTTTTTTTTTTTATAAAGTAACAAAATATAAAATATATATATCTCAAACATTGATATTATATTTTGTATTCCTTCGGACACAAAATCCTTAAATCCTCATAGGAAGAATTTTCAGGCGAAATCTTAAGGAAGAAAAATAGCTGGACAAAGTTCGTCGGTAAAGATTTAAATTCTTAGAAACGAAATTCAATCTAAGTCTTAGAATACCATGATAGCTGCAATTGTTTATGCCTTAACTTATTCTATTGTTGTTTTTGGAAATATCAAGTGTTTTAGCGAATTTTCCACTTGCATTTTTTTCTTAAAACAATTCCAAAATACATACATACATAACTGAGTACATATTCGTACATCCAGGAATGTGGGTATACATTAGTTTGAGTTTATATCCTTGAACCTAAATTCGGACTCAAGGTTAAGTATACAGAAATTATTTGATACGTTGCGTAATATGAATGTTAAATACTTTCCCTACGGTCTTGCTTTGCATCTTCCATTTTTACATTCGGTGGTTAAAAACTTATGTGCATCAATGAAACTCCTTTGAAAATTTCCTCATATTTTCCTTAAAGTCAAAAGCCCGTTAGCGCTGTTTAAATATATAAAAATACAAATTTAATTTCTCAAGTAAACACTCCACTGGCTTGTAAAAGAATGCAATCTTTTGTGAGTGATATCTTCATACATTTTAAAATTAATTCACTTTGACTTGTAGTCTCAAATTTTCAATTTATGAGCAGTTATTTTCATAATTTTTTTTAATTGTAATCATTTAAAACGTTATGCTTCTATTTGAAGTCTGCATTCATTTGAAGCATTCTCTTAAAGCCTGTATTCATTTGTAGTCAGCTCCATTGATTGCACTCAATTGATTGCATTCATATGATTAGAGGAAAAGTATAGCAATCTTTTGATTTCAAATGGTTTCTGATTGCAAACTTTGTAGTTCCAGTCTACAAGTGAATGCAAAGTGTGAAATCGTTCAGTTAAAAATTCATAAAAGATTTCAGTCTTTTACAAACCTACCAAAGAATAATGAATTGAATTTAAAACTCATTTAAATCTTAATTATGGACAAAATTGAATATTAAATCAAAAATAAACATTTTTGATACAGAGAAACGATTCTGAAAAGGTCCGAAATGATGACTTTAATCTAGACGTTCATGAAACATTTCTGACATTTTTAAAAATATATTTTTTAAAATACAGACATTTTCTAAAATGTTGTTTCCCACATATTTGCGTGGGTAAATGGTTGTTCTAATAAATATAAAAATGCTGTAAAAAGTTAAGAGCATCGAGGATGTTATCCAATTGATCAAAATTTAGGAGACGAAAAAGATTTGTGGGATCGATTTTATGAAAGTTTAAAAATATAATCAAGGAAGGTGATGCTTTGTCTTAAATTTCTCAGAATAAACATTAAAATAAAAATGGACTTGATACCTTAATGGGAAACAAATAAACGTTTCAGAAATGTTTTTCAAAGCGTCCACACCAAAAAATCATTCCAGAATCATTTCTTAATTAATTTTGTTTATACAAATATAAGCTTTGTAGGGTTTTTCGCGAGTATATATTGAAGGTAGACTTAAAATAAGCTGTTTCTGTGATATTTTTGATTTTCGAAAATGGGACCGATTTGTCAAATTGAAAATGTTGAAATTTCTCGACGTTTCAAGTTCCCTAGAGTCGAAATAAAAGATTTTTAGAAAGATGTTTGTGAGTACGTATGTACGTTCGCGACGTTTTTTTCGTTGTCCATAGCTCAAGAACCAGAAGAGATATCGACTTCAAATAAATTTTGTTTCACAGACAAAAAGGCAGAAAGGACTCTCAAGAAAATTGCGTTTGCGTTTTTTTTTACCAAAGCAAACTTTAAATATCTTACGAACCAAAAACGCTAGAGACTTGAATTAAATTTTATATAATGTTTTTTATAAATCGAAAAAAAAACTGAAAAAAAAAACTGTACGAATACAAAATGATTTTATCTCCAAAACAACTTTTTGCCACGAAAAATAAAGTTTTTAGTATCTAGTAAAATTTTGAGCAAAATCGAATTGACAGTTTTTTTTATAAAAAATAAAAACCTAAAAAAACCATTACTCAAAGTTGGTAAAACTTGAATTTCGACTCAAATATCTTTTCAAACACTTAAAATTATGGCTTTCAACTAATTTTATCTTTTAAGAAAAATTGTTTCCAACATTCAGAAAAAATGTGAGAAAAATCGAATTGACAGTTTTCTTACCAAAAATAAAAACCTTAACTAAAAATTAATAAAAGTTGGTAAAAATTCATTTTCGGATCAAATATCTTTTTAAAACTTTGAGATATTGGATATTTATCTTTTAAAAAATATTGTTGTCAACGTTCAGTTAAAATTTGGGGAAAATCTATTTTCTAAAAAAACCTTACAAAAAACAATACTAAAACTTGGTAAAAATTTACTTACGACTCCAAAAGCTTTTAAAAACTCAAAATATTGTCTTTAAACTCTGTTTATTTCACAGAAAATATTGTTTTCGATACTCAGTAGTTTTTTTTCTAAAAATCCAACAGTCCGCTTTTTTGATAAAAAAATAAAATCTACAAGTAATAGTACGCAAATTTGGTAAAAATTGAAAAAATAAACTTTATAAAGAAAACCGAACAAATTTCGAAATTGTTTTTTAACTATGGTTTTCTTGGTTCGGTTGGAAACAAAATTGAAACAAATAATTCGGAGCTCAAATCTAAAAACTAGAAACTTGAATCTAAAATTGGATAGCAGAAAAAATGCAAGTTACAACCTTTTGAAAACTCCCCAAAAATATAGATTTTGAAATGTTTTAGAATAAAGCGTTTCTTTTGGGACTATAATAAAAAAGTTGGTCACATAGTATTTTTCTTGATAACATTTTTAAAAAATTCACTTTTGAAACTAACTTATTCTGACATTTGACAAGTTCTTTACTTACTACCTTACTTACTGCCATTACTATTTCAACTAGACATTTTTAAGAATTCTCTACAATAATGTGAACATCTCCTAACCTTTTTATTTTTTTAAATCGCAATTGACTATTTTTTCTTTATAGTCCACTAGAAAGAATAGATCCCAGAATGGATTCAAGGACTTACAGAAGAAATTCGTAAAGTTAACAACAACATACAGCTGATATCATTTTCTATTTTTTAATAGGATACCTTCCTCTTTGCAATAAAATAAACATCCATTAATTTTTCTAAGAAAAATACTCGTTTTGTTACAAAAAAAAAAAAACAAAAAAAAACCTCTTGTTGGAAAACGTTATACAAGAAAATTGAGCTTATCCCGGGAAGGGTTGGCTTTAGCCTTGAAATTTGAAAAACTCGGATTCGATGAACAACAAAAGAAAACGTTTTAAAAAGTTTGACAAGTACAAACAACTGTTGTTATTTAACTTGAAACCTTCCTTTGATATTTCTCTATCAAACACCTTGACATAAGAATAGCAAAAAAAAAATTGCAATAATTTTGTTTTAATTTTTTTCTTATTGAATAACTTCCCTTAAACCACAAGGCAGATGGCAGCAGATGCGAAATAACCGAAAATAATATGTGACGTTCGTTCCATGTGGGCTCCTTTTGTCATCGTCTTTAACAAATAGACTTTGTGCCGTGCCTTTACCTTTTGACTATATACTTTTCTTACCCTTGACGAAAATTTGATGAAAAACCAACCCTCATTTTGAATTTCAATTTTAAATTAAATTTTAAAAACCCATTTTCAAATTAACTACAAAGGTTGATCAATTACAACAATGAAATGGGATGGAATGTCGTTACACAAAAATACAAACAAAATTCGAATCTGATGTCGAGCCTGATGTTCTGGCTATATACAAAGTTCAGTTCTTTGTAAATAATTGTTTTCTTTTTTATTTAGATGCCATGCCGACTTTTTTTTGTCGTCTACTGTATAATGAATCATTAAGGAAGTACTCTTTAAGGATATAACGAATTAATGTTGCGATGCTAAGAAGAAACATGAAGATTGTAATTATGTTTAATGTTGTAGTTTATTTTTTTTTGTTAAGATATAAAATCTAACGAAAAAGAAATATATTGTTCTCTGCGTGACATTATGCTGCAAATATCCAATGAAGTACATTATGATGATGCTGAAGAGATTAAATTTCACTTTGGAAACTTTTATAAGAGAAGCGAAAAAATATCAGATTCAATGTCGCAAGTCCCCTAGAAACGGGGGGTACAATTAAATTCTTGGAAACATTTAAGATCAAATCTTAGGGCGTTCCCATCGTAAGACCATTGTTAATATTTTTGGAGGGTCTGATTTCGATTTTGCAACAAGTCTTACAGTTTTGTTTTTGAGTGGTCACGAGAATTGTATGTTCACTTTTGAATGTTTAGTTTATCGGAATTTTTAGAGAGTTTTCTAAGTTGAATTAAAAATGTCTACTTCTCAATTCTTAATTCAACATATTCGTAATTCATTCATTTGGAAATCGGTCCTTTAGAAATTGGTTGTAGATGAAAATACTTAAAGAAAAGATGACGTACAAATAACTTACCCATTACCAAAAGTTCTTCCATCCTCTTAATGAACTTTACCAATAAACGATTTCAAAATGTATCTATATTTATGTACATATCCTTTTCATGTATACCTTACCTACTAATTTATGTATTTTGTTTTCGTTGTAAACTTTATACTTTACAAAATGTTAATTTACTTTTTTTACGACTTGAAAACCAGGTCATCCGAAGGATAGTTTTATTTATTTTCAATGACAATCTGCCCTCGACTATCCGCATGACCATAAATATAATTAAATCTTTTTTCGCGTTTACTTTGTTTTTAAGTAAAATTGCTCTTCAGATGAAAAAATAAAAATGAATGAAAAACCAGAATTCAACTTGAAGCTTCGTTAACTATAGAATTTAAGAACTTGATCGTCAAAATGTTGCCAAAAATTCAGAATAAATAATCAGAAAAAAGTGAATTGTTGCAGTTTAAAAAATAAATTATTCAACAAAAAACAAGTGAACCTTTCCATAATTTAATTTAAAAGAGAAATTCAATTGTTTCTGCCAAATTCATCACAGTGAACTTACTTCGAGGACACAAAATAAAAACAAAAAAACAAAGAATTGAAGATACAGCGTGGTCCATATGCAGAAGATCATTTTTGAAAACGACTTTAAACCAAAATTCTGTCAATTTTACTTAAAATTAAATAATGATTTTACCTATTGAGGTTTTTATATACACAGGTATTCATTTTTATAGCTTAAGTTTGAAATCTGAAAATCACTATCTTGACTTTTAATACCCTTCCTTTTTTTAACAGATAAGATAAAGCAAATAGGCACGTGGAGTTAGGTGTCGGCAAAGCAGTGATTGAGATAAGTTGAAGCAAGTAAAATAAATGAAAACAGTTTCAGGAAGTAATTTTAAGGCGTTTAGGAGTTTGGTGGAATCCAAAATGGTGTAGATTTAACTTATCTAAACAAACCCGTCAAAGTTGAAGGGTACGCAAACATCTTCATTTTTTTCAATGCCAAATTGTTTATTATACCTTTTTCCAATGTTATAAATTGTTTTTCTTATAGCACATTATTTCGCTGATGATAGTACCCTCTGCTTTTCATATTTGTTTTTAGATTCTCATCCTTGTTCTTCGGATGTGGACTAGCAACGGCATTAAATTCCGATCTTGACAGCATTGTCCAATGGGGATTTAAAAACCGTGTAGAATTTAATGCTTCGAAAACTCAATGCTGTCTACTGTAACATAAGCGTAACCCTCCCCTATTGCCACTATCCATGGGTGGTACTTGCATCAAGGAGATTAAACAACTATCAGTCCTAGGTATGTGCATCACAAACCACTTGTTGTAAGGTGGTCACATATTTGACATCGCCAAAAATGCTGCTCAGTGTTTGGGTGTTCTTCTACGATGCAAGAAGTGTTTTACTCCTTCTTATCTGGCTATAATTTACAAAGCTTTTATTCGTTCAAAACTTGAGTATAACTCTCATATTTCGGCTGGTGTTCCAATAACGAACTTGAGTCTTCTGGATAGAATTGAAAAAAGAGCTCTAAAAATGATTGGAGATCTTTCTCTTACTGATACATTTGATTTGATTACTTTTATAAACAATGCTCTATTAAAAAGCCAGTTTCATTCCTCCCCTTAAACAATTCAACCGTAATACCCGTACTGCTAAGAATCAGTTTACCCTAGAGCCCAATTTCGTACGTAATGTTAAGGACATAGATTCTTTCTTTAGCCGCACTACACGAATGTGGAAATGCTTTACCAGGCTTCATATTTCCCACTCATTACAAAGTGCAAACCAATGTGCATCGGTTTCTCCTTTCTAATCCTATCCTCATTTCTAACTGCTCGCACTGGGTTTAATCATTATAAGGGTATTCATAGCCCCTTTAGTGCGCGCATAATATATACAAAAAAATGATGTACCTCTAATAAAACCCGCCCCATCCTGAAATATCATAACTTTTTTGTAGTCTTCCGCCTTCTCAATCTACTGCAAATTTTAAAAATTCGTCTAATAAAATGACGTAACTCCAAACTAAAAATTACAAAAGTCTGTTGGTAATGAACCTGAAAAAGTGGAAGTACTTTGATACTCAGACATTTGATAAAATGACTTAAGTTCGCAATACTCTTTTAATCCTTGAATTAAAAATCGGTCATTCGATAAAATGACGGAGTAAAAAAAAATTTAAATCATATTACTTATTAGAAGACAATGGCAAAGTGACGTAAGTCTGGAAACAATTGCCCCTTTAAAAATAGGATAACTTCGTGTTTGACGATCGTTTGATAAAATGATCTCCCTCCCCAAAGGCAAATTGTGTAGAAATCTTTAAAAAAAACTGGTTGTTAAAATAACGTAAGTATACAAGTTCGTACGAAAAAATTACATATTTTTAACAAAGATGATCCTATCAAAAAAATCAAGTTATGTTCGACCGTAAATTGTGGCCTTGTTATTCGGGGATTTGATTAAAAGTCGTTAGTTAGACGTTAATGCAATAAACAAAGTTGAAAAAGCCCGACAAGTGTCAATAAATGTTATTTTAAAAATTCTGACTAAAGGACGTTGGTTTTTTCAAAACGTCACCTAATAAAATTATATGACTTCGCTGTTGTTTGATGAAAAATCTCCACGAATGCAAATTTCGGAAATCTTGCTTATTAAAAAAACGTAAGTCTGCATTTAATTCGCTGAAAACTTTTACAGTTTTCTTTATCGCCTTCCTCTGTTTAAGTAATATATTTCCGATCTGCTTAGGTTTCGTCTCAAATTAATACTGTAAGTTATGTTGTTGGGCTTTAAATTATTGTTATGTTATTATTAGGCGATATGATAAAATGGCGTAGGTCCAGTGTCGTTATAAACAAATTCCGCAAAACAAAGAAGGCTAGTGCAACTTGACTACATGATAAACTGGTGTACCTTATTTTTTCGTTTGACACAGCCACGTATTAAAATGCTGTAAGTCGGTTTATGACTGCTTGTTAAAATAGCGTAAGTTTATTGTTTAGGCGTGATATAGTGAAGTATGTCTTATTTTTTAAGAAGGGTTTTTAATTTTAAAGCTTTTCAAAGATAACAGCGTGACAGAAAAATTTTATTGTCTTACAAAAAATTTAATTTCAATTAAAGATAATTCTAAACACAGGGGAGGGGGGTAACAACAAATTCTGTTTTAATTAGATTACTTCTTCCTTGCTTTTCACGAAGGAGTACAAAATTACTTCCTTTAAAATTACTTTTAAGATTTAAATAAAACTCGTTTATTTTTTTTAATGCAAACCCCCACCCTGTAACTTAAGACAGAAAAAGACTGTCTAAAAATCTCATGTTCTTTCTCTAAACCCAACAAAAATGAATCCAAACACTGCTCTGATAAAAATATAGCGTAGCGAGTATAAATGTTTGCTGACTTTATAGTAAACGTACTCATGTCTTTTATATCTTTGAAATAAACTAAGACAACCTGGGTCTGTCTATCTGTCTGAAGCTTGCCTGCATGCTGTTTAAATATAGTTGGCTTTCTATCTCCTTATCCTATATACACGATACCCCCAAACTAACCTATCTTTTCAATACCCCCTCCCCTTCTTCCAAAAACCCCCATATTACTCGTCGTCTTTTTTCACTGATTCTTACAACGAACGAAGAAACGAATGAACGTTTAAACGACTATCCTCATCATCGTCATCATGAGCAAGCGAAGCAACTAACAATGTTAGTTTGCCGGTTTTGGAGGCACGGATGACTCATTTGGAAAATCTGTCCAAATCGATAAATCCCAACTTGGGTATCTACTCTATGACTATAACTATGAGTATGACTATGAGTATATTTCTATAGAGTTCGTCGTTGTTTGTTTGGTTAGGTTCGGTGCATGGTATAAAGTATTTATATGATGCATGCAACACCAAGTAGGTAGGTACTATCCTATAGTTAGTTGTGCGATGTGTGGTTGCACCACGACACCAATGCTATGCGGGCTTCAAAGGATAGGATATATGGTAAACGATAACAACAAAAACAACACCAACACAACAAAAACACCAACTTTAAACATCGATAACGACTACGAAGTACGAGGAGTATACGAGTTCGACCTGGACTGGGAATCTGGGAGCTAGGAGCTGTATAAAGTAGTTAACCAGCGTTGACGTTGTAGTCGTTGTCGTCGTCGTTGGTTGTTTACCCCCCTCTTTCACCCTTCCACTTCTCGTTATCCGTCCATTATTATGTGTTAGTGCTCTGGATAGATGCGGGCGCTTATTTTAAAATTGTTAGTTAGTTTTTGGATTAAATGCAGCTGAGGCATTATAGGCCAAGTAAGCCTAAACTCTCATGCAATCCGGTTCATAACTTATTCGTTAGATGTGCTGTGTGGGTTGTACAGCACATATTGAGGGAGAGAGATATTAGTTTCCTCAATTTCTTTCTATACATTATTATGTGACACCCACTCTTTAACTTAATAGTGTGACCATATTCACTTAAAAACAGCTTTTAATTTTTCTCAAAATTAAACAATTCTAACACATAAAATGTTAAATGCAGAAAACAAGGAAAGGAATTTTAGAATAACTGAGGACATTTAAGAGCTTTTCTAAGGTTGTTGGTAGTAGTCTAAAGTAAAGGAAATGTTAAAAACCCATTCAACAGATGTTTATCAAACTTTTATGAGTATTATCCAGCCTGTTTTTGAATGTAATATGTTTAAATTACAGCAAATTCATCGAAATATTCTTTAAGTTACATTAAAATTATATTTTACTTTTAAAAATAAGAAACAGTCCTTAATTCATTTCTCATAATTTGTTCTTTCACAGTATTTTGTTTCGTTTTAATGCCTAGTACGCTGCTGATGCGAAACGAAAATTCCCATACAAAATGACATGACGAAATCATAAACGAAAAATTTTGCTGTGCTTTTCGTTTTTCAGTACGCTGCTGAACGACGAAATGTGTCATTTTAGTGACGTCTAATTTTTTTTATTAAAAAAAAAATTGTTTACTCGTGACTTTCGGTGTTTTGACTTTGAATTATATTTGATTTAAAATAAAATGGATTTGACTAATGTGTTCCAACAATACAACATTTCTGAATCTGAAACTCAGGATGTTGAAGATGTTATTGGTTATGTGCAAGAAGTGATGAAGACGATCAATAAATTTCAACTTCGAAGAAAAAAAATTGATTTTTCTTCGGAGGAAAAAAAGAAACTGGCTTCGTTGGTTGAAGCCAGTGAAGCTATTTGGAAGTTGGAGCATAGACTTTACAAAAATAATTTAGCCTTTGCTAGCCTCAGGAGTAACATAGCTGCAGAAATGAAAAAAACATGTACTAACTGTTCAACAAAATGTTAACAAACATAATTCTTTTTGACTTTTGTTTACTAGCAGCTGAACTTCTCAGAACTTGTCAATTGTTTTTGACAGCTGACAGAACTCTCCACAAATATTTTTCCGCTGTGGTTTTCATTTTGCTCTACACTTGGAGATTGCGCAAAAAATATAAAAATAAATAATAGAACTCAATGTCCCTGTCAAGAGATCCGAATCTAGTTGAAGTCGGCTTTAAAAAAACATCCGTAGAAATAAAACATGCATTTCACTTCTAAATGCTTAATTAGATTCATTTTAAATTTAGCTTGAGGAGCTTATATGCATTTAGAGGTGAACTTTGTGTTTTATTTTACGGACGTTCAAGTTAAAATTGACTTTAGGCTAGATTTATATCTATTATCTAGGGTTAATAATTACATTTCATTTAATGGTTTCTAAAAACGTTGATCTTGTATGTTAGGCATGAACGGTAACATTGCTTGAATGTCTTTTTTCATTTCCTTGGTTAGCTTTATGTTTGAAACACTTGTACGACAGTAGGAAGGATATTACACTTTGAGCATCTCATAGTTTTAGCGATTCTAACCGTTTGAAAATCCTCACTGTTTTGTCTTATAATACAAGGAAAGATGGTCAATGCTTCTATATTCGATTTGTCTGCAATCTTTGAAAGGTACCATTTTAAGATCCAGACTAGCTTTATTAAAATTCAAAAAATCCTCGTTCTTAAGCTGCGTAATATTAACTTAATTTTGCTGTAGTTCATTCCGTTCAGAATCCTTATCAAAGACAGGGGGCTGTAAACTTCCAAGTCCTTTAAGTATTTTTCAATTCCACTGTGCACTGCACAGCAACCACTTCTTGAACTTGCTAATGGTCTGGTTCGAAATACTTGGTTGTAATTGTCTCAATACTGGTATTACATTCCATAAATTTAAGAATGGCTAAGGATTGTTCTTATTTTGCGGAATGCAAGCATCGGACCACAAAATAATCCTTTTAGTTTCTGGAAGATTTTCCAGAACTTTTTTAAAAATAATAGTGAGACCAGATGCTATGTCATTTCCAGACCGGCCGCTTAGCGTTTCGTGCCAAATTCCGCAGTAGGTGATTTTATTATTTTGGCAAAATCCCGTCAAATTATATAGATCATATTTACGCCTAAAAAAGTAACTCGAAACATTTGCTTTCGGCAGCGAAAAAACATTTTGCTGATCATAAGCGACAACCGCTGTGTTTTTACACTTGTTTTTTGCGATCGATATCTCGCTGAGCCTTTCACTATGATTACTGCAAAGAACGTCATAATCTCGTTTTCACTTGTATTTGGAATTCCTGTTGTTTAGCACATTTATCGCAAATATATTTTTTGGGTTTAAAAAACGACAAATTGAATGATTCATTGAAAACTTTCCGATAAATATTACAGGAAACATGTTTTCTCGCTGTCTTTACATACATTTCATACATTTTCATTAAAGTAAAGCCAACTTCGAGAAATTGCTTTTTGGTATTTGCTCGGCAGTAGTGCGAATCCATTACTGGAAAAGATTTTATATGTTCTTTAACTTTATTTATATCTTCTTCTGCTGTGGTTTTTTGAAAATGTTTTCATGTTTCGGTAGAGAATAAGTACCCGTGTCATTTTTTTTGTTGCAAAAAAATAGTAAATCCGATTTTGAGAAATGTCAAGAGTTGACAAAAAATGTTTTGGCAGACATCAAATGTTTCATTGCATCAGAACTGAATGAGCATATACCCAAATTAAGTGCAACAATGTTGATCTCTGGTGAATGAATAGAAATTTACTGAACAAAAGTGATACTCATAATGGTCAAAAAAGTGGTTTATTGAACAAAACAGAACAAAACGGCTTGCGCCAATCGAAAGAGCACCCTCGAATTATAAAAACTGCATTTCTTACTCAATTTTGTCAAAAATAGTCTATGGAACAAGATAGAATTTAGGTGACGAATTGTAGAAGATATCACTCAATATCCCGCCACTGCAACGGTTGCAGCACCATTAAAATATCTATATGACCAATTCGTACATTTATGACTGGACTGTATGTCTCTAATGTTTTGGATCGCTTGTCAAGGATTGTCATACACCTTTTTTTTCACGCAACCCCGAAGTAAAGAGCTTTGAGGTTGTTAAATTACAAGTTCCTGGTGACCAATAGTGATCAACTGTTCGAAAACTAGCATGGTCACAATCTATGACTGCAAAACTTCTACTTTTTGTAGTAACTTTTAACGTGTATCTATGTTCTGTTTTTAGTAATAATAAATTTTTGTTTGTAAAATGTCAAAAGATGACAGCTTTCAAACTGACTTACTTACTTAAGGTGGCGCTACAGTCCTTTATGAATTAGGACCTCACACAACAAACTTCTCCATCCAGCTCGGTCCCTAGCTAGATGTCTCCAGTTTCGCGCTCCAAGGTGGGTGAGGTCCCCTTCCACTTGTGCGCGCCATCTCTGACTGAAAGTTTTCCAAAAAGCATGCTGTGCAAAATAAAGCTCATGTTCAACCAGCCAAAGAATAACTCCCTTAGTTTGGGGGTGTCTATGAATTTTGTTAAATACCTGTAACATTCATCAAAAAACAAAAATGGTAACACTACACCTTCAATACGTAGCATAGTTAATTTTCGTATTTTCCCAAAGTCTCTTTCTCCAACGAAGTTTTGCAATGGCCATGGAGATGACGCTATGCAATGCAATGGCTATGATGGTGGAAAGAAAGTTCACCCAAAAGATTACCAACATTTTCACCACACTTATTTTTTTCTAGGTAGGTATAATACTCTTTGCTAAATTGCATGTTTCCACGCAAAATGCGCCATCATCGTTTGCGTCAAATTTTTCGATTTTTCTCATCCATTTTGGCTTAACTCTGTGACTATGAGTGTGCAATGGCGATGGTGATAGCGGTGGCGCTGTGTTCGTTTTATTTTTTCCGCCAAATGAATTAGCAACAGTTGTGTGCTGCTGTGGCAGTGGATTTGGCGGAGAAACTTTTCAGTTCTTTGTTTTGTTTTACATTATTTAAATATTGATTAGGTTTTTGCGCGCAAGTTGCTATTCAACAACGGAAAAACCATTTTAACCCCCCATATCGCCTCAACTTTTATAGGTTCAATCTTGTGTGAAGAGAAGAAATGTTGTATACGTTCGTAGAACTTCATTTCGCATGGAAAAAAAGAAGAAAAGAGAAGGAATTATAATCAACATGACGATGACGCCAACTTGCCGGCCGTAAGTCACCAATCCCTGAGGAATATAGGAAATTTGATAATGATGAACTAAGAACCAACCATAAGGATAACGTGGCAAACGCCATGTGTTCTTCTTCAAAAAACACAAAAGGCCTATTACAAAAAGTATACAACACAAAAAAAAAACGAAGCCTTTTTGTGCGGGGGTGGTTGGAACTGAAACTCAAACACACACACACACAAACACACACATTGTCATTCATGTTTCTTTCTTTTCAATTTGACTTACCTACTTGTTGCAAAAGTAATTTTGTCGTGTTGTGGGCCTGTTTCGGTCGGTTCGGGTTGGGCCGGGATGGTTTTGGGGTCGGTCGGTCGGTTTGTCGTCCGCAATATTGCGAGGGAGGATTTGTATACAGTTATTTGTAAAGGTGGTTGGTTAGGGTGAGGATGATTATTATATATTATACTTGTGTTTTGTATACGACAAGTATGGCGTGGGGTATGTATGATGATCCTGCTGAGTTTGAGTGGATGATGATGACAACATTCTTGTTGAGTTTGAATGATGAATGTAACAACAAAAAAGGAATAGTTATTTACATGTATCTTTTTTTGTATTATTTTGCGTGTTTACTGAGTATTTTTTTCTCTCTTTCTTTCTATATTTTATTTATGCAAAATAGAATAATTTTTATTGACATTTTTTCTTTTCTTTTTTCTAATTCCAGGTAATGACTCGTAATTCTTGAATTGTATGTTTCAAAAATATCTGAATGACGTATGTACTTCTATAACTACCTTTCTAATTCTTCGGTAAGCATAATTGACAGTTCCTTAAATGTATCTATGTTTTTTAAATAAGGACTTCCTGAATTTTGTTTTCTCGTTCATTTTTTTGTTTGTATTTTGATTTAGTGAAAGGTTATTTAAGGTTCAATCGTATGAACAAAAGATTTCTTTTAAAATGACAGTTGAAGATTATCCTCCATCACGTGTTTCAATGGAAGTTGGATTTTGTATTTTGTTTACAAGAAATGTCTAATGTCTATAGAAATAACATGGTTCAGTGATTTCTTAAAAAAGGATACACATTAGAATAATGGATAACAGGGTTTTGAACCTTCTTCGAATGAATATATTCAACAATTCTGTTGAAAAGTGTTAAATCTTCTTTTCTACGAGAATTTAGTGTCATTAGAAATTTCTTATAAATAAATTAATGAAATTTTAATATCTATTTGCAAACATTTTTGAATTCAGCTGAAGAATTTCGCAAGAAAATTAAGTAAAAAAAGACGAAACTAGGATTAATTTAATTTCGAATATAAAATTTATGACTTGGAATAATAAAAGTTGTCGTGCGCATAGAATTGCGTTTCATAAAATATGTAATTGGTTTTTCTATCGTGAGTCATTGGAATTTCTAGCCATAGTTTTTTATAGCTCCTTATTTATGAGCAAATAGTATTGAGGATGGTTATGGGTTTATGGGATGGTTTACCTCCAATTTCCTGGTGAAAAAATCGAATAGTTTTATATGAAAGACATTTTTAGATGCGTAGTTCGAATTATTAATCATTGAACACCTTGAGGGTATTTAATTTCTGAGTGGAATGAGGTTATAGAAATTGCTAGTTATATTATTTCAACAGGAAATGATATAAGGGGCTCAAAATTCCCACTGAAAAATGTTATGGTTTGATGTATTAGAAGGTAGTTTACTTTAAACAAAATTAATTGGTGCAGCAATCCAAAAAGCCAAACTATTTTATGGGGTCTCAAAGAAACCGTTTTTTAGGTTTAAAGGCCCCTCATAAATATTAAGGTAATATATTTCCAAATTTATAAGAGAAATAAAGACCCATTTTTGTAATTTGACCTTACTTGGATGAGCACTTTATAACTTCGATTGCTTACAACTATAGTATTGAACAAATTGAAAATCAGTTTTACGGCAAAAATTGTTTAAGGCAACTGACTAAGATCGTATTTTATTATTTACAAAAACTAAGTTCGTCTCGCTTTTGCCATATTTTATAACAGTGCAAGCGTTCAGAAATATATATATAATATATGGAAGATCGATGTTAAATATCTTAAAAATATAAATATTTAAAATTAGAGGGAAAAAGGATTTGACTAGAGTATTTCACATTCTCAGTGTGTGGTTCAAAAAAGAATCTCTACTCAACAGAACATTGAACTCAAGGGCCATCTGGAATGAGCATTTCTAGAAGTTGGAAAAATACTGTCAGAATTGTTTGTGGATGAAGGAAGCACCCCTCCCCCCCCCCTCAACTAAATTTGGATCGAAAAAAAAATAAAACTATTAAAAAAAAAACGAAAGATAAGAAATACAGCGTTTTGTCTTAAAGTATGCAGGTATTAATTAGAAAGCCTCCAAATCCCAAGCACTTAAACAATACAGCCATAGTATTGAACTTATTGAAAATCAGTTTTACGCAAAATTTTTTTGTTTTGTAGAGGATCAAAATTTTGACAAGATTTTCTAAACATATAAAAAAACTGAAAATAAGAAAGTATTTAGGGAGAAATTATGGCTTACACTGGTCTTAAAAATTTAAATATTTGAAAATTTTCACATGTGATGTGCGGCCCAAAATAGAATATATTTACTTGACAGTAAATTCGGATTCTAAATTAAATTCAAGGGTCATCTGATAGTCAGATCGGACAAATGGCCTCCCTGGCTTTGCATGCACATGCGCACTCTTTTGTTAAAATTTTCCATGACCATTCTGCATAAATGTGGCTGAATTTCGTTGATGCAGTGTTGAATCTCCTCCTTTAATGCACGGGTGGTTGGGGGCTTGTTGACATAGACTTGTGATTTCAAATAACCCCATAAAAAGAAGTCTAATGGTGTTAAATCACACGATCTAGGAGGCCAATTTTGATCACCGAAACGAGAGAGTACACGACCTGCAAATGTCTCATGCAGTAATTAAATTGTTTCACGGGCTGTATGACATGTGGCACCGTCTTGTTGAAACCACATATTGGACACATCAATATCATCAAATTTTGGCAGAAAGAACTGTGTAATCATGTCGCGATATCGAGTCACTGCTTGACCAGCATCATTTTCAAAAAAATATGGCCCAATTATGCCTCCAGCCCAAAATCCACACCATACAGTCACGCGTTGTGGATGCATTTGTTTTTCGACAGTCACATGTGGGTTCTCCGAACCCCAAATGTGGCAATTTCCTCGATTGACAAAGCCATCAAGATGAAAATGTGCTTCATCGCTTAGGATGATTTTGCTCGAAAAATCAGGGTCCATTTGCTGATGTTCAATAATCCATTCAACGAACTCTCTTCTCTGTCCATGGTCATTAGGCTTCAATTGTTGTGTTAATTGAATTTTGTAATCATGAAGACACAGATCTTTGGTGAGTATACGATGTAGAGAGGTTCTTGAAATTTGCAATTCTTGTCCATGACGTCGAATTGAGGTTCCTGGATTGTCAGCAACACTCTAACGCACTGCTTCGAAATTCCCATTTGAACGGCTTGTTTTTGGACGACCAGTGTGTTTGGCGTCTCCAACGGATCCAGTCTCTATGAATTTTTCAATTAATCTCTTCACAGTTGACGAAGTTAAAACACTATTCCGACCATGTTTTGTATGAAATTTTCGAACTGCAGCCGCCAAGCTTTCACTATTTTTGAAATATTCTTTAATAATAAAGACACGTTGTTTTATCGTGTAACGCTCCATTTTTAATAACACTATACTGTTAGCTGTCAAATTGCTTTTTTTTCAGGGTTGCCAACACTTCACTGCACAAATGGCGGCAAATTCAAATATTGTGTTAATTTTGGGACACCCTTTATCTGTTGCCGGTTAATTGGGTCTTTTAAACATGAAAACGACAAGAAGTATACCAGCAAACAAGCGAACGAATTTTTTGTAAAACAGAGCTGATGTAATTTAAGCCCAATCAAAAATCTTTAGGCTGACCTAAAGATGAAAGTGTTTTCGGTACCAGCCAAGTAACAAGAAGCTGACCTTTCGCTAAGAGATACTGGGAATTCATTCATTATTTTAGATATCAATGGCTTGTAAACTCTTTACAAAGTAAACTACTTAATATTACTTAACAAAATTAATTCAGTGGTAGTTTTTGTTATTGTAAACATTTTGAAAATTTAAAAGTACCGAAGTTTAGATTTTCAAATTACTTCACCTCAATAATATTCATCAGTATACAAAATTTATTTAAGCTCGAAATGAGTCTCTTGAAATGGTAGCCCAAGTCATCAAGAATATACAAATTCAAATTGTTTCAATAGCTCAAGTTATCAAGAGACTAACTTCTAATAGCAACTTTCGACAATATTCGCATTTCCAATTTTAAGCGATGTGAATAAAATTCGGGGGAACTTTTTTTCGCGAATGTAAATAGGCTTTTATTTAATAATATCTTTAAATTAAAAACAGGGTGCCCTGGCATCCAGGGTAGGAAAAGTCTACTCTCAATATGGGTAGTGTTCTAGGATTAAATACGTTTAACTTGTTTTTATTAAGTTTTCTTAATCCCACAAAGCGATTGTTAAATATTGACATCAAAATGTATCTAAATATATTTTGTATTTATTTTGTATTATTCATATAGTCGCATAAATATTAATGTCTACGTTTGTTTTTAGAAAGCTGTAATTTCTAGGAGATAAAATAGTTCGATTAAATAAATTACATATATGATTTTTTTTAAACAATTTGTAATTACATATTTATACGTTTCTTCGAGAGAAATTTATTATTTATTTAAAAAAAAATCTACATCAACACAAATGCATCTCGTTTTATATATGAAATAAATAATAAACAATCAAAAATAAAAAATCCCCGCAAAACATACGACTTCATAATAATGAAAGTTTTCCCACAAAACTGAAAAAATAAAACTATAAAAACCAACCGCACACACTCTCAGACAACATTATCGTTATAATATTTAAATTCCATTAATTTTATTGTAAACAAAAAAAAAATAGTCAACTGATGAGAAGAAGCAAAGCACAGAAAGTTAAATTTTTTCTTTATATTCGCTAAATCGTATCGAATATAAAAAGTAATTTGTCTTGATTCAAATTTATAAAAAAAAAAACAATCAACACAACTCAAAATTGTGTTTCCTTTAAAAGACGATATTCGCGTATTAAATATTAAGATTTCATCAGAGGTCATCCTACAGCATCTCAGTGGTGACCTTAATGCGCTAGCCGTCTGCGTCGTCGTCTTTGCCGCCAACACATTCGTTTTATGGATGTCTGATAGCTAAAACTCCTGATCTGGCTTTAAAATAATCTATCGTGAGACACGATTTATCATCATCTTCGCCCACTTAATTTTCTCATGTTTCTTTCTTTCTTTCAATTTCAATGAATTTTTGTTTGTTTGTTATTAATTCAATTAATCAAAGAATTCTGTTGTAAGTTTTCAGTTTTCTCTATTTACAAAGTTTTTGTAAGATTTTGTAACTACATTAAGTGCGATTTTGAAATTACATTAAAAAAATACACAATTTTTATTGTAAGTTGTTTACAAAAAATAAAATGAAATGGCTAAATGTGTTAAGTTGTTTTAAGTTACGCAATTGACACAAAGTGTTATTTGGTTTTCCTATAAACGAGTTACATTAACATCTACTGTCAAATAATATTAGTTTAGGAAAGGAGAAAAAAATCATGAAAGCAAGATTCGAAAAACAAGACAGCAGCAACTTTGACGCAAGGGAATATAAATTTAAGTGTTTCATTACATTCACTTTTTTATATCGACACTTGCCTAATGTAAGTGTCAAAGTTTGTTTTCGTGACGCATCCTATATGTCAAAATTAATAGCCCAAACTAAGGGTACATTTACAGTGGAATGCAGTTATACTTAATTTGATAGAATTAAACTTTTCTCTTATAAGTTTCAAACTATAAACGATACGAACAATGAAATTGAGCCTTGAAAATATCTATAGATAAGGTTTTGACAGTTCTTTCTCGGTCCCATGAAAAACGAACTTATTTTGAAAATACAAATTATCCCATTTGATTAGTGCGAATCATTATAATACAAACTCCAACTGAACAAAGTGCTCACATTTGCTTGTGGAACGCATTGTCATATTGTGGATTGTGAATTTACATTTAATTTGACAGTTCGCAGCATTAATTTGACAGTTGTTAACAGAACTTTTGTTTATTTTGTAGACCTTTCTGTTATAACTTTTCAACATTAATTTTTGTGGAGCTAACAGCTGATGTTCTATTTGGCAAATTAAGTCAACCAATCAGATTTACACACTTTAAATCACAATAAAAATACAAAGAAATTAACTACAGAACTGTTGAATTCAATGATATGCATTTTTATTTATTTGTGTATTTCAACCCACGATGATAATGATGATGAGCGAATTGTTTATAGTACATGTCTTGTCTTTACATGAGTGATTTTATTTTGTAATTTATTTGTGCAATTAAATAACAACATTTGAATTCACAAAAAAAAAAACAATAATAAACAATACAGAAAAATCATTTCTGACAGATGAGTGATTTAAATATTGAGGTCAATTAACCAATTTTTACTTATTTTATTGTTTTTATTTGTGTTGCCAATAAAGTCATAGAATGTGACGGACGACGTGACGTTTTGGTTGACCTGCATCATTATTATTATTATTATTATTTTGGCAGCGAAAGTTTTATGCAATTTAATGAATTTCATGTTTTGATTTGTTTTAAAGTGAATAAAATTTATTCAAATTTGAATAGGTACAAAAAAATGATATTAATGTGATATGTCATGCAATTTTTTGTTGCTGTTTTTAAAAAAGTTTTAAAAAATGCCATAATTTATCGACAAAATTTGGCTGAACTACAATTATTACAAAACAAAAAGTGAGCCTAATACAAACCATCACTTATTTTGTTTCGTAATTTGATTTATTCGGGTTTAAACGTTTGACAGTTCAAATACAAATAAAATTATTAATCCCTATCAAAAAGTGACAGTTGTGAAAGTAAATATCCCAATAGTAAAAAAAAACGTAAAAATTAGAAAAAATATTTTAAATAGCATTGCACCGTGGAGTGCTTTATTAAAATGTTTGTGCAATTTCCTACGAACTTAAGAAGTGTAAGTTTTTGAGTTTGTGTCAGCCTTACAAAGAACTGCACTATCCATTTTCACTGCGTCACTAACTTAGTGAAACTGCAGTACCTACAATTCATAAACGTCATTCTTTGTTAAGGAAAACTGGCATGTTAAGAATGTAATGTATAGAGAATATTTTCATTTCTATGGCAAACATTTATGAATAACATTTACTTTAAAATTGATCGTCAGAAATGTAGACTTTCTGCTTTGAAAAAGCGTTAACGTTTGGTTTTCTAAGAACTGTTCTCATTAAGTCAGATTTCCAATCAAAATAACCTTGTTCAACTGCAGTAGCTACAGTTGATAAATGTCATTTTTTATCGATTGACAGTATCAGAGGAAATAGTGCCAGACCGACTTTGAATGGCTAAAAAATATAAGCTATTGAAAATTGATAAATATTTTGGGAGAAAATAATTTAAGTTATTCTTTTGATTTTAAATATAGGCTTAACCTTAAAGGCACTTTTAAAAAATCAAAATTAAAATAGAAGAGGGTCAAATATGAAGGAGACGAACAAACAATTCTGACAGAAAATTAAATCTGCCAAACTGTCAACGACACCAGACAAATTGTGCACAATTGTATTTCTCTTTTCTAATGGCATTGGGTCATAGCAAAAGTGCCTAAGTTTTTAAAATTTAAGTCAGTATATCAACCGATACAAGCAAATTGCATGACTTTTGAACACTTCTCTAGTTGTGATAAAAATGACGTTCATAAACGTCATTTGCATGACAGTTGAACTGTCTTCATATTGTGTGCGTACACTCTTTATTGTGACTGCGTGCAGTGCAGAATTTTTGATGTTTCTGAAAACAATTGGTTTTCAATCTTTTCCTGCATAAGTCTTCTAATGTTCATTCTTAAGAGTCAACACTTCGCAGCTTCAGAGACAGAAGGTTCTAACAATCTTTTATAATATTGAACCGTTTTTCATATTCTATTTTTTTATACAAAAAGAGATTTACATGAATACACTCGTTTTTTTCTTTGTCCCAGAGATTTATAAGGCTTATCCATCGCCCATGAGACATCACTTAGAAATCAACCATAGCTAGATAGATATTTAATATTATTCCAAAAAAAACTTCATCATACGCATTTGCATGTTGCTACTTTACCTACTCTCAGATTTTTTGCCTGTCACTTTTAATCGAGATGTGTCAATTCGCATATTCACATGAGAAGATTTTAAAGCTCATTCGCATGAATAAACAAATAAAAAAGTGAATTGAAGTCGCAATTTTATAGCGTTATAGCTGATGGTGACGGTAACGGTGTTGATGTTGTTAATGATGATATGTTGTTTTTTTTTATTCAACTTAAATATGACAGCTACATATATGTATATTTTTATATTACATGCAAGAGTACTTACATTTAAAATCAAACTCAATCTAAGTGCATCAAGATTGTATATAACTGCCATGAAATATCAACAAGCTTCAATATTGCAAAACTATATTTACAACACGATGTATACAGTAGGTACTTAAATGTGTGACTACACAAAATGTCAACAAAGTGTTGCAAATGCAATGACAGCAATTGTAATGTCATTTACTGAATTATTAAAAAACTATAACCATTCTACATCTATACCACATCATATCTTAATTTATTGATGTAAGTAATCTAGTTTTGTTGACATGAGTACTGAGTACGAGTGAGTATTCTGTGGAGTATATACAATATACATATATACGACTAGGTACAGATGTAAACGGAGCTTCAAATAGAATTTGTTTAGTTTGATATTTGCTTTTTTTTTATTATTTAAATCATCGAATTGAGGAATGCAAATGAAAAACAAGTCATTTTAAAGCGAATTTTATTTCGACGTTCGTTCGTTGGCCGTCTGGGAAGCCATAAAATATTCACAATGACGGACATTGTATTTAGATTCATAGTACATGTATTGTACTGTACACTGTACAGGGATTTAAAAAACAAAGTAAAATATCAACTAAGCTAACGATGACTGTGACGACGAACGAAGTCTCTGAGTCTCTGATGCCCTACATATCTCGCGGTGTAGTAGTTGCTAGGTTGTTGCATAAACAAAACATTCACTTCAAATAAAATTCTATAGTCTATAGGTTTTTTGTTTTTGTTTTTCAATTTTTAACACACGACTTTTTGATCATAAATAAATCATAGCCAAATTTGGCAAAAACCTACTTTCTCTTTGCAACGAATAAATAAACAATACAATGGTAGTTCTTTGCTGCAAAATATGTTTCTCGCTGTTATGAATTTCCCTTCATAAAAATAAACTACACTGATAAAAATAACAATAAACAAAGGGAAAAAAGTAAAGGTTTTTGGTAAATGAAAAATCAAAAATACTCTTGGGTATATCTGCTAGCTAAAGAATGACATGAAACAATGTTGAAACTTTATTCATTCGTACCGGATATTGCATTTCTTGGAATTTATGAACAGCTTTGGTATTTGCAGTATTGAATTTCTAATATTTGTCAAAATGTCAATTAAAATAGTTTATGTAAGGGAATTCTATTTTTACCTGAAATCAATTCTGTTGTAAAATTACTCGAGACGAAAACACTGGTTTTCAAAAATGTGTTTATTGAATTATCATACTATGTAATCATGAACATGGTCTTATGCAAAGTTCTTATTTACTTGCATATTTATTCAGCTCTTTCATTGCCAAATCAAGAGTTCC
Source organism: Eupeodes corollae (assembly GCF_945859685.1). NCBI lineage: Eukaryota > Metazoa > Arthropoda > Insecta > Diptera > Syrphidae > Eupeodes > Eupeodes corollae. The sequence continues at coordinate 141,142,835 of NC_079148.1, read as the reverse complement.
TCATGGTAGTCATTTAGGACCACTACTTTTTATCTTAGCTGCTAACGATGTGTCCCTTGCGTAAAATAACATCTTCATATATGCGAATGCTATGAAAATCTTCATAAGCATTAAATTCCTTTACTACTCCAACAAGATATAAGCAATTGATGCAAAAAAAAAAATGGGCTAAGCTTTCACCCGATCAGATATCATGCAATTACGACTGAACTCATAGTTTTAAAGATCTTGAAGATCTTTTTAATTCTCGATTTCACGAATCTTATAAATTCCATCGTTAGTAAATTCAGCTCTACTAAAGACTTGATGATTCCGGTCTATTGAATTTCAGGATCTCGCTCTATATAATACTTTGGTTCGCCCCATTCTTGAGTACGCATTTCAGGTATGGACTCCCTTTTACCGATAATCCACATTTATAAAGGATATTTGTGAAATACGATACTTGAATGTATTTTTCTTGTAATCAATTATTAAAGAAGAACTAACGGAGTAGTTTGAAAATGTTTATGAATATTGGAAGCTTACTTTTTTTAAAACCCTTTATAAATATACTAAAACTACAATATATCGTTTTAGGAACCTACGGGGTAAAAAATTTTCATAGAAAAACTATACAATTTAAATATGTTAAGTTTTTGAATCTGTCTTGAATTTTGAAATTCACATCTGTTTAATGTAAATCATTTAAAACAGAAAGAAACATTTGAATTTCTAAAAAGGTTTTTAGTATTTTTCACAATATAAACATTTTTGACTAAGGTACACAAGGTTAGGGTTAGGTTACAGTTGCTGTCCAAGATGGAAACAGACACACTTAGGCCAGTTTAATGGTCCATTGTGATACCACATGAATCTTAAGGCTTCCTCCTAAGCTCAAGGGAACCAGTTTGAGTCCCTTACGAAACGTCTCTCACGTTTCGCTGATTATGCTGATATGGCTTAGATCGTTAAAGAAGAATTCTAATATGTAATTCTTGCGTTTTCGAGCCAGAGCAGGGCATGTGCAGAGAAGATGAAGAACTGTTTCTTCTTCGTCTATACAGATTCTGCAAAAGTCATTTGAGAATACGCCTAGTCTTGTGGCGTGCTTTCGTATAAGACAGTGTCACCTATTATCGAGCTTATATGCGATCTGCTTAGAGAGAGCAAGCAACTTGAACGTTTTAAATCCAGTGTTGGCCAGATGTTTTTGGTGACTTGACACGTGGTGGTAGGATGGGCTGTACTGTACCGTTCTTGGCGAGTTCATCTGTCTGGAATGTCTCTATAGCCCGGCACCCAGCAAAGGTGAATATCAAACTGTTGTGCCATCTCCATTAGAGATGATCGCCAGTTATGGACTGTTATAGAGTTTGTAGAGACAAAGTCCAAAGATTTGATAGCGGCCTGGCTCTCTGAGAAAATACGGATATCAGATATCGATATCATGTTTTCTTTAAGCCAGGACAAGACTTCCTTTATCGCCAAAAGTTCCGCCTGGAACTTAATTTCAGTCGTTCCCATCTGTACAAAAATGGATTAACTAATAATCCAAGAATGTCCTATCCTCCCAAAAAGATCTCGGCGGTATAGAAATCTGGAAATTTCTGTCGAATTGCACGAATTGCAGTTGGGGAATGGTGTAGTCTGTGTGCTTTGGAATTAATTCTTAATACCTAAGAATTACGGAGTGGCCAATGTTGTTGTAAGTCCACTTCGACGAAGCTTTGAGGCGAATAGTAGAGCTTTGAAAATTATTTAGATTTGATCTATGATTGTGATTTTAATATTTATCTTAGGATTGTGGAGTACCACAAGGCAGACAACTTTTTCCGTTTCTTTTTATGGTGTTTTTTATTGATGTTTGGAGTACTTATTAGAGGTTGCTAGTCAATTTAAGAAATTTATTTTTTGAATTAATCCCTAGTATCATGAATAAAATAAATCACGGAAATGTTAACATCTTCGAAACTTGAACAATGTCAAAAGTATTCAATGGGATTTTCTTGTATCGGGATTAAAATTTCTGAGAGACTTTGGGTTTTATTTCAATGTTTGAAATTTGAATAGAAAAAATACTTCGATTTCTTAGCTACTGTTCCTCCAATTTTTTTCAAAGTAAATTTTTTTCAATAGCTTTTAAGTAAAATTTGATTAGATTACAGTAATTCCCGGGCTGATTATCTAATCAGTGAAGAAAAAACATAACATCAAAGATTTTCCCTCATTTCTTCGTTAATAAATAGAAATTTGGGTAAACAAATTTGTTTGTGGTTTAAAAGAAGAAAACGAAAAGAGTATAATTATACTTTGAATTCTTCCATATGCCTACTCTTACATTTTTCAAACTCAAAATAAAAATAAAATAGACGTGGGTGTTGTATTTTCATACAACATTAAATTTTTCAATGAAGCAATATTGTTGATTCTTTGAAAGTGCACCGAAATATTCAAAACAAAAATAAATACAAAATCCAGTCTATTAACGGAATTTAATAACGATACAAACGAAGAAAACTAATTAATTATTAAAATATAATAGAGACTTTTTGTTCAAAAATCGTCATCTTTTTTTAAAAATATTGTTATTTTTTTCAAATTCATTAAAAACTATGACCAACTGAAAGTATGTAGTTAAATTAATTTACTCTAAACTTATTTAATATGGATTTCATAGTTTTACTAGACTCACTTTATAGTTCAAAATAAGAGATACATTTGGTTATTCCTAATATCTACTATATTTTGCATTCTTTATCTATGAAAATATAGAAGAAAAATAATTCAAATTGGAAAATATAACTGAACCTTTCTCAATTCTAACGTAGCCTTAGGCTAACTATGCATACAGCCCTAAGTATTTTCATGTCGAATAGTTGATTAAAACTTCAACTATAAATACTGATTCACAAACAAACCAACATATTTGATTCAATCAGAGCAAAGTTTACTCTTGTATAAAATGTTCAACATTTTTCCTCACGAAATCATAGACCTACCCGATTTAAAAAAAAAGGGCTTAACTCATTTCCCATTTCGGCCTCAAGAAATAAAAACTATACCTAAGCATATGCAAACTGAACTCCTCGGTATCTATGTATACAAAATTAACAACGACTATTTGAAGAACTAGTGCTTATAGTATATTTTATTTTATAGGAAGCTCCAATGCTGCTGGCTGCACTGTTGGTAATTAAGGCCAAAACCTTAAGCTACACGGAAATGCACAATCTCAAAAACCATGATGCCTATATGAAGGTACTTGGTACATGGTTATACACCATGGCTTGGCTCGCAACCGTCAGTAACGATGAATTTTATATATACGTAGGGTAGGTACAAAAAGACGGAAAAGTGGGAAAAAAGGTCAAACTAACTATAAGCCTCTCCTATACTGGTACTGATGTGGTACATTGACTTGGATATTAGGAAGTAACTTTTTATCTATAGGTATACCTAATCTAACATACTAAAAAAGGCTTGACGTTTGAGCTCTATATAATTCTTTTCTTTTTGCATTAAATTAGTTTTTTTTTTTTTTCTATGACCATTTTCAACATTGCCTTCAATCTTATTTGTGCTTCGAATTAGAATATATGATTAAAGAAATAGAATAGAAAGTTCATTTAAAGCAGAACCAACAAAAACGAGAAAAGAAAAAAAGGAACAACAACTGGGATTTATACTATTTCACGGTTTTGATTGGGTTAATGGCAAACATCATCAATCTGCGATGTGATTGCGATTTTGATTTTGATTGTGCAACCATTAACGTTCAATGCTTTGCTTAGTCATCATAACTAAGCTAATGCAAAGAGACAATACCAAGGAATCCATCAAAGACTTAGATAATGTTTGTTTGTTCTTTTTTTTGTTGTTGTTTTTGTTTGACATTCGAATGGATGAGTAAACATCTACTTCGATTGAATTTTGTATATAATAGGTTTAAATGGAAAGTTTTTAATAGAACTTGAGCTTTGAGATTTGTTCATGAACCGCACACTCAAGAAAACTTTTTTCTTCAACAAACAGATCAACTTCCATATGGAGTTTGTCAGTTTACAAAATTTCGTCTTAAAAAGATTAAAATATATCAATTTTGAAAAATTTCTTTTTACAGGCCACAAAAATCAAAGCATTAGTCAAAAAATTATGTCTGTCAAGTTTGTACTTCAGTTTTTAAATCTGATGAGATAAATTTCGTGCCAAGTTGACATATTCGATACATTCAAATTTTCTTTAACAATTTGTTCTTCAATATTTTTTACTAAAATGTATTATTTTCAATATTCTTACTTCGTGCTTCTGTAATTGTATTTTGAAGAAACACAAATATTTTTAAAAAATTAAAAGATTAGAAGCTTTATTTATTTCAATGCATTTTTGATTTGTTCTCTATGCCATAATTTTTGTTAAAGATATTCAGAAGGTATTCAAAAAAAACTTAAAATAACAAAATTTCCCTAACAAGGTGTTATCTAAAACCTTTGTATATGTATTAAAAAAATGTTTGGTTCGAAATATATATTTGCAAAGTGTGAGATGCCTTTTATAATACTTAAAAAATGTTATTTGATTTTTAAAAGTTGGAATTGTTTTCGAAAAGAAGCTAAGCAACCATTTCATGTTAAAATGGTAACATATTTGAAATATCCTAGAAAGACTAAAATTTTTCAGTACCCTTTTTAAAGAATAAATTACCTTTGTACTACTAAAAGATTGGACAAAATTAATGTACATAAATTTAACTTTTGTTGAGTTACTAAACAAAAACATTCAAAAACTCAGGTAATCATTTTTCTTGCTCTTCAACTCAAAAAAATTGGGTTTGAACAGAAAATACATTTTAGAGCGATTTTTTTTTCAAATTACTCAATTGTTAGGACAAATCTAGCAATTTGTTCGTGTAGAAGATACTCAAAACTTGTAGTTTAAAAATTGCACATCATGCCCTCTCGCCTAAAATTATATTCTCTTGGCATTTTGGTGTATAACGCTAAATCTGCCATTTTTGAGAAGTACGTTGGTGCGAAACAAAAATTTTACTTTCAGAGGATTTCGTCTTTCAAACAGTTCCTATAACACGGAGAAACTTAGCTGATTTAATAGCACCATATTACTCGGCAGGCATTTCATGGGTTTGCATATCGTCTAAATCCAAAAAAAGCTCACAATTGATAGTCAGTCCTTAATTTTCTCAGACGTATTTTCATCTGGTGAACTGCATCATCCAAAACCAATTTGACATTCAAATAAACAGCTGTTCATGTAAAAATCTTGGGATTGTTGGATAAATTGTTTTGATTCATACAAAAATTAAGTTAAATCAATCCAAAAATATAATAACTTGTGTTAATTTGAAAATGAGCAGTATTGGACTTTTTATTCTAATTGTAGGCAGAATCCTCAAACTGAGAGCTTTGGAGAAATGTTAATAAGAGTCTTCCTTCCCCTAAAAATGTTAATATTCTTTTATTTACAAAACAAATATTTTTAAATTAAGCAATAAATTAGTTTTCACTTACATCTTGCTTACAAAAATTAACAAACCAGACATCAAATGAAAAATCCGCTGCATTTTATCTGCGGATCTGAATTGTTTAGAATAAATGCTTTCACGTGAATAGAAGAATACCGCGCAGTATTACCGACGTTAGCGACATACACAGATTCACTTCGAATGAATAGCAGAATAATGATTAGTGAAAATTCTAGTAAATTAAAGTTCCGGTAAAATTCCCCCCGATGAATAGCAGAATAGACCTGTTAAAACAGGACATGGTTACCAAAGTTTTTATAAAATTAAAAGGGAGTTGAGAGACGTCAAAGTTATGAGAAAATAGTATTGATGCCGTGAAATAAGGCCAAGTGAAATAAATTAATTTTTTTAGGAATAAAACTGTTTTTTTTTAGCATGAACGTACACTCAATTTCATTGCAATGACAGAAAAAAGATACATTCGCATTGTACGGCATACAAACACAATCTCTATATTTTATACAAGAATTCCTTTTGAGGATCAAGAAATTGTTTCTCTTCTTTGATTATTTTAGGAATAATTCTGTTTTTTTTTTAGAATTAACGTACACTTAAATTTGTTGCATTGACAAAAGGAAAAATAGAGCGTGGCAAGGCATTCGACATTCGCATTGTACGGCTCTAAAACAAATCTTTATATTTTATAGTACGACCGAGATTGGATTTAAGTATAAACTGATTTGCGTTCCTAGAATATTATGGTAAATTTTTCTATTTGAGTCTAAACACCGTTGAAACTCAATTAAAAATTCCATTTAACAAAAAAAATGGTTAAAATATCAACTATGTGCGGTACTAAAAACTATATAAAACAATCGTAAGAAGCTTCGAGGAAAAACAATTTGTAGCTTCTAAGCAATTAGTTGAAATGATTATATTAGATTACGAAGACAAAACCGAACGAGGCAATAGATAAACCTCTAAAATGTTGCTTACTCTTTAAAATGTTAGTCGGGTAGTACCCGTGGCATGATTGTTAGTGCTTTAGACTGTCGTGCCAGAGGTCTTGGTTTCAATCCCTGCCTGTGCAATCTAAATTTTTTTTTACGGATACTGCCTCTTGCGAGGAATTGACAAATTCTCCAAGAGTAATTCTTGTCATAAAAAGTGCTTTCTCAAATAAGCCGTTGGGATTGGGCTTAAAACTGTAGGTCCCCTCTATTCCTGACAACATTACTCGCAAACAGGAATGGTTTAGGCTTGTAAGTCACTTGGCGTTCTCAATTAACTGTTTCGCCACCTTATTTATTTATTTTAATGTAGAAAAAACAAAAAAAAAAGTCTTTCTACCGTTTAAAAACACCAATTTGTTAACGGTTCACTTGGGCGTATACGTCCTTTTTTTAATATGAATGTTTATACAATTTTCTAATTTATGAAAATCAAAATTCAAATAGCAAAATTATCACCCAACTCTACTCACAGTATGAATTTAAATCATTCATAAAAACTTGAAACTGAAAACTTTATAAACTAAATAAAAGTTAATTTGTTCAACACAAAATCGTTTCTAAAAATATTTCAAATCAAATTTATCACAAACCCCAAAATTGTTTAAAACTTGATAAATTGTTGTTCTAATTTAAAATGCCTCAAAATGCAAAATTCCTCCATAAAATCAAAACTACTTTATCTTGTTTATGTCGAATACTCGTCGTTATATGTGTGTGCACATTTTTATGAGTTATTTTGCTGCGGTCTTAAAAACATTCCTCTTCTTCTAAGCAAGCTCATTGCATGTGCTTGTTATTAAAATGTTGTTGTTTTTGTCATTTTATCAAATGACAGTGGATTTTGTGCAGCAATTAATTGTAGTTAATACTTTTTAACTTGTTTTTTTGTGTTGCTATCTGTTTAAATGTTTTATTTTTTTTTGTTTTCGTGTTATTTTTAGTTACAGAAAATATATTATTCTGATAAGTTTGATGCATTGACAAATAAATAATACAAACAACCAAATGCAATTAATATAATACTCGTATTTTGTTCATGTTGTTTTTTATACATCTTATCAATTAAAATTATGAAATTGCATTCAGACTTTATTAATGAGGTCATATAAAGAGACATTGATTCGTTTTCTTGGCATTTGATATTAAATTTGAGAATACAAAAATTAATATTCTTTAAGCAGTTTTCTTACAAAAATAATAATAATATTCTGGTCAATGTTCTTCTTTGAATATTTAAACAACAAAGTTTGAACTTATTTTAAACCTAAATTAATACATGATACAAAAGGGTCAACTTGTTGTTGTTGTTGTTCTTGTTAATTATGAATAAATTCTAATTAATTCATTTCCAGAGATACTTACACAAAAAAGGATAAAAAAACCACTTGAAAAGTTATTCAATGTAATTTTTGTTTGTTTTTATATTCAAAGAGTTTACCCGAGTACAAAATAATTTACTTTTGATAAATTTATTTCCTGGGATGAAATCCCGAATAATAACGATTTAATTTCTTAAGTTGAAAATTTACTTTTTTTATACTTTGAAGCATTCATAGTTAAGTTAAAAAATAAGGCTGAAGCCTTGATATCGTTCGTGGAATTTTTTAAACAGACATTTAATTGAAACTGCTTCTGTTTTTGTAGGAATAACTTCTTAATTTTTCTCAAGAAAAACATCCAAGTTCTGAAATTCGTTCTGTGAAAATGTCGTTTAGTTTCCAAAAGAGTATCCTCGAAAGAAGTGTAATAAGGTTTAATTAATTCCTTTGACAAAACACGAAGAAATTCTAAAAACTATATGTCGGTTTTTTTATTTATGTTAAAAGCATGAAAAGTGTAAAAATTATGTTTTTTCACTAAGGTGTAGAGCAACTGATTTGATTCCTTCCATCTTTTCTTTATTAAATGCTTTTAAAGTGTGAAGAAATTTCCCTTTTCTGTGTGAATCAAGTTTCAAGTTTCACCAAAATAACTTGGCACTATAGATGCCAACTATTTCCCAATGTAATTTTCTTTAAATTAACCAAAACACGTCCATTAAATAAATTGGCAAATTATATATTTTTTTAAAAACATATTAAAATAGTTCCAATCTATGGGAAAAAATATATTTTAAAGTGACATCAACTTAAGCTTTGACATTAAATTATTATAATGCCTTTATCTGATTTAGTTCAAAACAAATAACAAAATAAACAAGATTTAAATGATATGGTAAAATTTTCATTAACCGCCGCCGGGCAAGACAGGCCAAGCCAAGCCAGCGCAATATAAGTTATTAAGCCCCCAGACATCACGTACTTTTGACTTTGAGAATGAATTTTAAATGCATTTATTGTTGATTTTGAAAATCTATTAATGATACATTTTTGAATAGAAAAATTATGTACATCAGCCGTAGTCGTCGTCGCGACGATAACAACAATAAATGTATTAGTGACGAAAACGACGACGTAAAAAGACGACGGACGTGATGATCAATCTATTTATGTACATGGTAAAGCGAAAAGCAGCAGCGTGGTAAATTTAGAAATAAATGTAATTTTTTTTTTCTTCTTCCATAAATATCCAAGGTGTTCTTGTGAAACTAAACTGAATTAAGTTTCACATACTCGACTTGTGTATAGATGCCTCTAAAAGTTTAGAAATTGTTGAAGCTATAAAGAAGCCGCAAGCCAACATAAAGCATTATATTAACAACAATACCAATATCAACCACTGCCTATGATAAATATGTATATATTTTATACCTTGACTATATGTCTATGTTTTGCCTCTAAAAATGTTACGCAGAATTTTCAAGTGAACAACAACAAACAAAATGGAAAAATACAAAATTGATGTTTCGACGCAAAATAAAAAAAAAACACTAAAAAACAAAAATAACAACAACAAGCAACAGTGTGCTAACGTCAATACATATTTTGTATTCGTACGCATTTTTGGCATAGAAACGGTAGGTACTTAAATAGGGAGCTGGTGTTAGCTGAATAAAATGAACAATTTCTTTTTAATTAAACTTAAAACTTGAGCTTTGGAAAGTGGCCAGCACATGTTTTGATAATTTCTCAGTAGGAAGCCATTGATTCAAACATTTATCAAAAAATATTTTCGTCTGTTTCGTAGATTATTTTTATTTTCACCAAAATCTACAAAATAAAGGTTGATTTTTTAAGGTGAGTTATTCAAGTCCAATAGTCCAATTTTGGCATGCTATTTCCAACATTTCGGCCGGTATCTCACGAGTAAATTTTTCAATGCAGTCTTCCAATGCGTTTATTGAAGTTTGCTTGTCTGTATAGACATAAGCTTTAACCTAGCCTCACAAAAAATAGTCTAAAGGCTTTAAATCGCACGATCAAGGAGGCTAATTGTCCGGTTGCGAACGTGAAATAAAATGTTTACCGAACTCGCCTATCAATAAGTTCATTGTTGCGCTTGATGTGTGGCATGTGGCACCGTCTTGTTGAAACCACATGTCATGCAAGTCAAGCTCTTGCATTTTGGGCAAAAAAGTTGGATATCATCTTACGGTAGCGCTCACCATTCACAGTTACGTTACGATTTGCATAATCTTTCAAGAAGTACGGTTCAATGAAGCCACCAGCCCATAAGCCACACCAAACTCTGGCTTTTCTAGATGCATTGGTAGCACCTGCAATGCTTCTGGCTGATATTCACTTCAAAATCCACTATTCTGCATATTTATTTACTCATTGAACCGCTTCAGTGGGGCTATTAAGCTGACCATAAAATCGAAGAAGCGCGCGATGAACTTTCTTAACAGAACACGCATTTTGATAATGAAATTCAATAATTTGCAAGCGTTGTTCGTTTAAACCAGTGCCAAAAAGATATTAGCTTAAAAATCACCCTTTATAATAAATTGTAGGTAAATTAGTGTTCTAAAAAATATATGCTAATTAAATTATTAAAAACCATACTTTGTTTCAAGTCTTCGACATGGGAAGTTATGGTGAATAAAGTTTGTCTTGGGACTTGTTGCATTCTCAAAAACTGAGAAGGTAAATTATTTTAAAAACTATGAGGCTACGATAAAAGAATTCTTTGACTTTAGGCAAAAAAGACACAAGTCTGAAGTTCGTCACACGGACTTGAGACGGTAATATCAAAACAACTATGAATTTCTCTCTATTAATGTCTAAAGACTAAATTAATACGATATCAAGCTGTTTTTCTAGACTCGAGTTGTTAGTATTAAACAAAAGACACAAAAAAAGGTCACACTAAAAACCTAGCTCAAGATCAAAGAATTATTCTCAAACAAACAAAAAGATTCCTTGGAAATTTCCGATAAGTACAATAAGGTAAAAAAGAACTTGTGCATTTATTACAATACCAAGATCAGAACATTTCTATGTTTTGTGAGCGATGGCTTTTAAATAACGATTAATTTAGACAATAGCTTTCTTATAATACTGTAAGGTAAGGTTTTGTAATTGGCAATCGAATCATACTTTCCAAAGAGTTTTTCATGTTATCAGTTTGAATACAACTTTAAAATCACTAAAGCATGTCAGATTTTCGAGATATCGTCTTTAAAAATTCATTTTAAACTCCTATATAAATCTTTTTAATGGGAGCTAGTTTTTTTTGTCAATAAAATTGGAGATGATTTTTCAAATTCAAAATATTTTCTGTATTTTATAAAATTATAATAAGTTCTGTTTGACCATAAAAATAAAATTAAGTTAAAACCTTATTTTAAAACAGTAGAAAAAAAAACGTTTTAAAAGTAATTGGCGTAAAATTGTAATCGATTAAGGGAAATGTTTTTTTTTACACAGAAGGTTCAAAAACAAAAGAAGTGGTTGGTAAAGGTGTGTACTCTGAACGACTGAAATTAAGTCTCTCATTCCGCCTTCCCAATCATTGTAGCGTGTTCCAGGCGGAACTTTTGGCGATAAAAGAAGTCTTGTCTTGGCTCCAAGAAAACGTGATATCAACATCTAATATCCATATTTTCTCTGATAGCCAGGCCGCTATCAAATATCTTGACTCTGTCTCTACAAACTCTATAACAGTCCATAACTGTCGATCATCTCTAATGGAGATGGCGCAACAGTTTATTATTCACCCTTGTTGGGTGCCGGGCCATAGAGACATTCCAGGTAACTGTAAAGCAGATGAACTCGCCAGGAACGGTACAGTACAACCCATCCTACCACGTTTGGCAAGTACTGGCATACCAATCGCTACTTGTAAACTGCTGCTAATGCAAGACTCTGTAAGGAGGGCAGGCACCAGGTGGAACAACACCACCACGTGTCAAGTCACAAAAAACATCTGGCCAACACTGGATTTAAAACGTTTAGGTTGCTTGCTCTCTCTAAGCAGATCGCATATAAGCTCGATAATAGGTGTCATAACCGGACACTGTCTAATAGGAAAGCACTTTTGCAGAAGCTGTATAAACGAGGAAGAGGAAGAAACGGTTCTACATTTTCTCTGCACATGCCCTGCTCTAGCTCGAAAACGCAAGAATTACCTAGGAGAATTTATCTTTAACGATCTAAACGATTTAAATCATATCGGTATAATCAGCCTCTCACGTGTCGTAAGGGACTCAAGCTGGTTCCATTGAGCTTAGGAAGAAGCCTCAAGATTCATGTGGTATCACAATGGGCCATTAAACTGGCCTAAGTGTGTCCGTTTCCATCTTGGACAGCCACTATAACCTAACCTAAGGGAAATGTTAAAGCTATTTTAAGTGATTTACTCAAACATGTTCAGATCTTTGTTTCTTAATGAAAAAAAAATAATTATTGCAATTTACTACTATTCAAACTAAAAAAGCTTTAAAATTTTGAAGTCGCTAGTAAATTGATAAATTTGCATGTAATTTTTCTAAAATTGCTTTTTAGAAAAATGTTAACAATATAAGTTGTTTAAAGTTTTGTGACACTATTTTTATGCAATCACATCAAGCTCTTGAAATTTATAAAAAAATAAAAATAATGTTAGAAACGTTATCCTTTTTCTAGTGGAGCAAATATACAATCGAAGCTCTGATTCGAAATCAACATTAATTTTTCAAAACTATGAAATCATAAAATTCAGCGTTTCTCAAAATTATCCGTATTATTTTGCAAGTTTAAAATTATAATTTGTTAACCTGTTAAACCAGCTTTTTTCTAGCGTATTGTTTAAAAAAATATCAAATTTAGAAAAACAAGTCTCAGTTAACGAATATTTCTAGTCTTGTGGCCACCAAAGTATCATTTTAAACTAAAAATCAATTCGGTTTTACACAAAATCTCTTTGATTTAAAGAAAATTTCAAGTTATTTTTTTATCTTCTGAGCTAAAAGATGGAATTAAAAATATCTTCGAAAAGAATAAAAGCAAATCGCTTCCAGGCGTATTTGTATTTTAAAGTTTTTTTTTCAGTAATGTGAAGCTTACAGAGAAACTCCCACTAGTTCCCTAACTTTTCTAAATTTTGCCAAAACAAATTTTTTTTATTGAACTTCTCATAAAAGGTTTCCAAAATGGTTTCACTATAAAATATCTATGTAAGTATAATAGGTATGGTATCGATAGCGCTGTGGATAGTCATGTGTGGTATATCTGTGGAATCGATTTGATAAAGTAATATAGTACTATACGTATATAAAAAGATATTTTTACGTTTCTAACTCTTTTGAAGTAAGTCGTAAATAAAGCAATAACAACTTTTGTAATAAAAAAAATATACGGAATTATATATCAATTTTTTTTACAGTTTTAGAGGGTTTTCGATAGTAAATAATACAATGATAGGAAAAGCAGCAGCGATAGAACCTAATATAAAAAAACACTAATAACAACACAAATTTGCGAATAGTTAAAGTCATTAAATTAGAAATGAAGTATTTTTTGCGCATTTAAATACAATCTAGGTTTCACTATATCTTTATCTCGTTAGGTTTTTACAACACAAAAAAAAAACAAAAACTGAAAAATAGAAAACAAAGCGTAGTATTGTTATATTTTTTAACGCTAATAGTATCGTAAAAACTGTTTTTTATGTGTATAGTACATTAAGTTAACAGAATTTTTAAAAAATAGTAATTTGAATCCAAAAACAAGAATTGTAACATTCTTTTAAATGTGATAACAAAATTGTATGTACATGAAATAAAATCAAAAAAATACAAATAAGAGGTAAAATACTTAAAATATTTACAAATAACATTAAAAAGCTTGTTGGAGTGATTTTCTTTTTTAAAATATTCAAATATGTAGTCGTATATCTCTGAAAATAGCTTTTTTCCATAAAACCTTTTTTTATTTAAACAAAAGGCAAATCTGCGGAGAAAATACAAATTAAGATTTTTAGATACGGTTATCAGCAACATTTTTTTTGTCTGTTCCACAAACCAAATTATAAATATTGTGACGCTGCTCTTGTCGTCGCGTCGGCGGGTTGTTGTGGGACAATCAGTCAAACCACACAAAAGAAAGCAGCTTTGCTGTGATCTCAACCGCGTCCGTGCTGTCCGGGAACGAACGTTGAATTGGCAACACAGAAAAAAAAAAGTCGGATGGTTAAAATATAATCAATTAGATATAATTGTAAATTTTTTTAAGACAAAATTTGAGGAACAAGTTGAAGTTAAATCTAAGTTACAAATTGGAAACAAAAATGGCAAGCGAAAAAGATTTGGCATTTTAAATTAGCGTCGCGGCCGCAATGTGTGACATTAAAAAAATTTGAGGAACGATGGGAAACCAACCGTCGTGCCTCTTAAGAATCAAAACCACAAAAAGTAAGCGACTCTTTGTTGAATAGACTAATGTAATATATATATGATGCTGAAGTAGCTCGATATAATATGTATCAGTTCTTTGAACCATTAGATAAAGAATGTACTAATTTTGGCTTTACTTACTTACTTATAACTTCCTTGCGATTTTTCAACATTGTTTTTATATTTTTCACTATATTTTAAAGTCTCAATCCAATGGCCTTGTTAAGACAAATGATTCGTTATAAAAACAAAAATCTAAACCGTTTTGCCATTTTTGGAGGATAACCGTTCTAGCAATAATAATTTAGCGTTTCTGTAAGCGGTAGACGACAGTACAAATTTCGAATTTTTTTTTATATACTTAATTTCTAATAGCCCCCTAGAACCTCAGAAATGTTGTCCAAAAAGATTATTGCCGGGGAACAAATCATTAAATACTCGATTTTTTAATTGACATTTTTAAAATTAATAAAAAATTTTTAATCAACAAGACTTAAAACGCGTGTTTCAGTTTTCAGCTGATTGACTTTAAATTTTAAAAACGCTTTGAAAAATACACTTTTCTTCGAAATTTGAAGGATCGGGCTCTTCGATGGCCTAGCCCTTTAAGATTGATAGTATATAAAATGTGAAGACAAAGTAGGAGTATTCAGGTTTTTTCGAAAAGTATTGAAGAAATGGATTATTGGTGTGGAAATTCATCTAGTGAGAAACTAACAGCAAAAAGCTTTATAAATGTTTTTTTTTTTTTTAATTTAAAAGTTGATACATCATAAACGTGAGGAGATTTCTGTAAGGAAAAAGCTAACGAAGGCTTAAGCAAATGGTTTGCTTCATGTAACTCAAAAACGAGCAAAATCGAGCGCAACCGTTGCAGAATCTCGTGTATCGTTATTGCACAATTTATTTTGTTTTTGAAAACCGGGCATCAAGAACCCTTTGGAACATATAATATATTTGTCTATTGAAAAGATTATGACATTTTTTTTAGGAATTTTATTGTAGATTTAAAAATTAAAATACGTGTGATGTTTTTCCACAACGACGCAATTTTGTTAGATATTGATTCTTTTTGAAAATCTTAGATCATCTTACATCAAATATCTATTTATTTATTTTTTTATTCATCAAAATATATAAATAAATAAGTTTATTTAAATAAATACCTATCTTAAAGCTAATGTACATTTTTTTGTAAATTAATTTTAAATCAAAATCTGTTTGTTGAGAGATCAAGTTCATTACATAAAGAGTTGAAAAGTTTAACACACAGAAAAGGATTCATTGCAACCATAATTGTATCTATGTTTTGTATTATTGGGAAAATGACGAAACCGCAATTCTATCTCCGGAATATAGATAACACTTAAGGGGGTATTCTGGTCTAGAGACATGAATTTTATGTAATTTTTGAAGTGCTGTAGAAAAAACCAAGCTACAATTTCACCATCAATTTTTTTATACATTATTTATTCACATTAGAAGCATACAAAAAAAAATAAAAAAGTAAAAAAAAAATAAAAATTCCGTTAGTTATCAGCTGATAGAGTAGTGCGTGACCATACCCACGATTTTAACTCTCCTAGAAATCTGAAATCAAAAACTAAAAAAGTTTATTAATCTACACTAATGTCGCAATGTCTGGAACTACGGAAAAGTTACAAACATTTTTTTTTACAAAATGGCGGCTGTCTAAAGAAAAATACAAAAAATTTACCATTTTTTTGAACATTCTTCGATTTGTTAAAAATAGTAAAAATAAAAATTTGGGGATGGCCGTAGTTCCGGACGTAGACAAGTCCCTAAAGAAGACTTTCTTAAAATTTCAAGTAAATCGGTTCGGCAGAACCTGAGAAATCGTGGGTATCAGATTCAAAAAGACAGTTCTGAGAAAAACGCGTTTAAAGTACCCCATTATGTCTTTTGTTCTATTAGTTGCAGCCCAACCGATTTGGATGGCTGCTCAGCAAAATACTTATTTCTCCGAAAATAATTTGAATTTGGGAAAATCCTCTAGTAGACATATTCTTAAATAGTTAAACTATGAAAATATGAAAAGAAAAAAAAATCGATTTTTTTTAATTTCTAGACCAGAATACCCCCTTAATACGATAAGAAAATACATCATGCACAAACAACAAACACTGAATAAACCGTCTTTTTTCGAATGAATCAAGTCCAGTTAAGGCACACCTAGATACATATGATGGAGTGTCAATTCACCATATTAGCTGCCGAATTACAAATATTGTAAAAGGCTTTTACACTCTTTCAATATGTGTTACCCTAATAGAAGTAGATGGAGACCATAAAATTGAACAATACTCAAGAATTGGACAAACAAATGACATGTAAACTGATTTTAAAGCGTAAGGGCTAGAAAACTCATTGCAGTTTCGCTTAACGAAACCAAGCTTTGAATTAGCCCCGGCTATAATATAGTTCACATGTCACAAAAACAACAACTTTGAATCGAAAATGACTCCAAGATCAAGAATCTCAGATTTGCGATCAAGAATCTGATTGAACATTTTGTAGTTGTTTATAATTGGAACCAAAGTTCGATGTGCAGTGAAAACATAACATTTTTATATATTCAAAGGAAGAACATTTCTTTCACACCAAACGGATAAAATATTTAAATCATTTTGAAGATTTTGATGATCAATTTTATTTTTTATGCAAAGATATATTTTAAGGTCATCAGCATACATTAAACATAAATCATTTTTTAAAAGAAATGAGATTTCATTAACGAAAATATCAAAAAGGAGTGGTCCAATGTGACTTCCTTGAGGAACTCCAGATGAAACTTTAATAATACTTGAAACAAAATTTCCCAATTTCACACATTGTGTTCTGCCATTAAGGTAGCTAGATATCCATTTCTTTTTTTTAATTTAGCTATACGAATTTTATGACAAATTGAGTCAAAAGCTTTGACAAAGTCAGTATAGATAGTGTCAACCTAGTAGCCAGATTCAAAAGAATCGGTGACATATCTTCAATAAAGGATGAGATTTATTGAAGTTGATTTACCTGGAATAAATCCATGCTGCTTATTACAAATATGTTCTTTTATATTAAAAAACAAATGATCCTTTACTATGAGCTCAAATAATTTATGGACTGCAAGATTACATATAAAAATTTCCATTGATTGAGAAATAGTCCGGTAGAAAGGCATTTATTAAGCGGTAAAGCTAACGAAAATTGACATTGCTTTAAAACAAAAGATGGAATTCCATCAGGGCCAGGATTCAAACTGGGTTTTAATTTTGAGATACCATTTAGGATATCGGATTCAAAAAGATTAAGTGTTGAAATATTATCATTTCTGAAATAGCTTCCCTTTTGATAAATATTAAATGATTAATGGTCAACATAAACCGACTTAAAAAAATTAGGAAAAAGTTTACACGAACTTTGTAAATCGTTTGATGTTTGACCATTAAACTCCATATTTTCTTGGAGAGCAAAAAATCGTTTTTTATTATTTCATTGAATATTTTACTTAAAAAAAAAATAACCCAAATTTCCAGCTTTGACTCTTGTTTGGTTGAAAATTTTCATTTTGGCTATTTTCTTGAATTTTTCAAACTTACCAATTCAACTAAAACATTAAGCATTTTGTTTTTTAATTTATTAAATTGAATTTTTGTTTTACTTCTAATTTACTCACTTATGTACATAGATTGTGTTAAATTATTTTTTAAATTCACGTGTTTCTTTGATAAAATGAAATTGCTTTATTTTTAACATTTTTGTTTCTTAATCATTCTAATTTCCTGTTATCTAGCTATCCATGAATTTTATTCTACTTAAGTTTCTATTTAAAGTCATGTTCTGATTAAAAATACACATACACCTTAATCTCTAACTTTAATTAAATTTGTTACGTATACAAATTTGTTTAACAAAAGCAGTAAACAAAATTTACATTTTCAAAATTAAATAGAACTTAAACAATTAACATTTTCGTGACTGTTTTTGTTAACGCAGTTGGGTGCATATGAGTTTTGTTATTTGAATATTGTTGTTTTTTTCCGACTTTCATTTGGTTCATAAATTAAACCCAGCTGGGCTTGTTGGCATTAAAATATATTATAGTAGTTTGTATATTTGGGTCGTCAAAATGAATGATTTATAGCAGCTACAGTAGATGCAAATTTTTAAAAGTTTTTTTTCATTTATTTTAGAATCTTGACATGTAACAAATGAATATTTGAATTTTTACACATATCTTTCCTAATAAATTTAAAAATAACTCTCTTTTTGTTAGAACGTTTTCAATTGTTTTCAGTTTTTTAAACTACAAGGGAATAAATCAAATTCTAAGGTAGTTTTGAAACGTGGTCTTACTCGTTGATTACTTAAAAAGGTCATGACAAATCCAAAACATCTCTTTAATTAATCAAATACTTAATTTTCCGTACTATACCTATAAGTGTTTACTTATTTTATAATTGAGCACTTAATTCAACTTTTCTCAAGGCTAAGAGTAAAATACGTGGTATAAAAATAATTCAATCAATTTTAACCTAATTGAGATGATACATTGTTGTCACACACTACACAAAAAGAAAAACGAACAAAATAAAATAAATTACAATAAATCTAACTACAATACAATATATTTACGTATATATGTATATGTATATCTTTTATCTAATGCCATATTCTTACCCTATAACAACCTCGAATAATTTTAATTGACGCATGCTTTGCCAAACAAATAAATAAAAAAAATAAAATATCTATAAACAAATATAAAAATAAGATGAAAAATTGAAGCCAGCCTGGCTGTCGCTGTCATCGAACCTTTTTTGAAATTAAAGAAAAAAAAATATTTTTCTAATCCCAATTTGTCAAATGTTCGATGTATGTTATTGGCTAATAAATGTTCATTAAACCGCAACTTTTCATTAAAGTCTGTCAGACTTGTGCTAGATGCTTTAAGTATGTATGTATGTAGTATGTCTTGACTATGCTTTATTACTAAAACTATCAATTGCGAAAATATATGTGTATCTTTGTACATACATATGTTTAGATACATTTACCTGTTTGCCTCTTAGCTGCTATACTGCCATAGCAGCTAGATACATATATGTTGCATGTACTGGTGTTGAATGGCTGATGGTTATAAGAGGTTTTGAGAACGTCGTCGACGTCGTCGCACGTCGTCGTCGTTGCCGTCAAGCTTGTTGAGGGGTACATGACCATACCTCACCTCGTTTGTGATTTTCTTTAGCTCACGGCAAAATGTCAATGAACGCAGAAATTTATACGCTTATGAAAAAAATACAGTATTGTTTATATACTCACATTTAGATATATGTATCTACTTTACAAAAAAATAAAGAAACAAAAGGCAACAAAATAAACAAAATAAACAAACAAAAATATTATTAAAAAAACCAAGAATGCATATGCATAGCATAAGCTTTAAAGAATACAACAACAAAAAAACATAAAGTAATGAAGAACAAGAAAATTTCAAAAAGATGTTTTCTTTTTTTTTGTTGTTGTTGTTGGTTTGTTCTTAACCCGCGATGATGGGCCTTTATACGCAACAACCAAAGCCCTTCTTTGCGTAGGCACAATATAATAGCTCACTATATTTGATATGATGAATAGGGTTGCCACAAAAGATGTTAATTTTCTTGTTATTTTTTTTTTTTGTCGAATAAGTATTTTTAAAATTTTAAAGATCCAGTTGCATACAAAGTTTTTTTTAATTTGAATCGCAGTTCAACAATTTAAAGTGAGGTTCAACCGACGTTTAAGATTGAATTAAACTCAATTTTGTTGAAACTCCGAATTTGGACCGATTATCATGCTGAAAAAGTAAATTTACTAAAACTTGGATTAAACAATTTAGTTGTTACTCATTAAGTTCAAAAGTAGAAAAACGTAGGAATATCTTTAAAAAAAAAAACAATTATTTTTTAAGGGTCATTCCTAAAGCGGAATTCTGATGCAACAATAATTTTTTTTCCAATTTTACCGAAAAATGTATGAATTTATTGTTATTGAGAACTTACAGTAAAAATAATATTTTTAAACCTGTGCTAAACACATTTTTTTTAATAAGAAATATAAACCAAATCTAATGGAGGCAATCGGCCTCTTGTCCTGTCCCTTTCTGTAATTACTCAACTGTTTTTTTTTGGACAAAAATGGTTTAAGCCTGAAGAAAATATTTAAAATCTTAGTGATTCACAAATTTTGGGAACGCCGCGGCCGTAGGACTGTCTTATATGAATCGTTTGCAACGGGAGTCTGAAAGGTGGCGTGCAGCGATATTTTCGACTCTTAAAAAAAAACATGATTTTATGGACACAGCTATATCACAAAATCGAATTTGAAGACTATAATTTTTTGCACCAAGCATTGCTCTTGCTAGGCTCTTCTACTAGGGCGAAATTAACGACAAAAATTACTATAAACGCTCTTCAATTGTGATCACCGACTCCTATGTTACCATTGAATGAAAAGTGGATGGATCACACGCCCATCAAATTGAATACATCGATATTCCTTTGTTTTAACCAAAACTAGAGTGAAACTAAGATTCTATTATTTCAAGAAGTGATGTTTCTCAGAAAATCAGTCAGTGTCGGTTTTTATGATTTTTGAAGTATCTTAGAAACTACTTGTTCTATGTTTTTGAAATGTCTTAACCAGCCTAGCAAATGTTGTGAATGTGAACTTGAATTAAATTTTCTGAAGTTAGAGGTTCATCAAAAATGAGAATAGTCCTTAAACATTTGATCAAACACTAACGTTTCTTTTGATTTTTGAAAAAAAAAATCAAAATATTTTGAACATTAAGTCTACAGTGTTTCATTAAAAAAAATATAAGTTTTTGGGAACTTATGGGAATCAATTAGTGTGATAGGCTGATAAATGGGGTATCACATGAGGTTTTTAAAACATTTTATCAAACAGAAGAGACCCTGCGAAGTGGCGTCTCAAAAAAGCAACTTGAAAAGCAAGGTTGAAAACATCATCAGAAATAACAATTAAAAAAGAAAATACCATCGCAATTTTAATAAGAAAAAAAGAGGCTGGGATGCGACCTACGCACTGACTAACTGACTGACTGACTAACTTCCCATCCCGTCTGTCGATTTGTCTTGCTTAAAAGTTTGTAGGTTTTTGTGTTGGGTTAAAAAAGTTGTTAGTTGAATTATTCTTAAATTTTTTTTAATTATTTGCAATTTTTTTATACAAAGAAATAGTTTAGTTTGAAAATCTTGTTTTGTTAAATAGATTTTAAGTCGAAAACAATTTTTTACCAATTGGATGAATGAAATTAATTTGTGAGATATCAAGAACCGAACATCAATTTTTACCAAATTTGCGTACTAATTTTTGTAGATTTTATTTTTTTTATGAAAAAACGGACTTGTACATTTTTTTAATAAAAAAAACTACCTAATATCGAAAACAATATTTTCTGTGAAATAAAAAAAGTTTGAAGACAATATTTTTAATTCTTGAAAAGCTAATTGAGTCGAAAGTAAATTTGTACCATGTTTTAGTACCTACTGTTTTTATTTTTCGTAAAAAAACTGTCAATTAGATTTCTCTTAAAAATTTAACTGAATGTTGACAACAATATTTTTTTGAAAAATAAAAGGAGTTTAAAGCCAATAACTCAAAGTTTTGAAAAGATATTTGAGTCGGAAATCGATTTTTCGAACTTTTATTAATTTTGTTGTTTAGATTTTTATTTTTTGTAAAAAAAAAACTGTCTTTTCGATTTTTCTCAAAAATTTACTAAATGTTGGCAACAATATTTTTTAAAACATAAAATTAGTTTAAAGCCAATAACTCAATAACAAAATTTAAAAAGATATTTTAGTTGAAACCCTATTGTTTCCAACTTTTATTAATGTTTTTGTTTAGGTTTTTTATTTTTTGTAAAAAAAAATTTGTCCGAATGTTGAAAACAATATTTCTTATAACCTAAAAATAGTTGGAAGCCATCATCTCAAATTAATGAAAAGATATTTGTGTCGCAGATCAATTTTTACCAACTTTTGTTAAATTTTCTCTTAAGTTTATATTTTTTTGTAAAAAAAAACATCAATTCGATTTTTCTCAATATTTCACAAAATGTTAAAAATAATATTACTTATAAGATTAAATAAGTTTGAAGCCGTAACCTCAAGTTTTTGAAAAGTCATTTGAGTCGAAATTCAGTTTTTACCAACTTTGAATAATATTTTTTTTAGGTTTTTATTTTTTATAAAAAAAAACTGTCCATTCGATTTTTCTCAAAATTTTACCAGATGTAAAAAATGTTATTTTTCCTTGCACAAAATTGTTTTCGAGATAAAATCATATTTTAGTCGTAAAATTTTCGAGGTGACACATATTTTTGTTCAGTTATTTTGATTTATAAATAAATCTGTTAATTGGATTTTTTTCCAAAAAATATTTGTTTAGTATCACTTTACAATTTATAACGGACGTTCGAACGTACGTACACACGTACGTACATACATCTTTCTAAAACTCTTTTATTTTGACTATAGGGACCTTCAAAAGTCGAGAATTGTCAAAATGTTCAATTTGACAAATCTGACCCATTACAATAACTTCCTATAAGAAGTTAAAAAGAAAAAACCATCGCAATTTTAATAAGAAAATAAAAGACGGTAATTTTAAGATAAAATTGTAATTTTACACAATAATAAAGAAGAAACTGTACAATGTCAAAAAAGCGATACGTTTTCTAAAAAGAATTATTTTTGAATAAAGTCGATTGATTTAAATACGACAAAGCTATATGTTGTCAATCTTATCAAAAAAAACATGGCTTCGGAAAAATTTGTTTGAGCTTTTGAGAGGATATGTAGAAGCCGCTCTTTTTGCTCACGCTTAGTGGCAATCTCAAATAATTCAAGTCGGATATTTGAAAATTTGTAGCGATATTTTTAAAGGTCGTCTTCCTTTAGTATCTACCTTTTGGTCTATAGATGCAGCTCTTACAAATATCTGAAAAACTGCTATGTTCCAAATTTCAAGATAATTCTTTCACCTGTTTTTTAAATAAAATTGACGTAATTGACGTAGGGTTGAACACACATAAAAAAAGATGTATTCAAATACGCTTTTAGGGAATTGTTCGTCATAAGGTAGCGTTTACTTTGATTAACTTCAATTTTCTTACATCACGAAAATCATTTACCTTAAGGCAAACAAAATTAGCTTTGAACTTATTTTAGCCTCGTTATAAATAAAGTTTTCTTACAAACAATTTGAAGATTTAAAAAAAAAAAGATTTAAAATGTATTAATTAAAAAAAAGGGACATAGTTCCCCGAAAAAATATTTCAATTAAATATCTTAACCTTATTACCATGGCAACCCTATGTCCATGTTATATGTTTTCTAGTGTTTCTTTTGATTATCATCGTTCTCTGTTATTGTGTGGGTTGCAACACAATAACACACCGTGTGTTTTTTTATTTTTTGTTTTTTATTCAAAAGCAAAGAACAACAAACGCCGCGCGCTTAGAAAGAACGAACGAACGAGTGCAGTGTCCCCAATGCTAAATTTTACAAAAAAAAAAAATGAAAAAATGAACAAAAAGAAAAGAAAACGATGTACTTGCAATCCACATCGTGTAAGGTTGCATAACTTAATGGGTTTTGCTTCACTTCTATTTTTTTTACACGAATATATTTTTCTCGTGAAAGAAAATAAAGAATATATTTCACTCATGTCATCGTCTACAAGAACAAAACTTAATATTAAACGAAAAAAATATAAATAAAAATAAAACTACAAAGATTGTATACTGAAGAGACAGGGAGCAGCCTGGCATCACTCATTCAAAAGTATGAAAAGAGGTTTGGGGTTGAAATTGGGGTAGGGGATGGTTTTTAAGTATGTGGTTTATTCGTACAGTGAAATTCTTTAGTGGCTTAGTGACATGGTAGTTGGTACAGTGTAGTATAGCCTCAGAATTAAAAAGACGAGTGGGAAAATTGGATGATTTGAAGAGGCTTTATAGTGCTGAAAAATTCTTCGTCAGATACCAACAGCTTTAACCACAGTCACCTACAAACCTCGAAACTATTTTTAATTTTTTTCTTATAAAATAAAATGCATTCGCTCATTTAAACTGAAGGGTGAAAAATTCAAAGGTAAATATTAAATTGTATTTAGAATTAAAAATAAAAATAGGAAATGAACAATAGTGCTCGCCTTGATGGAAATACATAAATATTTATAGACTTAATGGAAGAAATATTTTTAGACAAACATTTTTAGACGTCAAGGAAATAGCTTCCTCGGTAGTTAGGTACCTAGTTACCGACGACGATGTTAATTGTTTCAAAGGTAGGAAAGTCTTCTAAAGTGGGAATGTTATTTTCAGAAAAACTTGAGAGAAAAGTCAAATGGGTTGTCTATTTGAAATTTCAAACATTTTTTCTACCCAATTTGAGTTGAATGCATTTTACTTTACTTTTTGAATACAAAATTTCCTTATGAAAGTGAAGTTTTGAAATGCATTTGTGGTTTCATTTTTAACCTTGATCTTAAATCAACCTTCCATCAACTTCATATACCCGTACATTGTTGCCTTAGTCACACAATATAAAAAAAAGAAGTTGACACATCACATTGTTTACAATGTCAGTTAGGTAGCAGAAATAGAAACAAAGTAATTCTTTCACAATTGCACATTCGTTGGAAAATGGTTTTATATTTTAATTAAAAATTTAACCACACTCGGATTCACATGCACATGCCAGCCATTCTAATGAAATAGGTTTTAAGAGCTGAATTTATACTATACTCGTATACGACACCACCGTACAAGGTGAGCTGAGCTATAAATCGATTATGTTCAATTTTAATTTCTAAATGGTCAATCGTAAAATCTATGATGTGTTTTATTTTTTGTATTCACTATAAAATAAAATCGATTCTAGTTAGAATGAAGATAAAAAAAACTCATAAAATTTATCATGACTTTGTGTAAAAAGTTCACAGTGGAAAAGTTTAATTAGAAAACAAACCTGATTGAAAATCTAACACTTAGTTATTTATGGTTCCAGGAACCTTTTAAAAAATGTCCTTCTTAAATGATTTATTGATAAAATAGAGCGCTTACATTCTTGCTATAAATTTGAAATGCTCGAACAAATTTTAAAGGTATTAAGTTTCAAATTTGCAAGAGGGATATCACGGCGTATGAGTAATATTTTCTTAAACAACAAAGTATAGGAAGAAAATGTGCAGGTATGATAAGATTTGTTTGAAGCAGAAGAAACAGAAGGTGTGCAAACCGATACACATATTTCAAGCTATTAGGACATAATTAGTTTCAGCCAACTCAAAATTAAAAAATAGTTTTGTAAAACCAGATCTGAAGGAATTCAATAACATGGACATGTATAACAAGACATACTAAGCTGTTGGAATATTATATAATAATATTATAATATAATAAGAAGTCTGACATTATGGGTCTCTTTTTAATTATTCTTCAAATTTTAAGTATTTTATTTTAAACCAGTTATAATTCATCGTGTAAAAACTCTCCAGTTAAAGAAAGAGCTCCTAAGAGAACTGTTTAGCAATACTAGAAAGCCACCTTGGACGGTCTCAATGATTTTTTTAGGATCTTTAACTGGTCACTATGATAGTGACGTTGGCGCGAGTTCCACAAGTTTGACCTTGGAATGAGCATTTTTATCCCGAAAAGGGTTAAAAGCATCAGACCTAAGGCAAATAAGTAAAACGCATGGTTCGATGCGAGCTGTAAAAAGGATATTAGGGTCAAGAAGGTAAGTTTTCGTTGTTTTAGAGCCAATACAACTGAGGAATAAGTTCAAGCAAGCCAATAAGGCCTGCAACGCCCATTTTCGACGGACTAAATTTTAACATGACCAAAATTACGGCAAAAAATACTTCAATGTCCCAAAGATAGTACAAATTTTTGGTCATTTGTGAAAAATTTAAGGAATTTTTCTTTTTCCTCGGTTCCTACGCTCGTTGTCAATGACTTTTCATTTGTTAGCTCTTTAGAGAAAGCTAATCTCTTTGCTAGACATTTCGCCACCAATTCAACGCTGCCAATGAGTGTTATGACTCCGCCTGTGCTTGAGTGATTAATGATTGTATGGGACCAATCTTATTTGGCACTCGTACTGTGGCAAGAGTTCTTAGATATCTCAACATTCACAAATCCGCTGGTCTGGATGGTATCCCCGCTATTTTTCTGAAGAGGTGTTCTTCAACGCTGGCAGAACCACTGCGCAAGCTTGTTCATCTGTCCGGATGGAAAACTGCATTTGTCCAGCCCATCTCCAAAAAAGGCAAATCTACCTCACCCTCTTATTGCCGACCGATTGCACTTACGTCCCTTCTTTCCAAGGTCATGGCTGATTAAAATCAGCTCAAAAAATATCTCGAAGATCGAAAGATTCTTAATGACCGGCAGTACGGCTTTCGAAGCAATAGGTCCACTTTTGATCTCATGGTTCATCTCACCGAACAGTGGAGAAAATATTTTCATCCTTTTTGGATTTGATAGGGCTTGGCATCAGGCCGTGCTTTTAGTTTTCATGAAACCCTCCTTCATTGGATTGGTAATTTCCTTTCGGATTCCTCAACACAAGTTGTATTGGATGGATTCAAGTCTGAAAATCATAAACTAAATGCTGGTGTGCCCCAAGGCTCTGTTCTATCTCCAACACTCTTTGTATTAATGATTTCTCCTGTCTGCAACTTCTAATCCAATACATTGTTTCGCTGACGATAGTACTCTTGGTTTTTTATATTCGTTTTCAGATTCACATCCCTCTTCTTCGGATGTGGAACTGCATAGATGTGACTTAAGGAAATTGAATTACTGACAACATTTCTTTTCCATGTTAATTGGGGGTTCCAACACCTGTTTCAGCTATTTCCAATTTGTTAGCAATGACGTGTTCGAATACATTTGAAAGGTATTAAATGATATGGTTTGGATTTTTCATACCGTTTAATGAATCTTTTTGGTAGCAATTTAAGCTTATAATAAATTGTCTTTCCCGCCACAATCATCAAATGTTTTAAAAATTAAAAAAAGTCTTCAAAAAACAATCACAATACTCCTAAATTCAAAACCATCTAAACAACTGAAATGTAATAAATGCATTCAATGCGTTTCTAAGAAAAAATATAAAAAAACCTTAAAAGAATTGAAAGAGTTTTTATTTTTTTGTTGTTGTGTTTTGGTGTTAAAAAACATTTTCGTCATAAAACAAAAACAGCATCAATTAAAGGATACAAAAGCGAATTTGTCTTTTATTCGCTTTTTTACTTTCACTTTTTTTTGGAAAATTATTTGAGGAAATTTTCGATCTAGAAATAATTTTGTTCGTTGTCATTCTTGTCTTCTCGAGTCATCGTCGAAGTGCGTCTCTTTTATTTCGAAAATCCTCTGTCTTCAAAGTGCGTCGTCATGATAATTCGATTTAATTAAACGAATTTTCTTTGTGACAATTGAAACTCTGTTAAGCGCTACAATATGTGCCTATGAAAAGATTATACAAAACGCTTTTCCATTCTAGATAAAGACTTGACAAAGAGTATTAGTCTTTGGGTATATTCTAAGTATAAATTGATCTGCTATCCATGAGTGAAGTAGAATCAATTAAATCCACATAACATTACGAAGTTTATTGCCTTCAAGAGATACAAGCCCGCCACTCGGGAAACTTCATTTAAAACCCTCCATACTCAAGTTAAAATTGTAAACTTTGTAGCTATTTGTATACAATCAAGGCTGCCATATTATAAATAAATTGAGATAAGAGAAGTATTTGCTCTAAAGAAAAGTTATTTAGTCGGGCTCTCTATTTTATGAGGAGTTTTTGTTCCATATGCAACTTTAAACTATTTAAAATATCAAAATAACCATTTTTTGAAAATTCTAGGGTGTCCTAACCCTTAAATCCATGAATCTATTCTAAGCTTCTATTCAGCTTCGCCAAACGTATTAAGTTAACTTAGGTTTTACTTTAATTTATCATTAAACAAAAAAATAGCTTCAAGGATATCGAACTCGAACCTAATACAACATTATTGATCATTTATATTTCAAGAGGGTTCTGATGCACACACCCCCCTTCTCTTCTCCCCTATTGTTTGAAAACCTATCTGAAATGAGTAAACATACAACAACGTATCAATAAGAGTGCACAAACAAAAAGCGTCTATTATTCCATGGAATTATATCGCGGCCGTTTTTGTGTGGTTGCTACATTTTATTTGTAATTCAAAGATACATATAAATGTAATGTATCTAGATACATTGTACCTAAGTATGTATACGAGTAGGGTGCAATGACAATGATACACAATTTAAATATACAAAATAAAAACAAAATCCACAGCTCACATATTGTAGTATTGCACATCATTTAAATTCGATGTCAATGTAATTTAATGCAAAACCACCATCATCACCGCCGCCGTCGCTGAGCTGAACTGAAACAAGCCGTAAAGGCCTACATACGATATAGCTTTGGAAAACATTCTACGAATATAAAGGCAACGAACTGCATTGAGGGTATACTTTGAAAAAAAGTTCGAGTATAGAAAAAAATTAAATGAAAATCACTCCAATTCTTGTTCTACTTTGATTGTTGGCAATGATGGTTTTTGTAAAAATATATTTATTTTTACTCTAGGAAAAATAACTACATTATTATTACCTTTAGGTGCAACGATTTATTTGTAAAGATATGTACATATTGGTAAAATTGTAGAAATGTAGATATGTACTTTTATATGTGAAATGGTTTTGTTTGAAAATTTATTAAAGGAGCATGTTATGTATTTTGTAATTTTATTGATTTTGTGATTTTTTGTATGTAATGCAAACACCATACTTTGTAGGTAAGGCGGGAAAAACAATACCAGATGTTGTTCATTACATTTTGTTTATGTGGAAATTTATTTACAGGGTGATCCAAAAAGGAAAATAGACCTCTTATTTTTTGAAACCTGTGTTTAACTAATTTAAGTGGTTTTAAACATTTTTAAATTCCGCGATGTAAAATTTCAACTCACATTTGTTTTGATGATATTTATAAAGTTCTCGATTTCTAAAGTCCATAGTTTTTGCTTTAAAATAAAGTATCCACACATCTTGCAGTTACCATTTTTACCAAAAATATTGTTTGTCCAACTGTCACTTTTGAAGCTGTCTTATTTTGACATTTGACTAGTAAGAACTACGCTTTTACTAAAAATTAAACGATACACGCCTCATTCACCACAAAAATTGTAGTGTCGATCGCAAAGTTTTGTCCAAAGAGTTATAGATTTTTTTTGAAGAGTTGATGGTGGCTAACACCGAAATCTTTTGATTTAACAGCTTAAGGCTTTTTTCCTCGCTCCACATACGATTCAAGACCTTTAATATGGGAAGTACTCGTAAAAAATATCATCACAAGAATATGGTGCTTTATTTTTAATCGTAGCCACTGGTTGATACCTTCCTCTTTTTAGAGAAGTGGAAAATGTCTTCGATAAAATTGTCTGAAGCACTTAGTTAAAACCTATAGACCAGTCTTAAAACTTTCAGCGCTTCTTAAAGTGTTTAGAAATTTGGGATTTCAATAAGCTTAATTTCATAGTAAAATATGTTACAACTCTTAGACAGTATGGTTTCTGTAGTGGTCGTTCCAATACAACTAATTTGTATCTTTTCAGAAACATTTCTTTATCTTCTTTATAAAGATGAATTCAGGTAAATGGTTTATATACAGATTTCGTGAAAGCTTTCGATATAGTTCAACACAAACTTCTTATAAGAAAGCTTATGAAAATGTGATTAAAACTTGGTTTTGAAGATTACTAATCTTTTTTCTATTGAGGATTTGTCAGGTCTGCCTCAGGGTAGTCATTTTGGGCCTCTCCTTGTTTATTGGCATTCCAGATTGTTTAAAAATTTGCAAATTTTCTAATTTTCACAGACCATTTGAAATTATATTTTCCATTACCTTTAATTGATGACTGTCTTTATGTTCCAAAAAAAATGCAAATGCGTTTTTTCGGTGGTGTAAATATCTAGAACCATCTTGAGGTAAATATCTCTAAGAATATAATATTTAGAGCTTTTTGTTCATCACTTTAGGTGATTAAATAAAAGACCTTGGTTTAATATCTTTAATAATACCGGTATTGGGGCGTTGTTTGGTTATCGTTTTATCAAAACTCCTGTGACAGGATTGAAATGTTTAAAAAAGATTCACTCGTTTTGCTTAAAGGAATTTAGTGTGTCCGAAAGGTTTACCCAGCTATAGTTCTAGATGCACTTTAAAAGATTTGAAATCTCTAAAATGTCGAAGAGTTCTTCTTATAAAGGACGTTCTAAATGGCAGGATAAAATCTCCGGATTCACTAGCTCTTATGACCTTTTATTTTCCTGAGAGAAATCTTGGAAACAGCCATGTTATCTTTTCTATTTGTTATCACAGGACGAACTATGGACGTATTTCTTTTTACGAACCTTAATCATCTGTCAGATGTCAAATTGTGTTTTCTCTAAGATTGCCATAAACTTTACTTCCCATTTCAAGAAAAATTAAAACCAGCCTAAATTTTGAAAATAATTACATAACTTCACCCGCAAAAAAATAACCTCGACATATTTCAAACCAGATTAAGCTGGATTATAGAATAAAAATGTATTCACATTTTAATAGAGAAAAATTAAAATTGAAAAAAGCTATAAAAAGCCTTCCTTTCACTTTATGTGATTAGCTGCTATGAGAACATCCGGAACCAGAAGGTGTTTTATTTTTTTGTATAAAGAATAAGTTCCACTACGCAATTAAAATTTTATTTAATTTCCTTTTTTTTATCATTATAATAAAATTAAAATAAATCGTGAATCGTACAACGTACTACGCTCGCGATGTATTGCATTTCGTTGATGTTAACAATATAGTGTGTCATTAAACTGGCCTTCAACTTTCTATAAACAGCGACACTAAAGTTTTTTTTGTTGTTTTTGCATCTTTAAGCATAACTAATTGTCTCATGATTTTGTAAACAAATTAAAAATAAAAATACAATTAAATATACCTACTCGTAAAAAATTATATATTAACGTAAGTGTATCTACTTTAACATTATGCCTGCATTTAGTAAGCACTTTTTCTAAACAGTACAGCTTCTCATTTATTGAACTTAGGCTTGCAAAAAAACGGAAGATTCTTAATTTTAAAAGAAAGGAACATGGTAAAATAAAAAAGTTAAGGCTGAAAACTAAAGATCTAAGACATTAGACATAAAAGACGCGGCATAAGAAATACGACAAAAGATTAAAGGGATAAGTTTGAAATAAGTAAACATGGGCCATACGACATAAGACAAAAATCATAAGTTTAAAAATGGAAAATAGGGCACCATAGAGTGTAGATACGAGTACAAGACCATAGACCATAGTCGACAAACGATAAACGATAGATGATAGGCGATGGACGATAGACGTTAAACGATAGACGTTAAACGATAGACGATAGACAATAGACGATAGACGATTGACGATAGACGATAGACGATAGACGATAGACGATAGACGATAGACGATAGACGATAGACGATAGACGATAGACGATAGACGATAGACGATAGACGATAGACGATAGACGATAGACGATAGACGATAGACGATAGACGATAGACGATAGACGATAGACGATAGACGATAGACGATAGACGATAGACGATAGACGATAGACGATAGACGATAGACGATAGACGATAGACGATAGACGATAGACGATAGACGATAGACGATAGACGATAGACGATAGACGATAGACGATAGACGATAGACGATAGACGATAGACGATAGACGATAGACGATAGACGATAGACGATAGACGATAGACGATAGACGATAGACGATAGACGATAGACGATAGATGATAGACGATAGACGATAGACGATAGACGATAGACGATAGACGATAGACGATAGACGATAGGCGATAGACTTCAGACCAAAGACCATAGACTGCAACCCAGAATATCCTTTTCAGCCATCTGAGAAAAGGTTATAAGTTTTTAAATAAGAGGGTTTTTACTGTATTATTTATTTTCCCACCTAGCAACGGTATACAAGCGAACTCCTCCTATGTGTCACTCAAATATAATTTTGCTTATAATTTGTGTGCATTATGCCAAGTAGACAATATAATACGAGTGCTTTTGATTGAAGAGATACTGAACGCCACCTTGAGGCAGTTTATTTTTCATATACACTACCTACAATATATTTCTGTTTTTTGTTTGTAACTTTCTCTTTAATCTGTTGACTTGTTGTTTTTGTTGTACGCATTTTATTTCCCCGCACGCATTATAAAAATGATCAACGATGAAGAGAAGATTTAAATGAAACAAAAAAAGAAAAAAATTACAACAATTTAGGCCTCAGATTTGTGAAAAGATAAATCTAGGCCACTACTTTGATGTTTTAAAGTAGTGAAAAGAACGGTTTAATTTTATTATTATGATTTTTTTCCGAAGGCAAACAGTCTTGAAAAAATATACACTTAAAGTAGCTCTACACTTAAGCTTTTGAAAGTTAAGGTGGATTAATTCGAAGGCTATAGTATATAATAAATTATGCGTAAAGAGTATACATGACTTTTAGTCATCATAAAATAATTTATTGTTTTATACCTATTTTTTCACTTAATCATACTTTTTGATTAAGAGAATTTTAATACATTTAAAAGCCTTATTTCCAGTTAAATAAAATTAGACTTACTCTGAACAATTAATTGAGTGTTGAGAGGAAAATAAACTTCCGGAAAAAAAATTAAAACAAAAAGTTGTAACACGTTTTGCGAAATGTCAAATCATGACGGAAGAATATTAAATTAATTTATTTCCGCACATATTAGTGTCTTTTGTGGAAGTATTTGCAATTTATTTTTATAAAGAACTTAAATAGAACGAAGGATAGCTGATTTCTATTAGATACACGCTATAATCTTGATTTAAAAATATTCTATCTTGTTTTGTGATAGACTTGTGGTGAAATTCGTCATAAAAAATTGTAAAATATTAAGGTTTTATTTATTGTTTAGCTTTTTATTACAACAAATAAGTTTATTTATAGAGTAAAGGTAGTGAATTTTAACAGCCTCAGTGATTTATTGAAGTT
Organism: Eupeodes corollae; assembly: GCF_945859685.1. Classification (NCBI taxonomy): domain Eukaryota; kingdom Metazoa; phylum Arthropoda; class Insecta; order Diptera; family Syrphidae; genus Eupeodes; species Eupeodes corollae. Next base: position 141,109,403 of record NC_079148.1, on the reverse strand, counting down.
TGCATAATTCCATTATTAAAAATGGCATATTCTTTAACTGGCAAGTGTCAAAAGATGACAGCTTTCAAGTTGACAACAGCGAACATAGACGGTTATTCAAAATGAAATCTCTCATTTCAAAACCCCTTCACTTAGAAGAAAGAATACAAATTTAGTTTCTACAAAAGAAATACAAATATTTTAAAAATTGAAGAAAAAAGGAACAATTTTAAAATAATATTGAAATATTTATCAGTAACTTAGATTTACAATAAATTATGAACGAAAGAAAAAAGTCCCTTTTTAATTTCTCATTGGAAGTTATTGTAATCAGTCCGATTAAATAAAGGAAGATGTCTGTGCGTGCGTGGGAACGTAAGTTCGTACGTTCGCTTAGTTTTTTTCGTCGTCCAAAGCTCAAACACCAGTAGAGATTTCGAATTATTATTAGTGTGGGTCGTGTCCCAAGCTACTTTTTGGTGGATATAATCTGAATTTAAAGCTTGTTCAAAATATTGAAAATAAATTGATTTCTACTTAAAGGAAATTATACACTGTTTGCAAAACTTCTAAGAATTTCCATATAAGGAATTGTACAGAATTAATTTCTATACTTTCAGGGTTGAAATTAAATTTCCGATATAATAACAAAAAGCTATTGAAAAAGTTCTCTTTGCAAAGTAGTGTATGTTTTCACATTTAAAAAAGAGTATTTTTGAGATTGGTTTTGCTGAATATTATTTTTTGTGAATTACTAAAATTTCATTAATTTGTGAATATATAAAAGTTCCTCGATTATTTTCTAAGAATCTACATAATATCCTGATAAAAAAAGAACTATAGCTGAGACAGATTTCTGTTAGTTCTGCTGCAATCATTGATTACAAATAATTCCAAGAGAATATCACCCAAACCGTCAAAACTTTTAAAAACTTTCTTGTGATCTGATTTTCCACCAAAGTATTGTTCAATGTTCATCTATGCTCTGTTTCACTATTAAAACCGTCAAACAATCACACTGCATTTATCATTATTTTCCACTCTTTCTCATACTTTTTAATGAGAAATGATGACAATTATGTATTACACACACGTTGTGTTACTTTGATCCACGGTCGATGTTCCTTTTCCACTTTGACAGATCTGTAATGAACACATTCATCTAAACGATGATCATCATTACCGCTACCGCTGCTGGCTGGTTGCTATCTGCTTGATTGAAGAAACATTATAATCTCATCCAGAAGTGAATGCTGTCGATTCTGGAAATAATCAATCAGCGTACTGATGATGACCATTGGACCAAAGAAAGAGGGACAGAATAGCACCACTTCTGCATATAGAGCTACTTGTGAACTGATTGACGCTGCAGCCGTGCCGCGCCGCCAAGAAGGCGATACTTAAAGTTAATACCAGGAAGCAGTTGATTGTTATGAATAAAATAATCATCATCATGAAGTGAAGTGGTGCTGGCTTTTCTTCTAGCTTTTACCGACATCACATCAAAATCCAACGACCGAAGACGACCAAGTCGTTTACCAACCGACCACAAAAAAAATAAAACTAAAGCAACAAACAAAAAGAAAGAAAAGTCATTGACAGTTGGGTTACGCTGCTTTTGTTACATTGGAAAATCCAATAGAAAAATAAAAAGAAGAAGACTTCGGCAGCAAGAAAAACCCAACGTTACCTACATTTTTTCGTTTTGTTGTTATGTTGACGGTTTTACACTCATTGCGGAAATTGCTTACGTGGTTTTTCACAATTTCCACGAAACAAAATAATCATAAAAAAACACAAAGAAATTCCTACCCTCAAATACCAAAAAAAAAAAAGAAGAAAATGTCACAATTTATAGCACCACAGAGGCACAATAATAATAAAACAACAAGCCAAAGTATAGAAATAGACGCTGCTGACTTGCAGAGTTTTCATTTTCTTTTTGTTTTATTGATCTGTCATGAGTTATTGTTCCCTTATTTGTAATTGCCTTCCAAGAACTTATTGAAACTTGATAATTTATCAAGATACCTTACTGTTACCTGTTTTAATATAAATAAGTAAATGCACTTACATCATTCAAGGCAGTACTTAACAGAGGAGGTTTGTAGGTGCCAACCAAAAATAACCCACCTACCACCCACTGTATGTAAAAATGGCACTCTGGGGAAAGAAAATTTGTGAGTTTCGGTTGAAAGACTTTTGAAAGCGTCATTTAACACACAAACATTCAAAATACGAAAAAGAAAAAGTATTGAAAGTGTTTTCCTTCCAACAAGGAAGACGAGAAATTATTTTTGAACGCTGGGCTGCCAAGTTATTACACAGCAACGCTAAAGATTCTATTTTAGCCAAAGACGAACTAGATACCAGTACCTTGGGGGGAGGGGAGAGTTGTAATGATGAGCTGGCGTACTTGTAGACTATGCCTTCGACATAGCAACACTAAGTGAATGAATTTCAAGACAAAAATAATATTACTCTAATTGGGATAGTTTATATTTATTTTTAAAGTTCATAAAAATCATTAAAATTACACGCATAATAATTTAGGTAGTACTTGAAATAAAATGTTAAATAATTAAATTTAACGCCATCGGGAGTACTTTTTTAAACTTCACGCTATAAGTAATTTGTTCTGCAAGAGATAGGGAGAATATGACATTTGGATAGAATTACACTTCGAGGGCTAAAATATCATAATTCTACTGCCGTATCGACATTTTTGCGCCATCCATAATTTAATGTTAAAGAAATGATAAGGATTTTGTTAAGAAATTATTCTAATAATTTTCTTACAAATGTTTATTAACTGAAATCTTAGATCTCAGCTTTTCACAGTGGTTACAAACCCGCCCCCTTTAATCTTGCATTTTTTGAGGAGGACTTATTAGGGATTCTTGAGAACGTATAAATAAGCTTTTTTAGACGTTTTTTTGTTATATCCTTAGAATAATCATGGCTTTAAAATATAAAATCATCAGGAATGCAAAGCCGTTATTTTCGTTTTTGAAGGCCAACACAATTATTGTAATAAAAAGTCCACATTAATGATCCTCTGTAATCCCGCTAGATAAATAATATAATAAAAAACAATATGTTTCTGTCAATTTTGGTGCATCAAAAAATTGAAAATGAATGTCCGTTAAGTTAGAAACACCCCAATCAAATTCAATTCAATCAAAGTTTTAGTGATGCAGAATATGTAATGATCCCAAATGGCGCCAAGCTGGAAACACCTAAGAGCTTAAAGTTAAAAAAAAATTATGATGAGGCTTTCGCTGAACTCTCAAAAATTTACCCTATTAATTAAGTTACAAGGCTGACTTTTTTGGGGACTTTCTAAAGTAAACTATGTTGAGAAAATGTAGGGCTATTTTTATGCTAATTCACTGCTACAATACCGGTTTGGTTCAAAAATTCCTCTCACTTCAAAAGTGGCTTCAAAACCTCAAACAAAAAATATCGAAAACGGATTTGTATTCTCTCAGTATGAAAAAAAATTAAAAAATAAAATACAACGTAGATGAAGAATAAGAATATTTGGGGAAAATAAAAAAGAAACCACTTTTGACTTTTCATTCCCATTGGTGCGATTTACAGACAAAAATCTATTTGTGATGACGTCACTCCGTCCAAACTAAACTCGACAGACTCAACTTATTTACATTTGCCCTTATATTACTTTGCATCCTCATCAAAATTTTTGTTTTTAAATTTGAACCTTAGTGCCAAATTCGGTTCACCAAAAGTTTGATGGGAAAGGTATTTTTGAACAAAACAAGGTTTAGAGCACAAAAAGAGCCATAAATTCCTGCATCATTTGAAGTTCGAAATTCGATTGTGGTGTTTCCAACTTGACGGACCTCAAAAATGATTCATTATCACATTGAACAAAAAATCGAAAAACAGTAGGAGTTTAAACTTCCAAAGAATTTTTATAGAATATTTTTACTAACATTTAAGGAAACATTTCTTTTGGTAATGTAAACTGAACTGCAAAATTTTGACTATTTTTGAACTACATTGTCAAAGCGTGTATCGGTAAAATCAAACCTCTTATTGTAAAACACTATACGATCCCAATCGAGTCGTTAAGGTTAATTGCAAACTATTGACTCTTTGTTAACATAATAATTTTCCCTTTGAGTATCTTCCTTTTAATTAAGCTCCTATTTATTAATTATCCATTTTTTTGATGACCTTAATGCTTCTTTTATTATAAATATTATATAACATAACTATGCCCTTGGTAGATAAAATGTCTTAATGAGATTTTATTCTCAGAAACTTACCGCCACCACCACCTACGAGATTTAAGTCTGGCCGTTTAAATGTCTACAAGGAGAAGTTAATAAATCACTCTTTTGTTGGTTTTTTGAATAATGTAATGTCGCCAAAGCTACCGCCACCGCCACTATCGCCTCTATTCTTTGCTTTTTTAGTTACCATACTCTGTTACCATGCCGCATAGTACGACGAGTATATACCTTGACATTGAAAAGTCTCTTCTCGTCGGGCAACGTCGTTGATGGCTTTGTCGAGTGCAAGGTTTCATGTGACACTATACTTGATATATTACACATCATAATAGTCTACATGATTTAAAAAACAAAAAATACACATAATAGAGAACTTGTTACAAAGTAAATATGAACCATTATTTTTTGTTTGTTTTATAATAATGTAAATACACCACAGCAGGGTGGTGAAGTGAGGTGGCATCATGAACTCACAAAACTTCTACGAGTACAGTGTACTGAGTACCTCATACGTCCATTTTTTCACCCGAGTCAATTTACTACGTAATTGCAAACAAAAAAAATCAAAAAATCTCTAAAAGCTCATTTAAATTATTTGCCATAATTCAAATTTTAATTAACAAACATTGAATTTTATCTCGCATTTCATTCATATACTGTATGTACATATATGGTACTTTCATGTACTGTATTGTGTGTATGTATATTGGTAATTACAGGGCTTATTATATTATTATATGTTTGGGAACGTTCATTATACGTACATTGTTTCACAATAATTAGATTAACAACGCATTAATCATAATCTCATTAAACGGCGCTGTGTTTCCAGTCTCCAATATATATAAAGTACATAATGTACAGCTATGGCTTAAATAATAGGACCATTTATTACTTTTGTGTTAAACTCTATTTTTTTACTCATCACTTGATATAAAATCTCTTTAAATTGACAGTTTTTCAAACGACATAAGCGACTTAAAGCTAAAGTAAGTTTCAAGTACCTAATAAGCCCACAAAAAAGTCCTTCCCACTAGTAACTTTCTTGAAAAATTGACTGGAAAGTTAGCCAAAAAAATTTCGCTACTTACGTCAAAATTACAGCCCATCAAAGTTTTATCATTTACCTAAACGCAGAACTTTTAACTTTTTGACTGTATTTATTTTCTGCACAATTCAGTTTAATGTTTTTTGGTTAAAGGTTATATTACAATTGAAAAGTTCAAGTCCAAGTTTGAAACTATTGACAGCTGAAAAACTAATTAATTTTTTTGGATAGCATATGAAATCCCTTTTGTTGTCTGAACCTACCCAATCTCTCTCTTATTTGTTTAAAAAAATTCAAAATTGGTAGGATTTCAAATCTGGAATTGATTTCGAAATTATGTGTCTTAGTTTTCTTTAAATTTGCCACACAGTATGAAGTGCAGCAAAACACTGAACCAAAAAACTGCTTGAAGTCATGATACATATTCAAAACACTGTAAACTTAGAGTACTGAAAAGTCAAAATAATGGCATGTTTATGAAAAAAGTCACTTAAAACATGAAAACTAATGTCTTTTAAAAAATTCGTGCTTATTCAAAGAAGGTTGGTACATGTTCCTGTTACCAAATGTGTTGATAATGTATGGTTAGTGAAAAAATTTGATGATAGCCTATTCTCAAAATTATTCAGTTTTATAAGTTCTGTAATTCAAAATATGTACTTTCAAAAGGCCAAAAATCAAAAATCATACTCTCTTTGTTAAACTATCGAAACGATTTTTCTTTTTTAGCCTTTTTACACCATTTTTAAATACAGAGCTTTGAGTACACAATTTTATAAATACAATTTTATGAACAGTATAGTATTTCTAACCCAACTCAAATAATCTATTTAAGACATCAACAAATCTGTATTAAATTTTTGACACTCAAGTAATTTCTAGAACGGTTCTTGGTATCCAGCAGAAACTAACATAATCCATAGAAGTTGAAATTGCAAAGAAAAAGACGTAAGCGGATTCATTTTCCAACAATGTACCACATACGCCTTGATGCACTTTAAACTGTTGAAACAAAAATTGATTAATTTGGAATGGATTGAAAAATGTTTATCCCAACGTGAGGCGGTTTCAATTCCTAGCTCATGGAAGCAATGTTCAAACGTGGAGGGTTACTTCTTTTAACCCTGTCCAATTTTTGTTATGGCTACAATAATTTGCAAAAAACAAAAACCGTAAATAATGCCATACTATGAAAAGTTCTGTAATTCAAAATATGTACTTTCAAAAGGCCAAAAATCAAAAATCATACTCTCTTTGTTAAACTATCGAAACGATTTTTCTTTTTTAGCTTATTTACACCATTTTCAAATACAGAGCTTTGAGTACACAGTTTTATAAATACAATATTATGACCAGTATAGTATTTCTAACCCAACTCAAATAATCTATTTAAGACATCAAAAAATCTGTATTAAAGTTTTGACACTCAAGTAATTTCTAGAACGGTTCTTGGTATCCAGCAGAAACTAACATAATCCATAGAAGTTGAAGCGGATTCATTTTCCAACAATGTACTACATACGCCTTGATGCACTTTAAACTGTTGAAACAAAAATTGATTAATTTGGAATGGATTGAAAAATGTTTATCCCAACGTGAGGCGGTTTAAATTCCTAGCTCATGGAAGCAATGTTCAAACGTGGAGGGTTGCTTCTCTTAACCCTGTCCAAATTTTGAAATGGCTACAATAATTTGCAGAAAACAAAAACCGTAAATAATGAAATACTATGAAATTGTTTCCAATAAAAATATGCTCCTTAGATTGCGTTTTCAACAGAAGTAGATTCGAAAGAACCAGCATTAATGTTCCATTGACCAAAAAATTATACATAAGCTTTCTAATAAAACGAATGCTTGGAGAATTGTCACTGAAATGTTTTACTCAATTCGTTAACAAAAATTTCAGTACCTAGTTGGCTCTATGGAAAATAATCCTAAAAAATTTTAATAAGGATTTTTCCTCCACAAATATTGAACAAAAAACAAGTTTTCCTAATCTTATGAAGCCTGCATCAAATGACTTTGAAAATCTAAACATTTTATACTTCTTTTTAAAAATCACAAATTTAGAAAGATTTACCATTAAAATAAAATTTTCGTTTTCTTACCTTTCACATTTGCTAAAGACATAAATACATAGAATTACGATTTGTTCCTATTATTTTGGCCAAAGCTGTATGTTTCATTGTAACACAAAATACACATGATACTCAGAAGTCGCAAATATCAAGAGTCAAATGGGTTGGTTATGATGTGTGGTAGATGATTTAGTGGAACTTGATCTTCCACCATGGTTCATGCTTATTTTTTCTACTCCCTATCGCTGCTGCTGGATAGTCTCTGGACTTTGTTAGAGGATTATCGCCTCTTCTAAATAGACATTTACGCAAACAAATGAAAAAATGTTTTTGAAAAAACTCGTGACACAATCAATATGTGGTGTTCGTGTCCATATATTGTGCCAGCTCCATTTTACTTGAATATTTTTAATTATATAATTCACGTGGCGGCCATAAATCTGTCCTTGTAAGACCTTCCCAGCCAAATCTCTTTAATCTTCATAACTATTGTTTGTCCTTCAATCTAGTTCGTTCACAAAAGACTCGGCGGTTGGGTTAATAACCAACTTGTAGAATCTTTGACATGTGACTCTACTGGAATAAGCATATGCGAGTATCGCCGCTTTATAATCACTAAAAATGGTCATCAAAGTAAGGTTGTCCCTTCAGCTTACCAATATGATTTCCGAATAGTATTTAATAGCTTGAGAAACTAGAACTTATAAAAAAATTTAAAAACTACTACCAAGAAGTCTTAATTTTAACCACATATTTTATTACCCACCAACAAATCCCAAGAAATCTTCAATCCTCTAACCAACAATCTCTTTTTTTCTTTCAGACTGTGATTGTGGTTGTGTTGACTCTTCAAAGTCTAGTGGTGTAATCAGCACGACGGCACCCTCAACAGCAAACACGACAAACGCAAGCAACATTTCCAAAACGGCGCATACGAAAGTTGCGACCTCTGGGGGGCATGCGAATACGCAGCCCCCCAGTAAACGGTCGAGCAGTGGAGCTGATGGTGACTATCAATTAGTACAACATGAAGTTTTATATTCTCTTTCTGCAGAATATGAGGTAATTAAAAACCCCAAAAATTAAAACATGATTGTAATCTTTTTTTTTTCTTAAGGTTTTGGAATTTTTGGGACGTGGCACATTTGGACAAGTTGTAAAATGCTGGAAACGTGGCACATCAGAAATTGTTGCTATAAAAATTCTTAAAAATCATCCATCTTATGCTCGACAAGGACAAATTGAAGTTTCAATATTGTCCCGTTTAAGTCAGGAAAATGCTGATGAATTTAATTTTGTTCGGGCATTTGAATGTTTCCAACATAAAAATCACACATGTTTGGTATTTGAAATGCTCGAACAGAATCTTTATGATTTTTTGAAACAAAATAAATTCTCACCGCTTCCGTTGAAGTATATTCGACCGATTCTTGAGCAGGTAAGCAAAACCTTTGTCTAATTTTCGAAACCAAACTTTAAAATTTCTTTTTTCTTCTCCTTCAAAAATAAAACAAAAGGTCTTAACGGCGTTGTTGAAACTTAAACAACTCGGATTAATTCATGCTGACTTGAAACCTGAGAACATTATGTTGGTTGACCCTGTGCGGCAACCCTACAGGTTTGTCCCACTTTCATCTCAGAGTCTTGAAAACCTCAATACTTATGATTTTTGTTTATTTTATTTAGAGTCAAAGTGATTGATTTTGGTAGTGCATCACATGTGAGCAAAACCGTGTGCAATACTTACTTACAATCGCGCTACTATCGTGCACCTGAGATTATCCTGGGTCTGCCATTCTGCGAAGCGATCGATATGTGGTCATTGGGTTGTGTGGTGGCAGAGTTATTTTTGGGCTGGCCCTTGTATCCGGGATCGTCTGAATTTGATCAAATAAGGTAAAAAGAAGAACCACATCACAATGTTTGCTTTTCTTATGAATATAAATAAATACAAATTTGTATTACTACAGGTACATATCACAGACACAAGGTCTGCCCACCGAGCACATGCTTAATAGCGCATCGAAGACCTCGAAATTTTTCTATCGCGACGTCGAATCGACTTACCCTTTTTGGAGACTGAAAACCACTGAAGAGCACGAGGCTGAAACGAATACAAAAAGTAAAGAGGCTCGCAAGTATATATTTAATTGTTTAGATGATATTGGACAAGTTAATGTGCCAACTGACCTTGAGGGTGGTCAGTTATTGGCCGAAAAGACCGATCGTCGAGAATTTATTGATTTATTAAAACGAATGCTAACAATTGATCAAGAACGAAGGCTCACACCTGCCGAAGCACTTAATCATTCATTTGTTAGACTAACACATTTGGTTGATTATGTTTATTGTAATAATGTCAAAGCCTCTGTTCAAATGATGGAGGTTTGTCGGCGTGGCGATTTCCATACGTAAGTATTTTGTTTGTTTTTTAATTGCCCAATTATAGAACCCAATCGATTAATTTAATTTGTTTTTGTATTATTGAAGAGTCCAACCAACGTCGACATTGGTCACAAACTTTGTCCCGAACACAACTGAGAACATGACGTTTACGATTAACAATCAACTGACAAGTCAAGTTCAACGTTTGGTCCGTGATCGCCCTATTACATACGAAGGTCTCTATCAGATCTATGGTGGACGCAATGTTGGTCGTCAATATACCCAAGGTCGAACGGATACTTTCCAACATCAGTTGGTTTCGAATATTTTATGCCCGCCCTCCTATCAAGCAATGCCGAGTCCCACCAAGCATGTCGTCGTTGGAAGTGCAGCGATGCAACCCCCTCTTCAAGTAAGTTTTTAACTTTTAAACTTTCTAAGTTGTGTCTTTAATATTTAATACCTTTGTTTTTATAGGTTCCTCCTCAACAATATGTGAATGTGCCTGTGCCGGTTTCTATGGTTGAACCATCATCTGGACAGCGAATGCTTCTAACAAATCGAGTGCAAGCCAGCGGTGTAGCTTGGCCAAATAATGGACGTCAAATGGCATTGGTTCCATCATGGCCCCAACAGGCACCAGCCCATTCGTTAATTGTTGATTCCGCGCCATTCCTTAACGTGGAAGAAATCTATCCCAAACATCATCTGAATATACCGCGAAATGAACTCAAAAAAGAGTCTCCAGTGCATCATTTAGTGTAAGTCTTTGAACCTTTTTTCAAAAAATAGCAAAACACATAATTTAATCGTAGCTAGTGTCCAAGTGGTCCATAGCCAGGCAGTAATTCATATTTCATATCTTTTACACTCATCCTTTCTAAAGTAAAGGAAATTCTTACAGAGTTCCGCGTCACGAAAAGAAGGAAGCAAATCAGTTGTCGCCGGTTAAGAAGCGAGTTAAAGAGAGCTCACCGCCGCACCAGCAGCGTTATAATCGTGCACACGTTTCGCCACAATATCACAATCACGGTTCGCACAACTGTAACTATTACAGTGGCAGTGGTGCAGCAATTGTTGCTGGATCATCTAGCAGTAAGTGTACACCTATTTTTTCTCACTCACTCATTCACGCACGACTTCATAACTTTGCATCTTTCCAAAGAATTCAACTTACTCAAGAAAACAACTTCTTCCTTTTTTTTCTACAGATATTATCAGTGGACATCATCATCACGGTGGCAGCAGCAATGGTGGCAATGTTCAGCTCATTGCCGCCGGTGGTCACCCGTCGTCATCGTCGTATGTTACGGCAAATAGTGGAGGTCACCATGTGGTCTCGTGTGGAAATGGTGTTGTTGGCCAACCAATGGGTCATAGTGCGATCGTGAAACAGCAGACGATCACTATTCACGACACACCGTCACCGACGGCAGTGATTACGATCTCTGACAGTGAAGACGAGTCGCCAGATGTTCCCTTGGCAGCGATACACAGTGGACATCATAAGTCGACAACGCAACGTGCACATGCACAGTCCCAGACGAATCCGTCAATGTTGCAGACATCTGCATCGTCGTCATCGTTATCGTGCAGGAATAACAATGGTAGTGGTTTGCAAACCAACAACCAGCCTGCCCATCAGGGCTCTTCTTCGTCTGCATCGAGTATTGTGCAACATCATACACAGCACCAGCAGATACAGCAACAACAACAACAGCAGCATCATCAACAACAGCAACAATTACATCATCAACAACAACAGCAACAACAACAACAGCAGCAGCAGCATCAGCAACATCCCCAACAACACCAGCCACAGCAACCACATCAACAACAACAGCAGCAACAAGTTGCACAACAGCAAGTTGCTCAACAACAAGTTCACCAACAGCACCATCAACAACAACAACTTCAACAACAGCAAGTGCAACAGCAGCAGCAACAACAACAGCAGCAACAAGTTGCCCAGCAACAACAGCAACAGTCCCACCATCAGCAGCAACAGCAACAGCAGCAGTTGCAACAGCAACAACAACATCACGTGGCTAGTAGCAGCACAAGTTACCACAACGGTAATAACCAAAACATTAATCATATATCTCATGTAGCAGGCTCTCAGCAGCAACAGCAACAACAACAACAAATGATTCAACATCATAATAACAATAGTAGCAATAGCCTAAGTAATCATTGCTCCTCCTCATCTGGAGGCGTCGGCATAACGCATCACGCTAGTGCCTCGAATCCAGGTATCATCCCATCCCACCACCAACCTTCATCCTCCTCATCTGCATCCACATCAGCTTCATCTAGTAAGCATCGCAAAAATGTAATATCATGCGTAACCGTAGGTGACAGCGACAATGAGGACCATCGACGTGGCGGCAACGGCGGCGGCGGAGGTACTGGCAACAGCCCCAAGTATCAACACGCCACCATCAAATACGAGCCGGGACAATCGCAGAAGAAGCGCATCCTCGCAATGGCCCAAAACGAATGCTTTTTATCGCAGGCCGCCAGCAGTTCCGCACCAAATTCCTCATCGAATTCTGGTTCAATAGCAACTGCAATTGCCTCAGGCTCATCATCATCGCAACTAATGCAGCAGCAACAACAACAGCAGCCCATTCAACAGCAACAGCAGCAGCAACAACAACAACAACAGCAGCAACAGCTGCACATACCGAAGCAAGAACCACTCGAGTTCTATGAATATCCCCCACAAGTAGATAAACGCTCATCGTGGGCACCGCCAGCTCACCATAACACTCATCACAAGCGTGAGACGTCATCTTCGTATATGGTGGCTCAGCAGGCGGCTCCACCACCAATGGCGCATTCAAAGACGTCAGCAGCAGCTGCTGCCGCAGTTGTCTCAGCTGCCAATACTGCAACTGTTGCACCGTCTTGGGGTGCCCCAATCTATCGACAGCAGCAGCATCAGTCCAATACACCAATTGGTGGCTCGCCAGCAGCTATCTTGCAGCAGGAAATCTACGCCCAAGGCGATATGTACCGTAGACCGACAGTGTTTGTGTCACAGGCTCCATATCAGAACTACAATCGTGTAGTTCCGCCGCCAGCACATAATGCCTCCAATAGACAGGTAAATATTTTTCATACATTTTCTTCCAAAACGAAGAAGATGTGAATATACAAATCTGGAATATCTTCAGGTACTCCCAGCGCATCCCCTGCCAGCGCATATACAATTCCCAACACAGTACAGTCAATTTGGTCCATTAAGTCCAGCACAGGTAGCCAGCAAACATGCCCATTACGCACCTGCGAACATATGGTATGGAGAATAAAATGACACACAATCGAGTGAGTTAACAGTGCATTTGGTTTTAGAAACAAGAACTTTTGAAATGCACATTTTGTTTTGAAAAAAACTTTTATTTCAAAAATCGTATTTTCTTAATTGATTTTTCTTCTTTTTTGCTGAAGATCGTTTCTGAATGGTTCAGAAGTTTTTGGTAAATTTCTTCGAAACCAACAACACCATCATCATAATCGCAATCAACAATTTAAACAACAACAACAGCAAGAACAAGAAAATGTACAAGATCAACAACAACAAATAGAATTAAACCAACCAACAAATATGCAAATAACGCAATGGTGGTTTACGCTGCTCCAACAAACAATTAATTTGAAAAGTCAACAACAACGACGACGACGAAGACAGCAAACGCGAATGGTGACGTCGACGACTCCTCAAATTCGAACAAGAAAAAGAATGAGATCTGCCGAAAAGTGTTAAAAAAATAAAAATATTTAAATTATTTAAGAAGAAGAACAAACAAAGAAACAAATCAACAAAAATGATGAATGACAAAAATGTGTGTTGGCAGAAAAAGTTATTTTATTCGAATTTTAATGTCTGTATTTTTTTTTTGATAAGAAGTGGCACTTTTACAAAAGGCCCATTTAATATTAGATTTTATTTTGTATTTTGTGGTGAACAAAAATTGTGTAAATTAGTAATACACAAATAATTTGTCTTTAATAGTTTTTTTTTAAAATATGAAACTTTAACTCCACAAACTTATATTCATATTCGTCAAAAGGGGAATTTATTGTTTATTTAAATTTTAAATACTATTTCTTTCTTGATGATCTTAAAAACAGAAGAAAAAATATATTTAACATAAAATATTTTGTAAACAAATTCATGAATATATTCTATGCATATTTTTAAATGAATATTCAACATTACACACACACACAACAAATTAAAAAACATTTATTAAAATTACAACAAATTATTGTTATAGGAATTATATTATTAGGCTATAGTGGAGTTTATTTTATAAACAAATTGTATAAATTCTTCTTTTTCTTCTTTCAATCAGTGTAATTGTAATATACTAATAATTCTAGTTCTTTTTTTTTTTCTTTATTATTTTTTTAAACATCTTTATCTATAAATATAAATCTTATCACTATTTCTAAGTTCAAACAACAACAAACAAAAATAACTATATTTAATAATTATCATATATATATTATTTTTTTAATTCACTACAAATACTGGCAAACAGGCAAAAGAAAACGTATTAACAATTTATTTCTTATAAACAAAATACTTGTTTGCAATCACGCAAAAATCTATGTATTTTAAAAAAAACGTAGTTATAGTTAAAATTAATACGATACACATTTCGTAGAGCACAACATGGATAGTAACATGGGCTAAATGTTTTCTCTTTATTCTTTTATAGGATAATAGTTTATGAAGAACAATTATACACAATTTAAATTAACAAAACAACAAAATATAAGTGTTTGAATTTAACATTAAAAATTAACATTAACTGAAACGAAATGGAAATTATTACATATAAATATATTTTAATTTTTTCTTCTTCGTCGGGAAAGCGTAAAATGATGTGAAAAAATTATAGAAATTAGAAAAAAAAAAGTTCTTTATATATTTTATTTTTTTTTCTTAACTAATTAATAAACAAATAAATAAGTAGTTAGCTTTTTAGTGTGATGTGTATAACTATTATATATATATTGTATACATGAGAAAACAAAAAAAAATGTTAACCGATTCTAACTGTGGATTAAAGAAACTGCTTTTAAACAAATATTTTTAAATAATATAACCAACCAAGTAGAAATAATGATAATATAATGTTTATTATTTTTTTTTTCATTTTCTTTTTTAAGTGGAAACCCCTTAGCATAGTAATATTGTATTGTATTGAACAAATTAGAATTCTAATAATGATAATAATAAAATAAAGTGTAAAAATTTAACAAAACAATGTACTTTGCAAAAAAACAAACAAACAAAATATAGATATATATATATATACTAAAAATAAACAAATAAAACAAAAAAAAATATAATTATAAATAACTATTATGAAGATATATTAATGTGATGTAGTTTTATAATGATCGTCTAAACAAACAAACAAAAGAAACAAAACAATACTTACTATTATATTATACAAACAAACAAAACAAAAATACAAATATATATTATATTTAACACTAGTAGTAGTAGACTTTAATTAAAACAAAAAAAAAGCAAAACAAAACAAAATGTGAGACAAAATGCGAATTATTATTAAAAAATGCAAAAGAAAAAAAAAAGAAAAGAGATGTTGGTTTAACAATTTATACAAGACATTAATTAAATAAAATTTAAATAATACGAAGTTAATTTTAAAATTAATATCTAAAATACTAAAATGTATACCTATTACATATAAATATATATATATTATAAACTTAATCTATTTAGATGAGAAAATAAAACAAAAAACCTAAAACAAAATCAAAATAAGTGTAAACAAAACAAAAATTTATTAACAACAAGAAAAAATAGAAACTTTTATTTATTTTTTTTTATGATTTGGGTATTGTATATCTATGTATGTATGTATTATGAGAAGACAACTTTATAAAAAAAAAGTGGGTGGAACAAGTGGGGGAAAAACTCAGAATTTTAAGTTTTTTTTTTAGAAAATGTGGATGGTTGTGTGGAGATTTGGGCGGAGACCAGTGGAGAAATTGGGGGATGAGCTAGTAAATTTTCTACCAAAGTTATTTTCTTTTTTTAATTGTTTTGGATAGTTTAATTTCGTTATATTTTTTTATCATCTAATTTGAATGATGTAGTTTATTTCTAGAAATTCGAAATTTTTGGGTCGAGAAGTTTTGAATGAAAAGTTGTTGGAACAAAATTTCACAGAGGCTTCAATTAAATTTAGTTTTAATTTGAATTGATTTTGATTTGATGAAAACATACTTACATATTATGTAACTCATATTAGAGGGTCATTCGCATGATTTCGAAAATTGTTTAGATTTAACTGCCAAAAAAAGAGAAACAGTGTAAAAACAATAGAACCTAAGGTTTTTAAGGATATGAAACAATTAAATCCCTTAAGGTACCCCACAATCTACATAACTACAGTGTTTTTCATACCAAACAATATTGAAACTGCATACTTACAATAATTCATTCCAAATTTTGTATGTCTTACCGTTATATGAATTTTAAACAATTTGGAGAAAAAAAAATATACTAAAATAATTTCATATATTTCTAAATTCATTTTAAGACTGACGTCAGGTGGAAAAACACTTGATTTTTTAAGTTTTGATGGATTAAATCAATTTTAGAATTTATGAGGGTAATGAAGAGCTCTTATTTCGTTAATCTACCAACAAAAGAAATGAATTACGCTGAATTTTCAGTATTATAAGTACTGTAACCAGAAGCTGACATTAGTTCTAAAAAGTAGGAAATAAGTTTGTCTTTGTCTAATTTCATTAAAAAGTATTTCATACCGGAAAACTCTTTTCAGTCAATTTCCTGACAAAATTTTATACTAACTCGAGTCCAAGAAAACTAAATGATTCTATTGCTTCTATTTTACTCTTTGATAAACAGGGTCCTACTCTGTAATGAGTTTCGAAAGCCAATCCGATTCGATTCGTTTATGAATACATCAAGTACTTTTTCTATTTATAGAATAGATTTGCCGAGGCTCGAAGTAATTCTTATGAGATTTGTCAAAGTAAATATACAAAAAAAATCAAAACAAATCACAAAGAAGACGAGGACAAAATTTAAATTAAAATTCAGTCATTATTATGACTTGAGAGTCGTAATGACTTTTTTTTACACTTCACTGCTTTGCAATTTCCATATCTCTCATTTTAATTGAAGCTTAGAAAGTTTAAGCTAATTGTTTTCATAGTCATTTCGCTTTTTTGTGTTGAAATTTGTCTTTTGCCAAAGTATACTTCTTTTCCTTCGAGTCATACGAATTCCACCATATTTTCAAATTGCTTTTGCTTGGTATGCACATTTTTCGCTGATGATTCCCTGTAATGGGATTTATTTGCTTAAATTTTTAATAAAATTATTATTTCCTTATTTATATTTTATCTATTTCACACAACTTAACACAATTTTTCTTTTGTGTCCTTTGAAAACGACCTTCGAATTGCAATTCGTTATCTTCCTTGGTATAGAAACAAAATTTTCGTTTTCGAACGCTAATGACATTGGAAACGCATTGCCTGGTTCGAAAAATCCGAATGCTGATTTGTCATTCGGTAAGTTCTAGATTTCTTATCCGTATTAGAAATAGAGAGTACAAAATATTCGCTTTCAAAAAGCATTACAGAGTATGGCCCGGAGATTCAAAAAATAACAACTGAATATGTTTTTAAAACGTTTTTAAAAGAAGCATTAAGCTGGTTTCATTTTAATAACTATCCATTTTTCAAAATAACAATCATCTCCAGACTAAACTTTATTCAGGCCGTGATGGGATTTAGGTTTATCTACGAGTTTTTATATTATTTTGAAACATTTATCTTGCTGTTACTTTTATAAAATTGTTCGAGTTTTGAGTGTGCTATTGAAAAAGAAAATATTTAGGATCATTTTATTGAAACTTTAAAGTAATTTTCAGCTTTAGGTTTTTCAGACATTTTACTAATTATTGAGGTTCTTTAAAATTAGTTTTAAAATGGTTACAATTTTTATGTTCTTAGAAAATTTTATTTAAATATCAATCAAATTATAATTCAAAAACTAATTTCATTTAATTGGACGTCTAAATCAAATGTTTGAACAATTTGAAACCTAGAAACCGTTTCGAAACTAGTTTTGCAGCTAAACTATTTTCAATAATGCAATATCTCAAATAATTGCCATTTAAATAAAAATTATAAATTCAAAATTTGAAATCTTTTTAAAACTAGTTTTGGTGTTAAATAAGTTAAAAAAAAACAGGATTTATTCATTTCCACTTCATTCATCATTCCATTTTTTGGGTATCATTTTTTAACCTCACGTTTTCATAATACTTTCGGCCTTTAATTAATACTACCAAAATCCTCATCACTAACTCCATCGCAATCTATTTGGGAAACTTGTATGTATTTGTATACCCAATAAAAAACTTTTAAAAAATCCTTAGGTAATGCAAAACTTGTTAAGATTTTCCACTAGAAATTTAATTGTTGTTAGTTTTTGGTGCGAGGAATTTGTGATACATCTGATTTTTTAAATTTTATACAAATTAAAAAATATATTTGCCAAACAACCGTCGCATAATTTGAAAGGAATAAAATGATGAAAGGATTGTTTGTTTTCCAGGATTTAAACTCAAGGACTTAACTTGGGAATTTTGAACTTTATTTCTTGAAATCACATGAATACATTAATACCTACTAGTTTTTCAGAACTAAACAAATCAGTTTCCTTAATTTTGAAACAAGTTAAATCAAAAATCGTTTTGCATAGAAACTGCATGCAATAAGTTCTTTGTAACAAAGCAAATTAAATTTAAAAATTAAATAACAAATTTGAAGCAATTACTGCTTTTTGTATTCAGCGTATTGTTGTTTGACTCTTCTCTAATTTAATTTAAGCTACGTTAAGATGATTCATTGATAGGAAATATTCGTCAACTACTTTTCTACTTCCGAATATGCATTCGTTTAGTTTTAGCAAACAAATAACAAAGTTTTGTTTATGTACATAAAATTAAAATTTCGTTCAATTTTTCCAATTGGTTATAGCTAAATTATTTATTTTTTAGTTTTAAACATTGTATAGGTACATACTTAACTATGTATACATTTTTCAAAAAAAATCTTTCTAACTATTTGAATAATTTTGGGTTTAAGTGTTAATTTCTATTAGACAAATTTGAATAGAATGGTTTGTTTTAAGTTTGAAGCTGTATGGACATTGTAATCGTAGTTTCATTTTTATTACAATCGAAATACTTCGAATGATAACAGTTTCGTAAACGAACATTTGTTGAACCATAAAGGAAGCAAGTTTATGTTTTTTATTTTATTTTTAAATTCAATCCCTTCCTGCTGGTCTTCGAATGCTCTGCGTAATCAATCATCTCACGAAAAAATTGTATCTAATTATTATTATTATTACTAAAAAAGGGAAAAATCGTATTTAAATTTATGTATGTATGTACAAAATTGTAGATATAAACTTTAACTATACGTGTTTATTCCGAAAAAATTATAGGGTTTCATGGACCACAAATAATAATATACTATATTATATCTATGTACCATTACTATAGTGTTGATAGTTTTCTTTTTTTTAATCTGTTTCGATTTCAAGAAGGAAATCAATTTAAAAACAAATATTCATCGTTAAAAATAAACAAATCACAATCTTAGTGTAAACTGAATTCAACACATAGTTATTTCTTTCTCTCAGTTGTTTAATTGAAACAAACTTACTACTTTGCAATTTAAATTTACTACAGAACACATAAAACATACATAAATATCAAATAATCTTTTTTTAGTAGATGCTATCATTAAACAACAAATAATAGACTTCAAAGTATATACAAACATACAAATATTATAAAACATAAATATTATTATTGTTATAAATTCAGATTTTACACAATTTTGTTTACTGCTGAATGGACTATCGCTTTCTAAAAAATAAACATAAACAAATCAAAACATAATCTTTGCAATACAATTTAAACAAAAATATACCTACATTAAAAATATCTCCTTAATATTTGTACACCGAGATTTATTAATTTTTTTAACAAATATTTTATTGATTTCTTCTTTTTTGTTTCTTATTAGATTTATTAAAAATATTTTTTAAATAAAACTTGTGACTATTCATAGACTTAAGATGAGAAACAATATTACACAATTATTTAAAATAATAAATAAATAAAAGAAAATATCTTGATTAGACTTATATATGTATAAAATTATGAATTAATGCTGAGTTTTATAAAATTAATTTTCTATTTTAAATAACAATATTATTAAAAAAAATAAACAATAATTATTTGTATGTCAATTTTGTGTTTTAGTATAACAAATAAAATAAATAAATAACAAATTATTATTTAGTTAACTATTAAAGGGATTTGTATACTGTTTTATTATTATTAAAATTATTAATTAATACCAGAAACAACTAAAACTATATAAATACGAAAGTTATTACATATATTATTAAACAATTATCTTTTTTTTGTCTTGCATGTACTGAAAATTTTTAAATATAAATTAAACTAAAAATAAAATTAAACAAAACAAAACAATTATTTTACACAAATAAAATAGAAATACCTTCAATATTTTATCTTAATTAATGTCTTCAAAAAAAATAAATTTTAAAAAATATTATAATTTTGTTTGTGTTTGATGCTTTGTGCACTATTATAATAATATAAATATATATTCAACCTATTCAAGTACTATTATACAAATAATTTTAATATGATATATATTTAATGCAAAAAGAAAAGAAGAAAATTATTACTTTTATTTTTAATTTTATCATTTTGTCTTATTATTTTTATTTTCGTTGGAATTTATGGAATATCTACTGCTTAAAAAAAGAAAAAAGCAAAAAAGCAATGAAGCAAAACAAAATAAAAAAAAAAACAAGAAATTAATAAATAGTAAGCATGATTATTGAAAAAAAAAATACAATTGAGTTGTTTTAATTTTTGTTGATTATTTTATTTATTCGTTTTCATTTAGTTTGTTCTCTTCTTATTTTTATTTTCAGAATTATTGAAGTTGGTGTTTCGAAACAAATAATATGATACAAAACAAATTTTGTTATCAGGAAAGAGAGGAAAATTATCCAAATATAAAATATGACTTGGCTTATAAATGTCTGCTTCTTTTAACATATCGTAAACTTTCGTAAATATATTTTAGATCAGAATGTTAACTTAAATAAAGCCCCATCAATCAAGTTAGTTTTCAAAAGAGTAAATGACATTTTGTCTGAAACGGTCTTTTCAGGCTTAATTGTTATTTTCTTCAAAGTGTGTACATGCTGTATAATTATTTATTTATTTGTTATCATTCATCTACAAACTTTTATGTTTAACATTGTAGTTTAATAAAAATGTTCGAAAGATAAGTTTGAGTTTTCGCAAACAAGATATATTACGCCAATATCATTTAGTTTCTTTAAAGCTAGTTTAAAGGATAGTTTTAAAATGGTTTTCAGTCTTAAGTTTTTGCAAAAAATTAGTTTAAAGTCAATACAATTATTTTCCTCGAACAATATTTCTATTGGATTGACATCTAAATCAAATTTTTGAAAATTTAAAAACACCAAACTCGTTTAGATCTACTGGCCTATTCTGCTATTCATCGAGGGGAATTTTACTTGAATTTTCACTAATCATTATTCTGCTTTTCATTCGAAGAGAATCTGTGTATGTCGGTAACGTCGGTAATAGTGCGCGGTATTTTTCTATTCACGTGAAAGCATTCATTCTATACAATTCAGATCCGCATATAAAATGCAGCGGATTTTTCATTTGATGTCTGGTTTGTTAATTTTTGTAAGAAAATGTAAGTGAAAACTAATTTGTTGCTAAATTTAGAACATTTGTTTTATAAATAAAAGAATATTAACATTTTAAGGGGAAGGAAGACACTTTTTTAACATTTCCCCGAGTTCATTGTTTGAGTATTCTTTTTTTCCTGCCCGTTTCTGAAAATTACACAAATTATTCTGTTAAGGTGGATTGATTAAACTTAATTTTTGTATGAATCAAAACAATTTATCCAACATTTCCAAGATTTTTACATGAACACCTGTTTATTTGAATGTCAAATTGGTTTGGGATAATGTAGTTCACCCGATGGATAGTAGAATGCAAAGGCAGTTTTAAAGGGAATCGAATGGGTGAATCGAATATACGATCTAAGTGAATAGCAGAATAGGGCTGCTAGTTTTGCCAGAAAATTAGTTTTGAGGAAACTGTAGTGCATAATTTTAGTTTTTTTATTGAATTCTATTATTAGTTTTTATTTATAAAATAATTCATTTATCTTGTGTAACAATCATTGCTAGCATCATTTGTGCTATGTCTTGGACATTTTCTTAACTTGAGTTAGTGCATCATTCTCTCAGGGACATAAAACTCGAATATTGTATTCTGAAAAGATCTCTATTCTATTCTTTTGGGGAAGACCAATTAGACTAAATTATGGAGAATACAATGGAGTTTCAATTGTCCGTCTTAAAAGCCCTTTTAACTCTTTCTATTTGATTGATACCTACTAAAGTTTTGTTTATTCCAAAAAATAAACCCTTATTCTAGAAAACCGATTTCCAGGCATAAGGAATTCTAAATTCAATGCGTTAAAGTCTTGATCCTTTAGATATGCATATAAGGCTAGGCTCTACATTACACTTTTACTTGAAATAAAATTAAAATTGGAGTTTTGAAATTCACTTTTATTGATTTGCATTTCTTTTTTTCCGAACTTAAAACGTAGTGAATTAACGTGATGGTGTGATTTGAATTCGATAAGAGAAAATTGTTTAAGAACAGTAGTATTTTCACTTAAGGGACCTTAACTTTTTAATGTAATGTACTTGGTTAGTGAGAAGTTGCATCTTCGACTTTGAAGTGATAGTTGCTGCTTTAACTTCTCTTGAAGTGATTTTGAAAAAGTATTCGAAAATCCAATGATTTTCTTAACATTTAACTTTTTTTTAATGTTAAAGCATTTTGTTATAAAAATAGTAAACAGAGGAGGCCCAAGATGGCTGGCATGTGGTACACCAAATGATACTTTAGAAATCCTGGAAATATATCTTTTAAATTTAACGTTCTGAAATCTGTTTGTAAGATACAAATTTAACCAATTTAAAACCATAAGCTGAATACCAAAAGATTTAAGATTAAAATGATGTGACATATTCGATCAAAAACAGAATAGAGTTTGGTGAAGGAATATGAAGGCAATACACATAATTAACTAAGAAAGAATTAAATGGTGAAGTACATGGTGTGGTTGTCTCCGGTTGTGGTGCAATTAATTTAGAAAACGAAAAATAAAACGAATATTAAATTTTTTATTTTTATTATTTTGTTTAATTTTAAAACAATAAATTTCACAACTTTTTGTTAATATTATATTTATATCGCGACGCTTTTTGGATCTTTGTCGTCCATCATCGGACGTATAATTGTCTGATAAGTCAATTTAATATTCGTTTTATTTTTCGTTTTCTAAATTAAATTGTTAAGGTTCATAACTACTTATTTTTGAATAACTTCAAAATTTGGTTTCAATATTTTGCAATTTAAGAATTGTATACATAAATGAACATTTTATTGCATTTTGTCTCATGTAAAATCCACTAAAACTCGGTAAGACCGTTTGGTACGCCACTTCAATTTTTATTAAAAACAAAAAGACACGTTTTGAAAAAGAAAAATTCTAAGTTCTAGTATTTGAATAATGTTTATCCTTTTTATTCCTTACAAGCATAAAAGAATTTCGCTATTCCATCATTGTCTGTGAAATAAAACGAAACAATTATTTTTAGTTTTTATATTTATTTTTTTGAAATTCTCTTTTGAAAAACTACAACTACAAAAAGAAAGCGATTGAACCAATTTCAGTGAATTTGACAAAGAGTTCAATAGTGCACATACAAAAAATATAACTTTTAACTGTTTTAATAATTTATATCTTTAAAGTTTCAACAACACTCTCGACAAAAAAATAATAAATGATACTCAAACCATGCATTTACAAATTTTGTTCTATTTTTGTCTTATAAAAAAAAACTTAACTACATAAACTTAAAAAAAAATTGATACGAGGAAATTTATTATAAACAAATCTATATATGTACATATATATACCTATATATATATTGATATAGAAGAAATAAATATTACATTTACAAATGCCTTATTCACAAAAATAATAATAAAAAAAAAGAAACCAAAAAAAGTTCAAATACAATTTATTACTTAACTAAAAACAAAAATATTTGTAGTTACATACTGAAAAATATAACAAACAATTATTAAAGGGAATTAATTTTAGAATATTCTCCATTTTCATGTGGTTCTTTAAAATAAAAAAATATTAGATATTTATGAGTGTACATACTACATATACGTTTAAACATAAATGTATTATATTTATGTGATTTTAAATAAAAATACAAAATAAAGACTACCTTCATGACAAGTATGTTTTTAGATTTAGAATACGACACAATCGCATTTGCATAAAACAAAATAAAATTAAAAATAAAACATAAATAAATTGTATATAAAAATGCCAAATGTAGTGTAAATATTTATTTGAAAATAAAACAAAAATAAAGCAAACGAAATTTTTGTACATAGATATTTAAATATTTTACTAAACAAATAAATCCACACACAGCATAGACTGCAAGTTGAAAAAACAAAACAACAAGTTGGACTATTGTTCCTGTTTAATTTGTCCACCTTTAAAAATTTTAAAAAATTCAAAAATATTTAACAATGAAAAGGTTTTCGTGTTCAACCAAATCATTAATAACAAAATGTTGTAATTCACAAAATCTTATTATCCGAGACTAACTCTTGTAGATTTTACTAAAGAATTATACTGGAAAATGGTTTGTTAAAAACTCCAGAAAAAAAAATAGATAAAGTTATTTAAAAAACAAAATTAATATCGTTGTGCATAGAAAAATCGATTTAAAATCTATAAACAAATGGATTTTTTAAGTCATATTATTAACTTAATTAACGGATACAGTGTTGAAAATAAAGTCACTATAAAAAACCCATCACTATATATTCATAAATCAATAGGAAGCCTATTTCTTTTTATTATTACATAATTATATACATATGTACGTACGTATGTCATATTGTATATACCTAATGTATACCTAAAATATAATTATTGCTGATATTTAATGTGTTATAGATTTATGTGTAAATTCTAATAAATATTTAAAACAAAAAATACTGATTAACAAAAATGGTGATCAAATGACTTAATTTTAAAATTAGATTAAATGAATACAAAACAAAAATAAAATATATATTCGTTTAGAAATTATATAAATAATATTTCTATCTCACAAAAAGAAATCAAAATCAAATAATTAAATAGAAGAAACAAAAAAATAGTAATTACTTTTGCACGAATTTAACAAGAAAAACAAAACAAAAATAATGAATAATTTTAGAATATATTATATATATTTTTTTTTAACTAATAAATTCAATGTTTTAAATGTGTAAAAGAAAAAAACGTTTATACAAAATCAAACCGATTCGCTTTAATGATTGACATATTAAAAATAAATAAAAATAATAACAATAGCATAAATTATATGCAGTAGAATTGTGAACAGTAAAAAAATTATAAATTATACATAAAATATAATGTAAAAAGAAATACACTGGTTATCATTGCTTCAGGATTTCTAAGCATAGGCTATTTATATACATATATACATTTATTATATATATATATGTATAAATACATATATATAATATATATACAGTAATTTGTAGGCACACACGATAGAAGTTTATATAGAATTTCTTATATCAATTTCCATGAATAAAGTACCTTACGATAGTTCTTAATAACAAAAAAACAGCAACAAAAAAAAAAGTTTGAAAATAAAACAAAAAAAATAATTAAATATTTTCCCACCTATACATAACATAAACTATAATAATGTAAAGTAGATTGTAAAGGATTTTTTTGGAAATGTTTTAAACTCAACTGACTTTAGAAATGAAATATAAAACAAATTTAACAAAAATAATGTGTAACAGAAAATGGCTAAGAAAGGAAAATTATACTTTTGTGATTTTATATTAATTAAAAATATTGAAGATTGTGTTAATTAATTTAATTAATATTTTCATCTTACATTATTTTTTTTTTATTTATTATTTTTGGTCTGTTTTTGTAAAAACTGTTAATTAAAACAAAGAAGTTGGTTTACCAAATTATTGTAACATTTTTAAATATTTTGAGTTAGAAAAGAATAACATTCAAGAAAGAAAAAATATATATTCAGCAATTTTAGTGTTAAAACAAGATGCTTACCTCACTAATGGAAATTTAAATCTAGTATGTCGAAAAATAGAAAATAAAAAAAGTTCAATAGTTAATGAAGCTTCAACAAAATTTATTTTCGCTCGGAATATTTTCTTTTCTTCGAAACATTAGGCAGGTATAGACGATTTCTAAGGTCTCAGAGATTTATTTATTCTAAGATATATAAACAAAATTTCTCATACAAATGTTCCGTTTTTGGTGTCAAAACTCTGGGAATAGAGTTTTGCATAATTTGGAAGTAAGGAAAAGAAAAAGCAAATTTGGTTATTAGATGAGAATTAATAGTTATTTCCAATTGGAAACTTAAAAAGACTATACTAAAGAAAATCTCCCTAACTATGAAGTCAAATCTACATTTGTCAAAGTGACAGCTGTTCATGTTTTGTTCCTTCAACTGAAAGGTGAACTATGTACATTAGAGTACAATTATCATTAGTTTTCATCATTGAAACCAATCATTGAATCGTTTAAAAATTTCGTAATTGAAATCCACCGAAAAATGTGAAATTGGAAAACAAATCAGGAAAATGAGTTTCGACAAATAACTGCGCATTTTAACTTATTTTCTTAAAATTTTTAGTTTGATTTCCGATCGATCAGTATAAAATTTTAAATTCTAACCAAAGGGAAACAGAATCACATATCCAATCAAAAAAATGTCCGTTTTGGTTTTGATAGCTATAACAGGCGGCTTACTCTTAAATTATTTTTTCTTGCAAATTGCATTAATTATTTGGTGTAAAATGGTGTCCTTGTCAAATTGGGAATAGAATGTAACACATCTTTTCTGATTCTCTCTGGAGGTAAATTCCCCCCGAACAAAAATGTTATGCAATTCTACAGCCAAAATTCCCTTGAACAATATTTAACCATTAGCAACTACTTTCGAGCAATACTTTAAACACATTTATGTTTCCAAAGAAATTAAGATATTGGATGAATTTTTTGATATTTTCAAGATTTCCAACTTTTCCTGCAAATTTTTTAAAAACATTGCTACTCTGAAAAGGATTGATTTTTTTTTAAATAAAAATAAAGCTACTTTAAAAAAATGTTTATCTAAACCAGAGCTTATCTTTCACTTAGTTTATACTTCGGAACAAAATTGTTCTAATTTCTTTTTATTAACATTCGACAGTTTTGGTTTTAATGAATAATCATTAATGTTCATCATAAAACTGTTCATTGGAATAATTCTGATAGGTTGGTTATAGTTTTCATTGACAATTTTTGTCATGGAACACAAATTCCCGGAATGGAATCAAACATTTGAGGTTAGGGGCCAGTTATAGCTTTCATTAAAATCGATCGAAAAATTTTTGAATCAATATTTGACAGTGTTTTCCTTTGATTAGAAATGAAAATTGTGTGTTGATTGATCGGAAATGACACAAAGAATTTTTTTTATCAAAAAAAAGGGTATTTGCACATTTATTTTTCTCTTAAAATGCGTTTTTCTAGAAGGAAATTCATTTTCCTAAACAGCTGATACTTTTATGTTCACAATTGAGACAAATCGTTCTACAGATTTTTTTTTCGATTTTACACAGTTCCAATGACAGATTTCTGTCAGTAAACATTTTTCGGTGCTTTTCAATCAGGAAATTAGTTTCAATGGCAGACATTTTTAATGATAGCTATAAACAACCTGCCAAAGTGAAAACCAATGATAGCTATAACTGGCGCCTAACTCAGAGCTTTTCTTGCACTTTTTATGTTTATACTTCGGAACAAAAACGTTCCATTTTCTTTGTATTCCCATTCTCCGGTTTTGCTTTCAAGGGCCAATCATTTGTTTCATCTTTAAAACTTATCAACAAATCGTTGGAATAATTTTGACAGGTTGGTTATAGCTTTCATTGGGCAGGTTCAGGCAACATCAGGGACTTCATGTGCAGGCACCTTCATTCCTTGAACGTAAATTTTGATCCTCCTTTCAACCCTTCTCTCCCTTTCCTAGTGCTCACACTGTGTCTACATAATAAGGGTAATATATCCCCTTGAGTGGTCGCTTATTATAAAAAAAAAGCAACTAGTTAGTTTTTCAAGTGTCAGGTATTTCAAATTCAGAACTTAATTTCGCAAACCTCTACTTTAAGTTCATAGTACAAAAAGTACCAACAAAATTATTGTCTACAAAAACCTCTTCAGGCAAGCTACAAGTCCACCACGATTATTTGTATTGTAAAGAAATATAAGTTATTTTTGTTTTCCAAATTGACAAGGAACCCTTTTATAGAAAGCATTAAATGAAGTTGTGCAGAAAATAAATAAATCATAGAGTAGTAAAGTTAACCTTTTAGCTGAATGAAAAAACATGATCAACTGCCATTTTGATAGAAGTTGACTAGATAGTTAGCGGGATTTATCTTGACTAACTTTCCAGTCAACTTTCCATTAAAGTTGTCTTGGATGGAAGGCAATTTGTTGGCAGCTGGCCAATCAGATACTAGAAAGTTGATTTACTTTCAAGTCCTTAATGTCGTCTGAACCTGCCTATTAACCATTTCTGTCATTGAACACAAATTTCTGAATTGGAATCAAACATTTGCTGTTAGAGTTCATCATTGAAAGAAAAACTGGAAAAGAAGATGAAACACTTTCAGCGGAATGATTTTGTTCCGAATTGTGAAATTTAAAACCAGCTGCTCATTGAAAAAGATTACATCATTGAAAATATACAAATCAACAAAGAAAAATGTCTGGATTAATTGAACTATTTTTTTCAGTCAGTAAACTGTACAACTCATAAGCTTCATTTTAATACCAAACATTTCAAATTTGACTCTTTTAACTCTCCGATGGCAAGTGGGTTGACCCATCACCCCACTACTATTTGTAAAATCTCAAAAAAAAACTTTTCTCAGTTTCTGTTTATGTAATTCTCGATCTCTTATAAAAAGTTTTTCAAGTGTCGATAAAAGTTTTTTTTGTTAAAGGTGATGGGACGATGGACAACAATGCCTATGCAAAAAAAGCCTTGCCTTCGGAAGGCTAATCGCTTTTAAATCTTGTAACAAAATGTTTAATGATGAAAACCAATGATATGTAGTTACATATAACCGGCCCCTACTTGTGCTTGATTTCAATTAGGAAATGTGTTATTTTAAGGCGCCAGTTATAGGTATCATTGGTTTTCATCATTGATCGTTTATAGCTATCATTAAAAATTCCTGTCATTGAAAAAATTCCCGATCCAGAAATCTGTCATTGGAATTGTGGGAAATTGGAACACAAATCAGGAGAACGATTCGTTTCACTTTTGAACATAAAAGTATCAGCTGTTCAGGAAAATGAATTTCCGTCCGGAAAATAGAAAAATACATTTTTAGAGAAAAACAAATGAGCAATTACACTTTTTTTCCTAAAAAAAATCCTTTGGGTGATTTCCGATCGATCAGTATATAATTTTCATTTCTTATCGAAGGGAACACCGTCAAATAACGATTCAAAAATTTTTCCGCATCGATTTCAATGATCAGAATATTTTTGTTCAGAGACAGAAATTTTGTATGACAGCTAAATTCCAGTGATTGGTTTTAATTATTACACGTGTGAGGTATTTTTTCAAGTTAACAACATTTTAAGCTAAATCAGAATATTCTTTTATTCATAAAAAAGTGTGAGCAATATTTCCTCCATATTATTTTTTGTTTGATTTGAAAAAAATCGTACGTTTTATGTTTTTTACAGACTTTTGTTCATATAGTTTTTCAGTAAAAAACATGTTTTCCAAAACTTAACATTTAAACAGGAAAACAAACTTAATTAGACATTCACTTCAAATAAGTTCGTAGTAAGCTGAATTTAAGTGGAGAACTTCATTAAATTGACCGTCCTTTCCACCCCTAAAAATGGATGTGAAAAAGTGCTTTTGTATTCTTATTGAAAATAAGTTTAAGAGCAATTCCGGCAGGAAAAAATATTTTGTTTGCATTTAATTAAGTAACTTCCAAGCATTTTGTTTTTTACTAAATGGTCGGAAAACAAATTGCAGAGGATAGAATTATCAAGATCAATAAGTTGATTATTTCGTCAAAACGCATGAAAGATTTGTAGCCTACTGGACTTTTTCTGTGGTATCGACAACCCATTTTTTTTGTTGGATAATGCTCAACTTTTTTATTAATATAATGAGGCTTGAAGGATCGTTAAAAACAAAAAGCTGACACGTTCAACTAACTAAGGTATGTTTCTTGAAGAGCAATAACTTAAATTGTGGTAATCCAATTCTGCTTTTGTAAAATGTTCATACAATTTGTATTTTGTTTTAATATTTTGTTTCAAACAAGTTTATTTCTATTATTTTTTTAATATTATATTTTTTTTAACTTAAATTATAAGAACCTATAAGTTACATTTTAAAGCCAATAAATCAATAAAAACCAATAATAAAATTAAAATATATAAACAACATTTCTAAGACCATACAAATAGTAAAAAATTCATCATGCACTTTTCTATTGTTTCTTTTCTTCTTAAAACGTATTCCCATTAACTTATTATAGAATCCACAGTTGTTTATGCTATAATTAAATTTTATTAATAAAAATAAAAAAAAACTAAGCTTAAATTTAAACAAAAAAAATCTGAAAGTCAAAAAAAAGCCATCGAAAAAAAATATATTTAGACAAAGAAAACAAAAAAATAATTAAAAAAAGACCAACAATGCAATTAAGAGCTTCAAATAAATTTTACTGCATAATTTTTTCTATATACTATTCTATGCGATGTTTTGCAATAATAAATATTAAACTTTTAATTTCCCAATATTTTATTTGTAATTCCTACACTATACCAAAACTTTAAAAATAAACTTAACAATATAATACAATAAAACAAAATAATAATGATGTTGAAGAGACAACATTTTTTAAAATAAAAATAAATTTCTTTTGTCTTAAAGTAACAAAAACAAGATTGAAAAAAACCCGTCCAATAATGTACTAGAAGCTATGTAATGAAAAATTGATGCATTCAAAATGTGAAATAAGAAAAATATAAATAATACATTTTTAAAAGAAGTTAAATTAAAATGTCCAATTTCTTAAAACAAAAATAAATACAAGAAAATAGTTGTTTGCATTTTAAAATTAAATACACACATTAAGGAGTAGTATAACGCAAAATAGGCTGACTCAACAAAAATAATTTAAATTAAAATTAAAAAATAGTTTAAAACTTAAAAAACAACAATATTTATCATCACAGAAAACTTTATCAAGAACTAACGCCACCAATAAATGAAAAAAAAAAACAAAAGTTAATCATCTGTCTACTAGAGTGTATACATAGAACATTATTATAAACTTTTTCTAGCCATATAGAGTGTTTTGGACAGTAACAGAAAAAAATGTACAACTAATTTTAAATAAAACTACAAAACAACAAACTATAATTAATTAAAAGAAAAAAAAAATGAAAATATTTGATAAATGTACTGAAATTTTATATACCTATGCAAACTTTCCCCCTCAAAGTATATAGATATTTAAATAATTCGAAATATCAATGTGTTATAGTTTATAAATAAATAATATATTGCATTAAAAAAGCAAACAAAAAAGTTCGATGTAGTGCAAAACAAAAAAGATATTAAAACAATTTAAATTTAAGCAAACATTTTGTAAATATATTTGAAACTCATAGCTTTTGTTTGTGTATCGTGAACAAAAAAATAAAAATATAACAATAATTATTTTTTATGTAGTGAATTAAGTATACCTAAATAAAAATAAATTTAATAAAACAAATAAAAATTGTAAATTGATAAATATTTTTATATTGCAAATACTATACAAGTTTAAAATACAAAACAAAAAATAAAAAATAGTATATTACACACATGACAGAAAATAAAATTAATATTAAAAAAAAAAAAAAAAACAAATAAAAAACACATTAGAATTGTTAAAAATAGTAAGTAGTTAATATTTGGTACCTACATACATTATACAAAAAACCTATAACATGCATATTTATTAAACAAACAATCTTATCATCTATAAATGTACGAGTGGCATAAAATATTCTATTTGTTTATTTAAAAAAAGTAAATGAAACAAAACAACATTGTTAATTAAAAAAAATGAAATGACAAGAACACAAATTAATATAAATTTAAATAAATTATTATAAAATTAAAAAAAAAAACGAATTAACTGTCATTTTAAAATAAACAAACAAAAAATTACATTGGAAGCCTAAAATGTTAAATCAAACAGAATTAAAAAGAAATCTAACAAAAAACTATGTGTTTCTAAATTTCAAGGAATATATATTTCTCTTCGTGTATTTTTCATGAATATAAACAAAAACAAAATTACAACAAATCTTTACTAACTATTGTATTAATTGTGTTATTTCAATCAAATATTTGCATTGTCTACATGTGTCTAATATTATTATATTTGCTATATACCTACATTTAATAAATTATATTGTAAAACTCTTTTTAAATGAACAAACAAATTTAATCTCATCAAAAAGTTCATCTTAAATTTTTTGTCATCATTAAAGCAACAACAATTAAAAAATAAAGACAAATTTTTAAATCTATGTTTCTGTTTTATGTATAAGAAAAAAAAACAAGAACTTTTTAAAGAAAATAACAGTTTGACAAAGTAGACGAAAAAATAGTTTAAACAATTAAAAAAAAGCAATCGAATACAAAAATATTGATAAATACACATTACACGCGTTTTCTAATTAAAAAAAAAAACAACTTAGAACAACAACAAATAAAAAATAAATAAATTAATATAAACATAAAACAGAACAAATCACCAAAACATAAATTTCCGTACCTTTTAATGTAAATGTGTGTTTTTAGAAATTTAATAACTACTAATAAAATTTAAATAATAAAACAAATGATATAATAAAAATTTAAACATAACAAATATTTAACCTATGGCTGTTTTAACAATTTTAGTGTATTACAATAAATTAAAAAAAAAATGTAAAGCAAAGACAACAAATTTGCAAAGCGACATTTATAGAAGATATAATGTAAAAACAAAAACAAATGACAAAAAGGGGCATTTTTAAGAAAATTAAAAAAAAATTGAAATAAAATATGAAAACAAAAAAGTTGTAAAAAGACATCTTGTAATAAATAATAATGCAACGCTATGGATGTAATGATTTTATTCTAAAAAATAGAAACAACAAATATTCGATGATGTCTGTGTCCAATAAAAATACATTACAAAAAAATATATATATATGAATAGATGAATGGAATTTGTTTTTTATTTTACCAAAGGTACAACTATTTTAATTTTGTTGTTCACCTAGCTTAGCTGAATTATCGAACTATATAAAACCAAACTCAAAGCCGTTCTCCAAAATTGATCATCAGGAAATATTTGGACCTAAGACGACATGATACACGTTTCACCGCAATTCTTTAACATTTTTTTACAAGGATTTACCGACGTCGTAGTCACCTTATTCTTCCTTTCACCACCACAGTAGGACACGAAACAGATAGGGAGCTATCATCAACAAAATTTCCTTCGGAATTAGTCCCATCTTTGGAAATTTAGAGCGTGAAAAATAACCAAAACCAGGTACATATTTCTCATTGCAAATAATGTTGTGAAATAAGTATCTACGAGACATTAGTTCTTATTTCAGTTTGAAGAATCTTTTTTATGGAACAGTGTAAAAGTGATGGCTTTTTTAAATTTCGTCGCTGGGGAGAATTTTTCACGATTGTCCAAATTGTTTTATAGTAAGATTTTCATACATTTCAAAATGTCACATGAGGCTGGGATGCGACCCACATTATCGTTTCATTTTAATTTATTGAACCATAAACAATTTATATTCATTTGGCTTAATTCTAACATAAAAAATATTTAACCATAACTTAAATAAAAACATTTGTTGGCACAAAGGGGGCCTAACTTTATACATTGGTAAATTACAAAATGAACATGTGTTTAATATGAAATTGATGGCTTAAAAAAAGAGTGTCGTTGGAGAGGTTCCGTTCGGGTAGTTCATTTGGATTTTGGTTGGGTGTGGCGGCGTTCATGCGCAGTAGTAGGCCTTAAAGTATAAGTTGAAGCGCAGCACTCAATAAAATGTATTCCCAGGTATTTGGAGTTCTTCTTCGCTTTAGTCCTTGATCCATCCGGAAACGTCAGAACTAGGTTTCGGGCCACTGCTGTCGATCTACAGCGGCTAATGTGAGTGATGGGTCTCCGGAAGCACACTTATTCCGATTTGGAGGTGTTTATCCTTATTCCCCTCTTCTGGTAGTACTCGTAGAGTCTGCTTATGTGTGCTTCTACACTTCGGGCTGCGATCGTATGAAACATGGAGGACGAATAGGTGAGTTGTTGGCACGAACGAACTCCACGCCCACCTTGGTTCCAACGCTTGTCCACAATGACACTCCCTATGTGAGCTCAATCGATAAAGCCAATTTGCTTGCAGCACATTTTGCTGTTGATTCGACGCTACGTGTCATGAGTTTTCCTGTTCTAGAAAGAGTAAACGATTCTATGGGACAAATCTTCTTTCGCACTCGTGCAGTTGCAAGAACACTGAGAGACCTTGACATACACAAATCCGCTGGCCCGGATAGTATTCCCTCTATTGTTCTGAAGAGGTGTTTATCAACGCTGGCAAAACCACTGCGTAAGCTTTTCCATCTTTCCTAATCTACAGGTCTCTTTCAGAGCGGATGGAAAACAGCATTTGTACAGCCTGCCCCTAAAAAAAGGCGAATCATCTTCCCCCTCTAACTATCTTCTAATAGCACTCACGCCCCTTCTTTCCAAGGTCATGGAAGCGCTTATTAATTATCAGCCTAAGAAATATCTTGAAGAACGGAAGCTTCTTAATGACAGTCAGTATGGCTTTCGTAGCAACAGGTCCACTGGTGATCTCATGGTTTATCTCACCGGCCAGTGGAACAAATCTTTACATCGTTTTAGAGAAAGTAAGATTTTGCACTTGATATTTCAAAAGCATTTGATAGAGTTTGGTACAAAGCTCTCTTATCGAAAATGCGTGCTTTTGATATTGATGAATCCCTGCTTCGTTGGGTTAGAAATTACCTTTCGGACCGTTCAATTCAAGGAGTGTTGGACGGGTTCAAATCTGATATTCACAAAATAAACGGTCTTCCTTATTTTTATATATGATCTTTTGTCTGAAACTTCTAACCCACTAAATTTGTTTTTGTCGGATGACAGTACCCTCAGCTTTTCATATTTGTTTTTAGATTCTCATCCTTGTCCTTTGGATGTGGAACTTCAACGGCACCGTATGATAAGCTCATTAAATTCTTATCTCGATAGTATTGTACAATGAGGAGAATCAAAAACCGTGTAGAATTGAATGCTTCGAAAACTCAATGCTGTCTCATGTCGTTAAAGCTTAACCCACCCCCGATGCCACTATCCATGAGCGGCACTTGCATCCAGGAAACTAATCAACTTTCAGCACTCGGTATGTACATCACAGATCACCTCTAATGGAATGATCACATATTTGATATTGACAAAAAATGCTGCTAGGTGCTAGGATTTCTCCGACGGTGCAAGACATTTTCACCTCTTCCGATCTGTCTGTAATTTACAAAGCCTTCATTCGTCCAAAACTTGAATATCATTCGCATATTTGGGCAAGTTTAAGTATTTTGGACAGGATCCAAAAAAGAGCTTTGAAAATGATAGGCGATAGAACTATAACCGAAACAATTACGTCACTTGAACACCGCCCCAATGTTTCATGCCTTTCGTTGTTCTACCGATATTTTTTAAACAGTGTTCTGTCAAATTAGCCAGTTGCATTTCCCCCCT
The DNA here is from genome assembly GCF_945859685.1 of Eupeodes corollae. Classification (NCBI taxonomy): domain Eukaryota; kingdom Metazoa; phylum Arthropoda; class Insecta; order Diptera; family Syrphidae; genus Eupeodes; species Eupeodes corollae. The sequence goes on along the minus strand of NC_079148.1, from coordinate 141,073,414 downwards.
CAAACAAATCAGCCGTAATACTCGTACTTCTAGGAATGCACATCAGTTTAACATTGAGCTCAATTTCAGACGTACTGACAAGTACAGAGTTTCTTTTTTTAACCACACATCGAGAATGTGGAATGCTTTACCCAGCTCTGTTTTTCCTAATCATTTTGATATTCACAACTTTAAAACATGCGCATAGGTATCTCCTCTTTAATTCTTCCCTATTTTCCTAAAGCTTGCATTGTGTTTAAACTTTAAACATGTTAAAGGTCCAAGTTTTGTTCCTTGAGCGACTCCCGCCTTTACGTCTTTAATCGTTGACTTGAGGGCCTCAATCCATACGCTGTCGAAAGCTTTCTCGACATCCATAAGGCACCTAACTGTGGTTGGATATTGAGAGCGGAGGTGACGTCCGACTGAAACTTTAGAAGTTGATGAATTGTTGAGTGAGCTAGTCGAAATCCAAACTGCATGTCAGGGATGATGTTTTGTTCGTTGCAGAATTTCTTCAGTCTCCTTAATATCACATCTTCCAGAATTTTCCTGATATTTCGGAGGAGTGAAACCGGCTTGTAATTGGAGATCATATTAGTGCTGCCTTTCTTCGGAATTGCAACTACTTTGGCTGTCTTCCACTTTTTTCCGTCCATTCCAGTTGACTTCTTCGGCTTCAAGTTGTAAATGATCTCAGCTATCTCTTCAGGTTTGCAGAATCTATGGATATTAGCTGGTATACATCAAATTGAACTACAATGTTTGGCTGTTGAGTCAACTGGATGGAGGTTTCTACTTCATTCAGGAAGGCTTGGTCCGTTGATGGTTTTGGGGTGAAAATCTATTCAAACTGTTTGTGATTTTCTCCTACCGATGAGGTCGTTGATTTCCTTGAAGGCATTTGGTCCAGGTTTTATCTCCCTCAACATCTTTTTGTAGGATATGTCATTGTGGTGTCTAATGGAGTTTCGAAACATGATGTTAACATATTCCAGTTCACTTTTGATAGTCCGGTATTCAAGGTTGAACCTTTTGAGTTCCCTCTGATGGATCCACTGAAGGCGCTTTATCGGTGAGAGTATACATTTTGAACATATTTCGGGAGGTGTTGGTATCAGTCCTTCGTTGTCGTGTGAATTTTTTGGGTATCAAGGCGATTAAAATGGTTGATTCCATGGTCTCGACAGACTCATCAATTTCATTGTCCTGGAGGTTTCGATTCGCTGGGCGACCCACACTGATAACTTGTCATCCTGTCTGTAGATTTTTCTTGCTTAGAACTTAAAAAAAATTCATAACAATATTAAGTGTGAGATAAATAATTTCAAATCAATATCTTTCTTTGTCCTCCTAATAGTTAAGCCGAAAACCATTTGTTATCAGTTTTTTGTTGTTTTGTCGGTTTCGTGTTTTTTGTTAAAAAAGTTCTTAGTTAAATTTTCCCAAAAAATTAACATAAAGTTACCAACAATATTTGCGTATTATGAAACAATTTGATTTTAAAATTTATTTTTGTTGACGAGATTTGTAGTCGGAAACCAATTTTCACCCATTTTAGTTAAAATTTTTGAAAGATTGGATTTTTCTGAGAAAATTTAGCACAGAACGAAATAATATTGAATTCATTTCACTTATTTACGAAATATCGATAATCGAACATAAGTTTTTGCCTATTTTTTATACTATTTCTTTAAAATTTTAATTTTTATAAAAAAAAATTCTAAGTTTCGAAACAAATATTTTCTATAAAATTAAATAAATAAATTTGAAGCCAATATCTAAAATTGTGGGAAAGAAATTTGAATCGAAAATCAATCTCTATTAACTTTTATATAATTTAATATAAGTTGCTAGCATTATTGGTTCGTGAGATATTATGGATTGACCCAAATTGAGAGTCCTTTCTGTATCTTTCAGTGTTATTGTCTGTGTTATTATCTGTGTTACAAAAATTTATTTGTAGTCAAAATAAATGACGAAAAAGCTTCCCATACAGAAATTTTTCTAAAAAATCTTTCATTATAGGGAGCTTGAATCGTCGGGAAATGTCAAAACTTACAATTCGACAAATTGCAATAATTTCTTTTAAAAAGTTAAACAAATCTACACATTTATGACAATCTTAATCTTTGATAAGAAACCAATAAGATAAGATTATACAGGGATTCTAGGTTCAAATTTTGTCACAATGATAAATACAAATTAGTGCGTTGTCAACATTATAAGGCTTAACCGAGGGACCCAACAGAGGACACAAATAATGAATTAATGCCTTCATCATACATTAAATTAGGATTTATAAAATAGTTTCGACAAGATTCTTGAGCGTTTTAAAATATTAAATGAAATGATGTCCGAAATTACCCGAGTGAAAGTCGTAATTTTCGCCAGCACAAAATTAGAGAAAATTATTGCCAGAAATCAATCTTCCAATATAGGTACTCAAAACTCAAAAACGATTGTGCTGATATATTTTTAAGTATATAGTCCAATGTTTTATTGGCAACAAAAGAGCTAAATACTTTAAATAAAAAATGAGTTGTTGAATTTTTCTGAAACAATTCAAAAACAATATGGATACCTACTTGGAAGATCAAGATGAGCTCTTTCACCAAGATATTCTGGATTTTGAACATTAGTATCAGGGTCAATACAATAAATGAATGATGGGAGAATCTTTTATAGAGTACTGTGAGAGAAAGAAATTAAAAAGTATGCATTTTTTAATAACAATAGGATGTAATTTCAATCAAGTTTTGAAATATTAATAGAAAAATACCATTAAATATAAATAAGATCTTTATAAATCAAACCTTTTCATGTAAATATTTTTTTTGGAATTGGTCAGAAGGGACAAGAATATTATATCAAGAACCCAGGAACAAAAATAGAATTGACGTCAAACCTTTCATGAAAATAGGAGATATGATTCATACATCACGAACTTTTCAAAAAATGACAAGATTTAAAAATATTAAATATAACTTCAAAGTGCATCGCCTTAGAATCGAATATGCAATATTGTCATGGGATTAAATGTGATAATTTTGGGGAAATGCTTTAAATGTTTCTTAAAAACTTTACCATGAGTTTTCTAAAAAAAATTGTGTGACTAATACATAAAACATTTTCATGCAGTTTTGTTGTTTTATTTGTATAACCTATTGAATTCATCTTTCGATATAACGATAGTAAAACATTTAGAATCTACTGACCTTCGAGATATGTCTTCGATCCGTTATTAGAAATTGTTTTCTGAAGTTTTTAAATGCACCCTCACTAATTCAATCCAAACAATTCTAACTTTTTTTAATTGTCAAAAATATAAAAATCGTATAAGCTTTTTCTTAGGACCTTATTTTAAAGTTTTACTAGGAACATTTTAAAAATTGTTGTTATCAAATTAATGAAAATAATAGTAAAACATATGATTTCAAAGTGCTAGAGATTTCAAGCCTTTTACATTTGATATAAAATACATGATCAGGTCAATTTCTCAAATAAATATTTTTGTCGAAATTCGTTAGAGTGTTGAGCACTTTTTTAATTAATTTTTGTGCACACAATTTTTCAATTTCTTTTGAAAATATTTTTCGTATGAAGTTGTTTAGTGCTTATAAACATAAGTTTTCTATTTGAGTTCCTTAAAGAATGCTGACTATTTTCTGTGACATCGAGTTTTGAATAAAAATTGAATATTTTTAAAAAAGAAAAAGTGGACATTTTTGTTCATAAAATAAAATAAAGTCAATATAAGGGAACATTTTGTAAATTTGAATTTTCGATTTTTGACCAATAAAATTGCATGGGGACTACTATTATTTTTGGTCTTGAAATAATTAAAACAAAAGCCTTACTCGAATGTGCTCAATTTCCAAGTTTGAAATTAATAGATTCAATTGTTTAAGTTTTAGGGAGGCGAGGATAAAACAGACGACAGAGAAACTCCCTACCATCGTATTATTAATTTAATTATAACTCCGATATAATTGAGCTGTGTAAAAGGAGAGATACAATGTATAGAAGATGGAAGAATAATCTACGAAACAAAAGTTATAAAAATGAAAAGTTATAAAAAAAAAACAAACAAATACAAATGAAAAAAATCTAACTTCTACAGAAATGAAATACTGAACGCAAAACGTCATCCGAAAAAAATTTAGAGGATAATAAATAAAATATTGGGTAGGAATAAAACGTCTGTGGATGAAATTATACAACACAATATTTGTAAAACGTCTAAAGTTTCTGACATTATTTAAGAACTTGTTGAGTGTTTCTCAACACAAGCAACGAAGATTGTACACGTATGCAATGTTAAAACATGAAGACAGCCTTGTCAAAAACGTTCCTAATCAATATAGGTATGTAGAAGAAGCTAATTAAATCGAAAATTATAACATACTTAGAAATCTGAATCCTAATAAAAGCCCAGGTGCTGACGCAATAAAGGGATGCAACATTAAACTCAATGCAAATCTGCTAACACCATTGATTCAACAAATTGTGAACAGAAGTTTGACACAAGGGTGTGTATCGAAAATTTTGAAGACTTTAGTTATTCGTGTCATCTCTAAAGGAGGAAAAAAAGTTAAATTCTCAACTGTAGGCCAATTTCAATCTTGCCAGCTGTTGAAAAATGTCTTGAAGAAGTTGTTGTAAGACGACTAAACAAGTTTATTGAAAAGCACTGCTTGCTGCAATCCCATCAATATGGTTTTCAAAAAGGTAAAAATACGGGAAGACTTGGTTAATTCTTTTTAATTTAAAATTGGTTAATTCTGTGATACTATTAACATGAGTCTCAATTAAAACCATCATATTGGTTAGGACTTCAGCAAGGCATTTGACAAGTTGAATTGACATTAGGGGAACTCTATGGAAATGGATGGAGAGCTATCTCATAGGAAGAATATTTAGAGTTAAAGTTGAAAGTTCATGGAGTAAAGAAAGGAGCTTCACCGGTCCGGTCCTTTTTATACTTTTTACGGATGCACACCTACGGATTTTTAAGAAAATTACAGCTTTTGCATATGCAGACGATACATCTATTGTTGTCAGACATATGTTCTTGAAACCGCGATTTCTACAATGCAACAGGAGTTTAATGAAGTCACTCGATGGTGCCACGATTTTGGATTAGTCATCAATGCAACCAAAACAAAAATTATGCACATTCGTGCACCAAATAAACAAAAAGAAACAGTCAACATTTTCTTTCAAAATCCTGAATGTCCGACTTCAAGGAAAAGTAAAAAAATTGAAATTTTTCTATTTAAATGAAATTTTAAACACAATGTACTGATAAAAGTAAATTCATATTTGTAATGTATCTTTTTTCTTAAATTAAACCACTAATGAATTCAAATAATTTTTTTTCTTTTTTCTTTAATTAATATAAAACTGTTTAATATTAAAATCCAATCAATTCAAATACTTTGGTAACTTTAACCACCTTCAGATAAGCAAAAGCTTCGTTGTTAACACATCTAATATTGTTAAACTTTTGAAATATGATCCAAAAAAACCAATCAAAATATCGTGTTTAATTTTTTTAAGGCGCATGTCGCAAGTAAAAAACGTATTTTCAAACATTCTGGAAATGAGTGTAGTTTTCTTTCAAAGGTTTCTATTTCTGAACATTTTTTAATTATTTGTGGATTAGTTTTCCGAAAAAATAAACTTTTATTGAGTAAAGTTTTCAAAAGTCAAAAAGTTTCTACTATTTTCAGGTTTTAGTTAATACCCAAAGTAACTTTTTTCCTCCTTGACTTGACAAGAACCAAATAAGAATCTTAGGAATAATCATGAAAAAATAATTCCTGACAATCCTTATATCTAGACAAATGATAAACATTTGCGAAGAACATCTCGAAAACGTGGCACTCTGAAATTTCTTTACACCAAAAAATAGAATTCAGCACGTCCTAATTCATCACGACTACTGTTAGAACATTCCAGTTTTGGCGAAAACTCTTGAAAGTTTCAATTGAACATTCCAAAGGCCATACAAAAATGTTTAACCATGGCATTAAAACCTACCATTTTGGCCCAACGTATAGCTTCATCAAAATTCCTCATGTCATCATGTTAAAAAGTAAGACATAAAATAAAAAAATTGGGTGGCGCCTAGTGACTTCATCTCTCAACCATTCCTGTGTGCGAGTAATGTTGTCAAGGATGTAGGGGACCAACTGTTTTAAACCCATTCTAAACGGCAAATTTGAGAAAGCACTTTTCAAGACAAGAATTACTCTTGGAGAATTTACCAATTCCTCGCCTGACATAGGCAGGGATCGAACCAAAGATCTCTGGCATGACAGTCCAACGCACTTTTTTTTATAATTCATTTTTATTAATTCAATCGCATTAACCATCATGCCACGGGTACTACTTAAAAGTTAGACAACTTTCATTTAAATTTTAATTTGTTTTATTTTTATTTGTACAATAAAATTAAACTTATATAAAATGCTCATTCTAAAATAAATTCTATGGCAGTTAATAACTATGTACTTAGACAAACAAAAAAATATATGTAATGGAAACGTTGTTAATAAAATAGTAGGTATATGATTATTATTTATAAGATTTAGATAATTTTATTAAAAGAACAGTGAATAAAACTCGGCGTTACTCTACTTAAAAACAACTTCTATTTTGCTGTTGGATATAGTTAAAAAAAATTAACTTAATATTCTTAATTAATTAATAAAGAAGATAACTCTAACATTTTCCATTCGCTGGTGCTTTGGGCCGGCAGACTTTGCTTCGTCCATTCGCTCCATAAACTATATTGCAGGAGAATGTAAAGTAACCACAAGTTGATGACTTTGTGTAGTAAGTTGATTGGAAATTCTTATTTTCCACCGGAGGATTTTTGGTGTTGTCCATGCTTCCGGTGACGGACTTTGTAACCGTTACGTAACTATCGGGACCGGGAAGTTTTTTCTTGGATTTACCCTCGGAATCGGATTTTTCTTTGGTGGAATCGAGTGATTTTGTGTGGAACTTCTTCTCAACATTAACGGTTCCGCGGAAGCCACTGGGAATGGATTCGGTTGTTGAACGGGGAATGTAATTCACGGTACGTCCATTTTGTTTTTGAATGAGTGAGAACTTGTCCTTGGGATCAGCGACAGCTGCTTTTTGGCTTTGGGTTGGTGTGTTTTGAGAGAAGATCTTTGTGGCGGAAGCGGATGGCTTTGCTGTAGTGCTTGCTCCCTTTTCAGGTGCAGTCTTCTGTCCCATATTCACGACGTTCTCATTGTAGCTGTAGTCTTCGTCGTCGCCGTATTCGTATTCCTCTTCTTCCTCCTCGGCGGGTTCATCTGAGTCCTTGCTTGATGGGTGTGGCAGAGGTTTAACTGGAAATGTAAACTTTTTTTTTTAATCGAATTAAAGTACAGAGGACTTTAGATATTCTTACCATCGTTTGATTTTGAGGATGAACGCAGCTGAACATCGTTGTTTGGAAGTGGAACACCTTCCGGTGGACCGTAAGCACTGTCTACTTTATCGATAATACTGGAAGAAAGAGTAATTAATATCGCAACCCACAAAATGTCTCTTATACGAACCTGTCAGTATTTCCAAAATCACTTATGGATTGGAAAAGTTGTCGGTTCTGCTCTCTGTAAGTCGCGACTTGTTCCTTTGTTCCTGAAGCTGATTGAGCGGCTCCATGATATGAGATTCCAAACCTGGAGGAGTTCCAGCAAATTATTATACTTGTTCGTTATTTTTAGTGTCAGAATTTCCATACCTAGATTGACCTTGAATTTGTGATTGTGATTGTCCTGAGTGACTAGAAGACTGTGCTGATGCTTGTCCACCTCCTGAAGATTGAATGCTTTCATCGGCTTCTTGTTTAGGTCTGAAGCCAATTTGAGCTTGAGATGATGTCTGTCCTGGACCACTTGATTGTGAATCAGCTAGACCACCTTTGTCGTTAGCTTGAACCTTGAGTTGGGTTAAAAACGTTGTTTAAATCATCTTAAAACCTGAAACTTTTCTCTCACTTACCTCGCTTTGGCTTTGGTGAACATATCCACCACTTTGAGATGAGGCCTTTGTACCTCCTGTCTTAGAGTTAACTTGAACTTGTGACTGTGACTGGGCAGCCCCACCTTGGCCTTGGGATTGTGTCATGGTACCTTCGTTGCTGCCACTGACTTGAGCGTTTGCTGCACGGTCTGCATCGGATGTCATTGCACTGGCACTGAATGTGCCTGAAGAGGTGTATGTTCCAGAAACTTGAGTCTTTGCTGTACCACCATTCTTCTTGCCCATAGCACTTGCAGCAGCTTGACCGTCTTTAACGGTCGATTCGGCTTGTGAGAAAGCATCATCGGCTCCACCTGAACCAATTGCAGCACCATCTCCAACACCGACTCCACCGATACCGCCAATGCCTCCTATGTCTCCAACACCACCAGGGGCAGTCAAACCAGAAGGACCTTTATTTTGTATAAATTAAAATTTTTTTGATTTGATATATTGACAATATTTTCTTACCTCCTGGTCTGTACCCTGCTCCTGGAACACTTACGCTTCCTATACCTGAACCAGCGCCTGGGCCGTATAGTCCTCCAGTTCCACCATCTGCTACTCCTGGGCCATATTGTTGACCTGCTCCTCCTGTTCCACCTGAAGGGTATAGTCCACCGGTACCTGTTCCCGCACCTCCAGCAGTTGGACCATATCCAGCTCCAGCACCTGGTCCTACACCAGAACCTGGACCGTATAATCCACCAGTTCCTGCACCTGGTCCTACACCAGAACCTGGACCGTATAATCCATCCGTTCCTGCACCGCCTGTACCTGGACCATATAATCCACCAGCATCACCAGCACCTGGACCATATATTCCACTAGTTCCTACACCTCCTGCGCCTGGACCATATACTCCACCAGTTCCTGCACCTCCTGCACCTGGACCGTATATTCCACCTGTTCCTGCACCTCCAGAACCTGGACTATATACTCCACCAGTTCCTGCACCTCCAGCACCTGGACCGTATATTCCGCCAGTTCCTCCACCTCCGGCACCTGGACCATATACTCCACCAGTTCCTGCACCTCCAGCACCAGGACCGTATACTCCACCAGTTCCTGCACCCCCAGCACCTGGACCGTATACTCCACCAGTTCCTGCACCTCCAGCACCTGGACCATATACTCCACTAGTTCCTGCACCTCCAGCACCTGGGCCATATAATCCACCAGTTCCTGCTCCTCCAGCACCTGGGCCAATTCCTCCAGCACCGCTGCCTGGTCCCATTCCTTGTCCACCGGCCCCTCCAGGACCGTACATTCCTCCTGTACCTACCCTACCAACTCCAGGTCCGTAAGTTCCACTAGCACCACCTGGTCCAACTCCTACACCACCGGCACCTGGTCCATATTGACCACCAGATCCTGGAATTGCTCCCGAAGCAACAGACTCTGGTCCCATTCCGGCACCAACGGCACCGGGGCCATATCCACCCACACCTGGTCCATATATTCCCCCAGATCCTGGTCTTGTATCCATACCTCCAGCACCTGGTCTCATTCCTGTTCCTCCAACACCAGGCCTAAAGGCACCACCACCTACGGGTCCTGTTCCTGCTCCACCCGTTGTGGGACCATAAGTGCCTCCTGATCCAGAACCTGGCCTTGTTACTGAACCACCACCTCCTGGACCATACATAGCACCAGTTCCTGGTCCCAATCCAGCTCCTGAACCACCAACACCAGGAACATACAAGTCACCAGCTCCTGGACCCATTCCTACTCCTGCACCACCAGATCCTGGTCCATAAGTACCGGAAACTCCAGGTCTCATACCACTAGTTCCTGTGCCTGGCCCCACTCCTAGTCCAATACCACCTGCTCCTGGTCCAATACCACCTACTCCTGGTCCAATACCACCTGCTCCTGGCCCAATTCCACCTGAGCCTGGTCTTAGAGCACCAGCTCCTGGTCCAATACCACCTGCACCTGGTCTAAGAGCACCAGCTCCTGGTCCATATGAGCCCGTGCCTGTACCCACGCTACCATCACCAACTCCTTGTCCATATAAACCTCCTGGAGCACCTGCAGTTCCGCCGCTTGGACCGTACCCACCACCCGGGCCACCTGCTCCAGTTCCTGTCCCACCTACTCCGGGACCATACATACCACCCGAACCAGGCACAGATCCAATACCATATCTATCTCCAACCCCACCACCAGGTCCATACGCATGACCAGCTCCAGGTCTTCCTCCAACTCCCCCAGTTCCCGTCCCAGCTCCAGAGCCATATCCTGGACTTGAACCAGCCTCCATGCCTGGACCATAACCATCACTAGCTCCACCACTGGGTCTTCCTCCTGCACCGTATCTACTTCCCGTACTGTCAACACCATCCGGTCCATATCTACCTCCAGGTTGTACCACTGCTTGTCCAGGACCATATCCGCCACCACTTCCACCGGGGATGTATCCAGATCCTCCAGGGATTGTTGAAGGGCCATACCTATCGCCACCTACACCTTGTCCCGCAGCACCACCTCTAGGTCCGTATCTATCGCCAGCACCACCTACACCCGCACCTGGGCCATATCTATCTCCGGTTCCTTGTCCACCTACACCACCAGGGATGCCTGCACCGGAGCCATACCTATCTGCTGGACCACCTGAAGGAACACGACCACCTAAACGTGAATCGGGACCAGGTAAACTATTTGGCTGTTCACTTGGCAAAGAACCACCCTGATAAAACCCACCTTCCGGGAAACCACTTGTTGTTTCTCCACCTGGATAATTCTCAGAGTCCCCATCGACAGGACCTGGTAGATGGAGTAAGTCAGCGGTCGAGTCGGAAGGTAAATTGTATCCTGGTAGCGTTTCACTTGGTACTGTACCTGGCATAACTGCACCACCAGCAACATTAGGGCGTTGATCATATCTGCCGCCGGTACCAGGTTCTGTATATCTACAATACTCGTCTAAGCCAGGAGTCCCGGCACCACCAGGACGGGTGCCTCCTGGTCCGTAACCTTGGGTGCCTGGAGCACCTGCACCAGGTCTTCGTGTGTCAGCTCCAGAAGGACCATATCCAGAACCCGGACGGCTGCCTGCACCAGCATCACCTCCTCCACCAATTCCACCTGGGCCTGGACGGAGTCCTCCAGCTCCTGGTTGTCCATAGTCTCCATAACCAGGTCGGCCACCATCACCAACTGATCCTGCACCTGATCCAGAACCGCCTGCACCAATACCACCAGGACGAATATCACTTTGACCAGGACCTAAAGAACCACCGCCAACACCTCCTGGGCGATATCCACCAGAACCAGGACCATATCCACCTCTACCTGCTCCTGAGCCGTCAGGGCCATATGAAGGGGTCCCTGTTCCTCTAACTCCAGGCCCAGGTCCAATACCACCAGGACCACCACCAATGCCACCACCGATAGGTCCTGAACCACCTCCACCAATACCACCTGGGCCTACTCCTCCTGAACCCACACCACCAGGCCTAGATGAATCGCCTTGTGCTACACCACCAGGGAAAGTACCCGCACCGGGTCCACCAGCTCCAGCTCCACCCGGTCCATATCCACCTGATATACCTCTGCCTGGACCTGCACCACCGGGACCGTAACCACCCGGCCCAATTCCTCCTGGTCCAACACCTCCTTGACCACCAATACCACCACCGATGGGTCCTGAACCACCTGCACCAATACCACCTCTGCCTGGTCCATAACCACCTTGGCCGAGATCACCTGGTCTAGAGACTCCTGCACCACCTCCTACACCTACTCCAGGTCCAGCACCAGGTCCAAAACCCGCACCACCAGGCCGAGATCCATCTAGTGCACTTGGTCCAATACCACCAGCACCACCCCTTCCATATCCTGCCTCAGGCCCTACACCTGGCCGTCCTCCATCAAATCTTCCAGCTCCTTGCATCATACCTGGACCTCCTCCAACTCGGCCGTCAGCATAACCTCCACCTGGGGTTATTAGTTTGTCACTTGGAATTCTATACGGGTCTGGAGATCCTATTGTATCTTCTAAAATGAGAAATAAAAACTATTAAATATCAATTGGACTATATTATTTCAAAACAATTCTTACCACATCCCCCACATCCTCCAGACGAAGAAAACTGACTTTGAGCCTGTCCCATTCCATGAGTTCCCGCTAAAATAAAAGAATGAGAGCTACTTTCATTTCTTGTTTAAAGTTGTTTTTTGTTTCTTTCTTACACACTGTCGATCTTGACCCGGTTTCAGAAGCTTCTGCTTCAGCTTTTCCATCTTGTTCTGGTTTGCCAAAATTCAAATATTGAGATTGAGTCTGACCACGAGCACTAAAGTATTTTTTAAAGTTTCAAAAGCGTTAATTTTTTTCGCATAAGTATGCAGTAACCCTATTAACTTACAATCCTTTACTTCTTTTAAATCTTCGTCGGTGTAGATTTTGTACGGCTTCAACGTATTGTTCACTCCCATAGACTGCATTTGGATCGATAAAATTGTCTTCCTGTAAAAAAAATTTAAAAATTTTCGTTTATTATTTTATTAGACTCTAAAACCTCTTTCTTAATCCCATACCACAGCTATGAGGTTTTCATTGGTAAAAAAAATCAATTTATTTCTGTTTAAAATCTGTCAAATTGAACGTTTTCTTTTTATACCGAGAAAATTTAAGTTCTTTTGGAATGTCGAATTGAAAAGAGGAACGAAACTATTAAAGGTCAATCTCTATGAATATATCTTACTAAATTTAAGTTTGTTAAAACAAATCGGGCTACCGTTACAAAAAATATTGACATAACAAAATGACAGCTTGAACAAAAATGTTAAGTTTTTAAAATGATGATATCTCTATCTCATAAAAGATGTTTTATAATTGAATTTGGATTTAAAAATTTTTGAAAGTAGTGAAAGTATATTTGACAGCTGAAATATTTTATTTTGCTAATTTTATTTATGCTCTGGTTACACTTTGAAATAAATGAAAGAATACATTTTTTTGATTATCTCACTTTTTTATGTTTCCAGATTATTTTTGTCGTACGAGATAGTTAATCTTTAATTCAAGAAATTTGTCACCATTCAAAATAAATTACTACCCCAAAAATCAAAGTACAACTAAGAAAAATAAACGGAAGTAAATATCAAAATACATGGAGTCCTACACAGCAACAATATTTTAAAATTAAACAAAACCGAAAAAAATTGTTTTTAGCAGCATCAAAATCAAATCTAGAGTGATTTGCAATTGAAGATAGTTACTCTGCGTGTTCTATTGATAGCAGTTGACATTAGAATTGATCTTTGTTCTAGTTTAATTGCAAGACATGATAATTATTATAGTAATTTTTGTAATACTTTATAAATTAAAAAAAATTAAGCGTCCTTGAGCCTAATAGCAATTCGATTATAGTAATTCATTAAAGAAAGATAGTTGCAGGCATATTTATAAATTTGGAATGACTTTTTGGAGATTAAAATGTTTGGAAATATCACGTCAGCTTTTAAAATGTTGCTTATTTACTTAAATCCGTAATTTAATTGTTTTAGTATATGTATTATCTATAAATTTAATTGAAAGTTATGCCCATATTTCAGTGTCAGGTTTAAATTAAGCCCTAGTTATGTATTTCAAAGTCTGGCAGATTGTCGGGAGGGAAGCGTTGTGTTTTAAATTTTTAAGCTCTGAGTTTATTAGAAAAATCTACTAACAAATTTTATTTAAAAAGGTCCCTTTACATTAATTGCCGTGTAGCTATTGATTTATTTCCAAAGTTAACTTAAAATTATTTTAATCACAACTGCTAAACTGAGATTTTAAAATACTTTAAACATAAATTGAATCCGATTTTTGTATTTCTTATCATATTCAAGTGAAATGGTAAATTAGTTTTCATCAAAACGTTTAATCATATCCAAGATGAAATGTAGAAATATTTGAATAATTATTTACTCAAATTATTCAGATCTTGTAATTAAAATCCACACATTTTAAAAAGGCTAAGGATTATTTAATTCACATTTGTCGTTTTAAACCTATGAGTATTCCAGTTCGTATTTGAGCATCAAATTGGATTTCAAATTAATGTTTCTGTAGAAGAATTCAAGCTTTAAAATTTTTAAATATTGATATGTATGACATTAAGATTAAATTTCCAATAAGACTTGAAAGGACTTTAAAACTAGTTTTGCCATTAAACTAGTTTTGAAGACGTTCCATAAAACGGGTTTAAGCAACTGTGAAAATGCACTGATACACTTTGGGTAAAATTTATTTTTGTGAGCTAATTTTATTAGAAAAAAAATCGTCGATTTCGGAAAAAAATCTAATTAGAGCCTGTGGAAATAGTTATACTAAATTTAACCTAGTAGAAATAAATTGTCTTTAAGGCTTTAAAAATTATAAAGGAAGGTACTAGTGAGTTGAACCAGAACGAAATTACTTTGGAAAAAAATCAATGTCATGCTAAGTTCGGTTGAGTTTTAAATCGACTGAAAACAAAAACCAACATTTCAGGAAATATTGTTAAAAAAGTGTTTCTTAATTGTTTGAAAAACATTTCACACGCATTTGAAAAATGTTTTTGTATTGTTATGCATGGTTAACGCTTTGAGAAACATTTTGGGAAAGTTTATTGTTTCCCATTTGAAACAATTTTTTTCTTCCACATCGTATTTTTACTTTCGACACATAGAAACTATCTGGCAAGTTTTGCATCCATTAAAATGGCATTAAGATGATAGAGAAGTCAAAAAAAGTGAGTAACCGTTCAATGACTGCCTGTCCTTGGCTTTACAGCCCATACGAGAGTTAAGTTCAAACTCGGAAATTTATGTTTTAAGCAGATTCGCGTTAGGCGTTTTTTTTATACAAAATTAGAGTACAAATTCACAAAATGTTTGGTCAAATATCGAAAATTCAAATTTTCTCAAAAACGAACCGATAGATTTTTATTAAATTTTCTCTAAAAAATTCTCTCTTAACTTCTTCCAATAAAAAAATTTAGTGCTCCAGAAGAACCGTTATTTTGTTTTTAAATTTTCTCAGGAACTCATGAACTGATTTCAATAATTTATTTGTATACACATGCTCTCATATTTTCTGAACAACGTTTCATGATCAACAATATCAAACATTTCAGTTTTGGTTAAAAAAAGAGGCTGGGATACGACCCACACTGATAACTTCTTATCCCATCTGTCGATTTGTATTGCTTAAAAGTTTGAAGGTTTTCATGTTGGGTTAAAAAAGTTGTCAGTTGAATTATTCTCAAAAATTTTAAATTTACCAACAATATTTTCATATAAGTAAAGAAATAGTTTAGTTTAAAAATCTAATTTTGTTAAATTGATTTTCAGTTAAGTTTTTATTTTTTTGTAAGAAAACTGTCAATTCGATTTTTCTCAAAATTTTACGGAATATTGAAAACAATATTTCTTAATAGATAAAAGTAGTTTAAAGCCATAATCTCAAAGTTTTGAAAAGATATTGAAGTCGAAAATCAATTTTTACCAACTTTTATTAATTTTTTTGTTCAGGTTTTTATTTTTTGTAAAAAAAAACTATCAATTCAAAACCAGATGTTAAAAACTTTATTTTTCGTTGCGCAAAATTGTTCTTGAGATAAAATCATTTTGTATTCGTAAAATTTTGGAGGTGACAATTTTTTTTTGCATTATTTTCAAAAAATATATTTGTTTGGTGTCACGTTCCAGTATATTATATTAACTTTAATTCAAGTCTCTAGCGTCATTGTTTCATGAGATATTTAGGGTTAACCAAAATGTTCACCTTTTTTTTTAAATGCTATGGTAAAAAAAAAACGCCCACCCAGTTGCTTAAGAGCCCTTTCTGCATCTCTCTGCCTTTTTGTTTGAAGTCGATATCTCCTCTGGTTCTTAAGCTATGGACGACGAAAAAACGTAACGAACGTACGTACACACGCACGCACAGACATCTTTCTAAAAATCTTTTATTTCGACTCTAGGGACCTTGAAACGTCGAGAAATGTCAAAATTTTCAATTTGACAAATCGGACCCATTACAATAACTTCCTATGGGAAGTTAAAAATCAACACATTTTTTACGAAAATCTAATACAAAAAGTGTATTAATACTTTCTTAAATATTTTAACATATTTGTGTAAAGTTTCAAGGTGTTTCTTTAGATTGGACGAACCTTACATAATAGGTTTGATTTTCCTGCTTTAATTGATGATTGATTTTCAAAGATCAAAGAAGAAAATATCCAACTGAAAAAAGCATTACTGCATTCTTGGTATTCCTTTTTTAAAGTTTTAGATTCATTCAATAAGATTGAAATTACCACTTCTTTAGAAATTTAGATTAGTGTTTTGTAGGTGACTTTATGGCCTGTGTGTGAAAGCGTATTGACATATAAAACAGTATTTTTCAAATTCCAATTTTTAAAAATTATGTTGTTTGCAATGGAAACACGGAAGCAGAAATTAAATTGATTGATCTCATTTTTGGTGAATCTATTTCCTTTTTAATATAGATGTATATCAAAATAATTCATAACCTTTAACCACTCCTCTGAGTAGGTTAAAGCAGGATTTGGGGGGACCTGAAATTTGAATGCCTAGTAGTAATACAAACGAATATCGATTTTTCGCAAGAGGCAAGGACAGGACACTTATTTAGAACTTGCATCTTGGAATCCCAGAAATCTAGCAAAAACAGAGCAGTAAAAACGTGATAAACCATTTCTCAAACTTTATTCTCTTTTCGAATAGAGTCAACATTTTAATTGAACATTCTATTTCAGAAAAATAACGAATATCCAAATTCAAAATGTATTTTGTTAATAATTTGCAGAAAACCTAAGGAATTTAACTGATAAAGTGGGAAAGTAGAATTAACTAAAAATCCATGAATCTTATTTTTTGAAAATTCTCAGTTTTACTTCAAATTTTGCAAATAAATAATCCATTAGTATTCTTTCTTCAAAAATTCAAAAAAACTAAATTTTGTGAGACGACTCAATACATTTTTCTTCTCATTAGAAACAAAATATTATGTATTACAAAATTTTCTTTTACCGGAATCTTAGCTCCATTCACAGCAACTATAGCGATCACAATTCCTACGAATGCCACCCAATGAAAGGGTAACATTGTTGAGTTGTTATATTTTATCCCAGTTCTAATTAAAGGAAAACGGAAATATCTTCCTTAATGATGAAGATAAAGTTGATGAGCCAATCCTCTATAAATTGAATTTATATTTTTTCTTTTCTTTTTCAGTAATCGAAACTTCGTTTTAAAAACACTTCGTCTTATCGCGGTCCAATTTCAAAACTATTCTCGATGAGATGAACTTTATCGCACTCTTTCGATTTTTCTTGCGTGATTCTCACTTTGAAAAAAAAAGATTGTATATACAAAATTCTGTATATTATATTCTTTCACTTCTTTATGTTTTCATTATCAATATTTTTTATTGATTGCTGCACATCACATTCAAACCTCGATTTTTTTTTTAATTATATAAATTTGTATTTAAATAACCACACACAATATTTTACACATTTATTAAAATGTCGTTGTCTTTGGTCAGGATAGTGATGCGATAAGGAGTTTCAAATCCAATTAATCCCAAAGAGAAAGAGCGTAACTAAAGTTAAGATGAACCGAAGAGTCTGTCTGATAATATAAGTTCCATCAATATTAATGATCAAGGAATACAAATCAAACGCTCCTGCTTCCGTTCCGATCGCGTCAACTGTTAGCTTGCGAATAATCCGTTCTAGAGTGATTTTTAAGAGCTGAGCCCTGAGCGACCCGCGAGTGTCGTCGTTGTTGTCAGTCAATACAAGAATGACAAGAAAACGAAAGCCCCTTATTTATAAAACGAAGCATAAGACTTTTGACCCATTTCAAGTAAATGTTGGGGCAAGTATATAGCTAGAACACGCCAACTGATGAATATGTTTGCGGCTTCTATAATGCTCGTACTGTATGACTTAATAGTGTTACGATGGACATAATTTAAAGGGTGTTTTTTTTTGTTATTTTATTATAATTTCATAAATTCTTTTTATATTGATATATTTATTTTAGAATTGGTAATGCTGGTAATCAATTCCAAATAAATTTTAGTCTTTTAATTGTTTGCATAAGTACCGCGTGGATGAACATTTGACAGATCTGTTGTTTCTTATTTTGACACACAGGGTTGTCAAAATTACAATAAATTTCACAGTTAATACGATCTTTTCTGTCAAGTTACTTAAGATTTTTTGACGTTTGGTTTTAAATAATAAACTTAGACGGTAAGTAAATTTTCCATTCCCTACATTAAAAGATTAAAAAAAAAACATTAAAAAATCAGGGCTTAAACTATGTCCACCCTGTTGTGTAAGTCAATTTACTGCGGCCGTACTTTAATTTCTTTGCGCGCGTGTAAATTTTTATATTGAAAAGAGCAACAATCGCTCAAGACTCTGGCGCTATACGCAGTAAAGTTGTATGATCCTCAACTAGGGTGGCATGGAGAGTAATTAATTATAATTCGTCGTCCACCCCTTTTGGGTTTTGAGTCTTTTTATACGATCAAAACTTACACAATTTGCGTGTGATGCATCGCCTTCGCTTGAGTCTCAAGCACTTTCGGTTTCAGTTTCGGCTTCGGTTTCGGTTTCCCTTGTTTTAAATTCAATTGATGGAAAAGCCGATTGCAATGTACGAGTATGTTATATTTTTGAAGCATTTTGTTTGCAACTCAAGACGCACTTAAGTTATTTTGATGTCAACATAGGATAGCTCTATCACTAGCTGTACCGAGCGACAAGCGACGTAATAATTAATTCGTGACTCGTGAGACAATATAGAACCATTCGGACTTTTACCCACTTTCATTTACTTTACAGTTTGTCGCATCTTGATGTCTTTAATTTATAAGTATACAAATATTTATGAAATGCAGGTCATCAATTAAATTGACATTTTATTGTTTGGTATGAAATAAAACTTAAAGTTTCAATGAAAAGATGACGGTTGATGTTTATTGATCATCGAAGCGATTGTACGTACAATTAAAAGTATAAATTTGTCAGAAGAGAAGAACTGAAGAAATGCTAGTAGCCTTTTTGTCTAGCCGACTAATCCGATATAAATTTCTTTTAATAGGTTTCTGGGAAAGAAATGTTTCTTATATTTTCTTCCACTTCATAATAAATTGAAATTCGAGACAAAGTGACACACTTTTAGAATTGATTGATTTAATAGAAACGAAATTAACTCGGATTTTCGAAGAAAAGAAAAACCTATGCGTTTCATTATACGCAAAATTGTTTAAAAATAGTTTCAGTAGTTAACTTGAGCTGGAAAACTTGTTGTCTTATTAAATTAATACCGAATCCCACGTTCTTTGATTCTATTTGCAACGTATTTTTGGCAGAAACGTGGCTTAATTCAAGCTATAGTCATGTTGGTAATGCAAAGGATTTAGGTGGATAGGGGTAGAAAATATATATTTCTCTTCTTCTGTATCTTTTCCATTTGAATTATCAATTGAAAGGGTATGTGTAAAGATAATGGTACAGACTAAACTTTTTTTTATTTTGAAAGTCTACATTCCTCCAAAAAGTTTGGAGTCTGTTTATAACAAACTCTCCTTACCATTAGACTTTGTTATCAGTTTGTCCTGCGCTGACACCAATATTTTACTTCTAATTTACCACACATTGACTGGATTCCATCGGCAGACTTATCCTGCCTTGAAGCTTCTCTCTCTTCTTCACAATTGGAACTATTTCTTCTCGATAAAGTCCTAGTTACTGACTTAGAAGCTGTGTTAAAAACTCAAAAAATCGAATTCTCGATTTCGTATTTTCTTCTGACGCTATTACTACTCTTGTTCTAGAATCTAGATCAGGAAATACTAATATTATAACATATTGGACATTTTCCTTGACTTAAGTAATCACCTACTGAACACAGTAATTAGTTTGATTGCTTATATAATTTTGACTTCAGAAGAGCTAATTTCCAGTTGTTGTTTGAAGAATTAACCATTTCTGGAATTGCTGATACTTTAGCATTTTCTAATATTGACGAAGCAGTTTCAAATTTGTATAAGATCCTTAATAATTGTTTAGAAAAAATGTACCTTTAAACAAATCAAGAAATAGAAACTTTGGAAATACAAACGAAAGAATTGCGTTTACTGCGTAACAAAAGAAATAAGGAATTTAAAACGTATCTCAAAACTCTGTCTCCAATCAACTTCTCTTTTTATGTTGAATTTTCAATTTTTTTTATACCCTTATCAAAGAGAATCCTAAAAAAATTTAGAATTTTGTAAACTCAAAGAAAAAATCAGATGCCTTTCCAGTTAGCTTCACTTACAAAAACCTTTCATTAGATAAAACTGTTGATATATGTAACGCTTTCGCAACAAATTTCCGTTAGTCATTTATTAATAGCCCTCAAGAAGTTGATGGAATAGGCGTATAATATATAATATAATACGCCTTTTCGCAAACTAGCTATAGTCACATACATGTACTACAGTGTACAGTCCTTGATATTTTATCTGCGTTGAATGATGCGTGTTCAGCCGGTCCCGATGGTATTCTCCCGATAGTATTAAAAAAGTGTAGTAATGCTTTACTTGAACCCCTTACGTCCTTATTCTAACTTTTTCTAAAAAGAGTCAAATTTCCTAGTTTATGGAAGAATTCATTTCCAACACCAATTTTCAAGAAAGGTAACAAGGTGGATGTAACAAACTGCAGGCCCATTGCAAAGCTTTCTTGCACTCCTAAACTGTTTGAACAAGTTGTTTGTGAAAGTGTAGCATTTTTTAGTAAGAATCTCATTTGCGAACTTCAACATGGTTTTGTGAAAAAAAGATCAACCGTTACAAATCTCCTCACATTCTCAAACATTATGTTCAAACGCTTTAGAACAAGGTTATGAAGTGGACTGTGTATAAACTGACTTTTTTAAAGCTTTTGACCAACTTAGATACGGAAATATTTTATTGAAACTTAAAGCTCTTCGTTTTCCACCATT
Organism: Eupeodes corollae; assembly: GCF_945859685.1. NCBI lineage: Eukaryota > Metazoa > Arthropoda > Insecta > Diptera > Syrphidae > Eupeodes > Eupeodes corollae. Next base: position 141,052,378 of record NC_079148.1, on the reverse strand, counting down.
TTTCTTAGCTTGGATTAAATCATATCTTCAAAAAAGATCCTATGAGGTAAAATTTAGAAATTGTTATTCTGAACCTTTTGTTGCTCAATCTGTCATGGCTTTCCCCAGGGAAACCATCTTGGGCCTTTTCTGTTCATCCTGTCTATTAACGATGTATCTTCATGTCTACGCTTAAGTGAACTTCTCATTTTTGCTGACGACATGAAGATTTTTAAAATAATAAAGTCCACCCATGATTGTATTGTTTTACAAGCTGACATTGATAGTTTCACATTTTGGTGTGGGAAAATAGCCTTTGACTCAACCCTTTTAAATGCCAGACGATAACTTTTACTAAAAACTAATCAATCGCGTATTTGACTATTGTATATCACAACACAAACTGTGTCGCGTCTCCACATTCAAAGATTTAGATTTGCATTTCTGTTCCAACTTAGAATTTATCCATGACAATACATTTATTGTTAATAAAGCAAATTCTATGCTTGGTTTTATAAAACGCTGGGCAAAGGAGTTCAATTACCCCTACTATACTCTTTAATAATATAATTGCCATGTTCGTCCTCATTTTGAATATGCTTCGCAGGTATGTACTCCCTATTACGAAATTCATAGAAAACGTATTGAATTAATTCAACATAATTTCATTCGCTTTGCCCTAAAGGGTCTTCCTTGGGATGATCCTTATGATCTGCCTCTCTATGAACATCGTATTCTGCTTCTTCAAATGCAATCTCTTCATCAAAGGCGTGTTAATAATGACTTAGTATCTTTTTATCAACTCATTAATGATGAAATTGATGCACCTTATTTGCTATCTTGTGTATCTTCGAATTACAGAGGCGGAACTCATCACCTGCGTACATTTGATTTTATACATATTGACTTCCATAGAACTAACTATGGGAAGAATGAAGCTTTAAGTCGAATGAGCATTTTTAATAACTTAAACTGTTAATTGATAGATTTAAATTTAAATAAGGTGGGATTAAAATCATTGTTTTGTTCTCATTTTATTTTTTGTTCTGTAATAGTTAAATGTTAATTATGTTTTGTATTTTGTGCGTGTGTTAGGTTATAATTGTATTATTTTTTACTAACAACTTACACACGCATATATTATGAGCCACTGATCGTAGTTTGACGCTTGCTATAAGCTTACTTCTTTCTAAAAAAGCCTGAAGTGTGAAAAGAAATTCGGTTGTTTTTTTTAAGTGTAAAAAGAAATTCGGTTGGTTTTTTGTAATTAGGTGCTTTTTACTTCAGTATTGAGAAGCTCAAGTTTTCATTTACGCCCAGAGACAAATTATGTTAGTAATCGGCATCCTATCAACATTTTGTTTAACTTTATTTTATTCTCTTCTTTTTTTTTAGATTCTTTTGACTTTCAATAAAAATATTTAAAATTTAAGCATTCTGTTTGAGTTTATAAAGTGTTTAAAATAAATTTTAAATTTTATTAAATTTTGGAAGTCATTAGAGTATTTCGGAGGCTACTTGTGTCAAGAACTTTTCAATTTAAGAGTCGTTGAGGTATGTACAGTTGCACTTTATTTAGTTACTTTAAAAGTTACAGCTGCCCGAAAAACTGGCAGCTGTATTTTATTGGAAAACCTACATATATGTAGTATGGACATACATACATATGAAACCTAAAAAACAAATATTGTAGATATTGTATATTAGTTTTAGAGTTATTTTTATACAGTAAACATTTGGTATTTTTAAAACTGCACTGTAGTTTGTTTCTCTCTTATTTTATCGCAAAATATGTCTTTATTGCATCCGATTCAGTAAAAAGTGTATAAATAGAACATTAATTAAGCCCTAAGATAGACCACATACAACTTCAAAGACGCTATGATGCCATTTGATAAAAAGTATGAAACACTTCAATTAACATCATAGATGGAAGATTTTCTTTCTCTCATGGAATTACTGTAAAGTACAGCGTATATAGCCCAGACATTTGTCTAAGTATCTAATTTTTACATTAATGCCAAAAGACAAGACAAGTTCTTACATTGCACTTCAAATATTTATAAAGCCAGCTTGATATGAATGGATACATAAACACGCCATCAGATGCCATTGCCCATTAAATTAACACTTTACCCTATCATTTGTAGGAATCTAAAATTGGATAGAATCATTTTTCCCTCTAAAACTTATATAGATACATTAATAGAATGAAAGAAAACTGTTTGATATTGCCTCATTCTTAAGTCTATGCAGTTGGTATCAATTCTTCACAATCATGTAATTCCCTGATGGCCTCGATAAAAAAAATCATTTTTTAATAAAATATCATTTAAATCGATTTAGGTCCAAATTTCAAACATTTTAAAAATTCATATTGCTCAATTTAAGATACAAAAAAAGCTAAACGAAGAAAAAACGGAGAATAAATAAAAATTGTCCATAGAACTAAAATTCATTCAAAATCCCAGGCGTATCACATGCAAGGGTCAAAAAGACTTAGATTAGCATTTCTTTTCACATATTGTCTTCTTTTATGTTTGTTTGGGTACGAAATTCTGATAGAAATTTAAAATACCTATCTTTAAAGTTTTTAGCACCATTTCTTATTCTCAGGAAATACTTACTATTTTTTTTTTCTTATTATTCACTACTTCTTATCACTCTATGACAGAAGTATCTAAAAATAAAATTCATACAATTCTTTTTTAAAAAATGACAAAAAATAAATAAATAAAATTCATACCACTTTGCTCGTGTTTTTATTTTATTATTTTAATCTTTGGTTTCATTAGCTGTGTTTCGAACAAAAATAAATTTGAGAGAAAAGCATAAAATATATGTACAAAAAAATGCCTTGAATTAATACTATCTATGAACTAAAAGCCTTTCACACAAAAAATTATTCATATTTAACTTAATTATACTATACAGAGACAGACATCATGCAAAACTAATTTAAAAAACATATCCTTAGAAATATATAAAAATATAATATATTGCACCATTTTCGGCCACATTATTCAATATGCCAGATGTTGTTTTTTCTTTCCTCATCCTCTTCCATTTATTCATTGCTCATATCTGTTCATATTTACAATTTATTATTATTAATTATGGCAATAAACAAATTAAAAAAAAAAAAACAATTAATTACAAAATGATATTTTCTTCTTTCTGGCATTGATAAATAATTAGATTTTCTTTTCCAAAAATACTAAGACTAGACAATCTCGTCCATATTGCATTCGAGGAGAATTAATAAAAAGTATTTCAATTCAAAATTAATTACTCCTCTCACAAAATGATTTGTTTAATATTTCATTTATACATAGATAGATTATATTTATTGCTTTTTTCTAAAACTAATTTTAAGAATAACTTTATATATAACTTTAATAATATGGTAGAAAGTTTAACTTTAAAGTAAATAACATTTGTTTTTTTTTACAATACTGAATCGATTTTTTTTTTGAAAAAAGTCTATTTATAAATGGTAATTAAAATTATTTTATTCATGAATGTTTGCTGATAAATTTGTGGTGTCTACTATTTTTATTTTCTTAAATTTGTTTTAAAACATAAAAATAATCTTAAAAATTCTAAGCAGTGCATTTTTATTTAGTTTGGAAACTAATCACTAATCACTAGTTACTAAATTTGTATCACAATATTTTTTTTATATATATTTTTAAAAGATAGTTAATTTTATTTTTCTTCTCTTTTCACAATATTTTAAGTTTTTATTTAATTTTATAATCAAATTTTTGTTTTGAATGAGTTTTTTGTTAAGGAATTTCGGTTATGTTTTATTTTGAGATTAAACAAAAGTAATTAATCAATCTTCCACTTCATTTCTTTTCATTCGTCAAAGCAAATAAACCCGACAATTTTTTGTTCTAAATTTTTTTCACAATTAAAATTTTAAAAACCCTTCTATAGAAAAACGTCTTATTGAGAAAGATTAATACTCTTTGATAAAAATGCTAAGTTTTAAAAGAGACTGTACTTTTCTTAAACAATAACAGTTAGGCAACAAATTTCTGAAATTATACAATTTTCTTTACCATAGTTGATCAAGTTAAGATCCTTGTAAATCCTACATCCATAATTCCGAACATAGGTGAGGAAATATCAGATTAAAAAAGCCACATGTATAAAACAACCTATCTCAAAACCGAGAAACTGGGGAGTTTAAATTGTAAATATTGTAAGTAAATGTCGATAATTAGGTGAAGTTGTTTTAAGAAGATAAAACTGTATTGCCTACGCTATTTGGATTATTCACTGTCATTGCAGATATTGCAAGTAAATGTCGATAACTAGCTTTAGGGGAATAAAACAAAATTACCGACACGAGTTGTACTATTTACTGTCGTTGTCAATGTGGCGTTGGGTAATCTGGGGTAAGAAAAGGTTAATAGTCTCAAAAGCCCTACAAATAATTTCAAAGGGTTTAAGGTATCATAGATTAAAAGAAATTCTTCTTAAAAATATCAAAAAAAAACTAAATAACAAAAGAAGAAATTACTTATGTTTTAACTTATTGCTATTAATAATATCTTCTATGCCACAATTGCATAAGTTCCTGTCAATTCGAAAGGACTTGTCTTTGTTGAATGTGTAAAATTATTCTTTGGTGAGAAATCCACAGGAGTTTCTTGATAGAAATTCATTTGCATCACTGTTGTTGGTGTTGTCACTGTTACCCCGCCGGATGCTGATGTAACGCCATCATAATTCGCACTACCTATACCGACATTATTATTTAGGGTTGTTGGCGGAGGACGTATAACACTGATTCTCTTAAAACGATCGTAATCTTCTTGTGTCATGGAATTTGTCAAAGTTGTATAAGATTTTTCGGATTTTTCCTCTTCAATTCTTATTTCTAGTGGTGGAAAAGTGATGCAATTATTTCCCGGCGAAGAAGAGGCAGCAGCAGCTGCAGCAGCTTCTTTTTGAAGAATCTTAGAGGCCAACGTTGATTTGGTTGAGTCAAATTTAGTTGACTTGCTTGGTTTATCTTTTTCTGGCTTTTGGGGATGGTTCTTCATGCAGGAGGACTCTTCGTGTTTGTAGAGATAGGATTTAAGTGCGAAGGATTTGCCACAACGGGCACAAGAATGTGGTTTGGTATTCGAATGGGTCTGAATGTGAGCTCTCAAATTGGACTTGTCAGCGAAGGCCTTGGTGCAAACAGTACATTTAAAAGGTTTTTCACCTAAAATGGAAGAAAATCATCAAATGAGCATAAGAATCAAAAACAGTGAATTATTATGGGACTTACCAGTGTGAGTCCGTATGTGACCTTGCAACAGCCAAGGTCGGGAAAAACACTTTCCACAGTATTGACACTCGCAGCCTTGATTATGCGTTCGAACGTGCATTGAAAACGCAGGCATGGATACGTAGACCTTCTCACAGTGTGGACATCGTCGGGCTTTTTTGTCCAAAATCGATCTAAAAACAGAAGAGAAGAAACCATTGTAAAACGGACTTCTTGGTGAAATTCTTTTATAAAAAATGACTCACCTATGTGTCTGACGGTGCCTGGCCAAATTGGAAGACGTTGAATACTTCTTTCCACACTCCGGACACACATGATCATCATCGCCACTCATCGAATTCTCCGAAATCTTACTGGAATGTCCCAATCCGGAATAGTGTTCATCTCCACTGCTGTGAAGACTACTGCAGGACAATTCATCAAAGCGGGACTGTTCAGAAATTGTCGATCTTCGGGATTTCTTCCGATCGAAGATCTTATGACTGTAATAGTTCGAATCATCATCTGATGATGAGAAGAAATTGCTTCCTTGCTGTTGTTGTTGTTGCTGCTGGTGATGTGATTGTTGGAGCTGGTTAGGGTTAAATTGAGGTTTGTGCATTTCTTCAAATGTTCCATCTGCATCCAAACTGCAGCTTACAATTTCATCTTTACAGCGTCCCTTGTTTATGTAATCTTTAATCTCTGTAATGTTGGTTGTACTTAAGCGTCCTGCTGCAAGCGTTATTTCTGCTAATTGGGTTAAGTTGTAGAGTTCTTCGGGAATTGTACCCGAAGGGGTGGTTGTGTGTTCTTTAGTCATGTCAACAATTTTAATTCCGTGATTATGTATCTAAAACAAAACAATAACAAAATATAAGAATAAAATCACATTGATTAGCTTCGATTGAAATTGAATTACACACAGAAAATAAATGGTACGATTGAAAAGTTCCTCCTCAATGACCCCGAACTAAATAAACCAGCGAACGCATATACAAGTTGCAAACAGGCGAATAATTACGAAATCTAATTAACTTCAAATCTAATGTTAATCAACTAAATAAACTATACACAACAAAATAATTCAAGCTCAAGAAGTAGTGTTTAAAAATGTCTCTTTTAAGTTAAGCAGGCTTAACATAATTACAAAAAAAGAAAAATAAACCTTGACAAGTTAAATTATATTTTAAGACTAAATTTGTATTTAAAAGTTCAACTGGAAACTTATTGGACGTTTAGGAATGTAAAAATTCACTTTAATGATGACAAATAGAATTTGATGCGTTCCAATTGCAAAATTATTTATGTTAATAAAATTCTAGAAATGTATTTTTATTTTTTTATGTTTTTGAAAAAATTAGAATGCTTGATGTTGTTTTTATTATAATAATTTTTCTGTTTCAACAATGAGAACGAACGCATAAAAGGTACCTGTTGCTTTTATTTATTTATGGGGTGTGGTTTTTGTTTTAAATGTATTAAATTGAATGAAATTAATTTAAATCAACGTAGGTTCATTTTGTTTTATAAAATAGGTTTAGGTTAAAGTTTAAGCACGCTTTATAATAAATTAGAAAAATAGAAGTATGTCAGAGGTATTAAAAAATTTGTCTGACGTTAAATGGCGCCCAATATAAGTCAATACCGTTGTGCTTGTCTATTTTTTCGTGTAACATGATTTGTATTTTTGTCCGTTATTTATAGTGAAAATAAGGTACTGAACTGTGGATAGGCAGTGTTACCAGATGACAGAAAAATATGTTTTCATATTTTTTGCGGACTATGAAATTTTGAAATGCATTTTCAAAGGTGTTTTAAGGGAATATAAGAGAATCTTTTGCATAATTGTAACTTTGGATTAAAACAGAACATAAAAGACATGAAATAAGATAAACTTGTAGTATTATAATTTAAATGTAATTTCTGACAAATATTGTCTAAGCTTGAGATCCATCGACGACTTTTTCCAACATATGTGGCCTTATGTTGGCAATACTACGGTGTATATTGTCTTCCAAGTGGATAATCGTTTGGGGCTTATCGGCGCAGATATTCAAGCAGGTTTAAATCACACGATCTATGATTCAATTAACGGGTCCGTGACGTGAAACCTTGCGGTTACAACACGTTTGCTTGAATACATCAATAATGGCACGAGGCGAGCTGTGGTACATGCTGCGCCGTGACCTTCCTGACCAGGATTCAGCTTTTCATATTTGTTTTTAGATACTCATCCTTGTCCTTCGGATGTGGACTTCAACTGCAGCGTATGATCAGCTCATTAAATTCTTATCTCGATAGTATTGTACAATGGGGAATCAAAAACCGTGTAGAATTTAATCCTTCGAAAACTCAATGCTGTCTCCTGTTGTAAAAGAGTAACCCAGCCCCGATGCCGCTATCCATGAGCGACACTTGCATCTAGGAAACTAATAAACTTTCAGTACTCGGTATATATATCACAGATCACCTCTTATGGAATGATCACATATTAGATATTGCCAACAATGCTGCTATATGCTTAGGATTTCTCCGACGACGGTGAAAGAAATTGTTCACCTCTTCTGATCTGGCTGCAATTTACAAAGCCTTCATTCGTCCAAAACTTGAATATCACTCGTATATTTGGGCAGGTGCCCCTAAAACAAATTTAAGTATTTTGGACAGGATCCAAAAAAAGAGCTTTAAAATTGATAGGCGATAGAACTATAACCGAATCAATTACGTCACTTGAACACCGCCGCAATGTTTCATGCCTTTCGTTGTTCTACCGATATTTTTATAAACAGTGTTCTGTGGAATTAGCCAGTTACATTTCCCCCCTCAAACAATTCAGCCTTAAAGCTTGTACTTCTAGGAATCACATCAGGTTAACCTTGAGTTCAATTTCGACGAACCGTCAAGTATAGATATTCTTTTTTTTAACCGCACTTCGAGAATTGGGAATGCTTTACCCAGCTCTGTTTTTCCCTATCATTTTGATATTTAAAACTTTAAGACTAATGTGCTCTCTTCCTATTTTCCTAAAGCTCGCACTGTGTTTAAACATGTTAAGGGTATTAAAAACCCCTTGAGAGCCCGTTTATTATAAAAAAAAAAACAAAAGTGAATTAAACAAAATTCGGGTCATAAGTATTTTGAACAAAACCATGGTTTTCAAAATAAATTCACAAATCACGAATTTGCAAGCGTTCGGACTTCAATCTATTATTGTTAAAATGTCAAATCAGCCTAAAAATAAATCACATTACAGTTTACAAAATGGCCACCAGTCACAATTTGGAGTTTTAAAATCGAAAAAACACTTGTCATGAACTTAACGAAAATTTAAAGTTTGATATAGAAAACAAGCAAGTGTTCTTTTTTTAACGAAAATGTAAAGTAAGTAAATTGAAAGATTCTAATTTGCCAACCTGAAAATAATGAATATTAAATACATGTTCTTATAATGTCAGCCTCAAATCTTAAGATTCAACTTTTTGTTTACACAAATTTAATTTCCCTAGAAAAAAAGAATGAACACAAAACCACTTAAAAATTTTCCTATCATCATTTTTTTTTTTTCAAAGTTAAATTTTACTACATTTTAATGTGGTACATTGAATTAATTATTTACTAAATTCGAAAAAATTATGTCAGCATCTACAAATGCATAAAGTTTTGTTTTTTGTTTTGTGCGAAAAAAATGGCATGCGTAGGTTTTCAAAAAAAAAAACAAAGTTTTAAATAAACCGAAGCAAGTGTCTGCCGGCAAAAACATCTGAATGGTGAAATCATTAAGAAAATATTTTTTTCTTTCCATCCGATTTTTATACACATAATATTATTAGTTCAGTTTTTTTTTTCTTCTCAAAAGTGGTGTTTTCTAATTAAAAATAAAACGTACAATTTTATATAGTTTTGTAGGAAAGAAGGAAAAAAAGAAAATAACACGTCAGCCCACTTGTTGTATTTCAGAAAATGCGGCAAGAATATAACATTTTTTTTTATTTTTGATGTTTTCTATTTTGCACCAACGAAAATATTTGTAGTTCTGACCACCACCACCGCCACTACCGCCAAAGCCGTCAAAAGGCCGATCTTATTAAAACATTGTTTTCTTTTTTGTCTTCTTTATAAAAATTCATGTTTTTGAAAGAAAAAACTAAGAAAATATAACAAGAAAACGTTTATTTTATTCAAACACTTGTGTTTTTTGTAATTTGGGTTTTTCTTAATTAGGTACCCCCAATTTATTACAACCGATCACTATATGCATTGTACAAAGGAAACGCAAAACAACCTGCAGCATTTGTACTGAGTGCGTCATTATCATTCATTTGGATTACGTTGTTTTTATTTTTTTTTTAAATTTGTTTTTGTTTTTGAATTGAGGCCAATCGATTCTCTTTCTGCTTTAGCAAATTAAATAGATTTTGATGTGCAAAACTGAAATTCGTAAAATATAAATAAATACATAGATTCATTTCGTATTTTTGTTTAATTTTTTGTTGTTTGTAGAACTATTGCAAAAATTGTGTATAGAAGAATAAAAATTAGGAAGGATTTGACGTATAATTAGGGTGACCGTATTTCTGAGTTTAAATATAGATATTTTGTCAAAATTTTAAGATAAATTAACAAAAACATGGATAATTTCACCTATAAACAAGAAAAAATCATTTTATACCAGTTACGGAAAAGTTAACAGATTCTATACCAATTCTTTCACTGACAGTTTATGTCAAAGTTTTTCGAAAAATATTCTAGCTTATCAAGCAATTTATGTGTGTTTATAATTTTGGTTTTCTTAACGTATTGTTTTATTTTGAATATCACGCTGTCAGCTGGACAGTTGTCACTTTTGAAGCTGACATTTTTGACATTTGACATATACAAAATACGTCATAATTTAAAATAAAATAACACACGTTTCAAGAACGCATCGAGATTGTTTCAATTTAAAGCAAAAACGGTTCTACGTGCCACATAAGCACCGAAACAATCGCAATTTTACAAGAAGAGTTTCCTGACATTTGATAGCCAAGATTGTGTTATTTAACAACTTTCGACTTTTTTGTTTGGGGCTACTTAAAATTTAATTTGTATGCCAATGCTAGATAATATATTCAAAATCCTAAAGATTGAGTTAGTGAACTAGTGAACATCCTTAAAAGAGCGAACTGGTCATTACAAATTTTATAAAAAGGATATGGGAGTGCAACCATACCCGTGGCGGCCATTTGACTGATATTATTTTTCATTCTTAATCGCATGCTTTCTTCTTTATTTTGACATAAACAAAAATGTATTTTTCTTACAAAATAATCACTATGTTTGCTATCAGAATGAGATTTTATATTGAAAAATGCTATAAAAGAACAAAACGTCAAATATTTTGACGTTTCACGTGATTGGTATAAATCGGTAAAATACTCATTGAAACGAACATTTTAGTCATTTTCTCATACTTTGTATGTTTTAGTATATTCATAATATTAGTTTTGAATTGGTATAATAATATATTCTGTCAAGTTTCCATGTTTTTATTTAAAAAAAAAATCAATTTTTATTAACTGGTCTAATGCTCATAAACTTGCGTCCTACTTATTTTCCTTTTATTAGTTTTCAATTGGCACTCACAGGGAATATATTTTTTGTAATTAAGTCAAGTTCTCATGTTTTTGCATTTGCAAATATGTAATATAAACTTAATTGGTATAAAGTGATCTAATGCTCACAAAGAAATTAAAACAGCGTTTCACTAGTTCATAATACTCAAAATTAATATATGTTTTGTCATATTTTTATTCGCAGAAGTCTTATATAAACTCAATTGGTATAAACTGGTCTAATGCTCACTAGGAACACAAATTTCATTGATTCTCTGACACTTTTTATTGTTTATACGAATTTGCTATCCCTATTTTTATAACTCACTGGTATAAGCTCGTCTAACTCATTAAAAATCTATAAGATGACCTCTAAAGACAATATTTTATACAAAATCCGTTCGTGTGGTCATCTTGAACTTATTTGATAAATCTCAAAGCCATTTATTTATGGTTTTCGAACAACAAAACAACAGGAAACTTGTTTGCAATAACTTATTCCAAATTAAATTCAAAGACCCAATTATTTTTGATTTGCACTTTCATCTATCACGTCTGTAGATTGATTATAAAATCTTTCATAGCCAAAAGACAAAGTGTTTTATAGTGCGGTTCTATAAAGTGTGTGTTTTTGAGTATACGAGTATGTACCTAGTGATGGTAGATTTTTGTAAATAAATCATATTCAGTTTACATAATTTAATTATGTGTGATTTGGTATTTTGGTGTATTGTGTTTTTGTGTTCTCACCTTTGGCATTCACCGCATACGATATTTTAAATATTTAAATATTTTTGTTCTTTAATTTTTTAAAATCCCTCAACCAACTGTTGACAGATTTATAATTTTCCAAACAATATCAAACAAAGTCAGCTAACTATAGTTCGAAAGAAATAAGTTCAATTCAAAAAATGTTGTCTATGGTGGGTGAACGCAAAAAAGGGATGTTCGATTTTGTAAATATTTACAAATTGAATTCCACATCAATGTGATTAAGGATTGTATAAGATATCCTGCCTGATGTTAACATGAAGAAATAATTTGTGTGCTCCTTCTGTTGGATGTTGTGTTTTTATTTCGTTTTTGAGTTCATTGTTTAATAGCGTTTTTTTTTTTTAATTTCTTAGAAAATCTTTTATAAACAATCGATGATCGTGAATTCGATTGATGTTTTTTTTCCTGATAGTTTGTTTGTACGATCTTGTGTTGATCTGGTGATCGTACATTTTCATCTGTACGAAGACTGAGTACGGCCGGCATTATTTTTTAACATAAACACTCCATTTCAAATTCACTTTTTATTTTTACAAACACACATATTTTTTTGTTGTGTGTTCTAAAAAAGAATTATTTTCAATCGATTTGTTGCTTGCATTTTCAAATCAATTGAATTATCCATGAGTCAGTTGAATGAAATTGAATTTTGAAAGAAGAAGTTCAATAAGTTTTCGTATTTCGTTTAGGTTATTCATTGTAGATAAAATGTTTTGAAACATTATTTATAGACTATATTTATTGTTTCTCATTATACTTCGAAAATTTATATTTAAATTCAATAAAATAAACGACCACCTTGTGCAAGTTTTGTTTTTTTCTGTTTTTTGTTTTAAGTAGACAACATATAAAAACTTCAAAAAGTTTCATTGGAATCATGTGTTTTTAATAAAATGAGTCGAAATTTTCTTTTTTTATTTCTACGGCAAAGTTAAAATTAGAATAAATAGTTAATTATTTTTGGCTTATACTAATCGAGAAGATCAATTTTATTAAAGAATATTAGATGGAAATTATTCAATAATTACATATTTTGTTGGTATGTTGTTTACTAAAATTTAATGCAATAAAAATATAGCCAAGGAAACGTTTTTTTATCGAAAAAGTTATCTAAAATATTGTTTCACTAAATTCAAATACAGTACTTAAGTATTTTATGTATCGAAAAAGTTATCCAAAGAACTGTTTTATTCAATTTACAATAATATATTACCAAAAGTTCATGTAGTTATTCAAATTTATAGTAATTTCTATAAAACAAATCAATTTTGAAAATGGTACGAATTTTTCGCCCAAAAAATTAATTTTCAATTGCAATAGCTGACGATTTTTAACTGTTGTCTGAGTACTAGAGGAATGTCAATGTTTTGACGGGCCGTGGACGTCTTTGCGGTACTGATCCTTCGTTTTGTCTTTTTGACAGTTCTGTCAAAAAGTTAGCTTAGTTTTTCCGATATTTTAAAGACTAAGCCCTTTCAAATGCTTTTTAAATTCGGATCTTTAATAAATTAAAACCTAATTTTTACATTTTGTTGGTCCTTATTATCTTCGTATTGCAAAAACAAATACAATGAACCAGACAAAAATGTTTCCATTTGAAATTGAAACACACCAAATCCCAATTGATACATTCTAGTACATAGTAATACATTGCTTTTTAATCGAATAAATCTAACTTAACGAAGAACAACTGTCATTTAATTTGACAACAGATTGGAATGTTCATTATCTTAGCAATTTGTATTCGTATATCGTTGACCAAAAGTTGATAACTTTAGTTATTTCCTCAGTTTAAATTGTTAAATTTACTTAAGATTCGTAGAAAAGGTATTTCTAATCTAAGTAAAATAAATATCTGGTGTGTCCATTTTTATGTTAAAAATCATGCTAAAAATCAAATTTACAAGACTTGGTATGTCTATAATATTTATAGACATTAATATTTTTTTTATTTAAAAAAACACAAAAACATATGATATTTTTTCTTCCTTATATTTGTTTGAATATTTTACATAATTTTTGTTAGAGTTTTGAAAGAATTTTTATAAAATTCGACTCCAAATAAATTATTTTTTAACATAAGCATTTGAACAACGATGAAAAATATTAAATTAAACTGAAGGCTATATATTCTTAATCATCTTTAAAGAAAATCCATTTTATATATAAAGCTCAACACAAAATCAACTACCGAAAAGTATATTATAAACCTTAAACTAGGTTCCAATTTTATTGAGCCCATAAATAGTTTATTCGGCAGCAAAATTGTTTATTAAAAAATAAAAGTTTTTGTTGAGTGCGTTTATTTTTCACATTTTTAATTTGTTTTATTAAAATAATTCAGTGACTCAATGAAAAGTTTATCAACTTTTTACTCATAATTTATGCAGCAGGAAGTAAATTCTTGAAGAATTTTATTTTAGGAAAAACAAATTTTTAGAATAAAATTTCAAGTAAAAAAAATGATTTAAAGAGGAAGTTACTTTTTAAAAATTTAAACTGCTAAACGTCGCTTAAGTTCTTAACAACCTTTAACAATCAATAAATCTTGAATTCAAAACATCACAATCCATTCTAGGAACTTATTAATTAAATTGAATTTTCTTCTTTCTACTTTCGAGAAATTGACGTCAAATAAAATAGCACTTCTTACGTCTACGAAGCCTTTAAAAAAAAACACCATCAGCGCATCATTGTTTAGGTTCTATGTAGCACTTTATGATGATTAATAACCTACAAAATGTTCCCGAACAAGAACAATGACAGTTCTTTGACACATAAACGATCGTGTGATTAACATTGTAAAGTAATTGTATGCCTCTTTTCAAAATATAAACGATTTTCTACATCAATTCTCCCATTGCAAGACCAAATTTAAGATGATTTATAAATCTGACAAGAGGTTTGAAAATGACTCACCAATTAGAAATCCAATAATAAAATTATTGGCTAATGTTTTAAGAAGAAAATATTTTTGATTCTTCACTAATTTATTGAATTTTTGTTTTCATTAATCTCAGATATTTATTGGCGTGAAATCACTTTTGAAAATGTGGTTGATCCATTTTTGAACTTTGTAATTTTGATTTATCCTGTTTTGTGTTTTTAAGCAGTCAGTAGTTTCAATATTTCACAATCTTATATTAATAATATTTTCTTTCTTTAATTTTTTTAAATTTCAAAACCGCACCTATGAGTAATTAGAAAAGATGATCTTAGGTAGATAATACTCAAAAACGCGGTACGTTTTACCACTTGAAGATCTCGCAAAGGACTGATCGCGATCGGTATTTCGAAAATGAATATAAGATTTACAATTAAAACGGTACGCGCTCTGTGCTCCAATACAATATATATCCCACCGCGCAAGTGTTCTTAAAAATAAGTCACTACCACCTCAGAGAAAAACCGATTTCCAACAAAAACATAACAACAACAACTTAAATATCGCTCCTGTCTGAATACCAACCGTACTCAGCATTGGCAGCAGCCGATATTTTTGTTTGTGTAATTTTGAACCCAAAGGAATAATTGTTATTCCCTCACACAGAGCGCAGTAGAAGAGGTGCCTTTTGCCTGATGCCTACCATCAAGAAGCAAGAATCATCAACAACGGGGCAAAATCAGCCCCATGCCGATCATCCCGCAATGAGTGATCTTCGTGGGCTTCCATTTAGTGTAATGTGTTTTCGAAAACACTATGTCATGTCCCTTCTTCAGCATCGAGTTGAGAAAAGGCAACTCTAATTTTAAAACACGTCGTCGTTGTCGTCGAACTCAATTTCGATCGTGCGCAAGATCGCTTCTTTGGTGCTCTTTTGGCGTGTCTTTTTCTCCTGTCGACAACTGAACGCAAGTCTGAAAAGAAGAAAAACTCTGAGACCCTCTATAAATAGAATCCTAAAAAAATGATCAACGAGTGGTGGCATCACTGCTTTGGCTTTGGCAACTCACAACAAGTGAGTATAGAGCAGAATAGTCCTTGCAGAGTATCATCGCATATCATTCGCTTATACGCTTAGAGAGAATGATCATAATGATGATCTGTCAGAATCAGAGGCTGGAGGGCTGTCCATTCATCTATTTTCGTCCTTATATCAAAATGATCATAATCACTTTCTTCAGCATCACGCGTTAATTGAAGAATTTTGACGCACGCGTTTGACCATCCATACATTTGTATTTATAAACAGCCCTCTTCGTTAAGTTTTGACATTTCACGAAGAGCATACAAAATATTACAAAACTGTCATTCTCAAACTGTCCCGGAAATAAGATTGATGTCTGGTGGGATCGAATGGGGGACGTTGATCTTAGTCCAAAAGAAATCTTTACGAAATGGCCACCACTGCATTGCCCCAAACACCGGTCGGCCATTGAACTCGACCGAGTTTTTCATTTTAAGAGAGATCTTTCGCCTCATACAGGTGGAATTAGAAATACACTCTCTTGTGTGATGTTTTTCTTTTTGTATTTCAATTTTCAAAAACCAAGCTACATATTTCGAAATATGTACATATGTACCTTCCTACGTTTTTGAAAAATTAATTTTCTTTTGTAAAAATATTTTTGGACGGGAAGTAATGAACACAAAATTCATATGGAGATATGAATTTTCAAAACAAAGGCGAAAGTCGAACGAAATATATTAGAAAAATAGATATTTTTGAAATGTGTGTGTTCATTGAACTCAACCACTTTTTGAGTTTTTTGTTTCTACTATACAAAATATTACAGGTGCTATGTACAAGAATTTTTGAGGTTACATAATGTAATAGAGTTATTTTAGAATCTTTGTTCTTGGAAAAACACACAAAGTAAAAGAATTATTATTATTAGTTTAATGAACATTTTTATTTATTTATTTGTTATCATTCTTAAAATGCATGATTCATTATAAATTGTTTTTTTTTGAATGTTTTTGTTTTTGAAATGTGTATTTCTCGGAAGTGGCATTTTCTATCCAAAATTATTCTGACGAATTTTATAATTTGAAATATTTTTGGGAAATTTTATGAATGTTTTTATTTTTGTTATTTTTTAGACATGAAGATGTGTTTTCGTTTTCATTTTATTTAAGTTCGTGTGACAATATTAAGAGGTGAGAAAACATTAATTAAATTTTTTGTGATAAAGTGATAAATGAAAATGGGTAAAATGTTCCTTTTCTTTTTTTTGGGTAAACATTCATTTTGAAAGAAATCCATTGGTGTAGACGAAACACGAGTATAAAAGGCGGTACAAATGTTGACTTCATTTGGTACAAAAGTTTATCGATTAAATTAATCAATAACAAAAGGTTGAGGTAGTATGTTTTGTTGATGATTATTTTGGTTAAGTTCATAAATGCAACTTTGTTGCACATGTAATGCAAAATATATTTGGCTAGTTTGTATGTCTAAAATTTCCGATAATTTTCTCAGTTAAAATGACAGAGCAGGAGAACGAAATATAAACATTATTGACTACCTTTTCTCACATTTCCTTTTGAATTGTGTAATAGAGAGAGATAATAGAGAAACCGATTTCAAAAACTCTTTTCTCAGAGGTTTGACAGCACAAATGACAAAAATAAGTTTGAAAAACTGGCCAATTTTGGTAAAATGTGGATGAAGAGTGTTTTTAATTTACTTTATTTACAACAATTTATAAAAATATTTTCAAGCATCGAGGTCTTGCAATTTTGCATGTATCGTTTCTACAAGTGTTATGTTTAAAAGATTGGATTTGAAGATAGATCTTTCAAGGTATAACCAATCAGGTCAATAAAATTGGCATGGCTTGTTGAAAATTGTGTAACCTTAGTTTAGTTTAAAAATGTATTATTTATTTATTTAATTATATTTATTGCAATATGATACATGACTTTTTTTTTAATTTTGCATAACATATTTGTTTTCTTTAGGAATTCTAAGATTTTAGTACAGTTTTCATGTGTTTGATATTTTATTAGATCTGTCCGGTTGATACTATGGTCGGCTGGTTGGAGGCTTGGACAAACGTTCAATAGGTGTTCTATTGTCATTTTTTGTGGGTTGTTGCAGAATTAACAGGAGAAGTTTGTTAAGCTTTTGTCGATTAGGTGGATATGTGTAAGGTGAGTATGTCCAAGTCTTAGTTCGATGATTGCTCTTGATTCAAGTCTGGTGAGAGTTGCCGGTATTTGAACTGGAATGCGTAAAGGGTTAATAATGTTCGAATAATAGTTGTTTAAATTTTTGAAATTGCTTAAGGATTTTTCCATCTGTGTGTTTTTAATTCTTTTTGAGGAAGTCGTTTGGGTTGACGACTTTTGAAGAGGTAGTAGGCGAGTTGGTGGTTAGTCTTGCAGTTGCATTAGCGGCTTCGTTACCTGGGATGTTAACGTGGCTAGGGATCCAAACAAGCTTAATCTTGGAGTTGTATAGGTCTTGTTACGAATTTTAACAATTGGAATTAGGTTGCAGTTTAGGTTAAGGATAGCATTTAAAGATGAAAGGCTATCAGAGAAAATGCAAAATTTGCCTTTTCTTTGCTCCGCATATTCGATAGCTCCTGATATGCTGCTGATTCGGCGGTGAATATGTTGTTGTGCTCGTAAAGACTTAGAACTTATACAGTTTTAAAGTTATTGTCAACTATGGCATAGGCAACTGTATTATTTTTTTGTGAGCCGTCGGTGTATAGAAAATTATATTTAAGTTTTGATACAAGTAGTTTATCTTGAAATGTATAGGATCTAGGTTGTTTTTTTTTGAATATTGCCAGTTTGGTGTCAATGTTCCCTCTCTTCAACATCCAAAGGGGAAATTGACCTGGTTTTGTATTGAGTATTTTAAGTTGAATAGCAAGCTCCTTAGAAATTTTGTATATCCTGTAGATAGTATGTTCACATTTGGGCTGTGTCTTACGTTTCATAGTTAGTGTAAGGTCTTTTTGTATTGGTAATCCATATGACGTGAGAAATTTTGGAATTAGTTTTGCGGTTAGGAAATCTATGCGTTCTTCCAGGGCAAGGAATCCAGTTTCGGCAAGAAGATTAGAAATAGGTGTTGTGCGGAATGCACCTAGGGCTATTCTAAACGCGACTTGAAATGGAGTTTTAAGTTTGCTCAAGTCGCTTTTTGAGCAGTTACCGTAAATTGGGAGGCCATAATCAATTTGTGTTATTGTGAACTCTGATTTTTTTACTACAAAAATATTTCATTGTGTTTAAAGCCTAGTACATACTCGTGAACCCATACAAATTTCAGTTTTTAGTTCACCCGTGAACTTGCTCGTGAAGCTGAGTGGAGAACAAAGTGGAGAGATTTCGTTCACGGGCAATTCACGTGCAAAATGTACGGGAACTGTTGGTGAAGCTTTGACATTTGGTTTGTTCATGTTCACAACGTGTACTCACAAGTGTGTACCAGTGAGCAATGTCAAAAGTTTACTTTCTCCACTGGCGAACGTTCACTTCACGAGGAAGTATGTACTAGGCTTAAGGGGGAAAAGAAAGTTTTTTTAAGTTGCTCTATGTGTGAAGACCATATATATGTTTTATTTATGATGAGGCCAAGAAGTTTTAATGTGCTAACGCTTTCTGGAGTGAAGGTACCAAGGTCTAAAGAGTAGTCCTTGCAGCTAGTTTTTTGGCAAACATGCAGTTGTTAGCTTTTTTACGTTGAGTTTTTTGCACCAGAAATTTCAACCCAATCGCTTATTTTATCTAGAGCTCTAACAAGCGCTTTCTCTGTCAGATTAGTGTTTGTTATTTTGGCAATGATGATGAGGTCATCAGCATAGATTCCATGGTCTAAGATTTTTTCGGTGTTAATAATAGTACTGACTGTGTTGAATGCAATTAGAAAAAGTGTAAAAGATAGCGGAGATCCCTGTGGGATTCCATTATCCAAAGGCCTGACTTTGGTTCGGAATTTGCGTTTGGTGAAGAAATGCTTAATGAAATTAATAAATTTGGGACTTTATTGTCATTCTTTTAGTTGGTGTAGAATAGTGTGTGCGCCAATCCTTTCAAACGCTCTTTCAAAGCCTAGTGAGATGATTGAACCGTGACTCCGAGTTGATAGTGTGTTGCAAAGGGTGAAGTCTACGTAGAGAAATGCGTCCATTGTACCCTTTTTTGGTATAAAGGCTACTTGGGCTTTTTTAATAAGATTGTTCTGTTCTATGAACCATATCAGTCTTTTTGATATTATTTTTTGGAGAGCTTTACTGAGGCATGGCAGTATAGATATGGGACTTATGTCCCATATGAAAAAAATAGCTACTGTTACCCTAAATGTGGTGAATTATCTCATCCTGTAGCTCTTGAATTGTAGCTGGTTTATCGACATACATTTTTTGTTTCAAATAACCCCAAACAAAGAATTCGGTGTTAAATCATATGATCTTGGCGGCCAATTGACAATGCCACCACCACTCAAGATAGATACAAACAAGTTTCGTTTGCTGTGTGGTAAGTGGTACCGCCCTGTTAAAACCACATATCGTCCACATCCGTAGGTACCTTTCAATTCCGGTCATAAAAAGTTCATTTTCATCACAACATAGCGAACATTGGTTTTTCAACAATCGAATTATCATTCGACCAAATGTGGCAATTTTACTTATTGACAAATCCACTGAGGTGAAAATGTGCCTCATCACCAAAGATATTTTTGAGTCAATTGCACCTTGTAAGAGTGTAAATGCAAGTCATTAGGCATAATGCTTATCAATAGACCCGGTTTACTAACATTTTTGAACGACTTTTTCGATTGTACATATACATTTGGACTATTGAATTGACCGACAAAATTACAAAGTAAATGATATGCATTATGATTTGAACGCCCATTTTCATAATAAGTCTAAATAATTTTAACGCGTTGCCTAATTGTATATCTCTCCATGGTTGAAATTGAATTAGTCTGAAATTGAGAAACTTGACGTTAAGGTGTGGTTCACATTCAACATAGGTTCTGAAAATTTAACCACACTTTATAACGAACACTAAGAGAACATGGCAAATAAGTTATACACAAAAATTGGTCCTCAATGCCTTCTTTGAGAAACTTCTTATTGGCTATTAAATCTATTGATAAAGTGTTTTAGAATTTGATCTGTGTTTCTAATGAAACATGATAATCAACAATTCTTGACTTGGTTCAGCGTAGTTTTGTATGCATACAAAAGTGGATTTCGTCATTCTTTAACTCGAATAGTTGATTTTTAAAACGATGTTCATAGCTAAAATAGATTGAATCATCCATGACAAATTGAATTCCGAAAATTGTTTAAAAATAAGTATCTAGGTAATTTCGTATATCGGATAACCAATTCCTTTAATCTCTCTTTTCCTTTTTAAATTTTCAGTATTCATATTTATTTATGTTCTAGTAACTTTAAATCTAATGAAGAATTACAAAAAACAAAAACATTCTAAGATAAATCTTAAGCTTAGGTTTAAAGCCACTTTATGTCATCATAAGAATCATATGTTTACCATATGAAGCCAGAAATCCAATGTACAAAAATTTGTTGATTTGGGGTGAATCCAGCTACAAGTGGGCACGTGCTCTCTCCAGTTTCCACTGTAATTTGATGTACAACAAGTATATGTACCTACATTTCCTTCCTGTCAGCAATTAAGTATTTAATATCCACTTTTCAAAATTTCATTGAGGGTGATCGCGCGTTTATATTAATTCAAAAACTCACAAGTAGAGTAAAATTAAAAAATGAAATAAAAACAAAACATGAAAATCTCCCTCACAACTCACGAAAATAAAACTTCAAAAGTGAATAATATTCCAAAAATATGTTTTATTATTTTTGTATATGAAAATATGTATATATATTTTAACTTGAGTGCATAATGAGAGCACGCATCGAGATGCATTTCTTGAGATTATAACTTAAT
This sequence comes from Eupeodes corollae, assembly GCF_945859685.1. NCBI lineage: Eukaryota > Metazoa > Arthropoda > Insecta > Diptera > Syrphidae > Eupeodes > Eupeodes corollae. Next base: position 141,030,876 of record NC_079148.1, on the reverse strand, counting down.
GCAACAAGAAAGACAACAAAAAATAAGCAGAGGATTTTTTTTAAAACCACCCACCTTACTCATTATACTCACGTATAGGGGGAAACAGCTGCTACTGTTTATAGAGAGTGCTGGTGCATATAAAAGTTGTTGTAATTAAATGAAGGAAGCTGAATTATATATGTACATACTATATGTAGAAAACGTGTGTTGTTCTTGTTCTATTTATGACTTTTATTCTGAAAATATATAAAACGGTGTATAGAAGTCTGGAATTCGTGGAAAGTTTCGCCTTGCGCCGTGTTGAGTATGTTCAACATGTGTCAGTTTTTTTTTAATGTTGTTTTTCCTTTTGTTTTGATTTTGTAGGAAGTCTTCTATTAATGTTGATACTAAAAACAAGTCCTGTTTAAGTATTTTATTCAGTAATTCTCGTGCAACGTTGCAACAAAACTAAAATCTCTACAGACTTGATAACATTCCAACTGTCAATTTTAAATGTTTTATATCTGTCAGTCTGATTTTTTGAATACAATCTTTGTATACTCGTATATAACTTATGAACAATTTTTGACTTTCGCGTAGCTGCAAGGTTTTATATAGAAAAGTTAAGTCAAATAAGTCTGCACCGGCTAATGTCACCGTAGCCACTAGATGATTGATTATAAGGTCTGATGTTGAATGTGAACCACACCTAAACGCTAAGTTTATTTCTGCTTTTCATTTGACATTTCTCAATTTCAGACTAACTCAATGTGAACCATGGAGCTCGTGCAGCTCGTACTACAGGAAATATTGCTTACAAGGTGAACCCGACTCAAGAACTAAAATCTATCGAACATTTCAAGCGTCATCAATGGTCAGGTGGCAAGAAATGGTAACAGCGAGTGATAAATTTTCGAAGAAAATCATTTTTAGTGTTGAGGCACATTTTCACCTCAGTGAATTCATCAATAAGCAGAATTTCCGCATTTGTTCAAATGGTCAGGCAGTTACTGTGAATAGTGTTCTCAATTTTGAGATGATAACGAACTTTTTAAGGCTCGAATTGGAAGATATGGATTTAGACATTTGGCTCATATTTTGTTCCGTACATAATCGAATAGTACCGCGGCGTGGTGGTTAATGCGTAGAACGGTCATGCTAGAGGTCTTGGGTTCAATGTTTGCATGTGACATCTAAAGTTTTTTTGACGCGTACTGCCTCTTGCGAGGAATTGACAAATCCTCCAAGAGTAATTTTTGTCATGAAAAATGCTTTCTCAAATAAGCCGTTCGGCTTTACGCTTAAGGTCCCCTCCATCCCTGACCCCCTAATTTATTTTTTACATACTTGAACCATAATAATATTATAATAAAAGAAAAAAGTGACAATGATTTCCCAAATAAATTGTGTTCTATTCAAAATCAACATCGGCCCTTACAATTTAACCACACTTTACTATAGATTTTATTTACATGCAAGGATGGCGGGTTTTCTGTTAGCTTTATTAATGTCAACGTAGAAATGACATTTGCACAATAGCAATGGGGGCATTAGTTACGTAGTCAAGGGATTCTGATTGGCTAAATGCAACTACGATAGTAGTTAAAATTTCCCCTCCGACGTAGTGTACAAATATCGGCTACAAATTAAGTGCACACTGGTTTTGACATTTCACAATCAGCTACTGGGTAAGGACACAGGAATTCAAAATGAAATGAATCTTTCAGTATTTAAATACAAATATGAATCCATCATATTATGTCCTCTACGTACATAAACCAAGAACCGAAGGCTGCAAAGACGAAAGTGAAAACATCATAGTAGAACCGCAGTCAATGCTAAGGATATGGAAGGACCACTTCAGCAGACTGTATAACGGCGACGACGAACCGAATTCCGTTGTCAGGCAGGATGATCCATTCAACATAGACAACGAGAGCCTACAATCCTATCCTCCCGACTTAGACGAATTAAAGATGGCCATATTTAAGATGAAGTCTAATAAAGCCGCTGGAGCGGATGGCTTGAATGCCGAGCTCTTAAAAGCAGCTAGAAATAAGTTGGTTAGGAGCATGCAAAAATTTATCAGTAAGATATGGTCGGAAGAAAACATGACCGATTAATGGAACCTCAGTATTGTTTGTCCGATCCTGACAAAAAGGAGACCTTCTAAACTGCACTAACTATAGAGGAATCAGTCTACTTAATATCGCCTATAAAATATACACTGCCGTAATATGTGAACGTCTAAAGCCCATTGAAAACAACCTGATAGGTCCTTATCAGTGTGGTTTTAGACCAGGAAAGTCCACAGAAAAAACCCAAGAACACCAAATCGACACCCACCATCTTTTCATCGATTTTAAGTCCGCATATGACAGCATCTACAGGGACGAGCTGTATAGATCCATGTCTAGTTTTGGCATCCCTGCCAAACTCGTCAGTTTGTGTAGGATGACCATGGAGAATTCATGCCAACTACTAGCATATTCAGCGTGATGTCAATGGGGCTGTTGTGAATATTGAGGCAGAGGCGGTAAAAATGGGTTTACGGGTTAATGAGGGCAAAACAAAGTACATGCTGTCGTCTAGAAAGAACATACAACACCGACGTCTTGGTCAAAACGTCACAATCGACAGACGTAACTTTGAGGTGGTCAAGGACTTCGTCTACCTAGGCTCCGCTGTAAACGCAGAAAACAACACCAGCGCTGAGATCAAACGCAGAATAACTCTTGCTAACCGCTGTTTCTTTGGACTAAGAAAGCAATTGAGTGGTAAAGTCCTCGTCCTCGTATACGGTGCATAAGCATGGACTATGACAAAAGCGGATGAAAGCACTTTGGATCGTTTCGAGAGGAAAGTTCTTCGTCTGATCTACGGTCTCGTATGCATCGAAGGGGAGTGGGGAAGGGTAAAAGTATAACGACTTAGATGGCTGGGTCACGTAGAGCGCATGGAAACCAATGCTCTGGCCCGGAAAGTCTTCGAATTCACACCCACAGGACAGCGCAGTAGAGGAAAACCGCGGATCAGGTGGCACGCACAAGTGCAAAGTGGCCTCACCCAAATTGAGCGCGAAACTGGAGACATCTAGCTTGGGACCGCGGTAGATGGAGAAGTTTGTTGGGTGAGGCTCACACAGGACTGTAGCGCCAGTAAGTAAATGGTTTTATTTAATTTAAAAATAAAAAAAACTGTTTAAAGTTCTGAAAACACAAAAGTTTCTTATTTTATATTTTTGTATTTGTCTTAATATGACAGTTCCGGATTGACTAGCTTTTTAGTAAAATTTTGCAATCACAAAGCTAGTTACAAAGTTTTGCAAGTGCAAAATTTCATTAAGAATCTAATTTTTTGGAAAACGAAAACTGAACCACTTAACTATTTCTGTGGATGAATTTCTAGCAGCTTATAAAATATTTGAGGTCAATCAATCTGTATTCGAGCCCATTACTCCCACACTATAATCTATCAGCACACTAAAAGTAACGCCAGGTGCTACAGTACTAAACTAAGTCACATAGTGAACCCTTGTACCAAAAAGGTACTATTTTTGGTAGTGAATACTAACAACAATGACAGCGTCCAAAGTGACAGCTGTCCAAATAGCGGTCTATTCAAAATAATATTTCTTATTAGAAAGTCACACATTTTAACACTTTGACCTGTCTGATAATAAAATAACATCATGAAACTAAGAATTTCAAAATTCCTAATTAACACTAGGAAAAGGTGACGAAAATTTTGGTTCATAAATAATTTGTTTGACTTTTATAAATGTCAAAATGTCATTTGTTATGATACTAACTTTAAATACAATAGCGAGTTCTTTTTCTTTATACAAAATGCTTGCACCTTTGGATATTAACATATAGTCTGGGAGGCGACCGTAGTGTACCCTACCTCATAAGCCGACTGGAATCGAGTCCCAGAAATGGATAGAGCATGACGTGGCATATACAAAACTGCAGGGCGGGCTAACTTTCGTTGGGCCTTGTGGTGGCAAAATGGCTACTTCCGGTACCGTTTTTTGGTACAAACCTACCTCATCCGCCGACTAGACAAATGAGGTATCAAATGAAAGCTTAGACTCTCTAGATTAAGAATCCGTTGGGCGGGCTAACTTTTGGTGGGCCAAACATGTGCCCGCCCAGCTGTTTTTGAAAAAAAATAATCTAAATTCATTAACTTTTTACTTACTGAAATTTCAAAATTTTGTATCTCAAATTAAAGAAAAAAGGGTGAGTTGATTAGTTTTACTGCCAACTCAATAAAACCTTTAACTGAATTTGTAAAAAATTTTAAAATTACTTCAAACAAGTATTTTACCACAGTATTATTTGTCTTAATGTATGTTAAGAACATACATAAAAAACATGACATTATTTTCTGCAGCAAATTTTTCGATCTTCATTAATTATTTAAAAAAACGAAACACATACGAAATATAGAAGTATTTATCCTATTTTTTTCAAAAAACAAATATAATGTAATATAATTTAATATAATACATTTAACAAAAGAAAGGAATAAGATCTTTGCATATTTCACACAATTATCAACATAACATTTTCATTTCTTTCATCAATAATATTAAAAATAAAATAGTAAAGATGAAAACAATAAAATAATTAATATAAACAAAATGAAAATAAAATTATAAACCTATAGCAACATTTTTATTTGCATTACATTTTTAACAATTGTCATCAGAATCTTCATCACTTAAATATTCTATTTAGTCATTTTCATCTTCATTAAAAATTATTTCATCAAAATTTGGAGGATCTGGTTCGCCTTGAAACCAAAGTGGTAATAACTGGCCATTTTTTTATCTATCATTTAAAATTTTCTGGATTGAGCTTAACACAATCTGCCTCTGATGCATTTTGACACATACAATTTATGAATATTTTCATATTTGTTTTTTTTTTCAAACAATGGCTTAAAACAAGGTGGAATTGAACTGGAGATAAAATATTTTATGTTCCTAAAAAAATTACCAGAAGATACGTTTTTAGAACCATATAGATTTTGATATATTTGAACTCTTGCTAAATTTACGCTTTTGCAATTCTTTAAGCCGTTCATTTGGCAAGTAAAATTTTGAATTATTTGAGTGCTTTTTTCGTCTAAAGGTTAAGCTTCATTACTTAGTTTTTCAAAAGAGGACTGAAAATGAAGATTTTTTTTTAGTATTTCGAAAGATTTAGCTTTTCCTTTTCGAAAAAAACTGTATGTAGTCACAACCTGTGAATGCATGAAATGCAGGTAATGCAGCACACAAACTCATCCCTAGTTTTGCAGCAAGTTCTGCACAATTTATGCAACTTATATTGTTCCTTTTTGAGTTGCCACTAGTTAGACAAATATTTAAATGCTGTAATTTATGCATATTTAAAAGTAAAATAGTAAGAATATCCGTGTCAGACACTCGAGTTGTATTATTTGAATTCGGTTTTGCTTTATACTGACATGATAAATTAGCCTTGTGTCGGCTATTTTATGACTGCAATTGCAATGGCGGATCCATGGGGGATTCGTATTGGTCATGACCCCCTCCCCCCTGGGAGATAATTTGTTTGCTTTTTCGCAGGAATGCGCTTCAATTCAGAACTAATCGTATAACGTTAATGGATATGACCCCCATTATATTTTGAATTATTTATATTTTGTATAACTATGAAAAACACATTTATATTTTACTTCCTTAAACTTTGTTGCGAAAAGTACTACTATTGGTTGTAAACCAATAGTATATTTACAGGTTGTGACTACATACAGTTTTTTTCGAAAAGGAAAAGCTAAATCTTTCGAAATACTAAGAAAAAATCTTTATTTTCAGTCCGCTTTTGAAAAACTAAGTAATGAAGCTTAACCTTTAGACGAAAAAAGCACTCAAATAATTCAAAATTTTACTTGCCAAATGAACGGCTTAAAGAATTGCAAAAGCGTAAATTTAGCAAGAGTTCAAATATATCAAAATCTATATGGTTCTAAAAACGTATCTTCTGGTAATTTTTTTAGGAACATAAAATATTTTATCTCCAGTTCAATTCCACCTTGTTTTAAGCCATTGTTTGAAAAAAAAAAAAAACAAATATGAAAATATTCATAAATTGTATGTGTCAAAATGCATCAGAGGCAGATTGTGTTAAGCTCAATCCAGAAAATTTTAAATGATAGATAAAAAAATGGCCAGTTATTACCACTTTGGTTTCAAGGCGAACCAGATCCTCCAAATTTTGATGAAATAATTTTTAATGAAGATGAAAATGACTAAATAGAATATTTAAGTGATGAAGATTCTGATGACAATTGTTAAAAATGTAATGCAAATAAAAATGTTGCTATAGGTTTATAATTTTATTTTCATTTTGTTTATATTAATTATTTTATTGTTTTCATCTTTACTATTTTATTTTTAATATTATTGATGAAAGAAATGAAAATGTTATGTTGATAATTGTGTGAAATATGCAAAGATCTTATTCCTTTCTTTTGTTAAATGTATTATATTAAATTATATTACATTATATTTGTTTTTTGAAAAAAATAGGATAAATACTTCTATATTTCGTATGTGTTTCGTTTTTTTAAATAATTAATGAAGATCGAAAAATTTGCTGCAGAAAATAATGTCATGTTTTTTATGTATGTTCTTAACATACATTAAGACAAATAATACTGTGGTAAAATACTTGTTTGAAGTAATTTTAAAATTTTTTACAAATTCAGTTAAAGGTTTTATTGAGTTGGCAGTAAAACTAATCAACTCACCCTTTTTTCTTTAATTTGAGATACAAAATTTTGAAATTTCAGTAAGTAAAAAGTTAATGAATTTAGATTATTTTTTTTCAAAAACAGCTGGGCGGGCACATGTTTGGCCCACCAAAAGTTAGCCCGCCCAACGGATTCTTAATCTAGAGAGTCTAAGCTTTCATTTGATACCTCATTTGTCTAGTCGGCGGATGAGGTAGGTTTGTACCAAAAAACGGTACCGGAAGTAGCCATTTTGCCACCACAAGGCCCAACGAAAGTTAGCCCGCCCTGCAGTTTTGTATATGCCACGTCATGCTCTATACATTTCTGAGACTCAATTCCAGTCGGCTTATGAGGTAGGGTACCCTACGGTCGCCTCCTGGACTAATAGGTTTAAAATTCTAGATTCCTCAAGAAAAGTTTCAAGAAATTTAAAAATATGCATGCACCTTTTCAAGACGTTACAAAAATTAGTGAATGAAAAACTGTTTACGATGAAGAGATTCACATTTTCCAAAAAGCTTTTGGTATTATGGTTTGCCTTACTGTCAATGAATAAAAGGACCGTCGTCTGATGTGACGTTTAACTCCTAAATTCTTTGTCAGCCCACAATTAGTAAATACAAATAATTAACAAAATGTATAAGCATCATTTAAGTAATCTTCAATTTTATATAAAACATCAGACGCATTATTTTCAACGAAATGTCAAATTGTCTATTTTTAGGATAACTCTACACTTCACACTCTTCACGGCAAGAACTGAAATCAGGGCTGTTGACAAATAAAAGACAAACAAGTATACATGATAATGAACACAATTTTCAAATGGAAATAACTCCTAACAAAGGATCAGACAGAAGCTACATAGCGAGCTAAGTGTGTTTTATACTTAATATTGTTTTATTAAGAACAAAAAACAATCTTATTATAGCAAGGTTAAGGCAACCAGATTTCTGTGCATAAAATTTTATAATATTCTTACCATAACTCGGGAGCCACTGGCTGCATATTGTTAAGTGTACTTTTGACAGCAGCATGCCGATGAAGACTTCTACCATCTGTCTTTTTTGTATCACGTTCATAAATTTTATTTGTTTTTTGATTTGCATAAGAAAGGTATTATGTATAGTTTTCAATATGTACATAACAGAATTATATATTTAGGTACATAATGTGTTTTTGGCAGTGAGCTTGTGAGTTGTTTGCCCTTTTTATGTCACTTGTCATCATAAACGATATGTTTTATGTCATATTTTCAGATATTTTTGTATTTTAAAATTGAGCATGAAATAATTATATTATGTATCTTTGGTTGTTAGAGCTTTTTATGTGTTAATTATTATTAATTATTTTTCACCTGTTCGTTGTATTGTTTTTGTGTTAGTACATTTATAGAAAATCAAAATTTATATAACATCAAAAAATGCTGAAAATGTGAAGACAAATATGAAACTCTTGTCGTTTTGTATGGACAATTATGTTGAAGCTTAACTCTTGATGACGTTTTCAATTGCATTGTCAACGTCTAGTTCACCAAAATATATCTGTGAAAAATGAGCTTTGTTGTGAAATGGTTTTTGTCATTTTTGATTGATAAAACTTGTTCGCATTACACTATGACAGCATTTCATTTTGACGTTTTATTATTAGAGCAGAGCTGAAAACTGTGCTTTCTCAAAGATATTAGAACGCTTGGTTTGTTTCCTTTTTTTCTTTTCAATCAGAGCTTGTTGGGAGCGTGCTCTGAATATAATGAACGAGCTAATGGAGTAAAAAGCTGACCGTGGCTGACTTCAAGTCAAAAATACTCCATTTACCAAGATCGGAATCTTTCGTACGTTTCACTCTCCCAAACCCGTTTGTTTACATTGTTGTAATGGAGTATTTTTGCTTCAAGTTTGTTTCTTGTGGTATGAAAGAGACAGATGGAAAATGTTTAGGCTATTGACAGTTTATTTAATTACTCGAGCGTGTTTCATAAATTAAGTCGGTTTACACTCTGCTCAGAGTATAAACAATCTACATACGCGTGCTCTGTTTTGAGCTTAAAAAGAAAAACGCACAATGAGTTGCCTCAAAGGAGTCCAATGTGAATACCACCCAAGACTTTTTTAAGGCGATTTAGTTTACTGAGCACATAAAAGTGACGTAAGGAATTCGGTGGTAGGACATATTTATAACTTTGATTGTAAATCTGTCAAAAATCGCATTCGTTTGGAAAGCTGAATATTTTCTTCTTCTGACCTTTATGTGAGTTGTAGTCCTTTCCTTTTGATTTTTGTATATGAACTTCACAGAATTTGGACGATATAGCTTATAAATGCGAAATGAAACATAAAGCCTTTTTCTTTTTAATCTCGGAACATTAAGCAGATCATGGGCATGTCGAGTACACTCTAAGGAGAGTTTGACAAGAGCTCTCCGATTAATTTATAATTATAAAACACACTGGGACACTAATATACCAAAAGCTTTTAGATTTTATATGCTTTTGTCACCTCTGAGTTAGTTCTGATTGAACCAAATAAACACAACTTGAAAGCTCTGATATGTCTGAGCTAGAAAAGAAACTCAGATTGTTTTTATCAACTCAGTTCTCTGTTCTGAGCTTAAAAAGGAAAAACGTTAATTAGCAAAACTTTTGAAAAATTCTTACTTACTTACTTAAGGTGGCGCTACAGTCCGGGGCGGACCTGGGCCCCAACCAACATGCGTCTCCAGCCAACTCGGTCCCTAGCTGAGGTCTTCACCCAACTGAGTGCGCCACCTGAGTAGCTGTCTTTCTCTAATGCGCCGTCCCTCGGGATTGGATTCGAAGACATTCCGGGCTGGAGCGTTGATGTCCATTCACTCTACATGACCTAGCCATTTAAGCCGTTGGACTTTAATTCTGTTAACTAGGTCAGTGTCGCTGTACAGCCTTCAATTGCCTTCTAAGTCCAAAGAAGCAGCGATTTGCAAGAGTTATTCTTCGTTTGATTTCAGCGCTGGTGTCGTTGTCTGTGTTAATAGCGGTGCCTAGATAGACAAAGTCTTTAACTACCTCAAAGTTGTAGCTGTTAATGGTGATGTTTTGTCTTAGACGTCGTTGTTCAGTGCACTTTTCTCATGACAGCATATACTTGGTCTTGCCCTCATTGACCACTAAACCCATTTTCTTCGCTTCCGTCGCAATGCTCAAAAACGCTCCACTGACATCACGCTTTTATCTTCCAATTATGTCAATATCATCTGCGTATCCGAGTAATTGGATGGACCTTTGGAAGTTCTAGTGTTGACGGTTGAGTTTTGCACAGTGCATCGCCTTGTCTAAAATCTTTTTTGACATTAAATGCATCGGTAAGTTCTTTTCCGACCTTGATAGAGCAGCGTGCATTCTCCATCGTCATTCTGCACAAACGGAAAAGTTTGACAGGGATGCCAAAACAAGACATTGCTCTGTAGAGGTCTTCCCTATAGATGCTGTCATACGCGGCTTAAAAAAGAGATGGTGGGTATAGATTTGAAGCTCCTGGGTTTTTTCAAGATCTGCCGTAGTGTGAATATTCATCATCGGGCAAGCTTTCTTCCGACCAAATTTTGCAGATGAGTTGGTGCATGCTCCCTACCAAATCATCGCCTGCTGCTTTGAATAGTTCGGCAGCGATGTCGTCAGTTCCAGCACCTTTGTTTGACTTAAGTTTAGATATAGCTATCTTCACTTCATCAAGGTCGGGTAGGCGGAACTGTTGATCTGCGTCGTCGAGTTTAACCTTACTGGATCTGTAGACGCCACCGTTAATTCCATCTCTAGAATTCATCCGCTGCCGTCTGGATAAGGAGAGGTGCCTTAGTGGAAACCCCTCTCCCCCCTCTCTCGTTTGCTGCCCTCAATCTCCAGTTGAGGTTACTTGGCACTCGATGTTCACCGCGGGGAAGTGAGAGTATGAGTTGATAGATAAAAACCTGTGGACGCTTGTGTCCTTGAATGCACATGTCTATCATTTGAACATCAATTTTGGAAAATGCAGATTGTCAAAATTGAAAGGTAATTGTAGAAATTAAGAAAATCGTTCGACTTTAACCTGACAGCTGAATTTGGAAAAAAAAATATAGAAATATGAGTATGACATTAGAAAACTAACATGATCCGCCATTTTTGTTTTATTTTGACAGATGTGCTAATTGCATATGATTATGTTATGTCCTCTGGTTAAATATTTCTTTATCCTAGTTTATATTATTTCAACATCTCTTTTGCTGACAATGTACATTTTATTTCATTTCCTATGGTTCAAAGAATAAAGGAAGCCGATTTTAAAGTACATGAATATGCACTTTTATTTTTGACTTTCCGGTAGATCTTATTTTGCAGACAGAAAACAATTTAGAATTTACGAATTACTTGGTATTCACATTAAGACGACAGATGTTTTCATATAGCACTCGAAAGTTGAAAATGGGGGAACGTTATACAAAAATGTTTAGCGCGTGCCATTCTGATGGTTGATCCGTTCGGAAATAAATAAATAAAATAAAACACCATGATCATCGCATCCTCTTTTTTGTTATCTGTACAATTTTCTTTTTCTTAAAGTCTTTTTTTTAAACTTTGTGCTTTCCTTTGTTTTTGAACTGAAGCGTGCCTCGCTCGGTCTCAATTCATGTTAGTGAATAAACTATACCTAAAACAACGCGAACGCACATTTTAAAATATCCACCTCCTACTTAATGACCGCCGACATATTTTAGCAGTGAGAAACGCAAAAGAAGATTTCTTTGTTTTCGAAAAAAAATATATGCACACATAAATTCAAAAAATGTTTGTGTTGTTTTTGAAATAACATCGTTTAAAGAGTCTACATTGCGTGGATGGCATGGCACACACAAATGACCGCAATTTTTTGAGACACATTTCCGGGTGACAACACCACTTAAATTTATTGTGTGACACATTAAACATTTAATCAGATAATAATCACTCATTGGGAATTTGTTTTTCATAATTTTCGCCCATTCGCAATCTCTCACCTTTTTGCTGTCTGTAGTCTGTAATAGATGGACATTCAAAATGTTTCACTGAGCTAAATTATCTCAATGTAACATACAAGTGGGTGAGTGAGAGCGAATGTGAGCAGTGGTTTATACTCGCGTCTAAATTAAGATTCATCAATTATCGGCGAAATAACGTCATGAAATGCGCGAAATCATAGCTCGACAAGTGATATGATGGGATCACCTGTTGTTCGTTTCAAGACGAAACAAAAACAATTAAGGCCGGTGGTGATCTTTATTGTGTTTTGGGATATAATAAATTGGTTACAGGCAGGAAGTTGTTTTGCATGGTGTTGTGCGCCACCACCATTAAAATTAACAACGAAAATGACCTTGTACTGTCAAGTTCTGAGATGAATATGAATAAATTTAAGGTCAGGTGGAAGTTTAAATTTTGTTTTATGAGAGAATAAAGGAAAAAATATACCTTCTTTTCTTTACTTTATCTCACTTTTATTAAGTAAATTCAGATTTAGATCTGACATTTATTTCTTGTCATAAAATACAAATCCTGTGAAAATGACAGCTGTCAAACCTTCTGTGATGAAAAGTGGTTTTTACGTTCGCAGTAGCCTCAAGGTAGCGTTGTAAGCTTTATGTACAAAGTTAAATAAGCCACTAGGTGTCGTCCCCATAAAAACAAACATGTAGTGTTATAAGTTTTATTTACAAAGGTGTCAAGTAAAATGAAGCTCTCCTGCCAAATAGATCTACAAAATTGATCTTCGATCAAAAGAGAATAGACTTCTGTTGCCATTTGTTGTAGACCAATAATACCAAAATTGGCCTGGACAGATCGACATAAGAGAAAGTTAATTTTTGACACTTCTGCATAACTTTTATGATAGAAGACACATTTTGCAAATTCGTAAGGTTGGTATAACACTATTGTGTTGAAATTATTTAACTAAATGACTATTTGCAGACACATGAAAAGACCTTTACAATTGCACAATGACACTTTTGACATTTTTAAATAAAGTTTAACATTGGTGAAAAAAATTATTTAATTAAGATCTAAGCTGTCAAAACCTCCATTCTTTCAATAAAAAAATATAAATAATAATCATTTGACGGTTATAATTATAGCTTCTTCTTCTGATAAGAAAGAACACCAACAAAAGGCCAGCAAACATTGTTTTGAATCTAGTTCCATGGTCCATGAAAAAGATCAATTTGTTTCCAGTAAAAAAATACTCAAAATCTTAAATAAATTTTACACTAGACACCGATTCCTTAGATTCACGTGCTTCAAAGACCCGAATGTCCTTCTTTCTGTACAGTTCCTATTCCAAATTTCAAATCAAAAACGCGAACAGGAAACTTCTCACCAACAAACATGCAAACAAAATGGCGGCCGATTTACACGAGGAGATTACATATATCTCATTTTGCCTCAACCTGTAGTATCAGCATTCCTGAATTTTAATTCAAAATAGAACTTTTTAAAAGGTTTAAAACGAAAATTTTCAAGATACAAAACCAATGAAGACCTACTCCATTTACAAAGTGAAATTCCGACCAAATTCAAAAAATTCCTGGCATATTGATCTCCTTTATTCCAAAGTGACAGTAATTTCTTCTTTTTAAACCAAAACCAAACGAAAGGAAAAAAAATACACAAATCCGAAATTGAAATTCGCAATTCGAAAATACAACTTTTAGCAATAAATCTGTCGAAAGTACGACTATAGTCATCAATGCCATTGCAAAATAGGAAAAAAAAAACATAAATAGGTACATTTTTTAAAAAAGCTGAAAGAATTGAAATTCATTGCAAGGCGAAGACTTTTCGTTTTCTTCTGTCAAACTCTGTGCGGCAGCAAGCGGCTTCGGTCGGTCGGACCAGAGCGGTAAGGGGCGGTCGGTGGATTCATCTCCTGGAGGTAATGAACTCCTCGCTGTGATGAAAAGTCTATAAAAAGATAGAAATCTTGGTATCTGCTGGCAAGATGCAGACTTCGAGTATATTATAAAAAATAAAAGAAGTACATTTCCATTCCACTGATGCGCTGCGCGTTGCGTTGTAAAAGTCCAAAAACAACAACAACAAAAAGAAGCGAAGCAAGGCGCAAATAAAATTATTTTTGGCTTCGGTTCATTGCTGTCGGCTGCCGTGCATTCTTCAGCTACGAAAAGACGAACGTCGACCGATGAGCGACGACGTAGACGACATAGCCGCAACTTAACTTTAGAGATTTTGAGATTGTTGAAGAAATAAATACCTACGTAGCGGCAAGGTTTTGATTTTAGGATAAATGAAGCATCAGAACGACGTTACGTGATCAGGAATGGGATCGGAATCGGGATTTGGATCGAGATTTCTATGTACAGTACACATAGCTCGCTAGTTATATCCCTCCTGCTGGCGACTTGTTCGCTCTAGCTGTGCTGGTGGTTGCAAACAACTTTCTAGGTACGCGCTATTCCGGTGCATCGCCGCGGTGGTGGTGGTTGAATTGACATTGGATTGGGATATGCCAAAGTGATGATGGTTTGCTTTTATTTACATTTTGAACTTATTTTTAGAACATCATAACATTAGAGGATAGCCTTTTAGACTTGGATAAAGAGGGATGAGAAATGCTTTGTATTTCAAACAAAGGAATACAATTAAAGGCTGAGCTCACTAAGCTGTTAACTTAATGAGTTTAATTATTTTATAGTTTTGAAGAAGTTGAACAAATTGGATAAAATAATGATCCTTTTAATCGACGATTGTCGAACCACTCAGACTGTGTGCTCTGAAATCAGATAAAAATATTCTGACAAAAGCCAAAAACTTTTCACTTAAAAATTAACTGTCAACTCCGTTGTCAGATCATGTTTCAAAGTCTTAGAACTTCACTGTCAGATGTTTCGATTAGTTTAGGTATACATATGTACATGTCAAAATAGAGAAAATGTCACCTATTGTCAGATGTAGATATTGTAGTATAATTCTAGTTTTAATGTTTAACATTAGTTGTTTAACGATTTAAAAATCGTTTAGTAACGACATCTAACAATTTAAGAGTTACTTGTCTAAGAAAGGCTGAAAATGATGTTTCTTGTAATGTTGTCATACAAAATTGTAAGTTTATAAGATTATTGTCAGATTTGTTTTAACATTCCTGACAACAGTACTCGCACACAGGAATGGTTGAGAGTTCTAAGTCACTAGGCTTTGGTTTACAACGGACTGTTGCGCCACCCAATTTAATTTTAATTTTAATTTAATGTGATCTGAACATTTTATGAGTCCTGATAATCGTCTGTAGCATAAGTCCATTACAGCTTATTAAAATCATCTTATAAATCAACCTTTTTTGAAAAAATTTGTAGATCTAAATTTGTTTCAGAAAAGTTTTGCATTGTTTTTATATTTATATGTAAAATCTATGTTGACTCAATGCTGGCCAGGACTTTGTTGCCATAACTCTTCAATGATTCTGAGGTTTAAATAAGTTCAATGACGAAAATTGTTAACAACCTATTGTTAAGGTTTTACTAATTTACTATTTATAAATTTGCTAAATGTTTTTTTGCTAATACTATGTTTCCACCAGGCACTAAACCAAGACTTAACTAGATTTGTCACAAATCTCCTTGAAATCTCGAAGATTAACCATAAGAATTTGTATCTAATCAAATGAAGATTTCAAATAAAACTCATTGAAATATACTTTGAAACATTAGTTTGTCAAATCAAACAAACTTTTTTTTCGGAAAACAATAATTGTTGAACCGACCCATTTAAACGCCAATTTCGTTTATTGACAGATGGAAATGTCAACAAAAACTATCTGTCTCACTTCCATATGATTCAAATTCAAAAATAAAAAACTTTCAAGAAATCACAGGCGAAATAAAATGTAAGTAAACAAAAATAATAAATATAATAAGTGAACACATACAAAAAAAAACAACGAAAAACCGAGGCAGCGGAGGATGAAACGCTTTAGTTGGAGTTGTGGCCCAACAATCAGGCTGACTTGATCGGCCAGAGAAAAAACTTACCTTTTCAGAGATTATGGTGGGATATACTCCAGAGGAAATAAAAGTAAAAATTCACAACATAACGAATCGGTAAAGGTAAAGTTCTATTTTTGTTTTCTTTTTAGAATGTATTATTAAATTCTTTTCACTAACAAAAAATAAAAGAAATTGGTGGGACCTTCTGGAGGTTCTCCGTCTCAATGGGGTATGTATGTACAAATAACTGCAATACTGGAAGAAAGACCACTGAGTAATTTAGAAAATCTACAAGAGGACAGCATTATGGATAAAACAAAAACAATAATTTTGTTAAAATTGATTATGTATTTCTGAATCAACTTACTTCACTCAAGAGTCATCCGAAGACTGCCGTTGTTCCGTCGGCTGCTTCGTCCGCTTCCACTTCGACCGCTGCTGCATCATGCACTGCTTCTGCTGCATTATCCAGTCCGGATGTTACATGTCCTGAATGCTGAAGATGAGAACAAATATCTTCAAAATTCTGTCGGTACATACAAACATTTTTTTTTAAAGAATTCATCGTCGTTCTTAATAACATCCTCTTCCCAAAAAGTACTTGTACATACCTGTGAAATTGAAAATATAATAAATACAATGGATTGGGACCATTGGGTTCTTGGACATTGTGCTTACCTTAACTAGACTTTTCTCATAGACTGCTTTCTTAAAAATTTATTTTCGATTGATTTGTTGTTCTTTCTAGCTGCCAAAATGTTTATTAAGCACTGCAGGCGTTTTTTCTATAAAAGTGAATTCTCCTGTCCAAAGCACCCATTACCACTTTCAAATTGTTGAGATCAATTGACGAGATACTAACAGTTTCTTAAGTTACCGACACTCATTCTTTTTTTAAAGAAATTAACACTTCATAGTTAAAAAATATTAAATTATCAATCAATAAAATCAATACGAATTTCATATTTTTTTTCTTTTCGAAAGGAAAATAATTTGACGTTTGCTTGTTATGACATTAAGCAAAAGTTAAAATAATCTCCTTTTCTTTGGTGGAAACACCTCATGATTTATTTTAAATCACTTGCCTTAAATCTGGGACTATTTGTTGGTGGAAGCGTGCTATAAGGGATTCCAAAAATTTAAAACTTCCTTTTTCTTATTGGCATATTGCTTATTCCATTTAATAAAAACTGACCCCCGAACATGTCTAAATAGTGACAGTTCTTAAAAATAAACAAAGCCAATACGCGTAAACGGACCTATTAATTGGAATTCCCAACTGTAGACACCATCATTAAATCAACTGTTCGTATGAGAATAATTGTACAGATGTCATTTGGATTTACTAGATAAGAGTTGAAGTACCGATTCCGTGATTTTAACTTCACAAATTGTTAAGATATAGCAAGATGTTAAAACCGTTTAAAATTAAGTGAATCCTCATTTAAGCTAAGTTAATTTCTGAAAATGGCCTTAACATTTTACTAAATCGTTTAAAATTTTCTGCCAATGTCTTTAATGTGCCAAATCATCTCAACCCTAAACTTTTGAATTATTCTTGGCTTATTGACGTACACATTTTCTTTTTAATATCCCAAGGAAAGAAGCCCAGTGTTTAATCACATGATCGTGGTGGTCAGTTGACATTAAATATCACAACAAAGACGTTGTTTCATTGGCTGTGTGATAAGAAATGTCAAATAAAGTTTTGAATAATTGATTTACAATTACGATCTAGTGTTATGGCTGAACCAACTTTAAGTATAATTTTTATTTTCCAATTTGACGGATGTTGTTTTTTTGATTGTGAAATATTTGTTGCCAAGGTTAAATGTTCTAGGAATAATAATGCACTTAAGCAGTTTAAAATGCAATACTTAAAATCAAACTAATATTTATGTCGTTATGTCCCAATGCTAAAATGTCATAAAGCCAAAAATGGAAAAAAACTCAATATGAATGTCAACGCATAAATTAAAGAACACCCAATTTGTAGGTGGCTTTTTGGCCAAAAGATATGACAAAGGAGATGATTATGATCTACATCGTTTCTTATGTTTTATCACCAAATGACATATAACCCAAATTATAAAATGACAGAAAAGCCAAAAAGAGAAACGTCCTAAAAAATATCACTAGGAAAACGTTACAAAGCCTAACTAAAATGATAAATCAACCAAACCAACTTTCAATGTCATAAAGCCAAAATTTAGAACTGTCATAACGTCGAAAATTTTGTACTTAGCAAACATTTTGGATGTTCGAGGGCTCTGATACACTTATAAACAGCTAGACATGTTTGTCGGCCAAACTGCCCCACTATGTACCATCCCGGGCAAAAAGAGGATGAAAAACTGCGATATTTACTATGGTGACTGCTAGCACGAAAACCAACAGGGCTTATTTGGATGCGGCTTCATTGTAGCCAGACTTAGGCAAGAAGTCTTGAGCTATAGGTGCAACAATGAGCGCCTCATGACCATACGCATCAAGGCTAAATTCGGCAACATTACCCTGATATGCGCGCACACCCCCACAGAAGAGAAAACGACAACACCAAAGATATGTTCTTCGAACTCTTAGACAAAACATATGAGCAGCTACGATATTAAAATTGTCCTGGGCGATTTTAATACCAAGCTAGGAAGGGAAGACATCTTTGGTGGAATAATCGGGAAAAACAGCCTGCACGACAACACTTCCGACAACGGATTCGTGCTCATGCATTTTGTTGCGGGGCGTAACGTCATGGCAGCCAGTACGCGTTTTCCACACCTCAACATTCACAAAGGAACTTGGAGTTCTCCAGATTAATCTACCGTCAACCAGGATGAACATGTTGCGATCGACGCTAGACACGCTAGCAGCATCATGGATGTCCGAACTTTCCGAGGAGCTAACATCGACTTGGACCACTACCTTGTTGCAGCCAAGGTAGCCATTTGGGCTTCCAGACCCAAGGAAAAACGGCTTCAATCGGAAGAAATCGCCAAATCCTTTTCCGACCGAGTTACAAGTAACCTCTCTCGAAGTTTTCTGCCGCCAACACAATGTATCTAAAACCAGTGGCAACGTTGCCAAGATGCAATCAGAGAATCCGCCTCTGATGTGATGGGTTTCAACAAACCACCAACAAGGAACCCCTGGTTTGATGAGCAATGTCGGCAGGCAAATACAGCCAAACAACAGGCACGCAAAGCGGTGCTGCATAAAAGGACGAGAGCTGCTCATGAGCTCTATGCGCAGAAGAGGGGAGAGGAACACTGACTTCTCAGAAGGAAAAAGAGAGGGCATGAGAAGCACGCGGTCGAAGATGTTGAGAGGTTTAAAAGCAGGAACAAAGTTCGATAGTTTTATGAACAGGTGAAACTAAATTCACGTACATAAACCTAGAACCGAAAAATGCAAAGACGAAAGTGGAAACACATTAATGGAACAGCAGTCAATGCTGAAGATATGGACGCCGAGATAACGAACTGAATTCCGCTGTCAGGTAGGATGGTCCATTCAACATAGACAACGAAAGCCAACAATCCCGTCTTCCTGGCTTAGACGAAGTAAAGATTGCAATATCTAAGCTGAAGGTTAATAAAGCCGCTGGAGTGGATGACTTGAATGCCGAGCTCTTTAAAGCAGCTGGAGGTAAGTTGGTTAGGAGCATGCACCAACTTATCTGTAAGATATGGTCGGAAGAAAGCATAACCGATGAATGGAACCTCAGTATTGTTTGCCCGATCCTGAAAAAAGGAGACCCTCTAAACTGCACCAACTATAGAGGAATCAGTCTACTTAACATCGCCTATAAAATCTTCTCCGCCATGTAATATGCGAACATCTATAGCCCATCGTCAACAACCTGATAGGTCCTTATCAGTGTGGTTTTAGACCAGGAAAGTCCACAGTTGATCAAATATTCACATTACGGCAGATCCTGGAAAAAACTCAAGAACACCAAATCGACACCCACCATCGTGTTGCTCACACGTCATCACTAGAGGCACTATCTTTCAAAAGTCTGTCCAATTACTGGCATATGCTGATGACATTGACATAATCGGAAGAACTCAGCGTGATGTCAATGGGGCTTTTGTGAGTATTGAGGCAGAAGCGGCAAAAATGGGTTTAACGGTTAATGAGGGCAAAACAAAGTACATGCTGTCGTCTAGAAAATACATACAACACCGACGTTTTGGTCAAAACGTCACAATCGACAGACGTAACTTTGAGGTAGTCAAGGACTTCGTCTACCTAGGCTCCGCTGTAAAGACAGAAAACAACGCCAGCGCTGAGATCAAACGCAGAATAACTCTTGTTAACCGCTGTTTCTTTGGACTAAGAAATCAATTGAGTGGTAAAGTCCTCTCTCGAGGGACCAAAGTGCCGCTATATACGACCCTTATCATCCCCGTCCTGCTATAAGGTGCAAAAGCATCGACCATGACAAAAGCGGATGAAAGAACCTTGGGTCGTTTCGAGAGAAAATTTCTTCGTGCGATCTACGGTCCCGTATGCATCGAAAGGGAGTGGAGAAGAAGATGGAACGACGGACTGTACGGGCTGTACAGTGACGTAGACTTAGCCAGAAGGGTAAAAGCCCAACGACTTAAATGGCTGGGTCACGTAGAGCGCATGGAAACCAATGCTCCGTCCCGGAAAGTATTCGAAGCCTTATTTTTTTTATATTCCAAACACAATCCATCCCTTTTTTCACAACTACAGTTCACACTACCTTACCATTTACTACAAAATAGCCTTCTATCTGCCATAATTAATACTTATTTTTAGGTTTATGAAATTAATCTGGCTAAATAATAGGATAACAAATTGGTTTTTAGCCCATATGAATCATTTTCCATAATAAAACCTGGCTTCTATAAACTTTATATACAAAGGCGTCATCGCATAAATATTTTAAACTAATCACTGATATGTATAATTATTAAATATTGCATTATTTTTTGTAGCATTTAACCACAAAATAACTACAAAAAGCCTATTTTGTCCGCCTCAATGGTGATTTAACTCTTAATCATACAATTGGCTTAGGGGCCATTTACAGCTATCATTGAAATCGATCCGAAGAATTTTTTGACTCCATATTTGACTGAGTTTCCCTTTGATTAGAAATGAAAATTGAACATTGATTGATCGGAAAACACAAAAAGAATTTTTTAAGAAAAAAAAGTGAAATTGTGCCTTTATTTCTCTGTAAAAATGATATTTTCTATTTTCAGTTCAGTTTCCTGAACAGCCGATTTTTATGTTCAAAAGTGAAACCAATCATTCCAATGATTTGTGTTCCAATTTCACACAATACCAATGACAAATTTCTTTCAGTACAAATTTGATGTTTTTCAATCAAGACCATTTTTTTCAATGACGGAATTTTTTAATTAAAACCAACGATAGCTGTAACTGGCGCTTTAATCAATAAACACTTTTATTTTTAAATATACATAAATTCGTCTATTCAAATTATTAATTTATTAAATACTTTGTTATCTTTTATCACTCTGCTTGATATGAAATTGTAGTTACATAGTTTTTAGAATAACAGAAATTTTCTATTATTATTTTTTATTCTGAATAAAATGTTGTTTCTATAAGGATATTAAGGACTTTCGTTTATTTAAATAGCTTCCACAATTTTTTTATAAAAACATAACCAATATTTATTACTATTAAAACAGTTTTAGGTAGCTTTGAAAACATTTGCGCATTAACCTTAACACTCCACCACCTTACCGACACCAAACAAAAAGTCAACGCCCGAAACGCTCCCTGTCACAAATTTTCCAACTGTCATCATAGCTGTCACACAAATCGATGCCGCTGTGAAAGAAAGTGAATCTACGATGCAGTGAAGTGAATTTCTATTATTTCCTTTCTAAATAAATAAATTACAATTTTATACCAAATAAATACAAAAATTAACAAATATTCCATTGAATATACCGAAAGAGCATCGTATTGAAATAAATTTCCATAGAAAAATCACGAAAAAATCGATTAAAATCGTGAAAAAGTTCAAAACAAAATCATGGCCCCACAACCACTTGAGGGCATGCAAGGCCCCATGTCTGGTTTCCTACCGCCCGGACAAGAACCTGCTGCCTCATGTCGCAATACAATATCCCTTGCTGTTCTCATAGATTTCATCATCCAAAGAACTTATCACGATTTAACAGTTTTGGCGGAATTGTAAGTCTTTATACAAAAAAGTCGATCGGGAATTTCACAATTTCTCTCTCTGCTCCTTAGGCTTCCTCGAAAAACAGACATGGAAAGAAAAATTGAAATATACAATTTCTCCGCAAGGACAAGGCAATTGTTTATAAGACTCATAGCCCTCGTTAAATGGGCCAATTCAGTTTCCAAAGTTGACAAATCTGCTGTGAGTTTTTGATCTTTTCTTATCCTGGCTTTTATCCCTTAAAAACGTACTTATTCATTCATAATTTAGCATATTATGAGCATATTGGATAAACAAAACATGCTCTTTGTGGAAACAGCCGATATGTTGGCGAGAATGTCGCGAGAAACCCTCGTCCGAGCTCGTCTTCCCAATTTCCATATCCCAGCTGCTGTGGAAATCCTCACCACGGGCACATACAATCGACTGCCTTCTTGCATTCGGGAGCGAATCGTCCCTCCAGATCCCATCACTCCAACTGAAAAGAAGCAAACTTTACTCCGACTGAATCAAGTGATCCAACATCGATTGGTCACTGGGAAACTTCTTCCACAAATGAGGGACTTCAAAGTGAGTTTTCAGATTCCCAAATACTTAGAGATTTATTTTATGATCTTATTTTGAAGATAAAACACGGACGTGTCACGTTTGAGGTCAAACACGAGTTCAACGTTTCTCTCACAGTCATGGGTGATGGACCAACTGTCCCCTGGAGACTCCTGGACATCGACATCCTCGTCGAAGATAAAGAAACTGGAGGTAACTTCTTCATTTATTCTTTTTGTTTCTACAAAACTAAAATGTCTCTTTTTTTTTTAGATGGCAAAGCCCTCGTCCACTCGCTGCAAGTCAACTACATCCATCGCCTGATCCAGGCTCGTCTTGTCGAGAACCCCAACGCCCTGAGCGAGGTCTACAACTGCCTGCACTACTTCTGTCAATCCCTGCAGCTCGAAGTTCTCTACACTCAGACACTCCGTCTGAGCTATGAACGTCTCGAGGATAACATCTACGTTGAGGAATATGTCCCCGGCGTCAAGGTCACAGTCTCCTATTGGCGTGAACTCACCCGAATGGATCCAAAATCTGAACTAGGCTATCGTCTAACAGTCCAATCTGATCCCAATGAAATTGGTCGTCCATTGGCTGTGGTGCATGTTCCTTCGTTGGGTGCCAAAGAATCCTCAGAAGTCGCCGATCGTGCTGTTCGCACCGAACATCTCTCAATGGAGCGTCTCATTGTCCACACAGTCTACATTCGTTCTGTGTCCCGTTTAAGTGATTTAAAACTTGAATTTCAATCGTTTTTGAAAGATGTTGATTGTAAGCAACTCGAAAAAGAGGTGTTTTGGGAAGCTTTTCCTCGTTACAATGATGTGGTCTTCTACTTTCAGTTAATTTGCAAGGAACTCCAGCGATCTTGACAGTTCCAGTGTTGAATCCATGTCTGCGAGCGGAGCAGGTGCACATAACCATCGATACACACACCGGAATGCTGAAATGCCACGTTCCCAAGCACTTGGATTGTCCAATCATGAATGAGCTCCAGACGACGCTCAACGGAGACCACAGCAAACTCCAGACACTTATCTCTGAACTGAGGTGACCCTCCTTAGTCCCAAGAACCACAATGTTTTCTTGAAATAATGCTTTTTCCGTTGTAGATTCTGGATAACCCATCGTCGCTGTGAGAAGACGTTGCAACATCTTCCCGCCGCGGCCACAGAAACTCTGCCATTCTTGGTAGTTCCGGATAACCCTCTGCTTCAGCCAGGACGACATAAGATCTTTGTCAAACTCAACCGCCAACCAAATGTGATTCTGGTGGGTTTTTAATGGAAGTTGCACCCACTAGTTCCTCTAAAGAATTCTCTCCCTCCTTTAGGTTGTCCAACTCAAGGAGAAACCTTCGGCTCCAAGTGAAATGGAATACACCTTCCATTTGGGCTTCGTCAGTCACAATGTCGTCGAATCCGATGATCCCAACAATCAACCTCCTCCGGATATACCCAAAATGTATACAAAACTCTTGCGTCTGATTGAGTTCGACACGTTCGTGGCAACCCATGGTCCTGGCACGCATGTTGATGGTAAGGAGCAAGTATATACCAATCAAGTGGGATGTCATCCCTTATCTCCTTCCATATGCAAGACAAAAACCCCTCCTTGGACGCCTTGGAATCGATGTTAACTTCAGTCTCTTTCTTTTCCAGATGTTCCACCACACAAACGTAAATCCTCCATGGAACTGGTTGGGCCACCATCGAAGCAACAGAAGACCATATTTCCAGCTTATTTCATCCCCGAGTTGGCTCATGTCGTGGCGATGTGCGATGAGAAGATTCCATTCCTCAATTTGGCTCAGGAATTTGCCAAACACAACATACCCCACAGTGGACTGCAGGTGGAGTCGAATGCTACTTCGTTGGTGCTGAAGTTGCTGACCCTTCCGATGCCTGTGGCTGCTGCTGATCCTAATCAAAAGGTTGGAGTTTCCTTTGGAAAAAGATTTGAATTCTTATGGTTTCTTTGCATCCTCCTTTCAGTCCACAACAACGATGCCAATAATCGAGAAACACGTGTGGAACGATTTGCTGAAGCGTCTCCTTTCGGTGTCCATTCGTTCCCAGATGAACAAGAGCAACCAGAATCGCACCTGGGTTGTGGAGTTCGTTTTCTACAGTACTCCCCTGCAGAGTACCCATCAAAAGGAGCAAGGAAACCGGCGAACTGTCTACCTGACCTATGAGCAAACCCACAACGACCTCGGCAAGACAGTCGAGGAGCTCCTCAAGGATTGGTCGAAGATAGTCTATCTCTATACGTTGGTGTATAATTTTTCAGAGCACTTCAAGTCAGGTTTGTCTTCCACAAAACCCTCGTTGAATCCTCAAGAATTCCAATTGGATCTGTGTTCCTTTTTTGCAGAGAAATTCAACCTCCACACGATGGTGAGTGTCAAGTCCTACAGCTACGTGAATCTTCTGATGGGTTATGGGCCCAACAAGGAAGTCACCTGCAACGTGTATTGGTCCGCCCAGCAGAAGGGATTCCGGTTGGTCTTTGTCGGTGGCTTATCTGCCATCAATGCCCACTCCATGATGAGGGAGCAGTTGCAGTCGCATCTCAACAAGCATCAGGATCTGACTCACATTGTTCACATTCTCCACGAAACTTATCAACCTTTGAGCTCGATATCGAAGTTGCCAATTATCCCACAGTTGGGAATTCCAGTGAGTGGAAGAGAAACCTTCCAATTATAACAGATTAACATTTTTCTCTTACAGCGTCCTCAAGTTCCAGTCCTGTCGTTCTGTATTCTCCCGCAATCTCCAACTCTCCTTCGTCTGGCTTATCAGGCTATGTACTGTTTGGAGATCCGGTTCAGGGCTGGAGGATTGGTGTCCATTCGAGATGGAGCCTATAGCCGTTTCGATAGGAGCAATGTCATAGATGAATTCACGCCCACACAGGGTCTTAAGGTATTGTGGGATTCTCAAGACTTTGTTCAGTGTTTGTTTCATTTTAAAAACGTTTGGTCTTTTTTAGGGCTTCCTTTCAAAATATGTCGATGAGAACGCTGTGTATAGGAGGCGTTCACAAAGCGAGGACGATAACCCACCGTCACCAGTGCCCATGGAGGACACACACAACACCCAAGGTGCTGGAGGATCTTCGCCGTTCTTGAGCAGTAACAACATCCGAGGACCCCAAAGTCCTCGAGATGGTGGATTGCGATTTGCCCCACCAATAACTCCCCCGACAAGTTCGAATCCTCACACCCCGGCAAGTCCACATCCCATCGGAGGCCAGCAGAATCATCCAAACTTTAGTATGACATCGCCACCAGCTCCCCATATGCCTCATCCATCTCCGAGCGGTCTTATGCCTTCGTCGCCTTTGAATCCACAGCCCAGTCCGATGGCCCACTCGCCTGGACCGAGTATGTACATGCAGCAGCATACAGACGGAAGTCCATTTACTGCGATGTCTCCGGCGACCTCGAACTGGCCTGGTTCGCCGAGCATGCCACGACCATCGCCCAGACCGGGACAGAGCCCGGAGCACAAATCACAGACGACCGTCTCAACAACACATTTATCGAGGGTGTTGCCAAATAGGTCGTGGGCTGGAGCTGTTCCCACTCTACTCACTCATGAAGCTATGGAGACTTTGTGCCGGCCGTGTCCACATCCAAATAAAGACATCGGTGGACCGGAGGTGTGTCCTTTGGAGAGGTTCTTGGGTTGTGTGTACATGCGAAGGCAGCTTCAACGTAACATCCAGGCTGAGGAGTCTCTGACGGCGTTGAACTCCAACGAACCAGGGGTGGTCCTCTTCAAAGTTGACGGCCTCCAGTGCCAGGTGGTGCTGAACCAGATACACATGCAGTCGCTGCATCTGAAGGTCTCGCAAATACCCGTCCAGCCTCTGCCCGATGGAAAACCCACCTTCCAATGGAATCCAGACGATCTGCAAGTGGTGGAGCAATTCTTCGAGACGCGCATAGCTGTGCCTCCATATCGACCAAATGCCCTGCATGGCTTCTGCCGAGCCCTCAACTGTCCCATTCAAGTGCTGAAGGATTTCATCCAAATTATGAGGCTAGAAATGATGCCTGAACTCGCTCAAGGTAGTCTCAAGTGGACTGTGCAGCTCTGTATGAGAGTTCCACCCTCAGCGCCTCCAATCGTTCCCATTGGAAGTCCGGGTGTGTTGATTTGTCGATTGAAGATACTCTTTTTCGTAAGTTCTTTATATCCCAAGTCTTGAGAAGTTTTAGTTGACTTTTTGTTTTTTCCTAAGCTCCAAGTAACACGGATTCCCTATCCCGGAATGGATCGCAGCAATAGTCCGTCGCTAGTTCTACCAATGATCTATGATCTGAATTCGAACATAACCCAGTTGGCTGAGCGGCGAGAACAAGTCCCATCACAAGCGGCCAATGCCGCCGGCATACTCCTTAGACGATTCGCTGACTATGGACCACAACCCGGCGAGTGTTCGCTCTTCCCAGCGGTGAGGGATCTACTGACGAATTTGACTCTCCCAAGTGACGTTCCTCCACCTGGAGCACAAATGCCTGGAGCTCAGTCAATAGTCCCATCGCCGGTTGGCTCCAGTCCTGGCCCCATGATGCACTCACCAATGCCTCAGATGGGACAAGTCGGACCACCTCCTCAGGGCTATCCTATGGCACCGAATCAAGGACCTAACTGATAATTACTGTAAAAATTAACATAACCAAAAGGCTGGCTAAGTGGTTTCTATAAAAATTAAACATTAAACAAAGAAAGTGGACGTGACTGGGCGGAATGACAGTTGAAAGAAATACAAAAACAAAACAAAAAAACGTAGCTCATTACAGTGGCCTATTATTTATATTTTAATTCTTTTCTTAGGTATAATTATTATAATTATGTATTATATATATAAAACAAAAATAATGTATTGTGTAATGAATCATCAAGTTACTTATATTAAAAAATTCGGTTTATTTAACTTTTTATTTACTCCCAAAGAAGTGATGATTTTTGAATTTTTGTTTTAACGGAACTCTTTGTTCAGAGATTTCTAAAGTTTGACACCTTAGCCGCTGCGCTGATGTCACATTGTTTAAAATGTAGGTATTGAAAAGATTCGCAATTGGGACGCCGAACTAAACGGTTGTGTTATCTGTCTGTGAATTTAGGTAAGTTTGAAAAAAAAAACTAAGTGAAAAAAATCTATTTTTGGGGAAAATGGCGAATATCAATTATTCGCGGTCGAATTTACCGACGGTTTCACCGGATAAATTTAAAGATGGAATTCTTTTCCCGTCGCTACTTATTAACGAGGAAGATAAGAAAAAGATTTCGAATAATCTAGAAAGAATCCCGTGGTGGGATGGAGAAGCCGTCGTTAAAGAGGACGCTGGCACGCACACTTCGGCAAATGTTGATTGCGTATCAGGTGAGAGCGAGATGGAGATGGACGCCAGTTTTTCGGCAACCAACAAGAAGGAGCGAGGTAGCTTTCAATTGCCTCTTAGCAACTGTGTCCACATAGGGACGAGTAACGGTCTATCTGTAAACAAGAAAATGAATGCAAACAACAATTTTGCATGTGGTACAGAAGAAACGCTGTGCAAGCATTTGGAAAACGATAAAGAGATGTATAGGCAAGTTTTAGCGCGCAAGAGGCACCAACATTATAGCAATAGGGATGCGAAAAAGGTGGCAATTGAAGCACCTAACAACGCAAACTATTATGTTCTTCTGGACAATTCAGAAAATGAAACGGTACAGAGTACTTCCAAATCCAATCAGCTTGGCAACATGGTCAGTGTAATCAAGGATAGTGTGAGTTGCAGTAACTCTAACAACAGCAACATAAAGCAGATGCAGGTTCCTGCTGCCCTCCAATCTTTACAAAGGGAGTGACGGCTAAAACCATAATGGAAATGTTAAGTAAGTCAAAATTTAACTTAGATAACATTAAATTTGTAATTAACGGTTTTTGCCAATTTTTTTGTAAGGGGAGCATTTCAAGAAATGTAGTTTTGAGGCTTTCTCTTTCACTCCTAAGGAGCATAAGAAATTTAATTTAGTACTTAAGGGACTCAGCGGCAATTTTTCACCCGAGGAGGTACATAAAGAGCTGCTTAGATTGGATTCCTCTATGAGGGTGGTAGTAAAAAAATGTGAGACCAAGTGGTCTAGAGAAAATGAGATTCCCTTGAATCGCTTCCTTTGCGTCTTGGAGGACAGGGAAAGTGTTTCCAAAATTAAAAGCTTGAAAGAGCTTTTCCGGCACAGAATTAAATGGGATTCGGTTAGGAGTTCTGGAACCCGACAATGTTATAGGTGGCAAAGATTTGGACACATGGGACAATACTGCTCATTTGCAGTAAGATGTGTGAAGTGCCTGGCTTTAGAGGAAGTGGGAAAGTGTGAATTGGGGCCTAAGAGTGAAACCTCGATTGCTTCATGTGTAAACTGCGGGATGACGGGTCAACCTAGTTCCTAACCAATCCTTCTCATATGCTGATGCAGCAAGAGGAGGTAAAGCTAAGCATACCCCTGCTTTGGTACAGCCCACTTCCATTCCGGGGGGTGATATATCGGACTTTATTGAAGAGTCCCAACAAACTATTTGGTTTACCAATTAATTGCCAAAATCAGAGAATTTTGGCCAACTTACACCAAACTAGATGCTTACCAGAAACCTGACGCATATCTTTGCTTTATAGCATCCCTTACACCTCCATCACCATGAATATAAACCTTATCACTGCAAACATCAATTCCTTTTCACGTGACAAACAAATTGAATTAGATCTCCTTCCTAAGGACACTCTTCCTACAGCCATCTTAGTTCAAGAAACTTGTCTCAAAAAAAATATATTGAAGTGCAATTTTAACGAAAAATGTGGCTTCATCAGAAATAATGAAGGTAGGGGAACGGGCATCCTTCTCAAAAATACTATCATTTCAGCTTCAATTCCTTTAAAATCATATAACTCAACTAAAATCTTAGCAATAGATTCTATTTATATTCCGTGTAGCGTCGGTTCAAGTTTGGTTCCGGTATTTGATTATCTTCTTTCCTGCCTTCTTAATCTTTACATCCACAAATCTGACTTTTTGGTGTGCTTTGCCATCGCCATGTTATTGCCAATATATCGCCAAAAATGTTGGAAAAAGTCATAGAAAGTTTGACTCCTAGAGTAATAAGAAACATGTTGGGAATATAATTTGCCATCATTTCCTTGCAGTGCTTTTACAGTTGATTTCGGTCCGAAGGTTTGCATTACCTAACTTCTCAGGTACTACGGCACTGCGGTATTAAAAATTATTTTCATTAATTAATCCGAACTAAAAATCTTTTTATATCTAGAACATATCGATATTTGCCTGGTGTCCGAAACTCATTTCTCCAATGGGCAAAGTCTAGATAATGTAATAGAAAACTATTCATGTTACCACGCTCCACATCCAGCTGACAAGGCAAGAAGTGGATAGGCGATTCTTATAAAAGAAAGCTTAAAACATTATGAAGTTGTTATAACCTTAAGTTTAAAATCAAGAAGTCTTTGAACGCGCCCATGTAACTACTAATGTGAATCTATTTTAATAAGAATAATAAAGTTAGTCGTGAAAAACATCCGTAGAGAACAGTTGTGTTTTTGTGTTAAATTGATGTATCGGCCACAATAAAATTGGCGACGAAAATTGGATAAAAAAGGAGTGCGTTTTTTTTTTTTTTGTTCTTAAAAAAGAGAAAGAACAAATTATTATAATTTATAACTATGGCTCAAGCATTCCAAGCTGCTTTCTGCGTCGAAACATTCGACAAGAATAAAACGAAGTGGAGTCGCTGGGTAAGTCGACTCGAAGGTGCTTTCGGTTTGTTTCATGTGCTGGAGGCACAGAAGAGAGACTTTCTCCTCCATTTTATGGGTTCGGAAACCTACGATATATTATGCGACAAGTTATCACCTGCGCAGCCAAATGACAAAACGTTTAAAGACATCGTCGAATTATTGGAACAGCACTTCAACCCGGATCCTTTGGAGATCGTCGAAAACTATAAATTCCATTTGCGGAAGCAACAGGAGGGGGAGAATGTCTGCGAATTCCTCGTTAACCTAAGAAGACTGGCGGCATCATGTAATTTTGGTGAGTACCTTCTTACGGCTCTTCGAAATCAATTCGTTTTCGGACTCAAATCAAAAGTTATGCAAAACCGATGCCTGGAACAGAGAAAATTAACATTGGAAATGGCACTTGATATTGCGAAAGGCATCGAGTTATCCGAAGAAGGTGGTGTAGTGCTCGGAAATGTTCAGGATGTTACATCGGCAGTGAACAAAATAACGACGAACAAGTCGAGACAGGGTTTGTCTGGTAACGGGATGGGTTATTCTCAAATACATCCTAATGATACAAATAAAAATAAATATGGTAGTAGTAGGCCTATTCACAATGTTAGAAATGGTGGAAATAAATGTTTTCGATGTGGTGAATTGCACTTAGCTACAAACTGCAAGCATTATAATTCGGTGTGTTCATATTGCAAAAAAAAAGGTCATTTAAGAAGAGTTTGTTTTTCTTTGAATAAAAATAGTGATAATTTTGCAAATTATGTTGAAATTAATGAAAACGAAAATGAAATAAACCAAATTGAGAGTATTTTTCAAATAAATGAAATAACAAAAAATAATGACGATGGACTTTTTGCAAAAATGTACATTAATAATATAAATGTAACTTTTGAAGTCGATACTGGTTCGAAATTCACAATTATGTCCATGGAAAATTTTAAAAACATCATACCAAATAAAGTAATCGAAAAACCTGATATTGTAATGAAAAGTTTTACAGGCAACAATGTAGGAATTTTAGGATTCTGTACTGTTGATGTTAGATACAAAAATATAATGTATAAATTAAAACTTTATTTGACTTCTATTTCTAAACATCCTTTATTAGGGAGACAATGGGTAAGAGCACTAAACATAAATCTAAACGAATTGGCAGGTATAAGTTATAATGATCTTGATTCAAATAATATTAACAAAATTAATTCAGACGATACCTCAACTGACGATACAGTTTTGATTGATAAAATTAAAAAAAAATTTCCTAACCTTTTTGAAACCTCTTTAGGTAAAATTCCAAACTTTCAGGCTAAATTAAACATTAAAGCTAACGCGAAATCAGTATTTGTAAGGCATAGATCTATACCATTTGCTATAAGAGAAGGGGTAGAACTGGAAATTAACAAGATGGTAAACGATGGTATCTTGGAAAAAGTAAATGCTAGTGCATGGGCGACACCGATTGTTCCAATAAGGAAAACTAATAACCAGATAAGACTGTGTGGCGATTACAAAGTCACGATTAACCCGTGTTTGATAGTTGATGAGCATCCTCTGCCAACAATTGAAGAGTTATTTGCATCAATTAGCGGAGGAAATAAATTTTCAAAAATTGATTTGACCAAGGCTTATCTGCAATTAGAAGTCAACGAGGAATGTCGAGATTATTTGACCTTAAGTACACATAAAGGTTTATATAGACCAACAAGACTAATGTATGGCATCTCATCAGCGCCAGCTATTTGGCAACGATATATGGAGGAATTATTGAGCGATATTCCTGGAGTATCCATTTTCATCGATGATGTCAAGATAACTGGCCGGGATAATGAAGAACATTTGGACAGATTGTTTCAAGTTTTGAGTCGTCTCGATAAAAACAACATGCGTATCAATGTAAACAAGTGTCAATTCTTTCAAGATAAAATCGAATATGTCGGATACGAAATCGATAAAAACGGTATTCATAAAACAAAGAATAAAATCGAAGCCATTGATCAGATGCCAGTACCAGAAAACAAGGACCAAGTGAGATCATACGTAGGGTTAGTAAACTACTACGGAAGATTTTTCAAAAATCTAAGTACAACTCTTTATCCGATAAACGATTTACTTAAGAAAAATGTACCATTTGTTTGGAATAAAAGCTGCCAAACTGCTTTTGACAAAATCAAAATGTAAATGCAAACCGATAACTTTTTAACACATTACAATCCAAAACTTAAATTGCTTTTAGCCACAGACGCTTCACCATACGGTGTAGGAGCTGTTCTCAGCCATGAATTCCCGGATGGAACAGAAAAGCCAATAATGTACGCCTCTCAGACGTTGACACCTACCCAACAGAAGTACAGTCAGATTGATAAAGAGGCTTATGCTATCACGTATGGAGTGAAGAGATTCTACCAATACGTATATGGCCGGAAGTTCACTCTTGTAACAGACAACAAGCCAGTTTCCCAGATTTTTTCCCCTAAAAAGGGAATGCCAGTTTTATCGGCAACACGCATGCAACATTATGCAGCTTATCTTCAATGCTTTGATTATGATATAGTTTTTAGAAGAACTGAAGATCATTGCAACGCAGATGCAATGTCAAGATTGCCTATCAAAAAAATATCAAAATTTACAATGGATGAGGCTGATATATTGGAAATATCACAAATCGAAAATTTACCGTTGACAGTGGACGAACTGGGAAAAGCAACTATTAATAATGATAATGTGAAGGTTTTAGTACAAGGTTTAAGAACGGGAAGAATTGTAGAACCAAAATACAGATTTGGAATTGACCAAAACGAGTTCACATTACAGCAAAATTGTATCATGCGAGGGATGCGAGTGTTCATTCCTGAAACTCTCCGTAAACGGGTTCTTAGCGAGCTGCATGCATCACACTTCGGGGCAACTAGAATGAAATCTCTAGCGAGAAGTTATTGCTGGTGGGAAAGGATCGATAGTGATATAGAAGATTTGGTAAAAAACTGTCCGGACTGTCAACGAATAAGAAGCAATCCTCCTAAAACTTCCGTGCATTGTTGGGAAGCACCCACTGAACCTTTCCAAAGAGTACACATTGATTTTGCAGGTCCATTTCTGGGTAAGCTTTTTTTTTTATTTTAGTCGATGCTTACTCAAAATGGCCAGAAGTTTTTGTAATTCCAAACATGACGACAGATACAACTATAACCACCTGTAGGAATATTTTCAGCCGTTTTGGTATACCGTCGGTTTTAGTTAGCGATCACGGAGTTCAATTTACAAATTACAAATTCAAAGAATTCTTGAAGATGAACGGAATCGTGCACAAAATGGGAGCGCCATACCACCCTGCAACTAACGGCCAGGCAGAACGTTACGTGCAAACAATTAAACAAAAATTAAAAACATTAGGACCGGACACGACAGATTTAAATACCGAATTATGCAGAATCCTTTTGGACTACAGAAAGATGGTTCATCCTGCGACAGGAAAATCGCCCTCTATGATGGTATTCGGACGCGAAATTAGATCCAGAATTGATTGCATGATACCATTTAGGTGTTTCAATTCAATCGAAGCTAAGAGGGGAAGATCACTTGAAGAAAATGACAGAGTTGCTGTGCGTGAATACCTCGACCGTGGAGTAAAGTGGAGATTTGGACAAATCATAAGAAAGCTAGGACTTCTTCATTATTTAGTAAGGATGGATGATAATCGTATTTGGAAACGCCACATTGACCAGATTCGCCAAATAGGCATAGATGTAAAAAATCAACAAACCTATGACGTTTCCAGAGAAGAACATCCTCCTTCACTTAACATTCAGCAACATTACAATGGTGGAGATATGCTTACAGATACTGAAACATCCGATAATAACATTTCAATGAATAATGAAAAAAATCATCAAAACTGTACTGCTGGTGAAGGTATAAATGATGACTCAAATTGTAATCAAAATAAAAATGTAATTAAGATTTTACGAAGATCAAATCGTATTATTAAAGCACCAGATCGACTAGATATTTAAGTTCCTAACTTTACATTTTCAAGCAATTATTATAAAAAAAAGTAC
Organism: Eupeodes corollae; assembly: GCF_945859685.1. Taxonomy (NCBI): domain Eukaryota; kingdom Metazoa; phylum Arthropoda; class Insecta; order Diptera; family Syrphidae; genus Eupeodes; species Eupeodes corollae. The sequence continues at coordinate 140,996,543 of NC_079148.1, read as the reverse complement.
ATATGTTTATTTAATTTAATTCTTAATTCTTCTCTTGTTGATTTAAATACAATGAAAAAATGTATCTCTATGTTTGTAACAATAACAAAATTATATACTATTTTTATTTTTTTTAAGGGGCGAAGAACTGTTATAACCTTAAGTTTAAAATCAAGAAGTCTTTGAACGCGCCCATGTAACTACTAATGTGAATCTATTTTAATAAGAATAATAAAGTTAGTCGTGAAAAACATCCGTAGAGAACAGTTGTGTTTTTGTGTTAAATTGATGTATCGGCCACAACAGAAGTAGCCAAGTTTACAAGTGAAAATATGCAAGTAACAACTATTAGTATTGGTTTGAAAAAGAAAGAGTTTAAGATAGCAGCTATATACTGCCCACCAAGGCGCTCCCCGACAGAAGATGACTATAGAGATCTATTTAATCTTCTTGGGCATAACTTTCTTGTTGGCGGAGACTTCAATTCGAAACACACCCATTGGGGTTCAAGACTTATATCAACAAAAGGCAAAAAACTTTTCCAAGCAGGCCGTAAATACAATTGCGAATTCTATTCCTCCAGGTCGCCGACTTACTGGCCTTCCGATACTAACAAAATACCAGACCTTATTGACTTTTTCATAGCTAAAGGAATCAAACAAAATCACATTAGTCGAAGGTAATTATGACCTGTCATCAGACCATACTCCAGTGATTCTATCACTAAGTGAATCGGAAGTACTAGAAAAAAGTAATCCAAAGCTTGTAAATAAGAAAACAAACTGGAATGATTTTAGAGAAAGGCTTTTAAGTTTTATAAATTTAAGATCTCCCATGGATACAATCGAGCAAATTGACCATGAAGTGGAACAATTTATTGCTGATGTGCAACAGGCCGCTGAAGAAAGTACTCCAACATTTTCTAATAGAAGACAAAATTAAATAAAATAGCCTTTAGAGATAAGAGAGTTGATAATAGAGAAAAGAAGAGCTCGAAGAAAATGGCAAAATACTAAATTTCCAGATGATAAAACAACGTTTAACCGTATAAGCAACAATCTTAAAAAATAAATTTACAAATTCAAAAATGATCCACTCAGTACATTCCTAAGAGATTTAACGACTGATGCTTCAACCGATTTTTCGCTATGGAAAGCAGTCAAGCGCCTGAAAAGACCGCAGTTACAAAACTCGCCCTTGAAATCTCAAGATGGGAAATGGATCGGTAACCCGAAAGAAAAAGCTAACCTTTTCGCTGAACACCTTGCAAATGTTTTTAAGCCATACTCATCAAACTCGGCTGAAAATAACTTACAGTTTGTTGATAAGATGAAAGTGAAATACCAATTATAAGACTTAAAGAAATAAAAAGTATGTGTTTACAACAACTACCAAATAAAAAATCACCAGGTTACGATCTAATTACTGCTCAGGTTATGAAAGAAATGCCATGAAAGCCTTCATAAAACTTCAATATATAATAAATGCATGCCTTAAGCACCGGTATGTAGCACCATTGGAAAATTGCTGAAGTAATTGTCATACCAAAGCCAGGTAAACCACCTACAGAAGTGACGGCTTTCAGACCAATATCGCTTATACCAATGATGGCAAAAGTTTTTGAAAAACTGCTTCTGAAGAGACTTAGCAAAATCATACAAGAAAGAAGGTTAATATCAAACCATCAGTTTGGCTTTATAAATGAACATTCCACGATAGACCAAGTTCATAGAATATCGGATGTAATAGAAAAAGCATTAGAAAAAAAACAAGTATGTTCAGCTATTTTCTTTGATGTTACTCAAGCTTTTGACAAGGTTTGGCATATGGGACTTGAGTACAAACTGCAAAGGGATCTTTCCAAGCAGTACTTTGAAATATTAAAATCGTACATCTCAGACCGATTGTTTAGAGTAAGGTACGATCAAGAATACTCGGAATTGAAGAAAATAGAAGCCGGTGTACCACAAGGAAGTGTCCTAGGTCCTACCCTGTATTTACTATATAAAAGGGATATTCCAGTTGGTAATCACACCATAATGGCTACTTTTGCAGATGATACCGCAATTTTGGTACCCGACGAATGTGTCTCTAAGGCATCTGTAAACTTCAAAATGCCGTCGACACAGTGAGAGCTTGGTCCGAAAAATGGCGTATCAAACTCAATGAAACAAAATCTTCACATATAAACTTTACAAATAAAAAGATAAACAATATTCCAATAATCATTAATAATCAAACTGTACCTTACACCAATACGGCCAAATACCTTGAAATGACTTTAGACGCAAAGCTTAAGTGGAAAGAGCACATAATAAAGAAAAGAGAAGAACTAAACTTGAAATATAGAAAAATGTACTGGTTGCTTGGTAACAACTCATCAATCAATCCAAAACAAAATAATGCTGTATAATCAAGTTTGGAACTATGGAATCCAATTATGGGCTGTACAAAGAAAACAAATACCTAAATCATCCAAAAATTCCAAAGCAAAGTCCTTCGTGGAATAGTTAAGGGTACATAAGAAATACCGATCTACATCGTGGCTTACAAATAGAAATGGTTACAGAAGTTGTCAAATAATACGCTGTATCGCACAAAAAGAGATTGCAAAGTCATACTAATTCTGAAATGGAGCCCGTCTTGAATATAAGAAACCTTGCGAATACTGCCAAGTGTCTTTTGAAGATTTCCTCCTATCAAAAAAAAAAAAAAAAAAATTAACTGATTGAATATTTTTTTTACTTTACTCTTTCATTTTGTTGTACAGTTGTGTGACTATGGCTTAAAAGGAACATGCATTGTGCTGAGCGTATTATAAGCTCACTTAGACTAGACCACGTGGATGAATCTCAGTTAAGTGACTTCTGGACTTTCTCCTTTCAATTGATTTAAAATTCTTTGTATAAAAACAGTTTTTCACAAAATTATCAGGATTGATTACATGATGTCGTTATACAATAAATAAGACATACAAAAATTCATTTTTGAAAATTTAAAAAAAAAACATTTTTATTTTCATTTATATGTACAAAAATGCATTACGACACAAACTTACACTAAAAGAAATTAAACTTATATTAAATCAAGACCTTAGACCTTAAGCTTCATCATGGCATTTTGCAGAACTTGGAATTCCGATCCAATTATACTCATCAGGTTCTGAATTTGGAACCTTGAATCGAGAATGTCAATACTTTGAGTATAGGGATTGTATCGGACACCGAATGGGCGGGGAATTGAGTTTGCAAATTTTCTAAAAAAAATTAAACCAAAATTAAAATAAGTTCAGAAAATTGGGAGACTTTTGTTGCAGCTTACATTGTTTTCTCTTTGGCGCTCTCAAAACTATCTGCAACATAATAGACCTCTTGGAATTTCGTAATGGGATATTTAGTAACGCCTGTTATCGATGGATCAAAGGTCTTCAACTGTGGCTTATCGGTTAGACAATATTCTAATTCGGCATAAGATGATAAGAGACCAGCACCGTAAGCTTTGATTTCGTTTCCCTGCCGACACAGTCCATATTCCACAGTGAACCAGAAAATCTACGGCAAAAAAACAAAATAAATACAAATTTTTTGAATAATGTCGTTATTTTTACGGTTGCTAGTTTTTCAATATAATCATCTGGAGCCCCGAGAGAAGCCAAACCAATTTCTTGACTGAACTGTGCAAATGCAGGATCGGCAAAGAGTGGAGCGTGTCCCAGGAGTTCATGACACACGTCTGGTTCTGGGGTGTACATTGGTTTGCTGGGATGCCTTATATATTGAGTGGAGTGGAATACACGGAAGGCTAAGCCAGCGAGAAAATCACGGGATGATAGCAAACCAGCGACGGGCCTCAGAGTGAATCCAGTACAATCTTCGATTGAAATTCAAAATAAATAACACTCATTCAAATCTTCAAAGAAATTCAAACGTACCTCTTAAAAAGTTTGACACATCTTCCATTTGAGGGATATTGTCTTCCCTGTATCCACAATTGTCCACAAGGAGAGGGAACACATGGTTATACTCCCGACAGGCATGAGTTTTGTAGAGTTTGGTGAGATTTCTGAAGATCTGTCCCCAGGTTGCGATTTCTTCTTTAGTGTAGTCAACTTTTGGCAAAGGTTCTCCGTGCTTATAATTGTAGGCAATATCAGCAAAGTACTTCCTAAACAAACAAACAAACAAACATTTATTTCTAAGTTCCAAGATGGTTTATCAAGAAAAAACCCACCTCCTAGCACGATAAACAGGATCCGTGAATCCAGGATGATCAGAATCCAACTCAGATCCATACGATAAAATTTGATTAGCAAATCGATCTAAATCACGAATTCTTCTTGGGAACCATGGAACAGCCGAAGTGTTGTCTTTGTAATCTCTTGAGATGACATTGAAGTAACTGGCGTTTTCTTTTAAGTCATCAATAGCACTTCCCAAGGAACCAACTTTTCCATCACATTCGACAAAGAATTCATAACCTGGGACACGAGTTGATGATCGTGATTCGATGTGGACCAAATTGACGTTGTTCTTTTGGAAGATTTTCAACATGCTAGCCAGAGCACCACTGGCTTCGGTTTTAGGGGAGAAAAGAAGACAGGTGTTGCGAGCCTGTTGGGCATCGATGCCTTCAACGATGTAAGATGTGCCATCGATGCGAGTGGGCTGTGGGATATTAAAAAATGTAAATGTGTTAAGAAATGTTCTAAACGTGTTTAAGTTAAGGATGGAAAAAATTAAAACCATGAACTTTAGATGTTATGTTGACGGTTAGAGTGGGGAACCTCTTAAGTACAAAAAAATGTATTTTCAGCATTTTAAGATAGATTTAAAAATCTGAGAACGCAAAGAGATTTTAGATTCTGTTGTTTCAACATTGGTTTTATGCCAGCACTGTATTTTCTTTTCAAAAGTCCCGCCCATATAATGTCGATATACCTAAACTTCAGAAAAAAGCGGCTTTTTTAAAGAAGAAAGCATTTGGACAAAAAGCAAAATGGTTTCAGTTCGATAACAAAAACTAAAAAATCTTCATAAGAAAATTTAATAAAATCCTTAATATTCAAAATATAAACTTAAAAATTATGACAACAAAAACATTTTTAGTTTTTATAATCATTTTTGAAGAGTTATCATCTGTATACAAAATTATTGTATTGATAATAACTTAAAAGTATTTCAAAGATTTAAACTTTTTCTGTTTTAAATTTTATTTAAAAAAAACTCCCATCTTTGTTTGCATAGTTTTTTAATTCAAATTCCATTTCTAGTGGACACGAAGCCTTTTAAAAATATAACTTGTGCAAAACACTGAAAAAAAGTTATCAATAAATCTTTTGGTTTCGGTTTTTTAATATACTTAAAAAAGTGCATATTTTTTATATTTAAAAATAACTTAAGAGACTTTGAGTAATAATTACAGAGAAATGGGCAGAGAAATTAGTTTCAAAACTTTTATAAATATTGATGCTTTAGTTTTCCTTAAATCTTATGTTTACCAAAATAGTGTTGGTGATCAATATTTGCTAATTTGTTGAAAATTGACAATAAACTGAAAACTCACAAAAATTTATTCTTGGGAGCATTTCTTAAAACTGCAAATAAATATTGATCCAAAAAATTGTATTCGATTTTCTTACATAAATGTAAGTACAATTTTTAAATCTGATATTAAATTTTGTATCTCTGGTTCTTAACTGAAATATTTTGATAGCCAATTATAATAGTTTTAGAATTCTGATATATTGCAAAAAAAATCATTAAAAATACTTCGAAAACTTTGTAGTTGAAATTGAAGTGTAAGCTGTTTTCTGACATTTTCAAGATTATAAACTAATCCAGTCGTATTTTTGTAGGTTTTTATATTACATAAGAAAAAACAGCAGTTTGAAATTCGGATTTTATGATACCGTTTTTCGGAATTCGTAAAAGTTTCCGAATAAGATATAATTCGTGGTACGCTTATTTATAAAATTTTTCGTAAAATAAGTTTCAGGTTTTTGTATTGGTTATTGATTTGAGATATAATTGCTCTTATAAAATTCTTCAAGTCGTTTTATGAACGTACATAAGTACATTTATTCTCGGGCCTTGAAACTTAAAGAAATGTCAACATTTTCATTTCGAAAAATTGGTCTTCCAAAACGGGGACTAAAAAAAATATTTATGCGCTTTCAGACAGTATTTCAAAAACTCGAAATAAAATTGAAGAAAATCGACTCTCAAAATTTTGTTCCTGTAATTCCTCTTTCTTTATTTATTTTTTCCTTGTAATATATTTAACAAAATTAGTATAAAAGATTTACATGCATGGCTTACAAGCCGTCTGCCGGAAACTCAAATTATATGAATTAAATAAACATACGTATAGAGTTTTACATCCACTTTCTCCATTTAAAATTGCAAAACATTCTTCAATTGTAAAAAAACTTTTATTAAAATATAATCTTCGGATTTCCTGTATGATTGGACAAAACGCTAAGAAATGAGAAATATTTTCAGCTTGATTGAGGTTACATAGTTAACAATTTGGATTCAAATCATTTCTGTGAGGTCATTGTTATTAATGAAGTGGGAAAAAATCAAGAGACACAAAATGCAACCCTGTGGTACTAACGTTTCAGATTTCAATAGATTTGACAATCTCATACCAATTTTTATTACTGAACTTGTGTTTGATATTAGATGTTCATATATTCTTATGAACTTTGCAGACAAGCCTTCACCTGTAAGTTTGAAAAGTAGTAACCTTCTGTTCTGAGTCAAAGGCGGCTTCGAAATCTACAAAAAATGCATAGAGGTTTTTTTTTAAATAAAATGTTTAGCAACAATCGTTAGAGTAAAAATTTGGTCTATTGTAGAGATTTTTGATCTGAAACCAGCTTGGAAACAACTTATTTTATTATTTCTTTCAACCCAGAAACAAGCCTTAGGTACAGTAATTGAGTGAAAATTTTCCGCAGAGAGCTGAAAACAGAGATTCCCCTATAGTTGTCCGATAGGATAGGATCTCCCTTTTTTAAAAATCACAGAAATGTATAAAGATCGGAAGCTATTTCGAATTGTCTTATCTATAAACATCTTGTTTATTAAAAGTAAAATTTGTTCTAGAAATTGTGAGCTGGCATTTTTTTAAAACCCGGTTATTTGACCAGGGTCTGCTATGAAAAGTGTTTTGAAGTAAGTAGCCACTGTATCCACATCAATAGCAGAGACCGTTGACTTATTATTTCAGCCAGCTTGAATGCGTACATTTGACCAAAATGTTCTGGAATCATTACAATGTACAAAATTCAACGAGATATTTTTTAGATATTGTTGTTTTTTGAGGCTACACAATCTTCTGTACGAATTATTTGCCTGAAGATATAGGGACTTAGTTATTGTTTTTTCTAAAGATTTTAAGAAAAACGAAAAATTTGTTTATACTTCTCCTACATTCATCGTCATACCAACAAGATTTATAGTATAGACATATTTGCTCTATTGTGAGAACTCATGACAGCTGATATTCTGATGGTGTCAAAAATTAAATCCGTTGAGACATCTACTGTGTTGGAAACCAGACTTGAAGGATTGATTTGGTGTTGAAGTAGATTTCTTCTATAGATATCGGATTTTAAATTAATCCAACGTAGCTTTTTGCATCCGTTTTCAATTTGTTGTCGTAAATCGCATTCAGTGGTCCTAAATTTGCAAGAGGCACATATATAGGAAGATGCGATGAAAAGGAAGCAGTAATCACCTAGAAATCATTGACAATTTTGAGCCAGTCACCCTTTTGAGTTTGTGCATTTATCAATCGATTCTCTTTGGAATGCCAATTCTTCAAAATTTAAGAACGAAGAATTTTGGAAAACTCCTATTCGACTGTTAAAGTCACCAATTATTAGAATATTTTCATTAGTTTTTTTAAAGTTTTAAGTAAAGTAAAGTAAATTTGTATTATTAAATAATGTTTTCCGGTGAAGACACAGAAAATAAATATTTAGATTTCACTATTTTTGAATTTTAAATCTTGGCTTTATACTTTTTCAGCTGCGAAGTAAAAATACTTTGAATAAGAAATTTTGGTTTACCGCAAATATATCAAGAACTGCTTGAAGTTATTAATTTGTTTCAACTTAAATATCTAAGCAACAGTTAAATTTTAAAAATTCATACATTTCTTAAAAGATATCCAATCAGAATTTTGGTAAAAGAAATACAAAAAAATGCTACTAAAAATTGTGTTTCGAAATAAATATCTCGGGAACAAATGAAATACAAAATATTGTTATTAACTTTTGATTAATTGTTTAAAAAATCCAATTTACCACTTTTAATTTTTTTTAAATTTTACTACTACTTAATAAAACGAAAAATACGATGTTTTATTAGCCAAATTTATACTAAATTACATCAGAATCCTTAATTACGTTTCTTCTAACATTTCACAATTTTGAAGCAATAACACTCTCTTTTTTGTTGGAACATTTTAAGTTCTTGCACGGTTAGGGCCGAAAAGTTTCTCATCCTCCAAATATTTCAAGCTAATGAGCCCATTTTATAAGAATAATACAAATTAGTAATCCCCATTTTCACTTTTCTTATTCTAAAAGAAGAACGTACAAGTCTAAGCTCTCGTGAGTTGCAAAACTACTTCTTAAGAAGATTATACCTTTCACTTGCATGCGTTGATGTTCCAAAACGAGTTTAAGAACACCATCATTATTGTTTGTTATGTAACCAACATTAATTTCCACTTTTGATTGAAATAATTTGGTTTGGATGGTTTGACAATCAGGATTTAGGAATATGTTTTCGAATGCCTACTGGCATACTTTATTTTACACCAAAAATGGTATTGAACGTTGTAAGTGTTACACACAACATTTTAAAACGAATAAAGACACGTCACGAAAATTATTTTTAAATAAACCCAAAAAATATCCTTCTGTGTATTTTAAATAAATTATTTAAATATTTACGAACATTCTATGAGTCTGTCACTCTTCTTATTATCACAACATGGCGTATTTTAAAACCATTTTCTTAGTTCTTACCTTCTCAAATGAGGTTTGTCTTTCGTACATGATGTTGTCTTGTTTTATAAATTATATATTCCTTTTTTGTATATCCAATATTATTTTGTGTTTATATTTTAAAAATCCAGTTAAGTTTGAATGTTGTATTCTTCTTGAATCTCGGTACAATAATTCAAAAATATAAAATCCACGAAAAACTAAAAAATATTATAACGTAAATTAAACGCGATCGGTTTGTGCCACTATATGGACCATAAATCAAGCACTAAAAGAATGAAACACGACTGCTGACTTAAATAGACTTCTCAACCTTAATCGAAAAATCGAAGCTGCTGCTTTATGTACGCTTACGTTTTGCGGTGCGGTGGTGATAATGATTCCCCTTATAGGTTATCGGGGGTAAAATTATCGCCACTACCATCACCATCATCAGCCAGAGCCATAGCCAGAGCCAGCCAGCCAGCAACGTTAGCGTCAACTTTATCTACGAGTACCTACAACTGCAGCTATAGAGATTGAGAATCCTGTTTAATAATAATTAAATAAAAAAAATCATCAAAATGGTAGCAATAGCAACTAAAACCAGAAGGCAAAATCAACTTTAGTTGGTATTAATCTTTAAATAGTAAATTCAATCAATTTAAACTAAGAACAGTGCCGGAATGACAAAGAAGAGTTTATAGGGAACAAGTTATGAATGTGACTACTGGAATAATATCGGATTAAGAAACTTTTGAAGCCTTAAAATTGGGTTTTTAGTAATTTTTTCATATATAAATGGTGTTTGTTTTAAAGGTACCGAAGTTTGGATTGAAATAAAAAAAAGATAATTAAAAGCAAAGATAAGATAAAAGCGACTTCACATATGGCGTTAAAATTTAATTCACGGTTCCGTAACGTGAAGCTATGCGTTTACCAAACTTTTTCTTTAATAAAACAAACGTTGCAAAACAAATGGGATATGTTGTGCCATCTTGTTGAAGCCGCAATTTCTGCACATCGAAATACGGCCTTGGAGTTTTAATTCTTTAAACACCAAATTAAACTTTAAATCAATCACATGACTGCTGACAAAATGGGCGCCAGTGAAAATAGTGTTGTCAACTTAAATTTATATATCCTTAAAGTTGCTGTTATAATCATTTAATACAAAATGGTGGCAAAACAGCTTTCTTGAGATGACGTCTCCTTTTATATGGATCCAAGGCTGGACTTACGACTCTTGTAATTTTGGAATCATAATGATCGACTGATTTTTTAAAAATATATTTAAGAACCACGTATGATTTTTTCTAAAAGGAACACATTTTTTTAACAACTACCCAACAGAAGAAATATTCAACTTTCAAAAGAGAATGTATTTTAAATTATGAGTTTGGTCAATTTAAAAAAATCAAGGGTAAGCAATATCATTAGCACTTAATTTAAAAAACCAAATATTTACAAATCTGTCCCTTCCATAATATTTTGGGACAAAATTATTGAGATCCAATTGAATGTTCAAACAATTCTTGGCCTAACTTCTAAGAGTCTTTAAATTTGTGACGAAATTGAAATTTGAAAATGGTTCCTCAAGCGGGATGATCTTCGTTTCTGTTCCATTTTAAATGACATTTGTAAGATTTTTAAATTTAGTTTGTTTTCAGATTTTACTTCGTTTTAAAATATTTTTTTTTTTGTAGTAGTAATTGCTACTGTCTTTATAAAATGGCTACTTTTTTAAGTTCGTTATTAACTTGTTTGAAAATTTTAAATAATCTACGATAATAGCTTTATATAATGTTGACGGTCAGTCAGTTACTTTAGAATTGAAAATTGGAAAGTTAGAAAGTTCTTGACTAACTGTGAATTTGAACTTGTTGACTTAACTTATTCTCGTTTTACAAAACATTGAAAAGTCCTTGAAATTTACTTCAACAAGATCAAACTTAAATTGTAATTTTTTCAAGATTCGATGTTCCAGTATAACTACTAAATTAAAAAACGATTTCAGGCCCGTAAAATTCTAATTCGACTCTGAAAACCGCATTTCCATAAGTTTGATGTTGAGAGGTCTTTTTGCTGTTTATTATTATTACATTTTAATTAGGTACTTTAAATAAAAATAAAATAAAGAATAAGAAAAAACATGTTTTTGTCCAGTCATTGGAAAACAATTATGACGTCTCTACAGATGTACTACATACTCGTATTTTATTTTTGCCAATATTATTCCGGCTATCATTAAAAGGTAGTTTAATGGTTTGGTTTAAATTTTTAGTCACGTGTGCAAGTTTGGATTGAATTAGAATGTTTGTACCTAAGTTAAATATTATCTTTGATTACTTAATTTAAGCCATAAATCCAAATTTTAATGGCAATTTAAATTTAGAAAATAAAAACAATTAATAAAACCTGATATTAAAAACTATTTGTTCTTATTTGAATTGCAAATCGACAGCTGAAGAATTTTCTTTAATACATTTTAACAATGTAGATTGACATTTTGCAGTTGTTTTACCTACTTTTTTTTATTTTTGCAAAACAGGTTAAAAAGTGAAGTTAAAGAAAATATAAGTCTTCTTACAATAATAAGTGAATTTAATTGTAGTAACCGACTAACTAAACATGTTTTTAAGTAGGAAATCTGTGTGTACAGTGATACAGGTTTTAATTTAATTACTTGAACATGTAATCAGATGGAATTTGTATATTACTATTATCTACTAGATTATTAGAATATTTATTTTTTAAATGAGTTCAATGAATTATTATCAATGCAGTTCATATTAAAATTTAATTCTATTCTGATTTGTAAACAAATACCTAACCACTTCTCCTATCATCAAATCTGTTTTGAAGCTGACATAACAAAGTACTGATGCTTGTATGGATCCTCAAGGGCACTTTATAAAAATTTAATAAAAAAAAATCTCATTGATATTAAAAATACACGAAAAAAAAAGGATGAGATTGTAAAACTTGTTATTATTTTTATAAAGAAAATTAATTCATTAAATGATTCTGACTTTTTTGTCAAAAAAAATTTTTAAAATTCACTCCTATGTTATTAAGTGTCAGAAATGCAACTGAGAGAATTTTGTATCTGCCTACTTCTCTGATGTAATGGATAATGATACTACTGTTATCCCATGTGATTCAAAACTCGTACCTACATGAAGATCGCCGCCATAAAATATTTCATTAAATATATGTTTGTATGTGTATCCAATTTTTGTACCTTATGTAAAAATCATATCGAGCTCAATTTTAAAAAATAAAAGAAATAAGGCCTTGTTGATGTTCAAACTATCCAAGAGTGTTGAGGCGCTTAGAGTCTACCAATAACTGCAATACTATTTTGTGACTTATTCAAACTTTTTGTACTCTCAATTCATTTTTAATACTGAGTATTATCTAAAAATGTTCAAATGGTAGATATGAGCATTCAAGAGGACACAAGTGTTCTCAGGTTTTTCTCAAAACATACCTCTGTGTATCAACTCCTACTCTAACCTCCCTGCGGTGAACATCGGGTGCCTAGTACCTCATCTGGAAAAACAGCCCGCACGACAATACTTACGACAACGGATTCATGCTTATAGATTTTGCTGAGGGACGAAACGTCATGGTAGCCAGTACGCGTTTTCCACTCTTCAACATCCACAAAGGAACTTGGAGTTCACCAGATCAATCTACCGTCAACCAGATTGACCATATTGGGATCGACGCCAGACACGCTTCCAGCATTATGGATGACCGAACTTTCCGAGGAGCTAACATGGACTCGGACCACTACCTCGTTGTAGCCAAGGTAGCAAGTCGGGTTTCTAGACCCAAGGTAAAACAGGGATAAGCTGGGAGAAGGAACAACCAAACCAGCGGGAACATTGCCAAGATGTAATCAGAGAAGCCGCCTCTGATATGCTGGGTTTCAACAAACCACCAACAAGGAACCCCTGAGTTTGATGACGAATGTCGGCAGGCGAATGCAGCCAAACAACAGGCACGCAAAGCGGAGCTACATAATAGGACGAGAGCTGTCTTTTGAGTTCTACGAGCTGAAGAGGAGAGAGGAACACCGACTTCTCAGAAGAAAAAAGAGGGGACATGAGAAGCGTGCGATCGAAGATGTTAGTAGGTTTAAAAGCAGGAATGAAGGTTTTATGAACAGGTGAAACGAAATTTACAGGTACATAAACCTAGAACCGAAGGCTGCAAAGACGAAAGTGGAAACATCATAGTGGAACCGCAGTCAATACTGAGCATATATTATAATGACCACTTCTGCAGACTGTATAACGCAAAGGCGACGAACCGAATTCCGTTGTCAGGCAGGGTGATCCATTCAACATAGACGACGAAAGCCAACAATAATAATAACTATAAACTGCACCAACTATAAAGGAATCAGTCTACATCGCCTACAAAATCTTCTTTGCCGTAATATGTGAATGTCGCAAGCCTATCGTCAACAACCTCACGGGTCCTAATCAGTGTGGTTTTAGACCAGGAAAGTCTACAGACGATCAAATATGCACATTACGGCAGATCCTGGAAAAGACCCAAGAACACCAAATCGACACCCACCATATTTTCATCGATTTCAAGGCCGCATATGACAGCATCTACAGGGACGAGCAGGATGACCATGGAGAGTTCACGCTGCTCCATAAAGGTTGCAACCAACCAAACAGAACCTTTCGATATCAAAAAAGGTGAAGAAGTAAAAAGTGACCTCACCTAACTTGGAGCGTGAAACTGGAGACATCTAGCTAGGGACTAGTTACGAGCTAGAAGGAGAAGTTTGTTTTGGTGAGGCCCTAGTTCACACAGGACTATAACGCCGCCTTAAGTAAGTAAGTATTATCTAAAAATCTTACATCAATAAATTTAGCAATTTCTGAGGACTCTACTGATAGCAATATCTTATATCTAAATGAATGTTTCAGTAGTGGTTCTGGAATAATACCATCATTTATGTTTTAAAAATGTTTATTATGTTTCCTTTCCATTATTTTTTTCTTTTCAACAAGTCTCTGAAGTATTCTTAGTGCCCAGATTTTTGGAAATATTTATACTTAACTCCACTGTCTAGTCCATCAAAATTTTGAATTCGTCATGTTTGAATAGAGAACCATTTTTGTCTGAACTTGGTGTACTTGACTAAAAGTTAACGTTTACTGATCAGTGATCACTATAATAATATTATAAAAAGAAGCTAATAAAACGCTTGGATTTTTGTCATAATATTTTCCCGAGAGCTTCGTGATTCATATCTTATTAAGATTCTGTATTTGTATGGCAGTGCTGTTTTACAGGTGGTATATTGAATGGAACGTTTTTATGTCCATCTTCTGTCGATTGCTTTTCAATTTAAGTCAGACTAACTCAAGAAGTATTTACCCCTTAGAACTAATTTTAACATATTGAACAATATTGCTGACAAATTCTCTATACTCACTGATTCCTCAAACGACAATTTCAAGCCAGCTTCAATGCTGTAAACTGTAAACGATAGCATTTAACGTATTTTATAAATACAATATAATACATTTCTTTAAAAAAAAACCTTAACTTAGGAAAACAAAATCAAAAAACGTTTAAACGGTTATTTTTTAAAATAATTTTGTACCTACATAAATGTGTAATTTATTTAACTCTTTAACAAATATTTTTGGTATGCAGCTATTAAGTGCTTACAAATATACATTTTGCTTTTGAATTTCTCCAAAAACTGTTGGCTCGTTTTTGAAATATCGAATTTTGAAAAAAAAAAATATTGCTGGGTGCATTTGTTCTTGAGAAAATTTATACAAAAAACAACAGCTCTGAGGAAATAACCTTTTAGAGCAATACTAGTTTGTATTTTTATATTGAAAGAAGCTAAGGTAAAAAAAAAAAACATTTTTAAAAAAAATAAAATTTTCGATTTCTGAATAACAAATTTGTATGGAGACAACTGTTTATCTTCATTATAAAAAAAAAATAATGCGAAACTGCTTGAAGCCTTAATTCCCAGGTTTGAACATTTTGTCCGTCAAGTTTGATTAAAATCTCGAGTTCGGAACTTTTTACAAATGAGATACTTGTCATATATTTTGTATTATAATTTAAGGTCTCCAAGTTCTTCAAAAATAGCTGATATAAACCAAAACTAATTTTAATGACATTTCATTCATTTCCATTTTACACGAATAACAAAAACAATATGAAAACTACCGATAAAAGTTAAAGTAGAATCTTACTACTGATGGGTTTTTGACATTTGTACGAGTCTCGAATGGATCTTATGTGATTTCGTTCTCAAATGTTGGTACGATTGATATTGCATTCGTATCTCGATGGCTGTGTTCGTTGAGTAGTTGTGCATTTGGTATAAAGTGTTTTCCTTTTGGGAAAAAATCAATCTGTAAAACTAATTTCTTCTATTTAAGTTTTTTTTTTTATTATTCTGATAGGTCTTCTTTGAGTTGAACCAATTTTTAAATTCAAAAATTTGGCTACTGCCCCCATCTTGGACATTTTCTACTATACTATTTATAGAATTCCAAAAAAACATGGTTTGAAGATATACGAACTGTGCAAAGTTTAATCTAAGTAAATTTCTCAGTTGCTGTCAGTTATTGAGGAAGAAACTGCAAATCATATAATCTCTAAGATCTTGTTTTCCTTAACTCACCTATTTATATTGTTGTAGCAAAAATATTTAAATCAAAATTTGTTTATGTTTAACAATCAAAACAAAATATTAATATTGTTGATAAATGCGTGAGGAATTTCGTCATCATCTTCATCTCAAATAAACAACAATTTGTTGTTAAACTTCTTAACCTACTCTTGAAAAAAACATAAACAAAAACAATCCATACTAAAAGAAATATGATTCAAAAAGATCTTAATACTTGTATAGATCTTTTATAATTTATTTAAAGTCTTGCCGTGGTTTGATTATTTTATTTGGCAACGAACAAAAATGCTGATGTAAGAATGTTTATGGTTTTCAAATAGGTACTCGTGTTCAACAATACCCTACCTCTATTGCATAAGATTGTTTTTTCTTACTCAATCTCGATTTGTCTGAAGTCTGATAAGTGCTGTCTTAAAAAAAAAATAATCTAAGAGATGAGTTGAAGGTGAAGTTAAAATTGTTCTATAATTATGTGCATTGTATTTTTATATTGATCTTCATCTCTTTAAATTGTTATCAATAATTTGTTCTGGTTTTCATTGATAAGGTTTCCAGTGGGTTTATCCCACAGAATTCAAAATGAGGATTTTTATATTCCCTGGGAAAGACCTCGTAGCTACAAACTTAATCAATTAAAATTCTATATTTTATTTATTAATATCGTTTAATATGTTCATTTTAACACAATAAATGTATCTTAGTTATTTTTTCTTAACAAAAATTACAAAAATATATAAAAAGTAAAAATTGCATAGTTTAAATTGATATTAAGGAAATGAATCAAATAAAAGATCTAGTAATTTATTTAGGTAGGAAAATTAATTTCATTAATTTCATTAAAAACTACTAAATGGTGTCCATCGGTGAGTTATTAATCTTCTTCTCATATATTGTTGCTGTTGCCGAAGAGGATTGATTCGAACATTTTTAATGACGCAACCAGGAGGCAGGTTTATCTGCAAGAAACAAACAAATTGTAAAAACAAAAATTATTGTCGCACATAAACTTCAACTTAAATTCATTATTATCAAATTAATTTTGATTTATTACAAAGCAGAGTAAAGGTTATGCTCTCAATTTTATTTTATTTAAATTATTTTTTGTTTTTGCTAAAGAGAGATAACTTTGAAATTTAACATGCGTAGTCATACACGACAGGAATTGTTACCTCCTGCAGAGAAAAATAATAAATAATAATTGTATTTTTATTTATTTAATTATTAATTAAAAAACAGTTTGAATTTGTGTTAAAGTGATAAGACATAAGTTACGTGCGGTTATGTGTTATGAAAAATTAAACCTACAGCGTAGTTTTTAGAAAAAGCAGAGGGAGTTTTTTGTACTTATGTTATTCTAATGTAAAAGTTTTGAAATTCTTATCTAGGCTAGACGGATTCGATTTTTTTAAATTTCATAAATGGTGAATTTCAACAAAATTGAAATTATGTTACCAAAATAAAGCTCTCTGAGAAAAGTTATGTGAAACAGGAAAACTTAATGGAAGCGTTAAATAATTTGTTTTTAAAAGTCGAGTCTGATTTCAAAATTGATTTCAGTTCAATTTCTTGATAAAGTTCTAGTCTCTAAAACTCGGTTTGTTGATAAATTGGAGTTCAATTGAGTTCTAACTTATTTCTTCATCAAGTTCTCAAGTTTTAGAACTGTGATTTAGATCTCCGCTTCGATTTATTAGACCCTCAAAATTGGGGATATTCGAACTCGGTTTAGCAATGTTTTTTACTCCTTCCAAAAGCCCAATTTTTGGTATTGGATTAAATTTCAAACCACAAGAATTTTTATGTGCAACAATAAAATATTATAATAGATAGAAACTGAATAACACGAATCTTAAACGAAATCCAATAAAACATGAAACACCATTTTTATTTCGAAAAGTGAATACCAAAACCAAATCTTGAAATAAATTACTAAACCAAGTATGAGTATATTTGATTTTAGAACTTCGTCCGTTAAATTTTTTAAAATTAAATTTTGGTAAAAAGAAGTCAAGTGAAATTTTCGCTTTACATATTAAAATAAG
Source organism: Eupeodes corollae (assembly GCF_945859685.1). Classification (NCBI taxonomy): domain Eukaryota; kingdom Metazoa; phylum Arthropoda; class Insecta; order Diptera; family Syrphidae; genus Eupeodes; species Eupeodes corollae. Next base: position 140,978,827 of record NC_079148.1, on the reverse strand, counting down.
GGTTTAATGAAAAGACCAACTTAGTTTTACCATAGGAAAAACACCCATCCATTGAATTTTTAAAGTTGGCAATATTGCACTTGGCTTTATTTGCTGGCGCCATATATTTTACTTATAAAATTTTAAATACTATAAAAGCTTATTCAGAATCTAATAAAGGTTGTGCTCTCAATTTCTATTTGTAAATCGATGTCAATTATATTTATGTGGCGTGAAATAAAAACAAGGAAATAAGACCATTGCCCTTAACAAAAGTGAAATAAAGCCAAAGTATTTTGAAAAATAAGACCGAATAAATGTTACCAAAGAAATTGCACCCAGAATCACAATGGGTATAAACTGTGAGGTATATAGGGAAGTTATTAAAATTGGCCTTATTTTACACGATCAAATTTGACGTGAACCTAACATATGCTAAATATGAATTTTCAAAATATGGTCACAATTACTAAAATCCTTAAAAATATAAAATAACTAGCTGACCCGTCAAACGTTGTTTAGTCATATAAATAATTTCTAGAGAATATTTTGATAGATATAAATAACTTATTGTATCTGTGTAAGGATGGTAAATCCGATGAGTTCAAGAACTCAGTTGGATAGTTTACAGCTTCGGTAGAATCACAAACTGTATCAATAGATTTGTATGACTTCAAGTCTCCTGGTAACAAATGTTGTATATTAAGATTTAATTCGTGTTTTGCTGATAAAATTCCTCTTTCTGCCAGCCACTCATGATTTGTATACTGTCTGTGTACATCGTTAAATATCTGGTCAATGAGAGCATTTTGTGAATCAATAATCATGCAGAAATCATCGGTAGTACCTTTTCCGTCGCCTATATCTAACATTTGTTTTGAGAAAGTTTCAGCGGAGGGATCTAGAAGCATTTGAAGCATTTACGCCACAGTGGCGATAGTTTTAAACACGTGTTGATCTCATCAGCGAACGTTGAACGCGGAATAACGGGTAGTATTTTTTTAAAATCAGTAAATCAAATTTTGCAAGTTGCACCTGGGCACCCAAAAAATAAAATCAACCTTGACCTGCCGAAACTATGAGCATGATGTCGTCATAAATGGTTCATTCATTAGTGGGACATTGCGAGCAACAATGGATGCCCATTCTACAGTATCGTATTGTAGTTCACGATTCAATTCAGTGTCTATTAAATAAGATGCATTTCGATTTGGTGAAAGCATACCGAAATGACTAAGTGATAAGTTGGCAATGATAATGTAAAGGTCTTCAATAGCAATCAATGCTTCATTGTACAAAGCGTCCCTGAATACTATCGTAAGATCGTTGCACTGTGTACGATGTTGATGCAAATAAACCATAGCACTTTGGAATATAAAAAATAGATACAAACCTATTCTCAGACCTACCGAATGTATATGCAAAATTTCATTGAAATTGTTCAAGCCGTTTCGGAGGAGCATGGAAACTAACACTGTGACAAGGAAATATTATATATTAGATTTTCTAAATACTTAAGGTTTCTGGAATTTCAAATATTTTATTAGATTGTATGCTTGACAGTTTTGCTGGTATCGTAAGCACAATTCGGCACATAAAAACGGTCATTATAACTAAAATGCGGTTTTCGCATTTACCGAAAGAAAGGTATAACAAATTTTCAGTTTACTATCTCTCATTCCGAGGTGAAACTTTATTTAACTGTACTGTTATCAAGCGCCTGTTTTATCATTGTTTTTCATTATTGGAAATTTTATCATAAAATTTCCGAGATTTAAAGCGATTTCGTATGTTTGGTGTCAAAATGAAGTTTATCATTTTTTTATTGATAATATAATAGTTTTCAATGTTTAAGTTTCAATGATGAACTCTAAGCTTAAATATACTTTATTTCGATCTGATGATTTTGTTTCAGTGATAGAAATTTTCAATGATCACTATAACTAAAGCATCTTGCACATGAGCTACGAACTGCGAACTGTGGATGTTCGCATATATTGACTTTTCTTTCACATGAACTTTATTAATATTAGCAGATAGCGACGAATTGTCAATTTATAATTATCATTTTCAACAAACAAAACAAGAGTGGTATAATTTTGAGGTTAAGTTGAGCGCGAACAATTTATTCGTTGCAGTGTGGATGGTATGTGGAACCCGAATAGAGTTTGACAGTTCGTGGCAACCACATTGCAATTCGTTACTACCAAATTGTTTTTACAAAATTTGTTTTGTTTAAGAAAACAAAATGAAAATTTTATTTAACATAAGTGTAATCACGCTAGTTGGTATATTCGTTCATTCGTTGTTCGCTCTCATGTGCAAGGCCCTTAAGCTGTCAAAAACTTGCAATGATTGCTTTAAATGATGCCGTTTATTTATTTTAAAAACCTTAAATCACCTTTGGTGTTTTATTAAACTAAAATAAAGTTGAAAATATTGTAATTATTGGATATCCTCAGAATTTAAAAATTTCCTTTGGAAGTTTCAAATAAAAGGGTATTTTTTCAAGTATCTGAGGCATTGGTTAGTTCATCATGTTAAAAAATATTCCGAATTTTGCGTCAGACATAACTAAAAAGAACGTACTTAATGAAAGCTTTTGTAATAATTTACGGGTTTTATTTCCCGAAACAGTATGAAATAAAACCCCGTCACCAGGAGTTTGTATGCCATATTTCCTAGTTGCTGTTGTCCATCCCATCATTCTTAGGTTGAGCTAACACATGAATAAATATAAGTTTCAAAAACAAAGAGATGATGTTAGATTTTTCTATTTTTACATATCCCTTTTGTTTGTTTTCGCATATTCAATTTTACCGTAGATTGCTAGATCGAATTTTGAAATTGTCAAATTCGTTTTTCTTAAACTCACCATGAAAATACTAGAAATAATGATTTTGAATGCATTTCGAACCTTTAGACCGAAGACATAGGGTCATAACCATAGTTCCTTGAAAAGTTCTGATTATGTCTTTGCTAAATTAAACTTCAGTTTATGTTATTCATAGACAATTTAAACCCATTTTAAAAAGATAATCTATTGAACGTCAAAAATAAACAAACTGATTGAGTGAATTAAGTTACGAGACATTTTATTTAAAAATTTAAAAATAAAAATTAAAATGTCGAAAGACGCAAGCATATGATATTTTGCTGAATGTTGGAATGCCACCAACTAACAAAAAACGTAAGCTCTACTTAAAGAAAGACCCCTTTGAAATAGATTTGTATGAAAGGTATCGATTCGAGATTAAAAATGTGTCAAGTTTATGAGTGACCTTCTAAATATTATAGATCGAAATTCAATCTGCGTGCTTCCAAGTCTTAAAACCACCAACCCGAATTCATAAAATTTCTGAACTAACAGCAAACAAAATAGTTTAAAGGGTTTCAAAGATTTTGTTTCCAGCCTACGCAATTTATTTTGTTACCTCTATAAGTCATTTTGTATAAGTTTAAGTGAAATTTTAAAAAAATATAGTAGAATATGCCTTAAACCTGTTTCTAACTAAACAGAGCTGGCAAATTCTTTATGGATAGCAGCTTTGTCTAACCTACATGTTAAATTTAGACTTCAGTTCAAATAGACTCGGGTTAAAAATATGACTTTAAATATGCCCCATATTGTTTTGGGTCTTACATTAAGGTTTTTTAAATGCATAAACGCATTAAAATGTTTAAAAATATTGCATTTAGGAGACATCACGTAACTTTAATTATTAATTTGATTCTTGTTCTTGATAAATAGGAAAAAAACGCGACAAAGGCAAACGACTGTTTTTGTTTTAAAATATTCTTGTGTCACAATTCAAGCACTGAAAAAAGTTAAGTTAAAAGATTTTTTTTGATTTGCAGTTAAAACGAACATTAATGAACCGAACAATTTTTCGGTGTTTTGATATTTAAATGTGTCATAAGTGGCCGTGAGATCGTTTCAAAAACGAGTACAACAACTTCATTTTCTGTTTTTAATTTTTCATTTTCATGCCGAAAGAAAACATCTCTGTTTTAATAATAATACTTAGCTTCATACAAAAAGTTAAAAACCCTTCATCTTCTACCTTAAACCCCCAAAATCCCCACCTGTATTCGCTCTACCCGTCACTATTTATCTTTTTCATTCATCCTAACTACTTGACCATTGTTTTATTGATTAAATACCTGAAAAGGAACAAACGACGGTTTTTATACGTTTCTCCTTAAATTTTGAAAATATTCGTTTTCATCCTTGTTTTCCATACATTTCAAAAACTTCATGAAGTAGCCTTGTTTAGACGACGGATAAATTACAAAAATTAAATAACTTCCAAACAGCCCTTACTTTTTCTGTTAAAAAAAAGATTTGTGTAAAACAGATGAAATATGAAAACCTATGGGAATTTTTCGAAGATTTTACGAAATATTATAAATATTTGAAATAAGTATTGAAAATAGGGATTTTGGATTTGGAAACCATTTTGAATTTTAATGAATGAATGAATTGAGACTTCTGAACTAAAATAATAGAGTGATTTTAGAGTCGGATTTTATTCATAACCATCCAAACCCATAGCAAAAGTGCAATTTCATTTTCGGGAACAAAACCTTGTTCATCAGCGCAATTAATCATTTTGTCGTAATTTATGACTGATTCCAAACTGTTTTAGATCACCCGTAACCGTAAAAATATTTATTGAAAGAAACAGTTGCTTATCTAAACAATATTTATTTAAAACATTTCTTACTCGTGAAATTAAGAAAAAAATCTTAAAAGTGATAAAAAAATTGAAATTATTATTTTAAGTTTATTCTGTCAATCATTAAGTTGGAAAGAACTGCCATTGTTTGGTTCCACAGTAAAGATCATCATTTTATGGTTATGGTAAGTGATAATCTTGACCAATGAAACAGTGGAAATAGCCATGAATTTCAAATAAGCTTTAAATGCATTTTTAAGGAGAGCCCGAATTATTTTAATAAATCCTTCAACTAAAGATTTGAATATAGTAGGTCCTTAGGAACAAAACTACAGTATTATATATAATTACCTCTTATTATCAATCTTAAAAGCTAAAGGTGGACAGGTTTATTATTTAACCAGGTTCTAACGAAAACAGTAGTTCCATTGAAAATCAAAGACATTAAAGTTTATTTTGAATTCGACTAATGAATGAATACAAAATACCATTGTGAATTTTTTGAATAAGACGAGATTTAGAAATAATGATTAGTTTTTGAAATAAGTTATGATCTTTTTTCAATTACAATAACATGTTAACAAAATATATGTATGGTTATTATTAATTCAAAGCAACACACCTACAACACAAATTTTCACTTCAAAAATTATTTTGTAATGTAGCATAAAATCATATTTACGATAATAATACTTAATTACATTTCTGTGTAAAGATTACGGGAACAACCATTATTCCTAACTTTTTTTTTTCATTACATGCATGTAATTACAATGCAAGCAATTGAAACTTTTGAATTACTTATCATTAGTAATGTAATGGAATTTTAGTAACTTAAAGTAATTGAAAAAGTGTATAGAGATTCCAATTACAACTTATTGCAACATAATATACATAACTCTATCCTTTGTTTTTCATAATTACAAAAATAAAAATAAAACTCTAAGCAAAAAAACTGTATTTGTATCTAATTGTAATCTTACGAATATTTTAGAACACCCTTTATTATTAAAAAACACAAAAGTGTAAAGACGAAACACACAAAAAACAAAAGTATTTATAAATATAACAGAAAAAAAAAACACACAAAACAAACACAGTACGAACAAAACATTTATTTAAATAATTTGCTTGGTTATGTTTATAAACAAACGTTTTTAATGGCTGAAAAACATATGCCACACCCAATACGGAATACTTACAGATTGAGTGCCATAAATCTTAACTGGCGCTTGTCCAGTGCAAATGATATAAGAATCGTGATTGGCCAATAGTTTAGAACTTCTCTCGCTGGCTTGAGATGGATAGCCGTATGACGTGTAGGGCATGGATTGGAGTTGAGGAGCTAATATGAGAGAAATCACAAACCTTAAAGAAATCCCTTGGTAGACAAATATGAACACTCGTTACCTTTCACGACAACATTGAACTCGCATCTTGCTGTCAGACCATCCTCATCAAAAGCTTCATAAGAAATTCTGTGAACACCCTCTGAAAACAGCTGTCCTGGGATCTAAAAGTTCAACAATTTAAATTATAAACCTCACACACTCAGAATCATACTATATAAACTCACGTTTGATTTTTGAATGTTTCTTATACGACTTGGACTTTCAAACTCTGGTTCCTTCCAGACAATTGACCTCTTCTCCTGGGCACTGGCCAAAGTAACCTCAAACGAAGGCGGACAGAATGTCACCTTCGGTGGTTCGCTATTCTTCACTGTGATTACCGTACGACACAATGCTCCACGTCTTGTAGTTGGTTCATGTCCACGGAATGTAATAACATGAACTCCAGCTCCCAAATGCGCTTGCAAATTCCTCGACCATGCTGGGAACGATTGCACATAGCGATAGTCCATATTGGTTTTTGGTTTTTGTAGGATTATATGTGCCGTCTTGTGGCCCAATGGCAGCAGGACAGTTGTGTTGCGAGGACACTTGATAAATGGTCGTGGCTGTGGCACACCATAACGCCTATGGGCATCGACTCTTTCGTGGGGAGCATTAAATATGGGAGTTCCGATGGGAATACAATCGAATGTCGAATTAAAGGACCACCTCTGGTCGACATTGCAAACGTTGACTTTCAGGCCGGCTGGCATGTAGCCAGGATGACAATGCAACAGGCATCGCTCGCCGACGTAAGTCTTGCCGAGTAGACAATTGGCTGGTAATATTGTTCCATGTTCTGCTCGAGGCAAACGGGGGCACATTTGAGCTGGAAAAATGAAAATAAGAATAAAATCATTCTATTCCTTCACATTTTCATATAAAAAAAAAAAAAAAAAAATACTTACGAACGCAACGATTTTCAAAGTTGTCCCATTGTCCAGATGCACTACAATGTCTGACTGCTGGACCTTCGAGTTGATAGCCGGGAGTACACCAAACGGAACACCTGGTCTTGTAGTACATGTGAGTCCTGTGACGTGACCTGGTGCAATGGATTTCACCATATTTGGGAGGACGGAATGGATGACATTGATCACGGATTTTAATGCAGGTCTTCCTGTCTTCACTGGGACGAAGTCCTCGTGGACACTTGCATTCGTAGCTTCCAGGCAAATTGACACACTCGCCAGGGCATCCAGCGTTTTGGAATTCACATTCGTCGATATCAACGCAGCGACCCTTAGTATCGCTGGCATAACCTTGCTCGCAATAGCATTCATAGGATCCTGGTGTATTGCGACAGCTCTGTCCGGGACATGGATTGCCTACCTGGCATTCATTTATGTCATAGCAACTGGAGCTGTTGAAGGGATTAACAACATAGCCAGGCCGGCAGCCACACTTACCATCACTCAGGCACAAATGCTCACATCCGCCTGGGTTCTGACGACAGGGATCACTCTCCCGACAGGTTCTTCCATCTTCTTGGAGGGCAAATCCTTGGCTACATTCACAGGAGTGTCTTCCTTTAGCATTGATGCAGTAATGCTCGCACCCACCATTGTCAACATCACACTCGTTGACGTCCTGGCAGATCTTCCCGTCTTCACCGAGCTTGAATCCAGCTGGGCAGAGACAGCTATAGGAGCCCTCTAGGTTGGTGCAAGTATGTGAACAGCCAGCATTATCAACCAGACACTCGTCAATGTCCACACAGGTGAGCGAATCACTTCCAATTTTCAGACCTTGTGGGCAAGAACACTCAAAGCCGTTGTCAACGTTGTTGCAGAAATGAGAACACTGGGGCTGAAGCCGGCTGCAGAAGTCTCCATTGACACAGGTCTTCTTGTCATCGTCCAGGACCATGCCCGATGGGCATTCGCACTCAAACGAACCAAGAGTATTCCGACAGCTATGGCTACAGCTAGAGTAGCCCAAGCATTCGTCAACATCAATACATGTCCGCTGGTTTGGTCCCAACACAAATCCAGCGGGACATGTACAATCATAACCTCCCACCTTGTTGACACAATAGTGCGAGCAGTCGTGCAGAGACTGAGAACACTCGTCAACATCGGTGCAGGTCCTCAGATCTTCCTTCAATTCAAAGCCTGCGTCGCAGGCACAGGAGAAAGAACCTAAAAGATTAATACAAATATTGGAACAGTTGCCATTGTTGTCAACACACTCGTCTTTGTCAAAGCAGTTGCGCTGGTTTTCCGCAAGGGCATAACCCTCAGGGCAAGCACACACAAAGCTGCCAACAGTATTCACACACAAGTGTGAACACTTGTTCAAACCCATCGCACATTCATCGACATCCAGGCAGGTCTTCCCGTCGGAGTCTAAAGCATATCCATATGGACAAGCACACGATGTGTGAGGCTTGTTGAAAACACATTTATGCGAACATCCGCCATTGTTAAGCAGACACCCATCGACAAAATCACAAGTCCTTTCGTCATCTGTCAAAACCTTTCCACTTGGACAAGAACACTGAAAGCTGCCGTGTAAATTTATACAAAAGTCGGAGCAATTTCCGTAATTAAAGGAGCATTCATCTATATCAGAGCACTCTGTGGATGAGGCTCCAGCAAAAACAAGACCCCGCGGACAGTGGCAAGCATAGGAACCATTAAGATTTTGGCAAAGCAAACCAGAAGCACAATTATGAGTATCTAAAGCACACTCATCCACATCAAAGCATTGATTTTCCCTCGGAATATAACCCTTTTTGCACACGCACTCATACCCACCAGGCTTGTTGACACAGATGTGTTCACATCCACCATTGTTTTCAATACACTCGTCGTAGTCACGGCAGGATTTGCCATCTTCCTGAAGCTCAAAACCTGGCTCGCAAGAGCAGGCTCCCTGAAGAAGTTTGTTACAGACCTGGGAACAACCGTTGTTGTTGTTAGCACATGGGTCCAAATGGACACACGTGAAGCCATCTTCGGAGAGTTTCATATCCTCAGGGCAGAGGCATACAGCTCTATCTTCTAATGAGGAACAGGTATGGGAACAACCACCATTGTTGTCCGAACACAGATCGTCTTTAACACATTTATCATTTTGATCTGGATCGCTACCATCGGGACATACACAACTGAATCCACCTACTGTGTTCTTACAGATCCTCTCACCACATACTCCATCTTTGTCCGAACACTCATCAATGTCCACGCAACTGCTGGAGTTACCTTCCATCACTTGGAAGCCAATGGGGCACTGACAAACAAAGGATCCTTCGGTATTAAAGCAGATATGGGAACAGGTATGTTTGCTTTCAGAGCATTCGTCGATATCTTTGCAGAAGTAAACTTCATCCCTGTATCCAGCTGGACAACTACACTTGTAGCTTCCATCGTCTAAGTTATTGCAACTTCCTGGTAAACAACGCTCATTTCCACCTAGTTCAAGACAAGCATCTTGGGCAGTGGGAATGCAAGTGAACTTATCCTCAGCTAATTGGAACCTCTCTGGACACTTACAAACCGGTCCTTCGGCACTCTCTTCACAGTAATAGGAGCATTGAGTTCTATTGGGTCCCATGCCCTGACACGAATCCTTAACACAAGTTCGTCGATCATCGCTCAGGTGGAACAAATCTGGACACTTGCATACGAAAGACCCTTGGGTGTTTTCACATTCATGAGAGCATACAGCTGGAGCTCCTTCCTCTTCTGCATAGGCTTCACACTCATTCACATCAACGCAGGTTGCTTCATCATCGGAAAGTTCAAAACCACTCGGACAAATGCAATCATAGCTGCCATGATTGTTTCGACAATTTTGACATTTAGCAATTCCTTCAGCACATTCATCGATATCGACACAATTTCCATCAGAACTTTGACGGAACCCTTCTTCACATTGAACGGTATATGTTGGATTGGGGACGGATTCGACTTCGTTGTTACGAGTTTCCTCAGTTGGCTTTGGTAGGCAGGTATATGATCCAACAGTGTTCTCGCAACCTCCGGGACACTGAGCGGCAATGTCAGCTGATTCACATTCGTTGATATCTATAGGAAGAAAATAAAATGGAAGCAGTTAGTATAACTCATAGTGGAATAAGGAGACAAAATGCTATTGATGGGCTTGGTCGAATCTTGGAAAGACGCAGAAAAGAAAAAAACCTTAAAAACGGAAAAAGGCCTTAAATATGAGATGTACAAATTCTACTACCAAGTATTCATATAAAATATTCAAGTTAAATGCAATCCATTTCCAACATCGCTAGCGATTCTTCAAAGTTTTAAAGTGTTTCAAATAATGTCTGAACTATCTTCAAGACGAGACTATAGGTGCCTAGAAGACTTTCAAATGTAATACCGTAGCCTCCATTGAATTTTGCAGATAAGATACCAAGATTTTAAAACTCCAAAGTAAAGTGTGACGCTCCTAACGCACTATCACAACGCTATTGACTGCTAGAACTTGTTGGTAATTTCCACCAAACAAGCTAGATTTCTTATAACTCAAAATTTTGAATTGTGAGGTTGTTCTGGAGCCATAAGGTCCAAATTCAATATTATTTAAACTGAAATAAAAACTAATAATGATAAGAATATGACGTATTGAAAAAAAAAGACTGAGCTATCAGTACAAAAACGGTTTGTGCGTAATGAAAACAAGTTAATAAAAATTCAATATCAGGAGAATGACTTAAGAACTAAAATATTAATCATAAATATAATAAAAATAAGCAAATATTTCGCTGATGAATAATTTTTGTTTCTTTTATTAATTTAACCATAAATTGAATATTTTGATACCTAAACATTATGGGACAAATATATTGTTCCAAAAATAAACGCAACATTTGAAATGTTGATAGTTTACAGTTCTTCGGCTCTATGATTGATCTGACCGAATATTCAAACTGCCAATGTAGTTTAATTACACAAGTTTACTAACGTCAAAAACTGTCAGCTTTCAATTTTTTCAAGGGTTGCCAATTTCCAATCACTTAGATTTGGAGACAAATTTTATTACTACGTTAATTTTATAAAAACAAGATCACAAAATTCTCATTTATGTTCGATTTTCGACTCATACAATGTATGATCAGATAGCGATTATTAGGGGCCAGTTATAGATATCATTGAAATCAATCCGGAAACATTTTTGAGTATATATTTATTCATTTATTTATTTATTTATTCATCTACGGATATAAATCTTACAGATTACTAACAATTTTGATATACAAATATAATTAAATACTTAAATCTAATTTATAATATGCTTTGCAATTGCATTTTAAATTCACACCTGTTTGTAGAAAGATCAAAAAATGGTTCGTTGCACCCATAATTACATTCATGTTAAGGATTGTTAAAGAAATGAAGAAGACGCAATCTTCTCTTCGGAATATAGATTTCAAAAGTATAAATGATTTGTGGGCATTTGATACGGTATGAAAATAAAATACATCATGGACAAACAGTACACTCCAAGTCCATTCAAAGCACATCTTGACGGATAGGAAGGAGTATCAATTTTCCATTTCAGTTACCTAACAGCAAATCTTGTGAAAGCCTTTTGAACTCTTTCAATACGAGTTATTCCAATTAAAGTAGAAGGACGCCAAACAATTGAACAATACTCAAGGATCGGACGAACTAATGACATGTACACTGATTTCCGAGCATAAGGGTTAAAAAACTCGTTGCTGTTTCACTTAAACTTGCAAGCATTGAATTAGCCCTTGCAGTTACATAATCTATATGTAACGAAAAAGACAACTTCGGATCAAAAATGACTCCAAGAAAACGAATCTCAGATTTGCGATCAAGATTCTGGTTGAACATATGGTAGTTGTGGATCATTGGAACTTAAATGTAATGTGTGCCGTAAACACACTACATTTTGTGATATTTAATGGAAGGATATTCCTTTTACACCAGATAGAACATTTAAATCATTTTGAAGATTTTGCTGATCAATTCTATTTTTGATAGAATAGGGATATCATTAACAAATATATTGAAAAGAAGTGGTCACCGGTGGCTACCTTGAGGAACTCCTGATGAAGCTTGTATGATATTAGAGAAGAATTTCCCCAATTTCACACATTGTGTTCTTTTATAGAGGAGCTGAATATCCGTTTCAGAAGCAATTCGTGAATGCCAAAAGCTCGAAGTTTAGCTAGAAGAATTTCATGACAAATACAAACAAATGCTTTTATAAGGTCTGTGTAGATAGTATCTACCTGATAACAAGATTCTAATGAATCGACGACATATTTTCAATAACGCATGAGATTTGTTGAAGTAGACTTGCCTGACAAAAACCCATGTTGTTCAACGCAAATATGCTCTTTTATACTAAAATACATACGGTCTTTTACTATAAGCTCAAATAATTAAGGTATTGCAGAGAGCTTAGTTATAGCGCGGTAATTTGTTACAAGATTTTTTGGACCAGCTTTGTAAATAGGACTTATATATGAGAACTTCCACTCATCAAGAAATTCGCCAGTACAAAGAGATTTATTAAAAATTATTAGTATTGGGAACACTAATGTGAATTGACATTGCTTCAGAACCAGAGATGGAATTTCATTTGGACCAGGATTTGAGCTAGATTTTAATTTTGAGATATCATTAAGAATGTCAAACTCAAAGAATGAAGTTTTGAGATATTAGCATTCTTAATGCATACAATTTCTGTTTGATGAAGCTTTAATTCGCAATGCTGAACATAAGCCGACTCAAAAAATTTTGAGAAAAGTTCATATGAACTCTTTGGAATCCGAAGAAATACGGCTTTGGATGTTGTTAAGAAAATCATATTCTTTATGAAATTTGATTTTATAAATTTGTTAAAAGCTTTATTTTTAACATTTTTTAAATTAACTAATCGTTGATTAGACCGATTAGACCAAGGTGTTTTAAATGATTTCAAACATTTCCTTTTTTGAACATATTGTCTTAGGCCAAGCGAAAAAATATCTATAAACTTTTCAAACGAACCTTGAAGTGATAAACCGGAAAGATCATGCGCCCAGTCAATGGACTGAAGGTAATTGTTGAGTGCAACAAAATCTCCTTTTTTGAAACCAAAAAAATTATCCTTAGACAAAAGTACAGAGTTTTTAACAGAGTTTTCAAATTTTAAAATAGAACATATTGCAACATGATGAATTGAATTTTTTTAAAGTGGAAATTGAACTTGAATAACTTCTGTGTTTCTTTTTAATAAGAAATGAAAATTATTTACTGATCGATAGGAAATCGCACAAAGATTTAGTTTTTGAGAACAAAAGTTATTTTTCGCTAAAAATGTATTTTTATATTTTTCGGGATGAAATTCATTTTTCTGAACAGCTGTTACCATAATATAAAAAAGTGAAATGAATCGTTCTATACCAATGATAGTTATGATTCCCCTCTTAAGGTTAAACGAGAAATGAAACAGCCGAAATAGGAACCACCCTACAGCATAAGGTTTAATTTTTTTTAAACACTCGCAGAAGACGCTTTTTATTTTTTTAAAGACAAAAACATCATTATTTCCCATATAAACTTTTTGTTCGAAATCGAAAATTCGAATTTTCTAACAAAGACCCCGAGAGATTTGTTTGAAATTTTCAAATTTTTTTTTAAATTTTGGAAATTGTGGATTATTTTTAACAGCCTTCAACTCCGGAGAAGATTAATTAAAAAAATTGTCAAATTGTAGCTTAATGCGTGTAGTTTTTAAATCTAAGCTCATCTAAGTATATGCGGTTGTGTAGATATTTAAAAAAAATCTTTTACTTTTAATTTATTTTTTAAATTCGATTTCAAAGCTCTTCTAGGAAATAGAATTCCCTTTTATAACTCCAGAAATTAGAATTTTGTTTGTTCAATTCTTTTAAAAATGGTTTTCCTTAAGCTAACCACATAAAGCAATTTTTTTATTTCTATAACTTACTTCTGATTTACAGTCTGTTGGAAATAACCAAAACATTTAGATTTTTTCCTATACCATAATTTATTTTACAAGTCAAAAACATTGATTATTAAAGCCTAATTTAGGTTAGGATTGGGTGCGGATTGATGACGTTATCGCCAATCTTAGATCAATGTAGACCCGTTGTGATTCCCTTAAGTATTGAACTTCCCTTAAGGCGTTATTAAACCTATGATATTATAAGTTGTCTTTTTCTAGTCATTAAGAGTCTTTGGTGAAGCCTGAGAGGCTGCTACTTGGAATATCTTTAAGTTCTTCAAGAAGGAGGTGTCTGCCTGAAAATTTGTTTTAGTATAGCAGAGAGTTCTTGTTCTTCCTTGCTTATCATTGCATCCTCTGCACATGTCATTGGTGGAAAGTGTATTTTCTTTTTATGGTAACCCAGCTTACAAGCAGTGCATAATCGAGCGGGATTTTGGTTTGTCGCCATTGCACCATAGTTTCCTGGTCGTAACACAGTCACAGGTTTCAAGACTTTTTCATCATTAATTTTTTTTTGGATTATCTTGATACCAATTATGTGTTTTAATTCACAGGATGGGGTATCTGTGGTGGTGTTTATACTGGATTTGTTCAGTTTTGTATCAATCCTCACCAGCCCATCAGCTGTATCATTTCCAGGTATCACAGTCTCTACCTGAGACCTGGTACCCAGTATCATGCATCGCATGTTACTGCCAATACTTCGGCTTGAAAGACATTGATCGAGAAGTCTGAAGAAGTTGTCAAGATTTAATTTCTCTCATAAACTTTGATTGATTATTGTAAAAAAAAGGATTCATAAAATGTTCCTCTAAATTGTTTCCATCTGCAGAAAGTTTGAAAAGTGAATAATGTGAAATTTTCTCTTATAACTAATTGGTATCAATACTTAAGTTAGAGGATCTTGTGTTGAATTCTTAATTGTCTTTTAAATATTGGAAATTTAGATGGGAAGAACTCCGAATATTAAGGATTGATATAATTTCGACTTAGGATTTATTTTGGAATGTTTCATTAAAACAAGTCTTTTGATTCTCGAAGAAAATTCTTCAAAATGTGCCGAATTTATTAGTTGATAATAGGGTTCCATTGGTTAAAATCAATAAATTTTACATGATCATTACAACCAGACAATTTTTCACCTAAATCATGGTCAAAGTTCTTTGAAATACAATTTCTAACATCCTCTTAAAGCCTTCGTGCATATATCAAGTTGAATTCCGAAGGACATATTAGCTCAAAAAGGAAAATGTAACCATCATATTCCGGTGAAAACTCATAGAAAGGAGATATTAAATTATTTTTGTCCATCAACTTATTTTTTTATTTCGTCTTTTTGTCGCCTCCAATTTCTTTCGAAAAATATAAATCAAACTATTTTTTAACGGCAATCAACCATAAACTTATATTTTAAATTAATTACTCCAAAAATATTCAAGTTAAGATATCAAATCAATAAAGAAAAACATTATAATAAGTTTATTTCATCAAAGACGATAAATTTTTACAAACCTTGACAGTTCTTCCAATCTTTCGATAATGCAAAACCCCTTGGACATAAGCAAAATACTCGTCCTAAAGTTGCCAAACAAATGTGTGAGCATCCACCATTATTTATTGCACATTCACCATTGTCCTCACACGATATTCTATCCACACTTAATTTTGTCCCAGGTAAACCATCACAGGAGCATCGATAGCTACCCAAGGTGTTGTGGCAAGTATCCTGGCATGGACCGTGTCCGTTTCGCAATAAACATTCGTTAACATCTATAGACATTGTTGTATAGGGTGTTTTTGTTTTCGTTTTTTGTTGGGATGGTTTTGGAGTTGAAGTACAACAAAGAAATATAAGGATTCAATGAAGATTCATGTTGGAAAATACGATGTACGGATACATAAAGTTTCAGTACAACAAAAATAGAAGACTATCTACCAAAAACCCATCATGCAGAGAGCAGGAGAGATATAACATAAAACACATAGTTTGTACAAAAGTGAAAATTAGTTCAGAAACAACCCCTGCAGAGCACCACCAAAACTACCATAACCACCACCACCATTCATGAGATTAGTTTAAAAGTCCTTACACCTTTAATACTGTTTACAGCTCAGAAGCAAAACTTACCGATGCAAGTATTTCCTGTGGCTGTGTCGATTTGTAATCCCTCTTGGCAGCTGCATTCAAAGGAGCCGGGAATGTTTTTGCAGGTCTGCTCACAGCCGCCATTGTTGACGATACATTCATCAATGTCTGTACAGGAAAAAGTACATTAAGCACTCAAAGTGACATGACAACCAATTTTATGAAACTCCTTACCGTGACACTGTCGGTAGTTGTAGGGATCCAGAGTGAATCCCGAGTAGCAAGAACATACCACTCTCGGTTCATTCTCTCCTGGATAAAGAACCATTTCGCAATTATGATCACAGCCTCCCTTATCCGGACCACAGCTCTGGTTCAGTACCCTCGGAGTGTAAGGATCCACAGTGGGCTGAACAACAAAATTGACGTCCGTAGCCACTTCCATTTTTGGGGTCACCACTTCATTTGCATCTGCATCTGCATCTGGAACTTCTTCACTCACCTTAACGGTGTACTGAACTTCAGCTTCCGCAGCTGTCGTTGCCGATGTTGGTGGAGTGGGCCTTGCTACAGCAGCAGCTTCTTCCTCCTCGTCCTCATCTTCGTCCTCTTCCTCCTCGGCGCCATCATCATATTCCTCGTACTCTATATAATTTTTGCCAAGTCAAACACACCAACAAAAAAAAAGACAAAAGTAAAGGAACTGCCCATAAAGTGGCCAGAAATAAAAACCTCCATTTCAATTTGCCTTACCCTCTTCATTGTAATCGCCCATGGCAATACATTTTGGCAGTTCGCCAATCCATGTCCTTTTACTACAATAGACGATATTCCTTTGGCTATTCTGCAGCTCGAAGTTATCGTTACAGGAGTAGAATGCGACGATGAAAGTACTTTCGCCTTTGCGCCTTCTGTAAAATTTTATAAGGATTTTGCCCCCCAAAGTTAAATAAAGTAAAGTAAAACAAAGCAAACGAAAAATCATTCCGTATGGTTTTATGAATAATTCAAAGGATAACTTTAAAATTAGGTTGTTTTTTTGTACCTGTCGTATTTCTGCACGAATCCATCTGGAATCTCTGGAGCCTTTATTCTTGCACTGACGCAAGACATATCCAAGTTTTGAGCATAGTCAGCTGTGATGTATTGATCTTCTAGAATTTCTTGAGTTTTCTTTTTTCGTTCTTGGCTGGTTTGTTGTGAGGTGTTTGTGTCTTCGGCATTGATGTCATTTTCTTCATTGTTTTCATCACCATCATCATCAGATTCGACTTTTGGGAATAATTTAAGACACGTTATTTTTTTGGTTATGTTTAGGTATACTTTTTGTCTTATTAATTTTTAAGGCTTTATTCAAAATGTATGTAATGCATGTATGTCTGATTAGATTAGACGACTAAATTAGGTTCTTACTTTTAACACAAATTGGGGCATCTGTGTTCCATTTGCCAGTTTCTGGGTCACAATAGATTTCTATTTCACCCTTTAAAGTGTATCCACTGTTGCAGGCGTAAAGAGCTAATACAGTATCGTCTTCGTCCTTGATGCGAACTGTTCCAAATTCCACAGTAGGTGGTATTCCGCAACATTCATAGAGAGCAAGTCCTGGAAAGAAGAAAACGGGACAATTAAACAAAATTTTAAATGAAAAATTTCCAAAAAGTAACGTTTTAGGATTTTTTGAAGACTTAATAATGTTTGTATTTATATAAATAATTATTAAAGACATAATTTTAATATCCTCAATCATAACTCATTACGATTTGTTCAATAAGTTTTATGTAGTTGTCATTTTTCAATATTTCGCTGCCTTTTTATAATTTTTGACACTTTCAATTTTAACAGCGATTATAGCTAAAATGAGATTTTAATAAAATAGTTGATTTTTTTCGCCGCGAATGGAACAAAACTAAACGTCATTGTGTTATTGTTATTAGATATCAGCGAAACTAAAGAGTTGTTGGAACTTTAAATTCTGTTTTTGATGATTTTAATATTTGAAAACTTCAAATTCCAACTTGATTTTCCATTTTTAAATCCTGACATTTTCAATGTTGACAGCTTACTATAATAAATTATGCGAGTTCCATTGTTTCAATTGGTAAAATAAAATATCTGATTTGTTCGTTCCGAATGGAACACGATTGAAAACTGCAATTGTATCTGTCAATTTCTTGTGACTAATTGAGAAAAGAAAGGATATTGATTTCATCGTATACAAAATTTTATTATTGGCACTATGGGTGGCAATCAGTCTTATTTTTACTTTTAAACACGATTTTTACAAGTGAACAAATAACAAACCACATCAACAAAATTAACAGAAACAAATTTTGCATTGTTCTTAATGCAAGAATGAGCAAATATGCTTTTAAAAAAGGCGTTTTGACAGATTTCATTCAAAATTAAATGATTTATTTAACCAATCGAAAACCCAGATAAGTTTATAAGCTGAAGTTCCTGACCATTCTTCACTAATCAATCTTAAGATCTTTGCGTTGAATATTTTAAAATCTTCAAAATATTGTATGATCACTAAAGCCCCGGCTTTGGTTTAAAAGTGACAAAATTTTTGTCGAAATCTAATAGTCTAATTTATTTTTGTAAACAGTCACATTGAACTTCTAATTTTAGATTTTCATTAATTTTAATATTAAATCTGCCATTGATCTGCATTTCAAATTTTATTAGCAGCTGCTATAAAAATTTTATGACCCATAAAACTTTTCATTTTATACGTCATGTTGTAATAAAGCTCCTTTGGTATGTTTGTTTTCATAAAATTTTAGAATTCTGTTTGACGTAACCGCACAACATTTTCAAAATTTTCAATATTAATGGTCTTTTAAATGAAAATATTTTATGTCTCACAAAATAAATGCATTTAAACGACTTTCCATTATTTTCATGGTCTTCATTTACAAACTAAAAACAACACACAACTGTCAAACGTTGGAGAATTCAACTGTCAACTAAAATAAAAACAACAACGGGCACGACGGCAGCGTTTGTTTGTTTATTTGTTTAAATTGTTTATCAGATGAGCACGTTCTATAAACACGGTATTTACAAACCTACCCTACCACATGTTGCCATAATAAACAAATGGAAACATTGTTAAAAAGTTGCAGGTATAAAGATATCACCTCATCATCATCAAGTCTCATTATGCTTATCCTCCCACAGAGTGATGAAGATTTTTTTTATTTTATTTTTCATTTATTTGCTTTTAGATTTGACAATCTTGACATCAAGAGTGTGAAAACACTATAAGGGAAATCTTTTGGCCTCTAAGAATGTTTTCTTTTAAATCCAACAGGATGTTGCATGAATAAATAAATGTTTTGGGGAAGCTTAAAAGTGTTTTGATATTAAAAAAATTTAAGGAATTATTCTTTGTGGGTGTGTTTCGGAAGAAAAAATGATTTGTTTTTAAAACTTAGTATAGGAATTTTCAGAATTTTTTTTTATAATAACATTTATGCACTCTAGGCTCAACAAAACATCTATCCCATATCAATTTAAACTAAATGTTGATGGTTTAGCAGCTTTAAAAAAGTTGTGAATACTAAGCAGCTTTTCAAAAGAAGGAACATGTGAATGCGATGGAGGAAGTAATACATTGTCTTATTTAACAGCTGTTAAATATTTTTGTTTGTTTTGGCAACACTTAATGACAATCAAATAACCGCCTCCAGAATATTCACAGGATGATGAATTCAGAATTAGGCAAGAAGTCTTGAGCTATAGGTGCATCAATGAGCGCCTCATGACCATATGTATCAAGGCTAAATTCGGAAACATTAGCCAGATATGCGCGCCCGCCCCAACAGAAGAGAAAGATGACAACAACTAACATATGTTCTTCCAGCTCTTAGACAAAACATATAAACAGTGTCCTAGCTACGATATTAGAATTGTCCTGGGCGATTTCAATGCCAAGCTAGGAAGACATCTTTGGTGGAATAATTGGGAAAAATAGCTTGCACGACAACACTTCCAACAACGGATTAAGGCTCTTAGATTTTGCTGCAGGGTGAAGCTTCATGGAACTTGGAGTTCTCCAGATCAATCTACCGTCAACCAGATTGACGATATTACGATCGACGCCAGACACGCTTCCAGCATCATGGATGTCCGAACTTTCCGAGGAGCTAACATCGACTAGGACCACTACCTCGTTGTTGCCAAGGTAGCACTTCGGGTTTCCAGACCCAAGGCAAAACAGAGAGGTGCTGGGAGAAGGTGCAACGTCGAACGGCTGCAATTGCCAGAGATCGCCAAGTCCTTGTCCGACCGAGTTACAAGTAACCTCTCTCGAAGTTCTCTGCCGCCAACATAATGTATCTAAAACCAGTGGCAACATTGCCAAGATGCAATCAGAGAAGCCGCCTCAGATGTGCTGGGTTTCAAGCAGCCACCAACAAGGAAACCCTGGTTTAATGAGGAATATCGGCATGCAAATGCAATGCCATCTACCTAGGCTCCGCTCTAAACGCAGAAAACAACACCAGCGCTGAGACCAAACGCAAAATAACTCTTGCTAACCGCTGTTTCTTTGGGCTAAGAAAGCAATTGAGTGGTAAAGTCCTCTCGAGGGACCAAAGTGTCGCTATATAAGACCGTTATCATCCCAGTCCTGCTATACGGTGCAGAAGCATGGACTATGACAAAAGCGCCTTGGGTCGGTTCGAGAGAAAAGTTCTTCGTGTGGTCTACTGTCCTGTATGCATCAAAAGGGAGTGGAGGAGAAGATGGCATGACGAGCTGTCATTCCATGGTAAAAGTCCAACGACTTAGATGGCTGGGTCACCTAGAGCGCATGAAAACCAATGCTCCCGCCCGGAAAGTCTTCGAATCCACACCCACAGGACAGCGCAGTAGAGGAAGACTGTGGAGCAAGTGAAGCGCATAAGTGGAAAGTGACCTCACCCAACTTGGAGCGCGAAACTGGAGACATATAGCTAGGGATCGAGCTAAATGGAGAAGTTGGTTGGGTGAGGCCCTAGCGCCACCTTAAGTATAAGTATGTTAGTAAGTATGAATTCTAACCACTATTCTAATTTAAGGCAGTATTCCAGTTACAACTTGACTAGTGTTGGTTTTTGATGCGTCTAGAGTTCATGGATTGATTTTGAATCACTACTTTTGTTGTAAGCTTTTATAATTTGTACGCATTGTTTAATTTTGTTAGCGATTCATTATGGTAATAGACAATTTGTGAACTATTAATATGACACTTCAAATTATAGCTCAATTTGACAGTTGTCAAATTCCAGCGCGACATATATGGATGCCACCAATAAATTACCCTGAAAACGACATTTGGTAATCACAAAGAATGAATAAATTAATGGAAGTGTTCGTTTTTATAGCAGATTTTTTTGTCTTTACAGACACTCAATTATTAAAACTGTAACAAAAAGTACGTTGTCGTATAGAAGATATTTTATTTTTTTATGAATGAAATAAATATGAAGTCCAATATTCAATTTATTAATGGAAGAACAACAAATTTTTTCTTTGTTTTATTAAAATCACGCAGAGTATCAATTTTCAACTCAAGTAAATAATTCCCTTAAATTTCAAGCCCTCACAAATGCCAATTTTTAGAATTTTAAATGCTCCAATCCATTGCAGAACCAAATCTAAGTGTTTAGAAAATGTTTAGAGCAGACATTGTTTTGAGTGTGTTGTTTATTCAAACTTCAGAGCTATAAACTAAAAAAAAGCTTAGCTCCTATTGAAAAAGTGGGTGGATATCACGATTGATGTATCAAAATCATTGATTTTCTTTGCTTGTGAGTGAGTTCTGGTTTCTTCGTGTTTGAATCCCTTTACTTCAAGAACCACTAATTCGAAAAGTTAATTTACTTGTTTAGCTTAAAAAATATGAAAATTCAGATCCATAGGGGTTTAAGTTAGGGTTTGGGTCGACCCATAAGTTTATTCCTGTTATAAGGATACGAGTATAAATAGCAAAGAACTTAGATATTAATTTTTGACATGTAGAGTAGGTACATTTATATTTAATCCATCGTGTTATCAATTTTATAGAATTAAAAACAAAATACAATAAATGTTTATATCGAGTACTCATTTAAGTGGAAATGATTACTCCTGTTTCGCCACAAAATGTTTACACCAGAATACAGCTCTTTAACGAAGCAAAATCGCCAATTCAACTGAAAATTTCATACTTTATAATGTGAACTGTGTTCTTTTAATTATGTGCATTCAATTATCAGGTACAGATTGAACAGTTAACTCATATCATCAATCACTATAATATGCTTCATTTAATGTTTTTTGAACATTGAATATTCCAAATTATTGAAATGCAACTACGAGTACATAATGTATATCCAACCACAAAACTTATATTTGAACTTGTAAGTTGCTCATTGAGCTCCTTTTTTGTGTTCTGAATTTCAGATAAATTTATTGGTCTTTCGAATTTAGTTATGAGGTTAAAGATGCATGTAATATTTCTATAGACACATATATCTTATCTTCATTTCCTGAAATGAAAAAATATGGATTAAATAATGGAAGCACATCTAGAACTATATTATTCATCCTAAATGACCCATGCATGACTCGAATCACGTCTTCAAAATGAATGAACCCAATGTTTTTCAAAAAAACTGTCTCCTTATATTAAATTCGCCGTTAATTTTATTGAAATTTTATAAAAATCTTCATGTATTCTTTTTTGTTGTTTTTCATTATACGTAAGAAAAATCATTTAAAAAAAATATTTTAATAATAAGCAAACCCGAAAACGCCTACCAAACTTAAAAATAAATATAAAACAACACCAATATTTCCAACACTAAACTCATATCGTTTGATAGAAGTAGGAATAGGTAAAAGAAATTTGTGTTATTTTATTCAATTTATTGATATAATCTGACAACGAATGGTTTCTTTCCTCCGAGGAACATCTTTATACACATCTTCTATATGCATATCATAGGTATATCTTTTGGTTGAAGAATATTGTATTATTAACAAAAAATATAAATATATAGGCCTTTGAGAATATGACGTGAGATTTATTTTATATCTTTAGGGAACTTGTCTCTCTGGGTTATAATACAAAAAAAAATATAAACTATTATTAGAACTTTGAATTTTTCTTTAAAATGAATTGGTAGTTAGGAGGGATAGAACAAATTTAAAGAGTTGACAATTGACATGATACTTTTTTGATATTCAACAAGATATAGGTTAAAAAATGCAGGTATTTGTTTAAATGTTTAACAAAAAAAATAATTTATGGTTGTAAAGAATTTGGTAAAGAAATAAAAAAATCATAAAATTTAATAGGAGACATAATATGTATGTATTTCAAATGAATTTTGAAATTTCTTAGTACTAAAATTAAGGGTTATTGTATCATACATCAGTACAATATCTGACATGAGGGTCACAAATTATAATTCAAATCTCATGAATAATATTCAAAAATTGCAACATAGAACATCATTATTAAAATTAAACAAAATATTTTGACCTTGGCTTAATTGAATTTGATAATTCGATGAATGATAAGGATGGGACCGTTTCATAAGCTTTTGAAATATGTACATTCAAAATGAATTTAAAAATTCAAAGAAATACTTACACAGTCAAATTATAAACTTAAAATCGCAATACATGATGTAGTTTCGAATTGTAAATTTTAAGTAATCCTGAGTAGCTTCAAAAAACCCTGTGCTGAATGCAATCCAAAAATTCATAGTGTACAAGTCGTAGAATACAAAAAATTGGTACACGCATTTTTTCACAAATAAATTAAATATTCTAAATGAGAATTGCCAAAATCTTGAAAGTTTTATTTAGTTCCAATTTTAATAATTTGTCGAAATTAAAAAATAAAATTGCTTGTTTTCATAAATAGAAACAAAATAGAAAAAAAAGAATCTTTAAAACTTTCTTTCATTTTCACTTGTCAGCCGTTTCCACTACCAGTTTGCAAAAAGATGTTCTTTATAAATGACAACAATTAACAATATTTTAATTTTGTTGCCCGCGAATAGTCTTTCAGCAATAAGAATTCTTTAATTCAATACTAAATTTAATAACTATTTTTTATTTGAATTTAAAAACTGTTAAAAATGATAAAGAAGAACAACTTTATAAATTCCTGTGCTCATACAATTAATTTGGCAAGAAATATTCCTTACATAATTACATTTTGAGCTGATAGACATTTTTTACTAAACTTCAAAAATATATATTAGGAAAAATGTTAAACCATCTGAGAAATGTTGTTATTTAATTGTTTTTATTTTTTTTTTCGAAAAAGGCAGGTGTCTACTTTAATATTATTTCACCCTTTTTTTGGATACATTTTTAAGTAAAATACAACACTCTTGGATGTCATAATTTTTTACCAGAAACTCAAATTAATTTAAAATGATTTTTTTTTAAACTTATGGCGGAATCACATACACGCTTCTGCTTCGACTTCATCTGCCTGCTTTAATGTTGCTTTGAATAACATTCCTATTATTTCATCCCTCTAAAGAGCAAATATTTTGTTTGTTGACATTTTTTTTACAGCTGTTGAGCTCCATTGTGATAGCAGTCATTGAATTCCTATGGCTGAACTCGTAAACGTAAGGTGAAGCCGAAGCTGAAGCGTGTTTGTGATTCAGCCATTAGTGTCATTTGTTTAAAATGTATGTACCTATAGTAAAATGTCCAAATAAAAATTAGGTTCTAAAAATTGTATGAAATCAAATAAAATTATTTCAAAATATTACACGTTGTA
Organism: Eupeodes corollae; assembly: GCF_945859685.1. Classification (NCBI taxonomy): domain Eukaryota; kingdom Metazoa; phylum Arthropoda; class Insecta; order Diptera; family Syrphidae; genus Eupeodes; species Eupeodes corollae. The sequence continues at coordinate 140,953,957 of NC_079148.1, read as the reverse complement.
AGAAAACATAACATCTGGGATAAAACAACATAATTAAAATAGAGGGTTTTTTAAAAAGAGTTTTCATTTGGAATATCTCGCTGCTCGGACACCTGCCAATTTTTAAGCTGTTATCTTTTGACATTTGACAATAAAAAACTACATCGTTACTGAGCACAAAATAAAACAAATTTAAACAATTCTTTTTTAAGAAAAAGTGTCTGCAAGAGATGATCAGAAATGACCACCGGATGTAACTATGCAATTGTAAAATACACATTTTAAAATCATTTTAAGAAGCAGGCAAAGTTTTAAAAAGTAGTGTTAAATATATTACCTTTTTTAAAACGATTTTGAAAAAGTACACAAAAAAATACCTTCTTCTCTATTATGTCGAAAAATGCTTAATTCATATGATTTTCTTTGCAATTTATTTAATTAATGGAACAATTATTGGAAAATGATTTTATTTTCCAAGTTGTGCCATTTATTTAAAGTAAAACGTCTATATAAAAATTAGATTTTAAAAACTTGATGAAATCAAATAAAATGCTTTTAAAATACTACACGGAGTGACAAAAAATATGGAATTTGGGATTAAACCAACAGAATTAAAATATAGGGTTTCCCAAAACAATAATCATTTTTTTGGGAATCTGTAGCTTTTTAAACTGTCATCTTTTGGCATTTCATAATTTTTAATAACATTATTACCACAAATGAAACAAAACTTGGCCCAACAACGTATTAAATTTGTTAAAATTTACCACACAAATGGCAAAAAGTTGTCCTGACCATGTTTTATCTACAAGAGGTTGTCACAAAAGACTATCGTGGTGATGTGATTTAATACTTTAAGACTTCTTTTAAGATAAAAAACAACATAACTATTTTTTGATTTGTTAACACCAGAAAGACAAAGTAATTATTATTACCTACATTTTACTGAAGAAGTCTAAATGACTGCATTATGAAAGAATAACTTACGTGTAAATAAATTTGTTTAAAATATTTTTTTTTTATATTTCTTATATTATTTTAAGTTAAAGAACATTTATATGTCTAACAAGTCATAAAATTTTAAAAGCTGTGTCTTTATATACAAAATTGTTTTTATGATAGAAATTAAAAAGCAGCACAATGACTTTTCTCGAAAGAGTATTGTTAAGTACACATTTCAACTCAAAGTCGCTTCAGAAATATTAAAAAATATAATGTCAAATTTATTAACTGAACAAGAATTTCTTTTTTTAAACGTTTTTGAAAAAGCTCGCAGGTGTTTAAAAAAACTACATTTTTATATTATTTCAAAAAAAAATCCAGTGATTCATATGATTTGTTTTGGTATATTTATTTAAAAATAAAACACAAACTTTTTGTTTTATGTTTTTGTTAGCCACCATGATCACCCAGCAATAAAAACAATTATTGCAAAATGATTTTAATTTACAATTTTATGTCACTAACTTGAAGAACAGGGAATGGAAACCGTTATGGAAAGTTTTATTCTTTCGAAATACGTTCTTCTTAAAAAAAAAAACATTTGATTAATAAAAATGTGATTATGCTGAAATTGGCACAGACTTTTGTCGAAAATTTATTTCACAAAGTTTAAAAATGATTTTTCGGAATGGTACACATATGTAATTTTTTGTTGGTAAAATAAATGTCAGGAAACTTGGTTCTTCTTTTAAATAAAAAAATAAGTACTTTGTTTCAAGTATTTTTATTGTTTCGGAAAAATCTTTGTTTAGGTTTTTTTTTTGACAAAATTGACAATAGGGCCACTTGTAACAGCAGAAACAAAACTTCTATTTTCATTGTTCGAAATCACATATCAGTAATTCGCAGTGTCCATAATATTCTAAAGAAACATCCAATGATGAATGCGAGATCAGGTTTTTCAAAAACTGTTAAATGAAATTTATATTAAGCTGATGAAGCTTGCAGGGCTGCATCGTGCTTTTTATTTTAACCATTTTCTGAAAGATTTATAGATACAAAAACCAACAACGTAATTCACTTCGATAGTCTCCATTCCAATTTTTTTTAAATCCAAAAATTACACTTTTAATGTCTTAAAATACATAAAGAAGTCCCTTAACTATTTTTTTTGTAAAGAAATACGAATTAAAATCATAAGTTCCGTTAAAAAATAAAGCAACACTTTTACTTTAAAATGCATTAAAATTGTCAAATTGGTTAAATTCCCAAAATTAAATTATTTTTAAAATATTTTTTTCTCCAAAAACCTTGAATTTTAGCCAGATTTGTGTTAACTAAATGTAAAGGCTTGTACACTCTTAACAAGGTTTGACTAGATAAACTTGAGATCCCTTTTTAAGAAACCGGCTATGTTAACCCATATATCAAATTGTACCTTGTTCAACCTATAATATTAGGTTCTTAAATCAACATTATAGTAATATAATGTTGATTTAATAATAAGTTCTAGAAGATTGGTAAATATAATCACTTTTAATTCTTAAAAATTAAAAATCCAAATGATAGTTTTAACTGGCGCCCAATTCTAGATCTTAACCAACATTAAAACATAAATTTGTGTTTAACTGATTTAGTACCCTTAACCATGAGCTTTTCAGAATGATTGATTTATTTTTTGGTGATTTGGTTAGCATAATTCTCCAATCTTAATCTTTAGCACGTGTCTTTCAATTTTAAAATTATTCAACCCTTCTTAGCAATATTGAGCTTATGTCGAAATATTTGATACTTACCACCTAGCAGCCATAATGCAACTATCCATAAATTTTGATGTGTCATTTTGTATCCTTTATTTGAAATGTTAAAAAAAAAAAGAAACAAAATTTGTTTAAAACAATAAAACTTCACACCCACATGGGAAAAAAATATATTTGATTCATAGCCATAAACCCGAATGTTGAAAATATATGATTTATATTTTTTGAAAAATTAGCTAATTGAGTGAAATATTAATAGAAAACACAACATATTTTTTTTTCAAAACTTCATCATCGTCGCGTGAGTCATACCGAACTCATGTTATCATTTATTTAAAACATATTTTTTTAAACAAGAGACAAATTTACACATTTTACTTAACGGCTAATAAATCTTCAAAAAAAAAATATTGAAAATACAAGAGTTAAGCTTATAACGGACAGAATTTAGTTTTAAGTTTAAAAAAGAAAGCTACCTGGACTTATCCATCCAACGAACAGCAAAAGACTAGATAGTTTTTCTTCGGAAAATTCAAATCGCAAGGAAACTGCCTCCCAAAAACAACAAGAAGTATCTAAAAATCTGATTGTGAGATGAAAATATCAAAAAAAAAAAAACGAAAATCACAAAATACGCTTAGATATATGATGCGAAGGGAGCGTGAGCGATAAGGAGGAGCATGTACGCAGGCGACATCATCTTAAAGATAGGTATTGTAGCGACATGACGATGACACACCACCGATCGCTTCTAATGCTCTGGCCTAACGTCTAAGGCGGAAGATGCCAGATCCCATTAGATACAAATGTATACTTGGTGACTTTTACAGAAGTTCACACAGCCACCGAATGCTGACAATCGGCAGTGCGTCCCCGTCCCCATTCTCAATACGGCCGGCGACACATCATAGTGAAAACAGAGACGGACGACGACGACGACACCGGCGACACCGGCGACAATGCTGGCGCTGCCTCTGCCGCCAACGACGAGCGACGATGACGACGACAACGAGCAACGTTGAGCGGCATGATCATCATGATCTTGGTCCAGATAGAAGAAAAGCATTTCATTATATTTTTTCGTACATCTATGAAATATTCGTCTCCCCCGAGACTGGCACTGGGACTGGGACCGGGACGGGATGTATATCTACTTATCTATCTTTTTGGTGAGCCGCTCGATAGCCGAGAAAAAAGACCCAACACTGTAAATATAGATTCAGATTCAAAGAGTTTTTTCACATCAGATTTTTCTTCGTTCCAGATTAGTTTCTCTTTTTGTTGCTTCTATTTTTTCCTTAAGGAACGAAGCCTGAATGAATTTCTTACACTTGGACCATGGAATATAAGGAGTTCTTTATTACGTTGGTTCATATCGCACCATTAAGTGTTTTTATCGTCCCATGGTGTCAACTACTCCCTGTTGAATTAGAATAAGAGGCACTTTATGTTCTTCTTTGGGTAAACTTTTGAGGCAAAACTTATATACCTCAAGTATCTATATAAAGACATAGATACTTTTTGTCAAGCTTTAAAGATAATGATAATATCCCTGTAATTTATAGGGAGAACCATTCATTATAAATTGAGTTGTTGTAGGAGCAATATGTAATGGGACAGATAAATACCCACAAATTGATGACTTGTTATATTTATAGTTAAAAAAAGAAAAGAGTATAAAAGGTAACAAGATGATGGTAATTTTTGAGGAATTCAAATGACTTTAAATCTTAAATGAGATCAGGAGCTTTGATGCTAATTTGTTTCATATTTTGTTCAACACAAATATTTCAGGTTATTAAATTTAATAAATTCCCATAGGTGAAACATCGAGATCTTTTATTCAAATTGTACGTGTCAAAGGCGGAATATTTTTGAGTTAGGTCATAGAAATATTCGAAATTGATTCTACCCGTAAATAAATTATTACGTATGTCATTTACAAAATTATCAAGACAAAATTGTGATAATTAATAATTTTATTTGATTAAGTGGCTTTTGGGGTTAAATAATGTTTGTAGAATGCTTTGGTTAGTAAATTTCTATATAAATTACTGATTATTTAAATCAGTTTGATATTTTTAGAAATTAAATAGATGCAACTTTAATCTTTGAGATGAAATAGGTCGAAAGATTGAATAATTAAAATATTATATTTTAACAGTGTTTTTCAATTAAGTAAAAGGTGTACTTTTTTCTTTTAAAACTTTAACTCATTTAAAAGGTTATTACCACCCTTAACATGTTAATAAAATAGAGAAGGGTTAAGAAGGTAATAGTTCCAATTAGACTTCGAAATGGGAAAGAAAATCTGAGTTTGTTAAATATTTCTGCATTATTGATGTTCGACTGATGGACATTCCTAGAATTTTTTTATAGGTAGACGTTTTGATAAAATTGTTTAAATATCAATAAAACGACGAAAAATTATATCAATAAAGTAACATAAATGTATAAGCTTAGTCTTACAAATTATAAACACTCAAGTAGCACCTTAATAGGCTGTTCCCACCAAGTCCAAGAAACGGTTTTAGCGAAATTATCGGTTTTGGCCGAAAACCTACATCGAAAACTCAAGTTTTCCCATACATTTTTGGTAAACCACAAGTTTTCGTAAACCACAAGTCTAATATAAAACCTCTCGAAGACTAGTAGCAATTCAAAGTTGAACTAAGCAAACAAACCTTTCGAAACATTGAGCACTCAAATTATTTTAAACAAAACAGCCGATGGCTGCTGTCAAACCATATTGCATTTTGAAATAAATTAGGTCGTGGTAAGTAATATTATTTATACAATTCCCTTCCAAAATAAGAATTATTGCTTTCTGTTTTTTTTTTATTTACGGAATATAGAAGAGAAAAAAAAAAAACAAAAAAGGAAACTTTGGGGGAGCTGCTTGGCAACAGAAAAAATTGCGGGAAAATTTGCCAATGTTGAGAATAAAAGCCCCAGTGACTATTTGCGGCACTGGGGGTGCTTTATGTTCCTCCAGAGTTTCAAACGCCAGAAACCGGGATTCACTTGGCTACCCCAAGGACGAGGAAGGCTTGCTCATAGCTCGTAATAACGTTTCCAAGGGATGCGTCTTCGAACTCGTCGCCACAAATATGTTTTGCTTACTACCTGGAGGAAGACTTTCTGGAAACTCCGTTCAATCACAAGGGTTTGGGAGATATGAGGCGACAAGTTCATTTGTGGAGGAGAATAAGTATGAAAGAAAATCTCTGGTGGAGGATAAGGCTAAGGCTAGGCGCGCACATGCAACTTTTTCGAAACCAAATCAACCAATACTCAGGAAACATTTATTCACCGTGACTAAATTTTCCTTTCTCTTGCACTTACAGAAAATTATTCAACAATTTAGTTGAATGTCCGCGCAGTTACCTATAGTTCCTTGTGACGCAAACTAAGGAGTTGCAGATCGTCTAGTTTCTGTCAAACAAACTAAAAAGTTGCTCGGTTTGTGGTTTATGCAAGTCGCAGCGGACTCGGAAAATTAGGTCGTGGTATGTAAAAAATTTTAGTGAATAACCAGAACAGTGGTCTATCGCCCCTTGATGGACAGCGATGCCAACATCAATAAGATCCTCAGTGCCTTGGACAAGCCAGGCGAATCCTCAAAGGAAGAAGCCAAAGAGGTAGTCATGGAGAAAATTCAGCCAATCATAACAGATTCAGTGATCGCTCTGGATGAACATAAGTGTGATTTTGGTACGAATCTGGAAATAGGAATTGACCTTTTCTGCTCCGGCCATAAGAACCTACACGAAATCTTTCAGAATCTTCCCAACCCCGCCACAATATATGTAGATTCTGAAGCCAATGTTTTAAATAAAATAAATTTGTATTTGTATAATTGTTGATTCTATGATATATTTTCTAGCTTCTCCTTAGCGAATTGTTCGGAGCGGTTGAAGTGAACAAAGAGGATAGCTGCAGCCAAGCGAGCTTAAAGTTCTTGTTGGTTCATGTCGTGAGCCCATTCCACCCGTCCCCAGAACTTCAGTTGAAGCTCTTCTTCGAGACGAGTTAGTGTTACGGCCTTGTCTGCACTTATATGCTGCTCAGGAAAGGATTATCGACTTAAGGGTGTCGACTGCAAAGACAAATCCTTAGAAGAATGTTGTTTGAAATACTCATCATCGTTTACTAACATTTCACGTTCCCAAAAAGTGCATACCTGCATAAAATATTTAGATTTACATATAGCTTCCTATTAATTGCATTTTTATAACAAGCTAACCTTTGTCCACATATTTCTTTGTAGATTACAATTTTCAATTGCATCAACTAAAGCTTTCCTTTTCTTTCGAAGTTCCAGGATTTTCAAAAGAAAACGTCGTTTTTTTATGATAGAGATCTTCATATTTTGTTCAACTTTCATTTTATGTATTAAAATCAATTTGAATTGGTTAGAATAAATTTTATTTTCACAAATAATTAGAGAAAAACCAACATTTTTTACTCACAAATTTTTTCATCAATACAAAATTTGACAGCCGGTGTTAAACAAATTTAAATGTCAATTGAAAACGTGCAAATGTTCGTTGTGAACGATTTTCGGGTTTTCGAAAATTTTTTGTCGAAAACCCGGTCTGGATTTGGTGTGAAAAGGCTATAAAACTTGTCAATTGTCGTAAATTAAATGATTTTATTCTTAAGTTCAATATTCATGTAACACACCTGATGATGTTCATTGAAGTGAATGAAACGTAGTGACAACATAAATAATTGTTTTTACTTGCGACATATAGGAACTATGTATATGGCAAGTTTTGCATTCGTGCAAAATTTCGAACTCGAGATTTTAATCAAACATGATATTACGATGGTAGAGAAGTCGAAAAAAGTGGGTCCCGCGATTCCGTCCGGTCGGTTTTGTCTGTCTGTCCACGCTCCTACCGCCTAAACCGTCGGGTCGATGGAGTCCAAACTTGGAAGTTAAGGTTTTGGGCAGATTCGCGTTAGGCGTTTTTTTCATTTTTTTTTTAAGATCAAAACTAACAGTGGCCCCCATACAATTTTTTTGGTCAAAAACCGAAAATTTAAATTTTCTCAAAAACAAACCGATAGATTTTTTTTAAATTTTCTCTAAAATTTTATTTTTTAACTTGGCTTCTTTTTATAAGAAAACCATATTTTTGTATTGCTCAGGAAAGGTACCGCTCATAGAACCGTTATTTTGTTTTTTAATTTTCTCAGCAACTTATGAACTGATTTAAATAATTTTTTTTCTGAATAAGCTCCTATAATGCCTTAACAATATTTTATTAACAAAAATGCGAATTTTAATTGTTTGGATTTTTTAAAAAATATTGAATTTTTATTTTTCAAAACTCTATATCTCAAAAACGGGTCAACAATTTTTTACGAAATTCAAACTTAAGACGTATATTTACAATCGCTAAACAACTGCATACCAAAAATATTTTTAGAACAAAATTGGAAAATTTTATATATAAAAAATTAATTTAAAAAAAAACCGCTCTAACGATTTTCAAAATAAAAATTTGAAAAATCAACGGTTTTTTTATTTATAAAATGGCATTTAAATTTTTGAAGACAAACTTATTTTTCAGGTAAAATTTTGAATCTTAAAATATTATTTTTTAAATTATTTTAACTGTGCATGAGCCCGAAAGAGCGCATTATTTTGACAAAATTGTAATTGCATTCCTATCTTTCATCCCAATTAATGCATTTGGTACACATTTATATGATATATTTAATCAACAATCTATTTTAAAGAGTCTATCAAGAAGTATTATCTTGGTAACTTTGTATACCTACCTATGTGTTTTTAAAATATTATTCTTTACGAATAAGGTTGTTTCACACATGATTTACTGGCCTTCGCCTATATAAAAAAATAAATACCTACTTAGTACCTACAAGTTAAAGAAACTGGCCAGAGAGAGTATTTTCTATTAGAATCACTTTTTCAACACATACACATTGTACCAACCTATTTATAAAGGTATTATGTACAACTTCTACAACTACTGCTTACGTGTCACTTCTTAACTAAAATCCAAAACGCAGAAGAGCCTGACTGTAAACAACACATGAACAGCAATTTCTTGTACTTGTTCGTATGCTTGTTTTTTAAAACTTTAGTGAAAAAATAGACTGAACGTAATAACTCCATATGTTTGCGCAGAAAACTTAAGAAGGAATGTAGTATGTACCTTCTAGCCACCAATAACATTCCTTCATTCCTTCATCATAAACATGAACTTATCTATCTATCTGCATAAAGCTAAGCACGCCAAGTGAACTATTCTATGGTCGTTTTAGACATCTACCTGCTACCTAACTACACAACCAATAGGCGATCGCCTTACAATTTAAACATTCATGGTCTGCCTCTTTCTTATCTTATTTATTTTCGATCCTGGTTCTTCTAATATGAAATTACAATAAAGCTATCTAAAGGAAAAAAGCTTTTAAGGAACAAGTTGAATCTATATGAATCTCATTGTAGCTTTATAGATAATAGAAACCATTTTTCATATACAAAGATCGTACACAAATAAAAGCAGACTTATGAATGTAAATAAAAACAAATATCGGTAAAAGATCCTAAACAGCTGACTTAAGCATGCAAAAGTTTGTTTCATCCCCTTATTAGATACAATATTAAGCCATTTTGTTTGTTATATAAAGTTCATTGATATAAATAAAACAAAAACAAATTCATCAACCTTCATATGGAAGCTCTTTATGTGAAAACATATACGAGGATAGACTCAAATAAAATGAAGGAAATTGTGTGAATCTCCCTTATTCTGCTGCTTATGCGAATGGAAATAATATTTTTCTCTCGTTCCCTCTGAATTTCTCCACTTTCAATTCTAACGCCACGCCCGCCATCGACTCGGCATCTGGTCGCCCCAAAAGTTTCTGCTCATGAGAGTTCTATGGTTTTCAAATACAAAGATCGTGCGGTTTTTTTTTGAAAAACTAAATGGCATTTATATCTTTAAAGGCAAACTTATTTTACAGGTATATTTTTAAATCTTATATAAGTACTTTTTTAAACAGACTCTTAGCATACAGGAGCAAGTTCGTGCGACCCAGTCGTGCATTTTATTTTATTGACCTAAAGCCCGTCATTAATATTTTTATAAATATTTAAGACAGATAAGATTCACAGTTAAAAAATTCAACAGAAAAAAAGAGTACTATTTAAAATAATTATGTTTTTTCTACAAGTCTGAATGTAAACCAAAGATTAAATGGCACAACTTTATTAAAAACCTTTTTTCAAGGGTTTAACAATTTACTAGTTATCAATTTGCTAAGTATTTATCAATTTACTAAGGGAGTCCAAAATGTTAAACCTTTCTTTCCATTCTACTAACTTGTAAATTGTAAATTTTTTTAAGAGAATACAAACATGTCTAAATAGAATGACAGTTTGTGAAAATAAACGAAGCAAATACTCTTTAACAGACGACCTGTTAATTGGAGTTCCCAACTGTTGACTGGACCATTCCTTCCAAAAATTGCTAACTTTTTTAGTAGCCATTCTGTAATTTTAAATTTAGCAAATTGTTAAGTGATAGTGAACTTTTAAAATCATTTAGAATTAGGTAAACCGTTATCAATTAAGCTGAGTAAATACTAAATATGGCTTTAGAAGTTACTAAGTGTTTTGAAATTTAGCGCCAATATCTTTATTATGTCTCGAGACATCGAAAATTAACTTTAGTATTGTTTTTTTTTATTTTTTAGAAGGACCACCATGTTTCAAAATATAAGTTACAGGTCAATATTATCATTTATTTTCAAGATATAAATAAACAAATAATGCTTTGATTTTATAAAGAAAAAACGGTATATTGGGCGTATAAGCACTTTTGACATTGCGTGGAAATTTTAAAAATATGCCCCTCTTCCGTTTGTTTTTCAACTAGATTACAACATAGGTACACACAAGGAGATAGAATGCCTAGTAACCTTGTGTCTAAAAATGTTGATACCTTCCGACTATTTATACACAATTGTTTTCAGATGAGTCCTTTTCCAATAAATTTTAAAGTGAAATACTTGTATGACAGTTATTTAAATATCTTAAATCTTTCCAACATTTAATTTTGCATAAATACTTTAAACAACATTCATATATTTTGAAAATTGTTAGGAAACGTGCTCGATCTTAACTAAATTTCTGAACACAGTTATCACTTACCAATTGTATAAAATATTACATTTTTAAAGTTTGCCAAAATTTGTGTTTGTCTTCAAAGTTGGTAACGATCTTAAGACAGTTTAATGCGGGCTTCAATTTCACTAAAAAAAAGAGGCTGGGATTTGTCTTGCTTAAAAGTTTGTCTGTATGTATCAATTTTAACCAAATTTGCGTACATTTTTTTGTAGATTTTATTTTTTTATGAAAAAACGGACTGTTGGATTTTTTTTTGTAAAAAATTAGTGAATATCGAAATCAATATTTTCTGTGAAATAAAATAAGTTTGAAACCAATATTTTTAGTTTTTAAAAAGCTATTTGAGTCGAAAGTAAATTTTTACCAAGTTTTAGTACTGTTTTTGTTTTTGTTTTTATTTTTTGTAAAAAAAATCTGTCAATTCGATTTTGCTAAAAATTTTACTGAATTTACGTCGAAAAACAACTTTTACCAACTTTTATAAATTTTGTTTTATTTTTTTGTAAGAAAACTGTCAATTCTGTTTTTCTCAAAATGTTTCTTTATGTTGAAAACAATATTTCTTATAAGTTAAACGTAGTAAGAAGCTATTATCTCAATTTTTTGAAAAGGTATTTGAGTCGAAAAACAGTTTTTAAAAAAACTTTTATTTATTTCTTTCGGTTTTAAATTTTTTGTAAAAAACTTTAAATTCGATTTTTTTCAAAATTTTACTGAATGTTCACTACAATATTTTTTGAAAAATAAAAATAGTTTAAAGCCAATATCTCAAAGTTTTGAAATGATATTTGAGTCGAAAATCAATTTTTACCAACGTTTATAAATTTTGTTTGGGTTTTTATTTTTTGTAAAAAAAAACTGGCTATTCGATTTTTCTCAACATTTTCCAGCATGTTGAAAACAATATTTCTTATGAGAAAAAATAAGTTTGAACCCGTAATCTCAAGTTTTTGAAAAGATATTTGAGTCGAAATTCAATTTTTACCAATTTTTTTTTAGGGTTTTATTTTTCTCAAAATTTTATGACATGTCAAAACATTATTTTTCGTTGTAGAAAATTGTTTTGGAGATGAAACCATATTTTAGTCGTACAATTTTCGACTTGACAATTTTTTTTTTCAGTTTTTTTGATTTATAAAAAACGGTTATTGGATTTTTTTTTCAAAAATATGCTTTGATGTCACGATACAATATAAAATTTAATTCAAGTCACTAGTACCTTTTTTTAAACTGCTATGGTAAAAAAAAAACACAACCCACGCAATTTTCTTGGAAGACTTTCTGCTTCTTTCTGCCTTTATTTGAAGTCAATATCTCTTCTGTTTCTTGAGATATGGATGACGAAAAAAACGTTGCGTACGGACGTACAAACGTAAGTTAACAAGCACGCAAAGACATCCTTATAAAAATCTTTTATTTCGACTCTAGGGACCTTGAAACGTCGAGAAATGTCAAAATTTTCAATTTGACAAATCGGACCCATTACAATTACTTCCTATGGGAAGTTAAAAATATCTTGAAAGACGATGCCGGGATTATTTTTAAAAGAATGTAATACAAAATAATCTATGTCAATTATGTTAGTTTATTTGTTTGGAGGTCAAATTATCATTATTTCTGAATCACTGTACTCTTTTTCCCTTTTCAATTTCCGAAATAATTGTTTTCGATTTGTGTGAAAATGTACTTATGAAGAAGTTAGCATTTACAAATTTTAAAAAATTACTATTTCTTTGAATCATTTTTCCATTTAAAAACAGATGATTTTGTGTAACACAAATGACCAAACTTAGCTATTTTTTGATATCGTTCTTACTCATCCAAAACTTACCTACCCAAAAGTTACATATATCGGTGATGAGTTTTTGACTTTCTTGAATGCAGTTTTGCCTCATTCAATGCTTGGCCAATTCTAGCTGCATCTTTTTCAATACTCACAAATGCCCCATTGACACTCGCATATAAAAAATAGGTAATAAATCATTAAAAATTACGACTTCCAAATTAGAGCTATACCCTGTAATTGACATTCAGTTATTCATTTTTGCTTACTTGTCAAAATTAAGGAACATTTCCAATTTAGTGCCGCTTTGCACTAGTAATTTAATTTTCCAACGTTCCTCTGTAAAAGCCAACTGCTTATATCTTCTCAAACATCACTATCATTTCAAAACCAACAGAGCTTTTTAAAAACATACGTTTCAATTATGCAACAAATCAAACAGAACTATAATTCAAAATCAGATTGAATGAGGATGGTCACCTTAAAATGATGGATAATCCCACATAAACAAAACAAATACCAAACCTCAATTTGACATTGACATTGAAATTGAAATTAAATGAAATTGAATTGTTTATTAAAAATTTTATCTTTTCTATATACCTACCACTGAAATACACATATTCTACACCGCATATGAAGAAAAATCTATTCAAATCATCAGCAATAAACATTAAATATTAAAAATTATGTCTATGGTGCACTCGTATCACGGCGAGAGAAGTCGTCGTTTATATTAAAATCGTAACTCAAAAAATAGCAACAACAAAAATTACGAAGTAAACAAACAAACCGCCAAGTAGTAATACGGTGAGTGGGTGGGGTTTTATAAAAACAGAGTCACTGTGCGCCCCCATTTTAGGAAAAGAAAAATGTTCGATTACGTATTAACAACAATAAAATACTTATACCCATACTTCGAATGAACATTTATGGTTGACTGACGGATTAATTGCGATGTTCTATCAAATTGATCTTCGATTTTATTACCTTTATAATTTAAATAAAATATACTCGTAGATATGTAAAATTAAAAGTGCAGTGCTTGCGCGTGTAAAACTACTTTGTTAATAAAAAAAAACGAGAAATTGAAATGTGAACACCATCAGCTGTATTTAATGTTGCCGCCACTTGCGAAATGTAAATGCAAATCCATAGAATTATTCAACAATAAATAAAAATTGTTTAAATAATTTTAAATGGTTCACATTAAGGTCATTTGCACCTGTAACGTGTCTGCTCTTATACAGAACAGCTTCAATATTGAATTTGGGCCTTATTAATGGATTTCAAGACTAGTCTGAAGTCGAAATTCAGATTTAAAAGGGTTTCGAGTTTGGTGTTTTACAAGAGTTTTCTTATCATGTCAATCCAATGATAATAGTCTTGGATGATAATAATTTTAGTGACATTTAAACCTAATTTCTAAAAAAAAACATTTCAAAACTAGATTTACGGTAAAACTGGTTTTGAAGAAACTCAATAATATGGACATTATAAATTCGTTCAATGACAGCTGTCACTTTTGGAGCTGTCATCTTTTGACATTTGACATACAAATCTACGCGATTACTAAAAATTTAACTATATACGTTTCAATGACACATTCAAATAATTCAAATTAACCACAAAATAGTACAAACCATGCAATTGGAGTCCACAAGACTAAACACTTTTAAGGCATGTTGGAGTAACTTCTCAGCAGGAAATCTTAATGTGAAGAAATAAAACCCTGTAAACCGCTTAAAAATAACTGAGAACATTTCGAACGTAGCTCGTAGTGTTGACGAAAACCAAGATCTTAAAGCTTTCCAACGATCTTAAGCCGGTTGATCGTTAGCAACGTCGTATTATAGCAGATTTAGTTCTTTGAAATTGATAAAAATGATCCGTATTTCCATCGAAAAATCATCTTCAGTAATGAGGCCTATATTCACTTTGAAGACTATGTCAATAAGCAGTATTGTTGCATTTGGGTCTTGAAAAATTATTATTGAAAAAACTCCTCATCCTCCAATTTAATTAAATTTGAGTTTTTTTTTGCGAGTCCAAAACATGCCCCTATTAGCTTCAAATTGTTTATTTAAGAATTACCTATGTAGGTAATTAACTTTTACACCTATTTGAAAAAATGTTCGACCAAAAACACACCTAAGTTTTTAAGATTTTCAGATTTTGAGTCACAAAACTATTAGAATTCACCTTCTGAAATAATACAACTCGGAATACAAAAAATGTGTGCGTAATTTAATACCAGATACGAATAGGTTTGTATTTAAAAGAAAACTATTATGTTACAATTCACAAAGATAATGAATAAATTTCAAATTCTTTTCGAAAATAGAACTCTATTAAACAATAAATAAAAGTACTGTAGACAGAAGAACCTTTGTCAAAAGTAGAAGGCCTATACCATGAATGGCTATAGTTTTTTTTTTTTTTTTGTTGGTCCAATGTTTTCAAATTAATTTAATGATTTAAATGTTTTGAAATTGAAATAAAGTTTGAATTCGTTTTCTGTTATTTATAGAATTTAATTGGTTGGGAGTTTATTTTTCTGTTGTGTTGTTTTTTTTTTTTAATTTGTTGGAGTACCTAACATTTATTTTTAATTTAATTTTATTACCCTAACAGATTCTGGAAATAAAAAAAATATTGTGGTTCTGTGCTTTTACTATATTTTGTTAATATTAATTGGATCTAAAAATGGATTTTTATTATTTCCTATCAAAAATTGAAACGTATGCAATTTTGATTATAAATTTCCCTTAGATAAGCACAGTTCAAGGTCGTTCTGTATTAGGACTTGTAGAATTTACTTTTAAATCCATATTTTACTGAAGACTTAAAGAAAGTGCAATTTCACCTTATTTCGATTCAATCCACTTGATTTTTAAAAAAGCAGTTAATTTTTTTACGAGGGTAATTTCAGATTTGTTTCCTGTCTATGATGAGTTCAGTGTGAATTCCACGTGACTTTAGTTCACATTTAGCGTGACTTCGGAGTGACTTAAGGATGAATTGAATTTGACTTTACGATTAGCTTAGGGTGAATTTAGTGTGACTTAGAGATGATTTAACAGTGATTTCAGAAAAACTTTATGATAACTTTAAAGGGACTTGAGGAAGACTTCAAGGTGGCTTTAAAATTACCTTAAAGTGACTAATGGGCGAGTATGGGGTGACTTCATATATTTTAAAGATATTTTATGATGACTTTTTGAGGATTGCTTTAAGGTTACTTTAAAGTAACTGGAGGAATACTGCAGTCTGACTTTTGTGTAAATTAACAGGGCCTTCAGTATGACTTCGAGGTGTCTTCAGGGTGAGTTTTGGAATAATTTCAGGGTTACTTTAAAGTAAAGTTAGGATTTTTTTGGAATGTCGTCAATGTGACATTTAGGTGCGTTTATGGTGGCTTCATTGTAATTTTAGTGTAAATTCAAGTTGGCTTGAGAGTGACATTTGGGTAACTTCAAAGTGACTTTTGATATTTGTTGACTTCAATTTGTATTTAGGGTGTTTTATGGAGACTTTTTTTAAATAAAATTTGTATCTAATGAATCGATGTGGATTTTGTATATGGTGACAAAACATGATTTTGACAAATTTTTCGCTCATTAGACTTATTTTTTGACACAGGCCGTGGTTTAAAGTGATAAAAAATAATAATAACTTCATAATTGAAGAAAAGTACTCGATATAGTTTTTTTTAGAAAACTGAAAATATATGTTGCTATATGAAACTTACCAATTACGAATAAAAAATACCAATATTTATTTATTTATTCGCCTTAAAAGTTACACACTCCATTTATAGTAATAATTATGATACTAAACATAACAATAAAATACATAATTTACTTATAGCTTTATAAAAAAATTACTAATTTATGTTTCAAAACATATCTATTAATATTAAAATCAATTGCAAAATCATATTCATTAAAATCCATACAAGCTCTTGTGATATAATTTTACTTAGCGTAGCTAGTAATGTGGTAGGGAACGTTTAAAAAATCACAGTCACGAGGGCGAAAGTTGCTAGAAGGCGCATAAAATAAAAAACATAAATAACAAAACTGGCCAGTCAATATTAAAATTTAATTTAATTTAAGACATGATAAGCAAAAAGTATTAAATTTAATTTTCTTCTCTGAGCAAGAGGTTTTAAATAAAATACACCTCGTCTTATAAGATGGAACATGTAAATAACCAAATATTTTTCGTAAGGCAAACTTTGTGAACGACAAGGCCTATACATACGACAAATGCTAGACGCGGTAAAGGGGCTCCATATAACAGTACAATCTTATAAATGTGGTCGGACGAGACTAGAATAAAGAGCTTTTAATGTATAGGGGTCTTCGAGATCTTTTGAATTTCGAAAAACAAACCCTAGCAAAGCGTTTGCTATTCAGATCGCATGGTCTATGTTATGTGAGAAATTCATTTTAGAATCGAAGATTACGCCTAGATCCTTATGGCTATCAAGTCTTTGTAAAATGTCGTTTTCAAGTTTATAATTATAATATAATAGACTGTGAATTCTAGAAAATGTCACAACGCTTCATTTCTTATTGTAAAAATAAAGCCCATTGATATTACACCACTTAATAAAATTATTTAAGATGTTACGGTAAGTCGTTAATAAAAATGATAAAGAGAAGTGGTCCAAGGTGACTACCTTGAGGAACACCTTAAAAATGTATAATTTCCTTAGACAAGGCATTGTTAATTTTTACCACATCATTTCCACCTACTAAATAGCTCTTTATCCACATTAGGAGGAGAGAGTGAAATCCATACATCTCTAATTTTTTAAGAGAACACTATGTTGAACGAGGTCGAAAGCATTTGAAAAATCAGTGTAAATAGTGTCGACTTGAGAACGCATTTCCATCTGTGATAGACAAAAATTTTAAATATTGATAAATTTGTAGTATATTTTATCTCTCAAGAAACCATGTTGGTAAACTGAAATGAAATTTAACTACAGCTTCGAAAACCTTAGGAATTAGCTGCAGTTTTGCAATTGGTCTGTCATTTTCAATCGAACTTTTTGTACCTGATTTATGAAGGGGAGTTATTATAGTGTATTTCCATTCATCTAAGAACTCACCATTACTTAAGGAAAGGTTAAATATTATACAAAGTGGTGTAGTAAGTATATTAGCACAAGGATGTAATCGAATTGGTGGAATATAGTCTGGTAAATAGAAAAACTTTTTTCAAGACATAAAAATACTTGTAATACTTGTCTATAGATAACTGCTAATAACCAAGATCAAACATAGGATCTGAATATATTGTGTAAGCAATATGTAAGCAACTTATTGGAGGGTTAAAATTGTGATTAAAAAAACTATGCGTGGCCAAAATTTGTTATTTCAAAAAAACGTTTTCAAAGCGAAAAATTATTTTGATATTGCAAAAAGTGACCAGCATTTTGTAGAAGAGAATTTTTAAAACAGATTTGCATAAGGTATGATGATTTATAACAATTTTCAGACAGTAATATGTACCAATAATTTTTGAATAAACATGAATCTTGTGTGTCCCTAAGAAATTGTATAGTTTTTAAGTTTTGAAGAATCTATATATATAAAAATCAATGCCACTTTTCGTTGTAATGTTATAACTCAAGAATGCCTTTATCAATTTGGCTAATTTTGATCTTGAATTATTCGTGGAAGTCCAGAGAAGGTTTGTACGTAAAGAAAAATTAAAAGGTGCAAAATCAACATCTTTCTATACTCCCATATATACAAACAATTTGTACTAATACTTAAAGAAATCCCGATTTGTTGATTACCTTAGAAATGAAGAACAAAGCTGTAATAATAATTGAAGATATAAGTCTAACGATTGTAAATAAAGCATAAGCGCAATTGAGTATGACCGCACCAAATCGTGCGATACGTGATGTTTTTGATCGTGAATTACAACATCAGGAATTTAATTCTAATGATTTACGTTTATTTGTACAACAAATATAACCAAATTCAATACTCAACAAAAACATGTGTATGACACAACCATGCAAGCCGTTCCCAATAATACAGATGGATTATATTTCTTGGATGCAATTGGTGGTACAGGCAAAACTTTCTTTGTATCATTGATTTTATTGACTATTCGATCGGAATAGAAAATTGCATTGGCACTTGCATCTTCGTGAATTGCTGCTACATTATTAGAAGGTGGTCTAGTGCACACTCTGCATTAAAATTGCCATTGAATGTACGGGTGATTGAAACTCCAACTTGCAATCTTTGGAGAAATTCTGCTATGGCAAAAAATCTGCGATTAACGTCAATTATTTTATGAAATGAGTGCACAATAGCGAATAAAAAAACAATAGAAGCATTAAATCGAACAATTCAAGATTGACGCTGTAATCAACAGCTGTTTTGCTGGTGCTTTAATATTGCTGTCAGGGAACATTCGTCAAAAATTGCCTGTAATTCCTCGATCAACTCCTGCTGATGAAAAAAACGCCTGTTTGAAGTCATCAGTCCCTTGGAAATATGTACGAAAATTGACACTGAACATTTTAATGCGTATTCACCTACATAATGATACAACTGCCCATGAGTTATCAAAACAATTGTTGAAAATTGGTCATGGCAAAATATCAATCGACATAACCAATGGATTGATCACTTTACCGAACAATTTTTGTACAATAGCGCAATCTATAGATGAGTTGATTGAATGTGTTTTTCCGAATATTCTTCAGAATAACAGAATTCATAATTGGCTGAGAGAACGCACCATTTTAGCACCGAAAAACATTTATATCAATTCCATTCATTTTCAAATTCAAGCGACACTGCCAGGTGTAGTCACGACTTATAAATCAATTGACAGTGTTATGAATCAAGATGAGGCAATGAATCCAATTGAGTTTGCTTGAATCTGAAAATTGGTCCTTTGATTATATTATTGCGAAACATTAATCCACCAAAAATGTGTAATGGCACCAGATTGGCATTGAAAAAGTTATTGCCAAATTTGGTTGATAAAATCGAAAGGGGAATTGTGTTTGATACCAAATGTCCCTATGATTCCAACTGATATGCCATTTGAATGCAATGCGTTTATCATTTGCGGTGTTCATAAAACAAACACTTCACGTTTGTGGTGTCAATTTGGAGGAAACATGTTTTTCACATGGCCAACTTTATGTTGCCTGTTCCAGAGTCGGTACCCCCAACTGTTTACCCCAACTGTTTATTTATTCATGCTCAAAATGGAAAAACTAAAAATATTGTTTATCCTACTGTCTTAGACTAACCCATAAAGACCCACCATAGTAAGAGTATCCAATTCTTTTTTATTTTTTAGTTCTTATTCTTTTCTGATAAATATAATATAAACAATATATCATTTGGGTCATTTGGGCTTTTAAATAGCTAGCAATTTAAAATATTTTTTTGTTTGAATTAATGAACTCAATAATCATTTTTTGTATTACCATACTTATACGTAGCGAAGCACGTACCGAGCCGCTAGTAATTCTATATAAACGACTAGCTGACCCGGCATACTTCGTACTGCCTCAATCGATAAATAAAAGACCTAAACTTTTGTATAAATTAATTTCAAAACAAACAAAACGTATTGAATAAAAAGCATTTTTTAATGAAGCATACTTTTTTTTTATTATTTCCGACATATCATGTTGCTTACTTAAAAAACAAAGTTTTCCTGAAATACTGCCTATTTATAAGGTTTAAATTTGTATTAACACACACACACTGTTATTATACAGTTTTTTAATCATTCTAAAGCTTTCTCATCAACTATATTTTTTTTGTTTTGTTTTGTGGTGCGTAAATAAACAAAGAAGACGGTGAAGACGCGAAACAAACACCAAGTTGATTCCGCAAACTTCTAAAGACTGTCCTTGCGATTTATTTACTGTCATCGCAAAGGCCAGACGTACTGGAAATTGTAAGCGTTTAAAATCGAATGGCAAAGCTGTCACATCAGTTATGTGACAGAAATCTGTTGGTAATGTGATGAATCCGATGGAGGTGTTCGTTGTAACTGTATTATTTCCAATAACTAACAACTGCTTTGCAAACACATTTGCAGTTTCATCATGTTGCAAAAATACTTGCATATTAGTCTTTACGTACTGCCACAAATTCTATGATTTATGCATGCATTTAGTTCATCAGCAACAGTTGATAGGGGTATAACTGGAAGAGTCTGACGAAAATCACCCTACAACAGAATCATAGACCAACCATAAATATTGTGGTTATCACGAAGATCTTTCAACCTTCTGTCCAGCGCCTCCAGTGACCTCTTATGGGCCATTGTGCATTTATCCCAAACAACTTAAGTTAGGTCGTCTTCTCCTCGGCATTGTAACGTAATTAATCAAAGTGAGAACATTTCTCGCTCACTTAACAGTAACTTAACAGTACAGTGTCAATATCACAAAATATCAAAAAAAAAAAAAAGAACACACTACTTGGAATGTCAATATAACAAAGGATCAGAAAAGTAAAGAAAGTTCTCGCGCACGTAGCGGTAATCGTCACTCTCAGATATAGAAGGATGCACTCATAGAATATCGTAACCATGTTCGTAACACAATATCGTCAATCGTAATTCTTTTTTGCGTGTTTTTATTTTGTATTTATTTTTTTTAAGTTTACCTTTAAGCCATTAATCTCCGTGTTTTGAAGTGCGACAGAATTATTGACATATTAGTTGGTTGTCAAATATTATGGTTGTGTTTAGAAACTTAATTTGTGACAAAACTTAAGATTTATCAAACTTAAACAAATAATCTGATACAATTACGACTGAAGTTAGCTAAAATTAAGTTTCGCGAAGCCGACCAAATTAATTGGAAGTCAGTACTACTAATAGTTTATTACATTTTTTGTAGCGTTCGCGATTCACATTTGTTTATTTTCGAAAGGCGACATTAGATCCTCCAAAGTGCATGCGAAGACTGTTTTCATAGATATGATTGAATTTGAACTTTATGAAGCGGTAATAAATTGTAAATTGACTCTTTGACGTTAGGAACACACCTAAATTGCATAGACAACCGTGAGTGATTATAACTTAATATGAACTTTATTGAAAAGCAATGAAGTTCAAAATGACTCTTTGATTTTTTCTCGCCTTTTAAACCTTCGCCAGAACTCTACGAACATTTCAAGACTAAGATACGATAAATCCGTTCATCCGTTCTCGAGTTTTAGTGAGACTAACGAACAGCAATTCATTTTTATAAGTATAGAAAGGTAGATTCAATATCAGTATTTTGACTTTTTGTTTATCTTTCCGATGATGTTTTCTATATTTATACCATTTTTGAAATTGTATTGAATATGATTCAACTTTTATTCTGATCTTCCAAAAAACTAACACACTAAATCAAGTGATGACTTTTGTTCCAAAGAAAGTTAAAATCACACCTTTTAAGTTTGTGATAATTTGTGATAAGAAATTCAGAAATAAAGTATTTTGTGAAATAGTTTTTGTGTTTATGCAGATTACAGTGTTAAGAAATGCAGAATTAAAGACACATTATTATGACCAAAGAATGTTATACATAGATTTAAGTTCATACAGAATTCTGAAAAACAGTATTCAGTCCTGTTCCTGTAACTGAAAGTGGCTAAAATTGTCGTTAAACTGGAAAGTATTTCCTTTTTTGTATTGCCCTGAAAATTGTCATATTTTCAATGGAAAATCATGAATGTTGACTCATCTAACGTCGTAGTAAAGTAAATATATTTAAGAGCACTCAATTAAAATTTCAAGTGTATTAGAAAATGGTTCTTTATTTTCAATGCCAGCTGAATATCTAATTGGGAAAAAACATGATTTAAGATTACATTCAGGTAATTTTTTCAAAGTCTGATGATCAGAAAGTACTAGAGATAAAACATTAAAACTTTCATGCTATTTTCATGAAAATATGCAGTTACCAAAAAAAGCAAATTAAATTTTACGCTGCTATGGCCACTCAAAGAATTTGTCTTTATTTGCTTAAAAAAAACTAATAATCCTGCACATAAAATTCGTTTTGAATTTTCAAACAGGTGATTGATATTTTTTTGTATTTCTGAAACAAATGACGTTTTAAAAACAGACGAAATAATGAAAAAAAAATATAAACCCGACAACATTGTCGTTTATAAAAACACTCTTAACAAGCAAAACAGAAATAATTTTGTCATTTATTGTTCATAACCCTAGCACACAATTCAAATTCAAATTTTTTATAGTTAAAAACTTTGCATAAATTAAAACTAATTGTTGCATCATTTTATTTACTGTCACTTACTTCACCAAGTTACTACATTATTGCCTTTGTTTATGTTTAAAACCTTACAGTGTTGCACTATAATTTGATACTTTATATTTGTACCTTATCAAGAAGTTTGATATGTTCTTCTTTGGAAACAAAAATGTTCTATGATTTCCTCTTGGATGTAATTAATACCATAATAAACTATATCTATTAAACACGTCGTAAAACATCTATATAAATACCTTTTAATCAATTCTCCACCCATAGTCATAGGCTTGAACACAACACGATACAATTAATTAACTACATAAGAGTATATACCTACCCTAAGAAGAGCAACTATCTTTTTATGGCTTCAAAAAATTAGAGGAAAATTACAAAATAGTTGTTGGGTTATATATAGAAATGGAAATGGAAATGGCAATGTTAATATAACAACAAACCCCATCATTTCCCGCAAACCGCAACATTTTGTTTGTCAACAACTTTAACTCTCTCGTATTTGTATTTCGAAACGTAGGTATTTTATTATCGCATATGGGAATAGAATCATCTCTCAAAATCGCAATAGCAACGTGTGTTCCAATTATTCATGAAGTCATCTCTAAAGGCATTTTATATGCAAAATAAAGGGTGTTTTATTTTATATTTATAAGATTTTAAGTTGGCATTATTATTATTATAAATTGGCTACAATTTTGACAGCTGTCAGATGATTTTTTAAAAGTTTTGTTTATCATGAAAAGACTGACACTCGAACAACGCTTTAAAATTGTTAACATTTATTTTGAAAATCATGTTTTTTTTAACATTAAAGTCAGCACTTTTAAGGGAGTTTGTACCACTTATTCTACCAACCCATAAATAGTAAGTTTTTGTCCGTGTAATTGTTTGTCATTTCACACTTGAGAAAAAAGTAGTACCCGTGGCATGTTGGTTAGTGCGTTGGACTGACGTGCGAGAGGTCTTGGGTTCGATCCCTGCCTATGCCATCTAAAGTCTTTTCACGGGTACTGCCTCTTGCGAGGAATTGACAAATTCTCCCAGAGTAACTCTTGTCATGAAAAAGTGCTTTCTCAAATTAGCCGTTCGGATTCGGCATATAAACTGTAGGTCCCCTCCATTCCTGCAAATACTCGCACGCAGAAATGGTTGAGAGTTGTAAGTCACTAGGCCCTAGTTCTCAACGGACTGTTGCGCCACCCAATTTTTTTTTTTATTACTGACCAGAACATTACATTCAACGGTGACCTCTATAGAAACATGATTACTGACTTTCAAGTTTATCAGTTGAACAACTACGATGCGCATGAGCTAGGGTTTCAACAAAACGGTTGTCACTCAGTTCGTGCCACAATTATTGATTATTTGAAGGAAACGTCTGCTAAACGCATAGTCTCACGTAACGGACCCATGAATTTGGTTCGAAAACCGTGCTATTTAACGTCGCTGCTTTACTATTTTGTGTGAGATAGCTGAAGTCGTTAGTCTATGACACCGATGAGCCAGAAACTATTGTCCACTTAAAGGGCAGCATTTGCCATGTTATTTCCGATATACAGCCACAAAAGTTGGAAAAAGCCATCAAAAATTGGACCTTTAGATTAGACTACGTTCGAGCCAGCCGTGACGATTATATTTAAAAACCATAATTAATATGTAATATCAAAAGATTACGTTTCGAGTAAAGTAAATTTAATGTCAGTTTGAAAAAATAATTTTTCTTTTATTCCATTTCAAAGCTCAATACCTCTAAAGGAAACACCCTTTATAGTAAAATAGTTACCACACTTTACTCGTCTCGTATACATTTTTCTGTCCAACAAAAAATGTCGTCACAACTTCCGTAGGCGGGTCAATTCCGTACGCTTTTTTGCAAAACAGAAAAACAAAGCAAAAACAAAAAATAGTCTTCTCAAAGCTTGTTGTCTTTTTGTTTATGGACATCCGACTCCGACTCTACGACTGCGACATAACGATGACAAGGTCTATGTTTTGGGCGCCAATTAAATAGTTTAAAAAAAAACATAAACACACCTTTTTATGTCAAAGGAAATCCTCAAACCTCAGAGCCATTCTACTGACTACTGGGACTGGCTAAAGCTTTTTAGTTCGTCAATCTTTTGAATACCAACATATATAGAAAAGAGCAAAACTAACTTCATTTGAGTTTTCGTGCTACGTAATTTAAGCCGTCACATTCTATATAAAATGTGTGCTACTCTCTGGCGAGCTATAAAAGAATGTGTCGACCTTTTTCAAGTTTATTTGTGCTTTGGAACGTTTGAACAACAACGACGCGCAACTTTTTAGAACAAAAATATTCAAAAAAATAAAACTCGTGTGGTGTAAATTTATTGCCAAGAGGCTACTCCTACTCCAACTGCTACCTTATATTATATCGCTCGTAAATTCTGGTATAAAGGACACCATGGCTGTTGTACCAGCTTACAATACCGACTATGATTCCTGGGATTATCGCAGGCGGATGTGGAGAGATTGGGACTTGGTTGATTGGGATGTGCCATCATGGTCACGCATTGCAAGGATGCGATCCATGCCGGATTTAAGTCGTGTCACAGTGGGTAAAGATGGATTCGAGGCGAATATCGATGTGCACCAATTTAAGCCCTACGAAGTGACAGTCAAGACAGTTGGTGATACAATAACGGTCGAAGCAAAACACGAAAAACGTCGAGATGGGGATAATTTTATTGGGCGCCATTTGGTGAAGAGATTCGTCCTGCCAAGAGGATTTTATCCAAACGATGTATCTTCGTCACTGTCATCGGATGGAATATTGACGATTAAGGCACCTCCTCCAGCTGCTCATGAAAGGATTGTTTATGTTCGGCAAACTGGTCCTTCGTATTTGAGTATTAAAAATTGAATTTATCGATTTTTGTGTTGTAAAATTTAACATAATTAAGTATCTAAATAAGTGTGTGAGTTTTTTGTTCGTACTTTTTTTATGAAAGAAAGAAAGATTAAAAAATCACTTGTTTTTAAAGACTAATATCACATTGATAGTGTTGTTGCAAAAGTATAAACATTTCCGTTACATACCATGGACGTTATTATTTTTAAAATAAGTTAATATAATAATTTAATGCTAATATTTAACATTGTTTAAGAAAGTTATTTGAAATAATAATAAATTTGAATTAAAAAGTGAAGAAAGTGTAGTGTTTTAATTTTATTTCAGGGTGTTCTTGGATTTAAAAAATTAGCAATACAGACAAATTTTCTAGAACTTTTTTTTCAAAGAACTATAGATTTTTAAGAGTTTTTACAAACAAAAACTGTGTTACCTTCTGGAAAAATATATTTCAAAACTGGATGGATTTTATTTAAATAATTTGCACAACTGAAATCCAATTGTTTATTTTTGGCATTCATTGAACATTCCATTTTCTCTTTTCTCTCACACTTTTTGTAATTTTCCTTTTGGAAAATTTAATCTTTAGGAGGGAAAGTCTTTATAAGTCTTTTAAAAGACTCTTAGAATTTCATAAATATCCGAAGAAATTGTGTCGAAAATGTACACATTTCAAAATTTGGTTTTGTGGCAAATTCGTTCTGATTAAATGTAGTTAAATGAACTTTGCAAGTAGAGTTTTTATTTTTGAATTTCCTTTTAATTAATTTAAGTTGAAAATAAGTTTGGTTTTAGGAAAATTTTGCGTAATTATGAATTCTTAAAAAAGAAACAACCAAATTTTGAAATAATATAATTTAATACGCAAATTAAAAAGATCAACTATTTTTAAAGGCTTTTGGGGAGATTTGTCTAAAAAAGATTTCCTTATCCATTTTTAAATTCTTGCAAAATGCAAATTTTTCAAGAAACAACTTCAGTCGAAAATTAGGAAAAAAATGTGTGTGTTCCAATCTTCTTCGATTTTTTTAGTAGCTATAATTTGATAATTTACGAGTATGTTGTGGTTTAGTTCGGAATGAACACATAATATTTTTAAGGATGATTTTGTTTCTGTTTCTTCCTAAACTTTCTCCATTTGGCTAATATTGATCAGAGAACCGGTTTTGCAGAGGGAAAATGAATGAAAGAAAAATCAGTATTTATATTTATTTTTAAATTCACCAATCGAACTATTTTCCTTTAAAACTAAACTATTAGATCTTGAAAAAATAATTAAAAAAGATATTTCAATGTAACAAAAAACATAATTATTTAGTCATGTAAACAAAAGGTTTTTTTTAATTCAGTTTCGTCTTATTGATAATTTATTTTAAATATACCTTCTTTTTTGTTGAAAGTTTAGAATTTTATAATTAACTTTACTTTTAAAACTACGTTAAATGATACAATACTGGGCTTATATATAAAAAAAAACCATATCTCAGTAAACAAAAATCTTGAATGCAAAAATTTCAAGAACGAAAATCAAGAACTGAAAATCTAAAAACATCGGGTGCAAAAATCTAGAATAAATGGTCACCGTTGTACTTAAACTCTTTAAGTCCATGTTTTAGGATGTGCATTAAAAGTATAAAAACAGTATATAAATTATCAGATTTTGGAAGTTTAATTCTTAATAATTTAAAAATAGAGCAACATAGAGGAGAGGAAGTTTGGGCAGAATAAATATTGTGTCTTTCTATTTTTATAGTTTTTGCTAAAAAAACTTAGGAAGTTTTCATAAAACGACGAAAAATATATTAAATACATTTATTCTGGATTTTTGTATATGCTTGCGATTATTAATACAAATATTAATATTAATTAATACAAATATTAAAGGTTCTCGTATTGGTGTTTTTTTCGTCGAGGATACTTAATTCTTGAAATTGGAATAGTTTAAAAAAAACTTAATTTGTGCACCAAAATCTAGGCCCATGGATTTTGCATGGTTTGAAGGCAATTGCTTTATTTTTTCATTAACATTTTTATTTTATGTAACACAACCATGAATTCAATATTTCCAAAAATTTCATCAGAGTTTAAAAAACGTTATTTTTCAGTGAACAAAATTGTACGTGTACTTGTTATAGGAATGTTCGAGATGAAAAATACGTGATTTATTGTTTTTTTATTTATACAAATACGAGGTAAGGATGCGTCCACGTTGATAACTTCCTATTGGTGCTTTTATGCAAATAGTAAATTTTAAAAAGAATGCGTATCCAGTATGGAATCAACTTAAAAAAAAACTGTTAATTGGATTTTTATATAAAATTTTCCACTTACGAACAACACTTTCTTGTATAAAACGAAACAACTTTGAAGTCAATATCTGCATAATTTAAACTTCCCATAGGAAGTTATTGTAATGGCTCCGATTTGTCAAATTGAAAATGTTGACCTTTCTCGACATTTTAAGGTAGATAAAGGGATCTTAAAATTGAGTGGGTGGTTTTTTTACCATAGCAGTTTAAAAAAAGGGGAACCCATAATATCTTACAAACAAAAAACGCTAGAGACTTGAATTAAATTGTATATAATATATTGTAACGTGATACCAAACAAGTATACTAAAAAAAAACAATTGACGATATTTTTATAAATCAAAAAACTGCGAACAAAAATTGTCACTTGGAAAATTTTACGAATAACAAATGATTTTGTCTCCAAAACAATTTTGAGCAACGAAAAATAAAGTTTTAAACATCTGGTAAAATTTTGAGAAAAATCGAATTGATAGTTTTAGGAAAAAAAATACAAACCTTAACAAAAAAATTAATAAAAATTGGGTTATTGGCATAAAACCACTTTTTTCTTTTAAGAAAATATTGTTCTCAACTACCAGTAAAATTTTAAGAAAAAGAATATAAACTGAAAAAAAATTGTAGGATGGTTTTCGACCGAACGAAAAAAAATGACAATGTTTGCTTTATGACAGTATATTAGAGAAGAACGCTTAAACAGCTTCGAGAGCTGTTATTGAAGATTCATATGGAATGTATGTATTACAATTTAATAGCGGAAGGATCATACGATTGAGATTGTTTCTGTATCTATTTACAGAGCTGTAATGTGAAAAGAGAACAGTCCGTTGTGCAAGAGCACTTACAACAAAAATTTAATGCCTTCAAAATCAATACTAAAATTTGTTAAAAACGTACTTTCGACTCAAATAGCTTTATAAAAATTAAAAATACTGTCTTCAAACTTTTTTTTACTTTACAGAAAATATTGTTTTCGATATTCAGTAGTTTTTTTTTTAATAAAAATCCAACAGTCCGTTTTTTCATAAAAAAAATAGAATCTACAAAAAATAGTACGCAAATTTGGTAAAAATTGATGTTCTGTTCTTGATATCTCTCAAATTAATTTCATTCATCCAATTTGTAAAAATTTAAGAAATGCTACTGTAATTGCCAAAAATTTTTTTCGTCTAAAAATCTATCCAACAAAACTGGATTTTCAAACTTAACTATTTCTTTATATGAAAAATATTGTTGGTTATTTAAAAATTTGTAAGAATAATTCAATTTACAACTTTTTTAACACAACACAAAAACCTACAAACTTTTAAGCAAGACAAATAAACAGACGGGATGTCAAAATATTCAATTCGAAAAATCGGACCGATTTCAATAATTTTCTAGGTAAGTTGAAATTTTAAAATATTTTTGGTATATAAAAATGATTTAAGAAAAAAAATTAATAAATTAAAGTTTTTTGAGAAATTAAATGACATTAAAGTGTTTGAAGATAAACATATTTTTATTTATATTTCTAAATCTTAAAATAAATGTATTATTTTTTTAAATTACTCCTTAAACAAATGAGCAAGTTCGTGCGAGCTAGTCGTGTTGATGTACAACAAAAATGAATATCAGAACATCGAAAAATTTTAAAATTTTCAATTTCAGAAATTTCAAATTTTAACTTACTATGGGAAACCTGGAAAACTAAAAAACCTTCGTGTCCTTCATAATATAAACTTTTAAATTGACTAAAATTAAATTGATCAAAAACCACATGTATTCCATCATATTATAAATTCAAAGCCTATTCATTTTAAATATTCATTTGAACATTGTATACCCTTCACATTTTCACAATGCCTAGTGCCTACTCAATTGAAAACAAAATTTCCAACAAAATTATTATCCTTCCAGAGTCCTTGCCCTCAAATCAAAATAGACGACAGAAAAAATAAAAATAAAAAAAAAACAAATAGACCTTCCAAGCCCACTGAACCCATTATTTTACATAAAGTATACAAACACATCGTTTCTGAGTATACTACTATTTCTTCATGTCACTTATTCAGAAAAATATAACACATCCATTTGAAAGGATATTGTTTTGCATGTTGTATAATCATAAATGCAAAATGCAAATATTTCCAAAACAGAAAAAAACAATTAATATTTTAGTTTTAACTGTATATAATATTGCAAAAGAACCTTTTTATTGAATTCATTTTCACTTATTTTGTATTATTAATTTTTTTTTGTTTATCTTTATCTTTTTTTTATTATTATTATTTATATTTTTCTGTTATAATTTGTATACAAACAACAATTAAAAATGCATCTACTTTATCATCATCATCATCGTCATTATTATAATCATCATGTATATATAATAAAACATCCTTGCCCTCGTTCTGCAATGCAGACACGATTATGTTTATTCAATTTCGTTGTCTTCTTCTTCTTTTATTCTCATTTTGTTTTGTTTTTGTTTTTATTTTCTTGTTCTTTTTTTGTTGTTGTTTTATTGTTCCGCCTCCTTTTTGCCTTAAAGGTCCTCGTCGTCATCGGTCGTACTATACTATCATTTTGTTTTTTCTCTTATTTATGTTTGCCCGCCCGAAATCATGCAATATTTTTTCCATACAAAAAAAAACATCCTCTTACAGACATAGTACTGTTAGTAATTTCGTATAAAGGATAAGAGCAAAAGGATATTGCACATTGGTACACACACAGCTATATATATATTTGAGGACGACTTCGAAGCGACTATATTATTATTATACTCGTACGACGACGACAACCGAATGAACGACGACGACGACAACAACGTACATATGTCCTTTCATTGTTGTCCTGAATTTTTAAAAAGTCCACCACACAACGATTTCTCTTATTTTCTTTTTTTTCTTCTTCTTCTTTTTAATTTTTGCTTATTTAACTACCTTGTCCCGTTTATTGTAGTTGAAAATGTACAAAATACAAAATCCTTGAGGAGTTTCCTCCATAATTTGATGGTATCCTTTTTATAGCAATTAATTTTCTTCTCTCTCTCTATGAGGTAAGGTACCTAACCCCTATACTAACAGCATTTTACGAGTATATTGTGCATCTATCGGTGAAAGCGGAGCGGTATTAAAGCAGCAATAGCAGCACTAGCACTCCTAGCGGCAGCAAAAAGCATTACACACTTGTTTTTGTTGCTGTTGTTGTTGTTATTATTTTTGGTGCGAAATACTCTTTTGTTTTTGTTGTTAATTATTTTTATTTATACTGTTTTTGTGCAGATTGAGGTTAGAATTTGGTGCAAGGACATGGGGCGAGATATTATTTTGTTGTTATTATTTTTGTTTTTGTTTTTATTTTTGTTAAGTTGTTGTAAATATACACAAAAGATTTAGCAAATTCGTATATATATATAAATTATATATGTATCTACTATATGTAGGTATATACGTATGTTATATATTATTTATTACATACATATTTTATATGTTATTAGAAATTGAAGTTAATAATTATAACAATTTGTCTTTGATAAAAAAAGTTGCCCTCAGCAGAGGGTTGGGGAGGGGGTAGAGGGGTTGGTAGTTTATGGGGGCAGCAGCGGCGGGTGGTGGCGGCTTACCCCCATCAAGTATACAAATAGAACAAGGTTGCATGCAACCTCACAATAATTATTATAAGGAGCCTCTTCAAACTCAAAGCGAAAGGGCTGCAGGAAAGTCCCTATGACTTCTTGCTATTGGTGCTGCTGCACTTTGGCGTTTTGTTCTTTTTGACTGGAAAACAAGTCAAGAACTCTATCGATGCGAGGGACGACAGTGTCATCGATGTCTTTTGTAGACTCTCATCGGACGACGATGTAGACGGACACGATAGCGACTGTGACTGCAATTTGTTTGGTTTCATTTTTAGATGTAGATTTGAGTTTTTGGGAATACCGCCGCCGAAGCCAACGCCAAAGGACGACGATGACGATGGAGTTGTGATGTCCTGGGATGTTGATGCTCCATGATTGTATTTGCGACATTTTTTCGTCAGATTATACATGTGTACAGTGTTATCGATGTTATCCTGGTCATTGGAGTTTGTGGTGAATGAATTGCGATTTGAGGTGTGGTTTGTGGTGGCGTTTTGATCTGCGTCGTCATTATTTCCTTCATCGTCGCAATTATTTTGTGATTCATCGTCGTCGTCGTTGTCGTGGTCGACTGATGCGAACTTATGACTGCGACACCGTTGTTTTTCCTCAATCCAATCGGTGCTAGCAGGCAATGAGAGTTGAATTGAAGGATTTGGATTGCGATAGTAATGACGATGGGGATGGAAGCCCAACCCAAAGTCGTCCATGTAGGTTTGCGAGTTTAAATTGTCCAATTCATCAGCAACACTTAATAGGAACGGTAGTGTGGACATTATGTTTTTTTTTTTTGTTAAATATTTATCTATTTAATTATTTTGCTCAGCAAAAATCCAAAGGCACAACAATAATAAAAAAGTTTATGTTTTCATTCACTTCGCGGAAAAAATAAATAAAAACAAACAACAAAATTATCAAGAAAAAATCTTCGAAGGATGTTTTTTTTTTGTTTCTTTTTTATTTTTTGTATACCGGGTCACGCACTCACGTTAATAAAGGATACACGAAAAATTACAACTGTTCTATTTGAAAGCCTTCGAATGACTGAGTGAAAATTGAAAATGAAAATTGGGAAGAACTCCGTTGTTGGTGGTGTATAAAATTTTTCCATCTCGACCAAAACTGAGAAAGAGCTTTCTCAATTTTTCAACTTTCCAGTGCACCCAACTTTAACTCCTTGCATTGCAATTTTTGGTGTATTCTATGTGGTGTGTATAGTATATTGAGGTACAATGCATTTTCCCAAACTTCTCTTAAAGGATTCAAAAACACCCTCTTTGGGAATATGGCTTTAAGGACAAATGTGTTTATCTTGCACACAGAATTTAAATTCACTACGAATGGGAATACCTTCATAACGAATGAAAGGAGAATTTTACAAGGATTATAAATTAAATTAATGATTAAATGCTACAGAAAATTATCCATGAGTATGTACTGTGGTACTTTTTTTTAATTAAAAAAGACGATTTTGTAAGGAACATAACTTGAATAAATAATGAAAAGTTTAAGAGTTTGTTTTCACGGAAAATGAATAAAAATTTATTTCGGGTGTACTCTGGCGTATGCTTATTATTATTTTGTATACACATTTTAAATTTGAAGCAGAGAAGGTTTGAAACAAATGAAAACGACGAGAACAACTGGATCACTTCCTTGTTAGTGTTATAAGATGAAAACAGCACATAGATGTCCTTTATTGAACTTTCGGAGACTTTCCAGATTTCAGTAAAATTCAGTGCACTTATCCTTAAAATAAAATTTTTAGATTTCATTGCTTTCCACAGCCTCATTAAATGAAAATTCTCACAAAATTTTAATTACCTTTACTGCTCCATAGAATTGTCTCTTGTCATTAGCTGATTTGCCACTCCCTATGAATGTATAATAGGGTGGAGTGATAATATATGAACATTTTTTTTCGATAAAAAGTTGCCGCAACAGAAATGAAAATCAGAAAGAAAATGCATTTTTTTTATAAATTAAAAAAATCAATATAAACGTTTTTATTAAGAAATTAATTAGTAATTAAATATTAAATTGTTTTTTTGTTTGTATTAAAAGAAGGCAATTGTTGGCGCGATAGCAGTTTTGCCCTTATAAAACCATCTCTTTTTTTTCCCAAAAAACTGCACTTGCAGCTTCCGTCACTAGCGCCTTACGGCTTGGGTTTGACATGGGAAATCTTAATTGTTCTGACATGTTTTTCAAGAACATACTCAACCATAGCTTTTATGTTTTCATCAGTTATATTTAAGGTCAGTGGAGGCTCAGTTATTTCACAGCCTTGCCACATAATCAGAGCATTGAAATTGAACGTAGACACTTTAAACTTTCGAATTCCTTGAGTATTTTTTGCCCTTGCCTTCAAAATTCTTCTATATGCCAGCTTCCGTATTTTTTTATTTTCATCTCCCAGCATAGAAATAAGAATAATTTCTGGGCGACCGAAATATCCATTTCGTTGGATTGCTTTATATTGTCAATGATTTTCCTCAAATTCAAGTCCAAATAACGACTCATACTTATGGTTTGCCACAGGTGCTTAACTCCGTTTATACAGGAGGAATTGCATTTTATCTTAAACCACATTGGACCATAGACCTTCATTATGTTCGTGGCTAATATCACTAGCTTTTCTTCAGGATGCGTTTTAGTAGCATATAGCCTTAGAATTCGAGTTGCTGTTGTAAGCCATCAATATTAGCCAAATCGGAAGAAAAAACACCAGTGATGATAGCGGTCGTTATATTGTAGAGATATTTTTGGTCCGTACTCAAATCGTTCTTTGTAATTTCAGGTAACTGCGTAGAAATGAAGGAGAATTGGACTGTTGGCATATTCTCACATGTTTGTAATTGAGTTCCAATAGCACCTGAAAAACATTTAGGTCCTGTAGTTTTCCCATTCAAATGTAGCAACAGATGCCCCAGTGGTAATTCATTACAATGCAGCTGGCATATAAACCACTGTAATGGTTTATTAAATTCTCCTTCCATCAAACGAACAATGAAACCTTTAAACCCTGTATTCACTAATGTTCCATCGCAACCAACAGCAGCTCTTTCACTCAGTTTCAGTGATTTGGATTTCAAGTGAGTTAATATAGAATCTCTAATACCTTTAGAAGTTCCCAACTCAGACATGACATGCCCAAAATAGTCACTTCCAGGTTCCGATAAAATCACATAATGATCTTCTGCTACTCTTTTTCTATAAAATGTACCATTCTTTTGGATTCTAACCAATGCTTTGTCCTTTTTGCCACCAAAATATATACCACGTAGGATTTTCTTGCGATCTGAATCTTGTAAGCCGAACTGATTTTAGCTCTTTTACAACGCAACTTTGAGCAATCAATGACACCATTTGAATAAACTTATTTAATTCATTTGAAGTTCTATCGAATTTGACACTTTTCACAAATCAGCTTATAGAAATTTCTTGGCCTAAGATTCGTAAGTTGGGGAAATATTTTATTCTCTCGTAACCGCTTTCTTTTACGAGTACGCGAACAGGATTTAGTTAAATTTCGTAATTTTTCGTAAAATTAAACTGTTTTAGAAAGGTACGCGAACGGACCTATTTTGTATTTCCATCTTTGAATAAAAGTCAACTCCTTCAACTCTTCTAAATTGTATAATTCTCTACAAAATTAGAAGTATTCCATATAAACATTACAAAATACTTACAAAGTATGTATACCACGTCTTCTTATTCTATAACCTCATTTTTTCGATATTTGTATTTTTAAACACACTAACCCCTTCTTAAACTTTAACTCATAACTCGTTTTAAAAATAGGTGGATACCACGCCTCTTGACTGTATATCCACCAAGTTTAAATGTTTGCCTTCGTAGAGACTTTGACACCTTTTACTCTGTCAAATTTCATCCTAATTTTAATATTTAATCATTAAGTTCGTCTTTAGTCAGTTACGGTTTTTGCGATTTTTGAAGTTCTGCATTTCGAAAACGCTGTGGAACTAAAATTGTGTTAGGTAAAGGGTCATTTTTTTTGAGGTTAGGATTTTCATGCATTAGTATTTGACAGATCACGCGGGATTTCAGACATGGTGTCAAAGAGAAAGATGCTCAGTATGCTTTGACATTTCGTCATGAATAACGAGCAACGCTTGCAAATCTTTGAATTTTATTACCAAAATCAGTGTTCGGTTCGAAATGTGTTTCGCGCTTTACGTCCGATTTATGGTCTACATAATCGACCAAGTGAGCAAACAATTAATGCGATTGTGACCAAGTTTCGCACTCAGTTTACTTTATTGGACATTAAATCAACCACACGAATGCGTACAGTGCGTACAGAAGAGAATATTGCGTCTGTTTGTGAGAGTGTTGCTGAAGACCGTGAAATGTCGATTCTTCGCCGTTCGCAGCAATTGGGTTTGTGTTATTCAACCACATGGAAGATTTTACGCAAAGATCTTGGTGTAAAACCGTATAAAATACAGCTCGTGCAAGAACTGAAGCCGAAAGATCTGCCACAACGTCGAATTTTCAGTGAATGGGCCCTAGAAAAGTTGGCAGAAAATCCGCTTTTTTATCGACAAATTTTGTTCAGCGATGAGACTCATTTCTGGTTGGATGGCTACGTAAATAAGCAAAATTGCCGCATTTGGAGTGAAGAGCAACCAGAAGCTGTTCAAGAACTGCCCATGCATCCCGAAAAATGCACCGTTTGGTGTGGTTTGTACGCTGGTGGAATCATTGGACCGTATTTTTTCAAAGATGCTGTTGGACGCAACGTTACGGTGAATGGCGATCGCTATTGTTCAATGCTAACAAACTTTTTGTTGCCAAAAATGGAAGAACTGAACTTGGTTGACATGTGGTTTCAACAAGATGGGGCTACATGCCACACAGCTCGCGATTCTATGGCCATTTTGAGGGAAAACTTCGGAGAACAATTCATCTCAAGGAATGGACCGGTAAGTTGGCCACCAAGATCATGCGATTCGACGCCTTTATACTATTTTTTGTCGGGCTACGTGAAGTCTAAAGCCTACACAAATAAGCCAGCAACTATTCCAGCTTTGGAAGACAACATTTCCGAAGAAATTCGGGCTATTCCGGCCGAAATGCTCGAAAAAGTTACCCAAAATTGGACTTTCCGAATGGACCACCTAAGACGCAGCCGCGGTCAACATTTAAATGAAATTATCTTCAAAAAGTAAATGTCATGGACTAATCTAACGTTTCAAATAAAGAATCGATGAGATTTTGCAAATTTTATGCGTTTTTTTTTTTTTAAAGTTCTCAAGCTCTTAAAAAATCACCGTTTACATATAATCGAATTGTTAAGTAAATTTTGGTCATTTGAAACATCCTGGTTTGATTTGTCCTGAGGGGGAGGGGGTTGTATTCGAAAGCTGACTGAGTTTGTTCCTTTAAAAAGGAAAATTTGGTTGGCTTGACTTCTTATGAAGTTTTGGCCCTACAACTTTGTTCATTACAATCAAATCTTTATTGAAACATCAAAGTACATACTTTTTTGACAATTTTCACTTCACAAATTTTACACGTGAAACGCTTTTTCGCTGTTAATTTTTCAGCAAATTATCCTTGTGAACTTCACCTCATTCTTTTTCTTTTTTTGACGTTTAATTTACGGTGAGAGAAAGAGAGGTAATTCGAGAGCGAGAGAGGGAGAAAGAGTGAGTGAGAAAAAGAGAGAAACATTGTGAGAGTAAATTTGTGTTGCGTTGCGTTGTGCGCTCTGGTGACACAGAACTTTTCCCACAATGAAACAAGAACAAGAATGGTGTTTTTAAGGAGATTGCGTGTTAGATGAGGAGGGTTATTTTTTTTCTCAAAATAAAATAGTGGGTTAGGAAGGCTTCAAAACACCTCGTCTTTTGCATTCACTTAAATCGAGGAAGTCATGGGAAAAGCGAGAACAAAAACAAAATAACATATTGGACTGGATGTTGGTACTTCGCATTATATTATGTAGTATGATGTGCTCCAGGATAATCCACTAGAGACATAGCGACGACGACGATGAGGACGAAAACGACGACGCTTACGAATGTGCCGAAGAAGAAGACAATGACAACCAAACAGAGCACACACGAGGACATGAGTCCTTATTTGGGTTCAAAAAGTCAATCTTCTGAAAATGCGAAGGGTTTGCTTCTTTTTTTTTGTAGGCATAAGGTATAATGCTCTCAATGATTATGCAGTCATGAGTGTCCATCAAACTTCGCCCCCCTCCCCTATGACTTATGTTGTAGATATGTTTCGTCAGGGGAGTAGACGGGGGCGGGGGCGGTAGGCTGATGGGCGTTTGTAAGAATTAATCGCCTCGGCCTCATTTTCCTTTCAAGACGGAAAACAACAACAACCCACAGCAAAACATACACAAAAGTGCAGAGCAAGAAAAGAAAAAATTGGAAACCCCAAAGTACATTGGCTTGACACATTTTTCGCGTGTACTTTTCTCTGTTCAAGTGGTCTTTGTGTACAGTACGCCGAGTATAAGAGACAAACAAAAAGGGGCAGGATTTCCCAGGCCTTATTATCCTTTTTTTTGCGGTAGGTATTTTCAATTGTTTGAGTGATGAGGTAGATGTTTTATATGCGGTTACAGAGTCGGTATTTATCCCTCCCCTGAGGACACGAGGATTGAAATCTCAATTGGATGTGTGTCCAATGTGGATGATAATTCAAGTGTTTACATTTCGTTAGTGTGGCATAGTTGGAGTGTGACAGGACTAAAATTGTATTTATTTTTTCAAATAATTGTGATTCCAGGAACAGAATTCACTTTTTCGAAACTACGCCACATCACACCACACGAACAATTAATGTCAAGGTCCTTGGCTGATGGTGTTTCTTGTGTCAGAATTTAGAGAGAGTGGAGATGAAGATGAAGCAATTAGTTGAGATGTTTTACTGCGACACATTGAAGAGTGTTGTCGTTGTTGTTTTATTTTTCCTTATTTTTCTTTTTGTTGGTCCTGTTGGGTATGAAAATAAACGAAAAATACGATATGAAAACCTACTCTATACATCTCCTTGCTCGTATGTAGAGATGAAAGCTGATGGGAGGTTTTCAAGGACCTTGGGTGTTTTTTTTTTGGTGTTTTGTAGTATGTGATGGAATTTTATTTGTACATCACGTAGTAAAACTATAATTCTACTCATTGCCACTTTATGCAATAGCCATGGGATAGAAATAGGATGCATGCAATTTAGTTGTTCTGTTTTATACATATGTATGTATATATCTTCACATTTACAAAGGTATATACATACGTCGAGAGTATATTGCATTTTGTAGAACAATAAGCTTCAGGGTATGTTTTAAATGAAAGGGATTTAGTGAGATTGCTTGAAGGCATTATGTTCCATTAAAGCTTTTATATATTAGAAAGAGTGTTGTGTTGAGTTTTTTGAAATATTTAATTGTTTCATTCACATTCATGGTCAAATAGATTTAAAAATGAAATGACAATGAAAAATTTAGAAAAAAAAAAATATATGAACATTATTTTCAAAAGAGAAAATTCAAGGTGTTGAGGATGTTAAGATTAAAATTGTTCAATTTGTTTTTTAATAAAAGAAGAACAAAAATACTAGTTATAGTGCCTACTTGACCTTAAATAATAAACTTTAAGAGTTTAGTCAAAATATAAAGTATGTAGTTGCAAAATGAACTAATTGAAAGATCTACGTAA
Source organism: Eupeodes corollae (assembly GCF_945859685.1). Classification (NCBI taxonomy): domain Eukaryota; kingdom Metazoa; phylum Arthropoda; class Insecta; order Diptera; family Syrphidae; genus Eupeodes; species Eupeodes corollae. The sequence goes on along the minus strand of NC_079148.1, from coordinate 140,914,517 downwards.
AGACCTTTCAATAAGATTCTTACATGTTTGTAGAGTCTGTGAAACCAAAAAGTTGTGAAGTTGACACTGAGTTGGCATCTTACTATAGTTTATTAAAATAGATGGTGAAATATTTTGAAACCAAAACAAACAAAGGTTTTTTCGACAATGATTGCTTTTAAAATTCAACCTTCAAAAGTCTATTTTCTACAAAATACAATTTTAAAAAGTATAGAAAACTTTTATTTATTCCGAATTAAGTTTTTTAATATCATTTTCATAATATCTTTAATTTGTCCTTGAAACAAGGAGTATTTTTAGATACATGGAAACATTCTCTAATAACTCCTTTGCATAAATCTTGATCTAAAGCATCGGTGGAAAATTGGACCTATTCCTAAGCTTCAGCTAGTCCCAAAATTATTTGAAACAATTGTTAAAATTAAACTTTATAGTTTAGTTCAAAACCATATTTTCCTGCGTCAGAATGGCTTTAAGAGTGGTAGTTCTACTGCAACAAATTAGGCCATTTTTTATAAATTACTTTCTTGGTTGTTTAAAATCGTACTCAAGTGGATGTAATTAACACCGATTTTTCCAACGCGTTTGATCAGGTACAACATAATGTTCTCTTGAAAAACTTGAATTGCTTGGTTTGCACCCGAATCTCCTAACATCGATCAGAAGACATTATGTTAAAATTGGTGATGTTCTCTTCCATGAAATACAAAATTTTTCCGTTGTACCACAAGGTAGTCATCTTGGTCCACTCCTTTTCATTTTATTTATAAATGATTTACCGAATTGTATTAAAAGTTCTAGATGTCTTTTATATGCTGATGATCTCAAGATTTTTAGTTCTGTAAGTTCTTCATCAGATGCTAGTAAAATTCAATTGGATATTGATAATATTACCAAGTGGTATTTCATAAATGGTTAAAATTTTAATGTGAAAAAGTGTAGCATTGTTACATTTTCTAAAATCAAGGATCCGAATGTTTCGATTACAAAATTGAGAATCAGTTCTTAATGAGGTTAACAAATCAAAAGGATCTTGGTATGAGCTTTGACTCGAATATGAATTTTTCTACAAAAATACGTTATCTACGACTTATTGTAAAAATAGAACTTAAAAGATTCCTGTACAATTTCATTACGAATTAATTAATTAATAACGAATTATCATAACCTCATTTTAAAAAGTACGAATGTTCAGAATTTTAAAAGCCGAATTTTGAACTGTTCTCAGTGATGTGTTTTTAGAGTTTTCTAAAAATGTTTTAATTGTTGGGGTTGATGTTACTTTTGAAGTTTTTAGATATACATGTAAGTTCTTCAGAGTAACTACAAAAATGATAAACATTTAGTATATTTTCCTTAGCGCCACATGAAAAATAAAGTTTTAAAATTCTCAAAAATTATTTAAGACCTTATAAGGGTAATTCATAAGGGTAATTAATATTTTATTCAGATGGTTCAAAAACAAAAGAAGGGGTTGGTGGAGGTGTGTACTCTGAACGACTGAAACTAAATCTCTCATTCCACCTTCCCAATCATTGTAGCACGTTCCGGGCGGAACTATTGGCGATAAAAGAAGTCTTGTCCTGGCTTAAAGAAAACGTGGTAAACAATTCTTCATCTTCTCTGTACATGCCTCAAGAATTACCTAGGAGAATTCTTTTTTAACGATCTAAACAATCTAAATCATATCAGCATAATCAGCCTCTCACGTTTCGTAAGGGACTCAAACTGGTTCTATTGAGCGAAGGAGAAAGCCTCAAGATTCATGGTGTATCACAATGGGCCATTAAACTTTCCTAAGTATGTCCGTTTCCATCTTGGACAACCACTTTAACCTAACTTAATGGTTATTCATCGGGTCATCGAGGAAATACAGCCGTAAATGCCCACAAATTGGTCATAAAAAAGTCATGAAAATATTTTGAATTGCAACTATTTTCTATTCCTTTTTTTTATAATTAAAGATTTGAATAAAATGAATGGTGAAAAACAGAGTTGGGTAAAGCTTTACATATTATGGTTCGAAAAGATTATCTATACTTGACAGTACGTCCGAAATTTAGCTCAAGGTTAAGCTTATGAGCATTCTTATAAGTGCGAGTATTTTTCCTATATTGTTAAAGGGGGAAATGCAACTGGATAATTCGACAGAACACTGTTTGAAAAATAATGGTAGATCAACAAAAAATTGAACAATTGCGGCGGTGTTCGGGTAATGTAATTGTTTCGCTTATAGTTCTATCACCTTTTTTGGATCCAAAAACTTAAACTTGTTTCAGGGGCACCTGCCTAGATATGCGAGTTATATTCAAGTTGAGGATGAATGAAGGGGTAAACCATTTCTTGCAATATCGAATATGTAAACATTCTATAAGAGGTGATCTATGGTAAACATACCGAATACTTAAACTTGATTAGTTTCCTGGATGCAAGTGCCACTCAGGATCGTGGCATCAGGGTGGGTTACGCTTTAATTACAGGAGACAGCATTGAGTTTTTAAAACATTTAATTCTACTCGGTAAATAATTCCATATTGGATAATTCTGTAGAGATGGGAAATTAATAAGTTTAAATTACCCTGCCGTTTAAGTTCCACATCCGAAAGACAAGGTTTTGAATGGAGAAACGAATATAAAAACCTGAAGGTACTGTTGCCAGCGAAGTTTAACTTTAATTCAACAGATTAGAAGTGAAAGACAAAATATCGTGTATGGATATAAGGAAGAGAGTCGGAGACTAGACGGAGCCCTGGGGAAAACCAGCATTTATTTTATGAATTTCAGACTTGAAACTGGCCAATACAATCTGTAATAAACGGTTAAAAGAGTAATTTCTACTCAAACAAAAAAGAGATTCATCAATACCAAAAGCGCTTATTTTCGAGAAGAGAACTTGATACCAAACTCTATCAAATGCTTTTGAAATATCAAGTGCAATAATTTTGTTTTCTCCAAAACTGTTCGGTTAAATAAACTATCAAATTACCGTTGGAGTTGGTCCAATTGCAATGAGAGCTTTCCAAATTCGAGATATTTCTTCAGCTGATAATTAATCTGCGTTTCCGTGACCATGTAACGAAGAAACATGAGTGCTTTTGCTTCATAGTTGGAGAGAAAGGAGGATTCGTCTTGTTTAGAGACAGGCTGAACAGATGCTATTTTTTATCTGCTCAGAGAGAAACCTCATATTACCCGTTGCATGATGGTTAATGCGATGGACTATCATGCGAGAGGTCTTGGGTTAAATCCCTGCCTTTGCCACTTGAAGTTATTTTTTGCCTCTTGCGAGGAATTGACAACTTCCCCAAGAGTAATTCTTGTCATGAAAAGTGCTTTTTCAAATTTGCCGTTCGGATTCGGTTTAAAACTGTAGGTCCCTTCCATCCCTGACAACAGTACTCGCACACAGGAATGGTTTATTTATTTATTTAGAAAGAAACCTGTAAAGTCGTAAAAATGGAAAAGCTTACGGAGTGTTTTTTCCATCGTTGAAGAACACCTCTTCAGAAAAATAGTGGGATACTATTCGGCCCAGTGGAGATGATTCGTCCCATAAAATCGTTTACGCTAACAAGAATAGGAGGACTCATGACACTCTTTAGTAGCTTCAAATTTGGCTGATACTTTACGTTGTTAATAAAATGTCTTTAATGTAAATATTTATGTCTTGATTTCTTTCTATTAAAAAAATGTTTTTTTTAATTTTAAAATTATGCTTTATATTAGAAAATCTTCTGGAGGACGGCATTGCCACCGCCAAAACACTTTTATTACCAAATTAATATTCCAATCAAATTTAACCGAAACTATTGTTTTTAACAATTTTAAGTAATAAAAATATATCTATCTAAAGCTTATTGGAAAAGCTGATATCATTGATATCTCTCTTTATTTCGTATTTAACATGTTGTCCCTCATAATTTTTTTAAGTTGGTTCGAAGCTATTGTTAAAATATGTTTAGATTAAAGTGTGCAAGGTTTGATTAAATGTATGAGGTATCCAAATTTGACTTATTTAAATAAGCGAAGTTACCCTTTTGAATTAACAGGGTACATATTAGTATAAATAGAAGAAGTTTGAATACAGATTTTCCCCCAATGTGTTTCTAAGTGAAAACTCTTAGAAAAACACACAAATTACAAAATTGTAAATCATAATACACAACTAATATTAACTTGAATTTAAGCAAATGTTTAAATTCAAAACTGAATTTATAGAAAAAACACTTTAACGATTTGAAGTTAGTTTATTGACGCGAAATTAATTATACTTTTAGGTACAATAGAAAAGTATAAAAAGCCATTGCATATTTATATCTGCGATGACACCTGAATTCATTTAAACAAACTAAATAGACAAATAAAAACACATAATTCTATTATCTTGTCAATCAGTTTTTTTTTTAACTTTACTCACTCAGTGAACGAGCAATTTTTCATTTTGTTTGTTTTTCGTTAAAAAAGTATTTATTTGAATGAAATGAAAAATAAAACAAATGTTATTTATATTTTATTTCCTAGTTAGCATCAGCAAAATATACTAATTCAATTCTAAATAAAAATGTGAGTTCACTATGGCGTATACTTGCTTTTTTAAATTTTATTTTCAATTTCGTGTATCTATTCGTTTCAACGTTTGATACAAATGTGTAGTTTGAGTGTATGACATGAGATATTGTCTTTATTTGGGAATAAATTAATACCAAATTTAAATCAAATATTAGGTAAATGTAGATATTAAAGTTTATAAAGATAAATTGAGATTTAGAGGAAAAATTAAAAATGACTGAATTTTTTTACGTGCAAAAAGCAAAGATCAAAAAGTCTGCGTGACTTGCACATCCATAATTTATATGTACACAGAACATAAAAAACATAAAGTCATTTAATTATATTTAAATAATAAATATGCTAGTCCTAATATTGTAGGTTCACTCTTTTCCTGTCATATTGTAAATCACTGAGGTTTCGTTTTTAAAAAGCATTTAATTTGACAATTGGCAATTGATTTTGTGGCCCAAATGGAATTTATTTTCTTGTAGAAGATTTTTTTAAATATTGGACAAAAAACAATCTCAACAACGTCCAAATATAATTCTTTAATATTTACTTTAACCACAGTTACCTCAAAAAGTGCACTTTGTTATTAAGTCAGTTTTTCCTTTGCAACGAAGATTTACGAGCATGCATATGGTATCAAAATAGATTCTATACTCTGTCCACCAAATGTTAGCAGAGCAAAGTTGTTATATGTTAAGTGAAATAAATTGATTTAATATTTTTCCACACCACCAGGCGATAAGATAAAAGGATTGCAAACCCCTTAGTCAGATTTGTCTAACAGCTTCTGATATTTTGTTAATTAAATGTTCATAGAAAAACTTAAAGCCATTTTAAGAATTATATTTACACTGCGATTATAAATAAACGAGCTAAATGCATGTAAAATCTTAGGCCAAACTACACGTATTTCAAAATCTCCTCAAATATACCACTCTCCTTATTTTGGTCTACCACGTACCTTTAAGAAGGCTTTTTCATTTCTGCTGCATGTAAATATTACGAGAAAATACACATAATTTTAGAGGTTGAATTTTAAATTAAAGGAGATTTGAGATAGCAGCGTGTACCTAGTGTGGAGGAAAGCTCTTTCATTAGGTGCATATTTATTGGGCAGAATAAAGATACTTTTTTAATTAATATATGATTTTGATTGATCCAGTGACATAGCCTACACTTGGATTAGATTGATGTAAGACGATGGTTAATGATAAAATAAATTGTCCCACTCATAATCTGAAAATGACTACTTTTTGATTTAAAAAAAAATTATTTTTTCCTTTGAACTTTTAAAAAATATATATACCTTGTTAATCAAGAGTGTCAACTATGAATTGAAAGTTGAAAAATACCAAAGATGTATATTCATTATGGAGAATGTTGCTGACTGCTCTAAACAAAGAGAAAATGCTTTATTATCAATTGAAAATTGCTTAAATTCACATTGAATGAAGTCTTAATTAAACTGAAGTACAATATACAGTGAGTGTCATAAATATCCGCTTATTTGGTGTTTTTCTCGCAGTAAAAGTTGAATTTGGGTTTATTATTTAGTTATTTTATAAATAACTATATAATTCCCTAAATATTTCATTAAAAAATCGTGCAATGACTTAACTGAATTAAGATATACGATAAACAACGCAAAAAGGACTAATGTAAGCGCTTCATTAATATAAGGGTTTTTGTTTTCTTTGCTGAGTTTGACATATGCACCGATTAACAGTTTGTCTATTTAAGAGTACCGTTAAAATAAAGTGCTTACTCGACGGTTGCATGCATTTCTATAATAATTTATTGTAAGATCGTTTGTTTTTATTTAAAAATTTAATCATGGGGCGCAAAGGAAAAACTGCAAGCCTTGAAACTTGTTATTTTTCACCATAATAAAAGTGAAACATACAGAAAAATTGCTGGCATTTTAGACGTGAAGCAAAACACTATCAGTGATATTTTTAGGAAATATAATAGAGAAGGAAGGATTGAACCAAAGAAGCAGAACAACGAAAGAAGAACGACTTATAGTAAGAAAAATTAAAGCAAATCCTCGTCTAAGTGCACCAAAAATTGTGAAAGATATATTAATGGAATGCAGTAATGGAAAATATCTGCATCAACAGCCGAACCGTAAAGACAAATGGCTACAATGGTCGTGTTGCCCGAATAAAGCCATTTATTAATATGAGCAACAGTCAAATTCGGATCAAATTTGCGGGGGAACAAAAAATTTAGGATGGCAATTCGTATGATGATGTAATATTTGCTGACGAGAGTAACTACAACCTCCTTAGATCGGATGGAAGAGTTATGGTGTGGAGCAAGCCAAATGAAGATCTTAAAGCCAGGAACACAAAGCCAACAGTAAAGCATGGAGACGGGCAAATCATAGTTTGGGGATGCATTTCGGCAAGAGTCATAGAAAATTTAGTATTCATCGACGACGGTACATTGAAAAAAGAATACTATTTGAGGTTCCTAAAAGAAAACTAAAGGCAAAGTGCTGAGAAAATGGGCATTTGAAGAAATTTTAAATTTTACCAGGACAACGATCCCAAGCACAAGGCGCATGTTATAAGGGAATGGATTCTGTACAATAGTCCAAAAGTTATCCAAACACCTTCAACACCTTCCAGACCTTAATTCAATCGAGAATTTGTCTGATAAATTGGACCGACGGGTTCGCGAAAACCGTGTCTCGTCAATAAGTGCACTTAAGCAACGGCTTCAAGAAGAATGGAGCAAAATAGGCATTGAATACCTTTAAAATATTATAAAAAATATGCCCAATCGACTGGACTGAATTTCATCCAATCAAGTCTATCCGACCAAAATATTAAAATCAATGGCAAGAAAGAATAATTAAAAAGTTAATATAAGTACATATGTAAAAAAACGTAAATTAAGGTAGTGTTATTTTTTGAGTTGTCGTATTCTTTATTAATTATATTTTGCTAATTTTCTATTTTAATTGAAAAACGTATATACGAGGGGCGTTCAATATATTCTCGGTATCGATATGAAGGAAAATGCGAATTCAATTTAAATTGTTTTTATTTTTCAATATAATCTCCCCTAACATCAATGCATTTGTTACATCTTGAGATAAGCTTTTTTAAACCCTCAACAAAATAAGTTTCCTCTTTCCTTGCAAAATACCCATTTATTGCCGACTTGAGTTCTTCATCATCCGAAAATCTTTTTCAACGAAGACATTTTTTCAAATCCGGAAACAGGAAGTAATCACTAGGGGCAAGGTCTGGACTATAGGGTGGATGTTGAATTTCTTCAAAACCATAATCTTGCACAGCAGCCTTGGAAACTCGCGCCGTGTAAACAGGAGCGTTGTCATGAAGAAGCAACACACCCGCTGCGAGTTTACCCCGTCTTTTCTTTTTAATTTCCTCCCGCAAATTATGCAAAGTGGAAGCGTAGGATTTGGCGTTGATGATTTCACCTTTTTTTTGTACTCAATGAGTAAGATTCCCTTTGAGTCCCAAAAAACTGTGGCCATGAGCTTCCCGGCAGACGGAGTAACATTGAACTTCTTCGGGGGGTCTGTTCCTTTTTTATGCCACTGCATGGACTCTTGTTTGCTTTCAGGGTCATAGTGGTGAATCCATGTTTCGTCCCCAGTAACAATCCGATGCATAACACCGTCCGCGTTCTCACTACACATCTCCAAAAGCTCTCTACAGGATGCGATGTATATTGAAATTATTAAAAATAAAATATTTTAAAGAAAAACTGGTTTTTAACTTTTTTAAAGTTTAATGTGAAAAGTAAAGTGTTTTTATGGAAAGAAGCTCTCACTGTATTACAACTATTATTTCTGGACGTCAATGCTATAGTGGCTTAACTGTTGTGTTTTTTTTTATCGAAATTGAGTTCAATTCAAAAATTGAATGTAAACCTACTAAAAAAGCATACACTTATTTTATTGTTTTGAATTGTAAGTAATGCCAATTGTTTACTATTTGCTCACAGCTGATATCAATCCAATGAATGAAACATGGACTGGAGACTTTCAAAAGTAAATAAAAATATTAAATTTAAACTTTATCAATAAAAAACATAATTCAGAAATATTATAATCATTTAGGTTAAAGTCTAGCTGCTGAGGCTATTGCCCCTTAGTTTAAATATATTATATTAATAATAATATTCAAGAAGGGGTTTGTTCGTAGACTACTACATTAACAGGTGGTATTGAAGCGAGTTTGAAGCTCGTCTCAATTCCTTATATACCTGACTCGAGATGAAATGCGCTTAATTTGACTGGATTCCGAAGAAAAATCCTTGTGGGGGAGTTGGTTTTACAGATAATGCGCTATGGTCTGTTCATTTGCATGTTTGTGTACAAAAAACATAGTTTTGTTTTAATCAAATTAAAAAAAAAAAATTGTACATGGAGTAGGTAGCGTATTCTTATATGTTGTTGAACTGTTCAGTTTTTCATTGTTTAACACGAATCAAACTATCTCACTTGCACCATTCGTAAGAAACATCAAAACACCATTTGCATCAAACTTCATCATTTTTAAATCTTCTTGTCCAGTGATAACACCAAAAAGATTTATTTAATCTAAACTGAGATGAACTTTTAGTGGAAACATAGCAAAACTTAAACTTAATTATGTTTTCTATTGTTATCTCTTGCAAAATAAGCCCTGTTAGTCCATTTTCATTAACAAAATACATAATAGCAACAGTAACAAATTGATTTTTTTTTTGGCAATGACAATGACACATGACTCCAAATGCACAACTACTTAACAGACACTGCCATCAAGATACGAATGCAATATTAATCGTACTAACATTTCAGAACGAAATCACATAAGATTTATTGGAGACTAGTATAAATGTCAAAAACCCATCCGTAGTAAAATTCTTCTTAAACTTTTATCGGTAGTATTCATACTACGGATATTGTTTTTATTATTCGTGTAAAATCCTATTATACTATTGATAGATTTTCCAACAAAACAACGTTATGGTGGTAAAGGCTACATTTAGTGTCTTGCAAAGTTTTTAAGCTTTTATTAATCCGAGTTTTAAGGTTTTGTTTGGTGAAAGCACTGAATTGGAATACTGATGCATCTTTTGCTGAGTTTGCTGCTTTGCGACTTTCTCATTGATACGGATATTTACATGACCATGAGTATTATTTTCTTTGGCATCAACGCAATCTTGATTCTCTTGCCATAAATAAGTTCAGTGTTGTGAAAATTGGTGTGGATTCCGCTAAGGAATAAAATTAGTTAAGATGAATTCAAAATCTTCTTTAAGTTCAGACGAGATATCTAAAAATAAAAATCAGTAAAATTCGTTGTTGGTATTTGTCTTATTGTAGGGGTTCAAATTCACCAGAATGGAATCAGATTTTATATGAAATGGCGAATAATGAAAGTATCGTTCATGGTTTTTTAAAAGGGAGTTCTAATGATTTTGTTTATTGATTATTAGTTATGTTTTTTTAGATGTATGTCTAATGAACTGGTGAATAACATAATTTTTTGAAAGCACCAATTTCGCAATTTTTTTAATAGGATAAATAGGGAAAGCGCAAATACTCATTCTAACTGCCTGGTGATGTTTTGGATTTGAATATTTAAGGGTAGTTTATGGTGAATTGCCCCAAATATATGTATGTACATACCATAGTCATTTCTATTTAGAACTAAAATTTTTGTTATGCATGATATTGTATTGATGTTTAGATGATTTTCATTACTTGCTAGATACACAATTATAGCGGGCCTAGCAGCTAGGGATGTTTTAGTTTTAAGCAATTTTCTTTCCAATTTAACTTATTATTAAACATTTATCCTGGAATACTTAGTGTTTTAACATTTTCAAACTGTACAATATTTAGACTTATACTAATTTACGGGTAATTGACTTTTCTGCAAATATGAAGTACATATATTGCATTTCTGTAATGATAATTTTTCACAAAACTACTCTAAAAAATCAATTATAGCATATGGACTCTACAAACCCTTAAGTTATTTGTTTTGATTAATATATAAATGTCGTCTGCGTACAAACAGCTGTCAAGAAATTCGCATTTAGTTATTTAAAATGTATGAAATTTAATTAGAAGCTTGTGCCACCTAAATAAAAAAGGGTACGGCCTGTTGCGAGGAATTGAAAAATTCTCTAGGAGTCATGTCATGTCATGAAAAGTGCTTTTTCAAATAAGCCGTTCGGATTCGGCGTAACTGTAGGTCCTTTCCATCCCTGACAACTTTACTCGCACACAGGAATGGTTGAGAGTTGTAAGTCACTAGGCCCTAGTTCTAAACGGACTGTTGCGCCACATTATTTATAAAAAATAATACAATAGATAAAAGAGAGCTTTGTGGGATTCCCTTATCTCACGAGTATGCGTTAGAAAAAAAAACCTTTAACTCTTGTGAAGAATTCTCTATTTCTTAAAAATAATTCAACATAGCCAAAGATATTCTTTTCGAATTTCCATGTTTTAAACTTATTAAAAACTAAATATATGTAAGCCGATCCGGTCAAAGGCTTTCTCAAAGTCAAGTGAAAGTACTGACACATGATTTTTTGAAGATATCGTTTAACAGATAAAATAATCTAAGTAAAGATGTGCATCGACGCATTCTCTGTTTGTTCTATATTTATTTATATTAAGTTAAAAATCTTCGGTAATTTTTCGTCTTATAATATTAACCTATTTATATGGTTTCTGGTATTCTTTTTTTAACTAACTCTTAACTTTGCCAAATTGCAAATTATTACTGATCTTTCCTTTTGTTATGTTAAAACAAGAACCGTTAATTATGGTATTTTAGTTGTTACTTCATTTTTTTTCAGTAAGGAAAAAGATTTTGCCGGTATTACTAAACAAAATCAATAATTTGTTTTCATTTGTCAAAATTAGAGATAGTTTCAAAATGTATGTCTAAAATCATATACATACATCGGCGAATAACTATCCAAATTGTGAAAATTACCTTTTAACTTTTTTATTTCATATGTCCCAAAATCAAAAGATTGTTACGTATTTCCTTAAGTATACTGGAAAAAGAAAGCTTTTTATTCTTTCTTTAAGCAAAAAGTCATTGAACATGTAACGGATTTGTTTGTCTTTATTTAAAAATTCGCGATGTACTGCGTTTCTCATGACTTCCTCAGGACCACAGGATTCCCTAAGCGAAACAAGAGAATTTAAATAAATTGTCCAGGCAACAATGTACGACTCGGCATGCTTGCTTTTCCCATTGACCAGCTCGTCGGTGGGGTGGGTACTTGTACTTGCCGCTGGACTACCGTACAGTATCTATCATGCCGATTATACCAGATATATTTTCAAGCAATCTATTTGAACAAATTTTTATTTTTTTATTTTTGTGTAACCCTAGGTGTAATTTGGGTTCCGGAGTGTAACCCGCCCTCAATTTCTACTAAAAGAAACTCCATGGTTATTGAGCCACTCACAAATTTTTTTTTAACTCGATAACCCCTAATTTGAGCTTAAGAAGTTCCCTAAGAACTAATTCTAATCACCTTCACATCGTCCGAATGAAACATCCCTAAACCACTTCACTTCACACTAAATAGAAAATCATTCCATTATAAGAATTAGATCAACGAATAATCATAAAATAATTCATTTTAAATAGTTTTTATTAAATAACAAAAATCCAAAATTTTAAAAATATAATAAATTCAAATTAAAAAAAATATGACTCAATAAAATTTCAGTTAATTACAGGCAATAACTATAAAAAGAAGTAAACAAATAATTTGTGGAGATTGAGTGAGAACAACTAAACTTTCTCGTATTAAGTCTCTCATTCTTTATATTGAGCGAAAGGAATGAATTAAAACTCTCTTCATAAAAAAAATAAATTAAATTGATTGTTTGTTGTCTCTCACTCTCACTCAAAAACAAATTGCTTGGAAAACTTTAAACAAGAATTTTCTTTAAGAGAATTCTAAAAATGAATTTCTCATTTTAACTTTAAGATCTTATATCTTTTATTTTGAATTTTATTTTTTTTTTTTGTTCACTGATCAAATTTCAACATATTTAACACAAATAATTTAAAAAAAAAAGTACAACTTACCGGCTCTCCAAAGTTGATGTGCACAGCAGCTTTGATGTCCGATGTGATCTATATACATATATGTAAGATGAGTTATGCATAAACTTGTAGAAATTTGTCAGCTTGAACAATAGACGTTTAAGTGTTTTTTTTTTTTTTTTGTAAAGCGATATTTCGATTTATGATGATATGATGAATATGAGGTTATGATGAAAATTTTAGGATGATGATGATGATTGTATAGATGGTGTTCGATCAACGATGATAAATATAATATATGTGTGTATATATGTAGATGGCTTAATCAATTTATTGATTGGAATGTTGAGTGATGTTGGCGAGGATCGTGGGAGTTATCGCCTGAGCACGTGCGAGCCTCCGATGGAGTTGCCACGATCTCTGCACACCTTGGCTCTAGCTCGATGGTATCAAAAGCTATACAGAACACCAAGTAGGTACAGTCACGCAGAGATCGCTAATCACTTTTTCGCGATTCTGATTGAACCAGCTTCGCAAATTTCTTCGCCAAGAAGCACTTTTATATATTGTAAAATATATATTAAACATATATTGTAAATGTGTATTACACACTAAACAGCCTATTAAAAATTAAAAAAAAAACTAGTTTTAGAACTTAAAGTTAAATTAATTTAGGAAATATCACTTTTTATGACTTTCTTGTCCTTACCTTTTAAAATTGGCTTGCAGCTTGAATGATTAAATACAAATCTGCCTTTTAGTTTAGTTTTCTTTTTCTTTTGGTTTTTATTTTTCTTTTTCCTTAGTTTAATCTTAGGTCACTGTTTTAAACACTTTTCTCTACACTATATCTTCTGGCATTGAGTGAGTGATCTGATCTTCACGAAGGTTGGATAAAAAAGAAAGATTAGCCGGAAAAAGGAAAGTTGGGATTGCGATCAGTCGAAAGAAGGGTGTTTTCGAAATTTCGAACATCGCAAATAAGAAATACTTAGTAAAGGCCTGTAATCATTTTCATTCTATGTTTTTTTTTTTTTTCGGAGTAAGTATTTGTTTATTTCGTCTGAAGTGGACCATACACAACATTTTAATTTCTTGTCTATGAAGACACGAAATAAAAATGGAAAAGGACACACCTGATCTAAAATTCATTTTGATGAGTTGTAATCATGTTCGCAAGTCTTTAGCGTGAATAATTCCTAAAGGTTTTCCATTGAGGTCTTCCAACTCATAAAGATTATTGCTAACAATTTTCTTTACTTTTGCTTGGATGAATTTTGGGCATAACTTAGCATTTCGTTTTTTGGACTTGTCACTTAATATAAAGTTGCGTTTCAAGACAACTTGCCCTTCTTTGAATTTGCAAGTTTTGCTGCGAGTATTATATGTCTTTTCATAAGTCTTATGTGCTTTAGCCAAAGATTCTTTGACGCGATTATGAATAATGTTCATCTTACAGGCTTTCGGTAAAATTTTGAAATCCGAGTTATTTAATCCATTGAGATTTTTAAGAAGCTTATAGTCTGAACCATGTTCTAACTTACATTGTCCAAAAAGTGCTTCGTGTGGTGACATTTGTATGGCTGAGTGAACGCTTGATCTTAGTGCACTAAGGATAGATACTAAATGTCTATCCCAATTCGATTGATCTAAGACGATGTAGGATCTTATAGCGGCCAAGATTGAGCGATTGGCACGTTCACTAGCGTTAGCTTGTGGTGCATATGAAGCTGTCCTTATATGTTTTGTTCCATAAGAATCAAGAAATTTTGAAAACTCTTTTCCTATAAATTGTTTCCCATTATCTGATAGCAGAGATTCTGGTACTCCAAAAAGTGAAAACACATCTTCTTCTAAAAATTGAATCGCAGCTTCCGCTGTCGCTTTTCGTATTGCTTTTGCAAGAATAAATTTAGTTAATTGGTCAAGACAAACGATAATATATGAATTTCCCTTTTTGGATCTCGGATACGGTCCTAGGAAATCAACAAAAACATGTTGAAATGGCCTTTCAACGACAAATGATTGTCCCATTGGAGGTCTTAAAATTGTATTTGGAGCTTTGGAACACTTACAAATTATGCATTCTCCTATGAATGATTTTACTTCAGCCGCCATATTGGGCCAATAAAATCTTACTCGAAGACGGTATAAGGTCTTGGTGATCCCACCATGTGAAGCTCGAGGGGGGTCATGCGCCAATCGTATAAGATTTTGAGTCAGTGATGAAGGTATCCACAGCTTCCATACGCAATCATCTTCTATGGGGTCTCCTGTACAATGACGGACTTTCTTGTAGACAAAATTGTCTGAAATTTGTAGGTCTGGTAGCTGAGATTTATTGTTCTCTATAGTTTTTATTAATTGCAAGTATTCATCCAACTTAAAAGCCGGGTCATCAAGATCAACCTGTAGGACTTCGGAGGAGGTTAATGCACTGAGGGATGCAATTTCATCTGCAGCATACACTCGAGATAGCGCATCGGGTGCCACATTTTGAGAACCCTTTCGGTGTTCTATAACAAATGAATACTTTTGTAATCTTAAACTCCACCGAGCTAATCTCCCATTCAGGTCTTTTTGGCTCATGAGCCACTTAAGACTCGAATGATCGGTCACTATGGTAAACTCATGACCTTCAACGTAAGGACGGAACTTTTCTACACCTAACACTGCAGCTAAGCATTCTAGTTCTGTAACACTGTAGTTACGTTGAGCTTGGTTCAATTTATATGAGTAATAGTAGATTGGTTTTTCTCTACCTTCTTCATCAAGCTGACTAAGAACGCATCCCACTCCTGTTGAAGAAGCATCGCATGAGATAACAAAAGGTTTTTCGAAATTCGGATTAATTAAAACCGGAGCAGTTGTGAGAGCCAACTTTAACTGATCGAAAGCTTGCAGAGCTTCCGGAGTAAAGACGAAGGTCTTGCTCTTCTTTAACGTATTTGTAATTGGTGTAGCTAGAGAGGAATAGTTTGGCACGAAACGCCTGTACCAACCGGATAAACCCAAAAATCTTCGAACTTGTCGAGGAGTTTTTGGCGTCGGAAAGTCTTGTATGGCAGCAACTTTGTCGGGATCTGTCTTAACACAACCTCCTCCAACAATGTAACCTAAATACTTCAATTCTTTAAAACAAAATCTTGATTTTTCGAGGTTTATTGTCAAGCCTGCTTTGCGCAAAAGAGAAGCTAAAGTTCGAAGTATCTGTGTATGTTCCTCAAAAGTTCCTGAAACAATCAGCAGATCGTCCAGGTAGACAAAAATGTTTTGTTTCAATTCATTTGGTATAACTTTATCCATAAGTCTACATAAACGTTGGGCTGCATTGCAGAGTCCGAACGGCATGACTTTAAAGTGATACAATGGTCTACCGGGAACGCTGAATGCTGTCTTTTCTCTTGCCGATTCTGCTAGCGGAATCTGCCAGAACGCGTCTTTCAGATCGACACTGCTAATGAAGTGCGTTTCTGACTGGCGACTTAATAGATTCTCTATATGGGGGAAGGGATATGCATCGTTCTTGGTTACTTTATTTAGTTTCCTGGAGTCCAGACACAAGCGGTTTTTTCCTGGCTTGCGCACCAGAACTACCGGAGAACTCCAGGAACTTTCACTTTCCTCAATGACATCCATAGCTAGCATTCTGTCTAACTCTTCATACATCATCTTTTGAATAGCTGGTGACACTGGATAACTTCGCTGTTTTATGGGCTCAGTATCGCCAGTGTTAATCGTGTGTTCTTCTAAAACTGTCCGCCCAAGTCCTTCTTTGGCATAGGATGGAAATAAACGTATTAGCTTTTCAATTTCAAAATCTTGCTCAGCTGACAATTCATGAGCATTTGAATCACCTTTTCTAAGAGAAATTGGGCAAATTTCGGAGATGATTTGCGGTGCTATCTGGAAAACTTTCCAAAAATTTATACCGAGGTATAAAGATTGTTCCAAAGATGGAACTAAATACAATTTAATTTCCTTTGTAATGTTTTTGTATGTTAGCTTGGCAGGTATTTCACCAACGATTTGCTGGGGTTGACCACCAGCTGTACGTACCTTAGAATTGAAATTTTTATAAGATAATCCTAAGTCTTGTAATAACTGCATGCAACCAAATCCTAGACAACTAATGCTTGCACCACTGTCTAACAAGCCAAGCATTGTCTTTCCAAAAATGGAAATTCTAGCATAGGGTCTTGGATCGTCTGTGTCACAGAGCGTAGTTGAACTTATTTCACGATGTATCTTTTTCTTTTCTTTAAAACGATTTCTAAGTTTTTGAATGTGTTGTGGAATCTGACCAAATATTTTTTTGCGAACTTCATAATAATTTTGTAAGCGATCGTGAAGTGATACTGGCTTACTTGAAGATAAAAGAGGTTTTTTCCTCTCGGAGTTATCTCTTTGCAGGATTTTTATTTGAGAAGTTTCGTCAAGTGTCTTAGGAGTGTTTTGAAAATTTTGTTTTTGGGACGCATCAGTTGTTTTAGTTAAGTCAGGTTGTTTGTCGAATTCAGGTGTTTTTACAGACTCAAGTGCAGAAGTAAAGTCTGGTTGAATAAAATTTAATTTATTTTTATTTATTTCTGTTCCGGGTTCTCTCTCGGATGACAAACCTCCCCGGTCGTAGGATTGCCACGCTTTTGGTTTCCCGAGCATTTTGAACAATTTGGTGTGGTTGTATTATCCAAACCACATTTGTAACAGAATAAATTCCGTTGAGGATTTGGACATTGAACAAACGAGTGTCCTTTTGTTTTACAATTCCAGCAAATATACTTTGACTGGTTTTGTGAAACATTTAATGAATTTAGATCAAAAGGATCTTCATCTTGAAATGAATTATCGAGTTCACTTACTTGCTTTTTGAAACTATTTTGTTGGAATGGTTTTGTTCTTAAAGCTTCATTCTGTTGGGCATGTTTTTCAATGGATCGACAAACATAAACCATTTCAGCCAAGCTCTGCGTATTAAATGTAATGAGAAGCTCGCCAGTTCTTCTCTTAACGTTCTGTTTAATTAAATCAATGAGTTCTCGTCGTGATTTTGGGTTTCGCAGACGAGCATTCATTACCAAAATAGCATTGTAAAAGTCATCGAAGCTTTCATTTACTCCCTGCCGACGATCGAACATCTTGCGAGAAAGTTCTGAGTCGGTTTCGATGCTTCTATATTGTTCTATTAGTGCAAACTCTAAGGTTTGCCAATTTGCGTTTGGATTTGTCTTAAGAAATGTCCAGAACCAGCTTTCGACAGTTCCTGTGACAAATAAATGAAAGTGAAGAAACAAATCTTCCCAAGATGCGTTGTAGCTTGCCTTGAGTCGTTTTAAACGAGTGAGAAAATCATCAACAGTCATTCTGATGTTGTCGAACTTTAAACTCCACTTGTGAAATTCCAGTGCTCGACTAGAGCTAGCTTGTGAAACATTTCGACTTAAGTTGGGACTGGGAGCATTTAAGTCAAGTGCATTCATTTGACTCAAAAAGTTTTGAGCGTTTTCACTCGGGTGGTATGGTATAGGAGTTTCAACTGGCCTTGCGTTGGGGTTGACAGTACTATTCTCTTCAGGAGGTGCTATACCATGAAGGGATCCTATCTCAACTGCTGGAGTGGGTACTCTTAAAGTATCCCGAATAGTAGTAATAATTTCCTCTCTAATTTTGACTCTCTCTTCCTCATACTCAGCTTTTCTAGAACGTAAGTCCTCTGCCCTACTCAAACCGATTGTAGCATTTACGATATTTGTTATATATCGTTGTAAACTTTCGTTAAAGGAAACATTTGGTGGAACTTCATCTTGAGGATCAATAACTTGACCATCCAATGGAAGTACTTGCTCCTGAACAGATTGAACTTCATCTTCGGCTTCGTTGTTAGTTGAAGAAGCCATATTCGAACCACTAGCGTCTGTAGGTCGTGGTCGTGAACTACGAGTTGGAACTTTTAAAGATTTCTCTTTAGATTTGTCTTTGTATTTGTCTTTTGATTTATCTCTTGGTGGAGCCATTTGGTAAGTTTACTGAAACTCAGCTCAAGAGTTGCTTTTATAGCAATAAATTGAAAAAAATGTATGTCTATAAAAAGTATTCGAAGTAGTAACTTATACTTGAAGTGATCGCTATGCAATCGCAAAAATCAAATTATTAATAAAAAAAAATGCAGTCGCAGCAAAAGAAAACAAAATAGAATAAATGTTTCAAAATATTTTGCCGTAAGCAAAAACAAAAAAAATATCAAATGTTTATAAAAAAAATGAGTAGTAATAATAAATCATGTGTGCTTATGAAGGATACAGGTGATGTTCATATCGACGACGATGTGATTAAAAAAATAAAAACTTGTTTTTCTAAACTGTTTGTAACGCAGCTAAATATATGATAAACATGTATCTTAAATACTTAATTAGGTCGTTTTAAATAAGCATATAAATAGTATAATTGTCAAAAAAATTATTATAAGTGAGATTCGAATATTATTACTTTTTTTTTTTTTTGCAACAATAATTTAGGATGTTCGTAAGAATTAACATGAAAGCTGCTGGCGGAGTATGATTTCTCAGAGCTAATACCTCCCGGTCATCCATGAAATTCATTCACTAAAATAACATTAACCAAAACAACACTTTATTTAAATAAGATCAATGCAACGGACGGAGTGGTTGTAGCAGGTACATAAATCTCCCGGTCATTGACCTAACTAAACAAACTCATACATAAACAATTTTTAACACAAGTCATTGCTTCTCAAAGCTTGATCAACGGACCGTATCTTGGGTCACTGACTAAAGCGTTAATATTTGTAAAAGGAAAATGTAAGACTAATATCATTGTTAAGGTTGAATAACACTACAAATTGTTGTTGAATTAAATTAAAATAAAACCATATTTTAAAAAGATTATTCGAAGCCTCACTTTGGGCGCCACCTGTGTAACGGATTTGTTTGTCTTTATTTAAAAATTCGCGATGTACTGCGTTTCTCATGACTTCCTCAGGACCACAGGATTCCCTAAGCGAAACAAGAGAATTTAAATAAATTGTCCAGGCAACAATGTACGACTCGGCATGCTTGCTTTTCCCATTGACCAGCTCGTCGGTGGGGTGGGTACTTGTACTTGCCGCTGGACTACCGTACAGTATCTATCATGCCGATTATACCAGATATATTTTCAAGCAATCTATTTGAACAAATTTTTATTTTTTTATTTTTGTGTAACCCTAGGTGTAATTTGGGTTCCGGAGTGTAACCCGCCCTCAATTTCTACTAAAAGAAACTCCATGGTTATTGAGCCACTCACAAATTTTTTTTTAACTCGATAACCCCTAATTTGAGCTTAAGAAGTTCCCTAAGAACTAATTCTAATCACCTTCACATCGTCCGAATGAAACATCCCTAAACCACTTCACTTCACACTAAATAGAAAATCATTCCATTATAAGAATTAGATCAACGAATAATCATAAAATAATTCATTTTAAATAGTTTTTATTAAATAACAAAAATCCAAAATTTTAAAAATATAATAAATTCAAATTAAAAAAAATATGACTCAATAAAATTTCAGTTAATTACAGGCAATAACTATAAAAAGAAGTAAACAAATAATTTGTGGAGATTGAGTGAGAACAACTAAACTTTCTCGTATTAAGTCTCTCATTCTTTATATTGAGCGAAAGGAATGAATTAAAACTCTCTTCATAAAAAAAATAAATTAAATTGATTGTTTGTTGTCTCTCACTCTCACTCAAAAACAAATTGCTTGGAAAACTTTAAACAAGAATTTTCTTTAAGAGAATTCTAAAAATGAATTTCTCATTTTAACTTTAAGATCTTATATCTTTTATTTTGAATTTTATTTTTTTTTTTTGTTCACTGATCAAATTTCAACATATTTAACACAAATAATTTAAAAAAAAAAGTACAACTTACCGGCTCTCCAAAGTTGATGTGCACAGCAGCTTTGATGTCCGATGTGATCTATATACATATATGTAAGATGAGTTATGCATAAACTTGTAGAAATTTGTCAGCTTGAACAATAGACGTTTAAGTGTTTTTTTTTTTTTTTTTGTAAAGCGATATTTCGATTTATGATGATATGATGAATATGAGGTTATGATGAAAATTTTAGGATGATGATGATGATTGTATAGATGGTGTTCGATCAACGATGATAAATATAATATATGTGTGTATATATGTAGATGGCTTAATCAATTTATTGATTGGAATGTTGAGTGATGTTGGCGAGGATCGTGGGAGTTATCGCCTGAGCACGTGCGAGCCTCCGATGGAGTTGCCACGATCTCTGCACACCTTGGCTCTAGCTCGATGGTATCAAAAGCTATACAGAACACCAAGTAGGTACAGTCACGCAGAGATCGCTAATCACTTTTTCGCGATTCTGATTGAACCAGCTTCGCAAATTTCTTCGCCAAGAAGCACTTTTATATATTGTAAAATATATATTAAACATATATTGTAAATGTGTATTACACACTAAACAGCCTATTAAAAATTAAAAAAAAAACTAGTTTTAGAACTTAAAGTTAAATTAATTTAGGAAATATCACTTTTTATGACTTTCTTGTCCTTACCTTTTAAAATTGGCTTGCAGCTTGAATGATTAAATACAAATCTGCCTTTTAGTTTAGTTTTCTTTTTCTTTTGGTTTTTATTTTTCTTTTTCCTTAGTTTAATCTTAGGTCACTGTTTTAAACACTTTTCTCTACACTATATCTTCTGGCATTGAGTGAGTGATCTGATCTTCACGAAGGTTGGATAAAAAAGAAAGATTAGCCGGAAAAAGGAAAGTTGGGATTGCGATCAGTCGAAAGAAGGGTGTTTTCGAAATTTCGAACATCGCAAATAAGAAATACTTAGTAAAGGCCTGTAATCATTTTCATTCTATGTTTTTTTTTTTTTTTCGGAGTAAGTATTTGTTTATTTCGTCTGAAGTGGACCATACAAACATAAGCGGTTTCTTATTTTTGCTCTATGGAAAATATGGAAAAACGCACTCAGGAAATTATTGCGATCACGGCCTCAATTCTCAAATATAATGATTGTCTTTTTTTATAAATTGAAATGGTTTTGTCCTGTTCAATTTAGACGTAGTGCAATTTAACTGCAAAACAGTTTGAACCACCCACCCTCTACTTTTGACAAACATTTCTGGGGGATAAACCCTTTTCAAGCTCTTTATTTTATTGAAATTTGTCCACCGCCTTAAGGTTGCATGACAAAATTGCATGACATTTTTCAAAAATAAATCAATAACATTTTATTTGGCACAGTTCTGGCAGTTCACTGACCGTTTTCAATCTGTCTGTATCCATTTTTCTAGACGTCCCATAATAATGTAACCAAATAACCAAAATACCATTTATACTCTAATAACAATAAATTTCAATCCTGATGAATCCCCAGAGAACTAATAAATAAAATCTTTAAAATCCTTTTCCGCCAAATCGCATTGTAGTATAAAAATGTATCTAGATATTTTTGTTTCGATACCAGAACCAGATCTATTTATTTCGTTTTCCTTTTTTTCAAATCAAAATAAAGAGAAAAATAAAAGCAACAAATGGATTAATAGGACTCAGATTCAGATTCAGGGTAGACGATCCCTATCGTATTTTGAATACAGTAGTTCTTTTTTCTCTTGAGCTATTTTTATATTTTTATTGTGTGCTACCGGATAATGGTTGCAATCAATTTGTGTGATTGCATGCCAACTATACTGAACTGAATATAGTACTGACATAGTCGTCGGTCGGTAGGTTGGTCGGTTGGTCGATTCGATGAGGGGGTGGAAGAGATGGTTGAGTTGATGTGGAAGGCAAATTCACTAGAGTTCACTTTCGGGGTCAAATGGCTGCAGAAATAATGAAAAATGAATACAAAAAAGAAAGAAACAAGAAGGAAACTTATTTCCATTTGACGATTACATATTTATGAGGATTTAAACGAGAAAACGAAGGGATTGGCATCAGCAAAAGGGTCTCTCAGATGTGAAGGTAAACATTGTAGGTGGGCATAGCATAAGGTATAAGGATAAATATTTGTTTGGAATCCTTGATGGTGAAGAATGTTTGTAGGTCAGTGAGGCCGCGGCCGAGTCAAGAGAAGAATTCAAATGAATGCTTTCGTGATTTGATTTATTTCTTGCAACTTTTGTATAAAATTGAAAAGAAATCTTTTGGAATAGGGAAATGCTGGTTACATTAAAATGCAAGAAGCTGTCATAAGAAAACTTTGAGATTTTTAAAATTATTTTGGGATTTCTGCCAAAAAATTTTGCTATACTTACACAGCAAATATGGTTTTCTAGTAAGAGTATTTATTATTGGTATGGTAGTAAAAAAAAGAGGCTGATAAGTTGATATTAGTGCCCTTTAAAATAATTATGTTTTTGCAATGAGCCCAATTGTCATTTGCGGACCTTCAAAAGGCAAATTATCAATAATAAAAGTGTTCTGTTTTTTTTTTTGTTGGGATTGTTAAAAATCTTAAATCAATTTAATTTAATTTCCAAGCAGAGTTTTAGTTATGTTACTGAAAGTTGAACGCAATATTTGGTTTAAGATTAAATAAATTTGGAGTCAATAGCCTTCTTTGCTCTCAATATATTTGAGTCCAAAAAAAAATTTTACCAAATTTAAGTATTATTAACTTCCCATAAGTAGTTAAATCGGTCCGTTTTGTTGAAGTGAAAATTTTGACGATGAAGAAGATTTTTAGAGACATGTCTGCGTGTGCTTGTATACGTAAATTCGTACGTTTAGGATACCGTTTTCTGTTGTCCATATCTGAAAACCAGTAGAGACATCGAAAAAAATATGTTTTATACAGAAAGATGCAAAAGGACTACAAAAAATGGAGAGTGTGTTTTGTTTACTAATTTAAAAAAAGTAAACATTTTGTTTGACCAAAAATATCATATGAAATATAAACAATTAAAATTTAAATTGTATAATGAAACGTGATACAAAATTCGTAGAATTTTTAGATAAATTCACTTAACGGTTTTCTTTATAAATTAAGAAAACTGGGAACAAATATTTGTCTACTCGAATATTTTATGAACCGGAAATGTTATTACCTGCGGAATAATTTTACGTGAATAAGAAGAACGTTTTTTAATTTGTTAATATTTAAATTACGATTTTTTCAAAAAAAGTAATAGTAAAAAAACTTTTCAAACATTTTTTCTTCAATCTAATTTTATCTTATACAAAAAATGATTTTTAAATTTAATTGAAATTTTTAAAAAAGTCCAGAAGTCAGTTTTCTATAATAAATAAGAATCTAAAAGAAACTACGCAAAATTTTTAAATTTCTGTTCGATTCAAATATTTTAAGAAAAGATAAAGGTATTCACTTAAAAATAATTTAATTTTATGCAAATTTGTTGTTGTTACCCATGTTTAGTTGGAAAATCTATCAAAAAAATCTTAATATGGATATTTTATACATTCATGTGAGTCTCGAATGGAACTTATATGATTTCGTTCTCGAATGTTGGTACGATTGATATTGCATTTGTATCTCCATGGCTGTGTTCGTTGCGTAGTTGTGCATTGGGAATCATGTGTTTTCCATTGGCGAAAAAAAAATCAATCTGTTACTGATAATATTATTTAGTTTTGTTAATGAAAATGGACTTACTGGACTTATTTTGCAAGAGAAAACAATAGAAAAGATAATTAAGTTTTGCTTTGTTTCCAATAAAGGTTTATCTCAGTTTAGATTAAATAAATCTTTTTGGTATTTCCACCGCAAAGAAATAAACATACCGTAATGCATTATCTGTAAAACCAACTGTTCCACACAGGTTTTTCTTCTCAAATTTCTCGGGAATCGAGTCAAATCAAGCTCATTTCAACTCGATTCAGGTATTGAGGTGATCTTCAAGCTACCTTCAACACCACATGTTGATGTAGTAGTCTAACAACAAACCCCCTCCTTGAAGCAATTGTTAAATGAACTTTTTCTTACAGAATCTCAATTTCCAGATGTTTTTTTACCATTTCTTCTTAAAAATTGTCCATTTTATTAGTTTTAGTTAGTTTTGTTTGCTACGTTAATTTTATCATTTGATTTTCACAAAACTTTCTTCTATTGTGTGTTTTTTTATTATTATTCTGACAGATTTTCTTGCAGTTGTACCAATTTTTAAATACAAAAATCTGGCTACTGCGTATGGTTTTTTGGCAATTTTTCACTTAACTATGTATGGAATACCAAAAAACCCACTTATTGTTGATGTAAGGTACTGTTCTTAGAAAAAAATTCTTGATTTGATTTTTTTTAAATAAGAAATAAAAACATTTAAAAATTATGCCAAAATTGTTATAAATTGGTTTTTAATGTCGGAAACAAAAACAAAAAATAAAATCAAGCTTATTTTATCACAATGCAAAATATAGTTGATGATTTTTAGTTAGTTTAAAAATAAAATGAATAAATGAATTTGTAAGCGCCAAAATAAATTTGATCGTAAATGACAAATCAAAAACTTACTGCTGGTCCTTGAAACAACTTGTTCCCATAGTCAGTATTGGAAATTATCAATTCTGCTTAAGTTTAGAAATGGCGATAGCCTTCAAGTCTCCATGTGTTATTAGTAAATTTTAATAGTTAAGTTTTCTTTTTTATGTCGCTTACGATAAAATGGCGTGAAGGGCTCGACCAATGTGAAGTTATATATGATACATATTTGTGGGTCTCATATCAGCCCTTTTTGTTTTGTTTGTTTAGTTAGTTTAGAAGGTATCTCACATAAAAAATGCGAAAAGAAAAGTACCAAGTGTCTACTGGTCCATTACCATTTCCTTTTCATAAACTGAGCATTCCGCAAACTGCACGAATTTCATCTTTTAGGTCTTGAATCAATTGTATAGCATTTTGCACAGACCTTATTTTTGCATTGGCCTCCAAAAAAAAAAAAGAGTATTGAATAACAAGTCCCGGGTGACTTTTCTTATTCAAAACTTCGATTTTGAACTTTGTATTACAAAATTTTAACCATTTTTTTATGGAATTTAACAATTTAATATTAATTGCGCAAATTTGAAGGAACTTATTGTTAAGGGTTTAACAATTTACTAGTTAGCAAATTTACTAAGGACGTCCAAAATTTTCTCTAGGTTTTTAATAAATGCTTCTTTAAAAATGACAACCAAAAACGGCGTTTTTAAGGGTAATATTTGTCTTCTATAAATCACTTTAGTATGGTACTCTTAGTTTCTGAAAAATTTAAAAATTAGGAGTCTTCATTTGACTCTAAATGAAGTTTTGAGAAACTTTGAATTTAAATCTTTCATGGTTTTGAAAATATATTTTTGATTTAATTTTTAATGCTGATTTCGACGCCGAACTTCGAACTATCTTGTCAAATTATAAAATACAAGTTTTCAACATCATTTTTAAATTTCTTCAATATCATTTAATGCCTTGTTTAGAGGACGGATTCTATGCAACAACAATAAATATTTTCAAACCGTTTAGCATTTTTCTTTAAAAAAAAACGTTTTAGCAAAAAATGTTAAGCGTCCATTAAACAACTTACGAAGATTTTTCAAAAAAAAAAATGAAACACTTCAAATCATTAAACTTCACTTTGTATTGTATTTAAGACAGAGATTCTATATAAGAAAAAAAACTGCTTCATGAATTAATATAACCTCAAAAATTCTTGTTTATTATTTTTTTTTAATTTTAAAATAGTAATGTATAAAAAATCTTAGGATGACGAGAAATAGTGATTTTGGAGTCGGAATTCAATTAAGGCTATCAAAATCTATGGGAAAAGTGCTGCATTTTGACTGCCAATATCAAAATTCTATGAAACAGTGTAGTTGCATCTGAAAAATAGAACAATATTCGTATAGTCATGGATGATTAGATCGTTAAAAAAATTGACATGGAATTAGTTCATTCATTCATTCAGAGGCATCAGGTGCATCACATAGGCCACCAATTTATTTAAATTTTAATTACCTTATTTCAGTGTATTAGGAATTTAATTCAAAAAATATTTCAAGGAAAAAATGATTTAAAGCACAATTCAGTGTATTTTATATTTTAAGAAAGTAATTATTTTTAATGACTGTATCACTATAATGCGGTCTTTTTTTATTTCAAAAGGTCAGATGTGACGACTTATTTCTGGTCTTGCTTTTATACTTTTTATTTTATTTAAACTATTAAATTTGACCTAAAATAATTATGTCATAAACAATTTCATATAACACATTAAAATCTGTTTCATTTCCCTTAATTAAGACTTTTTTTTCTGTATATTCCTGTGTTCATAAAACAATTAATGCATTTTTTTAATATCATTTAATAGCCATAATTAGTTGAACTGTCAAAAAAATTACGTTCCTTCGTATAAAAAGGTAAATGATTAATGAGTAAGAATATACTCTAATTAACACAAATGAAAGCATTCGTCTGCTGAATACAGTCCAACTTCATCTCCCTCGAGTCTTTGGTTGAATTGAAATAGTTAAACATGAACTTAGAGCTTCTTAAATAATTATGATTTTAAAATCATGAGTTGAGAAACGAGAATGCTTTCCCTCAACCCAAGAGAATACAGAAAGGTAATTAATAAATTTTTAAACAAAAATATTCATTTCAGACAATAAGGTAATTATTTTGAGTAATTCAAATGACGTAGATAAGATTTTGTTATTATTTAAAGATAAAACTATCTTTTTGGTAGATTGAATTAAGAAATTATTTTTTAAATATTCTATATGAATATTTTATAAATCGTATGTCATTAGGTAATTTTTGTGTAATTTTATCAGTTTTAAATGCGGATTTTCTTAATTAAGTTATTAAAATTTGTAAACATTTATGTGCATAAATCTATGACTCAGAAATTTATAACCAGTTTATAAATTCGGTGTAGGTATACAATGTATGCATTTAGTTGAACTCAACCTAAGCTAAACCTTAAAACGTTTGTAGGTAGATGAAAAACCTTTTAAATGTATTCAGCCATTGGGTGTGAATAATTGCCGCACAAATAAGAGTTATATAAAATGTGTTGTTGGTTGTTTATATGAATGTAATAGTCAGATTTATTTAGTTTGTAGTTTTGTTTAGATTAACAAAATCAACTTTAAATTGTGAATTGATTCTTATAGAAGAATGAAAAATTCAGAGTTTATCTATACAACAGCAAGCTTATGGTGTTTTGATTTATGAAAAACGTTTAACCAATTTTTTTTTTGAAGACTACAATCAGACCAACGAGAATGATTATTCAAACTCCTAAAAACTATTCAAAAAATTACTTATTTTCCCTAATTATACTTAAATGGCCTATTCCTTCCAAAAAAAATGTTTAAGCTTTTATGTTTCGGACTTGGACATTTCTACACTTTCAATAATTATTTATTATAATTGGTGTATGACTTAAGAACCTCGAGTTAGATCTCGATCAAGTTCTAATTTTTACATAACAAGAATTTTAAGGACTAAAAGTTTATGAAACAATTTGCTTCAGAAAACCAACATAACTGTGTTCGCTGACAAATTGATATAGCTTTGAAAGCCATACATTTTTTAAGGCTATTACCTACATTAATTTAACTATTTTTGTCATTATAAGGTAATTAAATTATGTCGATATATACTTATGAACCTGAATTAAATTTGTATGTAAATGTTATTAACTTACCGTTGAAAATTAATTGTTACAATTTTGAACTTTCTCGACGTTTCAAGATCCCTAGAATCTAAATCTATGAGTTTAATTACATTCCTTTCAGCATTTAACGTTGACCATATTTCAAAGATCCAGATAAAATATCAAGTTCAAATACATTTTTTTAAAAGATAACCAAATGATACCTGAAAGAACTTTTAAAACAAAAATAGTTGTAATTGTAGCAATTTAAAAAAGGCCAAAAATTGGTTAAACTCAAATATCTCATTACATTTATTAAATTATTCGTTACAAATTATGACGCCATATATGCATTTAGTATTAATTAGCAAGAAAATCGGGAATCGATTGCTGAACAGTTTTACATTTAAAAAAAAAAATTAATTTTATACAAATAAAAGCCCACAAGAAACTACCAGAAATTATTGAAAATTCAATAACTTAGAACAAACAAAGAAAAATAAAGATTTTAAACTTATTTAATATACATTTGTATACGTTTTACATTGAATTTTCTTAAAAAATTATGACCCATTTTTGAGTATCAAATTTTGAAAAAAAAGTATTATTTTTTTTCTTTTTTAATCTAAAAATTATTGTAACAAAAACTAATTTACCTTTTTTCGACTTCTCTACCTTGTTAATTTTGTGTTTGATTAAAATCTCTAGTTCGATATTTTTTTTTATCAAATACAAAATTATTTTATGGTCTCAATAGAAACATACAAATAAAAAAAGGAGGGGATTCGACCCACACTGATAATTCCCATCCCGTCTGTCGATTTGTCTTGCTTAAAAGTTTGTAGGTTTTCGTGTTGGGTTAAGAATTACTCTTAAAAATTTCAAAATTAGCAACAATATTTTGGATCTAATGAAATAGTTTGATTTCGAAATCTATTTTTGCTAATGAGATTTTTAGTCGAAAACATATTTTAACCAATTTTAGTGGCATTTCTTAAAAGTTTTTATTTCTTAAATTAACAAATATAAATTGGATGAATGAAATTAATTTGAGAGATATCGAGAACCAAAAATCAATTTTTACCAAATTTAATTTTTTTATGAAAAAAACAGACTGGGCTTCGTAGATATACACAAATTATTGAATATCGAAAACAATATTTTTTGTGAGATAAAATAAGTTTCAAGCTAGTATTTTTAATTTTTGAAAAGCTTTTTGAGTCAAAAGTAAATTTTAGTAAGTTTTAGTATTGTTTTTTTAGTTTTTATTTTTTGTAAAAAAAAACAACTTTTAATTAGATTTTTCTCAAAATGTTTCTGAATGTTGAAGACAATATTTTTTATTAGATAAAATTAGTTTCAAACTAATATCTTAAAGTTTTTAAATGATATTTGAGTTGCAAATCAATTTTTACCAACTTTTGTATAAGTTTATATTTTTTGTAAGAAAATTGTCGATTCTTTTTTTTAAATGTTATCGAATGTTGAAAACAATTTTTCTTATAAGTTTAAATTAGATAGGAGCCAGAATCTTAATTTTTTTTGAGCCGAAAATCAATTTTTACTAACTTTTGATAAATTTTTTGTTTGGGTTTTTATTTTTTGTGAAAAAACTGTGAATCCGATTTTTCTTAAAATTTTATTGAATATTATCAACAATATTTTTTAAAAGATGAAAGTAGCTTAAAGGCAATATTCCAAAGTTTTGAAAAGATATTTGAGTCGAAAATCAATTTATACCAACTTTTATTAATTTTTTTGTTTGGGTTCTTATTTTTTGTAAAAAAAATGTCAATTCGATTTTTCTCAAAATTTTTCCGAATGTTTAAAACCATATTTTGTATAAGTTAAAATTAGCAAGAAGCCATAAGCTGAAATTTTTGAAAAGATATTTAAGTCGAAAATCAAAGTTTACCAACTTTTGTTAATTTTTTAGGTTTTTAATTTTTTGTAAAAACAACTGTCAATATGATTTTTCTCAAAATTTTACCAGATGTCAAAAACGTTATTCTTCGTTCTACAAAATTATTTTGGAGATAAAATAATTTTTTGTTTGTACAATTTTTGAGGTGACAAATATTATTTTTCAGTTATTTTATTTATAAAAAAAAACCGTTTGCTGGAATTTTTTCTAAAAATATATTTGTTTGGTATCACGTTAAAATACATTATATAAAACTAGCGGCTCAGTACGTGCTTCGCTACGTATAAGGCATAGTTATAAAAAAAATGATTATTAAGTTCATTTATTCAAACAAAATAAAGCATTTTAAATTGCTAGCAATTTAAAAGTCCAAATGACCCAAATGATATATTGTTTATATTATATTTATCAGCAAAGAGTAAAAACTAAAAAATAAAAAGAATTGGGTACTCTTACTATGGTGGCTCTTTATGGGTTAGTCTAAACCAGTTGGATAAACAATATTTTTAGTTTTTCCATTTTGAGCATGAATAAATAAAAAAGTTTGGGGTACCGACTCTGGAACAGGGAACATAAAGTTGGCCATGTGAAAAACATGTTTCCTCCAAATTGACACCAACGTGAGGTGTTTGCCCTTGGGCCTTATTTATGAACATCGCAAATCATAAACGCACAGGATATTGCAATCTTTAGAATTCAAATGGCATATCAGTTGGAATCATAGGGATACTCGGTATCAAACACACTTCTCCTTTTAATTTAATAATTAAGATTGTAGCTTCAATCAAATTTTGAAATAACTTTTTTACTACTACCAATCTGGTGCCATTACACAGTTTTGGTGGATTAATATTTCGCAATAATATAATCAAAGAACCAATTTTCAGATTCAAGCAATGCGTTGGTATACCAGCCGGTTCCAATGAATTTAAAAATTTAATTGGATAATTCATTTCCTCATCTTGATTCATAACACTGTCAATTGATTTATATGTAGTGACTATACGTGGCAGTTTCGCTTGAATTTGAAAAGGGATTGATATAATTGTTTTCGATGCTAAAATGAATATTCGGAAAAACACATTCAATCAACTCATCTATAGATTGCGCAATTGTACAAAAATTGTTCGGTAAAGTGATCAATCCGTTGGTACTGTCGATTGGTATTTTGCCATCACCAATTTAAAACAATTGTTTTGAATAATCATGGGCAGTTGCATCATTTTGTAGGTGAATACGCATATTAATGTTCAGTGTCAATTTGCGTACATATCTCCAAAGAACTGATTACTTCAAACAGGCGTTTATTTCATCAGTAGGAGTTGATCGAGGAATGACAGGCAATGTTTGACGAAAGTCTCTTGACAGCAATATCAGAGCACCACTAAAACAGCTTTTAATTACCGCGTAAATCTTGCATTGTTCCATTAAATGCTTCTTTTGATTTTTTATTTGTCATTGTGCACTCATCCCATAAAATAATTGATGTTAGTCGCAGAACTTTTGCTATACCAGAATTTCTCGAAATATTGCAAGTTGGAGTTTCAATCACCCGTACATTCAATGGCAATTTTATTGCAGAGTGTGCGGTCCGACCATCTTCTAATAATGTAGCAGCAATTCCCGAAAATGCAAGTGTCAATGCAATTTTCTGTTCCGATGGAATAGTCGCTAAAATCAATGATACAACGAAAGTTCACTATCAAAAATATCATGTATCTCACGATTTGGTGCGTTCATGGACAATTGTGCTAATGCTTTATTTACAATCGTTAGGCACATATCTTCAATTATTATTACTGCTTCGTTATACATTTCCAAGGTAATCAACAAATCGAGATTTCTTTAAGTATTAGTACAAATTGTTTGTGTGTTGATTTTACACATTTTCAAGATTTTTTTTAATTTTCTTTACGTACAAACCTTCTCTAGACTTCCACGAATAATTCAAGACCAAAATTAGCCAAATCGGTAAAGGCATTGTTGAGTTATAACATTACAACGAAAAGTGGCATTGATTTTTATATATATAGATTTATTTCGAGTCTCTAACGTACTTGGTTCGTGAGATATTTGGGGCTAACTAACTTTTTTAATTTTTTTCCAAATTGAGATGCTCTTTCTGCATCTTTCTGTCTTATTATTTGTATAACAAAATTTATTTGAAGTCGATATCTGTAGTGGTTCTTGAGGTATGGACGACGAAAAAACGTAGCGAACCTCTCTAAAAATCTTTTATTGCGACTCTAGGGACCTTGAAACGTCGAGAAATGTCAAAATTTTCAATTCGACAAATCGGACCCCTTACAATAACTTCCTATTTGAAGTTAATAATACTTTTTAAATTTAATGCACAAATGAAAAATTATCAGTGGGGCCACATCACAGCATCTTTTTTTTATATTTTTTTTTATAAGAAATGTGGATCATCGAATCAAATGTATGATGATCCGATCTTATAATTGTTTTGTAGCACAACTTTAAGCCATGTGACGATATCACTTTCTTAAATTTCTGAAGGTCGTTCCCTAAAGCCTTAATTACCATAAATATTTTTCTTGAAACAATATGTATTCCAAAATGCAACATTGCCTACCAAACTATAAGATACGTATGACATCATTTGAAATTTTAACTTAGTATTTCGTGTTCAACTAACTCAAACATATTATGACAAAGAGCCCTTTGCAACCATAAAATCTCTGCTAAACCCTGTGAGAGGTTCAAAGATTTTGTACGAAAGACTTTATTTATAAAATATAAAAGAATTTTCTCCCTTCACACATTTCTAAAGACAAAAAAATGTTAAAATTTTTGTAAGAATATCACAAATTTGTGCCATGACGGAATTAACTTTTTACTACTGTGTGTTTTTTTTAATAATTGACAAATTTATAACTTCTGTTATCAATGTCATTCAAACCTGATAACTATTAATTCAAATTTTCGCCACCAACAAAATATTAGTGCAGATTTATAACGCAACTGTTTACATTAAAACAAAAATATTTTAAAATATTCTCATTTCTAAACCAATTTACAACCTAATTAACATTATGCGTCAACTTAAACCCAACTTCGTCAACCAACCCATTCCAAATCAAAATTAAATTTCATAATCACTACTTATAAGTTTAACTGTAATTGTATAGGTGAAGCAAAGAATTTTCAAATAATTATCGATGTCAAGGCTTGCACAATGCACATCCTTATATGATTAGAATTTTCCAGATACCTAATATTTATGCTCTTTCAACATCATCAGAAGCCTTATACAAAAAAATAATAATTATATAACATTGAGAATCCACATAAAGCAGTTCTTTCACAATATTAATTATATTTAACATTTCAATATAATACGTGATGATAACTGCTATCATAACCCACATAATATGACTAATTATATTTGAATATCTTATATCTAGGGTACTAAGCTCAAATCAAAATTCACAGTACATATAAATTAACATCCCAAAACAAACAAATACAAATTATATACTCGTACCTGAATGAATCCTAAAATATACAATTAATGAATGAGAATGAATTAAAAATCCCAAACAATACGCTGCGGTATACGGTCTGGTCAAATAAAAGACCTTGAAAGACATATACAAAAATCACAAAATCAGTTCACCCCCGCAGCTAATTAAACTCCTAAATTTGGTCATCAAAGCAAAGTAAAAATAAAGGTTGATGCAAACTATCTAGTATCTACATATTACCGATCCGATCGCATACTCAAAGTCTCCCAAAAACAAATAAGCTCTCTATGCAAGCCTCCATCAAGATCGATCGTCCATTGTTAACGTTGTTTCGCGTCATAAAAATTGGTGTCTAGAGCAACTGACACTACGACACGACTCGATCGAAAAGACAAAAACAACAAAAATACAAAAACACAACAAACAACCTTACATACTCGTACTCTCCTCAAGGCATGGTGAACTTTGCCAGCGCAATAAGCGATACTCGACTAAACTATAGGGCACTCAAGCACTGCTAGTTTCGAATCTATAGTCACGCAGTAAGGTGCAAAAGATACATTCGTCGCTTGTGTCCGTCCTAAACGTTGGTCGTCGTCCGCTTCGTCGTCGTGTCGTCAAGTTGGCTTTTAAACCATCCATTTTTCTTTTCTCCCTTTTGTTAATACCCCAATAAAGTATATATCATTCCTAATTTTAATTTTTTTTTAATTACCACCAACAATTAAAAATAGAACAGAGTGGATCTATCTGTATGATTATGCGACATGCAATCATATCCTTAATTCATACAGAAAGATATTGTAATTGTAATTGTAATTGATTCCCGAAATGAAACGAAATGATGTCGTGTAAAAGATACAATATCTACAGATAGCTCGTGTCAGATAGTGTCCAGTTCTAGAGTAACAGCCTTTGCAATCAAATCAACTTCAAATATTGTGTGTGACCAAATACTTGATACCTTTGCTACCTACTCGTACATTCTAGACCGAATTGTATGTAATCGGGGTTAATTTGTAAATTAACTAAGTTTTTTTATTTCTTATTAATTTGTTTTACCGGAATAAAAAGATTGGAGTCACCTACATAACCGATAGATACATTATTTCACAACCTAAACTAAACCACAAGTATATAGCAGCAGAGTCAGAGAGCTTAATCGTTCATTGTCCAACTTTTGTTTGTTTATTTTCGAATTTTCGTCTTTTTGGGATAGAGTCTTAGCTGCTTTATGTGGCGAGCTACGAGTACCTAAATAAATACCTTAGACGAATTCACTTTACGTCCGTGGTTTTGGTCGTCTAGGGTGAATATTTTCGAGTGAATTTGACTTTGAGATCGGTATCGGTCTTTTGGCTGAAATTCAGTGTTAGCCATTTCACTTTCACTTTACATCTTTTGAATATACTCTCTGTGCTGTGCTGTGCTGTAGTGCCGCTGCGGTTGAACTGAACAGGTTTTTGAGCTCCTATAAGTTTTGGTATTGTGTTAGAGCTCTTAAGTTTAGATGAATTTTGTATCTTTTGGTTATTTGTTGTTGTTTTTTTTTATGTGTTAACCTTAAATTTTGCAACAAAGTTTCGTGTAATAATAAAATAAATTTAAGATAGAAGAAAAAAAAATAAAACGAAATAAAATGTTTGTGAAATATTTATTCGCATAGATAAATCGTGAAACAACGAAGTTGAAATTCAGAGAAGAAAAAAAACAAAAAAAGTCATCATTACTCAATAAATTCAAAGTCAACCTATATTTCGAAGATAGTGTCTTAAAATTGATGTAAATTTTGTTAAATTGTTAAATTTTGAATATTGCAAATATATTATCATACATTCATCAAATGTGTGATTATAAAAGAACTGTTTTATTGTTGCAGTGAAACACTAAAGAGTTTTTGAAAACTTGTTTTGTTTTATTAGTTTTTTTTTTAATTCAAAATAATGGCTCATTGTACAATTATTCTGGGAGTTATTGGAATATTAATTGCTGCTGGAGGAGCATTTCTTGGATGGTATCTTTTTCCATCGGTGGTACATAAACAAGTTGAAGAGGTAAGTTGTTTTTCTTATTTTCTGTTGGTGATAAATTGTTAAGTGAATTAAGTGTTTTTTCTATCTACATGATATTTATTTTGTTATTGTTGGGTTAGTGAGTGTCAATATTAAAAGATTCATTGACAAATCCATTTAGCAAGATGTTGTTAGTTTGTTATATTTAAAGTAAATAAATCGAAAGATGAAATATCTCTCAAAATTTAAATGGTTTGCTTTGTGTATCTTTCTGAAAATTACACTCAAATAATTGTTTGTGTAAAAAAACTAGTAGATATAAATTATGAAAAATATACGAAGCAGGAATGGTTTATAAATTAAGGATATTGAGAAGGGAGATATATTTTCTAGGTAAGGTATTGCGGTTGCTTGTTATTATAACCTACAATTATTTTCTTGTTTTGAATTTTTTTTAAATAATTACCGGTTAAACATGACACTTATTTGGTTCTGTGTTATAAAATAGAAATTATTAAGGAGTAATGTGTTAGGAAGTCCATAATGACTACCTTGTTATTTAAAATACAAAATAGGGTGACTATTTTTTTATTTCATGTTATTTTTTTGAATAAGATAATTTTCTATGAAATAATATGAGAAAATAATTCTCATTCAATTCTTTAAACAAGATCAAAAAGAGACTAAATACAAACAACACTCATTATTATTACAATTATTTCCAAATTGTCATGAGAAGAACTTAAAAATGTATGCAATTAAAAAAATTACGTTTTTTAATACGTTAAACGATAAGTATAAAATTTTTTGGTTGGATCTAATTCTTTATACAAGAAATGGTCAACAATTTTTTTTTATTTTAACGAAATTTAAAAAGAATATTTTGAATGAGCTGGAATAAGTTTGAAATCAAATAAAATAAATCAAAAATACCTTTAGTTTTTCTTAAAATATTATGACACAAAATCAATATTTTAAAATTTAAAGTATATTTAATTGCAATAACAATGTTTTACATAAGATATAAAATGTTTAAAGTCAATGTCAATGAAATACAATTCTTACCAATTTGTAGTTCTATTTTTACTGGCGATATATGGGAACTAGTTGACAAGTTTTGCATTCGTAAAATTGTTCGAGATTTTAATCAAACATAACATTACGATTGTAGAGAAGTCGAAAAGTGGGTCCGCCGAATCCGCTCGTCTGTCTGTCCTGGTCCCTACAGCCCCAAGAATAAGTTGGATTTGGAAATAAAGTTTTGGAGCCGATTTGTGTTAGACATTTTTTTATGTTTTCTTTAGACTTAATATAACAATAGTAACCATCCACATATTTTGGTAAAAAATCGAAAATTTGAATTTGAATTTTCAAACACAAACGATAGCTTTTTTTGAATTTTCGTTAATTTGATTTCTGTCAATTTAAAAAAATTAAAAATCGTTATTTTTTTAAGTTATTTGAAGAACTAATAAACCGATAAAAAAACTCTAACATGTTATATCTTATTAAAACTTAATGGTCGGAAATGTCATTGTTTTTATTTTTAATTTTTAAAAAAATTATAAATTTTTTTTGCGAAAAACGATATCTGTAAAATTGGTCACCATTAGTTTTTACAAAATTAAAATGTCAGACATATATTTATAAGCTTTAAATAACTGCATACCGAAATTTTTTTGAACTAAAATTGAAAAAAATTAAAAATGCATTTAAAAAAAAATGCTCCAAAGATTTTCAAATTAAAAATTGTTATTAAGGTTTTTTGAGAAATCAAATAGTATTTAATTTTGTCTGCATTTTTGAATTTTAAAATACGTCCAAAATTTATTTTAACGTACATTTCTTTTGTATAAAAACGACTGCCAATAATATTTTCCAAAAATTGCACTAGAAGTCAAACTTTATTTTTTATCGCATACAATTACTTTGAATCTTTAATATAATTTTCTATGAATACAGTTTTCAAAGTGACTCAAATTGTTGTTTCGTTATTTTTTTTATAGAAAAACTTTTGGTGTAATTTTTTTTAAGCTTATACTTATAATAATATTATTAATGTTTCTTCAAAAACAAAATGTAAACTTTCATTCAATTTCTTAAAAAAAACCTTAATTAATTAAATTTGTTTTTTAAAGTTCTTTGTAGCAGTTTTTAAATTAATTTTGTGTCTATATATTTTTTCTTTTTTTTACTTCGTTTTACATTTGAGTTTCAATGAAAAATGTTATGACGTTTTTGACATACAAGAAATAACCTGATACTTTTCTAATTTAAAAAACATAGATTAAACATAATTTAGACAGTCACCAACAAATATATATTTTTGGAATCAAAAGAAGCTATGCTGAGAACAAACATGTTAGAACCAATTTCAAAATATAAGTCCGTTTTTGAGAAAATTGTAACTTTCGGTTTTTTTGTTATTTTTGGTCTAAAATAAATTGAAAAAAAAGAGGCTGGGATGCGACCCACATTGATAACTTCCCACCCGTCTGTCGATTTGTCTTGCTTAAAAGTTTGTAGGTTTTCGTGTTGGGTTAAAAAGTTGTCAGTTGAATTATTCTTAAAAAATTAAAATTACCAACAATATTTTTCATATCAAGAAACAGTTAAACAGTTAAACAGTTTGACAGTTTGAAAATCTAGTTTTGTTAAACAGATTTTTATTCGAAAATAAATTTTAACCAATTTTAGTAGCATTTTTAAATTTTTTGCAAATTGGATGAATAAAATTAATTTGACAGATATCAAGAACCGAACATCAATTTTTACCAAATATGCTTACTATTTTTTGTAGATTTTATTTTTTTTTTGTGAAAAAACGGACTGTTGGATCTTTATAAAAACACTACCGAATATCGAAAATAATATTTTCTGTGAAATAAAATAAGTTTGAAGACAATATTTTTAATTTTTGAAAAGTTTTGAGTCGAAAGTACATTTCTACCAAGTTTTAGTATTGTTTTTTTTTTTTTGTTAGATTTTTATTTTTCGTAAAAAAAAACTGTCAATTAGATTTTCCTCAAAATTTTACTGAGTGTTGAAAAAAACGTTTTGAAAAGTTATTTGAGTTAAAAATCAATTTTTACCAGCTTTTATTAAAAGTTTAGGTTTTTATTATTTGTAAAAAAGACTGTCAATTCTATTTTTCCCAAATATTTTTTAAATGCTAAAACAATATTTCTTATAAGATAAAATTAGGTGGAAGCCATAATCTCAATGTTTCGATAAAATATTTAAGTCGAAAATCAATTGTTACCAACTTTCGTTAAATTTTCTTTTAAGTTTTTATTTTTTGTAAAAAAAATTGTCAATTCGATTTTTCTCAAAATTTTACTGAATGTTGAAAACAATATTATTTAAAAGATAAAAGTAGTTTCAAGCTAATATCTCAAAGTTTTGAAAAGATTTTTGAGTTGAAAATCAATGTTTATTAACGTTTATTAATTTGTTTGTTTGTTTTTTTATTTTTTGTAAAATAACCGTCAATTCGATTTTTTCTCAAAATTTTTACATATGTTAAAAACGTTAGTTTTCGTGGCACAAAATTGTTTTGGCGATGAAATCATTTTGCATTCGTAAAATTTTCGAGGTGACAATTTTTTTTCAGTTTTTTTTTGATTTATAAAAAAACTGTTAATTAGATTTTTTCTTCAAAAAATATACTTGTGTGGTATAACGTTACAATATATTATACACAATTTAATTCAAGTAACTAGCGTCACTTTTTCATGGCATATTTAGGGTTAACCAAAATGTTCACATTTTTTTTAAACTGCTATGGTAAAAAAAGAGCGCTTTTTGCATTTTTCTGCCTTTTTATCTGTAGAACAACATTTATTTGAAGTCCATATCTCTTCTGGTTCTTGAGCTATGGATAACGAAAAAAACTTCGCGAAGGTACGGACGTACGAACGTAGGTACACACGCCACAGACATCTTTCTAAAAATCTTGAAACGTCGAGAAATGTAAAATTTTTTAATTTGACAAATCGGGCACATTACAATAACTTCCTATGGGAGGTTAAAAACGCCTACTAAAAAACGGAAATCTACAAAAAATCTTAATACCCAAGTTTGAACTCAACCAAACCAAAAGTGATAGCTGAAGGAGCTGACAGACAGACGAAATCACTGTCATTTTTAAATAAAATCTTGAGTTTGATGTTTA
Source organism: Eupeodes corollae (assembly GCF_945859685.1). Classification (NCBI taxonomy): domain Eukaryota; kingdom Metazoa; phylum Arthropoda; class Insecta; order Diptera; family Syrphidae; genus Eupeodes; species Eupeodes corollae. The sequence continues at coordinate 140,874,648 of NC_079148.1, read as the reverse complement.
ATATGAACACTTGACATTCACATTTAGTTCCTATTTAGCAAGTGAAAAGCTGTATAAATAATTTTCTTGGAAACCTTTTCTTAGTGCTTCAATGCTTTTACCTGAAAACAAGCTTTATTTTGAGGTGAATGTTTTTTGCGGGTTCTTGAGATATGAAAAGAATCTAAAGCATCAAGCAAATATTTCCATTTTTAAGGCCGTAAAATATATTATCTTAATTTAAGTTTAACTTTAATCTTAAACTGAAATATATATGATCTTAAGAATTAATACAAATTTTAATTGAGACTAATAGCGAAAATTGGTGTTGTTTATTTTGGCGAACATGAAATTATAAATTATTTTTTCAATGTCAAGGTCAATAATAAATTTGAAAGGCAGTTTTACATTGAAATACTGTATTTTTGGATCTAAGTGAATTTGTTGACTACATATAGTTATAACAACAAAACTATTATTTTTTAAATTTAAATCATAATTAATATTTAATTATTTCTCGAAATATTCAAACATTTAATTCTTTATTAAAGTTTAGAGTTTCTCATATTTTTTTTTACAATAATTGAACGATATGAGAAAAAATACTTGCAATTTGTAAGAATGTTCATTTAAAAGACACCATAGATATTATTAAAAAACACAACAAAAAACTGTTTTTTGTCAGACTTTTAAACAAAAAATCTATTGGTAGATGTAAAACTCTCAAATGTTAATTCTGAAATGTTTATTCTGATTGAAACTGACTTTTTTTACCAAACCAATAGTTACCTTAAAGAGGAAGTAAACATAAAATATTCCTATGCTAATAGCCTCATTGACCTAATAACTAAAACATATAATTATACAATTGATATAACTTTATACACAAAGTAACTTCTATTTGAAGAAAAATCGTGAAGCTAAGGGTATGTAATGTTTGTACGCTTACCTACTTCTACTTTATTTGAAAAAACCTATTATTATTTATAGAACTTTGTTCTTTAACCTTACTGCGTGTTGATTTTTCAATTAATTCTTACCTCACGCAAAACTTCAATTGACCCTTTCTATTAAAATAAAGTTGACATAAGGTTCAACGACACAATAATGATGGTCACTTCCTTGTAAAAAGCTGTAAATACATATTTAACCATTAAAGAAAAGTCAAACGAAAATAAGCAACGATTCAAGACTTAAATGAAATTTAAAACTTGTTTCAATCTTAGTTTGTCTTCTTGTTTCAAAATGTATGCAAACGTTTTCTTACACTTGAAAGTTTATATATAACTGTATTTATTTTATTTTTTTAATTCAAATACTTTTTAATTTAAAAAATAATTTAGTACAAAATCATCTATTTAAGTCTCATTAGATTTTGTATACATTCTAACATTAAATTAGGTGGCGCAACAGTCTATTGAGAACTAGGGCCTTGTAACTTAAAAACTCTCAACCATTCATGTGTGCGAGTACTGTTGTCGGGGATGAAGGGTACCTACAATTTTTAAGCCGAATCGGAACGGCCAATTTGAGAAAGCACTTTTCATGACAAGAATTACTCTTGGAAGAACTGTCAATTCCTCTCAAGAGGCAATACCCGTGAAATATGCTTTAGATGGCACAGGCAGGGATCAAACCCAAGACCTCTAGCACGACCGTCCAACGCACTAACATGCTACGGGCACTATGTATACATTTTGGAAGAATTAAACAAGTTCAAGAAGTTAACAAGTTCTTTAAGTTAAATTCGTATCTTATATGAATTCGTTTTCTCATGGGAAAAGTGCCTTAAAATTGTGGTGTAGGAGCTCTTACACTAACCTTCTCTACACTTTTAATCTAAAACACGTAATAAAGAAAATATAAATAAACTTTTCACACAATTAAAGTTTCATCAAACTTAATAAAAAGTTTCCATAAATATAATGATTGTATTAATTTAAATAATAATCTATTGTGAATCATTTGCCGGTCTAATCTATATTCATTTTAATAATTATACCGAGTATAATAATTACAGCAACCAGATCATAAGATATCTCTTATATGTAACATTAATAACAACCACAAAAAATATATCAATTGTATTTTGATTAAATATTTATATAGTTAATGTATAGAAACCCACAGTAAATTTACACCGACACTAATATCAATTACAATATTTATACATGTTATGATATTGTAAATATAAATATGTCACATGATACAATTAATTGTGATTCAGAGTGTTAATTCATATCAATTTGAATGAATCAATTTAAAAAAAATGTTTAATTGAAAGGAAGTACAATGTACTTGTCATTGTCTGGAAATGAGATTACATACCTACTCGTACTAATGTTAAATCAAAAATGAATTTGTAGAAAATCATAACTTTTTATTCTAAATTTAGCCGAACAAGACAAAAAATATGAATAATTCAAAGAGGGTATCTGATTCACGTCAAGATAAATAGTTACTTAGATGATAAAGTGTACAAAAATGTCACTTAACTGTTAACTTAGTGATTGATTATGACTTCTAGACTGTGTGATGTCTGAATGTACCTACTTATGTTATTAAAAACTTTTATGAATCTAAAATGTACAGTTAAATAACCACTACTGACTTGTCGCAGCAAAATAAGGTTCAGGGACATAAAGTCCAATTTTTATTTAAGGGTGGTATTGTTAAATTTTTGAGTGGGATATAAGCATAAAATTTAATTTAAGCTTGAAGTCTTACTCCTATGGGATTCAAAACCCAAACAAAAATGTCGGGCATTGTCATGATAAGGTTTAAAGTATTTTAAAACCAGGAACAGTTATTTCATTAGTTAGTAAAATTTTGTATTTAAACATTGTGGAATATAATGTTACACAAGAGCTATACAAAATAAAATCAATAAAAAAGTTGATTTGATTATTGTTTAAAATAAACTTAAAGCGTTTGACTAGGAATTTATAGGGCTATACAATAATTAAAGCTAAGTCAGAACTTTCTTCCACAATTTTGTTTAAAAGTAAACAATTGAAATTTGATTTTGTTTTGATAAATATTCAATTAAAAATAATTTTGTTCAAATAAAATATTAAAAATTAAATTTTATTGCGATTAAAAATTATATGCCCATCATTTTTTTCTTAATGTTCTTTTTTTAGGAAAAACTATTTATGGATTGGGTCCCACTTGCATGAGACTTAAACAGTAGATTCAATTACTTTCTAACTATATATTAATCAGTTCAGGCATTAGCCCTGAAATGAAAATTGGGCGAGAATTTCGCTCTTCATTGAATACTAAGCCCACCCTATAAATTACGAACATTTTTTTTTATTAAAGTGATCTTCTGGACCTCAAAAATGGTGTATCAAAATAATATGATCTTCGATTTTTGAATTTGAGTAGTAAAAACTACTACCTACTTACTTACTAAAGGTGGCGCTACAGTCCGGGTAGACCTGGACCTCAACCAACATGCGTCTCCATCCAGCTCGGTCCCTAGCTAAGCTGTCTCCAGTTTCGCACTTCAAGTTGGTTGAAGAGTTCACCCACCTGCGTACGCCACCTGAGTCGCGGTCTTCCTCTACTGCGCCGCTGTCCCTCGGGATTGGATTCGGAGACCTTCTAGGCTGGAGCATTGATGTCCATTCGCTCTACATGACCTAGCCATCTAAGCCGTTGGACTTAAATTCTGTTAACTAGGTCAGTGTTGCTGTACAGCCCGTACAGTTCGCCGTTATATCTACTAATCCATTCTCCATCTATGCGTACAACACCAAAATCACCCGAAGAATTTTTCTCTCGAAGCATCCTAAGACGCTCTCATCTTTCTTTGACAGGGTCCAGGCCTCAGCGCCATAAATGAGAACAGGAATGATGAGTGTCTTATAGATGGTGATTTTAGATGCTCGAGAGAAGACTTAACTTCTCCATTGCCTTCTAAGTCCAAAGAAGCAGCGATTTGCAAGAGTTATTCTTCGTTTGATTTCAGCGCTGGCGTCGTTGTCTGTGTTAATAGCGGTGCCTAGGTAAACAAAGTCCTTAACTACCTCCAAGTTATAGCTGTCCATGGTGACGTTTTGTCCAAGACGTCGTTGTTCAATGTCTTTTTTTGATGACAGCATATACTAGGTCTTGCCCTCATTGACCACTAAACCCATCTTCTTCGCTTCCGTCGCAATGCTTGAAAACGCTCCTCTGACATATTGTTTTGATCTTCCAATTATGTCAATATCATCTGCGTATCCGAGTAATGAGAGGGACCTTTGGAAGATTCTGCCTCTAGTGTACAATTCTTTCCAGAACAATATTGAAGAAGTCGCATGACAGTGCATCGCCTTGTCTAAAACTTTTTTTGACATCAAATGCATCGGTGAGATCTTTTCCGACCTTGATAGATCCGCGTGTATTCTCAATCGTCATTCTACACAAATGGATAAGTTTGTTGTAGAGCAATTCCCTATGGACGCTGTCATACGCGGCTTTAAAATCCATAAAGAGATGGTATGGGTATCAATTTGAAGCTCCTGGGTTTTTTCCAAGATCTGCCGCACTGTGAATATTTGGTCGGTAGTGGACTTTCCTGGTCATAGAAACAAAAAGTATATTTAAAACTCTAGATTTAAATCAAACATGGCATTACGATGGTAGAGAAGTCGAAAAAAGTGGGTCCCTCGATTCCGTCCCTCTATCTGTTTGTCTGTCCAGTCCACCCCCTTCAGGCCAAACCACTTTAACGATGGAGTGCAAACTTAAAATTTAAAGTCTTAAACGTAATCGCTTTGGGAGTTTTTTTTTTTTAATTTTGCTTAAGACTAAAAATAACAGTATTCAAATGTTTTGGTCAAAAACCAAAATTCGAATTTTCTGAAAAACAAATCTGAGGATTTTTTTAAATTTTCCCTAAAAATGTTGGTCTTAATTGAGCCTTGATAAAAAGCAAAATATTTTTGTATTGCTCGAAAAGGTTACCCACATAGAACCGTTTTTTTGTTTTAAAGTCCTCTCAAGAACTAATGAACCGATTTTAATTATTTATTTTCTGCACAACCTTTTTATATTGTCTTAATAATATTTGATGATCAAAAATTTCAAATTCTACTTTTTTGATTTGAAAAAAATGTGTTAAACAATTTTTTGAAAATATTGTATGCATACAAAATTAATTTAAAGACAAAAAAAAACAGCTCAAATGATTTTCAAACAAAAAATTTGAAAATTAAGATTTGTTTTGGAGAAATCAAATGGCGTTTAAATTTTTGAAAACGAACAGTTTTTATTTTCTTCATGTCCCTTTTAAAAAGAAATATTTGAAGTCCCACTTCAGGTTAATTTAAAGCTTAAATTCAATTTCGACACAAAACTTGGGCCTTATGACTCTATGCCAATTGACTGAATATTACTCGATTCTTAAATGTAAGTCTTAAATGTATTACAAAATTACTCTTGATTTTCTGTTACTCAAACTTGAAGCGCGTCTATCGCAATTTACTGCATTTTTTATATCGCCAGAAAATTCAGACAATTTTCAACAGATTGATTTGAAATTTTATGAATGTATCTTGTAAAATACATGCTCATTCAATTTGATATTAAATAATTAACTTACCATTTTGGAGGCAAACTTTTAAATTTTTACTTTAGAAGTGCGCCATTTTATTTAAAGTCAATGCATATGATTTAAGAACATTCATCAAAAAAGTCAGTTTTTAAATAGTACTAGATTAATCTTGAAGAACTTAAATGCCATTTAATTTCTCAAAAAGACCTGAAATTAATTTTGATTTCCAAAATCGTTAGAAAGGTTTTTTTTAAATTAATTTTTCATATGTTATTGATTTTTTATAAATATGTTTAGTCTGCATTAATTAATTTTTTAAAATATACTTTTAACATTTGAATTTCTTTGAAAAATGTTGGCACTTTTTAGAAATCTTGAAAGAAATTAATAAAAAAATTAAGACAATTTTATCAAAAACGCATAAGAGCTTGTTCAGAAAAAAAACATTGTAATCGTTTCTTAAGAAAATTTCAAAACTAAATAACGGTTTTATGGGAGGAACCCTTCGAGAGTAACACACAAATATTTTTATATTGAAAGATGCCAAGTTAATTTGAAAAATTTAATCTTTCGATTTTTGAGCAAGAAAATCAAATTGATCAAAGTAGAAATGTTGAGCTGCTGAGTAGACGTACGTTTGATTCTGGTAATATTTATCTTACGGCGAGTTCTATGCTTACACCTAAACATTCTGGTTTTCGTAAAAAGCACAGCTGCATCACAGCACTTTTGAACGTCACTGAAGACATAAGGCAAGGCGTTGGATAAGGATGAGGTAACATTTTTGGTTCTGCTTGATTTCTCAAAGGCTTTCGACACAGTTAACCATCTCAATTTATGTAAAAAAGCTTATCCAGAAGTTTGATTTTTCACCATGTGCTACGAAGCTTATTTATTCTTATTTGACTAATAGAACACAAGCAGTTCAAGTTGGTGACACCTTGTCTAATTTTTTGCCGCTTGCTTCTGGTGTTCCTCAGGGGTCCATATTGGGTCCTCTATTGTTTTCTATTTACGTCAATGAACTTCCATCCTTGGTTGATATTTGTTCTTGTCAAATGTATGCTGATGACGTTCAGCTGTACCTAAGCTGCCCACTTGGACTCATTGAGCATGGAGCTTTCTGTGTCAATGAAGACCTTGAAAAAATTTTAAATTGGTCCCAATTAAATGGTCTTATTTTGAACCCAAAAAAATCAAAATGTGTAGTTATATCTAGAAAGAGTCTAGATCTTGATTATTTTCCGCCGATTATGTTGAAACTGCCAAAAATCTCGGAGTGACTTTTAACCGCTTTTTGACTTGGGACAATCATATAAATGACTTTTCGGCAAAGTATATGGTGTTCTTCGTGCATTATGGGTTACCCACTTACCCAGTCTTTTACGCCGGTAAAAACACGTTTACTTCTTGCCAAAACTTTAATATTACCGATTTTGACATATGGCTGCGAAATATACTGCAACTGCAATTACGTAAGCAAACGTAAACTCAATGTTGCCTTTAATAGTACTGTTCTTTACGTCTTTGGCCTACGAAGATACGATAGAATATCTGATTTTGCTACGCTGCTGCTGGATATGCCGTTTGAAAATTATCTTGAACTTCGTAGTTTGATCTTGCTCTCTGACAACTGCTTACACGCCAACCACAATCCTGTTTTGACAAAATTAGTTTTGCTACCTCGAATAGATCTCGTCAACTGATTCAACCTCGCTATTCGTTTTTAACATCCGAGCGCCAATTTTTTGTAAATTCAGTCCATCTTTGGAATTCCTTACCACGCAATATTAAAGAAATTCAAAACACAACAAGAATTAAAAAGGCTTTAAAAAGTCATTTTTCAGTAAATACTTAAATGAAATTTAAAAATTGTATTATACATAAATATATATTCTTTTCTCTCTCTCATTATCGTTTAATTATATTTGATTCAATTTTAATATTAATTTAACTAATTGCTTGCTCAACTCTGTAAAGTAAGCTTATAACTATCTTATAAGATATTGTATCTTACAGTTATTTAGCAATCACGAAATAAAATAAATAAATAAAAAAAAAAATATTGTCTATTATTTTTTTATCTTAAACAAAAACGAAAATCTGCTTAAAACCTTGATTTCCTCGTTTTTTGGCGTTCCATTACATTTTGACTTTATCGACGGAATGGCTTATGCTTTATAATCAAAACGTCATTTTTAATGCAATACTTCTCATATAGTTTCTATGAGTTGCAAGTAAAAATTAATGGAGCGTAAGTCACTTAAAAGACGCGTCGTCGAGAAAATGCTGCACAGACGCCATTTGGAAAATAAATCACTTCAAAAAAATTATTGTAAATAGTATTTTTTTTTTAATTTTCCAAAAAGAGCCTTTTATCTTCTTTTGCCCACCCATAGAAATATTAAAAAGAAAAAATATTTGTTGATAATTGTATTATTTAAAATAAAAAAATAACAAACATCTATTTAAACATTTCTACTCCCATCAAAATGTACTATATAATAAAGACTAATTCAAACGACAACCCAGTTTCTCACATCAAAAAACCTGTATCTTTATACATCGTTATCACGGTATACCAAACCGACGCGACACACGCGTCGCGATTTTGGCCAGTCAATTGAATGAATCATAAATGATTTGGCCAAGCTTTGGAGTGTTTCGTGTTTCTTGTATGGAATTATTTTAAATTAAATTAATACTTTTCTCACCATTAAACAATCTCATTCTTCGCCATTAACCTTGAGCCATGGAAAAAAACTCTCTAGCAATTCCCTCACCAATTACGACTTGAACTTGAAGTCCAAAAACAAAAACATTCAAAATTTGCAAACAAAAAATTCACAAATAATTTCGCAACAAACCGAACTAATGAATTTTAAAGAAGTTGAAACGTTGAAATAGAAGCAAAACAAAGTTTTGCGAAATGATCAAGATCCCATATAGTCGGGCGGTTGGTCTTGGCCATCAAAGCCGGATGGTCAAGTAGATAGTACATATAACTACCTAACCGACGACCAACCAACCAACCTGTCCGGTTAAAATCTGGGGTGTTCCATGCGTAGCTAAGTTGTTAAAATCTACATAATGTGTAATTACCAAAGACCGGCGATCAAGTCGAAGTCAGTCCGTGCGTCGTCAGTCAGTTGGTCATCATTTTTGTAAGCAATTTGTCGATGGAAAAATAAAATATAGAAAATAATTATAAAGTCAAATAAATATGAATAGGTCACAGAGTGGTAGAGTCAAAACATCATACTTAATATTTCTTTCGTAATTTTATATTCAAAAACTGTTTGTCTGTAAGACCATAACAAAAATTTAAAAATATGTCGGCCAGTGTCGTTGCGTGCAAACATTTAATTTAAAATTTTAAGCTGTTTTAACCTTGATTATAGTTTGATTTTTAAGTTTGATTAGATTTTTTGTTTAGGATTGAATTGAGTTAAATGGGAAATTTATATTCTGATTGACTTTTTCTGGATTTATTTCTTTGCCACTTTAATGTGCTGAACATAAGCACATTTGATTAGAACTCGAGGTCGGCCATATATAATTTGTATGGATGTTTAAGGCAGACTTTAAAATAGCTTAGTTACATTCTATTGGAAAATTTCCAAAGTTTTTAATAGTTTTCTTGCATGCTAATGCGATTTTTTTAGTTAATGGTTGTGAAGGTTAATCAATAGTAATGCGTTTCTAAAATTGATTGAAGAATTTATAGAATTTTGAACATACGTAATTTCGATTGAGGGTAGAAAAGAATTAAATGTTCTTAATAGCACACGTTAAAAAAACTAATCGTTGTTGTAGTTAACCCAATCGATACTGTGTATGGGATTTTATCAAAAGCAAGTTCATGCTTCAATTTTTAAATAACTTTGACTATGTTGGGTTAGGGTCAGAATCTCATAATTTTAAATCTAGAATACCCAAAGTTCCAAAAACACAATTAAAAACAAACATAGTGTTTAGGAATTCGGGTACTTAATGTTTTGTTTTGAAAATATCTTCCTTTAAAGGGGTCGTCCTGAGAATAATCCAAACACATTTCAATTTCTTCTTTTATTTTTTTTTTTTGAATTGAAATTTGATGACACTGTTTAGGACGCACAAAAATACTACTTAAAACATTTTTGTAGAAGCTGATATTTTCCAAAACACTTCAGATCTTATAATAAACAATTTTTTCCAAATCTTAACACAATTTTTGGGAAAGTGGTTTTGTATATTGAGTGGAAAGGAACTCCTTTTGACATTAGTCACTATTCCTTGGGAGATAACGGTGGGCTTTGGAATTTAAATTAAAATTTAATGCATAAACTTATTTAATATTCTTACAACCAAAAGTTTTTGGAAATATGTGATAACAGAGTTTCCAAAAATTAATGTTTTTGTTTTCATACAAAATTAAATATTTTTTTTATTTTAAGCACAAAAACTATGTTAAAATGTTGCTAACCAAATTTGTTGTAAAACATAAAAACTAAGTAAATAAAAACTGAAGTCACAAATTATTAAAAAATAAGTTTGAAGAATAATTGAACTTAAAAAAATGCAATACCAGTATCTTGAAAAAAAGGAGTCTTCTAAGGATGAGATTAAAATTCTTGAAACACTTTGGCCTTATCTTTAAAAACACACTTAAAAACATTAAAAAAACTGATACAAATGTTGGCCTCTTAAATTCGTTGATAATTAAAAAAAAGATAAATTGGCAAATCAAAAGCACTTATGTTTAAATGTGTGTTAAGTAACATTTGAACTATTAGTAGATGGTACTGTGATAAGTTCGGTGGATGAGCAAATCAGAAGATGGAAAGAACACTTTTCCTCGGTTTAAACCGAGTGTTTGCAAACAACGTTCAGCCGATACCTTCTGAGCGCCTGAATAAACTAATTCCCGAATCCGCACCGCACCTCCCAGAGAAGATGAGATCGTTGCAGCAATTAAAGCACTTAAGAACAACAAAGCTGTAGGCATGGAATTCCCGCAGAGCTTTTACAAGCAGCGCCAACGTCATCAAGCGAACTGCTTCATTCGCTCATAAAAGAATACTGGACCACCGAAAGCTTCCCCCATGAGGGGAAGAAGGGAATTATCGTCAAGCTCCCAAAAAATGGAGATCTTACAAAGTGCAAAAACTGGAGAAGAATTTGCGTTCCACCAGCCGTTGCCAAAATAGTAGCAAAAGTTATACTGAAACGCATCAGAGAACACCTTGAAGCCACACTCAATGCCGAACAAGCAGGATTCCGCGCTGGAGGATCCATAATATTGATTGATTGATCGTGTTAACATCCTGCGGATCATTATTGAACAGTGCGTTGAATATCGATCACTACTAAACCTGCTCTTCAACGACTTCGAGAAGGCCTTTGATAGCGTTAACAGAGAGTATATGTGGTAGCTTTGCGGAAGAGAGGCATCCCAGAAATACTAATTGCTATTATTAAAGCAGCATATGATGGATTCAAGTGTCACGTTCTGCACGATGGTATGTTGTCAGATGATTTTGAAATCCGAAACGGAGTCAGACAGGGCTGTATTCGGTCGGCAATATTGTTTTTGTTGGTGATAAACCATATACTACGCTCAGGTAGAGAAGGGATTCAATGGACTTTGACATCCTATTTAAAGCACTTGGATTACGCGGACGATGTTTACTTACTCTCTCATAGGATCATGAATCTCCATCAAATAACAACAAGTCTGAAGAGAGAAGCAGAAGTTGTGGAGCTGAAAATTAATAACGGCAAATTTTTGTTTTGCCGGAATTAATTTTCAGCCCCACGACAGCCTCGGAATCCGATCAAATAAATATTTTCTCGCAACTGGTGGAAAAAGTGGAGAGCTTTCAATACCTTGGAAGTATCGCTTCACGTCATCGTCATCTGCCGCATCGGCAAAGCAAAACCGGTATGCTGTCAAAAATTAAGAAGGAATAACTCTATCAACTTAAGAACAAAGCTACGACTGTTTCGCACAAATGTCGAATCTGCACTTCTTTATGGGTGTAGCACTTGGAAGGTTACTTCAGCCATAACAAGAAAGCTGCAAACCTTCGTGAATAGAAGTCTTCGTAATATCCTAAGGATTTTCTGGCCAAACCGTATATCAAATGAGGTCCTTCTTAGAAGAACAGGCCAGGAACCTAAAGAATCTATAATACGAAAAGGTTATGTTTGCATTGAAGGCCAAGCAATGCAGTGGAATCCGTTCACACAACAAGGAAGAAGAACTGGACGACCGAGAAGTACATGGCGCAGGACAGTCGAGGTGGAATCAGCGTCACTAGGCAAGAGTTGGAGGAAGCTGAAACACATCTCTGGAAACCGTACACGAGGCCCTGTGCCATTTTAAGGGACCAACGGACTCAACAGGTCTGAGGACCAATTTTAATTTTGGTTATCTCAAAATAATTTACGAACCAATATCGCTAGCGACTTGAATTCAAATTTATGTTTCATATTGTGAAGTGATACCAAACTGATATAATTTTGAAATAAAAAAATTCAAAAAACCTTTTTTTATAAATAAAAAATCTGAATGAAAATAATTGTCACCTCGAATATTTTATCTCCAACATAATTTTCCATTTTCGACATCTGGTAGAGTTTTGAGAAAAATCGAATTGACAGTAGAAAAAAATATAAACCTTATTATTAGTTTATTGTGTGCTAAATTATGTTGTTGAAATAAGATATAATATATAATACATATATAATGATATATATATGACAGATATAATGTAATACAAATTTTCAAAAAATGCTACTAAAATTTATAAATCCTGGTTTTTGACTACAGATTTAACAAAACTATATTTTATAATATCCAAAATTCAACTGACAATTTTTCTGAAAACACGAAAACCTACAAAAACAAATAAAAAATGGTTTTCGAATCAAGACAAATCAAAAGAGGGGAGGTTATCAGAGTGGGAATTTGACTTCAAACAATTTTTTAATCTCAACAATACCTTCTATTTAATATTTGAGTCCCAACAAAAAATTTGTCTGTCTGGGTTTAAAAAAACATGATTGCATTTAGCCAAAAGTAAAATGTTAAATTAAAAAATTAGTTGAATATTTTCAGGGTTTGGAAACGGCGTCCTTGAAGCTTAAAGATTTTTTTGTTTTAATTTGTCACAATATAAATCAAAAACCTTAATTCCTTTTTTATTTAATGGCTTTTTGTTTTGTTTTTTGTTTATTTCTTTTTAATATTAAATAACAAATAACCGTATCTCAATAAGTTAAATTATCAATAGTCACACTTTTTTAATGTGATTTTGACAAAGTATTAATGCATAAATCAAAATTAAAGAATTGAATAACTGCGTTGAGTGATTAAAACGTTAGCAATATTTTGAATCATTCAGTGTTTGCAAATATAAATATTCACTCAAAGCTCAAATTATTTAGACACATAATGAAAACATGCGTCCAATTGGACACCACCCACAATGTTTACCTTGAAGCAACACAATTTGCAATTTGCATAATCAAGATAAGAGTTAAATGTCTTTAAGCACAAAGTCACTTAAAGTGCATCATAAATATCAAAATCTATAATGGCCGTGCCAGCCTTTGGGCTACGATTAAATATTCATGCGATTTATCAATTTTAAGCTAAGAGCTCTATGATTAATTATTATCACTTAATTATTCACACCAAAGACAGAGAGGCGTAAAACAGAGCTTCAATGACAAAAACAACTTGTATTCTTTTACTAAATCATTCTAATCAAAAATTTTGTTTTATTACAAATTTCCTTAAAAAAATGTCAATAAACCGTTAATTAAATACATAATCCGGTTGTTTTAATGTATGACGCAGAAGTTAAGATGTTAGACCTGCTATAGTGCTAATCAACTAATAAACAAATTATATTTTTTAAGATGACAGTACTCTTAAGAATCATTCCTATAATTGCATGTTGACGAATTATGACGAGTTAATCTCATTGAATTAATGTTTTAATAAGAAATTTCTGAAGTGTAGATATGACTTGGATAATTATTTTTATTGAACGATTGAACCTCAAGCAAATAATAATCATGAGCTGAGAATGACTATTGTTTAGTAAGCACGACTTATTGCAATTGGTCTTTGATCATATTTTTTTTCCATTTCCTTAAGTGAAAAGTTAATTAGTATGAAAACAAATTGATTTTGATTATTCAGCTACTTGCCAATTCATTTTTGAGCATAAATAATATTATTTGTAAACAAAATTTTATATTACAAAATGTCGGAATAAGGTGCCTTAGTGGTGGAAATTTGTGAGAAATGTAAGCAACAATTCATGAAAATTTAAACCCACGGCATTTCAAGTATTAACAAAGAAAGACTTTAACCTTAATTTTTTAAGGTATTTTACTTATTTATTAATTTACGTTTCGCATTTCAAATTAGTAAAAAATTATGACCAATATACACTGCCAATCACTAGGATGAGGCCACATATTTTTCAACCGATTTTCGTTCTTTATACCTGCTGGAAATTTCGTTCCAATAAAAATTTACTACATTTGAGTAGGTAGATATTTTCTTTAAAAAAAGTAATAAAATTAAGGGGTTAAATAGATAAAACAGTTGGAATTTCCCTACATTAATTAAAGAGCTACTTAAAAACAGTATGAAAAAGTGCGTCACTTGGATGAGGCCACATGAAAAATCTTATAAAATATCAACAAAATGAAAGAAATGTTTACAGTTTTTGGTTTTCAAACATTTATTTATTAAATAGTCAAGTGAAATCTCGTCCCAGGCATCACGGATAGCTTCAATTAAGGAGTCCTTGTCTTCAAATTGTCTACCGCCTTCATAAACTTTTCGGGATAGCCATGCCCATACGTTTTCGATTATGTTCAAGTCCGGTGAATAGGGTGGCCATGGCAAAAGCTCTACGTTTTCTGATAAAATCCAGCTTTTGACAACCCTGGAAGTGTGGATGGGGGCATTGTCTTGTAGGAAAATCCAAGGCAGAGGTCCAAAAATATCTTTCATCTTCGGAAATGAGCGTTCCAACAAGTATTTGTAGCTGTTTCCGTTCATTGTTAGAGAAAGAAACTCCAATTCGATTTTGCCATAGTAGGTGATAGCTCCCCACACCATAACACCTGATGTACGGCTGTGATGTCTTCCCAAAATTAGTTCCTCTTTTCTTAAATCATGGAAATAAAAGTTGTAACCATCGGGGCCGTCAAGGCTAAACTTTTTTTCATCCGAAAAGACGACGCGTTTCCATTGACTGCTCCAAGAGACATGTTCTGTTGCAAAGTTCATTCGCAGCTCCTTGTGTACTTGCTTAAGAACAGGTTTCTTTTTGAGTTTTCTTCTCTGGATAGTACCATCTTTTTTATTATCCTTCGGGCTGTCGAAATACTGGCTGATACTCCGCTTTTGGACCTTATTTTAGTAGCTGATTGAGTAGAATTTGAAGCAATACGTAAAATTAACCGCTTTTCTCGGGATGTTGTTGCTTGGGCTGTGCGTCCTTTTTGGTTTTTTCCATAGTTTTGAGGATCAGCAAGATAGTTGTTTACCACTGTCTTACTTCTGTTCAGCTTCCTTGCTATTTCTCGGCTTGAGTGTCCAATTTCCTTGAAAGCATCGATTTGTCCTCTTTCTGCTACTGTCAACGTCTTTCCGGAACCCATTTGTAGTTGAAATTTAATAAAAATAGTTATTTGTAAAACGTTCTTAAATATTGTAACCCAAATTTTGAAAAAAAAATTGCTGATCTGAACTTCCACAACGAAATATTCGCAATGGCCTCATCCTAGTGACTCACTTTTTTATATCCTTTTTAGGTAGCTCATTCATTAATGTAGGGAAATTCCAACGGTCTTTTCTAATTTACCCTATAATTGTATCACTTTGTTTTAAGAAAATATGTACCTACTCTCATTTAGTAAAATTTTCCGTGTTAAACAATTTCCAACAGGTATCGGACCGAAAATCGATTGAAAAATATGTGGCCTCATCCTAGTGATTGGCAGTGTATATCGAATATCGAATATCGAAAAAATGTTATTGAAATATGTTCATAAGTTCTTGAAAAAACTTAAAAACAAAATAACGGTTCTATGGGGGGTACCTTTCTGAAGCAACACAAACATTTATTTTATATTAAATTAATAAAACAAAATTAGAGAAAATTAAAAAAAAATTATCGGTTCGTTTTTAAGAAAATTCGAATTTTGTATTTTAACCAACAAATTTGTTTGGGAAATAATGATATTTTTAGTATTTAAAAAACAGATGGAGGTAATCGGGAGACCAACTTTTATCGGCTTCTCTACCATCGTAATGTCATTTTTGATTAAAATCCTTACGAATGCAATACTGGCCGTACAGTTCCTATATGTCGCATCAATAGGAAATGAAACTGTCTACAAGGCAGTTCTTGGCACCATACCGCTACGATTTTTAATTTTCGAAATATTAGTTAATATTAGTTATATATTGAGGTGCTAGTGTACGCCGATAAGCCCTAAAAGAGTAGCCACTTGGGGGACATCATCTTCGTTTTTATCTATTTAAAATCCATAAGCTCTTAAACAACAAACACCATTTATTTTATTTTTGATATTTCGAATACATTTTCAAAAAGTTTTAAATTAAATGCGTTTTAATTAAAATATTACAAAAATGACTCATGTCTTTTTCTTTATTTTTAATTTCAGGGAGTTATAATAGCAGATGGCTCAGAACAGTATGAACGATTCGTCAAACTACCTCAGCCCATTTCCTTCAAAGTGTACATCTTTAATGTGACTAATGTCAACCGGATCCAGCAGGGAGCTATACCAGTTGTTGAGGAAGTTGGTCCTTATGTTTATAAGTACTTTTTTCAAAAACATTTCTTCTCCAACACATTTTTTAAACATTTAAATTTTGATTAAACAAAACAGACAATACAGAAAGAAACGAGTGAAGCAATTCTCTCGAGACGGATCAAAGGTAACCTTTCTTCAGGACTATCGATTTGAGTTCGATCCAGATGCCTCTGCTCCTTACACTGAATCAGATACGGTAGTTGCCCTAAATATGCATATGAATGTAAGTAAGACAAAAATTGTGTTTTTCAAAAACAAAAAAAAATTCAAACAACCAAATGAAACAAACCAACAACAAACAAAAAACAATACAAATCGAATTTTCAGGCATTTTTACAAGTTTTCGAAAGAGAAATAACTGATATTTTGCAAGGTTTTGCAAATAGATTTAATCGCACCCTAAGTCGAACGCCCGGCGTTCGAGTACTCAAACGACTGATGGAACGAATTCGAGGGAAACGTAAAGTAATTTTATCATACGCAATTATTTAGAATGCTGGTGACTAAATTTTCTCTTCTTAGCCAACAAATCAAATTCAAACAAAACATTCATAATAACAATATTCGTCAGTAATTAAGTTATTCATTTTGCTACGGTAATTTTAATTGGATATTTTGCATGATTTATTAATATACTCTCGTACATATACATTTTTTGGGCTAAAGTTGTTATTTGTATATTGACATTTTGTTTAAACTCTATTTTTTAATTAATTAATTAATATTTTTTTTCTGAGCAAAGTTGATGACATTTTTGGTTTTTAATTTGCATGGCTTATTTATTTTGGATTTATGAATAATAATTAGTTTATAACAGATTATTTTGTCTGTAGTCTAAATTTGTTCAAGAATATTTTTAAGAACTAGATATTGGATATACTTGAATATGCATATAAATGTGTAGATAAATAATAATTTTGAGATAAGGAAATGGATTAATGAGGTTATATTTGTTATACAACTTGATCTTTGATAACAAGCTAGAAGAATCTTCTAAATCTAATGCAGATATAATTTAATTAAATGTCGAAAACTTGAAATACATTATAAAATTAAATGTTGTTCACTATTGAGCTTATCTATAAGACTTATTAATTTGTATATGTATTAGAAATTATAAGTTTTAGTTAGTTAAGTTATTTTCATTATTGAAAAGGATGAATTCTGAAAATAGCCGAATTTTTCAAGGGACCTAAACTTCAATTTAGACATTTTTTTTAAACTTTTCCTTTTTATCAAATTTTTAATGTCGTACACTTCCTGATATATGTTGTCAATAACTACAAATTCCATATTTAAAGTTTTCAAATGTGAAGCATAAGACCTTATCTTTCAAAAGGATCCAAGGAAAAGATCCTAAAGGAATTAAACCACAAGATCTCAATTGCGATCACCTGAAATAATACTGTCACAAAACATAAAACCTGGTTTGGTTCTTGTACTACTTCAACTTCAAAAGAGTTAAGATCTATGTCCTTATGCTAAATTCGGGTTTAAAGTCTTTCGTCAAATTTCTAATTCCAAAGATCAATGAGAAATCTACTTACCTGGTTTTTCATCAACACTACTGTCCCAGAAAAATTTCACCTTTTGTGTAGTAAATTTTAACAATTTCAATGAGTTGTTGAAGTTTTTGTGTCAATTTTACTTGTCAAACGATGGTTTAAAAGTGACAGCTGTCAAAAAGCGGGCTATCATTTTTAGTTGTTGTGTAAATTTTATTTATCATATATCAAATGATAGTTTAAAAGTGACAGCTGTCAAAAAGCGCAATATCATTTTTAGTTATTGTATAAATTTGAGTTGTCAAATATCAAAATATGGTTTAAAAGTGACAGCTGTCAAAAAGCGGGCTATCATTTTTAGTTATGTGTATAAATCTTACTCGTCAAATATCGAAAGATAGTTTAAAAGTGACAGCTGTCAAAGAGCGGGTCAAAGTAAAACTGGAAGAACTTGGAAGAATCTCAAATTGAAATTCAGGCACATTTTGATGGCCTTTGAAAACTAAGAAAATTGCGAAACAGGGGCATATCAATAAGACTGTTTTTTTTAATACTTTTCTGCAAGTTTATCCTCTATTTCATATATTGATGGTTGACTAAATTTTGATTTGGATAGTTAAAGTTTTTTTAAATATTTCTTAAAAAGTGCAGCGTATTTGGCTTCAAATTATAAAGCTATATAATTTATCGAAATCTGACCGTCCGTTTTTTCTTATAGAATCGGGGCGTTGTATAGAATTGGGCCATTGATTTTTCGGTTCCGAAAGTAAAATTTTGAAGAAATGTTTAACCTCTCTGCAGCACGTTCCGGCTTGCCTCATATTCGTTACTTGAGAAATGTAGTTTTTGTATGATTCTAGAGTTCAGTTAATAAATAATAATATTCGTTATAGCCGCACCTCAACTAAGTCATAACCTTCAATCCAAGGCTAAAAACAAGCGACCGAATGGTTTCGAATTGACTGTTACTAATTGCCCATTAGGAACTTCGAAGAAATACAAACCAATGACGCCTTTGGTCTTTAGTGCTTAGAAAACAGTCACTTTGTCAGGACACAAGATCACTTCTCCATCACTTGAGGGTGTTCTGAGCCCCATATGCGGTCATTCTTTTTATTAGTAACGCTGCGCATCAATTCCGAAAATTGTACCCCATTGCCGATAAAAATTTCGTTCATTGTTTCAACACCTTAAAAGAGTATCTCGTTGAAAAAGCCGATAGTTTTCAATTGTACCTTAATTTTAGCTTATTTAGGATGAAGATTCAAATCTAAATGAAAAATACGCCATTGTAAAAACTACGGTACAACTTTATAGAAAGTTCAAATAATTGTAAGGCGTTGATAGATAATCAAGCGACTTATCATCGTATAAATGGAAAACATCAACTGATATAATGATACTTAAAATGACAGCTAAGTTTGACAGGTGTCAAAAGCCTGCGGTATCAAATTAAAATCAAAAAATGATTGACCATATTCAAAAGCCAAATAATTTTTGCTTTTAAACAAGTTTTTAATAGAATTTCACTTCCTTCTTAAAAACTTGTCAAAAGTGTTCAGATTGTCATATGTAAATCTAAAAGTATTTCAAACATTCATATTTCTACTTTTTTATTCTTTTTTCAAATATTTTTAAGGGAAATGAAATGAAAATGCACAAACTATAAATTAAAAAAGAATTTGACAACATTTCTAAGTGATTTCTCAAATAATAGCTGATGTAATAATGTCTAATGCCATTTTCAAACGAAATTTGACAGTTAAATAATAAAGTGAAAGTAAAAGTTTGACAGATACGAAACTACTTTATTTTATTCCGAAGCAAAATGGTCAATATTTTTCGAAAACAAGCTTTCAGTCCATGGTATTTAAAATATCTTATCTTAGATTTTGTGAATTTAGAAACTTTTTTTAAATATTTCTGGGGAGAATGTCAACTACTTCACAAGTGAAATTAAATTTTTCGGATTTCTTAGATTTAAGTGTAAACATAACTTTATGACATTATGTCTTTTGTCTTACGATATTGTTTGAGTTGATAAAAAAAGAAAAATATGCTTCCATTATTAAAGGTGATTGAATCTTGCTCTTGGAAAATCAAAATGCTTTGGTGAACTTCGCTTGCATTGCTGCATTTTTTAACCTTTTTATAGATTTTGTACATTCATATTTTTAAGAATTCAAAATTGTACTAATTTTAAGAAGAAAATAACTGTTCATGTAAATAAGATATTTTTTAGCATTTAACAATCATATGGTTTTGGTTTCGTGCTTGCTAGAGCTTTAAAGAATTTTTGTAAAATAACATCAAAGCAAAACATTTTAATCCCCAGCTAATTAATACAAACCCCCTATAACCCTCCTTCGATATTAGTCTCTTTTACAGATAGCTGAAAACGACCCAGGTCTATCATTGTTGCTGATGCACTTGAATGCAAATCTTCGAGAAATCTTCAATGACCCGAGGTCAATGTTCGTAACAACGTCAGTCAAGCAGTACCTCTTCGATGGAGTACGCTTTTGTATCAATCCTCAAGGACTCGCCCGAGCAATATGTAAACAAATCAAAGACCAAGGTTCAAAAACAATTCGAGCTCTCGATGATGGAAGCTTAGCATTTTCATTTTTCTATCATGTAAGTTAAAAAATTGAAAACTGGTGTTGCTTGTCAGATTATTATCATTAAGAAAATTGTGTTTTTATTCAAATGCGCTTGTTGAACATAAAATCTACATCTAATGTTTTGTTGGCGTGTTTCTATTTTAATTTTTTTTTTTTTCAAAAGAAAAATCAAACCGGAGACGATGTGTACGAAGTTCATACGGGTCGAGGTGACGCAATGAAATTGATGGAAATACAAAAGCTTGACGAGGTCAGCACCCTGCAAGTCTGGCCAAATAGTAGCGATAGTGAAACATCGATTTGCAATTTAATTAATGGCACCGATGCTTCCGCCTTTCCACCATTCAGGAAACGTGGCGATTCCATGTACATATTTAGTGCGGATATATGTCGTTCGGTGGAGCTGTTCTATCAAGGTGATGTCGCTTACAAGGGTATTCCAGGATTTCGTTATTCAATAGGGGATAATTTTTTGAATGACATCGGTCCAGAATATTCAAATGAATGCTTTTGTGTGGATAAATTGACAAATGTGATTAAGCGGAAAAATGGATGTTTATATTCTGGGGCAATGGATTTAACAACATGTTTAGGTGAGTTTTTCTTTTGTTTTATACTTAGTATTTTAATTAAGAAAATAACCTATATGGAAATGGAATGTTTTCGAAAGAGTTCCGAGGGGCGTTTTAACCCTAGAGGATATTTTCTCTAAAAGAAGATTCAATATCCCAAATCGGTGTGGAATATTGATGAAAAAATTTCAGTATTATAAAAAAAATAGTCAATTTTATTTCAGTGAAATTTTTCTTTAAAAACATGTGAAATAATTCAATAATATGATAAAGATTCTACAGTTATAGGAAAATTTCATCAATATGGTGAGCAAAATTTCTTCAATTTTAGTACCAAATTCGTTATATTGATGATCGCATTCTTCAATGGGATGATTAATTTCATCAATATGATGATAGGTTAGGTTAGGTTAAAGTGGCTGCGGATTCGAATCCACGCACTTAGGCCAAAAGAAAAGGCCATTGTGATACCACATGAATCTAGAAAATTACTTCCCACTAGTCGAACCATTTTGAGCTTTCTATAAAGCGAAGAAGATAGTTGATCTTAATATACTTTTTAGCTAGTTCACTGGGATTATCAAAAGAGTTGTCTCCCAAATGAAGTTTGCGTCTTAGTGAAAGAGAAGGGCAAGTGCAGAGAAGGTGAGAGATAGTTTCCTCTTTTTCCCCGTCCATACAGCTTCTGCAGAAGTCATTTGAGGCTACACCAAGTCGTATTGCGTGGCTGCCTATAAGACAGTGTCCCGTAAGGACACCTATTAGGGAGCTAATATGAAGTCTGCTTTGAGATAACAATTCTTTAGAGCGCTTTAGGTCCAGTGAAGGCCATGTGAGTTTTGTTGGCTGCGCATTTTGGTAAATTGCGCCACCTAGAGTTTGCTATCGCAAAAGCTGTTTCTTTAAGCAGAAGTTAACATGTAGCTATTGGTATACCTACCTTCTCCCTTTCAGGTGAAATAGGTATGACGGTTCCATTTTTAGCGAGTTAATCGGCTCTACAATTGCCTGTGATTTCTTTATGGCCCGGCACCCAACAGAGGTGAATGTTAAATTGCGGCACCATCTCCATACGAGACAATCGAGGGCCGTTTGAGATTTGGTTGAGACATCGTCAAGAGATTTAATAGCAGCCTGACTGTCAGAGAAGATGCGGATATCAGAAGTTGATATCACGTTTTCTCTTAGCCAGGAGAGAAACTTTCTGATAATATGATGATAAAATTCCTTAAATACAATAACTTAGAATCTTGGGTTCATACACATCAAACATTTTTAAAAACTAGTGAAATTCAAACATTCAAATGAAATTACTGCGGTATAAAATGTGTTGATTATTCATATTGAAGAACGGTTCGTCCAGCAAAATGTTTTCATAATCCGATTCCTTCATCAATGAAAGGATGAAAAGTGCGCATAACTGGTATTTTTTTAGAGGAACGATTTTTAAGTTGACTAAATTTTTTTAATTGGCGGTTTTTTTGTCACCTGTCAAGTAAATTATTTTTAGTTTGATTTTTAATTCTAACGCCTAAACAACGCTTTCAAATTGTGCAAAATTAATCAAAGCTCTATACCCCTAAAAAACACCCTTTTTAAGTTATCTTACAAAGCTAAAATATATAAATAATTATCTTTTCATCATACCAACAGGTATTCCTTCTTTTCAAAGTTATTTATACCCGAACATATTTTAGAATTCAATTTACTTTTATGTCTCATATATCTCAAATCTTTAAGGTCCTTTTTTATTGTCTCCTCATCACCGAACAACGGTTTTCAATGAAATAAATAATGACTGATAAAAGAATTTTATTTAAAAAGGTGTTATTTAATAATCTTGACAAAGCAAGGTACGACATATAAAATAATGCAAAATATTATCTGGATTCAAAAACAATATTAAATTTCAAGACCTTGAACTATCTGCAGCAAACACCTTTTGGCATTAATTTAAATTAAATAAAAAAGAAATAAACTCGTTCAAAAACAGCACCGCAATTTATTTTAATTTTGTTTTATTAATAATGTCTCAATGTTAAACAAAGTAAAATTATATGATTAATGAATCTAAAATGAACATCTTTATTAAAATTATTAATAAAAACGCAAATTTACCAATAGATATCATAATAAACTATTAATTGTCAAAGAATATTTGATATCTGGTATAAAAAGCCATGAAAATTATTTAAAAAAATCAAAATTTAAAATTCAAAAAATCCACCCACACAATAATTTTTATTTCGGACTTATTGTTAGTCGAAATCGTTAAGTTTAAAAGAACATAATACTTATAGATGATATGTGTTATTGATAAGTTGTTTATTAAAAGCTTAAATGTATAATTTATCAAAGATATTATATATTTTACTTATATTTCTATTAGAAGCAGTTGAATAGTCTATAACAATAATAATATAAAGCCTTAAGCTGTGTTTAATTCCGGGCTTAACAACATAAGTTCATCTTTTTATGAATTTATTTATTTGATAAATATTTTAATATTATGTGCGTCAGGCAGGTGGAATGGAATTTTAATTTTAGAAAATTTATTTAGAAGGTACAATATTGATTGTTTAATGTTTAAATAGATATTAATCAATATTATTGTATTTTAGACGATGGGAAGTGTTAAAATAATCAATCAAATTATTTGTCATAATTTAAATTAATTGTTAGAATTGTTATATGGGTTTTTGTTGTAAACAAAATAAATTGGGGAAATAATTATCAACCGAAAAATTTGAGTATAATACTTGATGAGTTTTCATAAGTTTGATAACTTAAGATCAAAGTCGGTATTGTTTATCGTCCATAAATGTTGAGACATTATTTGGCTTAACACTTTATTTTTGGAAAAAAAATATTTTTATGTTATGTTTGACTAGATGTAATAAAGGTTATTGGCCTCTAAACCTTTTTATATTTGAAGACAAGGAGATGATGTATCATTTTGTTTTTTTTTTACGATTTATTGTTTTGAATAGTAAACTATAAAGGACTAGGAGTGGATGAATTTTAATTTAAACAATTCAACATAAAGGTTGGAAAAAGAAAAAGGTTTAGGTAAACTTAAGGTAATACAATGGGGAATATTCACAGGCATATTTTAAACCCGAGTCTTTTTCAACTGGAGTCTAAATCTAACATCTAGATTAAACCTTGCTCTTTCACAACACAAAGAATTTGACAGCTCTGTTAAGTTAGAAACAGGGTTAAGGTATATTCTACTATAATTCTAGTACAATTTTACTTAAACCTATATTAAATGGGAACAAAATAAAATACGTTAGATGAAGAGAATTCTTTTAAATCCTTGAAATTTGATGTACGTAGAGATGGATCTGTTAAGACTTGGAAATACACAGCTATTGGCAAACCTTTCATTGAATTTCAATCTTCAATATTTAGAAGGCCAATCATAAAATTGATAATTCATTTTATCGAATCGATAGCTTTCACACAAATCGTTGTCATCTATTTCAAAAGGAGTTGATTCAGGTTTTCCGTTTTCTGTTTAGTGGTAGCACTCCAACATCCCGCAAAATATCAAATTATTGATCTATGCTTAAGTCTTTTGACATTTTAATTTTTGTTTTTATATTTTCAAATAAAATGTCTCGCAATGTAATTTTCTCAATCAGTTTTTTTATTTTTAATATTTTATAAATTTAACAGCTTAAACGTAGGTTTTGTCGTGTTTATTTTAAAATGGGTTTAAACCGTCTACGAACAACATAAACTGAAGTTTAGTTTAGCAAGGACAAAATCAGAAATTATCAAAGAACTATGAATATGGACCAATAAGTCTTTTTATTACCAAAATAAAAGAAATTTAAGAAAACAAATTGTTCGTTTCGAATTGTAATTCGATTTTAATGAACTGTCACACTCAGTTCGCGTTCTATATACGATCCACATTTCAACGAATAAAATGTTTGCTTGAGTCTCGACCTTTAACATTTCATTTTAGTTCTTGTTGCACATTTGTAATGACGAATATATCATAATAGTCCAATATTCTTTCATTCGTTGGTCGTTGGGTCAAATATATAAACTACAAATTTCTCAATTAGTCCCTCTTTTGCCAATATTATTAATAGAACTGTTTTCTCTTCTACACCAAGAATTTACGTTTTATTAAAAAAAACCTTTAATAAACTACATAGGGACGTATTCATAGAGACTTGCTAAAGTCGTGATTTCTTGATCTATAGTTTAAGGCTTGTTGGTTAAATAAACACAGCTTTTATTCATAGTCAATTTTCTATCTGTGTTAAGTAAAACCCGAGGTTAAGCACTATTCACATGAGCACGAACAACGAAAGAACAAATATTCGTCGATCTTGACATTTCTTTCACATGAGAGTTTTTAATTCGTCGCGAATGAAGTTTGACTTTGAGCCACAGCGGAACACCATTCACCACCGAAACCAAAATAAAAGTGATTTTTTAGGTTAAGTACACGCGATTATTTTATTCGTTGCGAGTGTGGATAATGTGGAACGCGAATAAAGTTTGACAGTTCGTATCAACTACAATTTTTTTCGCGACGAATAAATTTGTTTTCTTAAATTTATTAATATATGATATTGAAAAGTAAAAGTATGAACCATAAATCAAATAGAAACTATATTGCATGGTTTTGTTTAAAATTTGTGAGGAAATATGTCTTCAAACGTTTATAATTTCACATTTTTTAATTCATTCGTCGTTCGTTGGTCACGCTCATGTGAATGCTGCTTAAAACAAGAACTGTTTTCTCTTCTACATTTAGAAATGAGTCCCATTAAATAATCAAATCCTGTGTCTCAAAAAGTCTGTAAAAGCTGAAATATAATTCTATCAAACTCAAGAATTTACGTTTGATTAAAAATCCTTTAATAAACTACATATACTTTATAATAAATTCTCATATTGCAAATAGCTCTGTTTGCTAACGAATTGATAAATGTCATTCTCCAAAGAAGTCATTTGGGCAGTTTATATTTCTAAAATCTCTGAGATTTCTGTATTCTAAGAATCAGAAAAAAACTAATTTTCTTGCACAAATTTCTCAAATTTTAGGAAAATTTAGGATTTGATATTTTAAGGCGTGTCTATCGAAAAATTCAAAAAGGTAGAAAAGAAATGTAAAGCGAATTTAATTGCTAGCTGAAATAGTGAATTCTGTTTATAATTCATAAGTTATTGGAGTTATCGCTCTCGAATTTTGGTATAACATTTTTAGAATTTTTAGGCCTTTGTCGTTAGTATGATAAAAATGTTGAGTTTACATTGACAATGAAAGTTCAGTAAAATGTTGAGTTTACATTGACAATGACAGTTCAGTAATTAGTTAAAGGGTGTGTTCATAAATTTAATTCAAAGTTGTCAAGTCCCTATTTTAAAACTTGGTATTTAATTCTATGCTTCGTTGATCTGACTAAGATAGGTTTCAGAAATCTTAAAATATATGTAAACTGAAAATTTTAACGATTTAATCTTATATTTTACGTCAAAAAAGCAAATATTACAGAAGAAATATGTCGTTTAAGGTAAATACTCTCCACTCATATGGTCTTCTATGAGAACATTTACAATACGAGAGTTGATCGCAGACAATAAGAAAATGTTTTTTTCCTTATAATTTTAAATTTTGTCGATGTAGTTATTAGCTGTCAAACTTGAGTTTGCCCAGAACACTTCTAAAAACGAAAATAACCAATTTATTTAGAACTTTCTCCTCAACAACAAACAAGGGGATAATCTTTTTCTGTTAATTTCAACCTAAATATAACAATTTAATCAAAAATAAATCAATTAACTTTGTTAAAGGAAACGTGAAAAGAGGAATGTTCTGAGTTTTGACAGATTTCAATCAACTATAGATTGACTTGTTTTTCATATGGAACACATCAAAATAGGTAGTTAAAAATGTTGTGTACTTAAACTAGGATCCGTTGTCAAATCAAGCAACGACAAAAAAGTTATACTATAAGGTCTGTTCGACAAAATATCATCTCACAGATCTCAGCTTTAAAAATACTTATCAATTTTGTTGTTAAATATTGAAACAAAAAAATTCTTATTTTCCGATTACTTTTCAACAAAACAAAATCTCTTAGAGGTAAATTTGTTTACTTTATCTTTTTAATTAAAAAAGCTTAATACCATTTGGATTAAAATTATTTTAGAATTGACTTTTATAGGACATTAAAATTTAATTCATAAATAACTTTACAAATTAAAAATTATTTTAAATCCAATCACAGAAACCTAAGTTGTCATCAAAAATTGACGTGTTATAATCTAAATTTTTCATTGTATTTGTTTTATAAATACATTCAGCTTAATTACTCAATTAATTTTTTTCATAATCTATCCTTTAACCTGTAAATGACTAAGGTGTCATATCAAAACAAGTTTTGCAGTGCCCCAGGATATAAAATTATAAATAAAACAATGACCTCTTGTATGATGAATTCTAATCTATGTATTCCCCATGACGTTATAATATCTCACCACGATATCTGTCAAAACATTGACATTTTTTTTAACTATTTGAAAATTAAAAATTCAAAAGCAGAAAAAAGAAACGTCAAATTAATGTTCCAAAGCCAGACTCATCGTTATCATAAGAATCCGTTAATGAGGTTCGTTTGCAAATCAACATAATATGACAAAGTTTCCGATTTTATCGATGTGACAGAAGCTGTATCTAATAGAATCCCAATTTGCATACACATGTTTCATCTATAGACACATAAAACACTTAAAATAAAAAAACAATAAACCAGAACCATAAAACAAATTTTGTTTTTAAATGAATTTAAAACAAAACAAGAAAATTTCACTTTTTTAACAATTCTAATTTATTTATTTTAAAATTAAATCCTTGAACACATTTTTTTTCTGTTTATGGTAAAAAAATATACAATATTTTATATAAAACAGGAAAATTTATTCCTGACATAAGTTTAACTAAATACTCTTAATCAATAAGCTAACTAGCAAGTTAATTGTATCTACTTAAAACGTATGATTTAACAAATAAACTGGCACATAACAGACAAAAATTAAAATATTTTTAAATATAAATCCATCGATTTCGATGTCGATTTTTAATTTAATTTTTTTTAATTATGGCATTTTAAATCAGTCCGTCGAGCTTTGATAGTAATTATCACTATTTCAACATAACTGTTGACGGGAACTATAAAAAAATAATAAAAAAATAAAAACAAAAAACAAAAGCTGACTTAACTAGAACTAGACTCGTTTAATTTAATAAGACTTAGATCCACTCAACCGTCATCGTCATTTTTAGAAAAAAGAATATTTATCGTTTCACGGTTTTTGACTTTCGATTCTGACGTTTCTACGGACGAAGTGACAGTTGTTGTTGTTTAACGAGCAGTTTTGGTTACGCTAGGAGGCTGGACACCGTATAATTTGAAATATAAATCGTAGACGTTACTCTTCGAATTGGAAGTTGATCCGGATGATGGCTTGACAGTTGTAGTCGGAGGTTGAGTTGTAGTTACTGCCCATGGTGGAATTATTGTTTGCAGACCTGCGGCAGTCGGTAAGGTTGTTGACTTTTGGATTTGACTTATTGTTGGAACGACATATGACCGCGAGGTTGTTGGTTTTGACACTAGCCTGGAAGTACTGGAAGTCACTGCTTCAAGCGGAGTAGTATACTGGAAGGAAAACCTGTTCGTTGGAGTCTTGGTCGTTGCCAAAGTCGTTCTGATAGATTGATAACTGTAAGGCGTTGAAGTGGTCCATGAGTAAGATCCCGATAAAGAAGGTTTAATAGTAGTTAGTTTTGGTAGTGTTGAGTTGAATTGGAAATAATTCCTGTTGACAGATGGCAATGGAGTTGTCGTTGATGTAGACCTCCAGTTCCATGTGTTTCCTGTTGCAGAATTCTTGGTAAAATTGTTCCAAGTAGTTGTTGGCGTTTTGAAAGAAGATTTTGTTGTAGTTTTTGGCTTTAAGGTCGTTGGTGGAAACTGGAACTGACGGAAAGGATCGTATTTAGTTGTCTTAGAAGTCGTTGTTGTAAATCCTCTTGTTGACCATGGTGATTTAGTTGTCGACGAGGTAGTCCGTATTGTGATTGGTGGCCTTGTAGTTGTTTTTAGTGTTGTGGGCTTTAAAGTGCTTGGGTTATTTTTCGGCGCCTCGTATCTTCCAGAATTATATTTTCCAGAGTTATATCGTCCCGGGTCGTATTGTCCAGAATGTTTAGCAGCTGAACTCTTTGTAGTAGTTGATGGTGATGATTTAGTTGAAGTCTTAACTTGGGCAGTTTGAAGTGTTGGCAGGGCTAGAGGTATAATCTTGGAACTTATCGGAGGTTTTGTAGTGGAAGTTGTTGGATTGGTAAATCTAAATGTATTCGTTTGATATTGTTGGAAAATATTTGTAGTCAATTTCTTGGTGGTTGGTGTAGTCTGCCAAAATGGAAGAGCAGTACTTAAGCGACTTGTAGGTTTCTGTGTGGTCGTTGGTAAAGTCTGCCAAAAAGGTATTACTGTCGTCGGTAAGGTTTTGTTTTGGAATCGGATGGTAGTTGGTGGCAATTTTGTCGTTGAAGCGAGCCAAAATGGAACAGCTCCAAAAGGCGAAACTGTATTCAAGCGAGTTGTCGGTTTTTGAGTTGTAGTTGAAGTCAACCAAAATGGAGTTACTGCAACGCTCTTTTGAGGAGTCGTTTCAAAGAATTGGAAACGGCTGGTTGGCTTCAAAGTTGTCGAAGGGGGTGTTCGCCAAAATGGAGTGGTTGTTGTTGTAGGTTTTTTTGTGGTTGTCTCGAAGAATTGGAAACGACTCGTTGGTTTCTGAGTTACAGGAGGCCAGAATGGATTGGCCACAACACTTATAGGACTACTTGGGTTTATTGGCCTTGGTGTTGTAGTTGTCAGCCAGAACGGTGTAATCTCTGGTTGAATTGTATTCAAATGATAGGGTTGAAGCCTATTAGCCTTGGGTGTGACAGTAAAAGCAGGTGGAGCAGGAGTAGTAAACGTCTTGAACATTTCATATTTTGCCCTCTCCTCGCTCATAGTTGGCAAAGAAGCTGACCAAGCAAAAGGCTTTCCTGGACGTTTCGATGCCTTTACTGACGCAGCCTTGAAGGGATTGTAAACTGGGTAAGCTACTGTTGTGGTTTGTAAGAAGGGGTTCTTCCACAATGGGGCTGCTGTTGTAGTCACTTTCACTGGCGGGAAGGTGATTGGTGGGAACGTGGCTGGTTGGAAAGTAGCTGGTTTGAATGTAGCTGGAAGCTGGAATGTTGCTATCGGTTTCTTCGTGGCAGATTGTACATTCTTTAAAAATGGATTATTCACATACTCTTTGCTAATTGACGGATTATCTTCACTGGCACTACCTTGATACAAATTCACTGATTGGAACTGATTGAAGAAGGGATTTGCATTGGCAACAAATTGGTTTGGAGGTGGCGGTGGCGGCGCAGTATTCACACGCTTCAGGAAGGGATTTCCACTGTACGCGTTGTCGAAGACTGGCTTAGTTATGTCAAGTGCTCGCCCACCAAATTTATATTGACTTTCCTTCGCTCCTCCATAAGTAATTGAGTTCCTTGATGTCGATCCAAAACCTTGACATTGACGAGTGTAGTCATCAGCTTTCCCATTGCTGCAGTACTGGTCATAAACCCTCCACGCATTGAATCCATTTCCATAGATCCTCTGGTGCTCTTCGTAGATTTTCTTCACGCATTGCACATCGTCAGTTATATCACTGTCTTCCAAGTCTGCACAATTAAGCTCACAAGCCTTACCCTTTCCTGGTGGAGAGCACCAAAACTCGTCGCTGATGTAGAACAATCCATGCGAATCAGCCGAAGAAGCAGAAGTATTGAGTCCAGACTGGTGTTTAGCTATGCACACCCAACTTGATATTTGATCTGTTGGAATGCGATGTTTGTCCCGGAGTTCCTTGGCTAGCTCACAGTCTTCATAGACCTTGCCTTTAGGTTTGTTCTTTGACTGGTAACCAAAATCTTGAGTAGTTCTCTGAACGGGTTCAAAGTCCTCGATTGATGCACTTCCATCGGAGCATCCTCGGGTATACTGCTGCGATTGATCCTTGCAGTAGGGATTGTACACCGACCAGGCATTGAATCCATCTCCAGTAAGCCTTGTATGCTCCTCGTGAATCTGTTTCACACACTCAATATCATCGCTTATATCACTGTCCAAAAGCTTGCTACAAGGCAGTCCACATGCCTTTCCATAATCGTCGCGATTATTGGAACACCAAAAGAGATCACTAATTTGGAAAAGTCCGTGATCAGCACTTCCATCGGCATTCAGCCGACCAACTGCTGACGTTTTGAAGTTTGACTCGTGCTGGGCAATACATACCCAAGTAGGAATATCTTCCGGGGGCATGTGGTATTTATTCTCAAGTTCATTTGCAAGCTCACAGCGTCCATAGACCTTGCCCTTCGCAACGGGCTGATAATCTTCGATTGAATTAGAACTGATTGGCTGGGAGTATGAATTCTGGGAAGCGGCTCCTCGGAGATTTCCACCGTAACTGGGACAGTGAGAAATATATTTTTCAGCACGACCTTCACTGCAGAATCTTGGGTATACAGTCCAGGCCTTGAAACCATCCCCTGATAAGTGTAAATGCTCGTCGTAAATTTTCTGAATGCATGCGACATCGTCGCTTATATCACTGTCTTCAAGGTCTGAGCAAGACAATCCACAAGCCCAACCTTTGCCCGGTGGAGAGCACCAATATATGTCACTGATTTGGAAGAGTCCATGGTCTCCATAGCCAATGGCTGAGGTATTATAGCCTGATTCATGTTTTGCAATACACACCCATGTGGCAATTTGATCCTCGGGGAGGTGGTACTTGTTCCGCAAATCATCTGCAAGCTCGCATGCATCATACACCTTTCCATGAGGCTTTCCTCCATCTCCTTTACTTGGCTTTGTGTAGGCCCGATATTGTTCCGAAGCCCGATATTGCTCCAAGGGCTTAGGTTCTTCAATATCAATGCCATCGAAACAGCCCCGAATGTACTTTTCAGAAGCCTCATGACAATGTGCATTATACACCGTCCATGCGTTGAACCCATCCCCCGATATCCTCGTGTGCTCCTTGTAAATCTGTCTCACACATTTCACATCATCGGTGATGTCTGAGTCGAGGAATTTACTACATGGCACTCCGCAAGCCTTCCTTTGGCCACCCTTCTTCGAGCACCAAAACAGATCGCTTATCTGGAACAGACCATGGTCGGCACTTCCATCGGCATTCAGACGACCCACAGCAGAGGTGTCGTAGTTTGATTCATGCTGTGCGATGCACACCCACGTTGGAATTTCATCCATCGGAATTTTGTGCTTGAGAAATAGCTCCTTCGCCAACTCACACCTTCCGTAGACCTTTCCCCTGGCGGTGGGCACAAATGATTCCTCTTCCTCGTCCCGCACATAGTTCGTTGTGATGGACTTCGAGCGGATGTATTCCCGTTCCTCGTTTCCGAAACAATCCTCAATGTACTCGTACGGGTTGTCTTTACAGTACAACTGATAGGCATTCCAAGCGTTAAACCCATCCCCCGACAATCCCTGGTGCTCCGCATGGATTTTGCGAACGCATTCAAAATCGTCACTTATATCATCGTCACGAAGTCTATCACACGACACTCCGCATCCGACGCCCTTGCCAGGAGGCGAACACCAATACTCATCGCTCAACTGAAAAATGCCATGGGAACCAATCTTCGCATTACCCCTAAAAGCCGACGTGTCCAACGAACTTGAGTGTTGCGCAATGCAAACCCAATTAGCGACATCGTTCACGTCCACGCCATGACCATACCTCAACACTTGTGCCAATTCACAGCGCTCAAACACTTTGGCTGCTGTCAGCGTGACATGTTGTTGGAATAAGCAAACCAATAACGCGCTAACCGCGACACGAAAAGACCTCAAGACAATGACGTTTGCTTGATACCTGCTGCTGCTAGCCCGATTCATTATGCACGCGACAATAATGTGATGTCGGCGTCAATCGTCGGTAACATGCAAGCGAACAAAACAGAAAACAACCGTAAGATAAGTTAATTTGAAAATTAAACAAAATTATAAAATCAGAAGTTAATTATTATTCGTGTTTAAATTCGTATTCGAATTCGAAATCGGAATCAAAGCCAAACTTCGAATTATACGGGAGAGACGTTTGTAGGTAAACCTGCGTTCGCGTTCACGACTAAATTCCAACTAACTTTTGAAGATCTTACTGCTGCCGCTGCTCATCTGCCCAGATAGATGATGTTTATCTTTAAGTAGCTATTCAGGGGTAGTTAAGTTATGTATACCTATACCTCAGTCCTCATTATATTTCCTCACAATCAATAAGACAAACTAACTGACCAGACGACTAGGCTTGTGTTGTCTGACTCTGAAGTCTGAACCCAAAGCCACATCAAAGCAGGTTCTATAAAGTATAGAAATGAAGCTTCTTTCTTTTGGTCAGACAAAAATTAATATCAAAGATTAATGGCTTTTTTTAATCGATAGCGGATACCTGAGTAAAAGGAATAACAGCACATAAAAATAAGTGTCAAAATGATTTGTCAGTTGCGAAGTACATCAATTAATTTAGATTGACAGATGATGATGATGATGTTGATTGTCCAAGCCGTATCAATAGTTACATCAAATTAACTTCTGACGTTTTGCGATATTGATACTGAATTTATCATCGTTTTGGAATGGACGGCAACAAGTTTCCAGATGAATCCTTTGGAACTACTTTGACAGTCGATAGTCTGAAGTCTCAAATTAGAATAAGATAATTATGAAACTATTTTTGAATTTAGAATGACGCGAGTTATTTACCGTAAATCACCAGGTTATTGGACAAAGCATCAGTGTAAACAAAGTCGTTTACACGCTTTTAATTGTTGTTTATTTTCTTGCTTCATGTTTCGTCTTTTTGTTCTTTTGTTGTTATTTTTTGTATGCAGGATGTCTATAGAATTTATTTTAATAATACTGCAAGATTTTGTATGACTTCAACTTTTTTATTTTCTTGTAGTTTTGTATTTCTTTTGGTTTTTGTTAAATTTTGGATGACCTTAACATTGTTGAAAATTTATCTGAAGAATTTTAATTTATATATTTAAATCGAAACTGTTAATTGTATAATGATGTAGTTTTTAGTGATTTAATGACTTTAGTGTGGTTTTATTTTTATTTTGTTTATATCTATGTGGATTGTTTTTTGTTTATACGCCTCGGAAGTAATAATGTTTATGTTTTTTTATCTGAAGGAGAAATGAATATGAGAGTTGTTCATGTTTAATTCATGTAATTAGTGTCATTTGGTTAGTAAACGAACATCGTTTTTAATAGTTTTAAACGCTTAAACACTTTTGTTTTTTATCTGGATCTTGGCTTTTTCATGAACAGAATGCGGTTGTGTGGAAGCAAATTTAAAAGAGAATGAATTAAAAAGAAATAGTTTATATTTTTCGTAATGTAATTTTCGTATTCTAATGCTTGATAGTCAAATAGAACTATCTGAAGTGTCCTCAGCAATAAAAACAACAAAAGAAAACAAAGCACCCGGTATAGATGGTTTTCCGAATGAGGTCTACAAAAACGCAAGCATTTCATTTGTTGAAGAGATACACACTCTACTAAGAGATATCTTTGAAACAGGAAATATACCTTCTTCCTTCAGAAAGTCAATAATTTTCCCTCTATACAAAAAGGGTGATGCCAGTATCGCTTCCAACTATCGTGGGCTCTCCTTTCTGGACACGCTTTACAAAATA
Organism: Eupeodes corollae; assembly: GCF_945859685.1. Taxonomy (NCBI): domain Eukaryota; kingdom Metazoa; phylum Arthropoda; class Insecta; order Diptera; family Syrphidae; genus Eupeodes; species Eupeodes corollae. The sequence continues at coordinate 140,839,744 of NC_079148.1, read as the reverse complement.
TTTTCAACAATCCTGCTTAGGAGACTCACTCTCACTCTCACAGTTGACCAAGTCTACAACCTTTCTTGTATCATCCAACTTCAGCTGAGCCAGAAGAAAAAGCTTTACGCTTTCTTCGTAGATTTGTCAGCAGCGTTCGACAACATCAACAGAGAAGCTTTGTTTTACAAATTATCAAAGATAGGCGTCTCAAAACTGGTGTCTATTACACGTTTATTTTACAAAGATACGACTGCTACAGTCTGGGATGGAACTAGTACGTCTAGCTTCTTCTAGACATCCAAAAGAGTCAAACAAGAATGCGTTCTGAGTGCCTTTCTATTTGTACTATTCCTAAACGATCTACACTTAGAACTTCCAACTGGTCTCACTGTGAATGGTATGCAAATAAATGTTTTCTTATACGCGGACGACATAGTTCTTCTTTCTGACAGACCTAGTACCCTACAATCGATCATCGATAGCTTCGGCAGATATTGCAATAATTGGAACCTTGCTGTCAACTAAGAAAAGTCTGAAATAGTAGTTTTTAGGAATGGAGGTAGAAGAGCAGCAGCTGAAAAATGGTATTTCAACAATGGTGAGATAAAGATAACTAATAAATACAAATATCTTGGCGTTTACTGCTCTTACAACATTTCCTGGTCATATCACTTAACAAAAAGGCTTACATCATCGAAAAACTCAATCAACTCAACATGGTCGAAATTTGTAAAGAACAAGTTTGGTACTCACTCTTCTAAATATAAAATGCACGATGCAGCAACAAAGTCAATAATGCACTACTGTGCGCAAGTGTAAAGATAGGTACATGGAACACATTCAAACTGAAAAACTACAACGTTTCTTCGTCAAAAGATTCTTTGGTCTGCCTGATAATACGTATAACTATGCAATACACATCAAAATTAGTCTTCCAAATGCTTTACTGAGTACATTAAAGATACATCTGTCATACATACGTAGAGTAATGTTAATGCCACGTAACCGCTTACCGCGTATCCTCTCTGAAGCAGTCATAGAGACAAATATTTATTGGGCCCAGGAATAGTCAGGCCTTTTCTAAGAGATGGAGATTGATTTCAGTCGCGAAACTCCAGTTTCAGAATGGAATCAAATGTACAAATTGCTGCTGACAAAGCTAACAGAAAAGCATTGGAGCGATTTTACCAGCAATGCAATGCAGTTCCAGTTTCACCACGAATATTTCAATATTTTTTATGCGGAAGTCCCGAATTACTTTGAAGATAATAATGTCAGTGGCATGATCAGCTTAATCTTCAAAGCAAGGTGCGGCCTTTTGAAGTTAAATGCTAAAGCTTTTCGCAACGACTCTGTTGGCCTTTGCACTCTATGTAATCAGGATGCGACAGAAAATACTTACCACTTCATTGGTGTGTGCCCCATCTTTAGAGGATACCGACAAAAATATCTTCGAAATGTAACTCGTTTAATGATAAACGAATTTTGTTAAAAGTTGCTAAGCTTTGCTTTCATTTAATTAACAAATTTTTTTTAACGTGACCTTAACCTTAATTTTGAATACCAGCTTAATAATGTTTTTGTTCAATTTTTAATAGAAATAAAATTAAATTATCTATCTAACTATTTTTCTGTAAAACAAATGTCTCCGCCGCTAAGTCGCTAAGGGCTATACAAAAGAAATCCAAAGGTGTCCAAGAATCTGTACTTTATGTTGCTATTTGACAGAACAGCTGATTTAATTTAAATTTGATTTAAATTGTATACATACTGTACATATATTTCTTGGACGATTCCGGTGAGTTATTAAATTATCGATTGAAAATTTCGTTTTACAAGAAATTTGGACTTCGAAATCTTAATGTTTTTCTGCATTTTTTTATTTTTTTTTTTGTTGACAGCTATCTAAATTTAGTTATACAACTCGTTCAATAAATTATCTAAAAATTCACGTATCCAGAAATTTCTATCTTACCGAGACTAAAAAATTATCTAAAAATTCACATATCCAGAAATATCCATCTTACCGAGACTAAACGCAGCCAAATAATACGACTTTAGAGGCTTGTTTGGTGAACACACAAGCAGATTTGAAAAGAACTGGGATTATACAAAAATATAGTTTTATTACATCGGAAGTCTCAAAACTAGCTACAATTTTATCAAGCAGAAAGATTCAATTTCATATTCTCAAAAATGTTTGACAAGCGCAGTTCGATTAACTCAAAACTGAATATGTAAACGCTTATCAAAGTGTTTCTTTTGTTACTTTTCAAATATGCTGGATGGAAATACGATTTTACATTTTGATGTTTTTCTGGTTTGAAAAGCATATTTGAGAATATAAAACTCATAAAAACAAACCTGAAGTAAATTTGAATTTAAGAAAATGAAGACATCAAGCGGTTTATAAGTAAAAATAATGGGTTAACTTTTACGGACAAAGATATATGTACATATTTCAGGAGTATTTTTATGATAAATTGACTTTTTCTGCAGACTTCATGTTTTAAAATATTCCGAGTAGGCTGACGTTAAGTAAAACTCAAATAGAAAGTTTTATTTGACAGCATGTTGGAAGAATGAAAATGCTAATGGTTACAATCCGTCAAATACTAATTAAACAATATTTGTCTAAATCCATCGTAATCGAAAACCTGTACGTATTCCTTAAAATACTATCACTATGATTGCTAAAACCCGTGAGACTCCATTTAATTATGAACATTTCTAACGTAAAATAAAATGTTTCGCAGCTCATGTCTCATGTCAATTTGACAGTTCACTAAGTATGTATAACTAAAAATCTAAATTAAGATAAAGAATGTACCCAGCTGTTTAAAAATGAACTTGAAGTATTTGAATAAAAAACATATTGATTTGATTCCCTTAAAAGCAAAAGACAATGGGAAGGTTCAGACACAACATAAGAGACTTCAAAGGCTGTGAACTTTGTTCTTTGAAAGACAAGTTAAACCAAGGCAACTAATTATTTTATTAGATGTCAAAATTGAAACCCTAGTTTACCTAAAACATTATAGTCCAAAAAAAAATCCTCCTGTATTTTGTGTTTAAAAGAAATTTTCATAATTTATTTTCCAATTTGACAATTACTGACATTAATTTTAACTGCACAGAAAATAAATAAATCATAGAAGAATGAAGTATAAGGTTTTAGTTTAATAATGAAGATTTTTGTAGACTAACTTCCCATTCAATTTTTGACAGTTGGTTAATAAGAGATTTGACACTTTGTGTTGCCTGAACCTGAACCTGTTCAATGTATAGGTACCTTGGCTCGATTGAATTTAATATTGTCATTCATTGTCAAAAATGAAATGCAGTAAATTATCAAAAATTACAGAGTTGTCATTTCCTATAAAAGCTTTAGAATTTTTTTGGGAAAAAATTCGTCATGAATTATGAATAAACATCGATGTTGTTTTGTTTGTTTTACTAAACCAAGCCAAGCTAAGAATATATGTAAATATAAGAACTTGTCTTCTTTTTGCTAAAGAATAAAAGAAATAATAGGATACTTTTACTTTTAATAGTCATTTTGTGGTAAAGTGAAGATCAAAAGTTCTAAGAAAAATGTTAATCAAGTGTTTTTAAGTGGTAATTTAAATTCACTAAAATATGCTGTGACAAGTCTTTTTTGTCAGAAATGGAACCAACATTTTTCTTTTAAGTGGTTCCTAATGATTTAGTATACCATATCTATCTATTAAACAAATATTAACATATTCTTTTTATTGATTTGGTAATTAATAGTGAATTCTAGAAAATATAAAAAAATTCACAAATTCAAAAAACCAAAAAATAAACATTTCCAATCCGAGTTCATATGAGCTTAGCTTTATGCTTAGCTAAAAACGAATAATGACAGTAGTGTTTATATCCTATTAAAAAATTAAGTCACGCACATACTTACCCACATAAATTTGGTGATCGAGGTGAATGGAAACGTGACTAGGGGCCTTAAGTATGAAAGGTTTTACTTCAAACCATAACCATGACCATGAAAATTAGAAACGACATTAAAAATAAAAAAACAAAAACAAGTAGTTAATGTGTCTACAAATAATATAATGCATTAGAGATAATAACAAATTTAACTAACAAGAGTTTTATTATTATGATCATAAACATAATAATAACGAGGGAACAAAGAGTTATATAATATCACTTTGGCTTCGACTTCCAGATTTGAAGGATTGAATTTGAAAGATATTGTTAGTGGTCTAGTGTGTACCTACTTAAATAATGATATTAAAATATAAATTTCAAATCAATTTAGATAATTACCGAAGGTTTCGATCAATATAGCCTGAGGGTATCAAGACACGAAATAAATATATCATTGATTTAAAGCCAACGATTACCATTATGAACGCTTTTTATCCGTTGTTACCTAATACTCTATTAAAAATAACAGATCACTTATCCATAGCTTTATTTTTGACACTTCTGATACTTGAAAACGTCAAACAAAAAATTGATTTATATATTTGTGTATTCAGTCTGATTCGTCAAACTTAAAATGTTGACATTTCTCAAGGTTTGAACGTCCCTAGAATCTAAATCAAAGAGAAATGTCTGTGGTTACGTGTGTACGGACGAGATATCTTTTTTGTTAGCCATATCTCAAGAATTAGAAGAGATATTGACTTCATATAAATATTGAGTGGTTGGTTGTTCTCTGGTTAAAATTGTGGAAAAAACCTATGTAAAGTTTTCTTAACGATTATTTTTTGGAAAAAGGAAAGACATTTACTTCGAAGTTTCTATCTTTCACAAGACGCTGTTAATGATATTTTGTAAATTTTTAAGAAATATCCAATTGACAGGCTGTCACGAATGTGAAGTTTTTCGCATGGATCGTATTTCAGTCTCTTTATTTTATTCAGAAAAAGAAAACAACCTTTTTCATTAAAAAAATACTTCTTTGTTCTTGTTGGAATTATATATTCCTAAAAAATGTTTAATAAGAATTTTACAATACACAAACCAAATCTGTCAAACTGACATATTAAATTGTATTTTTGCTGCAATACAAAGAGATGTACCTACATAATTCTCTCGAGAATTTTGAACTGATAATTTGATTTTAAATTTTAAAAAAATCAACTTGTGTAATAATTGTACTAAAATATCTATGACCAGATGTCAAATATAAAAAAGAATTGCTGATGTGTCTGAATTGAAAATGATAGCCCCAACACCACACTATTCTCTTACTCTGACTTTTTTGTGAAATAATCATACAGAAATCTTTTCGTTTGGAACATCTTTTATATAAAATGTCTTGTCTACGAACTATTCTGGAAAAAAACATTTTGTTAACACTGAATTAGATTTTTAAAGAAACTTTCAGAGGTTTTGGCGCCAATTAATCGAAAAAGGCTGATTTACTTAATCCAAAATTGAGGTCATAAACCATGGTATCTCTTTGAACATTTAAGATTACTGAGAATATACCAGGTGGAATAAACAAGAATGGCCCATTGACAATTATTGCAACTAGCCTTAAACATTTTACAATAATTAACTTATTAATACTTAATTTAGAAATATCGACAGCAGTATTTGAAAATAATTGGCATTTTTATATTTGTATTTCTAGATGCTCCCGTTATTTTGACTTTGCCTCATATGCTTGGTGCTTCAAACGAATATAAAAAAATGATACGTGGTCTTCGGCCAGATCCCAAAAAACATCAGACCTTCGTTGATGTACAGCAGGTAAGTTTTTAATATACATAATTTCTATTGTTAACATCTTTTGAGAGTCTTCAAATTTGCTTCTCTCGAGGTGACATATTTTGACGTTCTTTCCTTGTAATTCTTTACGTCAAACGCAAACAACGTCAAATAACTCTAAATAATTTCATCATTTGAAACCTAATACATATTTTCTATTTTGACAGTTGACAGGAACGCCACTTCAAGGAGGCAAACGAGTGCAGTTTAATATGTTTCTTAAGAGTATCAACAAAATCACTTTGACAGAAAACTTAACGACAGTTTTAATGCCAGCCATTTGGGTTGATGAGGTACGATATTTATTTCTCCTGTCACATTTACATATGTCAACTGAATTTAACTCTCCTTCTTTGTTTTACAGGGTGTTCAACTTAATGCCGAATCAGTTCAACTTCTCAAATCAAAACTTTTGAACTCCCTCAAAATTCTCAACATTGTACACTGGTCGATTTTATGTGCTGGCATTGCGATAACTTTAACTTCAACAATGTTTTATTTTGCTTTTCGAAATAAATCTGAGGATGAAAGTAAAGTTCTTGAATAAATTCATAAAAGAAAAAAACAAAAAAAAGTCATTTATAATAATAAATTATTAATGTGTTAAGATCTTTAGAAAAATTAAGACATTTTAAAAAGAAAAAAAAAAAACAAAAAGCCCAAAATGACACTTTCTTCACTACATGTATACACATCACATAAAAATCCTATTTTAATTGACATTTCGTTAAAATAAGTGTTATTTCTGCTTGTTTTTTTTTTTAATTTAAGATCAGCATTTTACATTTACTTATTATGTACGTATTCTCTCCGACCATATTTCACTCGTTTTATTTTATTTTTACTGAAAAATGTGATTTAAAAAAATATAATGTGATTATATTTGTTATGTTTTAAGAGCAAAATCTTTTTGTTATTTACTTATTTAATAAAATTATTAAAAAAATAATCTAAATTGTATGCTTTGTTATTTTTCTGGAGATTTAAATTGGTAAAACAATACAAAATAATTGATCTTTTGTGTCCAAGGGAACACGATTGTAAACAGATTTTTTTATCAAAATATTGGTTGGCGATGGACCTAGTGTCAAAATAGTGCTGTCAAATCGTTACTTAAATTTATTTTTGCTCATTTGTTTGCACTTCGGAAAAAGAAAATGGGTTTGATCTTTTGACCATAGACAAACCATAGATTTTGACACATTTAATTTAAAAAAATTGATCTATTTTTCAATTGAAAACTGTCATTAAATAACATTTTCTTTCAAAACCAGACATTTAAATGAAAAAAAAAAAAACAGAAGTTTATAAGAAATAAAAACAATTTTTATTTTGGATTTGATAGATTTTCTTGAAAATATTCGAATTTAATTGAATTTTCTAAAAGTTCGATGAAATTCAATAAATTTTTTTAAGATTGACACATGAAAAATAAATTTGCAATTGACATTTTCATTTTTAAGCTCTGAGTAGATCACAGAATTGTCAAAATAAAAGCGTGTTTTCTTATCATAACTATATCTAAGCACGAAATTTTGTAAGGGTAGAGATGCTCAGAACTTGATCAATTCAGTCCCGATAAAATGACGGAGTAAATCGCTGAACGTACCCGTGGCATGATGGTTAGTGCGTTGGACTGTCATGCAAGGGGTCTTGGGTTCAATCCCTGCCTGTGCCACCTTAATTTAAAAAAAATAATTTTCGCGGGTACTGCCTCTTGCGAGGAATTGACAAATCCTTCAAGAGTAATTCTTGTCATGAAAAAGTGCTTTCTCAAACTAGCCGTTCGGATTCGGCCTAAAATTGTAGGTCCCTTCCATTCCATTCCTGACAACAGTACTCGCACAGAGGAATGGTTGAGAGTTGTAAGTCACTAGGCCCTGGTCCACAACGGACTGTTGCGCCACCCCATTTGATTTTTTGATATGAAATCGCTGAACGATGCCAACTTCAATTTTTTTGTGATGACTTGAACCTAAATGACAGTTTGTACTCACAAGTATTGTATCATAACTGCTGGAATACAATGGTGACGGAGCCGGAGTCGTAATCGGAATACTTTGTCAAAATATTAAAAGTACGCAAATGCAAATGCAAGAACACAACGCGAAGGTACTGGAATCGGAGCAGCAGCCGGAGTCGGAAGAGTTGACAAACTTTTAACTTTGACGTCTATCATTTTTAGCACATCAAATTGATTTCGTAGTTTGTTTTTGTGCATTAATTCCTTTGGAATTTGGAAAACAGACACTATAAAACAATATAATCAAAGCAAAGGAATGGGAAGCAATTGCCCAACAGTTAAATATACCGATTGTGTGCGTACTTTCTGTTAACGTACGACAAGCTGTGACAGCTATTCCGACTCCGGCTCCGATTTTTGTATTTTGTTCCAGCTGTAAGGCTTTTTTTAAACTCAGAGCAGAGCGTTAAGAAGATCCTGCGTAAGTACATCAAGTACGCTCTGATCAAAGTTTGATTAAAGTTCTCCGACTTGTTCATGACACACCTGAAGAAATGTACTGTCAAAAGCTTAAGAATAGTCTACCAATCTCTGTCATACCACACGAAACAAACGTGAAGTCAGTCACATTCAAAGATAATGAAACACAAACCAAGCGCTCTGATATCTCTGAACAAAGCAAAGAAAGAACTACAGATCTTTTTTAATAGCTCAGTTATATGCTCAGAGTTTGAAATGAAAAACACCTATTGGGGCGTCTTTCCATTACCGCAGCAAGAATTTTGTTCTGATTTTTTTTTACAATTAGTAGTAGTAGAGGTCTCAATAGAAGAGCATTAAAATATTAGAGCGAGGAAACCCCCGTAAAAAATAAAAAAATGTTTTAATTTTCGGATTTAACCTCACTTTTTTTGAATTTCCACGAAATTGTAGCTATAACTGTCATTATAAAATGAGCGTTTTACCACCCTCCATTGGGATTCTATCCTTTGTGTATGTGTACCGTCCTCAGCTACAAACAGATTATCGTGATCACTATATGGTTCACCTTTTTATGGATGTAACCATGCTCTCCCAGACAATCATAGGCCCTCCAATAGTCGGTGTGGATTATCGTCCCATCCTCACCATGCTTCCTTATCAAAGGAATCAGTACCTGATATAAAAAAAACTTTTTTAATATTAAATAGTTTATATTTTTATAAAAACTTACCTCAGTCCCAGTACACACCTCCAACCTGAGATCCTCAGATCCATCTTCCATCATACCGAGAACCCAAATGTCCTCTCTCGTCAATTTGAACGACGCGTCCAGGCCCACCAATTTTGGCACCAATTTCTTGGTTCTCCAAGAAGTGGTCAACGATAACCTCACGGCAGTAACTATAACAATCCGTGATGGTTCTCGTTGACATACAACTTGAAGCGGAAGTAAAATCTTCCACCATCACCGTTTCGTACGGAAACTTTCGGGCGAGACTGTACATCAAGTACACAACCCTTTGAACAGTGATACGTGCTTCTTCGAACCACGTCCCAACAGAACTTGATATCCTTTTTTTGCCTTGGTACGTACCCTTGTCGCACTGAAAGAATCCGATGGCGTTTTCATGGGTGTAGATGGCCATTGGGATTCTGTGTATTCCGCATTTTTTAAAAACTGGCAACAAACGCAGCTCTTCTGCCAGTTACACTCCCAAGGGTTCGTCGCTGATGTTTTGGTAAGGCTTCACCAAATTCCTTAAATAAACTTAAAAAAGAAAAACAATAATTTATTAAACTATTTAATAATTACCACTGTTTTCGAAAATCGTTCACTTTTGCTTTCCATTTTGATATAATAACTGTTTTTTCTCAAGTAATATTAAAATGAGAGAATAGCAAAATTTCACAAATTTCCCACAAATATATGTAAAATTTTCCTAACAAATCAAATAAATGTAACAATTTCTTTTAAAATCCTAAAAAAAAGTATATCTGGCATCACTGAAACGACTGGGAAATTGGAAAGAACTGTCAAAATAAGAAAAAAACATCTGGAAAATGGCCATTATTGTGTGTTTTTTGTGTGAAAAAGTGAAACTTTAAAAATTAATTAAAAATAAAAAAAGATTTTTCCTCGCCCTAAAATTGCGGTTAATATTATTTTTTAGGGCGTATCTTACTTACTTAAGGTGGCGCTACAGTCTGGGGCAGACCTGGGTGTCAACCAGCCAGCTCGGTCCCTAGCTAGCTGTCTCCAGTTTCGCACGCCAAGTTGGTTGAGGTCCTCTCCCACCTGGGTGCGCCACCTGAGTCGCGGTCTTCCTCTACTGCGCCGTCCCTCGGGATTGGATTCGAAGACCTAACGGACTGGAGCTTTGATGTCCATCCGCTCTACATGACCTAGCCATCTTAGCCGTTGGACTTTAATTCTGCTAACTAGGTCAGTGTCGCTGTACAGCCCGTACAGTTCGTCGTTACATCTTCTCCTCCATTCTCCATCTATGCGTACGGGACCAAAAATCACCCGAAGAATTTTTCTCTCGAAGCATCCTAAGACGGTCTCATCTTTCTTTGACGGGGTCCAGGCCTCAGCGCCATAAATGAGAACCGGGATGATGAGTGTCTTATAGATGGTGATTTTAGATGCTTGAGAGAGGACTTTACTTCTCAATTGCCTTCTAAATCCAAAGAAGCAGCGATTTGCAAGAGTTATTCTTCGTTTGATTTCAGCGCTGGTGTCGTTGTCTGCATTAATAGCGGTAGACAAAGTCCTTAACTACCACAAAGTTATAGCTATCCATGGTGACGTTTTGTCCAAGACGTCGTCGTTCAGTGTCCTTTTTTGATGACAGCATATACTTGGTCTTGCCTTCATTGACCATTAAACCCATCTTCTTCGCTTTCGTCGCAATGCTCAAAAACGCTCCAGTGACATCACGCTTTGATCTTCCAATTATGTCAATGTCATCTGCGTATCCGAGTAATTGGATGGACCTTTGGAAGATTGTGCCTCTAGTGTTGACGGTTGAGTTTTGCACAATTCTTTCCAGAACGATGTTGAAGAAGTCGCATGACAGTGCATCGCCTTGTCTTAAACCTTTTTTGACATCAAATGCATCGGTAAGATCTTTTCCGACCTTGATAGAGCAGCGTGCATTCTCCATCGTCATTCTGCACAAACGGATAAGTTTGACAGGGATGCCAAAACTAGACATTGCTCTGTATAGAGCTCTTCCCTATAGATGCTGTCATACGCGGCTTTAAAATCGATAAAGAGATGGTGGGTATCAATTTGAAGCTCCCGAGTTTTTTCCAAGATCTGCCGTAGAGTGAATATTTGGTCGATAGTGGACTTTCCTGGTCTGAAGCCACACTGATAAGGACCTATCAGGTTGTTGACGAACGGGTTCAGAAGTTCACATAATACGGCAGAGAGGATCTTATATGCAATGTTAAGGAGACTGATGCCTCTGTAGTTGGCGCAGTTTAGAGGATCTCCTTTCTTATGTATCGAGCGTATCTATCGATTAAAAAAACGGTGTGTGAAAATTCGTGCTGCAGTAAAGGAAAGTTGAGCCCACCTATTATATCAGAGAGCTCTGAATGGAATATGATCAGAACTTTGCTGAGATCGCTAAAAAATACCATTAAAATAAAAAAAAAAAAGAAAAATATCTGATAAAGACATTATTGTATTTGACAAAAGACATATCTTGACGGTTTTGATTACTCAACTCAATACAGTAAATCAACCTGCTCACCACGACAACGAGAATTGTATGGATTTTGATTTATATAAAGAAATTTCAATAATTAATTCTTATTTTGTGTGTTTTGTTTATACATTGTTGACAAAAATCGCATCGTATAATTTATTGTAATGAAACACAACCTATACCACTCAAAGCTGAACGCACTCATTTTTACCTTGTGTTATTTGCTTTAAGTGGTGTACATAAATTATTACTACTTACCGACGCTCTTTGAACGCCATCTATCTTAAGCTAGTTGAACAAAAGCAATTATGACACTCACATTTGATTTGATGGCAGCTACATACTAAACCACCTTACCGACACATTAGTTTGTGTGATTGCAATGCGAAGTGCGGGTCGCTGCTTCTAATTAGTAAACAAGTTTTTCACCGATTTTAGCGTAATTTTCTAAACCAAATCAAATAAATTGCCCATAAAAATGCCCATCAAAGTGTCCCCCGTCGATTTCCGATAAAATTTCATGTCCAAATCATAAATTGATCGCGTAAATTTCGATTGCAAAATACCGAAGGTGTTTTTTCTCCGCACACAAGTTTTTCCCTGCGCTACATATTACTTCTCTTCTACAATTTTTTTTTTTTTAATATTTTGTGTGCAAAATTTCTCAAGTGTCAAATTAAGGAGTGAAATTTTGGTTAAAAAGGATAAAAGAAGTGGAAAAAAGTGCATTCGAATGTTAGTTCATTTAATACGACATCGTTTGGGATAAAGTTTTGTTAATAAAATTCATTGTGCGGGCGATTTTTTCACTTTACAGTAAAATCAATTCGGTGCGATGTATGTAACGCGGTAATCGCCGTCTGCCATAATGCCATCAAAGAGAGTTTTCACCAGTTCTAAGGTAGAGGTCGCTTCATAATGCTGAGAGAATTTTTCCCCAAGTTTATATTTTTTTTGTTTCGTCCGTCGTTCTTTCTTCTGCTTCTTCATTTCATTTATTTTCTTTTTTTTTATATTGTTGTATGTATTTTATGGTGCCCCTTTTTCCTGTACCTGTACCTTTTTTCTTTTTGTTCTCATTCTCGTTCTTACTTGGAGAAAAAAAAGAAATGGGTATAGAATTGGTGGTGTCCTATGCCCGCGGTTTTTGTTTCTTCATTTTCTATTTTTTTGGAAAATTTATTTGCATTTATGGTGATGTTCAATTTTGGCTCAGGTATAATTAAAAGAAAGCCGCGGCAGCTTAGCTAGGCGTTTTGATTTGATGCCGAAAAGAAAATTAGAAAAGCTAATGAGGTTTTAATTTTTTCCCGAATGGAATCTGGGTTTTCTGTTGATATGCGCGATTGTACCAGATTTTGACAGTTGATTGGCGTCTCTAGTACCATGGGAGTGATTTAAAGGAACTGCCAGCATTGAATTTTTTCTCGAGATTCTATTGACTTGGACATTGTTGTTTTTTCAATTTATAAATATTGGAGTTTTTCTTAAGAGATTGAGAACTTTAGCTAAATTTGGGCACTGTTTCTTTTTTAATTTCATAGATATCCTCAAAGAATTAAAATTAAAAGCACTTTTAGTACGAAAAAAATCTTTATTTTTTGTTTTAAGTTATAAATTTCGAAGTTAAATTTTCAAAATTTAAGACGTAAAAATGCTTTGTTATGGAAATTATTCTCTGTTTATACATTTGTTTTGATTGTTTATAGAAAGTATAATTAAATTTAGGGAAATGTCATGAAATTTAGGAAAGGGTGCTCTTTCTATAGAACAAACAATTTGTCTTCAAATGCAAAAGAAAATTTGTATATACCCAACCACTTACCGAAAGTCCTGTATTATGTCACAGGAGGGGGGATGTGAGGGCGAGCATGCGCCCCAAACATGAATCTCTTGCTGTATTTTCCCTTGCCGTAGTCATGTATAGTGACGATGTTTTCTCGTCTTAATTAAGACCCCGACTTTGTGGAATGGTGCCCAAACTTAAAAATAGTACACCAGAAACAATTTTTAAAATTATTTATTATTATTTCAAGATTTCCGGCTTATGTTTATCGTGGCTAAGAGTTACAGCCGATTCGCTTAGTCCAAATTTCCACTACTTTTTCCACAAAATCTTAACTTTTGGCTTCAAAACTTTCTTAAATCTTGGCTTCCAATGGATTGAAGAGTTAAACATTTGCCGGGATATGCTAATTACTTAATACAGCGCATCAAAATTAATCGAAAGGTTTTAAGACAGACAAACAAGGGTCCATTTAAAACGACCACTTCTAGAAATAAATGTGTCTCAACTGATTTTGCAATGAATTTTTGATCGAGTGAACTTTATGACAAGTGGCGTTAGTCTTTTTTGGATGAAAATGCCGTTGATATTAAGATTTTTTATTTTTTTTGAATTAGTTAGCATGTATCGATGGTGCCGCCATTCTACTTAACGATAGTTCCTTAATCATTTTCAAGTAGGGACCAATAATGCCCCCAACATGTTTACCACATAAAAAAGTCAACCTTAATGTATATGATTATTATTCGTTACTGGCTTCGCTCTTTACTCATTGACAAAGAATTTTATCCAGAAATGAGCTAAATACTAAATACAGTAAAATGAACATAGTGTCCTATGAACTTCGTCAACGGATTTATGTTTATTCTAAGAGTAAATTTCCACAATTTATAAGCGTTTTTCTGGTGTTAAATGATGCAATTCCTTAGCAAGACCTTACTCAACAGAAATGTCATCACTTTTGGACATTGTCAACTATCAAACTATAAACCACAGCAGTCGAAACTTTTCAGGCAGCTTCCCACAATGTATGTTTTAGGCAGTCTTGTCTTCGTTGTAAAGAAATCATGATGAGAACAAAATATTAAAAAACTGGAACTAGATCTACACTATTTCTATAATATTGTGTCCAACGAAAAGCGTTCCAAATAGTTTTAAAGCACTTGAATTTCTTAAAGTCGATGCAAAAAATTGAACTTGTGAAGAGTTAGCTTACTTTTATTGATAAACCTTATGTTATTCTCATGGATTTCCTTCCAAAAAGAGGTAAAGGGCCTTGCAAGTGAGAACGAACAACGAATGGACGAACAATCGTGACTTTACAAATTTCAAAAAGTCAATTTCAATACAAAATACATTTAAATTATAAGAAACCAATTGACACTTATGTTATTATAATAAAATTTGCATTTTGTTTTCTAAAACAAGAACATTTTGTAAAAACAATTTGGTAGTAACGAATTGCAGTGTAGTTGCTAAAAACTGTCAAACTCGTTACTCGTTCCACATACCATCAACACTGCAACAAATAAATTGTTCGCGCTCAACTTAACCTGAAAATTATACCACTCTTGTTTTGTTTGTTGAAAAGGGTAATTATAAATTGAGAATTCTTCGCTGTCTGCGAATAGACATAAAGTTCATTGGGACAGTTCGCAGCTCGTGGCCTATGTGCCAGATGCTTTGACAATTCGTCGCTGTCTGCGAATAGAAATAAAGCTCATCTGAAAGAAAAGTAAAAATATGCGAACATCCACAGTTCGTAGCTCATGTGCAAGATGCTTAAGGTACCTTGTTTCTCTTCTGTCAGAAAAAGTAAAATATCCATGATTTTGTCCTCATTATGGCGGTTTTAGAGGTCATTTTTTATTTTTGGCTCACTTTTCTATCTGTTTTGTCATCAAAGAAAATCCTCTGAAATGAACCTTCAAAATAAGTCGAATTAAAAAGTCCAATGGAAACATTGTGAAGAACTTTTATGTTATTTTATTTTTATTAAAAATACATCACGAAAAAATTAAATTTTAAATCAATTTCCATTGAAAAATATTCAGAACTCCAAATCAAAAATACATTTAAATTTGTCGCTTCTGGCAACTCCCTACTAATTTATTTGCCAGCTAATCTTTTTTCGTTCCACTGACATTTCCCTTCAAAAAAAACAGAAAAGGAGAAAATGAAAAATTTATTTCACTCTTTCTCATAGAAAATTGAAGAAAAAAATCTACTACAATTTCGAGCAAAAAAATAATAGAGACGTATTCTTTTTAAAACAAAAAAAGAATAATTCCCCTCCGTTGTCTATCTCCCTTCCACTCATGCACATTCTCATTAAAAGTACATTTTCAGTTGAAGAAGTTGAAGTAAAAAAGCAAAATGGCGTCGCCTACTGCCAATTTTGTGATAGATCCAAATCAAAATAAAGCAAATTGTCATGTCACAGAGATTTTTAATGAATCTCTTGGCAATTTTGTGAATTCCTTTAATCAAAATCATTCAAATGCATTTGTTAATAATTGCAGAAACGTCCTCGATCATCATCATCAACAACAACAACAACAGGGTCAACAATCTTCTGTTGGCATTGAACAACAACTAAATAGAAGTACTACAAGTAGTGCAAGCGACCCACAAATAATTTTGTCGTCGCCAGCGTCGACATCGACAACGATATCGCAATCGACAGGAACTGGGACAGCGACTTCGACATCGACGACGTCCACTTTGTCTCCTACGAACAACAACAGCAGCACCAGTAGCAGCAGCATCATCGTCGACAGTGACCTCAAAAAAAGTGTTTTCTCTGCCTCGACAAGTTCCCGCGAGCTAAATAACAATAATATAAATTTTGATAATTTAAAAAATAGCACAACAAAAAGTGTAGCAAGTTGTGGAAGAAGTGGTGAGGGAAGTGAACTGGTGACATTGAGCTTTCAACAGGTGGAGGAGCCCATAAGCAAAGGCAACTTCACAAGTCACCCCAATTTAAACCCCAATCCAAACCCAACCCAGCTTGCTGGTGGGCAAATAACAAATTCCTCAGCTGAGAATACGCAACAAACAATTCAGCGGAATATGCCAAAGAGCAATGAACCGATTAAGATAGCTTTCTCAGCATCGCATCAGCAGCAGCAACAACAGCAGCAACAGGCCCAACAGCCCCAGCAGCACCAACAGCAGCAGCAGCAACACCAACAGCAACAGCACACCACTCAATATCAGCTCTCGAATAATAGCTTCATCAGAACTACCAAGATACCAACCAGCAGCATGAACTCGAGCAACCAGGCGGCTGGCGGGAATCGGATCACCTTTACCAGTCAGTCGCTACCCAACGGCACAATCAATATCGCCTCGCAGAGCCAGGCCGCCTCCATCCTGCAAGCCGTGTCCACGGCCCAGCTACCCAACACCACAACCATCAAGACGATAACATCGGCTGCCGGCCTGCCGCAACACCACCAACAGCAGCAGCAGCAACACCAACAACAGCAGCAGCAACAGCAGCAGCAGAACTCCCAAACAGTAGGTGCTACCCAAACTTTGGTAATTAAAAATCACGCAGTCTCCCTGCCGGCGGGCTTAGTCTCTAGTGCACCAGGAATCGTAACTATGACCAAAACTATCAATCAGGTATATTCCATCATCATAACATGCTAGAGCAACCCTAGATACTTGATTAAACTTGGTCGTCCTAGCCATCGCGATGCTAGAGTCGAAGACACAACCGTAGTAGTTTTATTTTTTAAAGTAGAGTGTCATTGTTTGCGACTCCGCGCTGCGTAGTTTCCATATTATCCTTTACTTTTTGTTTTTTAATGTTGTGTTGCTCTTAGTTCCCTTTTTCCCACCTTTAAGCTTGATTTTATGACATTATGATCAATACGATATTCTGGAGATGGTTTATCACTTATCAGTTTTTATTTTTGTAATTCTGTGATAAATATTTGTGACTTTAATTAAAAAAGAGTTACATATTTTATTTATTTGTAGTTTTGTGCTCAAATTTCCGTTTATCGGTTGTGTCTAGAAAAAAAAAAGAGTTTTTAAATCAAAAATTAAATTAAATTCTTGAGATGAATAGAAAAATAGAATCAAAACAATATTGTGCTTGTAGTTAGCTTACACAAACAAATACATATATACCTACCTAGATACCTGCCTTATTTTTATAAAAACAATTTAAGTTATATTTTTATTTATTTACTTATTTTTGTATTTGCTTTACTGCTTTGCTTAGTTATTTTTATCATTTATTTAGTTATTTAGAAAAGCTTTAAGCATACACGCAATATTATTTTATTTTATATTCTTTGGTAATACCTACACGATCAAAAATCAAGGAACTTTTACCACTTGGTACTTTCCACCTATGTATACTCCGTTTTAACCTTTGTATAAGTTTTGTGTCGCAAAGAGAAGGACTATTTTAATATCTAGGAGGGCTAAAGAAAGAGTTGTGGACTTTTCTCTAAACTGAGTTAGTCTCTTAGCAGGGTTCGGTTCTGTGGGTTTTACTATCTTTGCAGATGGAATACAAAAAGCTAAGATAGTGAATAAACAATAAATTCATTTCATCTCAATTTTGAAAGCTCACATTTCCATTTTCTAGCGACTATTTGATTTTTTCGTAATAGGATCAAAAGTCTCAATCAAATGGGAATCAAATATGTAGAATAATTGGTATCTAAACTGCATGATTTTTTTTTCCTTCATGACAAAAAATAATGTGATAATTGTTTCAGGAATTTCAATTTTTTTTGAAAAAAGTGCAACATTTTGCAATTTCCGGTTTGGATCATATATGGCACATTGAGGAGAAAAGTAACAAACAAATTTTCAATAAATGGAATCAATTATTTATTCAACAAATTATGTGGTATAGAATATCGTGAAATAGTTTCTTTTCTCATTCAACCAAAGATTTACTTTGCATATTCGGCACTCCACATTAGATCTTCGATGGCAGTCTGGAACCTTACACCGCTGTCTTTTGGTCAAAACAGGAAGGTGATCTAATCGATGGCATTATGGCAACAGGTCCTTTCAATTTCTTCAAATGTGGATTATTCTCCATGACATAAGAGAGTCGTCCACTTTTGTTAGTGTGCTTAGTTTGCTAGCATGGTATAGATCTTCGGCTACTGCGAAGTTGAAATCTGTTAGTGGCAGCCACACCTCAGAACCATCAAGCGTTCGTGTGTACAATAGCCACGCATTCACGGCTGCCCTGTCTATCATGTGGAAGAATATTCGGTGGTAAAATTTGTGTGATCTAATTCGTATTCTATAGTATCCAAGAAGAGCAAAAGATCAACTCCACCCATATGCCGATTATATGTCATGACTGCGTTTGGACATGATACAGTTTGGTAGCTCTTTTCTTTTTTGTTGATTTGTTGGACTTCAAAAGACGGTTTGCTACCGACAAATCTCGAAGCAAGGTTCACAATTCTGTTGTCAAACCATGTTACCGCAGAAATATTCAGGTTATCAATTGTCGCCAGTTTTTCTACAGTTGCACCTCTTCCTTTTTTTTCAATTCCTTTTCAGTAGGAACTTTATGTAACCCGGAATCCGATTGGCTTTTATATTTCCCGGCAGTCGAACAACTACGTCACAGGATGTACTAATTTTTGGCAAATCGGTGCACTGCTTTTGGTTGGTATAATTTGTTCATCTACTGCCATATATTCTTTTTAGGAACAGTAAGGAGTCTCTCCCTTGTTTGATCCAAGAATGGTCTTATTTTATGAAGGGGATCATTTGCGTATTTGCTTCGAGTTGGAAATGTATGAACCTTTTTATTTCTTCAAACTGGTTACATGCCATTACAGAGTTAATTGTTAGGTAACCTAGGTAACTATACAATGGACATGTAAAGGCATATTACCACAAACTGTTAAAGTTCCATTGCTGTTATATTGGCAATTTTTTCGTAACTTTTTTCACAGGAGTATCTGATTGTTTTTTGTTCTATATATTTGAACATTTAGTCTGTAAACAAGTACTGGTAGAATTGTATTGGCGTCACCTGTGAATGCGGTTTCGTTATCACCTTTTTCCAAAAACCCATCCCGCCTCTGGGTTTTTCTTTTCAGCTCCCGCACTTCTATACGTGGAAGGTGCCATCTGGGATAGAGAAATGTTATCTTCCCAATCGGATACATCCGACACTAGAATATATAGAGGCGGAAGATTTTTGCATCTGTTTACCTCGTCCTCATCATCTGAAGAATCTTCGTCACTGCTGTTGTAGAGAAAATTATGTATAAAAGTATGGATACCTCCGTAAAACCGATGTGAGTCCATATCTGAATTGTGTGCTATCTTGTTACTTCATAAAATCGAAAAAATTCACTTTGTAATTTACTGGTAATATTTTTTCAAGCACTACATTTTATTTTTATATTTTGTACACAATTTTGAATTTCTCAAACACGCGTTTCTCGCACTGCACCCTTTGTGACGAGTTTGACGGACAAAATTGTTGTCGAAACTCGTTCATAGATGGCGTTTATGAATAAAATTTATAGCGTTTATGTTACTAATTTAACACTGTACGTACAAAACAACAGAATTTGTTGAAAACTAGAAAATATCGACAAAAATACGGGTTCACTCATATATGAGCCACCATGCAGTAAAGGGTTAAGTTCACTTCAAAATGTTGCCAAATTCTAAAGGAAGGTTGTTTTTTGACGGTGCTGAGTCTCAGGTCATATTTGCAAATTTTCTAACCATATGTACCTAAAAATTACATCTCAGAACATCATGAACTTTATGATGTGAAAGAAATGATTTCGTATGCAATTGCTTACTGTTTAAACACTTAGGGGCATATTTATATATGTTTGCTAAACTCTTGCTAACTTGTTACTAAGCAAGTCCTAATTCTCTATGAATACGCCCCTTATATTTTTAATAATTATAAAATATGTTGACATCTTTCAACAAATTTCGAGGAATCGACTCTCAACGATAGCTCGTTAGTCTTTATATACAGTGTATCAATTTCATATTCGTACCCCATCAATATAAAGTTTAAATGTTTTTCTCATCCAAAATGTCTTCAGTTACAAATGTCGTTTTTGTTCTTAATGGTGCATTTCCAAATTCTGCGGTCCAGTTCGTCCCATGAATTCTCTATCGGATTAATGTCTGGTGGTTGTGGGGGGGAGTTTCAAAAACCTTACTGCAATTACAGAGAAGCCACATTAGGGTTGCATTCGTCTTATGCTTTGGGTCGTTATCCTGATAAAAAGAACAGTTGTTTTTTAGCCCCATTTGCGCAGCACTATCTTTTAAATTCATCTTCAGGACATCGATGTAGATCTTGTGATCCACAATTCCTTTAATTATGTGCAGTTTTCCAACTCCAGTTGCAGAAAAACAACCCCATACCATTACCGACCCACCAACGGTTTCGCGAGTCTTTTGCGGAAGGTATTCAGTATTCGGCTTACGCCATTTGTCTGCCATCCGAGCAATGAATACTGAACTTTGACTCATCTATGAAAATGACTGTTTCGCATAAGTCGAAATCTTTTGATTTGTATTTTTTGGAATGTTAAGTCTGGTGACATGACTTATAAACGGTTTTTTGCGCGATACTCTTCCGTTGAAACCATTTTCCCGTATACAATTCGGGAATGTTTCAATGCAAAATTGTTTTTCCAGGGATTGTCGAAGATTCTGTGCCAATTTTGATGCACTTATCTTTTTATTTCACGCACAATTATCCTCTTGTCCTACGTGTTGAAAATACATCTTGTCGTATTGCGAGGCAAGTTTTCAATCCTTTTTTCCTTGACAAATCAGTTAACAATTAACTTAAGATGAAAACTGTTTATATGATTTACCTTCTTTGTGGTATTTTACGATGAGTTCTCGAAGCTCTTTAGAGGTTTTACTCTCTTTTTTCCCATTGCTGTTAAATTCTGAGACAAATTGTCTATAATTCTTTTAAAGATTATAAATAACTTCAGAATACTTTAAATAATAGTACATGAATTGAAAAAACGCATTTGATTGAAAATGCAAGGGAAATTAAATCTGTTTGGCAACTTAGAACTAGCGTACAAATACGAAATTATTGATCTAGTTTTGCAGAATCATTTTTTTATCATTTTAGCTTTTAGTTAGTGAATAATTTTTACCAACTAAGAAAATTTGATAAAATATATCAACCATGAATACACATTTAACATGCATGCGGTATTAATGTCCTGCATCAATCCATTTAGAATCGGGAAAACATTCAAAGTTTTAATAGAAGGGGTACGAATATGAAACTGATACACTGTATACTAAGTTGCCTTGTACAGAGAAACCTCTGTTTTTACAAAACAAAAACTTTCATTTGGATTTAAGTCTGGGAAAGGTGCACCAAATTGTATTGTTTAGACGCATTTCTCTTCTACTTTACTTGTGTATTTCGGGTTATTGTTCAGTGAATAGACCCACTTCAACGGAATCTCCTCAGATGCGTAAGGCAACATAATCTCCATTAAGGGGGGACATCACATGTGATCAACTTAACAAATTTCAAGTCATTCGGTCAATCCGTTTTTGAAATACGATGGAGGAAAATGTGAAAAACACAGTTTTTTGAAAAAAAAACTCGTTTAAAGTATGAAAATATCAACTTACTTTTCAATCGGCGATGCCTGGTCCATAGAGTATTCATTTATCTTCTTCTTGAAACTCTTTCAAAGCAGATTGTTCACTTCTTGAATCAATTCTGGCTTGTTTAACGACATCACTTACGCGCCGTTCAGAACGTGAGATTAGTTTTTCATCACGTTTCTCAACATAAGTATGGGCATCCCATAACCGACATTACTTTCAAATTACCATCAAAATCTTCATTAAAGATTTTCTGAATAACTTTTTTTTCAGTAAGTTTACCTGGTTCTTTTCCACCGATTCATTTATTTGTTTTATCTTTATTAAGTCGTATCTTTAAAACGAATTCGAATTTTGAAAAATCCCTTTACTACCATATTCTAGACATATTAAACTAGCAATTTATGAATCATCGATTTTTTGAACCCATCAAATGGGATGACCCCTCTTAATTCAACATAAATACGTGTTACGTGGTAAAATACAAAACTGCTCCAGATCGTTATACAAGATCCCCCAGTTCTTTTATTTTGTAAGTGTATTTGGGGTTAGGTTAAAAACTTCTAGATTTCTAAACCTTCCAGATCTTTTTGGGAGGATAGGGCATTCCTGGAAGACGAGCCAATATAATTTTACACAGATGGATCAAATACTGGAGGAGTTGAGGGAGGTGTGTATTCTGAACAACTTAATTTAAGTCACTTTCCGCCTTCCTATTCATTATAGCGTGTTCTATGCGGAATTTTTGGCAGTAAGAGATATCTTGTCCTGGCTTAAAAATCCGTATTTTCTCAGATAGTCAGACCGCCATCAAATCTCTGGACACTTTCTCCACAAACTCTTTAACAGACCACAACTGTCGATAATGTCTCATGAAGATGTCATAGTATAATATTCACTTTTGTTGGGTGCTATGCCATAGTGACGTTCCAGGAAATTGTAAGGCAGCATTACAACCCATTCTAACACGTTTTGCTAACGTTGGCATACCAATTGCTACACTGTAAACTGTTCCGAATGCAAGACGTTAATAAGAATGCAAACATCAGGTGGAGTTATATCACCACGTGTCATGTCACAAAAAACATCTGGCCTAGACTAGATTCAAAGCGCTCAAGGTACTTGCTATCTCTAAGCAGATCGAATATACATAAGCTCGATAAATCGATGTGATGTCATAACCGGGCACTGTCTAATAAGATAGGTCGCCAAACGGTTAGGCGTATTCCCAAATGAATTTTACAGAAGCTGTATGAATGGAGAAGAGAAGGAAATAGTTCTTCAACTCCTTTGTGCATGCCCTGAACTAGCTCAAAATCGCAAGACTTATGAGAAATCGATTTGAACGATCTTAATCATATTAACATAATCAGTCTTTCACGTGTTGTAAGGGACTCAAACTGGTTTCATTGAGCTTAGAAGAAAGCATCAAGATTCTTGTCATATCACAATGGGTTATTAAATTGACCAAGTGTGCTCTACTTCATTACAGACAGCCACTTTATCCTAAGCTAACCTGAGGATAATTTCGGAATTTGGGGGACTTTTAACGCTCATAACCGTCATCTATCATAAAACAAAAAACTTTTGTACCATAAAAGTTTTATTGGTTGAAAGTATTTTGATACACTTCAGTGCTATTTCCTTGTATACCTTTCATTTTATAAAATTAGTGTAAATTTTATAATAAATAATAATTCAGTTAAGCCATAAATTGGGGCTACCATTGAAAATCTTTTTATTTCAATTATGAGACATAAGATCGAATAACTCATTATTCTTATTTTGATTAGAAATTTTAAGCTTTTGGCTTGGAAAACAAAATTCAAAGAAGCCTTATATTTAAAAAAATGGCAAAAATAGTTTCTCATAATAAAGCTGTTTTATGGCAATGTTAGTATCAAAATTAATTCATTTTTTTAGCTCAATTAGATACCTAGAGATAACTACTTAGTTAGACATCAAAATGAGAATATAGTCATCATTCCGAATACCTCAAATTTGACAAAAAAATATTCTAATGTTAGAAATGTAATAATTTAGAACTTATTTAGATTGTAACTTTTTGTTTTCAATACAAATTTGTATCATCGTTTTTTGTAGACTTAGTCCTTTTTATGTTTTTTTTTGAAACAATATTTAAATGACAGGTTAGATTTAATCTCCATATTTGAAACTGGATCACACGAATCTCTGTTTTAGGTTGGAGTTTACACTTACAACTTTCCCAAAGTTTAAAAGCTATTTGATCCAAATTTTAGCTTAATTGCCCATTTTAAAACTTATACTTCAAAACAGTGTTATTTATATACTTCTTAGGATTATGGTCGCTTAAGAAAAATGATGGATTAAAAAATAACAACAAAAAAATCCATACAATCATTGACTAATTAGCTATGTTTTGAGTAAATCGGCTTAAATTAGTCGTATTGAATTCTTACATGTTGCTAGTGTAAAAATTCCAATTATATTTATGTATTTATAACAAAAGAAAGCTTTTTATTCGTCTTTCACTGAAATATCAAATATTATAAATTATGAAAGTTATAATTAATTATTGCAAAGTAGGTTTTAAAACTTAAATACTACAAAAGCCTAGTTTATGATTCCATCCGACACACAATTAAACATACATTTAATATACATTTTCTTCTTAGGCGTGAAAAATACAATATAATCAAGAAATCCAATATTTTTGCAATAATGAAGATTAAATTGGTTTTGAAAAAGAAATAAAAAAAAAACAAGATGGTATGTCAAGCTTAATTTACAAAGTGTAATTTGTTGTTGTAAACATTTTGATGCTTCATTATAAATTTGTATGTATAAACTAGGCTTTAAAAATACGAAATGATAAGTTATTGGCGATAAGATATTTTAAATTGCACTTAACCAAATTACTTAGACACAGTTTAAAAAAGAATAAGTACACTGTTCAACGAATTAAAGCCTTTTTGTAACGTTAGCCAAGCAGAACTGTTCTAAAAAAATTTAATGTTTTCAATTTGAATAATACCTTAAAATTATTTGTTTTGTAAAAAATCTTTTGAAACGGCTCTTCATCTTCTCTGCACATGCCCTGCTTTAGCTCGAAAACGCAAGAATTACCTAGGAGAATTCTTCTCTAAACGATCTAAATCATATATGTATAATCAGCCTCTCACGTTTCGTAAGGGACTCAAGCTGGTTCCATTGAGCTTAGGAGGAAGCCTCAAGATTCATGTGGTATCACAATGGGCCATTAAACTGGCCTAAGTGTGTCCGTTTCCATCTTGGACAGCCACTATAACCAAACCTAGCAAAAAACAACGTTTAACCGTTGTAAATAAAACGAAGAAGTTAAAAATACTTACCAAAAAGCAGTGAAACTAACAATAACATTCGATATCGGAAATGATTTTTCGACAAAAGACAGTTTTCTACAGTGTCGAATATTTCCATTGATGAAATTCTCTCTAAAACCATTTGCTGGACACAAAATTGTTCAGACAAAGCCAAGCTCTTTTCTCAAGGAAGATTTCTTTGTGTAGTTGGATGTGTTGACGGTACCATAATAAATATTGATTGACCAATTTTTTCCAAAGAATATTTTGATCTTAATAAACTCAATCTAAAATTTAGTTTGCGACAAGTTTTTGCTACGGTTTACAGTTAGTGTCTAAAGTCAAAAATGATGGTCTTGAAAACTAAGCTTTTCAAAAATTTTTAGCCGCTTAACGCCCAATTATTCCCTTTCTTTTAATTTTCTTAATCGAATAAAAAAAGTTGAATTTTCATACGTTATTGGGAACTGGAATAAAAGCTCCTTTCAAACTCGAACTCTATATTTTGAGACAAATATTTGGGTTTGTATAAAAACTATCATACTTTTTTGTCGCCCTTCGTAGTACAAAAATGTCCCTCTGACGAAACGAGATCTGTGGTAAGGCCAATTTTTTGTATTGACATGTGAATGTTATTTCTTATCTTCATAGAGTTAGGCTAAATATAATCAAACTATTGATGCTGGCATCCAAAAGAATGACAAAATGTTTGAACAGTATGGATTAAATAGTTCGTTGCATCTTGTGAATGATAACATAAAAAAAGCATTCCAGAATTTGACTTTTGACCTATCTAGTTCTTTAGATTTTCTATTTTACTCAAACCAAAATGATTGTTAATTTAAATTAAATACAAGATCTGTGGCTCATTATTTAGTAAAGAACCAAAGCCTAGTGACTTACAACTCAATCTCAACCATTCCTGTATGCGAGTAATGTCAGGAATGGACGGACCTACAGTTTTTTTACTGAATCAAATCTGCTAACTTCAAAAAGCACTATTCATGACAAGATTCTTATTGAAGGTCTTGTCAATTCCTCTCAGGGTACAAAAAAGAACGACATATAATATGTATTTCTAAACTAGAAACATATGACGATCGATCCTTGAATGTTAATAATTTAGTTAAAGGACAAAGTTAGTATACATGAGCTAAAACAAATTGTCATAGATAAACAGGAAGAGAAGACAATTTCTTACCTTCTGTGTTTATGTGCTATCGCAAACACGAAGATTCCATTAAGAAGACTTCTACTTTAAAAACCGCAATGCTTTTATGCGCTAGATAAGTTTCATAGGAACCTACAAACGGCTTAACGATTAAGAAAAATCGTAAAATCCATTTAGTATCCCAGGGGCCAACTACTGTCTAAGTGTTTTAGATACAAAATAAGGGAAACCACAAAAAAGCTAAAAATCTTGTTTTAGAATTCTTTTTCTTGGTCAAGTAAAAATAGCCCGTAGAAATTATAATCGTTTAAAAAACCCTGGGAAACACTTAAATTTGCTCAATAGTACCTACTAGCAGATGTTTACATTCTTCACTCTCATTCAACTTGTCTCATAATCTTCAATACAATAACTACCGAAAGATCTAA
Organism: Eupeodes corollae; assembly: GCF_945859685.1. Lineage (NCBI taxonomy): Eukaryota > Metazoa > Arthropoda > Insecta > Diptera > Syrphidae > Eupeodes > Eupeodes corollae. The sequence continues at coordinate 140,812,999 of NC_079148.1, read as the reverse complement.
TACAAAATCTAAATTAAGTGATAAACCTTCCTATTTCTTGGAAGTTGAGAAAGATTAAATTTTATAAACTCTTAGAGTAAAAAATCTTAAGTTAGGAATGAAAAGAAAAATAAAACCAAAATTTCTGACAAAAATTATCATTGGTTTAAATTTCGAGTTAAAAAATGTCTTAATTGACTAGAACAATTTTTTGACAGTCAGTTAAAGAAATATACTTTCGCATTTATTCTTAAGCTTAGATTTTTAGAACTTTTCTTTCGAAACGACCCAAGGTGCTTTCATCCGCTTTTGTCATAGTCAATGCTTCTGCGCCGTATAGCAGGACGGGGGAGAGATCTTTGGCACTCAATTGCTTTCTTAGTCCAAGGAAACAGCGCTATTATCTATTATAAAGAGCTATTCTTCGTTTGATCCCAGCACTGGTGTTGTGTTCAACCTACAAGACCGACGTTTTGACCAAGACGTCGGTCTTGTAGGTCCTTTCTTGACTACAGCATGTTCTTTGTTTTGCCCTTATTAACCGTTAAATACTAACAAAAGCCCCATTGACATCACGCTGAGATCTTCCGAGTATGTCAATGTCATCAGCATATGCTAGTAATTGGACAGACTTTTGAAAGGTAGTGCCTCTAGTGTTGATCGTGAACGTGTGACCTCTGCAATATTCTTTTAAGTACGATGTTTAAAAAATCGCATGACAGCGCATCAATATATCTAAAACTTTTTTTGACATCGAAAGGGCCTGTTAAGTTGTTTTTATGGAGCAGCTTGAATTCTCAATGGCCATCCTACACAAACGGACGAGTTTGGCACGGATGCCAAAACTAGACATGTCTCTACAGCTCGTCCTTGTAGATGCTGTCATATGCGGCCTTGAAATCGATGAAAAGTTGGTGGTGGTCGATTTAGTGTTCTTGGGTTTTTTCCAGGATCAGCCGTAATGTGAATATTTGATCGACTGTGGACTTTCCTGGTCTAAGATCACACTGATAAGGACCTATCAGGTTGTTGACGTTGGGCTAGACGTTGACATATTACGGCAGAGAAGATTTTTTAGGTGATGTTAAGTAGACTGATTCCTCTTTTTTTTGATAAAAACTGGTTAAAAAAAATGGTCAGTTTAATAGACAGGCTTTGTTTAAAAGCATAGTTTTCTCAACTATTATTTCTATTTTTCCAAATAAGAAATTTAAAAAATACACCAAATAGGATATAAGAAGTATTTTAACACTGTTAATTTATTTGTGAGTTATTTTGAAGTAACATATACTTTGAAGATAGTTTCAAGGTACAGTTCATATTTTAATAATATTTCTGTGGCCTTTTTGTTTTTTTTTTAAGAAAAATTGAAAACTATGAAAAACCCTTCAATCCTTTCTTAATCTGGGTTTTCGTTTATTTATAGACCAAAACTCCAGACCTCATTTTATTTGATTGTTTACATTCCTTAGCTCAGCTGCTTATTTGGCAAAGTATATTCGTTTTTCTTTTATTTTAAAGCTTGAATAGTGTCTTTCTCTTGCATATTTTCAAATCACAAGGAAAAGAATAATTGAAATATAGAAACACAATGCTTCTCTTGTGTACCTTCCTAGCTCAGATTTCAAAAATTATTATTTGAAAAGCCTTCTGAAGAGTTTTGGTAAATCTATAGAATACACATCATACATAAAATACTACGAACACGATCTCTACTTGTTTTTTTTTGAAACTTTGTTTTTGTCTTAAGAAACATAAAACTATAATATTTTTCTTTTAGAAATAATTATATACAATGTTTAATCTATATATAGGTGTGCACTTTTGACTCTTTCGCTGTAGAGGTTGCAGACTGCATGTGTAATAAAAAAAAAAAACAAATTAAATATTAAAAAAAAACGTCTAGTTCTTTATTAAAATAAAAATATTACAATTTTCTTTAAAATATACGTATATGAAGTGATTTTCGTATCTAATGAAATTTAATCTGCTTGTACAGGGTAATCAACAGAATATTTTAGGAACTTCAATGATTCCAGCTAGTGTAGTTGTAGGAATGCGCCCGCAGGGACAGAATCAACATAAAAACGTTGGAACCGGAACACTTGGCCGAATGGTTATTGGCGGACAGCACATGGTGGGGACAAGACCATCTAGTCCAGCGGTAAGTTTTATAAAAACAAAATATCGATAAACTAAAATTAAAAATATATTTTTTTGATTCTAGATAACGTTAAGTACTTTAACACCAGGCCAAACTGGACCAGCCTTAATATTAAAAACGGAAAATGGATTCCAATTGCTGCGCGTCGGAACGGCCCCATCGAATCCAGTAAATCAAACAATGGGAGCTAACTCATCAAATCCCACAATTCGCTTGCAAACAGTTCCAGCTGCTGTAAGTAGATTTACAGGGCCACCTTTAGCACTACGTAAAACGATTGTAAGGTCCTCAGCACAGCATCAGAAACAGAAACAAAATGTAATTCGATAACTCAAGCATTCCATTTTCTCTCTTTTTATATACCTACTCGTACCTATACTACTCGTACATTATTAAATCTTCAATTACTATTGTCTGTCTCTCTTCTCGTATAATTTTTATTAATTTTTTGATATGTTTTTTCTTTTTGATTGTTTGAGAAATCTTTTCTTTGTATCTCTCATAATTTGTGGGGGCGGGAGGAGGTTCTTCTCCCCCAATCTCACCGACAGAGAGAGAGAGAGAGCATAAATTAATTAGAATTATATTTGATGATTATGATGCAACCAATATTTATGTATTGATTTTTACATTGAGATTGCATTTGTTTGCTTAAATATGTTTTTTTAGAAAATAATAATTTTTGAGAGAGAGAGATTTTGAATTTTCTATCTTTTTTGGATTGATTGAAATTGAAGAGTATTCGTATGAATTTTTTTGTTATCGTAATTTCATTGTAAATTCGATTCAATTCGTTTTCCTATTTTCATTACTTTTTTTTATTGCTTTTGAACTTGTTACCGCGCACTTGTGAATGCACTTCTGTATTGATACTTTCTTTTAAAAACTTCAAAAATTTTAATTTAACGCATTTTTTGATAGTAAATTTATTTATATTTTATTTTTTGGTACACTTTGGTGGTTTCCTTTTTCTCGTTATAGAAAAAGGTTAACAGATTGCATGCAAGATACAAAAAGTTCTTATACTTACATATATATTTTTTTTTAAATGGATTGTAGTTTAAAAATTTTCGAAATCTTATTTTGGAAATAAAATCAACAATTTCTAAGCATTCATATATTTCAGTTACATTTTGATTTACTGTTTCTTATTATGATATTATTTTTAAATATAGAACGTTTTTGTCGGTAGTGTTAAATTGTATTTTTAGTTATTTTATGTTTTTATTTTTACTCGAACGTTTTCTGTGTGAAGTTAAAATCCTATATTTTTAAATGAAAACTCTGAAAATTCAAAAAGTTGCGATACTATTTCTAATAGAATTTTGTAAGCATTATTTTTTTTTTAAATTCGCAATACAGTAATAAGATTCCCAATCTTAGCTTAACATAAGAAACTGGTATTTATTTAAACATGGCAGACAATAATGGCTAATAAGTTGTTGGTTACTTGTATGTTAAAGTTTTTGTAGAGTTTAGAGATTTGGAAATTTAAGATTCCGTTGAAATCAAAACGTTTAAGAGCTTTAAATTATAATAACGGCCTAGTCACTGTTAAACTTCATCGAAATCAAGCATCAGTGAGCGTGGTTAGTAGACAGATGGGGGACCGTCTCGAAAGCTACGCGTGATGTTGTCATGTTTTCTTTCTGTCTGTTATTCTTTCTCTTCTGTCCTTCTGTCTTGTATTTATGGCTTGTGTTGTTATCACCTTACATAGTCTAGTCGCTCAAGGTGCTGTGTTCTCTAATCTTTACATTTATGTGCTGAGTAGTGTGTAATGTAAAAGAAAGACATATTGTTGGAACGAATTGTTGAAACCAATTATCGTCGATGTTAAGCTACTTGCCTATCTTCGAAATAAAACTGATATCAACACTGTGTAAACAGAAATGTTAATACAGTTTGACATGCTCTCCCATAGAAACTTCTACAGAAAAGACTCGATACTTTCGTTTTTTCAACAAGTCAAATTTTAATATCCCCAAAAATATATTTCTATCCTTTATTAAGGAAAAAAAGTTTATTAAAAGAAATTGTACAGTTTTTGACATCAAAGAGGGAAAAATAGTTATTAAAATAAGACCTAGTCTGTTTATCAAAACTCTACTTTTTTGCGGCATTAAATCCGACTAACTAGCTAAAACTTCTAAGAAGATGAAGTACAGGCCCATAGTCCTGCTAGTATTCTCATAGGTCCGATATTTGGGTGATGAAAAGCACACTGAACTATTATCCTTGTTCGAAAGAAAAGTCTTATTGGAAATATATATCAGGAAAGAAAGGCTACAATTATAATTTGTACGCATCGGTGACAAAAACTCATCCTAATCGCATGAAGGAATAAGAACTGTGGTCCATTGTATGACGTAGATGACGGTGTTGCAGACTAAACTAACGCTGACATCAGCTCGCTATTAAAAAATGTTGCAGACACTTGTTGAAGAATGTCAACTAACTGTTCGAGCTCTTGCTTCAACTCAACAACACTTCAAGTAGAAATAAACCTATCAAACCTTAGTACACTTCTTTTTCCGTTTTAGAATGTTTGAAGTGCCAGTTAAAAATGTCCAGAAATAAGTATACATGATAGTTAAAGTTCTAATTAAATTGTATTAGAACTACTAGTGCCTTAAGAACAATTAGGTATCTTTATGAAAGAACTGGTAGATAAAAGTGCCTCGCAACTAAAAACAACGGGGAAATTGCCTTATTCGTGCCGATAAATTGTAAGGCACTTAACTCAAACCGTCATTGACATTTAAAAATATTAATTAAAGAGGGACATGGATTATTTGAGCCAGTAGCCTTAAAAGATGTCCTTAAAAAACTATGTAACGGACTGTACGGATGGTTTAAAAACGGAAAAGGGGGAAGGGTATGTATGTATTTGGTTCAACCAACAGAGAAATTGACAAAAGTTTTCTTTAAACTGCAAACAAAACATCGTCAGCTTTGACACCTGATGAGCATCGAGAAATCTTTAGTCGAATATTTCCAGGATACAAATATAATATTTCAGCTCAGCTGACCTCGACTACCCCTTTTTGGTTAGTACGCTGTTGGTGTACAATTCAATATATTTCCATATAAAAAGAATTAGCAGTGGTGCCGCCGCAGAAAGACAACCCCGAAAAACAAAGATTGTCACCTTAAATCTTTGGGTGAAACAAAAAGTTTGTTTAGGGATTTTTTTGCAGAAATACTACAAAGCAAATCAAAATAACAGAATCTATATTTCGATATCAGTTAAATTGATTACAATAAGTTTTTGAACTGATTTTAAAGTATTTGGTTATGTAGTGTTTTTGCAATGCCTTCTTCTTCTTTTAAGGATCTACTGTTGAACTAACATCTCCTGTGATTTTTAAATCTTTGGGCACTTCTAAAGTGAAAAGTAACACATTTTGCTTATAATTCGTAAACAAAATTAACTACAATATGTACAAATTTGAAACGTACTTCCAAAGAGAAGGCATTTTCCAAGATATGTTTCAAATTTTATGTTAATACGCTTAAAATTGTCCAAGTTATGATTTAGGTCATTTTTAAAAAAGCAGTATTGAGATAGAACTGTTTTAAGATTTGATTTGTAAAAAATCGGAAATAATTTTGAATAGCCTTGAATACTTAAATTAGCTGAAATCCCCTTCATTTAAAAAGTCTGTAATATTTCCTATTCACAAGAAAGGACCTTTTGGCGCTGTGGAAAATTACAGAGGAATTTCTTTTATGAATGTAAAAGCTAAAATATTCTGTGGCGTTTTTGTAGAGAGACTTGAAAAGTCTCTTCTATCTGATCTCAAGCTAGCTTCAAAAAAAATTATTCAACCATTGATTAGATATTTACTCTGTCATCCATTGTCAAAGCGTTTCATGCCAGGAACAAAAAAAGTTTACTCATTTTGTGTTGACTTTAAAGCTGCCTTTGGCCTGGTTAACAGAAATGCGCTCTTCTATAAGCTCTCACAACTTGGCATATCTTCCAACTTCATTAGAGTGATAAAAGAAATATACACCAAAACAAATGCAGCAGTTTGGGATGGCACATCCTATTCAGAATGGTTTGAGACATATACTGTCGTGAAACAAGGTTGTCTCCTCAGTGCATTGTTGTTTTCTCTGTTTATCAACGACGTTGTAGATGATCTTCCCAGAGGAGTAAGAATTGCAAATACTACCATTAATGTGTTGTTATATGCAGATGAACTTGTCATACTCTCTGAATCACCAGAACATATGCATCTTAATGATTAATCGCTTATCGTATTACTGCAAAAGATGGGGACTAACAATTAATACATAAAAGTCAAAAATGATTGTGTTTACGCGATATCCAAGAGTTCACAATGAAAGACAATGCACTAATGATGGTCATTCTCTAGAAACAGCTAAAGAGATCAAATATTTGGGAGTTAGACTAAATCCGGCTTTAAATTTCAACAAACACCTGACCGAAAAAAACCAATAACTCTCAAATCTTGCTTAACCTATCATGGAAAAATGTGTTTTCCAACAAAAGATTTATTTTATCTGCGAAATATAAGATATTCAATGCAGTAGTTAAATCAACGTACGAGGAAATTGAAAAATTTCATAGGAATTTCATAAAAAAGCTCTTCAACCTACCCCAAAATACGCCTTGTTACGCTATATACTTGTAAAGCGGACTACCAAAACTCTTGACAAATACACTCAAGTCAAAGGCTGGCTTCATAATAAATGTGTGCTGTTATTATAAGGTATCAAGGCTTTAAAAAAAACTACTTTTGTATGAGTTGAGGAATAAGGACTGGTGGTATGAAGGATGGCAATCTATTGGCAACGCTTGTGTGGAAACCTTACATATCGATGTGAACAACCAACGTAATTTGAAAGACCAACTCTACCGCATTATTCAGAAAAACTAAGGCTCGGAATTCTGAATTTTTTTAATCTAAACAAAAAAAAACTACTTTCACGACTCACTTAGCTATGATGAAATGTCTGTGATATTCAAAGCAAGGTGTAAGCTCCTTTCCTTAAATGTTAACCCTTATAATGGAAGCTTTAATCAATTCTGTACGCTTTGCAACCTAAAATCGAAAGAAGATTGCTTTCATATCCTTAGTATACATATGCCCAATATTCAAAGCGCAAAGGCAAATTTCCTTTGGAAAACAATCATTAACTATGCAGGAAACTATTCAACTTTTAAACGAGTGTGACTTGAAAACCCTAAGCAATTTCTTAAAAACAGTTTAGGAAGTGTAGAGTGTTATTAATATCAGAATTCGTTTGAAACTTTAGTTTTTTTGTTGATAACATACTTGCTTACTTTAATTCGGAAACCAAGCCCTCAAACATTTTTCACTGCTAAATTTTGTTGGGAAATCATTTTTGAGATCCTGGAGAACCATTTAAAATTGAAGGAACAAATCTTTGTTTTATAATTCTAGTATTCTTTAAAAAAAAGGTATTAAGGAGGCATGCCAAACCTTAATTTTGACTCAATCTTTCACGTACAAAATCAAAATTCTAGAAAGTCCAATAGAAGCATGGAAATCTGATGAGATGCATTCTACTAATTGTTCTAAGTCAAAATAGAAAGTAAACCCAAGCAGAAAAACTTAGAATTAAAATTGTATCATAATTTTGGCGTAGTACAGAAAACCTATACACTTAAGTATCCGTGGCGTGATGGTGTATAGTTTTGAGGGTCTATTCCATCTGAGCAGTATTTCTTTTAAGGTTCTGCCCCTTTTGAGGAATTGAAAAACTTCGAAAAGTCATGAAAAGAGTTCTAAAATTAGCTGTTCGGGTTCGGAATAAATACTGTAGTTTCCCAAACTTTATTTCACTGTATGCTTTTGAAGTTCAAATTAAATATATTTGGACCTTAGTGTGCTTCGAACGTAGTATGCAATTTTTGAATTTTACAAGAGTTCAAATCCAAGTTAACTCTTATTGATTCCACACAAAACGTTCAAAGAAAAAAAAACATAAATTATATTATTGCTTATTATTGATTCGCAATCTATTTTTATTATTATAAAAAATAATTAAAATATTGTATTCAAAACATATCAACTATGTTTTTGTTGTGTAGAAATGTGGTATTTTTAATTTAAAAATGTGATTTTTTATAAGTTATCATTTAAAATAATTTAATTTTTGTGAAACTTCAGTCTATGGCAGCGACATCGTCAAACAATATTATTGTTAATTCGGTTTCTGGCTCAAATGCATCTCAGTGTTATACCAGCCAAGCGAATATCTCATTGCAACAGCATCAAACATCCACAGCGTCTGTGGCTCCTGTGACTGCCATTCAACACCACCAAATCCAACAACAACAACAACATCATCAGCAACAGCAACAACAACAGCAGCAACAAACAACGCAACAGCAAATAACACAAATCGTTCAACAACAACAACAACATCAACAACAACAACAGCAGCAACAACAACAACAGCAACAACAACAGCAGCAGCAACAACAACAACAGACTACAATAATCAACAACGTGTCGAACAACCAAGTGACCACGACTACCACACAAAATACGGTTGCTCAGGTAAGAAAACATTGACATAACCTCTAAAAATTTCATAAAATTAAACAATTTCTCTTCGTTTTTGAAAATATTTTTTAAAGGGAAATACCAAAGAGAAATGTCGAAAGTTTTTAGCTAATTTGATAGAATTATCAACCAGAGAACCCAAACCTGTGGAGAAGAACGTGCGAACTCTTATCCAGGAACTGGTCGACGCGAATGTTGAACCAGAGGAGTTCTGTGATAGGCTTGAGCGTTTATTAAATGCAAGTCCTCAACCTTGTTTAATTGGATTTCTTAAGGTTCTTAGATAAAATTCTAATTTTTAAACCTTGAACGAAAAACTCATATATTTTGTTTGTTATTGTAACTCTTTAGAAAAGCCTACCGCTTCTGCGGCAGTCTCTGTTTACGAAAGAACTCGTTATCGAAGGAATTAAACCACCACCGCAACATGTTGTTGGTATGATTGGATCCACAACGCTAACGCATCAATTACCTGTAAGAAATTATTTTAAAAAACAACCAACAAACTATTTTGAAATATAAATTTTAATTTCAATTTATTCTTACAAAATAGAAAATTCAAGCGCAGATCCGTCCCATAAGCCAACAAACGACAACCATCGGTCAGACTCAGGTGAGGATGATATCGCCGGCTGCAGCGAGACCCGTTGGACATACGACAATAACAAAGCAACAAACCGGAGGTGTACGCATCCAAGGACCACTCCAAACCAGTGGCCCACGGTTGGTGAATGCTCAAATACGCCAAGTCAATGCAAGTAATTCAACTACAATGCAAGCTAATCCACCTCAAATGCAGCCTGTCTCACAGCCGGTAAGCAATTTGGCTTGATTTCAGAGAAAACATCTTTTTAATCACATTTAAATTGTTTCTTTTTTTAAAGAATATTGTTCAAATAAGAACGCCGACAGCGCATGTAAATCGTTCACCAGCTACCGTTCAAATCCGCACATCGGCACCAGTTTCGAAAACGAAAAACGCCGGAGGCGTAACGCACGTAAAGGTGGGCCAGACGCAAATCAAGGCGATTGGAACACCCCAAGTTCTGCACCAACAGCAAACAGCACCGACCCTCACGTCAAATGCAAATATCACTACCACACCAATGTCCCAAACCAACAGTCTAACAGCATCATCATCAATAGGAAGTGGTGGTTCGAACGCCTCCACCGCCACCACCGGAGTATCATTATTAACGTCAACGAATTCCAATTTATCATCAACATCCATCTCGACACCTACTGCCGCCGCGATTGCTGCTCCTGCACTAACTAACTCTGCCCAGTCATCGGCGTCGTCGTCGTCGAACATGAATTCCTTCAGTTCGGTGAGCAACAGTGGTGGTGGTGGCAACGTGGCCACCACCCCAATGGTTAACTCAACAACATCGGGCACAATAGTGGCGAATGCGACGACTAACAAAATCGTCACCGTTAAGGCACAAGTATCCCAATCGAGCAGCAAGGCGTCGAGTAAAAAGAAGCAACAACAAGAAGAGAAAGCGGCCACGACAGCATCGTCGTTTTTTCAACAACCCTCCATATCAATGTCATCGTCCATGTATGGAGATGATGATATCAATGATGTCGCTGCGATGGGTGGTGTGAATTTGGCCGAAGAGTCGCAACGAATTCTGGGCTCGACGGAGAATATCGGCACACAAATTCGATCGTGCAAGGATGAGGTGTTTCTGCATTTGCCAGTGCTACAGAATCGAATTCGTGCAATGGTTGCGGAACGGGGACTCGAAGAGCCAAACCAAGACGTGGCCGTGTTGATTTCACATGCGTGTCAAGAAAGGCTGAAAAATATCGTTGAAAAATTAGCTGTGATAGCGGAGCACAGGATTGATATTATCAAAGTATAATCAAATTGTTTAAAAATGTGTTTTAAGAAATACTCAAGGGTTTTTTCTTGGTATGTTTTTCCATAGCTGGATCCAAGGTATGAAGTAACTAAAGATGTACGAGGTCAAATAAAGTTTCTCGAAGAACTGGACAAGGCTGAACAAAAACGACATGAGGAACAAGAAAGGGAAATGCTGCTGCGAGCAGCCAAATCTCGATCCAAAATTGAGGATCCTGAGCAAATAAAGCTTAAACAAAAGGTAATTGATTGAAATTCTAACTGTCATTATTTTCATTTTCATGGTTAAGGCAATATTCACTTTTTAAACAAAATCCAGGAAAATTGCATTCCTTTAAAGCTTTTAAATTGAACTAGGTACCATCTTCCCAAAAAATAGAGCAAGTTTTTTGTATAACAAGATAGAAACTAGGAACCTATTTGCCATGCATTTATGTACATTTTTTAAGAACGTATGATGGATGGATTACTTTTTTTATACGAAAATGTTTGAACGAGATTTTGATGGCAATTTATTTCCCATACCAATAAATTCCGAGAAAAACTTAAGCATCATTCACATTTCCAATGTTTGAACAGAAAAATTCCGAGGAAAATTCTATTCGCTATACCACCACCATTCAATGCAAATAAATTGCTTTGACAGTTGTTAGATACACTCCGCTTCGACTAAATAAGCACAAACATTTTTTTAGTTACTTTGTCCATTACTTGCAAACCATGTTAAGCAAAGTATTTCATGTAGAGAAGTAAAGTTGTTTATGCGTTAACTAAATAGATATAGGGTCATTATTTTCATTATTTATGAGTGTTTTTTGGCGATTGACAAATTAGATCAATAGTTAGGCAACGGCCTAGTCACTGATAAAGCTTCGATTCTCATCGATCACCGAAATCAAGCATCAGTGAGCATGGTTAGTTGACTAGACAGATTGTGGACCGTCTCAAAACCTACCGCGTTCTGATGTCATGTGTCTGTTGTTTTTTCTCTTCTGTCCTTCTGTTTTGTATTAATGTCTTGTGTTGTTATCACCTTACGTAGTCTAGTCGCTCAAGGTACTGTGTTCTCTACTCTGTACATTTATGTGCTGAGTAGTGTGTAATGTAGATCAATAGTTGAAGGGTTTCAAGACCTAATTCCACAAATTCCACACTCGAACAAGAAAGTGTTGAGCTAATAAGCAAAGGAATTCAATAAAGATTAGAATCTTGCTCTCTTATTGAAAATGCGTGCTTTCGGTATAGACAAATCTGTTCTTAGTTGGATATGACATTTTTTTTCCAACCGTTACATAAAAGTGGCTTTTAGACATATTCTAGTCTGAAACGGACAAATAAATGCTGGTGTATCGCAGGGCTCTTGTTTTGTGTCCGACATTCTTTTTTATTTTTATTAATGATCTCCTCTCTTTAATTTCTAGTCTAATTGATTGTTCCGCCGACGATATTACTCTTAGCTTTTCATATTGTTTTCCTCTTCGGACACGGAATTGCAACGACATAATATGATAAGCTCATTATATTAAAACCTGTACAACTTTGTTCAATAAAAAATAATAACAAAGTGCGTCGAAATTAATTGTTCCAAAAACCTAATGTTGTCTTGTATGGTTAAAACGAAATATAACCTTGTTTTTCCTTCTGATCTGCAAATAATCTACAAAACGAAGATAATTTTCAAACATACATACGTCCAAAACTTTAGTGCAACTCACATCCCTGAGCTGGTACTTTACAATAGTATCCAAAGTACATAAAGCTTTTAAAATGATTGGTGACAATTATAAACTACGATTACATTATTGACTCATTTACGTGCACCACCCGTTTTTTTTTTTTTACTGTGGACTACCAGCCCATCAATTAAACTTGAGCCCAACTTTGGCCGTACTATGTTGTTCAGAGAATTGTTCTTTAGCCGTACTAAACGAATGTCTAATGTTTTGCCACGCTCTATATTTCCCTGTCATTGCAATTCAAAAACAATGTACACCGACATCTCCCTTCTAATCTCTCAATTTTTTGAAATGCTCACACTGTCTCTGGCACAATTGGTAAACGAACCAACAATAAAGTCGAAAACTTAGACAAAAGCGGTTGATCAAAGATACATTTTGATATCGGTTTTCATTTCGTGAGACTGAGGCAATGAAACAAAATGACGGTGGTAGTATGAATCATTTAAAGTAATTGAAACTTCGGAAGAATTCATCAAATTTATGGCGTCACTTTGTTTTTTCTTTGGAAAAAAATATATGTAATTATGATGGACCTGATGGCTTTTGTTGTTATTTACACGAATTGACAATAAAACTTTAATTAGCGTGGCAAAAAGAAACATTCAAATAGGATCACATTTGGGTGAGAAGGGATCGTTCCAAAACGATACAAGTTTTATATATTTTTTGTTATTAATTTTCAACCCTGAGTGATTAACTCTCGGCTTTTATTTCAAATTTTAATATTTGCGTCTTTAAATATCGAAAGATTTTAAGAGACCTTAACGCACGCGGTTTGTTAAAAATGAACAAAATACTACAGAAAATGTTTGTGCTTATTAAGTTGAAGCGGAGTGTAGTTCTTTGAAAATTTTGTAATGAAAAATGTTTTTTTTGTTTAAATTTTAAATGTATTTTATTTTCCCACATAGTTTCCTGTTTGAATGATGCACTTCATCTATAAGGATTCCAATCTTTTTAACACTTCTAAAAATACAATTTATAAAAAAATAGTAAAATAAGCACTTGTTGCATTATTTGTTAAGAACTTCTGTCAAGGCATTTGTGATGGAAAATAAAAATAAAATCACAGAGATAGTCTAGGGAATAGAGGGGATGTAGAATAATGTCCTGGGGATTGTAGTGAGTTTTATTTCTTTTTCTTCTATTGGGTTTTGAATATTTCCAAGAAAAGCACGGAATATAATGCTACAGCTTGACAGATCTCAGCTATCTGTCGTTGTTAGTACCCTAAGGAGTCACAAAACAATAGACATCCACAAGAACAGAATGGGTATCAGTTTGTTTGATTTATGTATGTCGAAGGTGTAAAAATGTCGTAGCGGCGATGGGTTCTTCCAAACTTCCATTGTGATTACTAAAACTAGTTCCGAACAAACATTTGTAATTCTACCAAAAATCAGGATAGTTAAGAGAGGTACCTTAATTTCTGTTGAACTTTTCACTAAAACAACATATTATCTAATTTATTTTTTTGGAAATAATAAATACAAAATAACCCTAAGTTAATTTAAGAACATTTTTGCCATATTTTTTCCTGAAGAAATAAATAATTTAATTTTAGAAATTTGTATGAAATAGTCTTATATGAGTTGTTCCTGAACCGATTCTGTTTTTGTTAGAAAAGAAAATGCGGTACTCTCGTTGCAGATACATTTTTCATGCCAGATTTGAATCATTTAAAACTCGAACATTTATTTAACGTTCACCTAATACCTTTTTATTTTGATCATAATTTCCTTTGGCATTTAAATGTTCTGAGCGCTCAGCATCTTTCGTATTATAACGAAAGTAATATCGAAGTGAACTATCCAATTTAAAAATTCGCACAAAAATCAAAATTTTTTGATTCAATCAGCTTAATGAGGTCTTATAATAAATTGTTGGCTTTTATAATAAATGCAACTTTTTGGGATCTAATCTAAATTTGGTTCCAAGCTATTTAAACTCTTATCATTGGATGCGTGATTTCGTAAAATTAAAAACATTCTTTGATGAATTTCAATCAAACCACTTTATGCTTATGGGAGATCTTAACGTCAGAACAAGAATCAAAGGATATCACAGCTTATCACTGAAGTAAGAATTTCAAAAGATACTGTAAGTGACAGCAACAGCAATATGTTTTGTGAGCACTTGGAAGACATGGGTGCATTTATTCTTAACGGGAGAGGCTTTGGGGATAAAACTGGAGAGTTTACTTTTGTGGCAACCAGAAAATCCTCAGTTATTTACTACTGCTGCCCTTTAAACAGTGCATGGGAAATTATTAAAAGTTTCTCAATTGAAAGTACACCCTTTTCGGACCACATGCCGCTATTTTTAGGTCTTAAAGCTTTTGAAGATGCGCAAAGTTCCCCCAGTTCATTGTTGCTTCCAAGACTTAAGTGGTTTACCTATAGACGCGCTCGATACATGAACAGAATTGATGAAGTTGCTGTGCAATAACTCTTGCCTTTGGATAGTGTTGAAACACGATGCAACTCCTTAAAAGTGTGTATCTATGCAGCATACGGGAACCCTATTAATACTAATGTCAAGTTTGAACGAAAAAAACCCTGGTTTAATATGGATTGTCATAAAGCTCGAAAACCTTCACTTAAGCTACTTAACATTTACAGAAAATATAATCTCGATGCAAGCAGAAGAAACTATTGTGAAGCAAATAAGAAGTACAAAGCCCTATGAATAGAAAAACAAAGATCGTACTACCAATGCATTTCCAGTCGACTTGCAAATTTTAACACAGCAAAAGATTGGTAGAAACTGGCCAAAGAGATACGTGGTAATCCTACGAATACTGGAACCCAAATTACAGCAAAGAATATTGCTGTGAAACAAATCTAGTTGAAATACCTGAACTTGATCAATTAACTTGAATGAAGTAAAGATTGCGATTGAATCTTCAAAAGAAAATAAAAGCTCCGGGTATAGACGGTATCCCATAAGAGTTTTATAAAAATGCGAGTAATTCTTTTATTGGGGGAGATTCATACTTTGTTGAAAATAATCTACGAAACAGAAACAATACCAACATCCTTGAAAAAATCAATTCTCTTCCGCTCTTCAAAAAGGTGAAGCTAGTCTTGTATATATCGTGGCCTTTCATTTTTAAATCCCCTCTAAAAATTATTTACCTCAGTTCTCCTAAACCGCCTCACTTCTTGGATCGAAAACAACAATATACTCAATGAATTCAAGGCTGCATATTGAAAAGATTATAGTACAATTGATCAGATTTTCAATCTTTCATGACTTATTCATCTGCAACTAAGCCAGAAAAAGAAACTTTATGCTTGGTTCGTAGACTTAAATGCTGCGTTGGACAATATTAACAGAGAAGCTCTTATTCACAAACTTATAACATTGGGCATCTCGACGAAAATGATTAAAATTATCAAAATATTGCTTTACAATCACAATTTCATGACGAATATAGCAATGTACGTATAATACACAGGGGTACCCAACTATTTTAATGATTCAATACACGAGAAATGATAAGTATGATCTTAAGAACGAGGTGTGGATTAATTAACTTGAATGCTAGGACATTTCAGCATGACACTGTTGGCTTATGCACAATGTGTAATCTTGATGCAGCTTAGAACACCTACCACTTCGTCAGCATCTGTCCTATTTTCAATTCATACCGGAGATTATTTCTAGGAGCTGAAACAATAAATCGCACCATTTTTTCTTCAAATACTGATTGGCAAATGTTATTTAAATCTATACAAATTCTTAAAATATGCTCGTAATTATCGCAACTTAATTGTTAATGAATATAATATTTAAAGTAAATTCAAGCTAAGCAAAAATATAAATAGTAAAACTTTAACCTGACAGACAACTTTAACAAGTTATTGTTAAATTTTGAACACCAGCATTATCTTTTTGTGTAACCACTTTTTTAAGAAAATAAAATGTATTTATCTATCTATCTATCTAATAAATTTTCAAGTTCAAATCGTGTACCCCTAAAAAAATTCGAGCCCAAAAATCAATCTTCAATTGCCAACATTTACTTTTTGTTATATATTTTGTGAAGTTTGCTCCTCTAATTAGTTATGTTTTTTAGTTTCTCAATTCTTCAAAAATGTGAGCCTTTCGACTTAATCTTGGGGTAAGGGTATAAGTTTTAGTGTGTGGCGTTTATAGCTTGATCTGATTTGATTGTTCTTTTACAATTAGCCACATTGTCATTTAAAGAAAATCGAAACATATACAATCATCAATTATTGAACTTAACGAATTTTTGTTGAGATATTTGGAACGTTAAACCAATTAGTTCGGCATTTATGGTAGGATTTTTTTTTGAAAAAAAAACTCAATTAAAAATTCCAAATATCCAACACGTTAAACTTCGTTGCATACAATTTATTTCGAATCCTTTTTATATCGTAAAATATATTTATTTAAGGAGGTTTTTGTATGAAATTTTATACTCACAGTTTAAGGCAGCTGCTTGCCGAATTTATAATTACTGAATATAAGAATGAAACAACAACAACTTGTGTGTGCTACCACCAAGTTCATAGGCTGGAGTTATAGCTATTTCACGGGGGCCAACCCGATCATCAGACTCCTTTAGTGGTGCTTAATCGCTTTTTGTTCAATTTAATTTTTGAAGAACTTTTGCCCGAGCTGGGCTTGAACAAGCGATCTAGCGTGTGAGGAGCTAGTGCACTACGCACTACGCCACCGCACCCACATGAAAGTTGTAAGCCAATTACAGGTTTTTTCGTTCTATCGTACTATACTGAACCGATTAGCATTTTTCTAAGCACACACAAGTAATTGTTGTTGTTTTATTCATTTTCTTTCTATTATCTCCTCTCTTTTTCATAAGCCAACGATTTCGATTGGATATATTTATTTATATTTCATACCAATTTGGTATGACGTCACAATGTATGATATAAAATTTAATTGAAATCGATATTTTAATTGCGTTGTCAGATAGTAAGGGTCAACCAAATTTTTTAATTTTGTCTAAATTGATATATATTACCTTATAGAACTATACTCTGGATTTATTTGAAAGTCTGTAAAACAAATTCTATTAAGGTATCTCAAACTACGGCTTTACAAACATACGTACAGACTTACATACGAATCTATCTAAAGACCATGAACTATCAAGAAATGTCAAAATTTTCAGTTTGAAAAATCGGACGCCTCGCACTCACCTTCAGAAGGAAGTTAATACACGAAAAGTTTAAATAAAGTTTGGAAATCATTGTTCATAAATTAATTGTTTCACATTCTTAAAAATTCTCTATTTTAAACATCATAATTTTTATTCCAGGCTAAAGAAATGCAAAAAGCCGAAATGGAAGAGCTGCGGCAACGTGACGCGAATATGACAGCGTTACAAGCTATCGGACCAAGAAAAAAACTGAAACTAGATGGCGATGTTACAACAACAGGGGCAGTAAGTATATTTGAAATAATATTTTAATCATCACCTAACTTAACCCAATTTCTTTCTCTTCTTCTTTTTCTTTTAGCAATCGGGAAATACAGGAACTGGAACAACTGGTATATCACCAGCTCCATTAAGGCCGCGTATTAAACGTGTCAATCTACGAGATATGCTCTTTTTTATGGAACAAGAACGTGAAACGTGTAGAAGTCAAACGCTATATAAAGCGTATCTTAAGTGATCTATAGTTTACTTGTTAACATCATTTCCAAACACAAAAATCTTAGTTGTTATTTTTGCACGCAATATTTTTTGTATCTTTATAATTTTTACATACAAAGATTAATTTTATTATTTTTTTTTCTCCATTCTGATCCACACTCGATTCCTCAAACCCTTGATTCTTGTTTTTTTTTTTCTTTTCTGTATCAATCAAACCGAGAGAACGAAGAAAGAAAAGCTATATCAATTTTATAGAAGAAGAACTTGTTGTACAAGGCGCAAATCGGTATTTTCATTTTCACGCTGTCCTGTTTTCTAATGTAGAAAAAAAGATGACTCCGAAAAATAAGTATAAAAACAAAGTAACTGGTCGTATTCTTTCTAAAACGAAGTTCATTCGCTGTATTCCATTAAAAAGTAAAAGTAAAACAAAAAAAAACAAGCAATCAAACTCAGATGCGCTTCTCTGAGCACATAAACGCCTTCAATTCTGTTGTATATAAACTTCAAGCCCATGGGATTAATGTTTCCGTTTTGCAAACAAATATATTTAAGTTTTTTTTCTTTTTGATTTTTTTTTTTTGTAATCTCTCCACCCATGTGCTCCTTTCTTTTGGGTTTTCCTCTTTATTTTTTACTTCATCGCCCTAAGCTCTGAATGTGTGTTAAAGAAACAATTTGCGGAGTTTATTTTTATTATTATAATAGTAATGTATGGCCTTATAACAAAGTATTTAAATTAACTCTTATTTAATAAAAAAACAAAATAAATTTAAAAGAGTACGCAAATGATGTCTGAATTAAAAGTGAAAACAAAATGAGAAGAGTAAATTTAAAAATTTAATTTTCTTCTGGGGAGGTTTAGTTCATATTTCGAAACAAGAGAAACAAAAAGTGTTTTTATTTTTGTTTATAAATAATTTCTTTATCAATACCATGTATAGACATAATATTACTTTATAGTGTTTCAATGGTTTTAAACCAGAAAATAAAATTAAATTAAAATAAAAAACATAAGAAAAGAAAAAAACCTTTATACATTAAATACATATTAATATTAAATTAAATATATTAAAGCAAATGTTATTTTCTTATTTCATAAATATTATAATATAAACGTAAATACTAAATACCATACGAATGAATCAAAGAAAAACAAAAACAAACAAAATATCTAACATTTGAATGTGGCTACTGCCGATTTAAAATAAATAAAATAAAATGGATAACAAAAAGGGAGTTGAAAACACACCCGACAAAAACAAAAAAACACATTAAACTTATTCTGTAAATTATTTAAGATATCCATAAAACCGGTTACACAACATAAAAACGATAATAAAACAAAAACAAATGAAATTAAATTAATTGAAATAACGTTGATACAATATTTTTGGTTACATTATTATATTATTATATAAACGTAAATATTATTTAAAATAAATTAAAACAAACAAAAAACACCGATGAACGGAAATAACATGAAAAAAATGAAAAATATAAATTTAGCAAGTCTTTAAAATATAAATAAATAAAAATACAATATAATGTAACTAAGTTTTGTAACTAACCGCGAAAACAATTTTTATTAAGTTAAATTAAAAACAAAAAAATAAAAATCAACAAAAAAAGAAAACATATGTAGATTACCCTAAATAAATAAGATAAACATAAAAGATGAAAAAAAAAAGAAATATATATACAATTCTGAAAAACGAATGTGGTTTGCATAAGTTTTAATTATAAGTTATGTACAATTGTATTTCAAAAAACAATAGGTAAAAATTAAAGAAAACAAAGAAAAAATCTAAAACTCTTATTGTGTTATATTCTTTCTAATCTCTTCTTCATTTTGGTATATTTTCATCTATGTGTCAGAAATATTAAAAGTTCTTCAAAATATTATTGGAGGATACCGTGTCTTCAGATTTTAGAACTTGATTTATCATCACAAAAAAGTTCAGATCGGATAATTGTTTTTGTCTTGCCAACCGAATTGCAGAATAAATACCAATGCAATTAAATTACACTACAATATAAATTTAAACATTTGCGAAGAATTATAGTAAAATAAATATGGGCAGTGCAGCGGTATTTTTAGAAGCAGACAAATGTGACGAAAACAAGAAGAAAATCATATTTAAAAGGAGTTGCCATAGAAATAATCGAAAAATTCAGGGGAGTTATTCCGTAATTTTCAAAACGATTGTCATTAACGTCTATAATTTGCTTCTCATAACTTTATCACTATCGTTTTCAGTACAAGACTGTTCACTACTCTGGGTCCTTATAATGAAATACGAACGAATGGCAGAAAAAACGAAACTCTTGGCGTAGAGCGATTATGAGAAACGAAAATGGAATCAAGAAAATGTTGCCAGCCAAAAATTAAAAATGGTATTTTTTTAAAGGCAACTTACTTCATACCTATTTACAAATATTTGAATGTTGGAAAAGTTTTAAGTTTAAATTTGATTTGCATTCGGTTTGGTAAAATGCTTTTTCATTGCGATTACTTTCTGGAAAGCGAAGATGAATCTGAATCCGAAGGAGAAATGCGGGTAACAAGGGCACTCTTAAGATATTCACTTACCCAATAAGCCTTTCAAGTTCCACGTAAGTAAATGAAAATCCTTTTGTTCATGCTGTATTTATGTAAATTCCCAAAATATTTTCAAGGTTCAAGCAACTTTTTCTTTTGAACAAGGAAGCGTTCAAATATTTATTGGATGAGATTGATCCACACCTTCCAAGTTTTAATTCTACATACTGAGGAAGTCAAAAGTATCTACACAACAAGCTTTTTTGTGCACATTCAATTGAAAAAGCTTTTTATTATTGTTGTTGTTGCAGTGCAACAAATTGGGGTGGAATCGGCTTAGGTGATAGTTGACTTTCATTTTTTTGATAATCAAATTGACTATCATTTTAATTCCGTCTGTGTAAGATGATTCAACTCAATTCAATTCGATTGAACAATTTCAGATTAAAATTGTCAAAATTCGTTGTTGCCTTGGTATAATTTTAAATTGATTCTCGTAAAATATCTAAATAAAAGTATCAAATTGGCTGGTTTTGAATAACATTGTCGGTCACATGAATGTGTTTTTTTTAAAGAAACAAAGTGAACTAAGAAAATTTTCCAGTCGTTTGTGTAAGCGTCTGGTAGCTCTATTCGGAATAATCAAATTTGTTAGAAAACGACTATCACATTTTTGTTGTGATAGCTTTTTAGGTATCAATTTGACTATCACCTTATGTAGATCAAATTCGATTATTTTGACTGTCAACAATCAATAATCACCTTAGCTGATTCCACCCCTGCTATGTTGTTTTAAGCCTTCTGTATGCCTTAGCGACCGAAGTCCATTTGGTAAGGATAACGGTACATAGGTCAGAAAACAAAGCAAATGAACTGATTATTAGCGGTAGTCAAAAGTATTTACACCCATTTGTATTGCATCAAAAGTATGTACACAATGCATATTAGCATTTAGTTTGAGTCAGAGCAGTTTTGAGTTCTATTGCCTTCATAACAAACTAAATGTGCTTTAAAATTGTATAAACAAAATGCCGAAAACAAAGGAATTATCCATTGAAACTCGATCGGAGATCGTTGCCAAGTTTAAGTGTGGGATTTCGGCGTCGGAGTTAGAAAAAAATGTATAAATGTTCAAGGAAAACTGTTTATAATTTAGTTAAAAAGAATGAGACGAACAATTGATTTGGACAATTTAAAGAGAACTGGGAGAAACCCGGTGATAACTCAAAGAGAATGCACAAAATTGATAGGCACAATCATACAAAATCCCACAATAAGTCCCGTTAAGGTTGCAGCAGCATCGAATCAGCTCATTGGAAAAAATTCAGTGATGTTTCACTGCGCCGGAGATTAAAAGAAATTAACATAAAGACGTGCGTTGTGCGCAAAGTGTCGATATTTCTGAAACCAACAAAGCGAAACGCCTCTCATTTGCCTTGGAGTACATCCAAAAGCCTCTAGAGTTTTGGTATAATATGTTTTGGAAAGATGAGACTGCATTTCAATTCCAGGGCTCGTTTAGTAAACAATTTATGCATTTACAACTTGAGGAGAAGAAAGATGTAGTTCAGCCGGAGGTAGCTCGGTGATGTTTTGGGAATGTTTATCTTACTACGGTTTTGGAGATTTGGTACCAATTAAGGGCACCCTTAAGCAGTCTGGTTATACATTATACAACAATCTTAAATGACCATGTCTTTGTATTCGGCAATAGACTTTTTCCAACTATCGACTGGATCTTACAACACCACAATGCTCTATGTCATAAAGGATGGTTGCCTACAAGACTTTTAAGTGCAGTTAATCAAGTTGTTCTTCCCTGGCCTGCGCAGAGCCCCGACCTAAACATCATTGAAAATGTTTGGGCTTTCGTTAAACGCCAGAGGACAATTGATAAGGACGGAAAACGCAATGACACAATTGCTGAAATAACCAAAATTTGGTCCAAATTAATAGTTGAATTTGCGCGCAATTTGGTCTCATATGAAACAATGAATAATGAAAGATAATGCTTGTTCGATAACTTGAAAATGTTTAAACTTGGGTTTGTCTGTGGAAAGTTGTGAAAATTTGCAAAAAATCACTTTTTACTAAACTCAACTAATTTTGAGTGTTTATTGTTATTGTTACTGTTCTTATTTTTTGCCGCCTAATATTTAAATATTCTCGAAGAATCTTTTGTGCTCTAAACACACTTCGTTTAACGTGTTAGCGAATCAAAGTCTAGTATCAAAAGCTTGTTTTTAATTTTATGACTGTCGCCTCTAAATATATTTGCCTTTTTAACGTGCATCAATATTAGTTACAATGATAGAAAATTCGCACATTTTTTAGGTACAAATCGGAGAAAATTACTGTCAAATTTGTAACCTCGTTAAGGATTTATGACGATTGGAACATTGGTAACGTAATAATAATTCTTAAAAATGTCACTCGGAATTAATTACTTGCTATAGGAATTACTAAAATTGCATAGAATTTTTTTCAAGGGAAAAAAATTTCTAGGAATACTCCCTGATTAAGGAAAAAATTCTGTGGGAACAACAAATTCTTAGGGAAATACAAATTCATACTCCAATAATCAACTCTCAACAATAATTTAAGGGGCTAACCTGGGGTCTGTTTCCACCAATTTTGTTTTGGTTTGATTGAACTTGTGAAATTTGTGGTGATTTTTTCAATGTTTTATATTTTAAAGAAATTAAAACAAAGCTTACTCACATTTTGCATAATTACAATTTAGAATCTACAAAATCGAACAGTAAACACTCTTTCGCAGGTGAATCCACAAACTCGCTAGCAAAACGATTCGCCGCGAATCCCATAATCAGGTCCCAGTAGGATAATATTAAAAAAGGCATAATATTTTTACAATTCAATTTCGCAATATCGATTTGTATTCCAACTGATAATTAATCAAATTTTGTGTAAAAATGTAATGTTGAAAGCAGCATAAGGTAAGGGTAGTGCAAGTTAAAAAAGTGTTTATAAAAATGGAGCAAGCTGTTTATAGGTAGAAAGCCAAACAAAGTTAACCGACAATCCTCGCCCTGGAGGGACAAGAAGATGAACACTGTAGAAAATGCATGTCTTATTTCTCATATTTACTTGGTTTTGCTGCTCCTGACCTTTTCCTGATCCAAAAATTTTAAAATTTTGGCATTTTCCACACTTAGGCCATGAAAATTGAATGACTGAGAGAGGTTAAGGAAATACATAGAGGAATAAGATAAACGTTAGCACTTTTGTATTCTATATAAGGCAGGGGAATAACTTTAAAAATGACCTATATTCATGATATAGGGCTTATCTTAAAGGTATTCAAAGGCTCTAAAAATACGGTTATGAGCTTTTTAAAAAAACAAGATTATTTCAGATACCACACAAAAAGGCCAAGTTCAGTATAATGACATAAAAATTAAGTTTGGGTTGTTATGAGAACTTTAAAAAAAGATTATTGGCATTTAAAAAAAAAACTTAAGTTCAACAATTATTTAATAAATAGTGTACTTGAAGCCCTTTCACCTACATTTTTTTGAACCAAAGGCCTTTAAAAATTAAATTAAAAATAGTTTTTTTTCCACGTTATGTATTTCATTTTTCTTATTTGGGATCTTGTAACCAATTCCTTGGTGTTGCTTTCAACGAAAGTTCAATATGAACATTTCTTCTTCATTTTAATTTTGGAACTAGACTTTTGTTTTGGAAATTAATCAAAATTTGTTTTAAACAAAATTTCTTAAATTTTATTACATTACATTTTAATAATAAAAACACCAAAAATTACTCTTCTATTTTTCCTAGGTCTTTTAAAAAGTTATTAACATAACTTAAGGCTATCGTATCTAAGTAAAATTTCCCTTGAAAATTTTACCATCTTCAAAACTCGAAATTAAGTTTCTAAGAGACAAGCTTTTATTTCAATAGACGAAAGTCATGTTTAAGGGACAGCGTAAACAGCGTTATTTTCAAACCATCCTAGCTAAAATTGTCAGGTTTTGGTGATCTCCTATCTCATCCAGATAATACTTGGGTATAGTAAAGCTATTAGTCCTAGAAGGATTTATGGTCGACAAATATTTCATCAGCTTTTTCGGTAAAACGAGGAAAGTTAATAGGTAGCTTATTCGATAATTTAGAAGTTTGAAAAATCATTCTTTAAGTTGCTTTAAATATTAGAGCTAATAAGCTTTTATTTTGGTAAATCAATTATATACTCTCTTAAAGTTGTTACTGAAGTCCTGAACCTGCCGAATCCAAACAAAAAGTTCAAGTTCTGAAAATAATTGTTATCAACCTAATTTCGTCCTCATATTGTTGTGGATTAAAAACAAATTTATCAAAATTTAAATGTGACGTTACCACCAAAAATCTAAAAAATTAAATCTGGATAGTAGATACTTGGTTCAGGCAACGTTCTGATAATAATTTTTAAATTTAAAAAAGATAAATGAATAATTACTCAAAACCTTATGTCTTCGTATTTCGTAACAAATGTTAACTAAACGTCCATTAAAAAGGGATGAAAGCTAGAAAACCCGTTTTCCTCTTTGCGTTCATAATATTGAGTAAAAGTATCTGCGTGGTATTTATGGAAGGGCATACTACAAAAAAACGTTTGAATAGCTCCAATAATTGTAGTACCTACCACCAAGCATACGATTTGCAACAATTTTTTAAGGGGGCCTCAACTATAGACAGAGGGTACAAAAAGTGCAGTTCTTATCAATTTTTTGAGATTGAATTATAAGCTTTTAACTAACAAATACTGAAATGGTAAGTACATAATTTTGAATTCTAGGAAAGGGGCTATAAATATAGTAGAGTAACAAAGACAATTTATTTGATTTTCAAAATTATATTTTCCATAACAAAATTATCATTATGATAATGTGTGTACTTTTAAAATTGGTAACAAATTTTCCCTTTAACAAAAGAAAAAAATAATAAACATCTTAAGATTATAAAGTTTCTATATGCATTAATAATAATAATATACTATTCTACTTTACAGTTTTTTTGTCAATCAGTTAATAGGTGTTTCATTCAACTAAGATTATTATTTAATTATTATACCTTGTGTTTACATTTTCTTGTTTGTTTGATTTTATTTTTTACTTAAAATTCTATTAATCTACAAGATTAACTTTTATCCATTTTCTATTCTTTTTAAAAATTGTTTTTTAATACAAAAACAGAAATTAACAATTTATATAGAAATTACAATATATTATTAAATTTTAATTTTTGAAAATTTATATTTTTCAAAACATAAATAGTATCGCTGCTCTATTAGTTTTATGTTTCGATTACTTTATCAATTTTATTATGTTAGTAAAAATAATAATTATTATAATTTAACTAGAAAATTTTATTTTATTGATCCTTGGTTTTAATAATTCCATTATTTTATTAACATTAGATATTTAAAAAAAAATAAAACTTGAGTCTAATTATTTATTTTTATGAAGCATTTGGTGTTTCTTCTTCGTTTTTCTTGGCAATACTGAAGTAAGGCGCTGCGTTGTAATTGAAAACTTCAAAATCGTACCTTAAAAAATAGAAATATTATATTTAATTCAAAATAGTATACATTAGTAAAAATTTAACATACTTATAATATTCATATAAGCCATCTAATTGCTTGCGGGTTAATTGTGAATAGAATGCTTGCAAGAGATCCAGCGTATTTTTACCCTTGCCAGAGTTACGCCATTCCGGGGCAATAATATGTTTTAAACGAGCCTTATCGATCAAATACACCTGATCGTGTTCCAAAGTCTCGAATTTGATTATTATATCGAAATTTATCAAACAGGGTGTACAAAATTTCGAAGCTGGTACTAAATGCATATCGATGAAATTATTACGACGAATCTCATCAAGTAGCCAAGTAACAAATTCGGCAAATGTTGGATATCTGGGGGTGTGGCGATCTACTTTCTGAAAATTTTATAAAAAAAATACAAAACAAATAGTTAATTTGAAAAATGTAAATGTTTAAATAATAGCGTGTTTTTTAGCTGTATCTGAATTACCGATGGTTGTTATCTATGGTTTGACAGCAGAGTATGTTAAACTGTGTTTACAGTTAAAAATGTCAAACTCAGTTAACATTTCTTTTCAGTTAAGTTTGGAAAATCATCATGAATCGTTTAAAGCCAGAACAGCGTTTCAAAATTGTTTAAATTTACTTCAAAAGGACTGTTCGTAAAGTTCATAAAAAGCTAATTTCTGTGCAAATAGCTTCGTCAAAAAGCGAAACTGGCTTATACGGAGCGAAGCCATTAACGAATCAACATTACATCCATAAAAATTAAATTTTGTGCGCGGTTTACATCGTGGTATTTTGAATTAACGATTTACACGACAAATACCGTTGTTTTAAGAACTAAAAATAATTCTATTTGCCCAAATTTGATTAAAAGGACATCATCGATCTCATCCTTCTGACTAATATACTTTTTAATTAAAAGGAATAGATATATGTACATATACAAATGTTTATACTTACATTCTTTTTCCTATAAGTTCGAACAATTTTGCTTCCTAGTTTATCGTGAAATGAATGTGGAACAGCATACATAAATTTGTCCCTATAGGCACTCAACAGCCTCTCGAAAGGATGTCTTGCTATTATAAACGTAATTGAATCATTTTGTGCTTCTTGCAGCTAAGAAAACGAAAAAAAAAAAGAAAATATGTACATAAGTTTTAGTTGTTTCTTATTTTTGTTTAAAAAAGACAAACAAACACAATTTTCTTGCAACGCCTTCAAAACTTTCAAAATATTATCCGAAAAAAAAAACAAAAACTTTAAAGAAAACATAAAAACCCATAAAAATGTCAAATAAATGAACAAAACAAAAATAAAAACAAACTAAAAAATTCCTAAGAGAAAATTTATAAACACCGAAAATTTAAAACATCATTTCCAACCAACAAAAACAAACACTTTATAGGCAAAGAAAAACTTAAAAAAAAAACACCCATTCCTACCTCCTCCAGTGTTACCCTTGGGTATTTCTTCCTTGCCAAAACCAATGGCACTTCATTTGTTTTTCTTAGAAACTCTGGCGTGTATCCCGCTAAGATGTTGAAATTGTACATCCAAGAAGATGAAGCCGCCTTAAAAACATTACACCTGTTTAAGATTCAAAAAAAGAGAAAAAAAGAAAATAAACATTTATAGACATTCGTATACAAAATATATGTACATTTCACAAAATAAAATACAGGGTGGTTCAAAAGTGTATTTCTATTTTTTTTAATCATAACTTTTGTTTTTGTACTTTTTGTACTTTTTTTAATTTTCTTTCTTAACTGAAGCACTTAAGTAAAGTCCCAACTAATTATATTTAATTTTGGAAATAATCACTCGATTATTTTAACCTTAACAACGGCGCGGCGTCATTAAATTGCCCAATTTCCACTTTCTTCCCAAATGGTAACACACTTGTATCACGATTTCCTCTACAAAAGGTCCTGTAAATGATCCTTTAGCTGGAAGACCTAGACTAATTGCCCGAACTGAAGCAAATGTCGGACGCATTCTTGCTAATGTTATGGAGAGTCCAGAAAGGAAGTCGTTATGGTCAACTCCGTGTGATCCGCAGTTCATTGCTAAAAGTTCTAGGAACCGGATTGCAGCAGTTTCCATAGAAAGTCAAATCCAGGCAAGAATTAAAGTCTATATTTCCGGTGACCGATTCATTCTCAAAAAATTAGAATTCAATTGCTCTCCACGGTTTTAAGGATTTGACTGTCAAAGACTTTATTTATGGGGTTATTTGAATTAACCATCCACGAAGTGAAGTAGAACATTACCCGTGTTTTGTTGGTAAATCTATCCATAGTATGGTAGGATTTTACACGAATAAAAAATACAATATCCATAGTATAACACCGATAAAAGTTAGAGTAGAATCTTACTATGGATGGGTTTTTGACATTTATACGAGTCTCGAATGGATCTTATGTGATTTTGTTCTCATATATTAGTACGATTGATATTGCATTTGTATCTCGATGGCTGTGTTCGTTGAATAGTTGTGCATTTGGAATCAGGTGTTTTGAAATGGGGAACAAAATCAATCTGTTACTGTAGATGTTATTTAGTTTTGTTAATGAAAATGGACTAACTGGGCTTATTTTGCAAGAAAAAACAACTGAAAAGATAATAAAGTTTTGCTATGTTTCCACCAAAGGTTTATCCCAATTCAGATTAAAGAAATCTTTTTGGTGTTTCCACCGCACAAGAAGATTTAAAATGACTAAGTTTGACAGCACTTTATAAGATGCAAATGTTAGTGAGATAGTACCATTCGTTTTAAATAATGAAGAACTGAATAGTTCAGCACCATATAAGAATATGCTACCTACTCCATGTACATTTTTTTCTTTGTAATTTGATTTAAAAAAAAACTATATTTTTTGTACACAAACATGCAAATAAACAGACCATAACGCATTATCCTCCACACAGGTTTTTCTTCGCAAATTTTTACTTGACTCCAAACCCCAAACGGAATCGTAACTAATAAAGCTCATTTCAACTCGATTCAGGTGTTTAAAGAATTGAGGCAAGCCTCCAGCTCGCTTCAACACCACATGTTAAAGTAGTAGTCTACAAACAAAAACCCTGCTTGAAGCAATTTTTAAATTAACTTTTTGTATAGAATCTCAATTTCCAGATGTTTTCTTACCATTTCTTCTTGAGAATTGTCCATTTGTTAAGTTTTAGTTATTTGTTTTGCTATTTATTTCTATTTGTGTGTTTTTTTATTATTATTCTGACAGATCTCTTTTTTCAGCTGTACCAATTTTTAAATACAAAAATCTGGCTGCTGTGGATCGTTTTGTTGGCAATTTCTAACTGTACTGTGTATGGAATACCAAAAAAACGCACTTATTCTTCCTAAAATGCAGTCGCTGGGCCTAGATGTAATACGAAGTATTATAAAAAAAAAAAACGTTATAGAAATATTTATCCTCTGTGAGCATGAGCTGGTGCTCTTTAATTTTTTTTTTTTTTTTGGAAAAGTTATAAATACTTAGTTAAGTAGAATTACTGCCAATATTTGAAATTTATTCGAGTATCGAAAGCAATTTTCGAGGTTTCAATTTTTTGACGTTAGAACCTTTTTTGAGTCTTGATGGATGTAATCGTAGGGTAGTGTTTAAAATACATAAAGCTATGATGTCATTTAAGGGGGTATTCTGGTCTAGAAATTAAAAAAAAATTGATTTTTTTTTCTTTTAATATTTTCATAGTTTAACTATTTAAGAATATGTCTACGAGAGGATTTTCCCAAATTCAAATTATTTTCGGAGAAATAAGTATTTTGCTGAGCAGCCATCCAAATCGGTTGGGCTGCAAATAATAGAACAAAAGACATAATGGGGTACTTTAAACACGTTTTTCTCAGAACTGTCTTTTTGAATCTGATACCCACGATTTCTCAGGTTCTGCAGAACCGATTTACTTGAAATTTTAAGAGAGTCTTCTTTAGGGACTTGTCTACGTCTGGAACTACGGCCATCCCCCAATTTTCATTTTTACTATTTTTAACAAATCGAAGAATGTTCAAAAAAGTGTTAATTTTTTTTTATTTTTCTTTAGACAGTCGCCATTTTGTAAAAAAAAATGTTTGTAACTTTTCCGTAGTTCCAGACATTGCAACATTATTGTAGATTAATAATCTTTTTAGTTTTTGATTTCAGATTTCTAGGAGAGTTAAAGTCGTGGGTATGGTCACGCACCAAACTTTTGAGACGCACCACGCCATCAGCTGATTACTAACGGAATTTTGATTTTTTTTTTACTTTTTTATTTTTTTTGTATGCTTCTAATGTAAATAAATAATGTATACAAAAATTGATGGTAAAATTGTTGCTTGCTTTTTTCTACAGCACTTCAAAAATTACCTAAAATTCATGTCTCTAGACCAGAATACCCCCTTAAAATACTCAAAATAAATTTCGATTTTTCGGAACATTTTTTTTTTGATTTAGTTAATTTTTTTACTAATTTAATTATTTGTGCGTTCTCCAATGAGATCACTCAACTAAGTTGAAGAACGTTAACTGATTTCTTCAGTTCTTTTCATTCTGATACATACAAAATGAAGTTATCTGTGATACTTTCTATTCATATCCTCTTTAAAATTTTCTATTAAGTTCAAATTAGTTTTGGTCTAAAATTATTCTGACATCATTCTGACAAATGTTAAATTGTATATATAATAAATTTTAAAAAACGTAGTACTGGTGATGGGTTTTCTGCTGTTTCATTGTAATGAATCCCAAAAAACACGGGTAGTATATTCTATACTCCTAGCCATAAAATATGGAATAAAATAAAAATATAAAATAAATAAATTTATAAATGTTATTATCACTTTAAAATAGAAATTCACTTTTGGCCCACTCTGTAGAAACGTTCTTCTAAATTTCATTCAACGCATCCGCAGGTGGTAAAATTATTGTATTTTTTTTTCTTATTATAATTTTTTGTTATCATTTTTTCCGCATAAAATATGAATATTAAGTAGTTGCGTTGTTTTTTTTTTGTTGTTGCACTTACCAAATAATATGATATTTGTGATTGACTAAAAACTCCCATGGATTAGGTTTGTGCCAGGAATCGTTTCCTTAAGAGAAAAATAAATACATTTATTACTTTTTTGTGTTCTTAATCTTATTTTAATGGAATTGATATAAAATATGGGAACGAGAGGTTTTATATGATTACCTGCTGAATCTAAACCATGTTCGGAACATTTCTCAGCCAAGTGTTTTCGCCTTTTGTCCATACGCTGTTCCACCATAAGCATATCGCTTTGTGATAAACTTTGTATGGAATCATCGGGAATGATTGGTATTTTTGTTTCATTGACAAACTATTCAAATCATTAAAAGAGATAAAAAGAGAAACATTAAATAAAAGTTATAAGTAGATTAAATTTTTGTTTACAATCTAATGAAAAACGTTATATAATTTTATGTAAGGGATAGAGGGGTGGCTATTAAAAACAAAACAAAAACCTTATCTAGGAGTAGATTTAGATATATTTTCTACAGTCATTAAAAAAAGGACATATTTTTACTTATCAATTTTTCTTTTATTATTACTGAAACAGGTACTCATTAAATAAAAGATATCCATCGTGAAAAAAGTAGTTTAGTCGGAACTTTGAAAATAATCACATAATTTCAAAAAGGATACAGAATACAGAATACAGGAAAAAAGCTATATTATACCTTAAAGGAAAGTGGAAGTATGTTGAATTTTGATGGATTTATTTGGTAAGGGGATATCCGATGTTGAAACAATGAACTTGCAACACAACGAGTAAACTTGATTAAAATTTCTTGGAATATTTCCCTTAGACAAACTCTTTGTGTAAGTGAAAACTTTTGCAAAGTCCACAAGGAACTGAATCTTTAGTAAATATGAATATTTAGGTTCCTAATTTGGGAAGATGGACAAAATTTTAAGTCAGATTTTATGTTAGACAGTGACCAATATTGAATTTTTGTCAGTTTTCATTAAATTATTTATACATTTATTCACATAGCCGAATAAATTCTTTATTAACTCGTTACCAAAGGTATAAAGTTATTCATTTCGTGGTTTCAAGTTGGTAGCGCCGATATGTGACACCGGTCAAACTCGGATGACATTTGAAGTGTCATAATTTAAGTTTTATATTTGGCAATCAAACCACGCGTTAAATAGAATAAAAAATAGATTAAGTGGCGCAACCGTCATTTGAGAACTAAGGCCTAGTGACTTACAACACTTATACATTCCTGTGTGCGAGTAATGTTGTCAGGGATGGTGGGGACCTACAGTTCTAAGCCGAATCCGAACGGCTAGTTTGAGAAAGCACTTTTCATGACAAGAATAATTCTTACTAATTACTCCTGGAGGATTTGTCAATTCCTCGAAAGAGGCAGAGGATTAAACCCAAGACCTCTGACATGACAGTCCAACGCACTAACCACCACGTCACGGGTACTACAACGCGTTAAAATTATTAAAATTTACTGCTAAATTGATGATAGAAACGTTACCACTTTTCGCGTATTACTTAGTGTTTTATTGTTTTTCTAGAAATATCGGCGATAAAATCAATGATTGCCGATTTTTGTTGGCCGGATATTGAAGACTATGACTTGTGGTTTCAACAAGACTATGTTTTGGTGACGTCAGTTCGCCACAAAGATCATAAGTTTTGATGAGTTCTGACATCGTTGCATTTCTTAATGCGGATCTCCGAAATCTACACTCATTTAAAATACATATTTCTAAAGTTATAGCCGAAATAACTCTTGAAATTTGCGAAAAAGTTGTACAAATATTGCTTCAAAAGAATTGCATTCTCAAATGAGCCGTTTGAATGATATTTTTGCTTACTTTTATTTTGAAAGTCAAAACTTTATAATGAAATTAAATTTCCACCAAAATGTATCCTAGTGTGTTCGTGTTTACTAAGTTTCACTTTTGAAACCGAAAAGTGAATGACCTTGCATTAATTATAAGAACAAATTATATGAGGAAGTGAAAGTAAGTATTTATCCCGACAAGAATGAGAAATTAATGAATGAAAAAATATACCTTTGATTTTAATCAAAATGCAGATAATCATAATCACACGCGAACGTTACAATTAGAACGTAATCTAAAAATTCTATTGTAAGAATCTTAATGGAATCACTTTGTAACACTAATTATTATAAATTTACTAAATTTGCATTTTTCGGTTTCTTCAATTGAGATGGTGTTCGATATGAAATTAAAAAAAAAACCTTGAGATCGAAAATGATAAAACTTCTTTTGGTCTAAGTGTATAATTTTTCGTGTCTAATTTGTAGACTTTTGAAATAAAGAAATCTGGGTAGATCGGTGTTGTGCTATTTGAAATAGCGTTTTATGTGATTTAATCATTGATAAACAATTATTTTGTACCCGTGTATATTTTATGCATTATTAAGAAAAAGAAGAAACAATATTTAAGAAAAACATGTCCTTTTTAATGAAGAAAACAAAAATGGTTTAAGTTGTCTGATGGGTTTTTAGTTGGGAGCTTAACTGAAAGTGTTGCATACATGTTTATTGTTTATATAAGGGTTTTTGTCTATTTAAGCTGTCTATAAATTTTTACTAGTGGGGTTATATGAAGGTTTGTTGTTATATATATATTGTTCTATTAGATTAATAGTGTGCCTACTATAATAAAAAATAAAATACAAAAATATAGAGGCATTGCATCTACTTTAATACAAATATTTTTCTCTAGACACATGTGCATACACATTTCAAACAAAATATTACTTTCCTACAACTTGTGTATAAAATAAATATATCGGGTTTAAAAGCAGTTTAAATATAGTTAAACACATTAACTTTTTAAAAAACAAATTGTCATTATAACAGGGTGTTGTCTAATTGGCCAATAATTGTTTCGGACAACTGTTACTAACAGTAGCGCCAACTTTTATGTATGTTAAATTATTCATAAATGTTTGAGAAATGCGTGGTTTTTTAAACATATAAACATGAACTTTAAGTTTTGTGGCATCATGCTACACATTTTTTTAATGTTCCAAAATGTTTTAGGTCTATAGAAAACAAAAATTAATCATTGGTACAAATTGTGCAAAAAAAGGTGTTGAAGGCCAAGCACGACAACAATATCAACGAATTAGTATTCCAAAATCACCGATTGACAGTATCAAACGTAAAAACTACTATAAGAAAACGCCGAACGTAGTAATTTCTCCCAAAACTTGATTAATATATTTCCGTAACCACCGTACTTTATACTATGTGATTTCTGGCTATTCGCTTTAAAATCTAAGAAGGTTTTGAAGGCTATACCAGAACTGGAATTGGCAACATGCTTTCAACATTTCAACATGTTGGCAAAAATTAATCCAAAGAGAAAGGGGCATAATTTTCAGCTACTTTAAGAGAGATGAAATGAATTTGGAAGAAATAAATAAAGATTTTTGAATTTATGTATAAATAAGTATACGTGTTTATTTTTTCTATTTTTCAAAAATAAAAGTTTTAGCTGATTTTCATAAAGTTTCGGTAATATACAGAGGTAGTCAAAAGTATTTACACAACAAGCTTTTTTTGCACATTCAATTGAAAAAGCTTTTTATAATTGTTGTTGTTGTTGCAGTGCAACAAAATGCTATGTTGTTTAAAACCTTGTGAATGCCTTAGCGACCGAAGTCTAATTGGTAAGGATAACGGTACATAGGACAGAAAAAAATGCTAATGAACTGATGATTAGCGGTAGTCAAAAGTATTTACACACATTTCTATTGCATCCAAAGTATTTAAACAATGCAAATTAGCATTTATTTTTTCATTTACTTTGATTCAGAGCAGTCTTTGAGTTCTATTGCCTTCATAACAAACTAAATGTGCTTTAAAATTTAAAATTTTATAAATAAAATAAGGAAAGTAAAAGGAATTATCCACTTAAACTCGATCGGAGATCGTTACCAAGTTTAAGTGTTGGATTTTGGCGTGGGAGTTAGTAAAAATGTATAAAATTTTAGGAAAACTGTTTATAATTTATTTAAAAAGGATAAGACGAACAATTTTGTTTTGTTTGTGCAGGATGACCATGGAGAATTCACGCTGCTCCATAAAGGTTGGAAACAACTTAACAGAACCTTTTGATGTCAAAAAAGGTTTTAGACAAGGTGATGCGCTGTCATGCGATTTTTTTAACATCGTGCTTGAAAGAATAGTGCAGAGCTCACACGTCAACACTAGAGGCACTATCTTTCAAAAGTCTGTCCAACTGGCATATGCTGATGACATTGACATAATCGGAAGAACTGAGCATGATGTCAATGGGGCTTTTGTGAGTATTGAGGCAGAGGTGGCAAAAATGGGTTTAACGGTTAATGAGGGCAAAACAAAGTACATGCTGTCGTCTAGAAAGGACATACAACACCGACGTTTTGGTCAAAACGTCACAATCGACAGACGTACCTTTGAGGTAGTCAAGGACTTCGTCTACCTACGCTCCGCTGTAAACGCAGAAAACAACACCAGCGCTGAGATCAAACGCAGAATAACTCTTGCTAACCGCTGTTTCTTTGGACTAAGAAAGCAATTGAGTAGTAATGTCCTCTCTCGAGGGACCAAAGTGTTGCTATATAAGACCCTTATCATTCCCGTCCTGCTATACGGTGCAGAAGCATGGACCATGACAAAAGCGGATGAAAGCACCTTGGGTCGCTTCGAGAGAAAAGTTCTTCGTGTGATCTACGGTCCCGTATGCATCGAAGGGGAGTGGAGGAGAAGATGGAACGACGAACTGTACGGGCTGTACAGCGACGTAGACTTAGCAAGAAGAGTAAAAGTCCAACGACTAAGATGGCTGGGTCACGTAAA
This sequence comes from Eupeodes corollae, assembly GCF_945859685.1. Lineage (NCBI taxonomy): Eukaryota > Metazoa > Arthropoda > Insecta > Diptera > Syrphidae > Eupeodes > Eupeodes corollae. The sequence goes on along the minus strand of NC_079148.1, from coordinate 140,777,065 downwards.
AAGCATGGAAACCAATGCTCCGGCCCGGAAAGTCTTCGAATCCGCACCCACAGGACAGCGCAGTAGAGGAAGACCGCGGATCAGGTGGCGCGCACAAGTGGAAGGTGACCTTACCCACTAGCTGGAGACATCTAGCTAGGGACCGAGCTAGATGGAGAAGTTTGTTGGGTGAGGCCCTAGTTCAAACAGGACTGTAGCGCCACCTTAAGTAAGTGAGTAAGACGAACAATTACTTGGACAATTTAAAAAGAACTGGGAGGAAACCGATGACGACTCAAAGAGAATGCAGAAAATTGATAGACACAATCATACAAAATCCCATAATAAGTCCCGTTAAAGTTGTAGCAGCATCGAATCAGCTTATTGGAAAAAAAGTCAGTGATGCTACTACACTCCGCCGGAGATTAAAATAAATTAACATAAAGACGTACGTTGTGCCGAAAGTGGTCAATATTTCTGAAACCAACAAAGCGAAGCGCCTCTCATTTGCGTTGGAGTACATCCAAAGGCCTCTAAAGTTTTGGTATAATGTGTTGTGGACAGGTGAGGATGCATTTCAATTCCAGGGCTCGTTTAGTAAACACTATGCATTTACAACGTAAGAAGAAGAAAGATGCAGACTTAACAGATTCGGAGTTGGAACGGTGATGTTTTGGGTATGTTTATATCTTACTACGGTTTTGGAGATTTAGTACCAATTGAGGGCACTCTTAAGCAATCTGGGTACACAAAAATCTTATGACCATGCTTTTGTATTGTTTTTTTCCAACTATCGACTGGATTTTAGAACACGATAATGCTCCATGTCATAAAGGATGGTTGCCTACAAGACTTTTAAGTGCAGAAAATCAAGTTGTTTTTCCCTGGCCTGCGTAAAGCCCCTACCTAAACATCATTCAAAATGTTTGAGCTTTCTTCGAACGTCAGAGGACAATTGATAAGAACCGAAAACACAATGACACAATTGCTGAAATTACCGAAATTTGATTTGATTTATTTGTTTCCCTTTGTATACCAATTAATTTCGTTTTCAATGTTGCGGAAACATTCGGAGCCAATTTTCACTTGAATATACTCTAAAAAAGGTGCAAACAAACACAATCTTAAAAAAATCTTTATGTATTTCTTTGAGTTTTTGCAATTTATTAATCAAAAACACTGGGCAATAGTATTTATTATTCAAAACGTTTCTCTTTGGCAATTTATTTTTAGAATTTTAAATAAAACTTGTTTTTTTAAAAGATAATTTTGAACATAAAGTTTTTTGATATAGTGAATCTTTTTTTTTTTTTAATTAGTGAGTTGACTCAAGCTTTACACCACAATAAAAAAATGAGCCCAAATGTTTTTCAACATTACCTAAATTGTTCTTAGGCTAAATTTTACAAAATACAAAACATAAATTAGTAGACACAATTTTTGTATTGTGCCTATTTCACTATTTAACTCAAAAATATTTAACCGTGATGTATTTATCTGGTCCCGTGAAATAAGACCGATTTTCCAAAATTGACTATATTCCAAATTACAAAAGTGAAATAAAGCCAATTTTAAGCAATTGGCCATATTGCACTTTGGCAAAGTGATGCACTTTTTATAGTATTTTTGGTAAGTACGAGGTTGAGTGTAATCAAAGTATTTTTTTGTATTTATGGCAAACCATAATAAAGGGTGATTTTTTTGAGGTTAGGATTTACATGCATTAGTATTTGACAGATCACGCGGGATTTCAGACATGGTGTCAAAGAGAAAGATGCTCAGTATGCTTTGACATTTCATCATGAATAGACTTACTAACGAGCAACGCTTGCAAATCATTGAATTTTATTACCAAAATCAGTGTTCGGTTCGAAATGTGTTTATCGACAAATTTTGTTTAGCGATGAGGCTCATTTCTGGTTGAATGGCTACGTAAATAAGCAAAATTGCCGCATTTGGAGTGAAGAGCAACCAGAAGCCGTTCAAGAACTGCCCATGCATCCCGAAAAATGCACTGTTTGGTGTGGTTTGTACGCTGGTGGAATCATTGGACCGTATTTTTTCAAAGATGCTGTTGGACGCAACGTTACGGTGAATGGCGATCGCTATCGTTCAATGCTAACAAACTTTTTGTTGCCAAAAATGGAAGAACTGAACTTGGTTGACATGTGGTTTCAACAAGATGGCGCTACATGCCACACAGCTCGCGATTCTATAGCCATTTTGAGGGAAAACTTCGGAGAACAATTCATCTCAAGGAATGGACCGGTAAGTTGGCCACCAAGATCAATGCGATTTGACGTCCTTAGACTATTTTTTGTGGGGCTACGTCAAGTCTAAGGTCTACACAAATAAGCCAGCAACTATTCCAGCTTTGGAAGACAACATTTCCGAAGAAATTCGGGCTATTCCGGCCGAAATGCTCGAAAAAGTTACCCAAAATTTGACTTTCCGAATGGACCACCTAAGACGCAGCCGCGGTCAACATTTAAATGAAATTATCTTCAAAAAGTAAATGTCATGGACCAATCTAACGTTTCAAATAAAGAATTGATGAGATTTTGCAAATTTTATGCGTTTTTTTTTTTTTTAAATTCTCAAGCTCTTAAAAAATCACCGTTTATAACAAAACCAATTTAGCTTTATTTTAATTTGTTCGAGTTCAATAAGACCAACTGTTGAAAATTGGCTTTATTACACTTTACAAAAATGAAATAAGGCCAATTCTTGAAATTTGGTCATATTTCACTTGGCTTTATTTCATGGTGCACTTTTATCCCATTTCATCTACAAATAAACTCGATCCGTCGATAAGTAAAACAAATTTATTGTTCAATATTCTTTCATGCAACCTAAAACTTAAACGGTTTTATGTCATTAAAATGAGCTACATTTTCACTTCAGACAGATGATGCTTCAAAACGTAAAAAAAAAAAACAAATAATAAAAACCAGTCTTTAAAAAATGTAAAGCTCATAATTTTGAATATAGACTCAACTCCAAATATTTTTACAAAATGTTGAACCCAGATGTACCCATTATTAGCTTATAAATATCACTTATTAGTAATGAGGAGATTCTTTAGCTATAATAATTTCACATTGAAGTCCTTTTATTCAACGTATCCAAAACCACCATACGAGTACCAGTAGACTCTGCTTTCAAAAAAGAAAACTCTAATAGCGCAATTGGTACTACGAATTTTTTAAACATCTAAAATAAAGTAGATAGCTACTTAGTTTGTTGGAGAGCAGATGCAAAAAGGATGCTTGCCTTCTTTTTCGGTAAGTGCTCATAAAAAAGTTAAGGACAGTAAAAAATTCGAGTTTAAAGATGTCATCTGTATAATGGTACAAAATACATACACACATACACATATGTTTAGATAGAATAAAAATAAAGTATATATCTTTTTCTATCACACTTGAAATGATGATAGGGAATTGGGTTAATGGAACTGAAGTTACCAAATAAGTTAGTTGCCAACACGTGCTATATGTTTACTTTTGGTTGTCATCAGCAATCGTTATCCCTATCAGTAAGGAGTGTAATTTTGTTACATATATACATATGTGCATAAGTATGTCGGTAGCTTTATATAAGTGGTAAAAAGGGGATGTTTGTAATAAAGATAATAATAAAATCATTTTCGTAGCCTTAAAATTCATAATTCAAGGAGTTGACAACCGGACATACACATTAGACATTACACATTTACTTTTTCCACATACATACATATATAGGAACCGAGTGTTCCTGATATGATAATAAAAACCACTTTATTGATAACCAAGATACGAAATTCAAGTGGATATTCTATGGTGAAAAGGGAGGCAAATGATAAAAACATATTGTGAAAATAACCAGGCTGTTCATAATATCTCAATATAGATAAAATATCCAGAGGTACGAGTATATTCCTTTATTTTGAACTTCGATTTGATTTTCTGTACATTGTAGTCCTGAGTTCCATCAAATTTTTCAATTTGTATTTCATTGGAGTTTGACTTAAATTTAAAAATATTCAGAGCAGTAGAAAAAACTTGAAAAATAAAAAGATTTAGGGTCTTCCAATAAGAGGTTTCAATTTGACACTATTTGGGCAGCTGTCACTTTTGAAGATTTCATATTGTGACGCTTGAAAAACTATACCATTACTTAAAATGCAACGATTGAAATTTGTAAACTCATTAAATAAATGATACAAATTTTCGAGTCACAGGTAGCGTTCAGAATTTAGCAGGAACATTTTCTTAAACTTATTATTTCTCGAAGAGGTTTTCACAATAAGCCACTGTGACTGAAACTCTTTAGACTTCTTTGGGGCCATGTGAAAGATAAGGTATATGCCAATCGATCATATAGATGAATTTCATGAAATAATGAGAACGTATAGCCGAATATGTACGAATTGATTATTGATGTCGTGAAAAGGATATTGTTCCAGAAATTTTTGCTAATGACAGCCTTTGATTTCTTCTAAAAAATACTGTATATACAATACATAAATAACCACACTGTCTGTTGAGACTCATAATTCTCAACCATTTCTTTAGGCGAGTTATGTCAAGGCTGGATAGGAGGTACAGTTTTTATGCCGAATTCGAACATTTAATTTGAAAAACAGTTTTTATGATAGGTTATTGAAGGATTTGTCAATTTATTGCAACAGGTTTTGTTTTCACAAAACGATGCGGTGGGCTAGTGGCACTTAAATAAATTAATTAGGGCGCTCAAGAGTCTGGCCTACAATTTTATGCAAAATTCAAAGGAAATTTCTTTTCATGACAAAAATTACTTTTGGAGGAATTGTTGATTTCTCAACACTTGTGGCACAGGGCCTCTAGCTTGACAGTCCTACGCACGAACGTTCACTTCACGGGTACTACAAAAATAAAAAAAAATGGAAGTGAATTAATTTTGTTTTGAGTGCAAAATCTTTTTGCAGGCCTTTAATTTAGCTGCTTTGGATTTTTTTTTTACCTTTTCGATGAAACTATATCTACACTAATAATATAAAGAGTAAAGATTTGTATTTTTGTATGTAACGAATAAACTCAAAAAGTACTGGACCGATTTTAATAATTCTTTTTTTCATTAGAAAGCTACATTATCACTGAGTAACAACTCCAATTGCAAACAGCTCCCAAGTACTGTTGGATATTGAATTAGCTCAAACTGTTCACAGTCTAGAAATTCTTATAGACACAATCTATCCCGATATCAACAATCTTACATTAAGAAATTTTCATTGGCTCTGTTCGAGAGCGATATTGTCACCCAGAAACGACTCAGGTGATTTTTAATGTTACAAATCTTCCGACACCGTGTGAAACATCGAAGATACAGTGCACTATCCACAGGAATTTTTAATTCCTCAATCCAACTGGCTTTCCACCTCAAGAACAAAAATTAAAAATAGGTACGCCTGTTATGCTTTTAAGACATTTAAGCCCTTCCAATATGTGTAATGGAACAAGACTATTGTTCAAAGAATCAAGCGATATTGTGATTGTAGTAACTATCATTACGGGTCCCGCAGCCGGTCAGCTCGCACATGTTCCGCGGATCCCTATGATACCAACTAATTTGCCCATTTATTTTAAAAGGTTACAGTTCCATTTAAAAATATAATTTGCGCCCTAACAATAAATAAATGCCAGGGACAAACTTTTTCCATAGTTGGTATTGACTAAGGAAAGAGTGCTTTTCCCACGGGCAATTGTATGTGGCACTTTCTCGAGTAGGATCTCCTAAAAATCAATATGTTTTGTTGCGACCTACAAATACCACAGCCAATGTAGTGTACAGGGAGGCTTTAAGATAAGCACACAATTTTTTTTCTAATTTAGTTATTCATGGTCGTTTTAATTAGCATGCTTCCTTATAACTTAAACATCTGTACCTATTTATGACTACTCGTGCGAAGCCGGGATGGGCCGCTAGTAGTTAATATTTTTAGCCTCAACATTTCATAATTCATCTTGGATTTTGTATCAAAGATGCGTTCAAAAATTCATAAAAACTAATGAATACCAACACTAATGAAAAGTAATCACAACGATTTTAGAGAACCTAGTTATTTGCAGAGGTAGTAAAATGTTAATTTTGACATTTCCCAAAAATTAAAACAAAATTTAATAGTTTAAATGCAAAAGTCATTAAGAAAACCCCCACAATTTAGGGAAACAGGAAATTCAGGATCTTTAACTGGTCGCTATGCTTTCTAGATAGCGATGTAGACTCCAGTGCAGATATGATTTCTAGTATGATTCATTTGGGAATGGAAACGTTTATCCCGAATAGGGTTAAAAGTATTAAACCCAAGGATAAATCATGGTTCGATTCGAGCTGCAAAGAGGTTATCAAGGAGAAAGAGGTGAGCTTCTGGTGTTTTAAAGCCAACCCAACTGAGGAAAACCGGAAAAAGTTTAAGCAAGCCAGGAAGGCCTGCAACGCCTATATTCGAAGAACCAAATTTTTACATGACCAAAAATTACGGCGAAAAATACTGCAATGTCCCAAAGGCAGTAAGAATTTTTGGTCATTTGTAAAAAACATGAGGGATTCTTCCTCTTCCTCGGTTCCTACGTTTGTTGTCAATGACACTCCTTTAGTTAGCTCTATTGATAAAGCTAACTTATTTGCAAGGCAGTTCGCCGAAAATTCCACCTTACCAGATAGTGTCATGACTCCTCCAGTTCTTGAACGCGTAAATGATTCTATGGGACCAATCTTTTTTCGTACTCGAACTGTGGCGAGAGTTCTTAAAGATCTCAACATTCATAAATCCGCTGGCCCAGATGGTATCCCCGCTATTATTCTGAAGAGGTGTTCTTCCACGCTAGCAAAACCACTGCGTAAGCTTTTCCATCTATCCTATTCTTCTGGGCCCGTTCCGAGTAGTTGGAAAACTGCATTTGTTCAGCCAATTCCAAAAAAAAGCGAATCTTCTTCTCCCACAAGTTACCGACCGATAGCACTAACGTCCCTTCTTTCTAAGGTCATGGAAACGCTGATTAATTATCAGCTTGAGAAATATCTTGAGGAACGGAAGCTTCTTAATGACCGGCAATACGGCTTTCGTAGCAATAGGTCCACTGGTGATCTTATGGTTCATCTCACCGAACAGTGGAACAGATCTTTACATCGTTTTGGAGAAAGTAAGATTATTGCACTTGATATTTCAAAGGCATTTGATAAAGTTTGGCATCTTGCTCTCTTATCGAAAATGCGTGCTTTCGGTATCGACGAATCTCTTCTTCGTTGGATTAGAAATTTTCTTTCGAACCGTTCAATACAAGTTGTTTTGGACGGATTCAAGTCTGAAACTCATAAAATAAACGCTGGTGTGCCCCAGGGCTCCGTTTTATCTCCGACCCCCTTCCTCATTTTTATAAATGATCTCCTGTCCGCTACTTCTAATCCAATACATTGTTTCGCTGACGATAGCACTCTTAGCTTTTCATATTCGTTTCCAGACTCACAACCCTCCTCTTCGGATGTGGAACTGCAACTGCAAAATATGATTAGCTCATTAAATTCCGACCTACACAGCATTGTACAATGGGGAATAAAAAATCGTGTGGAATTTAATGCTTCGAAAACGCAATGCTGTCTTGCTTCGTTAAAGCGAGATAAACCGTCTTTGCCACTATCTATGAGTGGCACTTGCATCAACGAAACAGAAAATCTTGACATCCTCGGAATGTGCATCAGCAACCACCTTTTGTGGAGTGATCACATACGCGATGTTGCCAAAAATGCCGTAAGATGTCTAGGTTTTTTGAGATGTTGCAAGAAATTTTTTTCTCCGTCTGATCTGGCTACAATCTATAAAACCTATATACGTCCGAAACTTGAATATAACTCTCATCTCTGGGCTGGTGCTCCAGTAACTTATTTAAGCCTCTTGGACAGTATTCAAAAAAGAGCTTTTAAAATGATTGGTGACATAAACATCATCAACTCGTTTACATCACTCGAACATCGACGCAAGGTTTCTTGCCTCACCATTTTTTACCGTTATTTTAACGGACTATGCTCTAGTGAAATAGCCAGTTGCATTCCTCCCCTTAAACAATTTAACCGTAATACCCGCGCTTCTAGGAATGCCCATCAGTTTACCCTTGAGCCCAACTTCGGACGTACTATGAAGTACAGAGATTCTTTTTTTAGCCGTACTACGCGAATGTGGAACGCTTTGCCACTCTCTATCTTTCCCTGTCATTGCAATGTTCAGAAATTTAAAACCAATGTACACCGACACCTCCTATCCAACCCTTCCCTCTTTTCCTAATGCTCACACTGTGTCTTTGGCATATTAAAGGTATAAAAAACCCTTTTAGTGTTTGCTAATTATAAAAAAAAAAAAAATATTCAAAATATTTTTTCTTTCATTCTTAAAAATTTTATAGTTATTGTTCGAAGTTTTTATCATTTTTTAAATAATGCTGCTAACATTAAAAAAGTTTAATAAAATTACAGCTTGTACTTTTCCCGTCGAAAATTATCAGGAACTATTACAGCAAAATTAATAATTAATATCAAAAGTTAGGGTCTTATTCCATGTTATGAATAAAACTAAACTAACTAAATTCTTACTAAGTGACGTTTACTAAGTTAATATAACGAAGAAAAATTATGCTTAAATAAAAAAAATAAGTTAATATTGCTTATTTAATTTTGTTTTAATAACTTGTGCTAGCTTTGTCGAGTTCTTAAACCAGTTCCAATTATTAGACAATCAGCCATCAACCAACTGGAAAAAATACAAAAACAGGTAAGACCTAGCGCAAATGCTAAGCGAGAAGTATTTAAGAAAGAAATATACGTAGATTTTCCAAGGAAAATATGAGAAAACTTCTTGCGGTTGTTGAAGATGACCTAAGTAGGTATACAAAAGTATACATATTCTTGCCGGTTTGCAAGTTATGGCTTCATTAAGATATCAGTCAGTCAGCATTAAGCATAATTTCTGCTCGTGTAGCCAAAGCATTTGCTTTGGAAGCAAATGCAATTTATAAAAGTGCCAAAATCAATTTCTGAATAGTTATCAACCATCCAACAATTTACGTGGATTTCCTAACGTCAATGGCCCAATTGACAGCATTTAAACAAATTAAAACAAATAAGAAAACAGGCACAATACAAACAATTTAAAAGTGATAATAATTTTGACTAAAACATATAAACAAGAGAATGTGTTTACAAATTACCACAACTTGATGTCAAAACCCATACGAAAAAGAAGTCAAAGAACTTGGTGGAAATCTCAAGTTACCAAAGAGGAATCGTATTTATTGTAGCAGAATTTCTTTAGCGATTTTTGATAAACGTCACTTTACTATTCCACGAATATTTTGGTTGTATTCATGGAGCATTTTAACCCACATCTTAACTCTTATTCCCTAGTTAAGTAAAATAAGCATTTTCAATAATTCTGCTGTTTAGATATAATTCAAAAATGTATTCTTAAAATTTTGAGTTCATAACACATTTTTTTCGTAACAATTTTCCAGATTCCAATGATACTAATACAAGACACTAAAAAATCATTCAACATTGTACTTTCGAATTTTACTTTGATTGAAATTAAAAAGCTAAATCTTCCAATTTAAGACCAAGCATTATTTATGAACACGCCCATGATAATTTTTAAATGAAGCAATTTGATTGATCTGACGTCTAAATGTGATAACAAGTTTGGTTTTGAAACATTTTACGCACACTTTCGTACATTTACTAGATTGTATGCAAAAAGAAATGTCAGAAGAACAATATTTAAGCAAATATTGAAGTCATACGTCCAAATTTATTGGAAAAAGTAATTAAAATTGGATATGTGCCTCGTACGTAGACAAGAAAGACATTTAACCTAAAGCTCGTTAAAATATCCTCGATATACACATAGTACAAAAAGTCTAAGTACAGCAGCTTTTTTTTGTTGATTTTGAGATAAAATATTTATTATTAATTAATATTTAACAAGTATTTTCAAAATCAAAATCACAATTTTTTAAAATTTGGTAAAAAGGTGGGAACTAAGTTTTTTTTTCAATATTACCACTTTGGTTTTTACATTAATTCTTAGTTCTTTTTTTCAAAATACACTAAAATTAGTGTATGATTAAAAAAAATCCTTACAACGACTTTTAAAAAATGATTATAACTTGTAGACTTGAAAGATTCCAAATTTCTTAAAAACATTGTTCATTGAAAAGGTATAGGAGTGATATAAACTCATACCCCTTGCCTGATAAAAACGACAAGCCCTGTAATTACTTTTGAGTTAATTTTACTTTTACTGTGATAAAATTTATTTTCTCCAAATAACAGGAGCATTTATTCTGTCAGTATAACAAATCCTTCTCAAATAACATGTTACCTACCATTTCAACTTACATAAATTAAAGGTTCACTTCTTCCTTTTTTGGCACAGGTTAGATTATAAGGATACCATAATTAGCGAACTCTTAAACCAACCACCATCATTTTCTGTCGTTTTTATAAAACATACATACTTATACATAATAATTTATTATTTATTCTTTTCAAAGGATAATTTTTCATCATCATTCTTTATTATTAAAGATATAACAAAACTTTTGAAGCACGAACCGTTAAAGAAATATTAATAATTATATACCCCCTCAATTCTATATGTAAATTAATGACGTCCGCCATATTATACGTATACGAATATAATCGTCAAACAAAAATCTAATCTACACGTGTATATTTTCGCTCGTTAGGTTGTTTATAGCTTAACTAAAGGATATGAATTCGAATCGGAAGGACATGGTTTTTGCTAAATTCTGAAATAAGTTTTGAAGGGTAAAATTGTGTGTGTTTTCTTAAACACAGCAATTTGTCTGACATATTATAGTTGTCATGTAAACGTAGAAGAATAAATTAAACTATTATAAGTATAAATTCTATACACATTAAATAGTCCTTCCATCAAATAAAAAGCTCATTTATATTCCTTGCAAAAAAGAAAAAAACAAAATCCATCATTCATAACTCTTTTAGTTTTTGTTTCTTTAACATTTCATAGGTAAAAAATATGTATATGTATTTTCAAGAAAGAAAAAACAAAGGTGAATTCTAGGTTTTAATCATTTTCGCAGAATTAAGTATGATATAATATCCTTAAACAAAAACGATACGAAAAAAAGAAGACCGAATTCAATACCACTGAAACCAACATGTCATTATTAAGAGCCGTATTATAATAATGGATTGTCCTTAAGGTGTGTTATTTTTCAAATTGATATATTGATAATATCAAGTAAATAAAATCTAATTAAAACAAAGTGGACGCACGAGAAACGTGACAAATCAAAACAAACATTTTTATTAATGTGATACCCGTCCGTATATAATGTAGAAGTATACGCGAATATTCCTTTTTTCTAGTGACTCCTGGGAAGGATATTGCTTGCACTTAAATTAAATTATGTATAGCTTGGGGTTTTTGGGGTAAATGGTAAAATGTATGGGAAGGCATCTAAGAGAAGTTTATTTTTCATTTTTAACTTTTTTTTATTCAAGCTTTGGACTTGACTGATGTGTTACTTGTCAAATTTTGATGATTGCATTTAATTCTCTTGAGTGCTAAAACGTACTGACAAGTAAATTCACATGTTAGGTACCTGCGAACTTTGTTTGTGTAAGGTCTTAGGATGGAATGTCAAATTTGAATAATTTGATTGTGATTTGCATCTGAACAAGGTGTAAGTATTTTTTAAGATCAGCTTAAATTTTTGAAAAACTTATTCAATTATATAGGTACGTTTCAATGGAACATGTGTTTGAGTTTTTGTTTTGATTTTTAATCTAAAACAATATTTCGTTGTTTGTATTTATTGGAAGAAAAACCTTGTTCAGGTAGTTGACTCTTTTGTAACTCGTTTGAATTAACTGCACGTTTTCACGTTTATTGTATCTTAAGTAAATTGTCTTATGATTCAACAGTAATAATAATTACTGGGTCTAGTTTTTGCTTTTATTTAATTACTAAGCTTTACTTTAATCGTTCTAACTAACCTATAAGACAAGTTTTTTTTTATTTTAAAGATATCAATGCCTATGAGAATATAGAATACTCATTCGTTGAAAAGTGTTTATGATTACTTTTCTCAGAACTTGTAGTTCAATCAGTTTAAAGGGCAATGATGAAAAGTACTTAACTTGCAATAAAGAATGTAGTGTTATTTTTAAAATTTAATTTGATTATTTTTAAACTAATTTCAATATAATCAACGGATTTCTCAGTTAAAATGGATTCGTGAGATGTTCAAAATTTCCGACTCTATTTTTAATGAAAATTAAAAAAAGAACATCTAAATTATTGAGCTTTTTTTATTAATTATTAAGTATAAAGTAAAGGAACTAATTTTCCATCACCTGGAAAAATTTACATACATATTTCAAAAATATCAGTACCGTCGGATGTCTTCCATTATTTTTCCTATAAAAAACAATTTAGCAATTCGGTTTGAATAAAATATATTAATGCATTAAAAACATTAGTTTTTGAAGACTTTTATTTCGTTTTTATTTTTGAGGAATTCATTATTCATTAATTTTGAGTTTATTTTTGAACCACAACTAAACAAAAGATTTCCAAAAAGGATGTTGTTGTTTTGAATTTGTTTCACAATTTCTAGATCTCGTCAATTCTGTTAAACATACCATCGTTTTTTTTTTGAAACTTTGAGAAATTACAACACAGTTCTTAAGGAACATTTTATAACAATTTTGTAAAATAAGAAAAGAACACAATACAACATTGTTTTTATAATTTGTTCATATTTAAAAAAAAATTTAAGTAATAGTCATAATTAAATGTTGGGCTCTTGTCCAGTAAAAAAAAATTAATAAAGTTTTAAATGCTTTAATTAAAATTCGGCAGAATTGTGGTTCAGCTGTTTTTGAAACAATTTAAAAGATAAAATAAAACTTACAGTCAATGAGTTTTTTTTAATCTGAAAGAAAATAGAATACTGAAAACATTTGAACTAAATTTTTACGGTGAGTTTTAAAAATTTTGCAACATAATTAAATGAAATTAAATTTCAGATAGGAGGCGCAGCAGTTCATAGAGAACTAGAACCTAGTGACTTACAACTCTCAGCCATTTTTCTGTGCGAATCAGAAATGGAGGCGATTTACAGTTTATATGTCGAGACCTAACTGCTAATTTGAGAAATCACTTTTCATGACAAGAATTACTCTTAGAAGGTTTGTCAATTCGTCGTACAAAAAACTTTCTTTTTTTTTAAATAAGCACACACTCGAGGGGATATTACTGCCCTATGCAAAGATACAGAGTGAGCATGAGGAAAAGATTACTCCGAAAGACAGAGTGTGAAAAGGCATTCTACATTCGGCTAAACAATTAATCTCTGTATTTGGCAGTGCGACCAGATTTCATGACGATAAGCAATCCAGGTAACGCGAGTATTACGGATGACCTGTTTAGGTGACGACAAACCGAATTCCGCTGTCAGGCATTATGATCCATTCAACAAAGACGACAAAAGCCAACTATCCCGTCCTCCCAACTTAGACGAAGTAAAGATTGTTAAATCTAAGCTTAAGTCTAACAAAGCCGCTGGAGCAGTTGGCTTGAATGCCGAGCTCTTTAAACAAAGTTATAAGTTGGTTAGGAGCACGCACCAACTTATCTGTAAGATATCCGCACTTAAAAGAATAGAGCTCACACGTCAACACTAGAGGCACTATCTTTCAAAAGTTTGTCCAATCAATAGCATATGCTGATGACATTGATATAATCGGAAGAACTCAGCGTGATGTCAATGGGGCTTTTGTGAGTATTGAGGCAAAGGCGGCAAAAATGGGTTTAAAGGTTAATGAGGGCAAAACAAAGTACATGCTGTATGTCGTCAAGAAAGGACCTACAACAGCGACGTCTCAGTCAAAACGTCACCATCAACAGACGTTACTTTAAGGTAGTCAAGGAATTCGTCTACCTAGGCTCCGCTATAAACGCAGAACACAACACCAGCGCTGATCACTGAGCGCATGGAAACCGATGCTTCGGCCCGGAAAGTCTTCGAATCCACACCCACAGGACAGCGCAGTAGAAGAAGACAGCGGATCAGGTGTCGCACACAAGTGGAAAGTGACTTCACTCAAATAGGTATTAACCGAGCTATATGGAAAAGTTTGTTGGGTGAGGCCCTAGGTAGCACATGACTGTAGCGTCACTTTAAGTAAGTAAGTAAGTAATATCTCTAACATTTGTCATGATAGAGTCGTTTTGAAGCTGGTTGCAAACTAATGCCATCAAAAAAATATTAAAAAAAGTGTTACGAGACTTAAGATTAAAAATGGTAGACTTCTTTCTATGCTTTATAGTTTTATTCTAATGTCAGGGACTTTGTAGTATATTAGCAAGATAAATACCTTAAATATTGATACAAATGCATGCATTATAAAATTTGAGCAATAAACCAGCAACAATCCAAACCCAAAAACGTAAAAAAGCTTCAACATTAACTAATAAACATAACTTTAAGGAAGTGTGAAGAAGCAGGAAAAATTAAACTTCAAAGTAAATCAAGTATATTTTTAAGCCTAAAGATCATCTTCATGAATAGTTATTTTTGAAAAAGGGATATGCATTTTGTTTTATCATATAAAAATCTAAACAAAATTAAGTGTTGAAAGATAGATAGATAGATACATAATTGTATTTTCAAAAAGATTTTACAAAAAAAAAATGAGTATTACTGGTTTAAAATTAGTTTTGACAATAACTTTAAGTTGGCTGTTGGAAGGCTCTTTCATTGATATTAAGGAGCCCGCAGCGAGATTTAAAACTTATGGAAATCATATCACTTGAAATCGAGTCATCAAAGAAGTTCGGTATGCCAGAGTTGCACTAATTATAAGTTCAGTCCAGTGTTTTTCTTTCATTTTCAGTAAGAAAATGTTTTGTAAGCTGGGCCATTCAAGTAGATTCATGTCAAAAGAAAAATCCAAAATAAAAATGTAATCTGAATGGACGTTAGAGAACCCTTAGGTATACCTGTTTCAATGTGCTGAGCATAGTTAGGCGTATTATCGCGCAGTAAAGAGCATCTTTTCATGAAGAAACGCTGCAATTTTTCGACTTGGTTGTATTCGCGGTATCCCTAAAGCTTTTAAAACAGCATTTTATATTTTAAACTTTGTTGAGTGTTGGACGGTATTGTCTCGCAGCAGTCTTGACCACTTTGCATTGATGGAATTTTTAGATGCTCCCAATCTGTGTGTTAGACGCTCATTCCAAGACATATTATAATAAAACACTACGCCAAGATATTTGTTTTGATTAGACACCTTTATTTTAGAATTATTGTAAAACCATTTAAGGCACGCTGCTCTTCTTCCACCATTGCGAAATATTACTAACCCCTGAATTAGCTGTTGGAAATTGAAAGGATTATCCGACAACAGCACAATATCGTCCGCATATAAGAGTGCGTTAATTTGAAGATTGTCTGAGACAATACCGATTGGAAGATCCGCCTGAAGATCATTTAAAAACAGAACGAAAAGAAAAAAGCTCAGCACATATCCTTGACGACCGCCTTTCTTAGTGGGGAAGAAGTCTGACAAGCACGAACCATCCCAAACAGCTGCAGAAGTATCCTTATAAAGATACTTTATAGTAGCTAGTATCTTCGGAAATATTCTCAGAGTCGATAGCAAATATTAAGATCGATAATAAAAGCGTAGAGTTTCTTCTTTTGGCAGAGTTGAAGTTGAATTATGCATGAAAGATTATAAACTTGGTCCGAAGTAGAATAGTTGGTTCTAAAGGGTGATTTTTTTGAGGTTAGGATTTTCATGCATTAGTATTTGACAGATCACGCGGGATTTCAGACATGGTGTCAAAGAGAAAGATGCTCAGTATGCTTTGACATTTCATCATGAATAGACTTACTAACGAGCAACGCTTGCAAATCATTGAATTTTATTACCAAAATCAGTGTTCGGTTTGAAATGTGTTTCGCGCTTTACGTCCGATTTATGGTCTACATAATCGACCAAGTGAGCAAACAATTAATGCGGTTGTGACCAAGTTTCGCCCTCAGTTTACTTTATTGGGCATTAAACCAACCACACGAATGCGTACAGTGCGTACAGAAGAGAATATTGCGTCTGTTTCTGAGAGTGTTGCTGAAGACCGTGAAATGTCGATTCGTCGCCGTTCGCAGCAATTGGGTTTATGTTATTCGACCACATGGAAGATTTTACGCAAAGATCTTGGTGTAAAACCGTATAAAATACAGCTCGTGCAAGAACTGAAACCGAACGATCTGCCACAACGTCGAATTTTCAGTGAATGGGCCCTAGAAAAGTTGGCAGAAAATCCGCTTTTTTATCGACAAATTTTGTTCAGCGATGAGGCTCATTTCTGGTTGAATGGCTACGTAAATAAGCAAAATTGCCGCATTTGGAGTGAAGAGCAACCAGAAGCCGTTCAAGAACTGCCCATGCATCCCGAAAAATGCACTGTTTGGTGTGGTTTGTACGCTGGTGGAATCATTGGACCGTATTTTTTCAAAGATGCTGTTGGACGCAACGTTACGGTGAATGGCGATCGCTTTCGTTCAATGCTAAAAAACTTTTTGTTGCCAAAAATGGAAGAACTGAACTTGGTTGACATGTGGTTTCAACAAGATGGCGCTACATGCCACACAGCTCGCGATTCTATGGCCATTTTGAGGGAAAACTTCGGAGAACAATTCATCTCAAGGAATGGACCGGTAAGTTGGCCACCAAGATCATGCGATTTGACGCCTTTAGACTATTTTTTGTGGGGCTACGTCAAGTCTAAAGTCTACACAAATAAGCGAGCAACTATTCCAGCTTTGGAAGACAACATTCCGAAGAAATTCGGGCTATTCCGGCCGAAATGCTCGAAAAAGTTACCCAAAATTGGACTTTCCGAATAAACCACCTAAGACGCAGCCGCGGTCAACATTTAAATGAAATTATCTTCAAAAAGTAAATGTCATGAACCAATCTAACGTTTCGATGAGATTTTGCAAATTTTATGCCTTTTTTTTTTAAAGTTCTCAAGCTCTTAAAAAATCACCGTTTATATGCAGCTTTAAATTCGTTGATGATGTTGTTTTTTTTCTAACCAAGCTGACAGTCTGTTCAAGAGAACTGTAGTAAACAGCTTATAGAGCATATCGAGAAATGAAAGTCCTCTACAGTTTGACACAACATTTCTGTCTCCTTTCTTGAACAGTGGGTATATAAAGGATTTTCTGAAAGATGATGGTAGCGTTGCAGTTTTAAGAATCTCAGTGAATAACTTCTGTATTTGTACAAGAAGAGTTGGACATGACAGGAGTTTTCAGATCTTTTGATAAAGATATTATTATATTATATATTTATTTATTATATATTATATTATTATATATTATTGATGCAGGAAATAAGCCATATTTTTAGAAATTACAAATTGTTATGAACTTCTCCACACAAAAAAAGGTCCAATATTAAAAACAACAAATAAGGGGCGAATCTTTATAAACAATAACTTTAGCTGATATTGTATCAATAGAATTTCGGTATTATCTTATGAATTCTAATCCTTTTTAAAAAATATTACCAAAAAACAAATTTCATAGCTTTAAAAATCAAGCTGTTTCCTTTTGAAGTGGGGTATTCATATTTTCCACGAATGTTGTCTACTCCACAGTTCAAATTCTATCCTACTGTTAAATATTTGCTTAAACTTATTTGTTTTCTTCGCAATCACTTTAAAAATATTTGCACAAAACAGAAAATTTAAAGGGGACCTCTAGGGAGTACACGTACTTTTTTATGAAATAAATATGGAACTAATTTTTTATAACTTTTTGTCATATTCATTTGTACAAAGGGCAACATTTTAAAAATATTTCTTATTCTTGATAAAATAAATAAGCACTCATACTATATACTGAACATAAAAATCGATCAAACTAAGAAAAGTATAATCAAACCAGAGTAAAAATAAATATCAACCGAACAAACCAAAAAAAAGGCAATCATTATGTTTTATCCAACTTTTAATGGAAAACTCATACTATTTCTAAGCAAACTTTAAACAAAAAATATACATATGTATATCATAGCTAATTTTATTTTCTTATTGTACATTTTATAGAGTGAACTTGTATTAAGTATTTTTGTTTTTAAATAAATAATGAATATTTACGTCTTTTTTCTTTGGAAACTTTTTCCTAGCACTTCCAACAGTTATCTCTCTCAGCTGCTTGGATGGTCCAACCAGCATTAAAGGATATCGAAATGAATTGTCTGAGAAGGGTTTCTTTTTATATCCCTAAAAAATGGCATATTAGATATGTACAAGGTAAAAGTTATATGCATGTATGTATATATGAACAACTCTTATTTTAAAGTAGGTAAAATTTAATTATTTTTAATGTGTGCATTTTCGCAACGACAACAAAAAATATTAAAGTCTTACATTTTATTATAAGTATAAATTTGAGAAAAGCTTGGTAAGAAAAAAAATGAAAATTTTGAATTTTTAATATGCAATTTCTAAATATAGAGAAAAATAAATGTTCTTTTGAAGGAGAAAATATATTTATTGTTTAAAGCAATTTTCGATATGGTGGCAAAAAGAGGGGAGGAAAACGAAAGACAGAAATGAAAAGCAAAAAGTTTGTTTTACAATTTTGAGGCAATCAAAAAAGATATTTTATGATTGATCGATATATGGAAATGTAGCGAAGTAATCTTACACCAATTTTTGTTGAAGAATATTTTAAATAATTTAGTGATGTGGGTCTTAGAAGAATTCGTATTGCAAAAGTCACACTTTAATGTCTCGAAAGATTCATAAAAACAAATTTTGTATTGATGATGTTTCTGATGATGATGATACAACTGCATACAAATTTAATTCTTTTGATTCGTATGAATGTATGTAATTTGCACTACTTTATAATCAACCTCCTCCACAAAATGAATCCAATTTATTTAAACTTATAAGCAATCTACACTCTTAATTTAAATTAGAATTAAAAGACCCAGTTGAAGGTGATGCAATTTATTTTTATATATCTATATCAGAAATAGTACTTCGCTCGCTCGTTTTTGTGATGTGTTTATAAAAGTCTATATAAAACATCGTATCATCTTCAGTTTTCCAGTATAAATAGTTATCACAGCCAGACAATGGGTTTGAATTTTTGATTGTGCATTTGATTACATCTCGTTATTTGAATATAAATGCGCAATTTAACAAAGACGAGAATAATCAATGAACAATTTTAGTTTAACTTGAAATTGTAAAACACACCAAAAGGTATTTATTGTTATATTCATTACACCTATTTGGATATGTGCATAATTTTGTTATTTTGAGCTGATGTCTACTTTTTGCACAAAGCATTGATTTACAATTAAAAAACAAAGTAAATCCTACTTTGTAAGCAATTGTTTTGTAAATGAACTTCGGATTGATTTCATAGCGAGAAGTGTGGTGCGAGATTTAAGTACATTTTGTAAATAGATATTTCAATTTAAATAGAACTTTTTTATCTCTGTTATAAATTACGAGTTATTTGGTCTTAAAAAGTTAAACAAAAAGATTTTTATTTGTTGACCAGTTTAGTCTAAAATCTGTTGATGCCTATTCTGAATTCTGAATTATTCGAAAAAGTCAATTTAATAATACGATTTATGTAAATAACTCTCAAGAGTGCTCGTGAATAAATTAAAATTCAAACTAATTAGTTTTTGTATATTTTTGTTATTCAACGTGCATTGTATACAATTGTCAAGACTTTTTTTCAAGATCTTAAATCAATAATAATAAGAAAAATGTATAATTGATGTGGGATTGGCAAAATGACGAAGCAGATTTATTATTTTCTTTCAATATTTGTATGGGGTATTGAGTTTACTTGCACTTAAGTTTATGGTAATATTGGAATGAAAAATCAAAACTATATAAATATAACGAAGATAAAATTCACACTGCTTTGTTGTGCTTAGGGAACAGAAGGAGGAAGGATTGTTCATCTATCAAACTGACCCTGGGTATAACTGCTTATTTTGAATATACATACATATGTATTACTTTAGACTTAGGAACTTTTTTAAATGCGTCTGTGGTCTTGCCTGTTTTTATGATTCCTTACAAAATTAAATTCTAATTTTATCTTGCAATGATCTCTTGGATGGGGCAACAGTCCGTTGGGAACCGAACGGATAATTTGAGAAAGCACTTTTTCATGACAAGAGTTACTCTTGGAGAATTTGTCAATTCTTCTCAAGAGGCAGTACCCGTAAAAAGACTTTAGATGGCAAAGGCAGGAATCGAACCCAAGACCTCTGGCATCACAGTCCAACGCACTAACCATCATGACTATTGGGTACTGCAATGACCTCTATTAAAGGAATTATTTGGTGCTTTATTTATGTTAATTTTTCCTCACAAAATATACTTTTTAAATAATACATGATAAAAATTAAGTGTTTTGCTAAAGTTTAGAATTTAAAGCGTATCTTCATATTCTAAAATTCTAAAAATAGTGTATTAGAAAATTGCCAAGAAAACGCATAGCCAGTAACCAGAGTTTTGTATTTGAAAATTTGTACAACTAAAAGAAGATCTATGAAAAAACAAATACAAGAAAGTTTTGTAAAAATCAAAAGTTAAAATTGAGTTAGCAAACAAAAACTAACTAAAACTAATAAAATGGAGAATTTTTAAAAAGGAATGTTAAGGAAACATCTGGAGATTGAAATTCTATAAAAAAATGTTAATTTAACAATTGCTTCAAAGAGGGGGTTTGTTTGTACACTACTACATTAACATGTGGTGTTGAAGGGAACTTGAAGCTCGCCTCAATTCTATATATACCTGAATCGAGTTAAAATGAGATTGATTCGAATCGATTCAGGGCAGGAATCGCAGTCGAAGTCAAAATTTGCTAAGAAAAACCTGTGTGGAGGGGTTGGAAATAATGCGTTATGGTCTGCTTATTCACATGTTTGTGTTCATTTTCTTTAACAAAACCAAGTAATATTAACACTAACAGATTGATTTTTTCCCCAATGGAAAACATATGATTCCAAATGCACAACTACTCAACGAATACAGCCATCGACATACGAATGCAATATCAATCGTACCAACATTTGAGAACGAAATTATATAAGATCCATTCGAGATTCGTATAAATATCAAAAACCCATCCGTAGTAAGATTCTACTTTAACTTTTATCAGTAGTATTCATACTACAGATATTGTTTTTGTTATTCGTGTAAGATCCTACTATACTATGGTGAAATTTTCCAATAAAACACAACAATTGTGATAGATGACAGGTGACAATTTGTTAATTTGACTATTGCTTACATCGGTTCCATAAACAATGTGACAATGTGGCAAAGTTATATGAAAATACCCGACAATTGTCATGTTTTTGTTTCATAAAGAAATTGTCATGACAATGAATTTTTACAATTGTCAGAAATTTTCCAAAAAAGAAATGTAAAATGTATGAATATATTTTATTGAAAATTGGTGCACGTTAAGAGCAATACAATAAGGTGTTTTAAAGTTTTTTCATTAATTACAATTTGTAAAATTAAAATTGACCCACCAAATGTATCAGCATATAAAAAATTGTCATCCAAAATTTGTCAATACATTTTTCTGAAAAATTTGTCACCTTTCAATGTTTTATGAAACACAGACTTGACAGACAAGTGTCACAAATTAGTGGAATTATAATCTGTCAATTTGTATGAATTAGGACCCAGATATCAATGATAGTTTTTCCAATTGTTATGTTTCAGCTTTCGAAGCTATTATGATAATAAGATGTCAAAATATTCAGTAAGATTTATGTTATTTAAAAAATTGTTTCCCATTTTCCAAACTTATGGAAAACTTTACAAAGTATAAACAATTTCAGCTCGGTCCAGAAAATACAAATAAATTTGAGTTTAAAGGCACTTCGGCAACTATTTGGTACATGCAAAATTTACTTAAAGAGTAAAACAATTCTAAAAATGCATCTATATTGTATTAGATTAGAGTTCTTAAGAAAGAAGAGACAAAAAAATAGACTGTTTGCTAAAAATCCTTAATGAAAAGGTGTTTAAAAAGAAACAGAAGTGTTGAAATCTTTTTGCGCCTCCTCGATTCGTTTAACTATGTATGTTGAGGACGTACTTACTTTTGAATCCGTAAGTTATATACAGACAGATATTGCTGCGAAGTAAAAAACAGAAGCAGCGACTAATATAGGGTCCGCTGATGTCTGATTTGACAGACAATTAGTTTTATCCTTCTGCTGTACGAATATGGTTGTGTATATGCTTGAACAACGCTTAGATACGCGATTTTGCCAAAAAAATCATCTTTTCAGATGAAGTTCATTTTGATCTTAGCAGGTATGTAAGCAAGCAAAATTATCGCATTGCTGAACCAAAAACCCGCACGCATACACCCAAAACGAGTCATTGTTTGGTGCGGATTTTGGTCCAGAGGCATAATTGGGCCAATTTTGTTCGAAAATCAGAAAGGAGTTGCCGTTCCAGTCAATCAACCTGTTGAACGAATTTTTGTTCACAAAAAATGAAGAGGAGGAAGTTGACAACATTTGGTTTCAACAGGACGGCGCTACGTGCCACACAGCCGAAGATTCATTTGATGTTTCTATAGCATTTTCAAAAAAAAGTTATTTGGCGTACTCTTTATATAAAAAAATTAAGAAATGTCATTTCGGAGCCGATAAATAAATTCGGTTGGATTCGGTTGGTTAACTTTAAGTTTAGTACCTGTATTCATAAAACATTGTGATTACTACAACAATAGACTAATTACAGGCAATATTTTAAATCAACTTTCCAAGACTTCCGATTGAAAACATCGATATGTCTGAGTGGGGTTACAAAAAAGACGATTTTATATGTCAAACAAGAACATTTAAAGCTGTAAACGTTGACGACACTACTCTTCTACTCTCTTTTCTGGGTGTTACTTCAATGTCTAAGTCAACTTTTAAGCTAACTTCAGACGATTGTCAAGATTTTAAAATACTGTCAGGGCTAACAGTGCTATGAGTTGGCAATAACCAACCACCTTTTAACGAAAAATTGTGTGTTCATACGGTTTATTGATTTGGCTCAAAATCTTAATATTTCATTGTATGATGTTTAGATGAATTATTATTCATCCCAGCAGAAGAGACATTATATATGAGTTACAAAAATGTCAGTAGCTTTCAGATATCCTAAGCAACACAGTCAACCAATGACTTTTCTAGAAATAGGGAGCGTATCGGAATCCCGCTTTTTTAAAATCTGGTTTTTAATAAATCCCGAAAAAAAGTTTTAAAATTCCGTCTTTTAAATTGGGGATTTTTTGAAATATCCTTTTAAAATCCCGCTTATTCAAAATCTGGATCATTTAAAATCCCACTTCTTAAAATCCTGTCAAATCCAAACAATCCCGCTTTTTTTTACAAAATACGTGCATTGAACAAAATAAACATAGGAGTCAAATGTTTTTATGTTAAATAACTTGACTAAAATATAATATCGTAATTTGTTCTGTTTTTACTGTACACAAACATTAATTTGTGTTAACAATATTAACTCTTGCTCAAACAGTATGCATCCTTCTACAAATCTACCTCTCGATAACGATCTTACCACAATCGCTGACTTTGTTAATTGATTTGATTTTGTTTTAAAAGAATACTACTTTACTTTTTATTTTACAATAAAATGAATCTCAAAAATATCTAATTTATAATTTATAATTTTTAATTTTCTAATTTCGATTTCGGAATCAAAACTACTTGTTTTATTTTAAACAATCGCACGATTTTAAAAATTAAACAACTAGTTTTGATTGTATAATCTAGATAAAAAAACGGTATTATGAGAAACGGGATTACAAAAAGCGGCATTACAAAAAGCAGGATTATAAAAACGGGATTTAAGGGATTTTAAGAAACAGGAATATAAAAACCGGGATGTCAAATCCAATCCCTAGAATTACTATGACAAGTATTGAACTAGACATTGTAATCCAGAGATTCCGTCCATCTTTATGACTGTCAGTTTTCACTCTCATCGACCCAATAATTTTTGGGTATATTGAGTTCAAACTTTAAAGTTAAGCTTTAAAGCAAATTCATATTCAGCAGTTTTTTTTCATTTCTATAAACGTAAAATAACGAATTTTTTAAACAAAACTGGAAAATTTGTGTATTTTCTCCAAAAAGGCCAGATAGATTTTTATAAAATTTTGTTTCTAATTTTTTTTTATTTTTTTAATAAATATGAAACTTTTTCGAAATTTGATAGCTCAAACACATTTTTAAACGAAATGAAAATCAAACATTTCATTATTTAAAAAAAAAAATAAAATTAATAAGGTGTAATATAAAAATAATGTCAAAAAACGTTCTAACGATTTCAATCAAAGTTAATACTGTACCTACATTGTAACATCATATGAAATTTTATAAATCAAAAAGACTGGACAAAAGTATTTATCACCTCAAACAATGAACGAAAAATATAAATAAATATTTTGAACTATGGTACAAAGGAAAACCTTTTAACATCTAATCAAATTTTAAAAAAAAATTGGATTGATATTTTAAAAATGTACAACTCTTATATATTCAGAATAAACAAAGTTATTGACTGCAAAACTATTTCATATTTTACAAAATATTATTGTTAACAATTATCAACAGTTTTTTCTAGAAAATCTAATAAAATCCTACTAAAAATTTCAAACTTCAAATGGTTTCAACCTCTCAAGTATCTCGGAAAAAATACGGCTTAATCTTCGATTATTGATTACGTACATACTTTTCAAAGTTTTTGAAATGACATTTTCTTAAAAAAAATATATTATCTTTAAGTTTCCCAATGGTAAACACATTTCGGAATATATTCTTCAAGTACCAATTCTCGCACCTCTTATGTCCTTTTATCATTTCCAAAATTATTTATGATTACTGCTTTCAAATATCTGTGACGATATTCTTCACATTAAAATAAGATATAAGCCCTAAAATGTCTATTACTTCAAATCACGAAAATATCTCAAAAAACAACATAAATTATTATTATTATTACACATTATACACTCATATATGCTTCTATAACACGTGTCTTTTATGCCCAATTTCTGGCGCGGAGCGATGACGATGTCGGTGACGGTGTTTCATTAAAATAGTTGGCACTTTTCTTAATTATTTCCTTTAAGGCCAAAAATTTCAAATCACATACCTATCTTCTCCACAAGTCTACAACAACACAAATAAATATATTAAGTGCCTTTTTGCTTATTATCTACGAGTGTGTATATGTATATTTGTATAATTAAAGCAAAAGTTTGCTGATTCAGGAAGAAGAATCATGTCAAGAAATCATTACACTTAACAAACATTCGTATAAATAGTCCTTCGTAGATAGTCCTTCGAAAAGGCAACCGGCAGAACACCTACCACAGAAAAAGAAGAAGAAGAATTTAAGTATACAATATCGACTTTCAGTCCACAAATATATAACATTAATCACAGGAATTTATCAGTCACGTTCGCGTCCCATTTGTCTTACGACGAGGACGACTAGGACGACGACAACGATGGTGACGATGGTGCGCGCTATCAGTCTTGTGCTACCGCCTTCTTCTGCTCAAGACATTACAACGTTTACCCTACACTTCCATTACCTCCACAGACGACATCCCACGCAACTTATGTGCAAGTTCGTAGAAATAAAACAAACAAACACGAATCTCGCTTTCATCCTTAATAACCAAACAATAATAAACATAACAATAATCAACAACATAGCAGTACAGACGATGCATTATTCATTAAGGAAAAGGACTCTCTGTTTTTAGATTGAACATGAACACTGAACACTGAAGCAACACACCATCCGATAAATTATGACTTTATTGATTATTATCTGATAATATCTTAGTTGAGTATACAAACTTTATCGAAGAGAGGTGCATTATATCTATAAGGGGGTAGCGGTGGGAAAAATGAAATATGGTCGATTGATTGATTTCATCAAAGAATAATTCACCATTTGACCTTTAGGCGTTCTTTTTTTGTTGCTTTGAACGTCATCAGCTTAGTTCTACTTAATTGCCTTCAGTTCATTTCATATATTAGAGGCGTTTCTAACTTTTTCTGTTTTAGTTCCTTTTTTTTTGTTTTGGTTTTGCAAATGATTTTTTCCGCCCTAATGATCAAAGAATTTCATCAACTGTAATGACTGGGTTATTATTTACATTAACCCATTTGGATCAACTGTTAAATGTACAAATCTATCGATTACGCATTAGCATTATGCCTTTTGAAAAAAAGAAATCATGTCTGATGTGATCAAAAAAGGAAAACTAAATTAAAAATCATGAATAAGTCGTAAGGATTTGTTTCTACTTCTAACATTAGGGCAAAAATGAAGCACTTACTTCTAGTAAAAAGTAAAAGTAAATGCAAGTAGTAGTTGTAAAAGGCAAGATGTACAGTAAATACTTTATTTAGTATGCATACAAAAGTATATAAAGGGTGATTTTTTAAAAGCTATAGGAAAGTTTTTCAAAAAAAAAAATGCATACAATTCCAAAAAATGCATGAAATTATATGGTCCATATAATTTGATGTTTAAGGATTATTTTATGTTGACCTTGACTGAGCCTCAAATGGTAAATCCGCATTTCGGACGGTATCTCACGAATAAATGCTTCAATCTTCTCTTCCAATCCGTCAATTGAAGTGGGCTTTATTAATAGACATGAGCTAAAACTAGACCCACAAAAAATAGTCTAAGGGCGTTAAACCGCACGATTTAGGCGGCCAATTGACCGGTCCCGAACGTGAAATGAGATTTTCACCGAACTCTCCTCTCAATAAGTCCATTGTTGCGGGTGCTGTGTGGCATGTGGCACCGTTTTGTTGAAACCACATGTCATGCAAGACAAGCTCTTGCATTTTGGGCAAAAAAAGTTGGATATTATCTCACGGTAGCGGTCACCATCCACTGTTAAGTTACTATTCATATCATCTTTGAAGAAGTATGTTCCAATGATGATACCAGCCCATAAACCGCACCAAACTGTGACTTTTCTGGATGCATTGTTTCTGGCTGATATTCACTCCAAAATCAACAATTCTGCTTATTAACGTACCCATTGAGCCTAAAATGAGCTTCGTCGCTGAATACAATTATTCGGTAAAAAAGTGGAAGAAGCGCGCGATGAACTTTCCTAACAGAGCAAGAATTTTTATAATAAAATTGCAAGAGCTCTTCGTTTGTAAGACGATTTAAAGACTGAAGATGGTTGACAGTAAAACAAAGCACGACACGTGCGTCAGCTGTTTAAACCATTGTTGCCAAAAAGATAATAGCTAAAATATCACCCTTATATAGTAACTTTATACTATTAGTAATCACTGGATTCATCCAAGTAAATTCTACAAATTCGTCCAAAATTGCTTGGATATGCTATAAAAATATGTATGGAATCGTTATATTAACCGTTTAATCTTATTCTTTTTTCTAAACACATTTGATTGCCTATCGATCCTAAATACTTTTTAAAATTGACTTGGGTAGCTGTAGTTTACGGTTCCGTTCCTTTTTTGCAATAACTTTTGTTATGGACTTTTGGACATGAATGTGACTATGATTCTTTTTAACAACCAAAAGTATTTACTAAAAAATATTAAGGTTAGTTTATATTTACTTGAAAAATTTGCAGTAAATACCAGAAGGAAAAAAATCGTATTAAAAAGTCCTCCGTAACTAGTTTCTTATAGTAAGTACTAGTGTTCTAGTATTTAATTTTTTTTATGAATATGACAACTAGCAAGTGCTATGAAAATTTCCCAGTAAAAGAGTTTATTATTATCCGTGTTTTGTTGGAAAATCTATCCATAGTATAGTAGAAGTTTACACGAATAATACAAATAATATCCATTGTATGAATACTAACGAAAAAAAGTTAGAGTAGAATCTTACTAGGGATAGGTTTTTGCCATTTATACAATTCTCGAAGGGATCTTATTTGATTTCGTTCTCAAATGTTGGTACGATTGATAATAATATATTTGTATTTCGATGGCTGTGTTCGTTAAGTAGTTGTGCATTTGGAATTATGCTTATTTTGAAAGTGAAAACAATAGAAAAGATAATTAAGTTTTGCTATGTTTCAACCAAAGGTTTAGCTAAGTTTAGATTACATTTTTTTTTATGTTTTCACCGCACACGAAGATTTAAAAATGATTAAGTTTGATAGCACTTTCTAAAATGCAAATGGTTTTTCGATACTTCTTATGAAACGCAAGTTAGATAGTTTGATTCGTGTTAAACAATGAAGGACTGAATAGTTCAGCAACATTATAAGAATATGCTTCTTACTCCATGTGCAATTTTGTTTAATGTGATTAAAACAAAACTATACTTTTTGTACACAAATAGCGAATAAACAGACCATAACGCATTATCTGTAAAACCAACTCCTTCACACGAGTTTTTCTCGCAAATTTTGACTCGACTCGGATCCCCGACCGTAATCGAGGCGAATCAAGCTCATTTCAACTTAATTCAGGTAAAAAGAATTGAAGCGAGCTTCTCTATGAAAAAACCCTCTCCTTGAAGCAATTTTAAATGAACTTTATTTTTATAGAATCTTAATTTCCAGCTGTTTTCTTAACATTTCTTCTTGAAAATTGTCAATTTTATTAATGTTTTTTGCTAACTTAATTTAACTTAATTTTAATATTTGATTTTTACAAAACTTTCTTCTATTTGTGTATTTTTTTTATTATTATTCTGACAGATCTTTTTTCAGTTGCACCAATTTTTAAATACAAAAATCTGGCTTCTGCGGATCGTTTTGTTGGCAATTTCTCACTGTACTATATATGGAATACGAAAAAAAATGCACTTCTTGCTTATGCATATGGCCTATTTCCAATTTTATTTTAAATAGCCTGATATAAGGGAAGCTTTCATCGTTTGACATTTGACAAGTAAAAACTAAGCCAATACTAGAATTGGAACGATTATGGCTTCAACAACTCATGTGAACTGTACTAATCGCAATTTCGCAAGAAAAGTTTCCCGAATTTTGACGTTTAAGATTTTTTTGTTCATTTAAAAACAGCGTCTACTAAGTCACTGGCTCACTTCATAGTCGATTCAAGGTCTTAAAGATCGAATTTGTGATCTAAATGTCTAAGTTTAAATTTGTGTGTGATATTGAAACCCAATTAAGTTAAGTAAATTTGTAACTAAAATTTGAACTTAATATCAAAAATGAGTAGGAGAAAAAATTCTATTTGGACAATTTTTTGTCTTTAGTTAAAATTCAGCGATTAACAAAATGTATTTAAAAAATATTTAGCAGACTAAAGAATGTATCATTTTAAAAGATCTAAATTTCATATAAATCTTACTTTTACCTCTGGGCTTGTTCATTTTTTTTTTAATTTAGGTTATTGAATAAACTAATTTCTAGGTTGATTTCTTTTGAGTAAATTTAAAGAAACTAGACTATAACTATAGTAATTTTTATATAAAAACTGATTTACAACTTTTCTTTAGTAGAAACAAATCTGCTCTGTTTTCTTTTTTTTTCTGATTTTATTACATTATCATTTGATAAAAGCAGATCATATTTTCATACGATAAGGTATCTTTAGACCTAATAGCTCATTTTTATTCATAAACAAAAACGTTTGTTTTTTTGTTTTGTATTGATTTTGATTTTGATGATGACTTATGTTTATGATATTGTTGTTTTTTCGTATTATTTCTGAATAAATTACAATTTATTACCTATGTAGGATGTTGTTACTGTGCTTATTTTGGTAAAATAATTCAGGAAAAAGGATAGTATGAAAGACTAAAGAGTTCTCCAATGAATCAATTTTTGTATAAACCGCAAACAAACCTAAGTTACAACCCTTAGTCAAATAAATCAAAAAATATCAGAAGAAGAATATAATTTATGTAATGAATGGTATAAAGGTGAAATAAAAGGGAATATTCTAAGAAACGCTGGGGCGTGTTCACAGTACTTTTGAAGAATTGTTATTATGTTGATAAATATTGGGACAGTTATTAAAAAAATTGTTTTTCCAGATATTTATTTTCTAAATATTTGGCTTATTTACAAACTTTTTAAATAATTTCGTAACTATTTAAATAATATCTTCTTTTCGTAATAGCCTTTTCAGCTGAACACTAAACTTCTTGACAGTGACAGTTTGTAAAGAAAAGAATTAAACAAACGAACCTAATTATTTCAAATATCAAAACTTTAAACTTTAAAAATGTATTACTTTAGAAAATCACTAAAAGTTAAAGTAGTAGACATTTAGTGATTTTTTTCAATGGTCAAATGTTAAACGGTAGGAAAAGATGTACAAATTATTAACAATTATCAAAATAACCTTTTTTTAATTCAGTAATTTATTCAAAATGGAATCAACATTTAACAAAATCCTTTAAAATGTTTGACTATTTTCATTAACTAATAAGTGACTGTTATTCGTTTTGTATTGTTCTTTTTTTTTCTATAATTGATTTAATTGGAAGGATAAAAACTTTTTTCTGGAGAAATGTCTATGAGCGGCTTTTGCAGGTCTTTTGAATTAATCTTTTTGTGAAATATAAGTACTTTTGAAAGATCTAATTCTATTTTCAAAGTGTTATATCTGTAACTATCCTTTTACAGAATAGAAATACATGTTCAGTAAAAAAGTATGTATGCAGCAGTCAATCTTTCAAATAATGCTTAGATTTTTAAGTAGGTTAGCAATGCCAAAAGTTTTATTTGATATTTTTTTTTAGTCAAAATTAATATTTCCCTATTTCTTATTTTTATTTAATAATCCGAATAAAATATTTTTTTAAGGATTTGTGATAAAAAATGAAAACAAATTAATATTATTTTCGGGTGTCAGCCATCCGACTTCCAGATTTTTTAATTCAGTTTTAAAACTTAAAATTATTGTATAATTTTAAAGAATATATTAAAAAATTTTGTTTCTAAAAACACTGTTTTTTAATCAAAATAAATGTAACTTAATACCCAAAGCTGCTTTTTGATGAAATTTTGAACACAATACAAAAATAAATCTTTACAAAAATTATCGATTTTCAAGCTTCGAAATTCCTACGAACTTGAAATAATTGAATATCAAAAACCGTTTTTAATTCTTGTTAATGATTCTTATAGTTTCATTCTTAAAAAGAACCTTCGAAATCTTCAGTGGATTCAATTTGGTTTAAGAAATTGTTGTTCACAGCGAGTTATATTTACTTAATTTATAATTTTTTCATCATCGTCCCTATTCAAATGCGGTTGCAAAATATTTCTTTTTTAATAATCCATAATTTGAGGCTTTAATCCACTGCTCAAAAATTGCTTTTTCTTTCATTTCATACACACATCAGGACAATTGAATTCGAATCTCACCTTAAAGTGTTTCTATGTTTCTATGACATCAAGCTTTTAAAATAAGCCCCTTTAAAAATGTTAGCGACAAACAAAACCTGTGTTTTTTAAGGCTAAGGTGAAACACAACACATTTTAAACAATAAATTGTTTACATGATGCTATTTCTTTCTAATAGAGTTTAAATAATTTTTAAGTATCTTGCCTAGTTTCTGGAAATGTTTATTAGCTATGAATTATGACTTATGCGTCTATGAAATTTTAAGAAACCTCGAATTTAATGTTTTCATTGTTTAAAAAAAAAAACGTTTTGAAGTTAATTTTAAGTGCTGATTCTAACCATTGGAACATCGATAATAATTATTTGCTCAAATTTTAAAAACGCCCATTTTCAAAATTATTTTCATATTTTTGCAACAAATTTGGAAAAACTTTATGTTGCAGCCTTTTTTTTACTAACAGAATCTTTTCAAAAACAAAACTTACTATAAAACCGTTAGCATAAACGTTTTAGAGTTTCTTTCAGATTTATGTACGACAGGTGAAATCTTAAAACTTATGAAAGTTTTACGAAATATTATAAATATTTCAAGTGAGTATTAAATATGGAGTTATAGATTTGGAAATCCAGCACGAATTTTATTGAAAATCAAAAAAAAATTCCTATACTAAGATAGCTTCAAAAAGTCTTACATACATATGTATGTACACTCATCACCACTTGAATATGACACCCTGTACACTCTTTTTACTTTGCTTACAACTTAAAAGCAGAATGATAAAATAATGGTACTTTGCCCGTTATCTTTTTGCAACTCTTTTCTTCTTGACAAATTGCAAGTTCTGGAAAAAAGCAGTTGTATTTTTTTCTACTTTATGCTAACTTTCGTCTAAATTAAATCAATACTTTTGCGCCACTTGAATATTCCATAAAGTTAGTTCAATCGTTATTTTTGTCACGCGGAATTGTATTTTTTCGTTTATCGAACTATTTTATAAATTTCGATTATTTAATTTAAAAAAAAAACGTAAAATGGGTCGAGGAAAAGTGTTGACCGAGGCGGAAAAAGGACAAATCAAAGCATATAAGGACGCTGGCTTATCTATTGCCAAAATAGCTAAAAAAGTCGAGAGAAGCCAACACGTGATATCCAAATTTTTAGGTAATGAGCATAAATATGGGAAAAACATGAACGGCCACACACATACAGTGAGCTTACTAAAATGGAAAGGCGACTTATATTAATAAAAACGTCAAATTCTCACGACTCTTTGGCAAAAATCAGGAGAAAATGTGGTGTCAAATCAAGTCTAACAACCATACGTCGTGTTATTTCGAAAGCCCTGATCCATAATGAAAAAGACTTAAAATCAAGAAGAAACCCAGTTTGAAAAGAGCAACGCCTCAGTTTTTGCCGTTCACATGTTACCTGGACTTCTGAGTGGCATCGAGTGGTCTAGTACGAAGAAAAAAGTTTGATTTGGAAGGTCCCGATTAATATAGCTAGTTTTTTCATGATCTCCGCAAAGAAACTCATTATCTGGACCGGCTGCATAGCAGAGTTGGAGGTGTAATGGTTTAGGGAGCTATTTCCTGTTATGGCACCTGCAAACTACATTTTGTAAAAACAACAATGAATGCGTTTTCTTACAATGTTATATTAAAAGAAGCCTTTCTATACATTCAAACCATTTTTGGAGCTCTGCCCTGGATTTATCAACATGATAATGCACCAATACACACAGTCCGGGTAGTTAAATCGTACATACAGAGCCAAATGTGGAGCTATTCAGCTGGCCGCTCCACTCACCGCACGTCAAGTATACGGATCAGGTAAACAATATTCAGCTATATCCGAACTAACCCAAGCCATCGAATTCCCTTCGAGCTCGATTTCGCTTAATTATTTGGACAGTTTTTATGTATCCCTTCCAAACAGGATGTGTGAAGTTTTGGAGCAGAAAGATTTAAACATTTTTGTTTTTTAAATAAAATACTCCAGTTACCTCCAATTAAAGTAACGTTCGTAATAAAAAGAATAGTAATATTTTAAAATGTTTTTTTTTTTTATTAAAGTATCCTATTCAAGTAATTCGAAATTTGTACCTCGCAGTTTGCCTGTTTTTGATCAATAAATTTTTCATTAATACTTAAATCCTTAGCATTAAATCTTTTTTCAGGTGAAATAAAAACAATTAACTGAACTTAAGATTACAACAAAAATAGGTTTCTGGCATGTTTCGTTTGGGACGATAGAAAAAAACTTAAGGGGTGTCCTATTCATGTGGCGAGGAGTGTATGAACGTATGTTTTTTGTCTACTTTGAAAAAATTTGTATCTCAAAAACTTGTCGCAAAACAATATAATTTTAGAATCAAATTTGAAATAAGGCTATTAAAATATTAATAGCGTCATTTAAACAGGACTTATAAATTAAATCTCTGTTTAAAAACTAGCCAATTCAAAGCACAGCTTAATAAGTGATGGTTAACAAAATGGTTAAAACTAAACACGCACAATACACATAAAACAAAAAAATAAGTTCCATTTTTTTTGTTACGTTTTTACTTTTTAACAATTTTGATTTAGTTTCATTTTTTATTAAAACAATTTGTCTAGCCTTAAGAACCTCAAGATAAATTTCATGCGGTCCATAGTCAGTCATGTATTTTATTTTAATGTAGGCACATTCAAAATCAAATGACCGAAAATCGTTGACTCAGTATTTTAAAATAGTATTTTGCAGAAAATATATAGAATCATCTTATTGACAATGACAATCATCAGGGACGAAAAGCTTACCACTTCATCCCAAAAAATGTATATAGTTTTGTATGTCGTTTAACTTTTATATGCCTATTCAAAACAGCTTAGCTTTACCCTTTTTATCTTTTACTAAATATCCTTGGCTTCCTTTTTTTTAATATTCTCTCAATACCATCATCGTCATCATCATCTGATGGTTTTTACCCAAACACACAAAAATAAGACCTTTACCTAAATTTGTATTTGATGTGAAAAACATTTCAATTGGAAAACTTAATTTGACTTCAAACATATTTAGATATTCGTATGTTTGTTTGTACATTTATAGATACATACTCTTACATATGTAGATACATTTCTATCTATTCAAAACCTCTTTTTAAATAATGTGATTATTTTATGATTTCAATTATCCAGGGAAATTTTATATAATCTCCATTTATACGTTAGTACTCCTTTATGTATGCAATTTAATTTAATTTGTTATTGGTATCTCTTAATGTTTAGAGAATTTACTTCTTGAGGAATCTATTTAAATAATTTGTTTATTATTTTTGGACTAAAGACTAAGACTACATTATGTGAGTAAGAAGTACCTTTAAAGAAAAGAATTTTCTTAGAAAACAATTTGTGTATTTGTTTTGAGTTTAATGCTCAGGAAATCTTAGAGCAATATAATTGAGCAATTAAGCACTTATATACAAAAAACAATAAATAGTTTTCTTTTCCGTGAGCACTTTTATTTACAAAAATAAATATATATCTAGGTAAGAACCTCACGAAGCCAATCATTCAAAGTGCTAGAAATATTTCTCAATTAAATTTTGTAATGTAAACTTTATGTATTTTGAGAACACCCATAGCTTTTTTTTTTTCTTAAATTGAAAAACAAAAAAAAGAACACTTTTTTCAGAACAGTTTTCCAAGTATATGTACAAAAATTAATGTTTCTTTCTTATATAATTTATGATCGACAAATTTTTTAATATTTTTTCATTCACAAAATTAAGACATTGGCCTTCAAAAAAAAAAGTAGAATATTTCAATGCATAACCGAGAGTGAGAATTTGTTCTCGTGAGAATTTCAAGATTTATAACCCGATGATACTTATATTATTTAATAAATTAATGTTTTTAAGTTCTTTTAAAAAACAATAAAAATAATTTTGTTAGGTTTGAACGAAACAAATTTAAGTTGACATAGAAAAATGTGGTCTGTTTACAGACGAGTGTTTTTATTTATATTTTCCGTACTGTCTAGCCTGGACGGATTTAAATATTTTCTTTATTTTTAAAATAAAAATTAATAATTAAAAAATTATGAATAAGTGATATTTTTGCCCCAGTTATTGTTAAAAATAATTACATTTTAAAATGCAGCAGTTGAAAATATAAAAAATATATATTATTGAAAAATTTTATTTATATAAAATAAAATTACTGAGTGATTTAGACTTAAGAGAAAATGTTTTTTTTTTGTATTTTAATAAGGGTCATTTATATCATAAATACATTCAATTAACCGGTCGATTTAAAAATGGTACACTTAGGCGTATACGCGCTTTTCTTGTCTTATAAATATTTATATAACAAGATTTCATAAAGTTTGAAAGAATAGAAAATTGACTGCCAAAGCCAAATATTTGATTTCAAAAGTTTCGAAAGAATTAAAGCTTAATTCATTTGTTTTTGTGACTCGAAGAAAGAGTAATGAAAATATGAAATGATTTTGAAATTCCTCATGCAGAATTATTATTGAATTGTTTCATGGGGTGTTTAATATTTGACGCTATTACAAGTATTTTACTTTTTGCTGGTTTGTAATCTAAAAAAAAGCTTAGAACATCTTTTTATAGAAATGATTATTATGATGTTTTGAATTATGATTATTATTTTTGAGCTGAATTTGAACATATGTTATTACTTAATTATTATTTAAATAAAAAATCCCTTACAACGTCAGAAGTGGGATAAGTTGAAGTTATAAAAAAAAACCAATACCTTTTTCCGGATATGTCAAGACTGATAAAAGTATTTTTCTAGCTGGTGTGAAGTCAATAATGTGGAAGTTCCATTAAGTGCAACCATAGATCAACTGCGATACATTTATACTGAGTTTACAAATTCCGTGGTTACTGAGCAGTCAACAACTTCCGAAAGGACAGAAAAAAATGAAATTTCTGGATATTCCGAGCAACTAGTCATTCAGCCTAATATATTGATTCCGAGTACCACTACGCAATTGGATGGACGAAGAAGCTTGTGTTGAGAAAGATTTTCGTTATTAGAAAAAACGAAAACAAATTACTAGCATTACGCAACGAATTAAGATTGTTAGAAAAGCTTGTTCATCAAATAATGGCAAATCTTCACAAATTTCTTGCAAAGATATAAAATATTCTATTTCAGAATATTCTGGGGATGACTCATACGATGCCAAAATGTGGTTGGATGTTTTTGAACGAACATGTGAATCAGTTCATGGAGATTCTACATTCCGATTAAAATGTATCCGTCGTATATCAATAACTCCAAGACTTATGAAGAATTCTGTTCCAAATTTCTCACAAATTTTGGCCATAATTATTTAAATTCCGATGAAATTGACAAAATGCGGAAAACAACGTTCAAATCATCCATCATGGGATATATTTTGAAGATGCAAGAACTGGCTTCCCGTGCAAATATCGATGAGCATCAAACAATTCAATTTATAATCGATGGCTTTCGTGATCATTCAAATAACCGTTTTATATCCTGCTTGAAATCTTGACGAATTAAAACAGTTATCTCATTGTTATTCTCAATTACGTCTTGACGAATTAAAACAGTTATCTCATTGTTATTCTCAATTACGTGATATGAAGTTCGCTCACGTAAATGTATCTCATTCAACTGATTTAAAACCTGCGACTTCGTCTACAATAATTGGAAAGAATATTCGACAAAATGTTAATACGTATCCTAGACCGATTTTTTGCTACAATTGTTCTGTAGTTGGACATTTTTCATCATCTTGTCCCGAGCAAAAAAGGAAACGAGGATGATGTTTTCGATTTGGCTCCACACAAGATGTAATCAACAATTGCCTAAAACAGCCATCAACAAGCCGACAAGTGGTATTAATAGATGAGTTTGATTTGGTTCTGATGCCAAACAAATTAGTACTAGAAATTCCGAAGAAACTACTCATATTAATGCGATTAATAACGCCAACATTTTTCATTGTTCGAAAGGTTCAAATGGTGGCTTCCAAACTTTTATCGTTTTTGAAAAATGGTTCAACAATGAAAATACGTTAATGTTTTACACATTAAGCCTTCATAGAAAATAATTAGAAGGGTGTGTCCACAAGCTCATAGATAATGTTTATTACAAAAAAATCCAAAATATTTTCCTTGAACTTGTTGTAAAGTTAATTAAATAATTCGGCTGTAATGTTTGTATGAGGTAGGCATTGACAAAGTTATAACTTTTATGTTTGTGTTATAAATTTCAACTAAAAAACATTCAGCATGTTTTCAATAAGTTTCCATACGAGGTATATTTTGATATGGTACAGTTTTTAATCAAACAATTTTATGAAATTGGAGAAGTATTTGATAGATATGGAAACAGTTTTTTTTCGACGTATGGTTTGTTAGCCTTTTTGATTTGCACTTTCTAAATGATACCAGCTTGAATTTGAGGATGTTGAAGTGGAAGAACTTGGGTTCTATCAAGACGGCAGTACATGCCATACAGACAATGAAGAAATCAATTTGGATGAGTCCAAGAAAATGAACGATTTAAGATGAATATTCGTTATTGCACTTAATGCAAAAAGTGGTAAAAAATGTCCTCCTTCCGATAGAAAAATTTTAACCCAGTTGTACCAGAAGTCACCACGTACTCGAAAAAATGTTTAAAATATAAAACACAAGCTTTTAATAACGTCTAAAAACATCTGCTCCTTATAGAGTTTCAGAGATGTTAACGTTTTGTTTGCAAACAAAAATAGTAAAAACTCTAAGTTTGTTAACTTTAAAAAAATTTAAATACAATTTTAAACATTTAAGAATGTTTAAAATAAATATTTTTAACAGTTCTAATTTATAAACTTCCCAAAGGAAGCTATTGCAATCGGTCCGATTATTTAAATTGAAAATTTTGACATTTTTAGACGTTTCAAGCTCCATAGAGTCGAAATAAAAGATTTTTATAAAGATGTCTGTGCGTGCGTGTCTACGTACGTCCGTACGTTCGCGACGTTTATTCGTCATCCATAGATCAAGAACCATAAGAGATATCAACTTCAAATAAATTTTGTTATACAGATAAAAATGCAGAAAGATGCAGAAAGGGCTCTCAAGAAAATTGCGTGGGCGGTTTTTTTTACCATATCAGTTTTAAAAAAATTTGAAAATTTTGGTTTTCTTTATAAGTCAAAAAAACTGAAAACAAAATTTGTCACTTCGAAAACTGTACGAACACAAAATGATTTTATCTCCAAAATAATTTGTTGCAACCAAGAAGAACATTTTCAACATCTGGTAAAATTTTGAAAAAAAAAATCAATTGACAGTTTTTTTTACAAAAAATAAAAACATAACAAAAAAAATACTAAAACTTGGCAAAACTTTACTTACGACTCAAAAAGCTTTTAAAAATTAAAAATATTATCTGCAAACTCTTTTTATTTCACAGGAAATATTGTTTTCGATATTCGATAGTTTTTTTTTTACAAAAATCCAACAGTCCAACAGTATTTCTTTATATGAAGAATAGTGTTAATAATTTAAATTTTTCTAGAAAAATTAAATTAACAACTTTTTTAACCCAACACAAACATTTAAGTAAGACGAATCGGTTTGTGTCGCATTTTCTTTTGTATATTTTACTCAGTATAGTCGAAGCTTCCCCTCTTGCCCCACATCCCCTAAAGCATTTCTGCTCAATTAAATAACAAAATCTTTTAACAGCCTCAAAAGCAACAATTAGATTTTTAATGTTCCGTAACTTTTATTTCTTTTTTTAAAAAACTTAATTGCTTCAAAGTATCCTTAAAATTAGTCAAAATCAAGATAATTCTTTATGGGTAAGGTACTTAAATGCCCCCCAAATACAAAAGCCATTTAGGAAGTGTCGCTCTAAAACAAGCTCCATAAAAAATAAAACCTTATTATCTTAACATACATTATGTCTTTAAAGTGCAATATAAATATAAACATATCTATGCCATCTATAGCTTAGCTACGAAGGTATAATAAGGTACTTAACTTATTCTACATTTCAATAAAAACACTTAAGAGAAGCAGCGCAATTGGGTATAGACCATTATTTGTTTACAAAATGCTAATTTCGACGGTCTTATGTTTACTCATACCTTTTATAGTGTTTTGTTTTTAGCTTTTTTCTATCCCAGATATACTAAAAATAAGTCGTGTCGTTTAAAAACGAACGAATGCACAAGTAAACATCAAATATAAGAACAACAACAACGCTTCTTTGGTCTCAAACTCAACCTCAACTCTCAACTTAGCTCAGCTCAACTCAAAGAACTTTATTGCATTCGACATTGTTTTGTTTTTATTTTTATTTTCAGAATGTGGATGCCTGATGTTATGTGATGTGTTTTTTTGAGCTACCAGAAAGAGGTGGTTTATTGCTATTTTAGAGTGATGGAGTGTTTGACATTATTGACGGAATGAAAGGAGGTAAACTTTGTATATATACTCGTTTGTACTTCAATATACTTTTGGATAGATGAAGGTTTGTTTGTTTGTTTATGTTCATTGTTGATAGTTTGTTCTTCACTTGATCCTCTTTTGAGGATGAAATATTACAATCCCTTCACACTATATATTTCCCCTTACACTCCACTCCAACCCTAGACAGACATTTATTGCCTTGATGTTGTAAAAACGTAAATATTTATTTATATTCACACAAAATATATGAAATACAAAATTGTATAAGGGTTAAAGGCCAAGAAAGGCTATAAACTGCTAATGCATTTAAGTCCAAATGGCTAATATCACAGAGCAGACAATATTCAAATAAAATACATTCTTATTTATTTTATACTGTGGTATAAAAATGTACGGGTTCTAATAAATCATTTATTTATACTGCCAATGGAATTTCAAAATTTACCGAGTTTTGTTTTTGTTTTCATATTTATCTCTTTAAATTACATTTTCTCGCTCATCTTAAGATCAACATAAAATTGGAAGAAAACCATTTTTCTTTGAAAACCGTTTAAAAAAAAGTCAAAATAGGAATACAATTTAGCTTAGATTTAAATCTACCTTTCTTATTCTTATTATAAAGAGAATATCCTTTTCATTACACTATAAAACATCTTTTCAAGTCTCTTATACACACATACAGCTATGACCAATCTAATAGGTACACAAATTAGTTATTGGTTATTATGTTTAAAGAAATTGTGTAAGGCAACAAATCTTAACTTTAGCTATTTAATTGTAATATAATTAATATTGTGTTCTTTAGTTTAACTAGCTGCAAAAATTTTAGATTCCACTTTGAAGTTAAAAAAAACAGTACGCATTTTGAAGTTGAAAAAAACAGTACACGTTATTGTTAATACATTCATTTCTTTCTAGAATTAAAAAAGTTTATTAAAAAGCCTCATATGTATATCTTCTAAATCGTTCATTACAGCCATAATTATATCTATAATATAAAATAATTGTCTAGTTTTATATTTCTTCGTGACACTTAAAATATTTAGAAAATCGACGCGTTTTATATAATATGACAACAAATCATAAAAAAAATAAAACAATTCATAAGACAACAGACGGTTTTGTATAGAAACTTGAAAATGCCATTTTAATTACATAAGCAGAACTCTTGTAATACTTGTAAATGATTTTTGAACTTTTTCAATACGATTTTTCTAAACTATCTACAACTGATCATACAGGCCTTAAGCGTATTCCAAAAAGGAATGTACAAGTGAAATAAGTGCTGCTTTAAGCTAGGTAAGAATTATAGATAAGAAAAATTTATTTTTGAAAAACCAGGCATTGAATTAGCCTTTGCTATACAATATAACCAACGTGTAAGAACAAAATTAGTATTTTATCATTTATCTTTCACTTTCAATAATCTCTTAAAAGCAACTTTTGAAATATTATAATTTAAGCAGTTTTGAATGTAAAAAAATGAAAATGTGATTATATTTAGCAAAAGAAAAAAAGTTTTGCACCAATTTAGTATTTTATTTTATATCTTCTTAGACCAAATTCATCACCCGAAAATTTGGACTCATTTAATTTTTTTTTGACAACTGTACGAAACAAAACAATAATAAATAAAATGCACGACTGGGTGGCAAGAATTTGTTCCTGTATGCAAACAGTCTGTTTAAAAAAGTACCTACACAAGATTTAAAAACATACCTGTTGTCTTCAAAGATATAAATGCCATTTGATTTGTGAAAAATCTTGTGATCCATCCCAAGACACAACTCATCCCGGAAATGAAAAATACTTATAAGCATACTTAACGAAAACAATTATTGTTTGTGTATTCAACTAGTTTGTTCAAAGCTTTAATTTCATATTAGAGTAACCAGGATGGAAAATAAATCATCTAAAGATAAGAAAGAGGAAGAACATGTATGTTTAAATTGTAAGGCGATCGCCTATTGAGTGTGTAGTTAAGTAGGTGTCTAAAACGAATAAGGAATAGTTCATTGGCGTGCTCAACTTTATGCAGATAGATAGATAAAGACATGTTTATGATGATATTGAAGAAATGTTATTGATAGGTAGAAGGTGCATTCGTAAAAAATGTCGAACTCGAGATTTAAATTAAACATGACATTATGGTGGTACAAAAAGTACACATGTAGGTCCCCTCGATTCCGTCCGTCTATCTGTCTTCGCCATTAGGTCGTTAAGTTGAAATTTAAAAATAAAGGCTTAAAGCTGACTAAAAATAACAATAGTAATACAAGTATTTTGGTCAAAAATACTTGTCAGCTTAAAGCTGACTAAAAATAACAATAGTAATACAAGTATTTTGGTCAAAAATCGAAAATTAAAATTTTATCAAAAATGAACGGACAGATTTTTTATAAATTTTCTCTACATTTTCTTTTCTTAGTTTTTTTTCAATTAAAAATATGTTTTTGTATTGCTCCAGAATTTTTTATTTTGTTTTTAAGTTTGCTAAAATAATAATAAACCGATTTCAATATTTTTCTGCACAAGGTCTTATACTGGTTCAATAATACTTGATGATTAAAAATATCATCGTTTTTATTCTTGATTTTTAGAATTATATTAAACATTTTGTTTTCGAACGTTAAACAGGTAATCATTTTTTTCGAAATTGCAATGTAAAATGTATCTGGCTCAAAATCACCGAAATTTGTATATTAATAAACTTTGAGATGGCAGCGCACAGAATTATATACTTTTTTAGTAAGAAATATCTTAGAGCAACCATCAGCTCGGGAACGTTTTTCTAAGTTTGATAAAATTAACAAGAATAAAGCAAAGCACATGATTGAGGATTTGTTTAATAACATGGGTATATTATGTATCAATATTAAATAAGCAATAATGAAAACAATACATAAAAAATCTTGTACAAGGAAAATACGTAAAATCATGTCCGGGATCGTTCCCGAAATGACCGTTCACGAAATGACGATTTCAAATAAGAGCGCCTTCGATTATACGCTGCCATCTTAAATTCGGTCTTGTTTTTGTCAATAGGAACATATTTGAGGTTTCTTCGTTACTTCGAGTCGTAAAAAAGATTTTCATCAATAATTAAATGTAATAAATGCGTTTACCGATTGACAGAATGTACGCTCTACGAATAATGAATAGAAAGGTACTTAACATTTAGATATAATTTATTTGACGATAAATACTCTGACAGCCGGCTTTGTTATTGTTCTCTTCCTCTACTGACGTTTGACACCGAATGGCTGCATTTACATTTCACTGAAATGTATTGTGTGGTATTGGACAAACTATTTTTGCATTTGTATAGTTAAAAATAAATAAACTTTTAGTATTCTTTCTAAAACTAGATTTTGTATACAAAATACGGTGTATTAAGTAATTACAGGGGTTAAATAATCTACATTTTTCAATCATGTTTTGGTCTTGTTGTTGAAGATTGTACATTAGGACGCGTTCCCGAAATGGTATTCTATGCGTGCATATTGATTTCATTTAAAATTCAATGTATTAATAAATTACATTGTTTGATAGACAAACAAAACAGGTTAGTTTTAGTATGTTATTCATTTTTTTCTCAGATTTAAGACATTAAATTACTGGCAAATCTATATTGACAAGCTCTAAATAACTGCATATTAAAAATATTTTTAAACTCAAATACAAATGTTATTTATGAACATTAATAAAAAAAAAAACCGTCTTACGATTTTCAAAAAGAAATTTAGACAAATTAAGGTTTTTTAATGACGTTTATGTTTTTGATAACAAACTAATTTTGCAGGAACATTTTTAAATTTTAAAATACATTACATATTTGTAAACAAACTGTTTGGATACATGAGCAAGTTCGTATGATCTAGTCGTGCATTTTATTTATTTACAACTTTTTACTTTCACTAGAGTATATGAATAACTTTCTAGCAAACCAACAAAATCTGGCGCAATTTTTGGAAGCTGTAGTGATAAGTCATTATGAACAATAATTTTTTTTTAAGAAAAACAGGGTTAATGTTTACTTATTTTCAAAATACATTAGTTTACGAGATTTTAAAAACGATAAAATAAAAGCCTTGCGAGATTTTGAATTGGGTGAAGCTTGTCAATATTTATCAAAATACAGAAAGTTTCAAGATTCTGATAATTGTTGTTAGAAATAAATTTTCTGTTCAAATTTTGTATTTTGTACTAAGAACTCATAAAAAGGTTAGATTGTTCCAACTTAGCATGGGAATTAAGGCAATTTCACTTAAGTACATTTTTTTTCTGTTCCTTAAATTCATATTAAATGGATGGATAATCTGGTTTCTGTGGATTTCATGACATTGAGTTACATTCTTGCAGAACTGTAGTCCAGTTTTAAAAAAATACTTATAGATAAGTCCCTATTATACAGTACAAAAATGACTTTTAAATATATTGTATCGATGCACCTTGTGTCATGTGGATTCCAGATCAAAAATAATACCAACAATTTTAAATAAACAAGTCTTTTGTAAGTGTTCCTTCATTTTGATCTAAGTTGTAAATCACTATGAACTAAGTGAATATAAGGTTTCTAAATTAAATAATTTCAAAATATATCTAAACTTTAAAGAAAAAATGTATCTATTCTTTTGACCAGAGCTGTATATGCATGCATACATTGAACATGATTTCTTTTTAATTAATTTTGTTTGATTTAAACTTCGATCCAATTCAGATGACCTAATTTTGGCCCCAATAATTCCCCCAATTCTAAACAAACAAAAAAATAAAAAACATATCCAACGAAATTGCAATTACTGCACCCTAAATAATTTACATATGTACCAAACTTTTCCTATCGGCAGAAATTCCCTTGACCCTATATAAC
Organism: Eupeodes corollae; assembly: GCF_945859685.1. NCBI lineage: Eukaryota > Metazoa > Arthropoda > Insecta > Diptera > Syrphidae > Eupeodes > Eupeodes corollae. Next base: position 140,732,239 of record NC_079148.1, on the reverse strand, counting down.
AGTTCTTTAACTTAGAGTACGTATATTCGTAAATATTCAAGAGAGTGGAATAAGGTAGGCGTATTAAATGTGGTTGAAGTATCATGCACTAAATTTCTTCCATTTTTGTTGTTTTTTTTGTATTTCATTTTCTTCCACACTTCAATGTTAAAAATATAATCCCCATTTTTTCTTGTATCTTGATGATTTTTAGAAACTTTTACATATCCCGGTCGCCCTCGCATATGTAAAATCTAGGTTAGATTAAGTGCAAAAACCTTGAGTGTTTTTTTTTTTAATGACAACAACACAAAAAATAACATAAGGTAAAGTTAGATACCTTTGTATATTCATATCTTATATGTGTAGTACCTACCTACCTTAACCATTGTTTTTATTATACAAAAATATCATGACATCTATACATGTATCTAAGTACATGTAAAATATTTGTGTTAAGGGAAAAAAATGTTATCCTGTTTAAGAACCCCACCTACACTAACTTTTTGAACATAAAAACGTTTATGACAGTTTAAGTTCACACTGTCCCTTTAAATTTAACTCAAAAATAGTTTTTAAAAATACATTATCAGAACCTTTTGCTAAGAGGTTATGTGTTTTATATGATTGAACAAGATGCCTTAAATAATGTAAGTACGCACCAATTATGCAAGATGTCAGGAAAAGTTATAACAGATTTATGATTCATTGTGCTTCCTATGTTTTTTTTATTTGTAAGTTAAACGAACTCCAGTAGGGGATTCAAAATCAGAAATGTCCAAGAAAAGCTAGACGAAATTTACTTTAGTGAACAGACAAGAAAACCAAAAGATTTTAATTGTTTTTGAGGACCTTGCATCAACCTTAACCATTTGTGGGAAATCAAAAAAAAAAAACACTCTTTGAATGTGAATTGTGTTACGTATGTTTTAAAGTGATACGATATCAAAGAAATTTCTTATTTTTACATTTTTTTAATGATTTTGTTTAGTATGAATATTATAAGTAATTACTGCAATTTTTTATTTGGATCTGCTCTTTAAGTCCTCTTAAATATGGACTTGCCCTTATCACATGGAAAGTCCTAGTTTATTTTAATTTTAATTCAAAAAAAAATATTTCAATCAAAAACTCATAACTTTATTGTATTGTAAAGTATTTTGTTGATACTATTAAATAAATTAGTGCAAACGTTATCAACTTTTTTGGGTCAAATTCATTAATTTACAAGTTCAATTGCAGATTAGAATCCAGAAGATTCAATTGCTAGGTATTTTTAGTTTGGTATATGAAAAAAAAAAAACAATGAGTAATAATTGCGCTTGCCGAAATATGATTTTATATATTTAAAGTATTGAATTCTGTCTGCCTTTTCAGCTGTACGCTAGATAAAAACTCTTTCAAACACAAAGTTACATAAAAACATATGTGTATAAATTTAAAATATTCATCCGTAAGTTGAAAATATTCAAAATAATCGCCAAAAAAGTCTAAGTCACTGTATTCATCTGTTTTTTTTTTTTTAAATACTGCCAATCAAAATAAACTTAATTTATGTATGAAGTTTGAAGTGTTGTGAAGAGTGTTTTTGCAACAACATTGGTGATATCTTTGAATCTTTATACATATTTTCAAAATTCAGTTAAATAATTTTCGATATTGCATTAATTTTATTAAAAATGCTCATAAGCTGTTATTAAGATACCTGTAAAAATAAATAAATTGGGTGGTACAACAGTCCGTTGAGAAATAGGTCCTAGTGACTTACAACCTTCAACTATTCCTGTGTGCGAGTACTGTTGTCAGGGATGGATGGGACCTACAGTTTTTAAGCCCTTTTCATGACAAGAATTATTGTTGGAGAATTTGTCAATTCCTCACAAAAGGCAGTACCAGTGAAAAAACTTTAGATAATATAGGCAGGGATCGAACCCTAGACCTCTGGCACCACAGTCCAACGCACAATCCATAATGCCACGGGTATTTACATGATACCATTCCTATATACTCGTACAATTTTAAGAAAAAAAGCTATGAAACTTTTCACATTAAAAACGTTATCGTAGATAAAAAAGTACAAATATGTTTGTCACATTGAATTTTGGAATCATGTTGAAGAAAATTGCAAAATAATGTTGCAAACAGTCATTTTAAACTATTTCCTTAAAAGTTCCTTTCGTACTGAGACTGGTTGTGATTCCTTATTTCAAAAATCTGTTGTATCAAAGAGTTTTCATTTTCTATTATCAGCCCATTTAATACAGAATTCTGACCAACCCCAATTAGTAGTGTAGAATTTTGTAGTACAAAACTTTGACATACAGTATGAAAAATACGTACCGTTTTATGGACCTTGGATCTTAGCTTTGTTTAGAGTTGATATTATACTCTACCTACTCTACTTTTAAACATACAAATACTTCCATCTCAAGCAATACATAACTGAAGTTTTCAACAATTGATGAAATATTTAGACAAATTGTATTGTGTAAATTGTAAAACTACAAACCGCATGTATTGTTTTGAAAACAAGTTTTGTTAATAGCTATTAGATAATTTCAAAAAATCATCGGTGAAAATTTTTGAAAAGCATAAATGAAAAGTTGCATTATACTCCCATAAGGTTGTAAAGTATGAAATCAATTATTTTAAAAAATGTACATACGTATAAAAATATATTTAAAAAAATATTCTTCAAATAAGTCTGATATTTTTGTAGAAAGTTGATTTATTTTGAAACAACCTATTGTTAAGGGTTTATCAATTTACTATATAGCAATTTTCTAAGGGATTCTACAATTTTAAATATTTCTTTTCGTTTTGCTAACTAACAAATTTCGTATTGCCTTTTATAATAAATAAGCAAAGCAAACACGTTTAAACGGAACTAATGGAATTCTCAACTGCCAATAATTGTTTCGATGTCGTGTGGAAAGTTGAAGTAGTCTTTCCGCTTAAATTTTGCAAATTATTTAGGGATAGCAACGAGAAAAAAACTTTTATTTTTTAACAACAAAAGCTCAAGGTGAACTAATTATTTTGTTAACACTAAAAACAAACACATGTACTCTATGTACATATGTTAAGATATTCCTTTTTTAATGTTTTAGATCAGTAATAAAGTAGATTTTTACGCTTTTTTAGGAAAATGCACCCTTAGAATATAAGTGAACAGGGCCGGATTGAGTGGCTGGCAACCGGGGCGGAAGCCCTATTTATTTCTTTGATTTCGTGCAGAATTTGTAAACGTTTTTCACAGCCAATACAGAGCGGCACCAAACTCTGATTGAGAAATTTTCGGAGAAGAAAAACGGTCAATTTTTCGTCTTGAAAAAGTTCAGCGACCTTCGTTGGCCTTGTCGAGCTGAATGCTACGAGGCCTTAGTCAACGGCTATTCGGAAATCGAAGAATCTCTGACCAGCATATCTTCCAATAAAGAGCAAAAAGACATCGTGAGGAATAAGGCAACGCACCTTCTATAGAAGATGAGTGGTCTTGAAACCGCTTTGTTAAAATATTTTGGAACGATATACTGGAGTGATTCAACGCTACAAACAAGATGTTGCAAGACCTGAAGATGATTCTTCAATCGGAATGATTTTGATAAATACGAAGAAGCAGCCAAAAAAATATCCCATACTGATGAATCACGCACCCGCACCAGAATGAGAAATTTTAGGTTGAATCCGCTTGATTACGGGAAAGCACAAGACGCAAATATTCACCCAAGGAAAAACACGAAGTGATTGACCAGCTATCCGTTTCTTTTACTGAAAGATTGCATGCCTATGAAGCTGTACGTTGAAGATTGGCTTCCTGAATCACATCAAGAAGATGGATGCTAAAAATTTGCACTCTGCAGCAGAGGCATTGGTGAAAGTGTATCCGGATGATTTAGAGCCTAGTCTTGGTAATAAGTTGGCTCAATTTGTGTCTTTAATCGACTCATACAAAAAGGAAAAGGACGCCTGAACTACTTTACTACCAAATTCTCGAAAGTAAAAATTTCATTCCCAAACCTCGAAATTGCATTGAGAATGTATTTGGTTTTGATGGTAATAAATTGCACTGGAGAGCGCTCATTTTCAAAAATGAAAATTTTAAAAAAATAGGCTGCGAACCACGATGGGACAAAACTGTCTATCGAAGCTAAGCATTGAAAGCCATTTATTCCGAGAACTGGATTTCAACTAAATCAGTAACGATTTTTTGTCAAAAAAAAGCTCGAAAGGTTCCGTTCGTTAACCCTATCATTTAAATTCAGATAAATCTTTTTCCGTTTATATTTATATAATGTGTTTGTTCAATACTAAAGGAATCTACTTGGTTTCACAATAAATTATTTATTTCGAGAGAAAAAAATGTATTACTTTACTTTGAAATAATTTAGGCGAGGGGGCCTCTTCTCCTTTATTTCGCCGAGGCCTCTGGACCTCTAAATTCGGCTCTGTGCCCACCTTTGTTCTTTTGCAGCTTTTAGAAAATTTTGAAGTTTAGAATATTTAAAACAGTATATTTTGAAGGATGAAGTATCACAACATTTTAAATTAACGCTTATTTAGCAAAACATTTTATAATTGTAACCACGTATTAAGATTCCTTAAATAAACATTAATTGTGTGTGTTCCTAGAATGTTTTAAGCTTGAAGACCATTTTTTATGTAAACATATCAATGTTTTGACTTTTTAATTTCCTTTTAGGTATTGTTTTCATAAATTTGTATATGTACATATATGTATAAAATTAGTTTCATACATTTAATGTTTAAAAAACAAATTAGCCAAAAACACACTTTGTACAGTACTTTGTGATGAAAAATTTGGAGTAACAGCATTATGGAAAACACTGATTTGTTCATACAGTATTTTGGCCAAACAGTATCATATTGTAGGGTACAAAATTCAGAAAATCAGTATTTCGACCACTTCTTGGCTGGTTAGAATTTTGAACTTCAGTATTTTACAATATTCGTAATACTCTACTATTAAACATACAATACTTGAATCTCAATCCGTATGTACTTCGACCACTATTGTTTTAAACAACACTGATGAAATATTGGAAAAAATTGTATTGTTTGAATTGTAAAACTGCAAGCATGCTTAATTTTAAGCTCTTCAAGAAAAACAGCTTTTATTAAAAGTTTTTATATGAAATAATTTTAAAAAAAAATAACATGGACGATTTTTCAAGTTGTATCAAAAAACTATACAATTCTAAACCATGTGGTAAGAGATTTTCAAAACTTTATTCAAATATAATTCAAAAGTGTTTAGCATTTTCAAGCATTATAATTTATTTTATTTTCCTGAGAGAGCGTCTCACTTCTTTTTGGTTTCAATTTATGCTCAGAATTAATTTTTTTAAACTTAAATTTTATTTTTTTGTCAAAAAATAAACAGAAAAAATGCAAGGAAGTATTTTTTTGTATTAAATTTCCTTTTTTAAACGTTAGCGCCAAAAAAACCATAATTATGTTGTGCACCAATTTTCTAAAAAAAAGTTATACTTAATTTCTATTTGGTTTTAGTTACGATTTCAAATTAAAGTTACTCAAACTTTTTCGAGTTTTTACAATAAAAAACAAACAAAATTATTTGTTAATAACAAAATCCCAAGATGCACTAATTAATTTTCAACTCAAAAAAATCTCATATTTTCAATACCCTTTGATACACCCCTTTTTTAATGTTTCGAAGCAGTTATAAGGTAGAATATGTGCCACTATTTTAGACAAACTCAATGTATATTTGCATCTAAAGGTTGTCTTTTTATATACATATATAACACTGCTGCACAGTGTCAAAAGTGCAAACGCCAAAAGTGTTTAAAACCTTTCGGCTTATTTGGACGGGTTAAAAGTTCAAAACTTTTTTTTAAAAAAGTCTGTCAAAAATAAATACTTTTCTCAAACACTAAATTTATTATGATATTTGAAAATGAAAATCAATGAACATGAGTAAAAAGAAATCATAAAGTCATAACTGAGGTCTTCAAAACATTTTCAGTTCACAGGAGTTTTTCTGAAATTTGTTACCCACTCAAATAAGTCCGTCAGGGACTTCATGCTCATGGACTTTTTATCCTGCACTATTTCATACTTTCTTTAATTTGTGTTGTGTTTTTTGTATTTAGTTTAAAATAAATTAAACTCCCTCTATTTGCATTACAAAAAAGTGCGTATACGCCCAGTGTTCTAGTTCATCAGTTCATATTTTTATTTTATTTAAAAATAAATACTTATTTTCCTGTTATTTAAGTTATTTTACACTTGATATAATTTATCAATAAAGTTATTTCAATACCATCAATCGGATAACTATCATCATAAACTTTACAGATTATAAATAAATGTCAAAAGAAACTTTCCAGGAAATTGCATCAAGTAAGTTACATGACATAATTTGAGTTTGACGGCTAAGTTAAAGTCAAAAGAATTTAATTTTTTCTCGAGAAAACCTTGACTTTAGTAACTTTTATATATACAAATGTCCATATTTTTTGTAGCAATCAAATAAAGAAAAACAAAGTCAACTACAAAATTATGTCATTTGAGTTTGCAGAATTCAATAAGTTGAATTCAGAATATTGTATTTATCAGCAAAATTGTATACTCGAAGTTAATGCATTTATTACAACATTTGTATGATGTGTGTTTTGTTTACTTAAGCAATTTAAGTTCTCTGTTTACATTAAGACCCACTTGTACCTACTCAAAAAAAATTTTGCCGGCTTTCAGTTTTCGAGAGCAAAACACTTAAAAAAATCAGAACACATTTACAAATACATAAAAGTTCAAAATATAATAATTCTGCCTCAACAAAAAAGAATTTGTAAAAAAATTAAAATCCCTTCATGTTTGTATACAGCAATGTTGTATAGGTATGGTTATGTTTGTGAAATAAAAATGTTTCAATTCAAATTTATTAGTCAAATTATTTGGTGAATGATTTTGAAATAGCTGGACAAAAAAAATATTGCTGCACTGTGAAGAAAGTTGATGGTAAGGAAAAAAACAAAAAAAACTAGAAACATAAACTCACCTCAAATCCTTTAATTTTATATATTTGATCATTAGTAACCAAATACACTAATGCTAACGGTAACAATGCAATAGCAGTGAAGAACAAAAAATACCGCCTGATGGCGCGCCAATATGTCTTGCTCGATCTCATTTAATTTGTAAAAATTCATGGAAGCACAGCAATTTCATTGCTCAGCCCCTCCTCAGCCCGCACCTTTTTATTTATATATTTGTATATTGTTGGTCAGTGTGTCTCACTCTCCGTTGTTGCAATATTCAATGAAAACGTACAAAAGCGTCAACGCTCTTCAAAAACAAAACAAAAATACAACACTTCAGTAAATACGCGTAAATTTTTAAAATGAGAGAAAACAAAAATACGCGTATTCGTATCTATTACCAGCGAGTAACGATAATAATGATGATGATGACGATGAAGAACAAATGAAGTCGAAATATGTAATTAACAATTTAGTTTTTATTTTTGTTTGGTTTGAGTTTGAGGCTATTAAAAATAGACGCACATACAAGACGCTTATATGTAGCGCTGTGCGGTGCTGCTGTTGGTGACAAATGAATATTCATATAATTTGAACCTAGATATCGCTTCGTTCGTCCGTCGAAACTATAGAAGAATGCGAAAAGTACAAAATATCTAAAACCACCAACAAAAAAAATGCTACAGAAAAGTTAAAACATAGAAAGACCGTTTTTGGAAGACCGATTTCGTAACACCCGGGTCGTGATTGAATTTTTCAACCACTGCGCTGGCTAATGTGTATTTTATTTTTATTTTTCTTCTAATTAAAAGAAAAAAGCAACGATGTCTTATTAAGTTCAATCAATTGGACATGGACTTAGACTTGATGTTGTTGTTATAGTCACTTATCAATTACTTATTCAATTCAGGTAATTGTTGTCTTATAAATAAAATGTTGACCTGTTTCCACTCCTTTCCTTTCTCTCTCTTTCTTTTTTGATGTAGTAATATTTTAGAGTTTCAAATTAATTTCTTTTTTATTGATTTTATTTTTTAAACAACAAAAATCACAACACTTTTAATGCTGCATCATCTCCACCGCCGCCGCCGTTAACGTTGCCACTGCCACTATTGCTGCCGACCGACGACACCGCACCGTGTGATGATGGGGTTGATTTGATATGATGATGGGGTGGTTTATTTTGGCCCACTGACATTACCGCATTAAGTGCATCTATCTGCAGGGATATAAAAAAGTGCGGTTATCCCCGAACATTCCCACTCGAAGTCCTCCCAAAAACAACAAAACAACTGAATTTATATAGGACTTTGTATTATTGAATTTTCACACTTCACTCTCTTCTCTCTCTTAGCTCAGAAAGTCTAAAGCAAATTTTTGTTTTTTAGTGAAACAGAAAACTGCACTCGCCTTGAAATATTATATCATAACAGAAATCCCTATTTTCTTTCTTGTTTTATTAATTTATGTTTCGTTGTTTTATTGTGTACAAAATTTAAATCAATAAAAAAACCTTATTTTCAGTAAAAAATGAAGAGGAACCGAAATTTTAAATGAAGAAAGGAGCTCTATCGTCAGTTTTTGTGGTTGTTTTTTTTTTTAAAGCGAGAGACGTTTCAGGAATCGCGATGAATTTCAACTGAGCTGAGGAATCAGAATGCTTTGAAGATTTAGCTACTAGTAGTTTGCTTTTGCTTTTGCTTTGGATTTGAGTTGAATCTGACAGAGTGTAAGTACTTTGAGAATGACGACCACGACGACTTCGGCTACGACGACGAGGCTGGTGGGAAGTTTATTTTGGTTTTTGATGTCGATAGCAATGGCAATAATAGCACATAGCAGAGCAGCACATGAAATGAGAAGTATGGCGAAATTGTGAAAGCTTTTTTGCGTGAGTTTAAGTTTGGATATTATGTGGTTGCCAAATTACAATATTATTGTCATTATTTGAGAGGGAGAGAGCGAGAGAATAAGAGAAAGAGAGAGAGAGAATAAGAGAGAGCTGTTAACAGTGGCCATTACAAGAAAAGCTTTTCCTACAATAGGATTGTAAAAAGTAAGTGCTGGAAAAAGTACCAAAAAAGTTAGATATATGAATTACCAAATATTTGTGCCTCTTAAACTTAAACCGATAGCCGAAGCTTGTGAAAAGGCGAAAAGGGGTCAATTTACTTTTGTATAAATATCTCGGAAACTCTATGTTTAACAATAAAAATGTTTAGTACATATTAGCTTATGAAATTCTAGCATTACAACAATTCCTTTCGTATAGGTGATAGATTTGGAGACAAATTAGGTACCACAAAGTTCTGGGTGTATTGCTTACAGTCAAAAATTAAATAAAATCAATTAAAGTACGGGTATAATTTTTTAATTATTTTCATTGTGTTAAACCTTATTTCCAAAAATAACGAAAAACGTCTGCTAGTTATTATATCAATAAAAAAAAACCTCTAGTTCAAACCTCTTAACTCTGTTTAAGCTCTAATAATAGCTTGAGATACTCTAGAAAGCACAATACAAAATTCAAGATAAGATCTTAAAAATTATATTTAGTTATAATGCAATAATAGTTAAGATATTCGAAAATGGTTAGCAATTCATGATTATAACGTTCATAAACATTTAAGTTCTAAAATGAAAATAGGTAGTGGATTTCTATTTACTTTTAGTGGCACCTATCAGCATGTTGAAGCATTGACGTAGAGGATGAAGATATTTTTGACATATTTAAGTGAACCTGAATTTCAGTTAGGGCTTTCATTTAAAACTTTATTCAATTAACAAGTCTAATCCAGGCAATAGTTGGTTCTTTGCCAAATGATAATGAGGGTTTTCGATAACTTTCTGACGGTCGGGGTTTATAACATTTTATTTATAATATTGTGTTTCAAACTTCTGTTTTCTAAAATTCTGTATTTTGTTTAGTCAAATAAGGCGAAAAAAGGGCAACCTCTTAATGAGAGATAAGTAAGGTGTTTATGCGTTCTTTTTGGTGATCAATGTGGTGTAAAAAGTCTCTTAAGATCTCGTGTTCGTGTCCTAAGTTATAGTTCGCCAAAAGTATCGAAACCAGATTTTTTTGTATTTTGATCGTTTCTATAGGTTTGGTAAGCAAATCTACCAAACTTGTCAAGGATACAATTTGATAAAATGTTTATATCAATCATATTTTCATACCATTTTGGCAATCTATAACATATATTTTATGACACTTTTTACATAATGTTTAGAACACTAAAATGAAGTTAAAAACAAATTTCCAGCTTACTATCTTCCATTCTGAAATGAAAACATTATTTCATTTGACTATTTTCAAAATTCTGTAAATAGTCTGAATGAGAAAAATTGCTTTTACAAAGTAAAATGGTGCAAACTTCTCTACACTGTAAAAACGATTATTCTTTTTCAGACTATTCGTAGCATTTTGAAGCACAGAATTTTTAAAACAGAATATTTTAGGGAATAAGGTATCATTAGCATGTTTTACTAACCATAAAAATAAAGATAAGATTTATTGGTATTCTTTGAATAGACAAGAATTTTTATTGTTCCTAAAAAGTAGTTAATTTTTTAAGTGTTAACAGACTCTTTTCATCATTGGTAAGTGTTTTTGTAAATTTGAATAAAATTATTAAAAAGTAATATAAATAAACCGAGTGTTTGCAAACAACGTGCAGTCGATACCTTCTGAGGCGCCTGAAGAAACTAATCCCCGAATCCGCACCGCACCTCCCAGTAAAGATGAGATCATTGCCGCAATTAAAGCACTTAAGAACAACGAAGCGGTAGGACTTGATGGAACTCCCGCAGAGCTTTTACAAGCAGCACCAACGTCATCAAGCGAACTGCTTCATCCGCTCATAAAAGAAACCTGGACCACGGAAAGCTTCCCCTATGAGTGGAAGAAGGGAATTATCGTCAAGCTCGCAAAAAAAGGAGATCTTACAAAGGAGAGGAGTTTGCATTCTACCTGCATGCTGTTGCCAAAATAGTAGGCAAAAGTCATACTGGAACGCATCATAGAACACCTTGAGGTTACACTCAATGCCGAACAAGCAGGATTCAGCGCTAAATCCTTCTGAACTGATCATATCAACACCATGCGGATCATTATTGAACAGTGCGTTGAATACCAATCACCACTACACCTGCTGTTCATCGACTTCGAAAAGGCCTTTGATAGAGTTAACAGGGAGTATATCTGGTCAGCTTTGCGGAGGAGAGGCATCCCAGAAAAACTAATTGCTATTATTAAGTCAGCATATGATAGATCCAAGTGTCACGTTCTGCACAATGGTAGGTTGTCACATGATTTTGAAATCCTAAGCGGATTCAGATAGTGCTGTATTCTGTCGACAATATTGTTTTTGTTGGTTGTAAGCGATGTACTGCGCTCAGTTTTTTAAGGTAGCGGAGGGATCCAATGGACTTTGACATCCTATTTAAAGCACTTGGATAACGCGGAGGATGTTTGTTTACTCTATCGTAGGATCATGGATCTCCATCAAATGACAACAAGTATGGAGAGAGGAGCAGAAGTTGTTGGGCTGAAAACTAAAATGATCAGCCTCGGAACCCAACCATCCTCTCTAATAAATATTTTCTCGCAACCGGTGGAAAAAGTGTAGAGCTTTCAATATCTTGGAAGTATCGTTTCCATCGAAGGCGGAACCGAACAAGATGTCATCGGCAAAGCAAAAGCGGGGTTCGATGTGCTGACAAAAATTTGGAGGAATAACTCTATTAGCTTAAGAACAAAGCACTTGGAAGGTTACTTAAGCCACAACAAGAAGGCTGCAAACCTTCGTAAATAGATGTCTTCGTAACATCCTAAGGATTTTCTGGCCAAACCGTATATCAAATGAGGTCCTTCATAGAATGACAGGCCTATAAAATCTATAACACGAAGACGTAAGTGGCAATGGATTGGACAAACGCTTCAAAAAGGTAACTACTGCTTTGCAGACCAAGCAATGCAGTGGAATCCGCTCACACAAGAAGGAAGAAGAGTTGGATGACCAAGAAGCACATGGCGCAGGACAGTCGAGGCGGAATCAGTGTCACTAGGCAAGAGTTGGAGGGAGCTAAAACACATCTCCGGAAACCGTTCACGATGGCGCGTAGGCGTAGTAGAGGCCGTATGCACTTAAAGAGGTTCCCAACGGACTTAACACTTCTGAGAACCTAAGACAAGACAAGGAGAAGTAATATAATGTTCTATATGTATTTTATTGCTTTCTTGTATAATATTTGTTGTGGTTTTCAGAAAAAAATATCAAATAAAATGCTACATTTTTTTCTATAAAGAAAGTTAAAAAATAAAATATGCAAAATTGCACGATTTTTAGAGAGCAAAGCTTTTGTGATAACAATTTGGAAACACAGTGTTATAACATACAGTGTTTTATTTTATTCAACACTCTAATATACAGTGCATTTTCTTATTTTACAGTGTTTTAAATTTTTAGACATCCAGAATTAAAAGAAAAAAATATTAGGATTATCTGCTCTTTCTGAAAAAAAGAAACATTACTTTGCTTAGCTATTAAAGATTAAATGTAAGAGGAACTTTAAATAATTAAAAAAAATAAACTTCAACTTATTTCTCCTCTCTTTGATTCATATGTAAGGTTTAATTTTTAGCAGTTAATAGATAATTAAAACTTATGGAACTTACAGTACGAGATATGGTAGTAAGTATACTTGCTTAAAATAAATAAATTGAAATCTGCCGTGATTCTAGTTTAGGTTAAGTCTAGTAAGCTTATGAAACATTTACATTACATTTTGTATTCATAAGACCAAAAAAGTTACTTTTTTTTAAAGGTTTTTCACCTACATAAAAGATATCTAGATAATTTACACCTTTATAAAACATAAACAACTGAAAGTTTATGTAAACCTTAAGGAATTTCACTTACATTTTTATTTATGAATTTATTAGTGTCAATCGACTATATTTTATTTACGTATGTTTATATCATGACTAACGGATAATGATACTTTTTCTAGTAAATTCAATATTTTTATTTTGTCAAGCTTGAAAAACATCAGTCAAAACAACAATAGTAATTGATAATGGATAAAAAGTATTCATACCTTCAAAAATCTTACATCAATTTCAGTATAAAACTAAACTCTCTTTTCAATTCAAATCGACAGCACTGATTTATTTAGAGAGAGCCTCCAGCAATGCAGCATTATATTCTCTTGTCTGCAAAATTTTCTCAAGTGCACTTGTGTCGGAATTCAAGAGTCAAGACTCAACACTCAACTATACTCGACTCGGAAGTGGCAAAGGTAATTTGAAAAAAATAAAAAAAACTGATGGCAATTTCTCAAAACGTGGTCTCGATTGCGGAAGCATAAGCGCAGAAGTCAGAGAAAACATAAGAAAATCACAAAGAGAATTTAAGAAAGGAAAGGAAAACAAAAGTGCGGCTGAAGGCAGTGGGTGTAGGGCGTATGGGTGGTAGGGTGGAATCTGCCTTGAGAAGAAAGCTCTTGAGGTGGTTGATTTGTGCAACGAACGTGCACAAAAAAGATTTAAAATAAAATCAAAGAAAATAAACAAAGCGCATGTGGATGATGGGACATGAGATTCTATATTTTCTTTCCATTCTTAGCCCCTTACCCCCCATCAGTGCCTCACTCAGGTCGTTGTATCCTCATCCTCCACTCGATTGTGTATAGGAGGCTCATAAACTCCTCTCTAAAGAAAGTTGTATGTAATACAGGTACCTTCAAAAAACACAAAAGTCCTAGAACCCACGTCACGAACCGACAACATATTAATCTACGTTTCAAGCATGAATGAAGATACATTCCAAAAACAAAAATAGTCGAAAGAAAGCTTATATCTTTTACTTTGTCGTGCTTAAGTAGCTGCAAAGGTAAGAGCGTGTGATATTTGCTTGAACAAAATGTTTAATTAAAAAAAAAGACGCGAAAGCAATTTTCCTTCTAGCTTATGTAATTTCAGTGGATTTTTGAACTTGATAGTTTACATAAAAATGCATGATCCCCATGGAAATTGAAACCACAGCACAGCATTCAGACAGAAGCTTACTTTAAACAAACAGAGTGTTACTTTTATAATTTAATTATCTCGACCTTACTATTGATCTTTGTTTAGGTCGAAGGTATAGTGAAGGTAAGGTAGGTACCTGAGGTAGGTACTCTTAACTTAACACTGTTGGACTCCCATTTCAATTTCAGAACAATGCTGTTGCCGGATGCTTATAGTTAGAAGGAAGCCTCTTGTGGCCAAAGATGTACATAGGTAGGTACCTAACTTATGTGCCTATCATTTTAATATGTAAGCTCTAGGGGTTGCTTCATCAACTGACGCGGACGGAAGGTATGTGGCAGGAATGATGGTCATGGTGCTGTGCTCTGCTGTGAGTTTTGTGATGTTAAAGTGAAGAAATAATTTAGTTTGTTTTGTTTAGGATATTAGATTTGTGTCGTGTTTAGGTCAGCGATTCTAAAGTTTAAATATCGATTTACTCCACGACGACGACACGGGGTTATTATACTACTGCGGTCATGTTTACATATAGCTTATGCTTCCATACTCAATGCGTTGGTAGGTTAGATACATAGTCAGCAGCTTTTTCAATGTTCTGATTTAATTTAAAAGTGCAAGCAAGGTTATTTGTTGTTTTGTTTTGTTTTGTTTTATGTTCTTTTTTCTTCAAACTTTATTTGTATTTAATGGCGGAGGATTTAGATAATTTTATTAGATACTTTGAGTTTCTTTTTTCTTGGAAGTTTATTGAAGAAAAAAAGTTTGGTACGTGTTTTATCTTTGGTAATTTAATTTTATATGACGTAGACATGTGATTTTGTTTTTATATTTTTATTACAAAAATCTCACTCATGTACATCGAAGTGTTTTTTAATGGTTATGGTTTCAAAATTACTCAATTAGTGGTAATTTCGTTAATGTTTGAAACATTAATTTTTTGAAGGCATCAATAGATGTATTCAATCCATATTACATATGGTTTTTTAAGCATTGAAAACCAAATTTATTTATAAATTGACCCATAATTGTTTGTTTATGTTCAAGATGGATAATTTTCATTTCAAATTTGAGTTTTATAATTATAATGTCACTTTTTCAATTTTAAAAAAGTTACTCCTACAACTTTAAAGAATTTTAAGCATTAAGAAATAAAGTAGACTTTTTATTAACTCCCCATAGGAAGTAATTGTAATGGGTCCGATTTGTCGAATTAAAAATGTTAAAATTTCTCGACGTTTCAAGGTCCCTAGAGTCGCAATAAAAGAGTTTTAGAAAGACGTCTGTGCGTGCGTGTGTACGTACGTTCGTACGTCCATACGTTCGCGACGTTTTTTTCGTCTTCCATAGCTCAAGAACCAGAAGAGATATCGACTTCATATAAATTTTGTTATACAAATAATAAGGCAGAAAGATGCAGAAGGGCTCTCAAGGAAATTGCGAGGTCGTTTTTTTTACCATAGCAGTTCAAAAAAAAGGTGAACATTTTGGTTAAACCTAAATATCTCATGAACCAATGACGCTTGAGACTTGAGCTAAATTTTATATTATATATTGTAACGTAATACAAAACAATCATATTTTTGGAAAAAAAATCCAAATTACGCACCTCGAAAATTTTACGACTAAAATATGATTTTATCTCCAAAATAATTTTTGTGCAACGAATAATAACATTTTTGACATCTGATAATATTTTGAGAAAAATATAATTGACAGTTTTTTTCTATAAAAAAATTAAAACCTAAAAAAAAAAAACATAACTCAAACTTGGTAAAAATTGATTTTCGACTCAAATATCTTTTCAAAACATTGAGATATTGCCTTTAAACTACATTTATCTTATAACAAATATTGTTTTTAACATTCACAAAAATTTTGAGAAAAATCAAATTGACAGTTTTTTTTACAAAAAATTAAAACCCAAACAAAAAAATGAATAAAAGTTTGTAAAAATTAATTTCCGACTGAAATATCTTTTCAAAAATTAAAAATATTGCCTTTGTTTTCGATACACAGTTGTTTTTTTTATAAAAATCCAACGGTAAATTTTTTCATAGAAAAATAAAATCTTCAAACGCAATTTTGTTAATTTGATGTTCGTTCTTGATATCTCTCAAATTAATTGCATTTATCCAATTTATAAAAATTTAAGAAATATGTACTATTAAAATTGGTAAAAAATTGTTTTCGACTTAAACTCTTTTTAACAAAACAAGATTTTCAAACTAAACTATTTCCTTATTAGAAAAATATTTTTGTTAATTTAAAAATTTTAAAAAATAATTCAACAGATAACTCAACACTAAAACCTACAAACCATTTAAGCAAGACAAATTGGCAGACGGGATGGGAAATTTTCAGTTTAGGTCGCATCCCAGCCTCTGGAACTATAGAACTCGAGATTTTAATCAATCATGATATTGCGATAGTAGAGAAGTCGCTCGTCTGCTTTTTTGTCCTCGCCACTACAGCCCAAACTATTCGATTGACCGATTTCAAATTTCCAAACTAAGGTCTTAAACGATTCGCGTTGAATATTTGTTCATGTTTTAAAAACAAATTTTTTGGTCAAAAAAAGAAAATTCGAATATTCTCAAAAAAAAGGCAATAGATTTTTTAATTTTCACTGCCATTTTTGTTCTTAATTAAGATTCTTCAAATATAAAATAATTATTTTTGTTTTCCTCCAGAAGGATACTCCCATAGAACTGTTATTTTGTTTTAGATTTTCTCAAAAACCAATGAATATTATTTTTTTTTTCGAAATTTGTTCTATAGTATTTGTTCTTTATATTCCACAAAGCCTACAAAGCACGTCGATACATTCTAAAATAAGTGTTCTTTTAACCTCAGTTTCACTCGCGGAGGTCTTTTCAGAATACCATTGGCTCTAGGAAAATAAGAAATGAACTTCAACTGTCTGTAAGCGTTGTCACAATACGAAGACGTCTTTTATAAGCGAAGTTACCAGCGCGAAGTCCATGCAAGATACCATTCTTGACGAAAGGCATGTGGCAAAGAGAATGGAGTTTGTTAAAGCGCATAGAGATTGGGCATAAGAGAAATGGAAGAATGTTCTGTGGAGCGATGAAAGCAAAGTCGTTCTTTTTGGGTCCAAGGGTCGTCGAGTATATGTGAGAAGAAGAAGACTCTAAAATGCAGCATACGATCCACGGTACACTATAAAAACAGTGAAGCATGGTGAAGGAAAAATTATGATATTGGCTTGCTTTTCATATTACGGGGTTGGGATTATTTATCCTATGGGGGGATAAGACGAGTATGTGAAAATTCTCTAGGAGGTTATGTTACCCTATGCTGAAGAGGAAATGCCGTTGGTTTGGGTATAACAACAAGACTATGACCCAAAGCATACGTCAACAAAGGCAAAATCATGGTTTGCGCAGAAGATAATATCCGTTACGGAGTGGATCGCTCAATCCCCCAACCTTAACCCCATCGAAAATCGAGGGTCTAATGTTTCCATGATGCTCCCGGAGTAACCGGAAAAACGTTCTTAATTTCATTGCTTTCGGTGAGGATCAGATCGCGAAATGATGTTGCTTTAGAGTTGGCTTCATCTGGAATAGCTGCGACTCTGCCTTGAAATTACCATTAAACATGCAAATCAGCGAAACACAAATTTGGAGTATCTCCAAAAATAGCGCAATGGCCAAGATTCTACAGGTACGCAAATTAATTGTTTGGGATGAATGCACAATGGCTCATAAGAGGTCACTGGAGGCGCTGGACAAAACATTGAAAGATCTTTGTGACAACCAAAATATTTTTGGTGGGGCCATGATTCTGTTGTCAGGTGATTTTCGTCTGACTCTTCCAGTTATTCCCCGATCAACTGTTAAAATCATCGAATTTGTGGCAGTATGTAAAGACACCTCAATTAACAACTATCACGCTAGTATTTTTGCAACATGATGAAACTGCAAATGTGTTTGTGAAGCAGTTGTTAGAGATAAGAAATAAAAAAGTTGTAATGGACACCTTAACCGGATTGATCACATTAACCACAGATTTCTGTCACATCACAGATTCAAGCTTATTCAGCGTGTTTTCCCTGATACAGCGCAAAAGTTCAATAGGATTTCAATGCAATCATCCAGAATTTTCTTCCAGGACAGTTGGTTTCCTTGTTGGTTGGATGACGTAGTCAACTATCCCGGGAATTGCCTGGACTACCATCTCACAATTTGCAATTAAAAGTAAGATCAGTTTTCATCATGCTGCGTAACATTAGTCAACCTCGACTATGCAATGGAACAAGACTTGCTGTGAATAACGTCATTGAGGCAACAATCATAAAAGGAAAATATAAAGGAGAAGATGTCTTGATCCCGCGAATACCGATGATTCCAACGGATTTACCATTCGATTTTAAACGCTTAGGTACAATTTCCAGTACGTTTGGTTTTTGACAATAAATAATTCGCAAGGACAGTCTTTAGAAGTTTGCAGAATCAACTTGGAGTTTCGGGCATGGACAATTATATGTATGTCGCGTTTTCGAGCGTCGGAAAACCGAAAAAACAAAAAATATAGTTTATGAGAAAGCTTTAAATTGATTAACAAACTGTATCATAACACTGTGTGTCTGTTAATACAAATTTAAACCTTATAAATAGCCAGTATTTCAGGAAAACTCTGTTTTTTTTAAGTAACCATCATGATGTGTCGAAAATAATGATAAAACTTCATGCTTCATTAAAAAAAAGCTTTTTTATTCAATACGTTTTGTTTGTTTTGAAATTAATTTATACAAAGGTTTAGGTCTGTACGAAGTACGAAGTCTGCAGGGTCAGCTAGTACTTAATAATATTGTGGAACACGAAATATTGAACAATAACATTGAGCGTCTAGACATCGCTTAGGTAATAATACATTTGTTTAAATTAAGCGTACATAAAATGCTTACATTTATTGCAAAACAATTTTCTTTTTGGAATACATTTAAATAATTTTCCTAAACCAAATAATTTTTATGATGTTATATTTAATTTCTTAACATAAACAACCGATTATAAAATAGAAATTTGAAAATAAAAGTTTAATTACTTTAAGTTACATGGAATTGTACCTCACGGTCCTTTCTATAACAAAAGTTTTATCTAAAAAACAATAAAAGAATCGTGAGTTAAGGAGATTAAACACTTAAAGTTAAAATATATTTAGCGTCGTGATTTAACGGTCGGTATAAATAAATAGTAAAAACAATAGAAATATCAACAATTTGCAACCTTTGCAATAAGAATTTATTTTGTATTCATATTTTTAAAATATCTTGAACAAAACATTGAATTGTATCTATATTGCTTTTTAAATGTTTATTATTTAGTGGTTTTTCAATGTTATCATAAATTTAATATTTGTTCTCTGTATTCCGAAACGTAACGCGAAAAAAAAACAAAGCCACAAATAACTACTTAGACTGATTTTGGTTAAAGAGTGTGGAGCGTTTTACTAGTACTTACTTTTCAAGCTATAAAAGACAAATAAAATTCAAAACATCATACTTTTTGTGTGTAGAAATAGTTCTATAGCCTATTTGATGTCATCGAGCATTTTCTGGCCCCGATTAAGATCGGTAGTTTATTTAAAAGCCATTTTAAACAAATGTATTTTCCTAGTTTTAACCACAAAATTCGTACGTTGACCTTCTGAAATAAAAGATTTTGTGACGGAGTTGATATAATTTTTAAATTTTGTCCAAAATTATGGAGCTTTAGAATATTTTTTTTGTTTTAAAAACTAGCTTCCCTTATGGCTGAATCACAAACACGCTTCATCTTCGGCTTCGTCTGCGTTACAGTGGACCTGCTTCGAGGTTGCTTTCTATTATTTCATCCCTCCAAAGAGCAAACATTTTGTTTTTTGACATTTTTTTACAGCTATTGAGCTGTCAGGCAAAGCAAGTGTTCAGATAATTGAACTAGAGCTTCCGTTTGGAGTCACATTACGTTACATAACATTCTTTTCCTTACGTTTGTCAAAGGAAACGTGAGGTCGAAGCACCATTGTGATAGCATGCATTGAATTCTTATGGCTGAACTCGTAAACGTCAGGCGAAGACGAAGCTGAAGCGTGTTTGTGTTTCAGCCATTATTTCTTTAATGCAAAACGATGATCTTAAAGCTACATTATGTGTAACACGATAGGAATGAAGCCAATAATTATTCGGGACATTTTTCGACTGAACACAAAAAATTCGACACACAATCCACCCGTAATTATAAAATTTCTAGAGTAAACCTTTGTGTCTCCGTTCATAATTGTTGCGGGAGATTTCAACTATGATGTGGAGCTTGTGGATAGAATGGACTCATTGAATTTATTTTCTGTAAATATGACTACTCCAACACATTTCACCAGACACGGTAGTACTTTACTTGATATGTTTTTTGTAAGCCACACTGAAGAGATTCTTCTTTACGACCAACTGTCTGCATCATGCTTCTCTAATCATGATTTAATTTACCTTACATTTGAATGTTCACCTATGGAAATATATTTCCTCTATGAACTTACTGCTATAGAGATTTTAAAAGGCGAAAACTAGAAACTGATTTGAATCATATTGAGTGGTACCAAATGTATAGTATGGCTTTTGTTGATGACCAAGTGCTATTTCTTCAAAATAATATTGATTATCTCTTCAACCTCCATGTTCCACTTGTTCCTAAGCAAGCTAGTAAGAAAGACCAGCCGTGGTTTAGCAACTATATTAAGGATCAAATAAGGGAACGAAATTTTGCATATAAGCGATGGAAAATCTTTAGGCTTGAAGCATTGCATAATGAATACAAAATTTTAAGAAAAAGAGTAATATTTCTTATTCGGGAAGCAAAGCAACAGTTTTATGCTCCAAAACTTAATCCTTCTTTAGCAAAAGACTAACTGTTTAAGAATTTGAAGGAAATAGGTGTAGGCAAGCAAATAAGAAATAAGAATATTTCTATCGATTGTAACGAGCTTAATAATTAATTTGTTACCTTGAACTCGTCAAGTGTTGAAACCCGAACCTATGAGTTGACAGATATGATAAATGATGGTTCATCTTTGACTAATTGTTGCTTCTTGTCTGTTAATGACTACGATGTTCTGAACAGCGTTCTAGTTTTTAAATCTAACTCTATTAGAACTGATGGCTTCCATCCGGTTTTTCTTAAAGTCATTCTTCCAATGTGAATCGGAAGTACTAAATAAAAGTAATCCAAAGCTTGTAAATAAGAAAACAAACTGGAATGATTTTAGTGAAAGGCTTTTAAGTTTTATAAATTTAAGATCTCCCATGGATACAATCGAGCAAATTGACCATGAAGTGCAACAATTTATTGCTGATGTGCAACAAATGACAAAATGAAATAAAATATCCTTTAGAGATAAGAGAGTTGATAATAGAGAAAAGAAGAGCTCGAAGAAAATGGCAAAATACTAGATTTCCAGATGATAAAACAACGTTTAACCGTATAAGCAACAATCTTAAAAACAAATTTACAAATTCAAAAATGATTCACTCAATACATTCCTAAGGAATTTAACGATTGATGCTTCAACCGATTTTTCGCTATGGAAAGCAGCCAAGCGCCTGAAAAGACAGCAGTTACAAAACAAGGTTAATCCCAAACCATCAGTTTGGCTTTAGAAATAAAAATTCGACGATAGACCAAGTTCATAGAATATCGGATGCTATTTTCTTAGATGTTGCTCAAGCTTTTGACAAGGTTTGGCATGAGGGACTTGAGTACAAACTGCAAAGGGATCTTCCCAGGCAGTACTTTGAAATATTAAAATCGTACATCTCAGGCCGATTGTTTAGAGTAAGGTACGATCAAGAATACTCGGAATTGAAGAAAATAGAAGCCGGTGTACCACAAGGAAGTGTCCTAGGTCCTACCCTGTATTTACTATACACAAGGGATATTCCAGTTGGTAATCACACCTTATTGGCTACTTTGCAGATGATACGGCAATTTTGGTACCCGACAAATGTGTCTCTAAGGCAGCAGTAAAACTACTAAATGCCCTCGACACAGTGAGAGCTTGGACCGAAAAATGAAACAAAATATTCACATATAAAACTTACAAATAAAGAGATAAACAATATTCCAATAATAATTAATAATCAAGGTGTACTTTAAGCCAATACGGCCAAATACCTTGAAATGACTTTGGATGCTAAGCTTAAGTGGAAAAAGCACATCAAAAAGAAAAGAGAAGAACTAAACTTGAAATATAGAAAAATGTACTGGTTGCTTAGTAGCAACTCTGATTTATCAATTCAAAACGAAATAATGCTGTTTATTAAAGTACTAAAGCCTGTTTGGACCTATGGAATCCAATTATGGGGCTGTACAAAGAAAACAAATACCGAAATCATCCAAAAATTCCAAAACAAAGTCCTTCGTGGAATAGTTAATGCACCTTGATACATAAGAAATACCGATCTACATCGTGACTTACAAATAGAAATGGTTACAGAAGTTGTTAAAAAATAAGCTGTATCGCACAATCGGAGACTGCAAAGTCATACAAATTCTTAAATGGAGTCCGTCTTGAATATAAGAAACCATGTTCGGAGATTAAAAAGAACCAAGCCTCATGAGCTTATGGTCTAAAAAAACATGAGAAAGTATTAAAAGTTTAAACTTCCCCCAAAATGATTGTACAAAGTTAAGAAAGAAAAATCGGAAGTCGATCCTTCAAGATTGGTCATGATGAAGAGGTGGTTTTAGTGGTTAAGAGTCCCATACTACTTGGTGTCGAATACTGCCAAGTGTCTTTTGAATATTTGCTCCTGTAAAAAAAAAAAAAAAATCTTCCGTATATAGTCAAATACATAACCTTCATTTTTAATAATATATTTATGACTAGTACTTTCCCTTCTATTGGAAGCAGTCGAAGATAATGCCAATTCCCAAAAATCGTAATGGAGATAATAATCGACTTATAGCTATATTACCTTTTCTTTCGAAGGTTTTGGAGAAACTGATAAATAACCAAATAAGATTTTTTCTCACAAGTAATAAATTGATGTGTATCAATCAATCAAGCTTTCTCCCTGAGCACAGCTGTTCTACAGCTTTAATAGACGTCGTTGAAGATATCAGAAATGAATTAGACTTGACTTTTCAAAGGCATTTTTTTTTTTATAATAAACACACACTCAAGGGGATATTACTACCCTTATTATGCAGAGGCACAGTGTGAGCACTAGGAAGAGGAGAGAGGGTTTAAAATAAGATGTCGGTGCACATTGAATTAATGAACATTGCAATGACTAGGAAAGATAGAGTGTGGTAAGGCATTCTACATTCGCGTAGTACGGCTAAAGAACGAATCTCTGTATTTGACAGTACGGCCGAAGTTGGGCTCGAGGGTATACTGATGAGCATTCCTTGAAGCGCGAGTATTACGGTTGAACTGTTTAAGGGGTGGAATGCAAGTGGCTATTTCACTAGAGCATAAGGCGTTAAAATAACGGTAAAAAATTGTCAGACAAGGGACCTTACGGTGATATTCAAGCGAAGTAAATGAACTTATGATGATATTATCATCTATCAATTTAAATGCTCTACGTTCAATACTATCCAAGAGGCTTAAGTAAGTTGCAGGAGCACCAGCAAAGAGATGGGAGTTATACTCAAGCTTTGGACGTATGTAAGTCTTGTAGATAATAGCCAGATCAGAAGGGGTGAAATATTTCTTGCATCGCCCAAGGAAACCCAAACACCTTGCGGCATTTTTGGCGACATCGCGTATGTGATCATTCCACGAGAGATGGTTGGTAACACACATACCGAGAATATCGAGGTGTTTATTCTCATTGATGCAAGTGCCATCCATGGATAATGGCAAAGGGGGTATATCACGCTTTAACGATACAAGACAGCATTGCGTTTTCGAAGCATAAAATTCCACGCGGTTTCTTATTCCCCATTGTACAATGCTGTTTAGGTCGGAATTTAATGAGCTTATAATATTTTGCCGTTGCAGTTCCACATCAAAAGAAGAGGATGTGAATCTGAAAACGAATATGAAAAGCTAAGAGTACTATCGTCAGTAAAACAGAGTATTGGATTAGATGTTGCAGACAGGAGATCATTAATAAAAATGAGAAAGAGTGTTGGAGATAAAACAGAGCCCTGGGGCACACCAGCATTTATTTTGTGGTTTTCAGACTTGAATCCATCCAATACTACTTGTATTGAACTATCTGAAAGGTAATTACTAATCCAATGAAGCATGGATTCCTGAAAACCGAAAGCACGCATTTTCGATAAGAAAGCCTGATGCCAAACCCTATCAAAGGCGTTTGAAATATAAAGTGCAATAATATTACTTTCACCAAAACGATGTTAAGATTTGCTCCACTGTTCGGTGAGATGAACCATGAGATCACCAGTGGACCTATTGCTTTCGATCTTCAAGATATTTCTTGAGCTGATAATTAATCAGCGTTTCCATGACCTTGGAAGGAGGGACGCAAGTACAATCGGTCGGTAGTTAGAGTGTGAGGAAGATTCGCCTTTTTTGGAAATAGGCTGGACAAATGCCTTTTTCCATCCGCTCGGAACGAGACCTGAGGAGTAGGACAGATGAAAAAGCTTACGCAGTGGTTTTCCCAGCGTTGAAAAACACCTCTTTAGAACAATAGCCTGGATACCATCCGGACCAACGGATTTATGTGTGTTTAGATCTCTTAGGACTCTTGGCACAGTACGAGTGCGAAAGAAGATTCGTCCCATAGAATCACTTTCTCGCTCAAGTACAGGCGGAGACATGACACTCACCGGCAGCGTAGAATTGGCGTCGAACAGCCTAGCAAAGAGATTAGCTTTCTCTAAAGAGCTAACAAAAGGAGTGTCATTGACAACGAGCGTAGGAACCGAAGAAGAGGAAGAATTCCTCATGTTTTTTACAAATGACTAAACATTTTTACTGCCTTTGGGACATTGCAGTATTTTTTGCCGTAACTTTTGGTCATGTAAAAATTTGATACCGTCAACCATTTTATACTTTGTGAAAAACTTAAAGGTCAAATTCATTTCTCTTTTGCACCTGTTAAGCTTATTCTCTCCTACTTAACCGGTAGATCTCAGGCAGTTTTTGCTAACAATGTTATGTTTACTTTCCTTCTTCTGCAGAGAGGTGTCCCTCAGGGCTCCATTTTGGGCTCTTTATTGTTCTCGATGTATATCAATGGTGTCCCGTCATGCCCACTGAACTCTTCTGTGCACATGTATGTATGCAAACGACGTTCAATTATACAACAGTTTTCAACTAGGCATGCTTGAGAATGGTGTGCATGAAGTCAACGAGGATTTGAATACAATTGTTATGTGGTTTTGTTTAAATTCGAAAAACTAAAAGCTTAGTCATCTATAGAACTTTAAAGGATACCTCATATTTTCCAGAGATATTTTTAAACAACTGTGCTATCGAGTTCGTCAGTTCTGCCAAAAATCTTGGGCTTACATTTAATAAAACACTAAGTTGGAACACTCATATTAATCTAACGCTATGTAAGGTCTCTATATACCTTACATAGCGTTAGATTCTTCTTCTACTGCTCTGGGCGTCTCATCACATAACGCCTTTGAAAACACGCATAATATTTACCAAAACGTTATTAGTACCCCTTATGCTTTTCTGTTGCGTGGTGTTTAGTAGTTGTGACTTCGAAAACAAGTGAAAACTCAAAGTTGCATTCAACAGTATCACGCGTTCTTATGTTTACGGTGTTAGGAGATATGACCACATTCCAAGTTTTTCTAATCTATGGCATTTCACTCGATAATCTCTTTAAAGTAAGAACTTTGACCATGCTTCACAATATCATACAATCACTTCAACCTGAATACTTAATAATAAAATACACTTTACGCGTTCTGTAAGATCATTCGACCTTATCCCAGTACGTTACTCATGTCTTGTATCTGAGCCCGTTTTATGTGCATTCTATTCGTCTGTGGAACTCCCTCCCTCGCTCTGTTAAAATTATAAGCAGTCCGACCATTTTTGGAAAAATGTTAAGAGAATTCTTCTCCTACCTCTGTGCTTATTTGATGATGAAGATGATGTTGGATACTGAGATTTGCTCTGGCTTATCAGATATTGTATCTTACAGAGTATAATTATACAATAA
This sequence comes from Eupeodes corollae, assembly GCF_945859685.1. Taxonomy (NCBI): domain Eukaryota; kingdom Metazoa; phylum Arthropoda; class Insecta; order Diptera; family Syrphidae; genus Eupeodes; species Eupeodes corollae. The sequence goes on along the minus strand of NC_079148.1, from coordinate 140,706,042 downwards.
ATAAATAAAAATGACCATTGAACCACATTCAGAACTTTATAGAGAATAATAGGGTCCGAGTTACCTCGTTACTAAAATTTTCTGAATATCCTTTCAAAAACAACCTTTGGTTTCATCTATCTCTTGTAACTCTCTTCTCTCCGTTTATCTCATTTCAGTCTAATAAAACATTGCCTTTATTTTTTTAAATTTTATTTTAGCAAACATCATGTGCCCAAAACGTTCACAGGCATTTGTGCGAAGAAATAACTATTAGATTCATTTACAAGACATACAAAAACACACACGAGTACAATCAACAACGAAATATAACTCTTTTCTTAAACTTATTCATATTTAATCAAGGAATGTACGTTGCAGTCCAAGCGTTTACGACCTCCCAAATCGACTAACTCAAGCACAACTAGACCTTCTTGAACAATAGCACCTGCTTTTCGTAGTAGTTTGATCGCAGCTTCTAAAGACCCCCCAGTAGCAAGGAGATCGTCAACGATGACAACTTTCTGTCCAGGTTTGATGGCAGATTTTTGCATTTCGAAGATATCCTAGAAGTAGAAGGAATAAATAAATTTCAAAGGAAACAATAATGATGTCTAGAAAAAAACTTACAGATCCATACTCGAGTGTGTACTCAACCGAAATACACTCGCCAGGTAGTTTGCCCTTCTTCCTTATAGGAGCACATCCAACACCCAATTCGGAAGCAATCAAAAGATTAAACAGAAAACCTCTGGATTCCAGACCCACAATCAAATCGACATCGGGATAGTTTAGTTTGATGTGCTCCACAAGCAAGTCCCTTAGATAAATGCAAACTTCTGAATTTGTTAACGCAGCAAAAACATCACTAGAAAATAGTTTAAAGGAGTTAAGTTGAAGTGCCGCATAAGCATAAATTGTAATCTTACACTTTAAGAAGCTTTTGTTACAACACGTAACTTACCGAAAGACTATTCCCTTCTTGGGAAAATCGGGAAAGACGCCAATGTGCTTTTTGATTATTTCTAATTTTTGGTCGGCATTCATTGTTATTTAGTAATTATTTACAAGATGTTAGGGGATACTTTAAAGGGACACAAATTTGTACAAAAATTTACAAAAAATTTACTATAAAAATATCTAAAAACTTATTCCTAGAAGAAGAAGTGTGTTTTTCTTCGAATAATCTAAAAATGAACTGTTTGTTTTGTTGCATTTCTGTCAAAAGAATTGTAGCTGTCAAGTTACGTTCATTTCGTGATGAATGAATTTTTGATGGTTGGTTGAGTTCATAGGAGCAACACTTTATACCAAGAACACAATACAAACATTTTGTGGATGTAATCAAATTAAAAAAAAAAACGAAGAAAATCTGCTATTTTAGATTTTCTTTAATAAAATAAAATAGATGGGAATGAATAAATATATTTGTATCAGTTTATTAAAATATTTATTGAAACTACGAAAATTTATTTAAATTTGTTCAAGGTTCGGAAAGTTAAGCATTACATACGAAAAACAAACAACAAAAAACAACATTATACCAAAGAAAAAATAAAGCAAATTAAATTTTAACCCTATAAATAAAAAGTTTAAACAAAAACATATCCGTTTTGTTTACAAACCCTTGTAAGTGTTTAAAGGAGTTTTTATCTCTCTTAAATTAACAAAAAATATTCCCTCCTGTCTTTGATAGCAAGGTCAGTAAAAATAAACTCGATTTTATATAAAACTACAAACAGTAATTAATTAAAATAAAGGCTTGCATGGAGTTGGATTTCTCATCAAAAAGAGTTTAAAGAACAGAATATAAATGTACGATTTTTTAGTGAAAGGATATGTAGCCTATGTTTAAAAATACAAAACACAAAAATGACAATAATTCAGATTTATGCCCCAAAACAGCAACTGACGAAGAAATTTCGAACTTCTACAATTTATTGGACAAAGTATATAATGAAATAAAAACGGAGATAATGTATGTTATATGAGATTTCAACCCCAAGTTTGGATTGACAACGATGAAGAAGTAATGGGACCATTTGGATACGGACGAAGAAACAAAAGAGGAGACCTATTTATAAAGTGCCTGGAAGAGACGAATCTCAGATTTGCAAATTCTTTCTTCGAACAAGAGAGAAAGACGTAAATGGACCTGGATTAGCCTGAATAGGATAACAAAGAACGAATTTGACTTAGTTCTAACAAATAAACTGAAAACAATTAATGACATCTCCGTATTGAATAAGCTAGTAAGAGCAAAACTAAAAGTGGACCATAATACGTTGAAAAGAAACAAACAAACACTCAGTATTCTTAGAATAATACCAACCGAAAATATTGAAAAATATAATGACATGCTTAAGAAAGAAATAAGAATTAATATAATTACAAATAGAATAAACGAACATTTTCAAATACATGACTGCTGTTACTCCAAAACCTGATAAATTAACAAATGACACTAAAGCGCTGATAACCAGAAGAGATAACCTACGAAACAAGGACAACTTATCAGACCAGAAAAAAAATGAACTAAGATACCTTCGGAAAACCATAAAAGAAGATGCGAAAAATGATATCCAAACATATAACGAAACAATGATAAAAGATATATTAAGCAACACAAAATCTATTAAAAGGACAAAATCATTTCTTGACAACGGAGAAGAGTGGATAACATCAAATAAGAACAAAAATAGCAACACTATTAATATTAGAGAAATACATAAATGAGTCTGCTACTAAGTTTTTCGAAGAACTTTTCAAATCGACAAAAGAAATAAAAAATGATAATATATCGAAGGCGGACAGTTTTTCCGACTTAAATTGCCTTTACACTTTTTACAAAAACAGTTATGAACAATTGACGATCTAAAGACAGATAAGTGTACAGGAAATGATAGTATTGTAACAGAAATGGTCAAATATGGAAAACAACCATAATTTCTACAGTGTTGACCACGATTTTTAATGACATACTTATAACACAGCAGATTCCCAAACAATGGAAACAAGCTACAATTACGCTTATCCACAAAAAGGGAAATAAAGATGACATAAATAACTACAGACCAATAAGCAACATTTCTATGATATATAAACTGTTCTCCAAAGTAATGTACACAAAAATTAAGGGCACATTAAACAGAAATCAGCCAAGGGAACAAGCAGGATTCCGATTCATCCTATCTTTATAAGGACGTTGAAAAATATATATACAGACAGCGCCAGCGTGGCGAAAATAAAAACCGAAAGAATAGGAAGAGAAATAAAAATAAAGAGAGGCGTAAGACAGGGGGATCCAATGTCACCACCATTATTCTCTGCAGTACTGGAAGAAATATTCAAGAAACTAAACTATGACAATAGATATGGAATAAACATTTGGGGACAATATTCATCATCAGCGCAACCTTTGATTCGCTGATGACATAGTTCTCATTTCATCAACTTCCGGACAAATACAAAATATGCTCATAGAATTGACAAATGAATGCAAGAAAGTTGGACTTCATATCAATAAGTCAAAAACTAAGATAATGACCAACCATATTAAAGATGACATAATGCTGGATAACGAACACATAGAATATATAGAAGACTATACTTATCTAGGACAGACTAAGTCATTCATTAACCAAGAGAAAAAAGAAGTTTCTAGACGCATTACCAATAGTTGGAAACAATTTTGGAGTCTAAAGCAAATATTACAATCGAACTAGACTCTGCTATTCTACCTGTTATAACATAGGGGTTACAGACTATATCCTTGACTTCAAGTTTACTTAATAAAATAAGAATATGCCAAACTAAGATGGAAAGAAAACTACTTAACCTACGAATTAGCCAGAGAGTGAGAAATAGAGAAATAAGACGAAGAACTGGTTTAACGGACGTGGTTGAACGAGCAAAACTCCTTAAATGGAATTAGGCAGCACATCTGTATGTATATCTAGAATACAGGACCAAAGATGGACAAAAATCATAGCAAAATGGACACCACCAGAAAGCAGAAGACCAATTGGATTAGCTTAAAGAAAGACAAATTTGGTACAATGACAATGACATTGGGGGAGGCTTATGCCAGGTCATAGAATTTTGACACGTAACCATATATTTATTTAAACTTTGCTCACATAAAGTTGATTAAAAAAAGTCGATTCAAAAGAAATAGAAAAATGTAAATAAATTTTATACAAAATATCAATAATGGCAAATAAAAGCTTTTAATAATAATAATAAAAAATGTAGTGGTTTGTTTTATTACTATCTGACAATTTTTTAGAAAAGTTTTTCACTTTCCATTTAGAAGACCAATTTTTTTTAACGAAATTGTAAGTGGAACAATAAGTTCATTGAACATTGGGAAGCCATTTAATTTTTGAACTTAATGTTGTTTCCCATTGTTAAAGTCGATTGCCAAAAATTGGGTTTAAGCTTGATAAATGGAACACGATTAAAATTAGATTTTTCTAGACGATTTCGTATTTTCTAATCCTGTCGGTGGTAGCTGTCAAATTTGTTTGTATATAAGCAAAATATAGGATTTAAAAAAAAGACGTTTCATTTTGGAATAAAAATAAATACTATTATTTTTGCAACATAAATCAATAGATCTTTAAAGAGGAAGGTATATATAGGAAAAAAGAAAAGGATGTATGCAGATAATGGAAAACAATAAATGTGTAGTTAAAGTTGCAGCGAAGTTTTCATGAAATTTTCCATGACTTTCTCGATAACTTTACGAATTCCATCTTTAAGGTCTAAAAACGATTGTAGAGATTTGAAATAGGCCTTTTCTTTTACGTGTCCTTAAAGAAAAAGTTTAATTTTTTAAATCACAAGATATCGGTGGCCAATAACCTTTTAAGAAATATCACGATCAGTCAACTTTTCTTCCCAATCAGCTCACTCCAAACAATGCAAAATGTTGACAATTTTTATAAATGATTTTACAATTGTTTTGGCATATTTTTAACTTGTCATATGTCAAAAGATGACAGCTTTTAAAGTAGCGAGCTATTTGACATTTTACAAAATTTGTCCAATAGCACAAGGCATAAAGATAATAATCAAAATAACTTATGGAACGTGAAAGAAAGGAACAATTTTGCTTTGACAGATTTGATTAAAATATTGTGTTCTTTACCACTAGAAAATCCCATTAATGTCACTCTTTTAACCTTTGTCCTTTATTTTATTTTCTAAGAAGTTTAACTGGGACGGAAATGCGAGGAAAATATAGGTAAAAATAAGACTAAACTGTTCTTCTTAACAAGACTTGGATTGACAGATTTGTTTTACACTTGCTTTGTCAAAATCTATCGAGTAACGTTATATATTAAGACAAAACTAAAAAAAGTTAACACTATCAAAACGCAGCACGCTATCAGTGACTAAATTGGAAAAAACAACACAACATAAGAATTGCTTCAACTAATATTTCCGTCTAGGTTTATTTTAAAAGGCGATTTCAAATTTGATTTGGAAAATAAACAAAAGAAGTGATTTTTTTGATTCTTGATCACCTTTGAATTTAAATTCAGAAGATTTTTGTGTCATATCCTAAGGTCTAACACTTACTTATCATGGCGATTACTAAATCCGATGAATAAGAGACTTTCAACAGTTTTATATGGTAGAGATGTCAAACTGACGTATAATTCTCTTGTGTGGATATTTTACGTTGGAAGTTACTACGTTGCTGTTATAACCTCCTTTTGTATGACAGTAAATACTATACCTCATTTTATTTTTTATTTTATCAAATATATCAAACCAAATATGTGTGGTAAATATTTTCTTATCCACCATTAAATGACAAATTTGAAATACTTCCTAGAAAGTTTTCCAAATTCATAATTTACTGCATTTAATTGTATTTTCTTTACCAAAAATATCAAGCCAAATTTTGTGTGGTGAATATTTTCTTATTCACCACAAAATAACAAAACTGACGTTTGCAAAAAAGTATCTACAAGAGACAAAATAAGAATTGCATTAAAAGGTGAAATATACACCTGTCCTACTCTTCCCACCAGTCACTAGATTTGAAATTCACTATAGAAGTATAGACCTGCACTAGTCTACTCTCGGTTGTATCTTTTATTCGTTAAGCCAGAGTGATCTTACCATTTAACAATGTTGGTTACTTTAGTATCTTCGAAGTCTTCCTAAATAACGGACGTCCGTGGTCCGTCGCGTCTAAAGCCAAACTCAAATCCGAATGAGAGGTGGCATATAACAGCTTCACTAAAAGATAGAACATAGTGAATTGAAAAGAAAAATAAGAGTAACCTTTCCATTTTATCTATTGTATTCTACGAGCAAAAAAAATCAATCTACATACCAAAAAGATTGCTCATTTTTTGCACATTCGTTTCCGTCAGTCGTCAGCTTCCAGTTTATACTTCAGCGTCATCCAACATCAAGCTAGACGAAACTTATAGGTAAATGCCACTTGTTTCCATCATCTAAAGTTCATCCCATCTCAAGCTCTGGCGTCTCGTCGAAACCACTAGACCAGAGATTTATCTTTTTTTTTTGTATTTTTCAAAAAATATTTGATTCGATTTTTGTCTTTTTTGTGCATATATACCTTGATTACTTATATCCAAACCCACCACCACCTTTCTCGATCTCGATCGCGCTACGATCGTTCGGTTTCTTATTCATTTGTATCGTAAATACAAAATTCGCATGCGCAACATGGAAATCGTGATCCATTAAAGTGAACTACAAAAATAAAAGAAAAATAAAGAAGAAAAACAAAATGCCAAAGTGTTACACGGCTCGGTTTACTATATGACCGCAATTTCATAAGAAAAATAAATACAATAACAACAAAAAAGAAGAAAAACGAAGAAAAAGAAGAAGAAATTAAAGATGTTTATAAATTCTTGACATAAATAGATCTAGATTTTTGCTTTTTGATCTTAAAGAGATTGATTTTTCTTTGGGCAATTCTCGATTGTTGACAAACAAAATAAATTTAAGCTTCAACTTCAAGTGTGGCCCGGAGTCTTTTTTTTTGAGAGTGAATGCTAATTTGTGTTTAGATTTTATTTGGGTTTCTTTTTGAAGAAAGAAAAAACACCGCTAATCGGTAGTTTTTCTTGGAATTCAAATCTAATAAAGGTAAGCGGCGTTCTATTATTTTTTTGTTTTATTAAAGGCGGAAGCAGAATAAGATTTTATTGTCACACAACTTGATTTATTTTTCCTCGTTTTGTTTTTGTTATTCGAAGTCGAACTTAACAAAAAAAATTATATACAGTCTTGAGTCTCTGAGTCTTGAGAGATTGTGCAAAAGTTGAAGTTGAAATCACGTTCGAATGAATTAAAAAGTATCAGCTTGCATTGCTTAGCGCAACGATGCAAAAATGTATACCTACTCGAACGTCAACTTGACGTGTCTATGGAATGGATGCATAACTAGAATGTGTAGATGGAGGTAGATACATACCTTTACCTACCTTGTCCCTTGGGAAGCCGTACAATATACGAGTTATCTTTTTTTTTTGTATTTTTCAAAAAATATTTGATTCGATTTTTGTCTTTTTTGTGCATATATACCTTGATTACTTATATCCAAACCCACCACCACCTTTCTCGATCTCGATCGCGCTACGATCGTTCGGTTTCTTATTCATTTGTATCGTAAATACAAAATTCGCATGCGCAACATGGAAATCGTGATCCATTAAAGTGAACTACAAAAATAAAAGAAAAATAAAGAAGAAAAACAAAATGCCAAAGTGTTACACGGCTCGGTTTACTATATGACCGCAATTTCATAAGAAAAATAAATACAATAACAACAAAAAAGAAGAAAAACGAAGAAAAAGAAGAAGAAATTAAAGATGTTTATAAATTCTTGACATAAATAGATCTAGATTTTTGCTTTTTGATCTTAAAGAGATTGATTTTTCTTTGGGCAATTCTCGATTGTTGACAAACAAAATAAATTTAAGCTTCAACTTCAAGTGTGGCCCGGAGTCTTTTTTTTTGAGAGTGAATGCTAATTTGTGTTTAGATTTTATTTGGGTTTCTTTTTGAAGAAAGAAAAAACACCGCTAATCGGTAGTTTTTCTTGGAATTCAAATCTAATAAAGGTAAGCGGCGTTCTATTATTTTTTTGTTTTATTAAAGGCGGAAGCAGAATAAGATTTTATTGTCACACAACTTGATTTATTTTTCCTCGTTTTGTTTTTGTTATTCGAAGTCGAACTTAACAAAAAAAATTATATACAGTCTTGAGTCTCTGAGTCTTGAGAGATTGTGCAAAAGTTGAAGTTGAAATCACGTTCGAATGAATTAAAAAGTATCAGCTTGCATTGCTTAGCGCAACGATGCAAAAATGTATACCTACTCGAACGTCAACTTGACGTGTCTATGGAATGGATGCATAACTAGAATGTGTAGATGGAGGTAGATACATACCTTTACCTACCTTGTCCCTTGGGAAGCCGTACAATATACGAGTTATCCCAGTTTTATGTGTTTCCTTCTTTTTTGTATTCAACTCACGCATGCCCTATACATTCAGGCTGGCAGGCAGGCAGGCAGTCAGGCTATCCTCGTCTATATCTACATTCAAAGGTTCTTATATTTGCATGACATACTTCCGAAGATCGTTTTTCATTTCTTTAAAATGCACTTATTACCTGCCACACCAAACCACCTCGAGATATTGGTTCCTTTTCATAAAAAAAAAGATAAAAAACATTCCCCAGGTAGGCGGATTGACGGCTTACTTTCCAATGGACATTTTTAGCTGAAAGGGAATTTCTCTTTACCAATTATAACCACTCTCGTCAGGGAAAGATCAGCAACAGATCGAGAGACTCGAAGACGACGCAAACAAGACGACGAGACGCGAAGCAAAGAAACACACGCCATCGACCGATATGAAGGTGATTGGTGGCGATGCTGATGGTGATCCAGCGTCTATTTGAGTCGAGTCCGAGACGGATGCGATAAACTCGACATACTTCTATTTTAAACCATCAACGCATCGTCATTTTTGTCGTCATAACTTTGAATCTTTAGCAAATTTTATAACTTATGATACATCCATTAGCTTTCGCATTCGTATCAATTTGTATGCATGGAGAAAATAAAGGGTGTTTTAATTTTAGAGGTAAGGAACTTTGAAACATGAAAATTATCTTATTCGAGAGATAATCTTCTGAAATTATAATTTAAATATTATTTATGGCTTATGACTGCTATTCCTGACTTGGACGTAGAGTAATCTAGGGGTCCAATTGTCGATAACTTTTTTTTAATGTATCCAGTATCCGATATACTGGCAAAACCAGTGTGAATGTTGCCATCCAAGTGGTCAATAGTCCAGCGGCTTTAAACCGCACGATTACGGAGGCCAATTTAGGGTTAAAAACGTGAAATTATGTGGTTACCAAACGGTACCTTTAAAAAATCTATATTGACATAAGCTGTGTGACATCTTGCAACGAAGCTCGTCTTTTTTAAACCACAACCTCTGCACTTCATGATTGTTCAATTGATGATTGAAAAAGTCAGTGATCATGTCTCTAAAACAGTCTTTTTTTACTTAAAAGAATTATTCTACCAATCCAAAAAGCACACCAAACTGTCAGTTTTTGAGGATCTCACTGTGCCTTAACATATCCATCACCAAAAGTGAAGAACAGAACCACTATTTGACTATTTGACAGCATTATTCAATCTTTTTGTGTTGATATGTCAAACCAAACTTAGACTTACTTGACAGCTAAAAAAATGGACCCCATTTAAAATTGTGTTGTCAACTTAAAGTTCTATACCTCTAAAACAAACACCCATTGTAAGCTTTTACATGCGTATAAATTTTTATGCATGGAGAAAATACATTTCGCAGATACGCAGAATAACATTAATATACGCAAAAATATTTACGATCAGTGACAGAAATGGGCATTAGATAGCTGTCACTCGGTGAAGATCATCATCCAGTGAATTCGAATTCGAAAGCATTTAACATTACAGTGTTAATTTATTTCGAAGAGTGGTTTTCATTAAGTCAATTAACTCAGCATTTATAAAAACAGTTACATTCCTATAAAGCATATCCTAAAAGCAATTGATAGATAGTGAAGTTGAAGTGATGGTACATCAAGGTTTTTTTGATCGAACAATTTAATATTTTTCCCATTGCAAAACTCGATGAGCCACCATTGCACTAAGAGGCTTCAACAATTATATCCGTTTAGAGGAGTGAAATATTGTGCAATAACTTAACTTACTTACTGTATACTGTTATAACTTTATGTCTGCTAAAGTTGCTTTTATGAAGTAGATGTGGTATTGTCTCATAATACAATAAAATACAAGTTTTGGTTATGAAAATGTTTTATTCTAAAAGTTGTTCTAGGTGTATATGAATAACCGCTTTAAGCTAGACAGGCTATGACTACTGTGACTTCCATGACTTCTGTGATAGGTGAGGCAGAATTCTTTTTTTTAGAGTTCTTGTTTCTTGAATCACACATTTGAATGTTTGTTTTATGTTTAGGAGATCATTGTTAATTAATTTAATTCAATATAAAATACAAACAAAAAAACTCAAAAAACATGAAAAAGAGAAAGGAATATGTTTTTAAATTGGTGTTAAAATATACTCTTCTTTTCAATAAAAAATTTAACATATGGTATTCTATAAAATTTTATTGAGAAGATAAGAAATTTTGAAAATTTAAATTTTATTCTTTAATTTAACTTTATGCAGATTTAGATGAGTGTGTGACAGAAGATTTAATGATGGCAAATAATTTAGATATCAATCTTAACTCCATTTCATTATTGGTTCTTACTTGTCAGCACAATTAAGCCCAACATTTTGTCAAGTAATAAAATTTCATGAATTCCTAAATTTTCGTTAACAAATTTACATAGAATGCTTTCTATTTGTTTAAAATCAGAAATGATGAAAGCTAAGGAATTTTCAGGGAATGTTTTTTTGTTCGTAACGATCTTATTATTGTTATTGTTTTTATCTTTATTGAGTATTAACATTATCAAACTTTCTGGCTAGTCTATTTATGTCACGTTTTTTTATTTTTCAGTGAAATTTTCACACATAAATAAAAAGTTAAAATATTTTGGAAGAAATCACGTTCTTTTTTATATTCAATATTTTAACGAAGGTCTTAAAAAAAGCAAGTTCGACGACTTAGTTCTGAATGACATATTTCATTTCATATTCAAAACTTTTCTGAATCCCTCAAATTTAAAAAGGGGGCACTTACATTACAGTAAAAATGGAATAAAATAATAATTTTATAATTTTCAATTTTTCAAGGCAAACAGTTATGTGGCATATCCTAATCTATTTGGTTTTTCAAATTATTAATAAAATTATTGATTCAGAATACTGTTTTCCAATAAGGAGTTTCACATTGAATATACTTCTACTTGTTTTTTTTTTTTTTTTTTTTATAATAAGCGCACACTCAAAGGGATAACTACCCTTATTATGTAGACACAGTGTGAACACTAGGAAAGGGAGAGAGGGGTTGAAAGGAGGTGTCGGTGCACATTGGTTTTGAATTCCTGAATATTGCAATAGCTGGAAAAGACAGTGTGGCAAGGCATTCCACATTCGCATAGTACAGCTAAAGAACGAATCTCTGTACTTGACAGTATGACCGAAGTTGGACTCGAGGGTATATTGATGAGGATTCCTAGAAGCGCGAGTATTACGGTTGAACTGTTTAAGGGGAGGAATGCAGCTGGCTATTTCTCTAGAGCATAAACCATTAAAATAACGGTAAAAGAGGGTGAGACAAGAAACATTTCGACGATGTTCAAGTGACGAAAATGTTATTATGATGGTAATATCACCAATCAATCTAAATGCTCTACGTTCAATACTATCCAGTAGGCTTAAGTAAGTTGCGGGAGCACCAGCCCAGATATGGGAGTTATACTCGAGCTTTGGACGTATATAAGTCTTGTAAATAACAGCCAGATCAGAGGGGGAGAAAAACTTCTTGCATCGCTTTAGAAAAGGCAAACATCTTGCGGCATTTTTGGCGACATCGCGTATGTGATCGTTCCACAAAAGGTGGAGATGTTCAGTTTCCTCGATGCAAGTGCCATTTATGGATAATTGCAAGGGGGGTATACTTTGCTTTAACGATACAAGACAGCATTGCGTTTTCGAAGCATTAAATTCCACGCTGTTTCTTATTCCCTATTGTACAATGCTGTTTAGTTCGGAATTTAATAAGCTTATCATATTTTGTCGTTGCAGTTCCACATCTGAAGAAGAGGGGTGTGAATCTGAAAACGAATATGAAAAGCTAAGAGTACTATCGTCAATGAAACAATGTATTGGATTAGATGTTGCAGACAGGAGATCATTAATAAAAATGAGAAAGAGTGTTGGAGATAAAACAGAGCCCTGTGGCACACCAGCATTTATTTTGTGGTTTTCAGACTTGAATCCATCCAATACATCTTGTATTGAACGATTCGAAAGGTAATTACTAATCCAATGAAGCAGGGATTCATGAAAACCGAAAGCACGCATTTTCGATAAGAGAGCCTGATGCCAAACCCTATCAAATGCTTAATGGGTAGCTATTATTTTTGAACATAATGTCTTTTGACATTTGACAAGTTAATTTTGAAGAAATAAAACGCCACAATAAACATTTTAAAGTTTATAAAAAAGTAATAAACACAATGAATAGCAATTTTCCAAAAAAGTGTTTTGAACCTTTTGATTACAACTGGCTTGAATTTAGAATTTTTCCTTTTTAAACTTAAGCTCTATGTTAATGATTCACTATCGATTCAAGACGTTACGAACAGGAGCAAATGTTTTAACTGGTAATGAAAAATTTCATGAAAAGTATTCGTCAATTTATTGGACATAATTTTCCATTGTTAATGACATCAAACCCAGTTTGATTACTTAAAAAAAATAATCGTTTTATCCGGGAAAATTTAATATTTGACATATGTGCATAAATGGTTAACTTTGAAGCGTCGATAACTTATTTTTCGTTATTCTAGTAAGTCTCATCATGGTTCGATTTGAGCTGCAAAGAGGTTATCAAGGAGGAATAGGTGAGCTTCCGGAGTTTTAGACTGAGGAAAACCGGAAAATGTTTAAACAAGCCTGGAAGGCCTGCAACGCCCATATTCGAGGCACCAAATTTTTGCATCACCAAAAATTACGGCAAAAAATACTGCAATGTCTCGAAGGCAATAATAATTGTTGGTCATTTTAATAAAAAACATGATGGTTTCTTCCTCTTCCTCTGTTCCTACGCTTGTTAACACTTCTTTAGTAAGCTCTATTGATAAAGCTAACTTGTTTGCAAGGCAGTTCGCCGAAAAATCCACTGGTGATCTCATGATGGTTCATGGTTCATCTCACAGAATATTGGAACAAATCTAAACATTGTTTTGGAGAAAGTACGATTATTGCATTTGATATTTCAAAGGTATTTGATAAAGTCTGGCATCTTGCTCTTTTATCAAAAACGCGTGCTTTCGGTATCGACGAATCTCTTCTTCGTTGAATCAGAAAATTTATTTTGAACCGCTCAAGTTGTTTTCGACGAATTCAAGTCAATTATTTATTGCAAGTGTCTGATCTGGCTATACAATCTACAAAACCTATATGCGTCCGAAACTTGAATATAACTCTTATCTCTGGTCTAGTGTCCCAGTAACTTATTCAAGCCTCTTGGGCAGTATTTAAAGATGAGCTTTTAAAATGATTGGTGACATTAACATCATCAACTCGATTACGTCACTCGAACATCGACACAAGGTTTCTTGTCTCTCCTGCCCTTAAACAATTTAACCGTTATACCCGCGTTTCTAGAAATACCTATCAGTTTACCCTTGAGTCCAACTTCGGCCGTACTATGAAGTACAGAGATTCATTTTGTAGCCGTACTATGCGAATGTGGGACGCCTTGCCACGCTCTATCTTTAACTATCATTGCAATGTTCAGAAATTCAAAATTAATGTACACCGACACCTCCTATCCAACCCTTCACTCCTTTCCTAATGCTTACACTGTGTCTTTGTCATATTAAAGGTATATAAATTAGTGTTCGCTAATAAAAAAAAAAATGATTGATCTCCTTTTCTGAGAAAGTTACATTGATATCACAGTTTAGAAATTCAAGATCATATGCAACTTATAAAATTGTATGTATGTTATAAAGTCTTTCCCTCCTTCGCCCAATTTTTTTTTTTAAATTAATCAAGGTTGGGAAATCATCTTTAAAAACTATATTTAAACCTCAATGGATGAATTTCGTTCTTTTGGCTTAACTTGATAAGATTGAACTTTTTATCTATATAATTGATATTTAAAAAAAAAATGTCTTTAGTTTGTAAGTATGACGTTAAAAACTTTGGGGTAGTATAGTTTATCCAATCAAACCAAACAATTCACTAAAGAATAGAAAATTTGCACATTTACATTTCTGCCATGCTGAGTTGAAGACCTTGAAATCAATGATATTGGGGGAAATTAAAAGACCAAAACATTGTTTTTGAAAGTTTGTATGTATGTTGTATGTTTCTAAACTTATTCTGGGATACATAAAGTGGACATTAAAACGGACTGTTTTATTTATTTTTTATTTTTTCAAACGAAACTTATGTGATTCTTCCTTTTGTGACTTCAAAGTTAAAAAGTGGAACTAAAAATTCGTACCTATATTAAAGTTTTTATTACATGAAAACATTCATGACGAAAATTTGTATTTGAAACTTTTTTGTTGGGCATTAATTTTGTATACAAATATGCACAAATTACTTATTTTCCTTCAATGATTTGAAAGTTCTGAATCAAAATTTAAAAAAATATAGAACAGATCATGAAATTTTTTTTTGAAATGTACACATTTTGACCATCATTTTCTTGGCTCAGCACTACAACTACTAGCATTAAGATTGCGTAGTTATTCTTTGATCATATTTTACTTACATATTATATATTTGTTAACAAGATCTTAAGTCGAAAACCAACATGTACCAATTTCAGAAGCATTTCTTGATTTTTTTAATTTTTATATTTATAAAGAATACAGAACCAAATATAAGAAAACTGACTTTTGTATTCCTATACAAATTTTACTAATTGTTGAAAACTATATTTTGCATAAGATGAAATTATTATTGAGTCGAAATCAATTTTTTTTGAAAAGGTTTTAATTAAAAAACATGTCAATTCGAATTTTCTCAACATTTTACCAGATGTCAAAAGCGTTATTCTTCGTTGCATGAAATTATTTTGGACCTAAAATCTTCTTTTGTTTGTAAAATATATGATATATTTTTTGAATTATAAAAAAAACACTATTTATTTTTTTTTCAAAACAATATCAGTTTGGTATCACGTCACAATATATAATATAAAATGTAGTTTAAGTCGCTTGCGTTATTGATTTGTGGATTAACAGAAATTTCTTAAATTTGTTTAAAGTCAAAAGACATATCTGTTTAACAACTTTTTTTTAATTGATGTGTCTACTGCTCTTTAAGACATGGACGACGAAAGCTCTCCGAACATACGTGCACACGTATGCACAGACAGCTCTCTAAAGATCTTTTTTTTTAGATTCTAGGGACCTTGAAACGTCGATAAATGTCAAAATTTTATTTCGACATAAGAGACCGATTACAACAACTTCCTATCTGAAGTTAAAAATTGTAAATATTTTCAAATAAAAAAATGGAAGAGAATATATTCTAGAATTTCAAAAAATAAATGTAGACCCAAAATTTGTTTGAATTCAAAATTAAATGCACAACTAAGTCACGCGAACTTGCTCCTGTATCCAACAAATCTATGTATTTTGAAGTAGTATCAAAACTTTAAGATTTAAAAATATGCCTGCAAAATATGTTAGTAAATCATTAGTAATATTTTTTAATTTCTCAAAAAAAAGCTTCTATTTGACAAATTTTGTAGTAAAAATCATTAAAGCGTTTATTTACAATTTATTTCTAACATCTACTTTTGGAGTGAAGATATTTTGAGCTTCTGAAAATACTACTCAAATGTACCTTTCCTTAAAAAACATTATCCTCTTCTTGAGATATCAGATTTGAAAACAAAATTATGTCTTACTCAATTTTAATGTTTTTTAAGAGTCCAAAAACTAAATGAAAGTATTATATCAATCGCAAGGAAAAGTCATTAAAAAGATATATCATCGGCGAGACCCGAGATTTCAAAAATGTTTACATTTTATAAGCCAACAATTAACTTATATTTTCAGGGCTATGATGAGTGTATCTGTTAGAGAATCTTTTATTATGTACTCCAAAGAAGACCAATACTATGCTTAAAGAAATGTTATATAAATTCAAGTTAACAAAATGTTCATCATTTACACACATTTTAACTTTAATTAATTAATATACATATGTAACAATTTGTTTAAGCAGAATTATAATATTATATATATTAATATTTGTTTCTTTTTGAATTACATACATTTTTGAAATTCGTTAATAAAGAAGTTAGTTAAAATTTAAGATGTCGTTTGCATTTAACAAATCGTAATGAGAGTTTAAATATTTCTACATAATATTTTATATTTTTTGTATTGTCGATTTTAATTTGCAGACAATTTTTTTAAACAAATTTTTTAATTTAAATGTATTTAATATTTTTGATTTGAGAATTTAAATTAATTTTCTTTATTTCTAATCAATTGCTTTTATTTCAAACAAATTTCTAATTAAGTTTTAAACATTTTTAATTTTGTTAGTGAAATATATTTATATTTTTTATATTGGTGTAAATAGTTTTTAAATTGTTTTATAAAAAGAAATTAAGTTGTATATTCATAAAGTGGATATTTGTGTGCAACACACAATTTTACAATTGTCAATGCTTAAATATTTAGTTTAATCCTTTTTGAACTAAGAACATTTTTTTTTAACTTAAAATGTTGTCAATTTCAAATATTAAGGTTGTTTTAGATGAACGCATGGATTGCGCGAGAATCGGGATATTGCAATAATACAAAAAAAATCCCTTTTTTATATTGAAGTATGCTTTCACACAATTCAATTTATTAATTCATAAAAGAAGACTTAACTCTAACACAATTAAACAAATATTGCAGTCATGTTTTATCTAAATACGACATTTTGAAAGTTATATCCTTTCAAAATTAACTCTTGGAGCTAAGTCAAACAAAACTGTACCACCCTGAATTAAATTAAATCTCTTACTTCATAAGTTAAATGAATTGATTATTAACGCCTGGACTGTTATGTATACATAGTTTTATTAATTTAAAAAATAATGATCGTAGGTTCACTCACGCGTATACTTATCATTTTTTTTATTAAATTTTAAATTAATTCGACAGCCTTTCTTATGTACCAAAAAAACGCCAAACTGGGCAACTAGTAATTTAAAAATACTATTAATGTCCAAATTTAGTATATTTTGATAAACATCAGAGAAAGTTTTTTTCTTAAGAAATCAGCGTTTAACGTTTAATATGTTTCCCACGCACATAATTACCAATTGTTTTCTGGAGAAGTTTTAAGCTTTTCTACGGTGATAGACATTATTTGCTTATATGTATATTCACCTATTTAGCACAATTACGATTGTATATTTTGTTTACAAGTTAAAAACTTCATTCAGCAAATTATAGAATTTTCCATTTAGAAGCCTCCATACCTCACCTTTGTAAAGAATAAAAAACCAAAGTTGTGTACTTTGCTGAAAATTTGTGCGTAACACTTATATTTTGAATATTCAACAAAATTGAATAACAGTATATATTACTTTTTAATATTTTAATTATGAATTCGAAAAAAGAAAGAAAAATACGACATGCATTTCATTATGATCATAACATAGACAAGGTCGTGACAATTGATCGTGATATCATAATAAAAAAGTATACGGCCTATACCAATTGCGTTTATTTTTTATTATTCTTTACGCCCGACTCAATGTCATTCAAGTTCGGTGTACGTACGTACAGTACAAAACACAGAAACCGAAATGTGAGTGACTGAGTTAGCTGCAAGGTATGTTTATTGCTGTGGCATTCACCGCAAGTCGCTAAGACCTTTGGGGCTTGGTAAGCATATTTCTGCGCATTTTGCATGGGTGCAACTTGTTTGCATTCCCTTCTTTCTTCAAAATGCAGTATTTAAAAATATTCCGTAAGCGTTTTAAATGTATCTAGCTGTAACTTACCTATATCGACTATATCGAAGACTTCAACACCTAAAGAGCTATAGATAGGTAACACTATAGATAGATAGTCTTCCTTATAATAGTGTTCTGCATTCATCAGTGCGATTCGCAAAACGCGACACCATGACGACTATTTCTTGTATTTACATTACGCCTTTGGCTTTTTAAAGATATTTGCGTATACTTTGATATCTCTGTATAGACGTCAGCAATAACTATGATATCTTTGAATCGAGTTGTGACTCACAAAGAGTATCTGAACTTTTTTTTTTTAAATATTTTTTTATCAAGATGTTGTTTTCCTTCAGTGTCAAACCTGTGACCGGATTTATAAGTTGTTTTTTGGTTTATTCTCAAATTTAATTTCGGACATGTTTTTTATGCTTTTTTACTTTTAGTTTATTGTTAACGGCAAACTTGTTTGCAATTTAGGAGCTTTTTTTGGTTGACATGAATAAGTTCCTTTTTTAGACGAAATAAAAATGAATCTTGAGAGTTAAAAATTTCTCAAGATATTACTCTGATGCTTCTGATGATGATGATGATTATATTGTAATTATTGTTAAATTGTTGATGCAGCGATAAATAAACAAAAAACAAAACAGTTGCTCAGAAAATAAAAAAAAATAAAGTTGATGAAGGTGAGAAAGTGAAAAGAAAGCAAAAATAAACATCAGTAACATTCATCTCATAAAATAAAAAAAAAAGTAAAGATGAGTTTTGTGCGCAGAAGTTAAGACAATAAGACATTATCAGGGCTTAAATAACATAAAATATGTAGACAATGGTAAAACCAAAGTATGTATACGCTTCTGAAAACATTAATGGGAGAAATATAAAAGAAATAATAATAATAATAGAAAATCCATCAAACAAAGGTTAAAACTTATGCGATACGCTTGCCACCGACCCCGATGAGTCGGGTGGAGGATTTCTAACATAAGATATTTAATGGTAAAAACAAATGGAACTTGTTTGATGAATCGAAGTTAAATTTCAAAGCATATGTAAAGTTGAAAGAAAGTATATGCCCTCTAGGCGTATGCGTTTTATTTTGTTGTTGTTGTAATATGTTTATGTAATAACTCATTGATGTATGAAAAGTTATAAAGCTTCTTGTGTTTGATTGAGTTTATCTCAATTATAATTTTGTACATATTTTCTTTACTTCAGAAATGTTTGATTTTTGTAAGGAATGTGAATAATAAAAAAAGTCATCGTTTCATTTTTTCATTAACAAAGTTTAACTGTCAAAATGAATGATAGATTAGGCTTATACATAATGACATAAAGGCTTTTCGAGTAAATAGTTTGATTTTGATAATAAATAAATCGAGAATTTTTAAGGTAAGTCAATGGGTGTCTATTAAATTATCAAAAAGGAGGTTTGTCATTTACAATGGTAAAGGATATCACCGATATGTTTTTCATGAAATTTTAAATGACCAATTCGAACATTTGTTTTCGATAGCTTCACAAATAACATGCTTTACTTTTGACATATAGCAACTTTAAGACAAGTATTGCATTTGTAACAAATTTCAAGCTCAATATTTTAGTATTTTTTCTACATTACGATTGTAGAGAAGTCGGAAAAGTGGTGGCAATTCCGTCCGTCAGTCTGTCTATTCTCTCCCCTACAGCATAAGCCATTGGCTAAATTGAGTTTAAACTTGACAGCTAAAGTTTTAAGCAGATTCATGTTGGACGTTTTTTAAATACAGATTGTTAGGTCATAAACTATTATGAAATTCTTTCTGAAATATTTGTTTATAATTGGCTTCTTTCAATGTAAGAAATATATTTTTAATATGCTTTAAAAGAAAAAGATCTAAAATGTTAAATCAGAAGATAATGATGGACAATTTTGATCACTTCTTGGGGAAACAGCATTGTCTGGAAACAGAATTGCAGAGCGTAACTAAAAATTATTTATAATTTTTGCTGTGAATTTTAACAATTTTCAAAAATATGTTGAATTATATTTTGATATATTTGTTTGATTTTCTTTTGTGGCGTAGTTTTTATTTGTAAACATTCAAAAAAATGCAAAATGAAACACCTAATTGGAAAACTCTATATTAACCGTGTTTTTTTGGCATTATATAAATAGTATAGTAGAAAATTCCAAAGATATCGCATTGACAGTGGCCAGAATTTTGTATTTATCTCTGTCAATATAATAATAAAAAAACACACAAATAGAAGAAAGTTTTGTGAAAATCAAAAGTTAAAATTAGCTTCAGCAACTAAAATCTAACTAAAACTAATAAAATGGACAATTTTCAAGAAGAAATGGTAAGAAAACATCAATAAATTAAGTTTCTATAAAGCTAGTTCATTTAACAATAGCAGCTTTTACATGAAATAAAAACTTTAAGAAGGGGGTTTGTTCGTAGACTTCTAGATTAACATGTGGTGTTGAAGCGAGCTTGAAGTTCGTCTCAATTCTTTATATAACTGAATCGAGTTGAAATACAAAAGCATAACTTGGAAGGTTAAATATTGCATGTTTTCATCTTAACTTTAGCTATGCTTAAACAAGTTATAAAAATAAGGTTTTGAAAAGTTTGAGGTAATCCAAATTACTAATAAATCATTTATTGTCAATTTTTTAAAGTTCCTATTCATTCAAATAACACACTCCTTAAAAAATTCAACTGGATCAATATTTATTAATTAAGCTTAAAATGAAAAATTTAACCACATATGGAGAGTTAAGTCATATGTTTCATAATATTATGGCCTTCCTTAAGTAACCTTTAAACTTTATATAACAAAAATATGACATTCAAA
Organism: Eupeodes corollae; assembly: GCF_945859685.1. NCBI lineage: Eukaryota > Metazoa > Arthropoda > Insecta > Diptera > Syrphidae > Eupeodes > Eupeodes corollae. The sequence goes on along the minus strand of NC_079148.1, from coordinate 140,685,031 downwards.
TTGAAAGACCTTTAAACAAAGGCTTCTTAGAAATAATACAAAATTAATAAACCTTAAAATTTGTATAAGAATAAAGTTGTTAACATCAATAAAGTGTTTAATCTTTATGTTGGTCTTAAGTTAATGTCTTTTATTAGATTTCGCTATCTGGTAACTTTTGTTTTCTTTCAAGTCTCGGATTTTCACAATCGAAGGTATACAAAAAAAATACTTTACGAGTGTATGTATGTGTACCTAATAAAGAAAATCGTTAAATTAAATGAAGATGTAAGGTTATTTTAAGAGTTTTCTTTTAAAAACCAACGAAATAAGGAAATGAGAAACATCCAATGCCTGATTTTGTTACGTTTTTGATTTATGTAGGTATAGGCGTGTAATTAGGCATTTGCACATTGGTCAACAGGTCATGTGGAAAGAAAACAATGCTTAATTTAGACGTAGACGTCATTAACTGATGTAAGCTTGAACCCAATTGTTTGAATAGCAATTTGAATTTCAACAAAAAATTTTTATATTGTTTCAAAGTTACATAATTTAAAACCGAAAATATAACCAAACTAAATTAGTAAAGAAGTAATTTTTGAGTGGAGAAGACGAAGTGTTATAAGATGATACAATTAATATTATGTTTTCATGTACAAAGGTTTGGGCTTGAAAAAAAAAATTGAAATTTCTTAAAAAAATATTGGGGGTGATGACGATAACTTAGGTGCCAAATTTGATAACGTTTTCATGTATAAGATTGAAAAACAAGCACTTTTTTAGATTTGTAACTATTTATGCAGATTGTACGAAATCTACTGACATCAAGCGTATAATTGAAATTTATAATAAAAGAATAAACATCTTGCTTTCCAAAAAAAGTATAGCAATTTATTGTAGGTGTTGGATTTTTTTTAAACTGCTCTTACTTTTAAAAGGGGGTGAAATAACCCCAGCCTATAATACCCACAACGTTTGGCTCCTCTGCATCATTTAATTCTTATCTTATGATATTACATACTAATTATATCTAGCATAAAAACATTTTTATGATTTTTGAGAAAAATCCCCAGCATAAATTCAAAAAGCACCGAAAATTGTAACTCAATCAAAATCTTTAAAAATTGAACAAATTTATAATAATCGCAATACCGTGTCCTTAACCAAAAACAACTTGAATAACTTTTGCCATAAATATTGTTTCGACAACAACAACAATTTTGTTCGTCTTTGTGTTTTATACTTTATAAGGTCGAATCTCTTGCAATCTGGTGCAAACAACCATAACCTCACAACATTTATGCGGTCAATGTACCTGCTCAAGCCGTCTGTGAACATTCTCTTAAACGCCTCATACTCTACTCATGCTTATGGTTGGTCCCCCTTTCCTCGATTAAGAAGGTCGTCTTGATTTGTTTAGTGGCTTAATTGAAACAAACATATGTAGATATAAAATATATATTTGATGATTAAATGATTATGATACACCATCAAACACACAGTGAGAATTATTACACTGACGGACGCGAGCGACGTCTTCTTAAAGCGCATTCAGCAGCGGCGAACGGAGAGAATTTTTCTCAGACTAAAAGATTAATTACCATGCCGGGTTTTTGTGTAACCTTTTTGAAAAACCTCTGCCATTTTAATAATATTTATAATTTTCTCATTTTTATATTTCAATTGTAGAATTTAATGCAAAGATGGGAACCAAGATCGAATACGTAGATACATCTCAGTTATACGCGACAAAGTATATTCGAAATTCTAAGGCGATAGCGGTATTGTGGGCGATTTTTACGATTTGTTATGCAATTATTGGAATCGTGGCATTTGTTACACCTGGTAAGTTGTATTTTTATACAAGTATTATATTTATTTATTTTAAGATGATTACACATCTAAAGCGGATGTGTTGAAATAATAGAAGAGTATCTATGTAGATACAATTATTATTGAATTAACCTTAATCTTGTATTTTTATTTTGTTTTCTTCTGTTATTTTGTTAAGAATGGGTTGGTGACCCAGATAATGAAAGTGCTGGACGTCTGGGACTATGGCAGGTTTGTCAAAGAGAAGAAATATTTAATAATTGTCAGAGACGATGGGAAGATATAATTGCAGTTCCGGCATTTTCTTTTCAAGTAAGAGTTAATTTATTTTATTTTTCTTTGATTAAAGGAAATGATAGATTTGATTAATGTCTTTGGTTTTTTTTTGAAGCTTGCAACAATATTTATGGGCGTTTCAGTGGTGACAGCACTTCTGACAATTTGCTTCCTGGTGTTTATGATTTTTATGAAATCAACCAGAGTTTTTCACATTTGCGGATGGATGCAGATTCTTTCAGGTAAATAAAGTTATGCTTATAAGATTTTTACTGATAAATAAAATGTCCGAATCCGATCTATAAGAATACTTCCCAGTGGTGTCCTTTGAATGATTTATATTTGCAATGAGCCAAAATGTTATTTTAGTCTTAGGCCACCTTAAGAAGCCAAAAAAAAAGGTTTTTCTTTATGTAAATATATGCGGATATGCAGCGTTCTCGCTATGACGCAACGTTTTATTTTTTTAAGGTAAAAACCCCTGTAATATTGTTCGGTTATATAAAATAACTGCGATATAGAATACAGTAAAAAATTTTGCACGGGTACTGCCTCTTGCGAGAAATTGACAAGTCCTTCAAGAGTAGTTCTTGTCACGAAAAGTGCCAATTTTGCTTTCCCAAATAAGCCGTTCGGATTCGGCATATAAACTGTGGGTCCCTTCCATCTCTGATAACATTACTCGCACACAGGAATGGATGAGAGTTGTAAGTCACTAGGCTCTGGTTCTTCATGGACTGTTGCGCCACCTAATTTATTTATTTTTATTTAAGATTTTTTGCCAATTTGAACACTTCCAAATTTAAAATTAAATAATTTTCTTACAAAATCGTCATCGATCGTGTGTTCGACAAGGTTTTGTTCTTGACATTCAATTTTCACTTTTTGGTTGGAATTTGTTGACCATAATTCTAATCCGATTCCAAAATTGCACTCAGGTCAGGTTTTTTAGGTATGAGTTTTTAAAGTTCGAAAAACCTCATATAGTTAAGAATTAGTCATTTTGAGGCTCTTTTTAGAAACAGGTTTTTTTCAATAAAATTCATGATGGTTTTCCAAAGCTTCGATCTTCAATATTTAGTTCAAATATTCAAAGTATTTCGCAAAATGTTCGAAAGATCTTTATTAGTTTTTCATAAGATTTCACCTGTCTTACATAAATCTTTAAGAAAACGCTAAACCACTTAACGACTGTCAAGTTAGCACTACATGAAACTGAGTATGCAGTTAATTGTAGCTATTTTGTTGAAAATTAGTTGTGGAGAAAAAAAAATTGTAGCTCCACGATTTAAAAAAAAGTGGTATGTAGTGCTTAGTTGATATCAAGTTAGCATTACACTTTTCGATTTTTTTAAAACTAAGTACGCAATTAGTTGACAATTATTTTTTGTAAATTAGTTGTACAAAGGCAAAAACTCCAAAAATTTGTCTTACTTTAATTTTTTTTTAAACTGGGTATGTAGTGCTAACTTGACACAGTGAGTCTAGGCATAAAACAAGGATATTCCAAAACGTAACAAAGCAATTAATTGTAGCTTTTTTGTTTAAAATTAGTTGTGGAAAGAAAAAAATTCAAAAAATTAAAGTAAACAAAATTTTTGGAATTCTTTACTTTCCACAACTAATTTTAAACCAAAAAGCTCGAACTTGACGGTAGTAAAATTGTTTTTGACAGAAACATGTTTGAAAGTAATTTTTATTTTGTAAGGAAGACATCAAGTTTTTAAAATGTTAAAAGAATACAAATATAGTAGAAAAATTGTATTTTTGGAATTTGTGAAGCTAGGAAGAAATCAAAGCTCCGATTTAAAATTGCAAATCCATAACGTATTGTTCGAAACCATAACAGCAAAACTTCGTGCAGAGTCAAATGAATACTTATAGCTTATGATTATTTCCAGATGGTTATAAGGTACTAAAATAATTTTAACAGTACTTTTATGTTATGTTGAACTTTAATTTTAATGTAATTTATTTGAAAATCTGATATGATATCAAAATTTTAAGGTGAGTTAATGTTTTTTTTGTAACAGAAAAAAAAACGTTAATTGTTAATACCAAATGATCTATATGACATAAGACAAAAACCCTACGTACTTCCATAAACATGTATTTCAAAAATGTATTCAAAATATAAGTAAATCGGTTGAAAATTATCTGAATTATAAATCAGTTCAACTTAAAAATGCAGTAAAAGATTCGTTTTAAAGTGTGAGTAATATCAAATCAGGAATAATATTGAAAAATCTTTAAAACTCAAATTCAAAAATCGATTACTTAAAGATTTTTTGAAATTTTCATACAAACATTTTTGGGGTCCATAGAGAACATTTGATTTAAAACAAAATTAGATTTTTCGAAAATTCTAATGTGTCCTAGCTCCTCGATTAACTTCGATAAGTACGCCGTTTAAGCGTTTTGTGGAGATATTTAGGAAGTTTAAACAATTTAGTTATTTATTTTTGTTATAGTTTTATTTTCTTGCAAACAATAGTGTAAAATGATTTATTTTAATTTACCGAAAAGATAAATAATTTATTAACTTCAAATAGGAAGTTATTGTAATGGTTGCGATTTGTCAAATTAAAAATTTTGACATTTCTCCACGTTTCAAGGTCCCTAGAAAGATGTCTGTGCATGCGTGTGTACGTACGAACGTACGAACGTACAACTCATCCCGGAAATGAGAAATACTTGGAAAGAGGAAGAACATGTAAATGAAGGAATGTTATTGGTAGGTAGAAAAGAATGAAAAATACATATGTAGTATACTCTTTTTGGTCCGTTTCTTAAACTTGTACTAAATATTTATTCTTTTATATTGGCGAATATAGAATTTTGAAAAAAAAAATCAACATTTTTTTAAAAATCCATACAATACAAAATTGCACTTTTGATAATCAAATATTGTTAAGGCAATATAAGAGCTTATTCAAAAAAAACATTGAAATCGGTTCATAAGTTGCTGAGAAAATTTAAAAACAAAATAACGGTTCTATGAGCGGTAACTTTTCTGAGCAATACGAAAATATGTTTTTCTTATTAAAAGAAACCAAGTTAAAAAATAAAATTTTAGAGTAAATAAAAAAAAACCTATCGGTTTGTTTTTGAGAAAATTCGCATTTTCGTTTTTTACCAAAAAAATTGTATCTAATTTGAACCTTAACTTCTAAGTTTGAAATCAATCGACTCAATGGATTGGGCTGTAGGAGAGTGGACAGACAGACAAAACAGATCGGACGGAATCCCGGGACCCACTTTTTTCGACTTCTCTACCATCGTAATATCATGGTTGATTAAAATCTCGAGTTTGAAATTTTTTACGAGTTCAAAAATTGCCATATAAGTAGTCCCTGTATGTCGCAAGTAAAAATGGAAAAAAGGTGGTAAAAATTGATTTTCGACTCAAATATCTTTTCAAAAATTTGAGATTATGGCTTTTAACTAATTTTAACTAATAAGAAATATTCTTTTCAACATTTAGTAATATTTTAAGAAAAAACAAACAAATAAACTCGAACAGTTTTTCAAAAATTAAAAATGTTGTCTTCAAAAGTACAGAAAATATTATTTTCGACATGAGTTGTTTTATTATAAAAATCCAACAGTTTGTTTTTTTTATAAAAAATAAAATCTACAAGAAATAGCACTCAAATTTTGTAAAAATTGATGTTCGGTTCTGGATTTTCTCAAATTAATTTCATTCATCCAATTTGTAAAAATTTAAGAAATGCTACTTAAATTGGTAAAAATTTGTTTTCAACTAAAAACATATTTAAGAAAACTAGATTTTCAAACTAAACTATTTCTTTAAATGAAAAACATTGCTGGTAATTTTAAAATTTTAATAATAATCAAACTAACAATTTTTTAGCCAAATACAAATAAACCTACAAACTTTTAAGCAAGACAAATCGACAGACGGGATGGGAAGTTATCATCGTGGGTCGCATCGCAGCCTCTTTTTTTTTGTTTGAGATAAAACAAATTTAAGTCATCATCTATATTTTCTTTCTCAGGATATTTGAATCTTAAGTCAAAATTTACTTAAGTCAACAGCTTTCTTACCGAAAAGCTTTCCATTTCTTGCAAGAAAATTTCGACTCGACTTTCTAAGTATGTAGTAGTAAAAAAATACTACCCCATATGCATATTTTTAAATTATTTGAAGTCTCTTCAAAACCAATGATTCTGGTACTAGGGACCTTGAAACATCAAAAAATGTCAACATTTTCAATTTGTTAATTGGAACGAGAAGTTAAAAACAGTCCTTTAAAATTAATTTCGCCAAGTTAAAAAACTTTCAATCAAATTTAACAATTCCAAAATATTCATGCACCCTTTTTAAGTCTTAGCCAAATATTTGTTTAGTTTTAAATAAATACATAATCCCAAACTTGTAACATCATTTGTTTTTTAAAGTTATATCAACCAAAACTTAATAATCTTTCTTACCAACAGCAATTTGCATGATTGTCGCCTGCGTTGCCTTCCCATTCGGTTGGAACTCGGATGAATTCAGGAAAATCTGTGGACCTGAGGCGAATCGCTTTGAACTGGGACTTTGTGGAATCCGATGGGCTTATCCATTAGCAATAATTGGTAACAAATAAATAAAGTACATATCTCTAGTTTTTTTATTTAAATATTTGACTTTTATTTTCAGGTTGCATTGATGGTCTTGTTTTATCAACGTTAGCATTTATTCTCGCTACTCGTCATGTTCGACTTCAACCGGATCCACTTTATCAAAATTCACTCTACAAAGGTAGGCACCATTTCTGTTACTTTTTTTCAAATTTAACAGTATTTATTTCCAAATAAAAATTATTACTTTCAGGCGAAATCAACAATGCCTACATAACCGATGCTGTTAGCTTAGCCGGTTCGAGAAAATCTCTAAATCTTCAACCGATTCTCTTAGTTGCTCCACCACACCACATGAACAATGGCGACGATTCCATTTCTCAATTTTCTAGCAGAACTCCAAACCATCATCGCTACAATCGGCCCGATTATCATAATTCAATGCATCAATTCTGATAGATGGCGCTCTATGAAGAACTCCATTGAAACAATACCCCACAAACATTTTTTGTCGTACTGGTTTGAATCTCGCATAAGAAAATTTTACAATAAATTATTATTTAAAAGTTTAAAAAAAAAGAAACAGAAACGCTCAAATTGATAGTTAGGCGTTGTTGCGTGTGAATTCATTTTTGAATTCAAAATCCTTCCAACGTTTTTTTATATATTTTTTTTTATTTGCAATATTAAATTTATTTTCCTTTACTCTATACATTTTTAATAATAAAACACTGAACGTATTATTAATATTTTTACTATTTTATTTTTTTTGTACAGTAATTTTAAAAAATTGTATTTATATATCTATTTTTATTACATATTTTTATAAAAAGAAAAAAACGTATTTTGTTAAAATCGACTTATTTTAAATTATATACGAATATTTAATGTGTAAAATGTATGTTTTATTTTTGGATAACTCGGTAAACTAACTGGATCATTTTGCATTTGAAGTCTTTTGTACATATGTATCTTTTTTTAAACCTACATGTATAACGCGTAAACTTAAGTGTTTATGGCTAGGCTACTGTTAAATGTTTGAAAATAGTGAGCGTTATTTCAAAGCTTTGAACATGAATATGGAAATGATATACAAAGGATAAAGTAAGGAATGATTCAAAATGAATTTCCGGTGTTTTGAATGCTAAAATTAAAAAGAAAATGAGATGGGGGTACGGTGATTGTTAATAAATATATCGTTTCTGAATAGAGCTTACAGACGCTTACACGAATTGAATTTTTTTCAGTTAACTTTTTAAGTTAAAAAGAAAAATACTCGTGACCGAAAAAGCTTACGACATTCGAAAAATACAAGAAAACTAAGAATGTAATTAAAACATAGCAAATTTGATACTTTTATTTAGATATTTTATAGGAATCATTTTAAAATTTCACCGATTCCACCCCTGCTTGAAGAATTTCACATTCTTAGTGTGCTTATAGAAAAGGAATATCTTTACTTGACGTTACATATCGAATTGGGCTCAAGGATAAATTTGTCTAATTTTATTTATAATAGACCCGTTCCTGACTTTTATAAATTATACTTATCTACTTAGTGAGATATTTCACATTCGTGTGTAGAGAAAGTGGTATTAATTTTAAGGTTTTTGTTTTTTAAAGGTTTAAACAAGATGCGAGCGTAGGGAAAAATGAGGAGGATTAATGAAGACATGCCGGTGCTTTGATGTAAAAGTTTTGAATACCGAAGTTGCAATACAAATCAGAGTTCCAAAATTTCATACCTAAATTCAACAAATGACATAACTTCATGTGAATTATTTAACTAATCCGCCCACACCAAACCACCCACACTACAAATTAAATTGTATCCAATAAAACCTTTCAATCAAAATTATAATCCGATTTCATTTTCTAATTTAAATTTTACACATCCGCCTCTTTTTATTAATATTAATCTTAAAATGTGACATTATGCTAAAATATTTACTCCCCTTTTTATTTAACCAGTACCGAAAGTAGGTATAAGCACTTCTTTTCAATTAAAGTCCAAATCAATTCAATCTGTTTCAAAAAACCCAAGATGACGTCTAACTTTCTTATAATTATTGTATACGTAAGCATATCCTTATCCGTATCCTTTGAACAGAGGGCACAAAGCACCCCATCACATCATTGTATACCGTAGAGTTATTGGAAACCAATTCAAATTATATTCCAAACGCAATTCTCTGCATTTGAAAGGCCATAATAACCGTTATTGACGCATTATTATTTCGTATTCGTGTATAAGCAAAAAATCAGAGTTCGCCAATACCAACGCCAACACGACAAAATCAAAATCAAAAACCCTCAAAAAAAGCAAAAGAATCATCTCATTCCTTGCACGTAAAACTCCGTTTATGGAATCATAAAAATAAATAATATTGTATCCTAAGCAATTTGCCACCACATTTCCAAATACGAAATATTATACGAATATAACCCACCAATAACGCTTTTCGAAAACATTTCCTTCCCCCCTCTTCTGTGTCCTTTCTCCCTTTTGGCTCTTGTACGCGCCAATTGACGGTATTTACACCCTCGTCATTCCCATTATATACACGTCTAATAGAGCAGCAAGCTGTTTTTTTGTGTTACATTACATCGTATTGGAATTGGGATTGGGATCGGTCGTCGATTCGACTCAACTCAACTTGACTCTAGAATCCACCGAAAATACAATAATCTACCCTTAAATGTAGGTATTTGTATAAGGGTGTCCTTATCCTTACCTTATGCCTTTCCTTGCACAAATATACTAAGCTATTCCAGTCTTGGTTATTTGGGACACAATGTGTCTCCTTATATTCACCCGCACCCGTATCCTGTATCCTGCAGTACTACGTTCTAAGAGAAGTCAAAAACTTATTGTTCCATGGACAAGGACATGGCTTAAATATGCCCCGAAAAAAATCCAGAGGTATGAAAATCTAAGAAGGAAAAAAAAACAAGGACTAATATAACAGCAACAAAAACAACAACAAAGAAAGACGCAAAAATAATCCCATCAAGTAAATAAATAACCTGTGAAGAGGAAGTAAAAGAAAAGTTTCTTCTTTCTTCGCTCAATTCGTGTTCCTTTTTGAAGTGAAGAGAAAAATAAGAAGAAACGAAATGGAGGCCATAGAGGGTGGAAGTTTGCAGGATATACAATATACATATAATCCAATAAAGGGCGTCAGCTTGTTGCCCACTTAGGATATTTTAACGCATTCTGTTTCCGTTGATGGCATAACTTATGAATTATTATTTCATCCTCTTTATATGAAAACATATCTATTAGAATGGAGTATGAAACTTGAAGCGAAATAAGATGAAAACAAAAATTAACTTTCTTTTCATTGGTATTTTTGTGTGATAGATTAAGATGTCATGGGGATGAAACGTCAGTTAGTTTAAGAAAAGAAAAAAAAAAAACAGTCGTCCATCTTAAGTTTCTAATCATAATCAATTTTGTTGGAAGCTGATTTAAACACTTCAGCGCCTCTTCTGTCACAATTAATTGTATGACAATGCAATCTTTTAGCAATGAGAACAAATTACTTAATTTATTTTGTTTTGCAGTACAAAATTCTGTTTAGTACATTTTTTTCAAAATTAAAAATGTCAGACACCTAAAATGGCTGCTTAATGTCACAAGATATTTTTGATCGATCATTTATCGGAAGATTTTGGAACTCTGCAATTAATTCTTTCCATTTTGATGTGAATGATCCTGTCTTCGAAAGGGGCTAAGTTAGGTTTGGCTAAGCTATATGTCAAAATATTAATAAGCAGTGGCCGTTGGTTTATGTCCATTAACTGCGATTCTATTTTTAAAGTAGCTTTGTGCTGGTTTTGCAGCTGATCCGAAGTTATTTTTAAGCATTGGCTCACATTAAATTTTCAATCAGTCTTAAAAATGTTTAAAATCGCCTTGAATGAATTTAAAAATGATAGTCCTTCATTCCAATAAAACACTATTCCAAACTAATACCAGTAGATGAATCGAGTTAAAAAGTTTAAAGTTTTCATTTTTGAAAATAACTACCATCAGATTGTTTTAGTTTTTGTATGTATGCAAATGTTAAATAGAAGTAGATTTCATTTTTACAAAGTAATTTTTTTACAATCAAGGTGTAATATTGTCATTATACAGCTTTCCATCTGTAAATGTAATTCAACTGAATACAATTCGATTGAATAATAAGAATTGTCAAATTATTACCGCAGTGAAATTATGAGCTACCAAAATATACATAAGTACAAACTTAATGCTTTGGGATTTTATCCTCACTTTTTTGACTATTTTTTTTCGGAAATTCGGAAATTTGGAAAGTTGTCCAAAATCAGTTATTATTTTAAAAACATTGTTTGCAACGTAAAATAAAAAGAAACAACGGCTGTCCCAAAAATATAATATTGGGTGGCGTAACAGTCCGTAGAGAACCAGGGCCTAGTGACTTACAACTCTCAACCATTCCATGAGTAATTGCAGGAATGGAGCGGACCTACAGTTTATATGCCGAATCCGAACGGCTTATTTGAGAAAGCACTTTTTCATGACAAGAATCACTTTTGGAGAATTTTTCAATTCCTCGCAAGAGGCAATATCCGTGAAAAAAAAAAACTTTAAGTGGCACAGACAGGGGTCGAACCCAAGACCATTGGCATGACAGTCTAACTTTTTTTTTGTTTTTTTAAATTCATTTTTATTAATTCAATTTTAAATCTTTCTTAAAGCTAGACAAAAATTCATAAAACTAGCCTAATTAACCATAACTTACAACTAACTTACTTTTTCCATACGGAAACTCCAAGTTAAACAATAATACTTAATACTAATGCCTTTCTGCCCTAAGATCTATTTTACTGTAAATCATTTTATTTATTTTTGTTTATTAGAAAATAAAAAAAAAATATTTTCAATATCTTTTTTAATTTTTACTTAAAAACTACTTAAAATTAGGTCCTTAAATGAAACTTAAAACTAACTAACTACCTATTCTACCTAACATTTGTCGTTTTTCATTTTCATTTTTAATTTTTTTTAATCCATGTTTTTTTTTAAATAATTTTTTTTATGTGCCACAATGCCTATTCTACTTAAAACTTAACCCTAAAACTATAAAACAAGTATGTATGCCGGCCAAGGCTTAAAACCCCATCCCGACTATCCACTATCAAGTGCCAATTGAAGCCACCCCAACTGGCCGTATGAGGGCCTTGTAGCAAACCAATTTCACTCGTAGGTCAAGCCGGCTGCCGTAAAACCCCCGTTTCATTAGAGCGAAGTCTCATCTGGCCCTGGTCAGAGCAGCATTTATATGTCTGTCGAAATATAAATACTGATCTAACCAGATACCAAGGTACTTCACTACACTTTTGATCGTTAATCGCTGCCCGTGAAAATCAACGATGACCATCTTGCACCAATTCACACAGAATTGTCTCCGTCTTCTGAATCTTGTCGAAATCACGCTGCAAGAGAATTCTAATAACCTTATCCTTTCGGGTTCTGTTCCGTTCTGTACGCAATTAGATGGCCGCGTACACAATTGACTTTGTAAGACTACCTATCAGATCGGTGGTGTAAATGCTGAAGAGAATCGGCGAATTCACCGCTCAATGTTGAAGACCATTTTTAATTAAGAATGTTGTGGTAGAAGTAACATTGGTACTTTTGACAACAAACTTCCTACCGTTAAGCATATCATAAAGTATATACAACAATGGTTTGCCTAAGCCAAGCATGCTCAGTTTTAGGTAAAGACCCTCTAACCATACGGGGTCAAAGGCCTTTTCCAAATCAACCAGAACAGCACCTGTGCATTGTTGTTTTGATTTATTCCATTGGATATCAGAAACGAGTTTAGACGCAGCATGAATTGTGTCATGACCCGCCTTGAACCCGAACTGTTTATCCGGAATTATTTTTTTGTCTGCAGGCCGCTTAGTAAGAGCCCTATTGATGAACTTTTCGAAAATTTTGCTGATGCTCGGAAGAAGACTTATAGACCGAAGATTTGATGGGTTGGAGTTGTCCTTTCCCTTTTTCGGGAGAGGATGAACCACAGCGGTCTTCCAATGCACTGGATAATATGCATTATTCAGTACATTATTGAAGAGTGTGGTGTAAATGTCAATTGCCTCCATCGGTAAAAACTTTGGTATAACGTTGGATATACTATCGACACCTGCTGACTTTTTGTTTTTTATTGAGTTGAAGATGAGCTGAAGCTAATTCTTCGTCAATAACATGGGACTTGATCCCGTTTGCTCATCGATTATGGCATTTGCATGAAACCGTCGTTCTCAGATCGCCATTGTGCCATATCATTTCGAAGGTAAAAGTAATTAAGGCTCTGTTTTCCAGGTCGTGATTGGGGCGAATGCTAACATTCACCTTGTACACTTAATGGAAAGCGGCTCCCACCGCCTCAACTTTTTCCTTCGGATCTTCAATTATAAAAAAGTCACGTCAAAGATGGCTTCTTCTGGATCTTTTTGCGCTGTCCTGAGTACGTCTCTGTTCTCTTCAGTGTTTGGAGTTTTAGACTCGGAAGGTCACTATCGTTCTTTTTCCTGAATATCTTGTTGATTTCAGGGAACATACTAGGGTCACTGGAATTAACTGACCGGATCTTGCGGTCTCAGTTCTTGTTAATTGATAATCTGTTGTTCTCCTTAATCAACAGATTGACATTTTTTATTGACGACTTCAGTGTACTAACCTCCAAGTCATGTGGGTCTGTATAAGTGTTTGATTCTTGTCAGTAAGCCAGTCTTTTGCCTATGTAGTGCGTCAATAGCCGCGTTTCTGTAAGCGTCTATTTGGTCCCGTTTTTTTGTAGTTTAGTATTGTACGTTCCATCGTTCCATCGTATTGTTTCGTCCATCTTTTGTAAATGTTGGTCAATTTCTGTATTTGTCAAGTTATTGTTGTTTGGTGGGGCTATTTCACTCGAAATAAGTTCTCTCGCTAATGCTTTGGCGAACGAGGCCAAAGCATCTTACTGTAATTGTAAGAATGCGTTGCAACGTATTCCTCCAACTTCTTCAGAATCTGCATTACAGCGGCCAGTCCGCAGTGACCTTTGTCGTACTCGACTGCCTGTAAGCAGTTTCCAGAGTGATTACCCACTTTGTTTATAACTGTCAGTGTGGTATCGTACAGCAAAAGATTCAGAAAGGAGCCGCTTCTCGGATACGATAGCTTTTCAGTAGCCAGCAGGTCGATTTGTTGTTTGTTGATTTCTCCAATCTTCATGTTTTGCGTTCAAATCACCGGCCAAGATGAAGCAAAGTAAGTAACCTGCGGAGCTCCAGCCGCAATCTTATACTTCCGTTTCCCTTAAGTGAGAGAGATGCATACAATGCAAACTTCTAGCGTCTTGAGCTTTCGCAATTCATTTTTGTATATGACTTTATAATTAATGCCTTTTCGTATAAAGAGAGCTACACCGCCCCCTTGAGTGGAGTCGGGCCGGTCTCTTACGATATTGTAATTTTTATGAGTCAATTTGTGGTTTAGCTTGGTTTCGCTGGCCATAAACACATCGGGACTGTAGTCTTTCAACAATTGAAACATGTTGGCTCTTTGTTCCTAATCAGTGAATTTACATTCACGGCGAGGACTATTATGCGCGTCTCCTGCAGCGCTCCCATTATGGTCTAAATTGGGCCAGGTCAGGCACAGTCCAACGCACTAACCATCATGCCACGGGTATTACAAAAAATATTAGTGTTACTAAGATTTATAAGATAATTAATCTTAAAATCTTTTTTTACAGTTTAAAGATTTGGAGAAAATTTATCAAAATGATTGGGATGTATAGTGAAAAAAATGTATTAAAATAGTATTTTTACTTGCGACATTTAAGAACTATATATACAAGCTTTGCATTGTTCAAGAATTTCGAACTCGTCATTTTAATCAAACCACGCGTTAGGCGTTTATTTTTTCATTTTTCCATGCAATTTTTTTTTTTTTTTGAGAAAAAACCATAAATTCAAATTTGTTTAAAAACGAACCGACTTAGCTTCTTTCAACAAAAAACATGCATTTTTACTGTTGAAGAAGTGTACCCACATAGAACCATTATTTTTGTATTTATTTGTTTAACTTTTTTTAAGAACCAATGAACCGATTTCAATATACTTATACTGTCTCAAAAATTATATGATCAAAAATATCTTTATATATTTTTTTGTATTAAAAAAAAATACTAATTTATTTCAAATTATTATTTAACATTTTTAAACGAAGTTCAAATATAAAACATGTTTTTATAAACACTAAATAACTGCATTAAAATAATATTTTTAAGACAAAATTTTGTATACATAAAAATTATTATTCAACAAAAAAAATCTCTCTAATGATTTTCAAAACAATTCAATAAATAAACATTTTTTTGTTTAATTAAATAACATTTAAATTTTTAAATATAAATTCTTAAAACACAAGATGCATGAGCAAGTTTTTGTCACCCATTTTATTTGGTGCATTTTAGACTATTTTTCTATTCTTATTTTAACGTTAAACGCATTAATGCGTTTCCAAATAAATTTATAATATTGCTTACACGCCCTAGTGTTCACTTTTGAAGACATTTAATGAAATTCGTTACACAAACCAAATGTCTATAGCTAGTATTGCATTAAACTGGATGATGTCACAGCTTGATAGCTACGATCTAAAGAATCAATAATTTCTACAATTCACACCGATAATGACACTTTCCGTATTCGAAACTTATTTTTAGATTTTAATACATTCCTCGAAAGAGGCAGAGCCTCGACAAACTTGATTAAATTCTCAATTAAGACGGAAACAGGTGCAATTTGATTTTAAATGATTCCTTAAAAATTTTCATGAAAATTTAAATGCACTGATTTTATTCTTTTATTTCAAGGAGTAAAAAACTTCCCCAGAATTCACTTGAAAAATGCATATTTTTTTAAAGAAAAATTAAATTTAATAATTACCAAAATAATTTCATAGAAATATCTATAAAGGTGGATAGATATTGTATATTATATAAATACGTACGTATCCGTAAAACACAACTGGAATTTTATTCTAAGGCTTCTCAGAAGAAGAAAAAAAAAACACCATTTGGGATGGAATAAATTATTCATATCTCTCCGGCGAAAACAGATTTTTTCTCGAAAGAAAATGCAATAAAAAAAAGAACAAGCGTTTCTATATAATAATATATACATACTTATGTATTACCAACACCGACACCGCCACTACCACCACTGCCACCGTCACTGACTTCTTTAAAAGGTTTCAATTTAACTAAATGTCAGTGGCAGAAATTGAATTTGAATCGCAATTTGCTTCCATTTATTTTTATTTTATTATATTTTCGTTTCTTTTTCTATCTTTATCCTTTTTTATAATCCTATGAATCTGAAATCCATTGAACTAAATGATAATGCATCCTTATTCGCTCATTTGGTAATTTATTTTATTGCAAATTAAAAAAGAAATAAAAGGATAGGAAAAAAGATAAAAAACACTTGAAGTTCAGCCATTTTGTTTCCCTTAATTTTGTACTTCCTTTTTTTTTGGGAAGAAAAAGGAATTGGGTTTTTTTCGTCCTTATTTTTCCATAATATTGGTTTAAATCATTTTCTTTTCTTTGGAGTGTGGAAATCTGTAAATCTCACTTGACAGTCTTTTAACGAAAATTGTAGATTTGTCGTAAATCATTTCGTTTTTTTTTTTTTCAGCTCGGCACAAAATTGAGCCATATCCTTTGAGGCGTTCCCATTTACATGGAACAAAATATTTTATATACTCGAGTCGTACTCTCATACCCTCGGTGAGTCGTCAGCCTAAAATGTCCTAAAAACTCGTTGTGTTTTCCATTGTGGATTTGAATAGGATATCAAAAAGTCATGGAAACCAACCTTGAACAAATTCCTCCCCCCTCTTTACGCCACCCCCTCACAAACATGAATGAAAAATAGAACAAAAAAAATAAATAAAGAAAAGAAATATGATGAGAAAATAAAAATGAAGAATGGTGAAGAAATATAAGGAAAAATCCAATGTATAGTTATATGGGAGTTTATATGAACGACGACACGACTATTATATTCGAAAAAGGAACACTCCGTATCCGCTCGGCATGGCTTGGCCAAAGGGCATAAAATCATTATTTCTTTCTTATGATTAAAATACGTCACATCCAGATGCCGCCCGATATATACTTTTTTATTGCGATTTTCCGGCTGATTTAATGCTCTTAAAGGACCTCTTTTCCTTTGCCGGTCGTATATAGTGTGCTCTGTGTGCTGCTGCCAATGCCCATTGCCTTTCATCGTGAATTCGCCATCATATCGTTTATATTTTCCTTTTGCAAGGACAACTTTACTACCACCATCACTTCAAATACACACACACCATCATAATCGTCATCATCATCATCATCATTCGTATAATATCCTTGACAAGCTATAAGCTTTACGCATTTAAGTTTTTTTTAGGGATAACGTCTATAACCTACAGTATTTTCTTATCCTGCCGGTGTTGTTTTCATCGTCGACGTCGTCCTCGTCATGAAAATAATATAAATTACACAAGTGTTTGGCTAACAAATAAGAGCTTCTTGGGAAGGAACTCAACATTGATCTTAAATAGGGTGACCAACGCATCTATTTGATTGTTTTGTTAGTTTATTAAAAAAAAATATTTCGGAAGATACGAAAATAAAACCTGAACTTCAAGAGTGAACAAAATGTTTTTTTTGTTTTTTTTTTTTTAAATATTATACGCGCACTCAAGGGGATATGCATACCCTTATTTTGATTAATCACAGTGAGAGCAATTAGGAAGGGAGAATAGGATTTGAAAGGAGATACCGATGCACATTGGTTTTGAATGTCTGCACACATTGTATAATTACTGGGAAACATTGAGTCTGGTAAAGCGTTCCACATTCGTGAGGTGCGACTAAAGAAAGAATCTCTGTAATTTACAGTACGTCAAAAATTGAGCTCATGGGTAAACTGATGAGCATTCCTAGAAGAACGGGTATTACGGTTCAATTGTTTGTCAGGAGGAATGCAACTGGCTATTTTATTAAAGCATTGTTTATGAAAGTAGCGATAAAATAATGACAGGCGGTCACCTATCATTCTTAGAGCTCTCTTTTAAATTATGTCTAGGAGACTCAAGTAGGTTATAGGAGCACCTACCTACTCGAGTTTCGGACGAATATAGACTTTACAGATTATCAGATTAGAAGGGGTAAAAAACTTCTTGTATCTTCGGAGAAAACCTAAACACTTATCAGCATTTTTGGCAATATCCAATATGTGATCACTTCACGACAAGTGGTTTGTAATGCACATACCTAGGACAGAAAGATGTTCGGTTTCCTCGATGAAAGTACCACCCATTAATAGTGGCATTGGGGGAAGATTACGCTTATGCGACAGAAGACAGCATTTGGTTTTCGAAGCATTAAATTCTACACAGTTTTTGATTCCAAATTGAACAATGCTGTGAAGCTCAGAATTTAATGAGCTTATCATACTCTGCCGTTGGTAGTCCACATCTGAAGAACAAGGATGAGAATCTAAAAACGAATATGAGAAGCTGAGGGTACAGTCAACGAAACAATTAAGTGGGTTAGAAGTTTCAGACAAAATATCATATATAATTATAAGGAAAAGTGTGGGAGACAAAACGGAGCCCTGGGACACAACATTTTGTGGATATCAGATTTGAACCCTCCCAATACTTCTTGAATTGAACGGTCCGAAAGAATATTTTGAACCCAACGAAGAAGGGATTCATCAATGCCAAATGCACGCATTTTTGATAAGAGAGCTTGGTGCCAAACTCAAAGCCATACTGCCGGTCATTAAGAAGCTTCCGTTCTTCAAGATATTTCTTAAGCTGAAAATTGATCAGCGTCTCCATGATATTTTAAAGAAGGGACGTAAGTGTAATTGGACGATAGTTAGATGGGTAAACTTTAACATTCCAATTCCTCATCCACAATATTTTGTTTAAGGATTAAAATCTTATATAAATTTAAAGAGAAGTTAAAACATTAAAATCAGCTTTAAAATCGACTCTGCACAAGTCAATTTTTTTTTAATTGGGAGGAACAATTAAATTGATTTTTTGACTCACAAAAAGAACAATACTTTTTAAAGGATTATAACGTCCTGAATTTGATTGCACCAAGGTTTTAAAATATGTCTTTTTTAAATTTTAGGCACATCCAAAAACTGTTATTTTTAAGGTTTTAAACCTTTTTGGGTTGGGGTTGAAAACTTAGATTATTAATAATAAACCCGGATTTTACGTCTTATTCGTCTGATCCGATAGTTACTACATCAAGTAAAATAATTTAATAAAAATTCAATTTTCAAACTTTCAAACATAATGTTTTTTTTTTGTTAAAGAATAAAGTTTAAGGTATGGTCACCCTAGTTATAATGATGACGTTATGAAGAGGACGGCTCCCACAATCAAAAGGTGGTTGGGGTAAAGGAGATTCCTATATTTTATACGTAACTAATTTACGAGGCGTTGCTTGCTGCTGTGCGAGCGAGGTTTATCGGAATATAATATTGAAATAATGTGGTTTTAATTAATTGCTTCAGCATAAGTATTTCTAATGCTGGCTGAACGTATATATATAAACTGTGTATATGGACTATTTGGAATTTAATGTATTTTTAGTGGGTCCCCTGATGGGCTATTTTGCTAAATACTCAAGTAAATTGTTACACAATTTTGATGTGTAATCAGGCTTATTATATTATTGTTTAATAAAAGTATTTCTTAGGATAAGTTTGATTGTACATGATGGAAGTGAGAAGAGGGAAGCTAAATGGTTTTAGAACCAAAAGACCATAAGTTACATGTTGCCTTTTAATTTTTAATTTTTATTTGTATTTAATATTTTTGTTTTTATTTAAAAAAGGGTTTCTATTTAGAGTTGGGTCTAATAAAAAAAATTAAGATTTCTTTAAAAACCTAATTCCTAAATTGAAGAGTTGAAGATACAACCTTATTCAGCATACTAAAGATGGTAGGCAAGGAGGAATTCAATCTTACATTCTGAATTCGGAATTTTGTGTTTATTTTTTATAAATTAACTTTCAATTTAAGAAGTTTGGGATATGCTTTCGTTTCCCTCGAAAGTTATTGTTATCATTTCAATTTAAAAAACATTAACTCGGCAGTCCGAATACTTTACGAACGCAAAATGATATTACTATTAAAATTATTTCAAATACTTAAAAAAAGTTCATCTAATTAATGAAGGTTTTAACGTGACCTAGTGTATTTGTACCTTTTTTTATAGGCATGGTGGTAGATCATTCCACTACAGATCGTGGGGTCCCCGGTTCATTTTTTTACATTTTTAAATGTAAATTTAGCGTGTTACAAACATTTTTTTTTTAAATTTTTAAGATTAAAAATAAGACGTTGTCACCTTTTAAAATATTTAACTAAACTTTGGATCTCTATAAAATAAATTATTCACATTTTTAACGACTTTAAATAAAGAGACAAATTACATTGAAGTGGGTTAAAATACCGAATTTTTAAATTATGGCCTGTTTTTAACATTTTCGAATCTTTCCTAGCGAACAAAAATCTTAAAATGAAGAATTTATAAAATATGAGACTAGCAGAAGTTTTTTATTAAAAATTTTGAACCTATCACAATATTGACACGAAACCATATGTTGATAAAACAAAAATAGCACCGCTTTTAGAATTTATTTAAAGGTAAAAATGTAATTATAATTTAAGAAAGTGGCTTTTAACAACGAGTCAAAATAAGCTAATTTTAAATACTAAAAAGTGACTGGAATGTTTTTTATGCAACTTCCTGAAGTTATTGTTAAACTAGTCGGCATGTTTTTCTGCCTGGAAATACATTTTAAATGGGTTTTAATACGACTTTAAAATTAATGTATCGTTTCAAGTTTTTGATGGTTTTCCAAATCTATAATTAATTTCTTTTATATTCATATGAAATACTTATATTATTAACGTCAGATAGGAAGTTATTGTAATGGTTCCGTTTTGTCAAATTGAAAATTTTGACATTTCTCGACGTTTTAAGGTCCCTAAAGTCGAAATAAAAGATTTTTAGAAAGATGTCTGTGCGTGTGTCCTTACGTCCGTACGTTTACGACGTTTTTTCGTCGTCTATAGCTCAAGAACCAGAAAAGACATCTACTTCGAAATTTTGTTATATGGATAATAAGGTAGAAAGATTGAAAATTGCGTGGGCGATTTTTTACCATAGCAGTTTAAAAAAAGGTGAAAATTTTGGTTAACCCTAAATATCTTAATTATTAAATTAAATTTTATATAATATATAGTAACATGATACCAAACAAGTATATTTTTTGAAAAAATCCATTTAACGGTTTTTTTTAAATTAATGAAAACTGAAAAAAAATGAAACCTCAAAATTTTAACGAATAAAAATGATTTTACCTCCGAAACAATTTTATACAAAGAGAATTAAGTTAACATCTAGTAAAATTTTGAGAAAAATCGAATGGACAGTTTTCTTACAAAAAATAAAAACCTAACAAAAAAATAATACTAAAAGTTGGTAAAAATTTACTTTCTACTCAAATAGATTTTCAAAAATTAAAAATATTGTCTTTAAACTCTTTTTATTTCACAAAAAAATATTGTTTTCGATATTCAGTAGTTTTGTTTATAAAAATCCAACACTCAAAATCATAAAAAAATAAAATCTACAAAAAATAGTAATCAAATTTGGTAAAAATTGATGTTCGGTTCTTTATATCTCTCAAATTAATTTCATTCATCCAATTTGAACAAATTTAAGAAATGCTACTAAAATTGGTAAAAATTTGTTTTCGACTAAAAACCTTTTTAACAAAACTTTTTTCAAACTTAACTATTTCTTTAAATGAAAATATTGTGGGTAATTTTAAAACGTGTAAGAATAATTCAACTAACAACCTTTTTAACCCAACACGAAAACCTATAAGCTTCTAAGCAAGAGAAATCCACAGACGGGATGGGATGTTATCAGTGTGGGTCGCTTCCCAGCCTCTTTTTATACAATATGATAGTCGAAAAGTCTTTATATGTAAGTTGTTAGATTTCACCTTTCTTTCAAAAATCTGACAGAAACGTTAATGGCTGAAACACAAACACGCTTTAGCTTTGGCTTCGTCTGCGTTACGTTAGGCCTGCATCGAGGTTGCTTTGAATGACACTTCCAATATGAAATTTTTAAAATGGCACCTTTGTCATAAGCAGCTGTTATTTTTTCTCAAAATAAAAACATTAATGTGTTTTGAAATCGAAAACATTTAATTTATCGCGGAAGTAGCTTACACAGCCTATAATAACCAATGGGATTCCCTCCAAAAGCAAATGTATTTCGTTTGTTGACTTTTTTAAATCTGTTCAGCAAATTTGAACTAGAGCTTCCGTTTTCATTCAAGCCTAAGCTGAAGCGTGTTGATGTTTCAGCCATAAACAATTTATGCTAAAACGGTTCTCAGCAGAAAAGAGGAAAACTGTTTGAAAGTAAGTTGTGTTCTTGTAACGAATTTGTTGATAAGTTTAATTTAAAGTTTTCAAAATCAGAACTTAAAATTAAGTCCAAAACGTATTTTTAAAACTATGAAAGTATCAAATTCAATGTTTTTTCAAATATCAAACAGACCTCCATAATTAGTGAGAAACTAAGTAAGATAGTAAAATGATTTAAATTGTTTCTAGAAGAGAATGCAAAATCGAAATGTTCGGAAATATTTGAGGTTTAATTTAGACTTAAAAACTGCGCTTTTGGAAGTTTTTACATTTTTTAAAGGGGCCTATTTAAAAAACCCGATGTGATAGACAAATACAAAATCAAGATTTGAATTAAGGACGTCTTAATTATTTACAAAGTATTTTGTTTTTTTTTTTTTCGTGCGGAAAAAACAACAAACCGTAATTTAAATTGAACGATTCGTCGAATTGAAATTTTTAAAATTTGTCGGTGATCACTAGAATCTAAATAAAAGGTTTATAGAGAGATGTTTAACTTAAACTTAATGTCACTAAAGTAATTCAAATAAGTTCAAAATTTGCTCCACCCCAAATATACCAATAACCTTACCAACTCTTACCATTAACTTTCCATAGGAAGTTATTGTAATGGGTTCGATTTGTCAAATTGAAAATGTTGACATTTCTCGACGTTTCAAGGTCCCTAGAGTCGAAATAAAATATTTTTAGAAAGATGTCTGTGCGTGCATGTGTACGTTCGCGACGTTTTTTCGTCGTCCATAGCTCAAGAACCAGAAGAGATATCGACTTCAAATAAATTTTGTTATACAGATAATAATGCAGAGAGATAGAGAGGGTCCTCAAGAAAATTGCGTATGTGGTTTTTTGTACAACAGCAGTTTAAAAAAAGGTGACAATTTTGGTTAACCCTAAGTTATTATATATTGTGACGTGATACCAAATAAGTATATTTTTGGAAAAAATGCAATTAAAGTTTTTTATAAATCGAAGAACTGAAAAAAAAAATTGTCACCTCGAAAATTTTAGGACTACAAAATGATTTCATCTTCAAAACAATTTTGTGCAACGAAAAAAAAAAAACGATTTTAAGTTGGTAAAAATTGAATGTTGACTCAAATATTTTGTTCAAAAACTTGAGATTATGGCTTTAAACTTATTTAATCTTATACAAAATGTTGGAAACATTTTGAGAAAAATCTAATTGTCAGTTTTTTTACCAAAAATATAAACCTAACAAAAAAACAATACTAAAACTTGGTCAAAATTTACTTTCGACTCAAATATCTTTTCAAAACTATGGGATATTCGCCTTAAACTAATTTTATCTTTTAAAAAATATTGTTGTCAACATTCAGTAAATTTTTGACAAAAATCTAATTGACACAATTAAAAACAATACTAAAAATTGGTAAAAATCTACTTTCGACTCAAATAGCTTTTCAAAAATTAAAAATATTGTCCTCAAACTTTTTTTTTATTTCACAGAAAACATTTTTTTTCGATGTTCAGTAGTTTTTTTTTTTAATCCAATAGTCCGTTTTTTCATTAAAAATAAAATCTACAAATAAAAGTTCACAAAATTGGTAAAAATCGGTTCTTGATATCTCTCAAATTTATTTCACTCATTCAATTTGTAAAAATTCAAGAAATGCTACTAAAATTGGTAAAAATATGTTTGGAACATAGATTTATTTAACGAAACTAGATTTTCAAACTAAACTATTTCTCGATATGAAAAATATTGTTGGTAATTTAAAAATTTGTTAGAATAATTCAACTGACAACTTTTTTAACCCAACACGAAAACATAAAAACTTTTAAGCAAGACAAATCGACAGATGGGAAGTTATCAATGTGGGTCGCATCCCAGCCTCGTTATTAATTTGGTGCATACAAATTGTCGATTGGATTTTATCTAAATTGTATCAGTTGTCAAAAATGACATTTTTGTATAGTAAAAAAATGTCTGATCTGAATTGTAACATCATTTTTCGTTCGATATTCGAGCTGACAAATAATTTCGAGTAAAGTTTTTTTTGATTAAAATACAAAATTCATGTTATTTTTTTAAATTCAGAACAGTTCAATCAAATTTTGTAATGAGTATACTATAAAGCAAACTGAATTTTTCTGAAAGTTATTTGTAAAACTTTGATATTACTATCCTGAAGAAAAAATCTCCTTTTATCTAGATTTTTAAGATCTATTAACGTCAATGATTGTTAAAATTTTGAATTTAATGAATCGCAGTAATAAATGAAACTTTAATAGTTAAGTCAACTATTTTACGTATAGTTTAAACAATTTTTTTCTGAAAATGAGAATTTGGAACACAAAACTTTGATCAGCTAAAGACCATTTGCAGTTCAAATTAAGGAAACCTCAAAAGAAGAAAAACTAACACTTATTTTTTTTTCATTTATATTCAAAAGTTAAACATTTTTCCCACAACTTTAAATTTTTATTCACATAAAAACATTTCATTCATTCCATTCTTACAAAATTACATAATAAATGTTCTTAAAAAAAATATCTTAAAAATAAAATCTCTTCAATGCGAGATTTTTAAATTATTTGTTTTGTTTGATTTTATATTTTAAAGATTCAAATCATCATCATACAGTCATGAATATAAAATTATAAAAAACAAAAAATTACAACCTTAACACATCGATTCGTTGTGATTATAATCTTTAATCTTTAACGATGAATTTTTATTATTAAATTATTTTAACTTTAAAAAATACTTATAACCTAAAAAACCTGCAACAAAAAATGATTTCGTTTGACTACAGTTCGTGTGCATTTTTTTAGAAAATGCAATTCTTAATTTTTTAGTTTGTATTTTTTTGTTTTTGTTTTAATGGGGCGTCCTCTAACATTGATGACTAGTGAATATAATTAAATAATAAAATATAAAAAAACTATGAATTAAATATAATACATTTTACAAAACTAGTATGAAATGAAATTTTAAAACAAAATTGTAGTTTAGTGTTTGAATGGAAAATAGTTATAGCGCCATGAGTGTTTTTTTTTTGTTTTAAGTGTGTAAATGTCTGTCTGTTTTTATGTATATTTTTAATGTTGGATGAATGGTAAATCTTAAAACAAATATTTTGGCTTAAGTTTAAGAAAAATAAATACAATTTTTCCTTTATTTTTGTTTAATTCATTGTCTACCTATCTAAATAAATTGATGGTCAGAATTTGTTAAGATATAAATTATCATTGCCTAAATCACATTTTGTTTATGTTGTTATATTTTTGTTGCTTAAATTAATTATATTATTAAGCTATTTGATATAATTATTTAATTCATTTTGTATCACCATCATTATGATGGTAATTTCTCTTTCTCCTCGTCAACCACACTGGGTGATTGTTTCAATAGTGAATAATTATCACGTTGAAGATGATGCGTTTGCAGTAATTTATGTTGATGTTGTGTTATAAAACTGCTGCCACGTCGTATTGAACGACGACCCATTTCGAGAATTTCCAATGTTGGATCACGGGCAAAAACGAAATTCTGATAGGCACGGACGAATATGAATATAATGGCAAATGATCCTGAGACAATCATAAAATAAGCTGCAACTGGTATCATAAATGGTGCAAAAACTGTTGCTAGATAAATCCAGCGGCGGATTGAGGGAGTCAACTCGGAAATTCCCTAAAGAAGAAAAACAAGAAAGTTAAATCACTTAATTTTTGAAAACAAGATATGTTTAACTAACCTCTTCCAACCACATAACAGGGAACATGAAATCACGGAAATTTCTTACTGGATGGATATTTGGAGCTCTTGTCACTTTCAAGTTTAACTGAATTCGTACTTTACCTTCAAGTGGAACACCGAGTTTCTGAAATGGTAAAAATAAAAGATTAATACAAAAATTGTTAAAGTTAGACAAATGTTAAATTTTCATTTTACAATTTTACTTTTAAAAACGCGAGCTCAAAATTTCAAAAAAAAATAGTTATTCTTTTTTTAACCGCACATTAAGAATGTCACAAATTTCAAATATAATTTAGAATTGTTTTTAAGTTTAAATAAAACTTACCGGTTGAATTTTAAAGTACGTTTCGTGTTCACTTTGATTTGGCTTCAATCCTTCCACCGAATCCAAGAAATCCGGATGAGCTTGATAGAAATGTGGATTTGATATATAAACAGGTGCACCATATTGACATGGACTTATATTTTGGAGCCCTTTTTCTGGCTCATAATCAGCATCATCGAAACATGTATTTTCAGGGTTTTTCTCCGAATCTCCGTATGCATTTTCTGGCAATCGATATAAATCTGCATTTATTCCTATATTAAAAAAAAAGGTTGGTTTAAAATTTTCTAAAAAATTACGATTTCTTTTGACAATTACCATCTTTTTCAACGCCTTCACTGTATTTCAAAGGAATCACTCTGCACAAGTCTTTATCATAAATATAAACAGTATCTGCTTTGGTTATGTCTCGAGGTGGAAAAAATGAACCTTCTGATCCTGATATGCTTACGCATGGCTTTTCACGCCATGTTGGTAGGTGATCAAGACCATTAAGGCGCGATATGTAGCCAAATTCATCCATTCCTGTGTGGCCTGTTTTGATAGTTGAGATTTCTTCTAGTGTACCGTTGCGCTAGAATTCAAAAAAAAATATAGGTTAAAGCAAATTGAGAAGAAACTCCAAATCGAAGAATACGAAGCTAGGAATCAACTTAACGTAACGTAAGGTCAAAATACACAATTAGATGATTGTGACAATTGATTGTTCAATAAACCATAATTTTTTTCAGAGGTTTTTAAGTAATT
This sequence comes from Eupeodes corollae, assembly GCF_945859685.1. NCBI lineage: Eukaryota > Metazoa > Arthropoda > Insecta > Diptera > Syrphidae > Eupeodes > Eupeodes corollae. The sequence continues at coordinate 140,657,998 of NC_079148.1, read as the reverse complement.
AAGTTATTGATTCTATTTGGAGTGATTTTTATTCATCATTTCACTGAAAGTTGAATTACGTTACGTTAAGTTACTTACATCATGTTACATTGTTTTATAAATTTATAACATAACGATTTAAGTCGAATTTTTAATCAGAATAAACTTAAATGTATATATGTCCATACGTATAACCACTAAGACTTTAACGTAGTATATCGTAATATATGAATATGTTACGGTGACGTAACGTCAACAGTTTTCAATAAAGTTAAATTTAAAATAGAGATAAACAAAAGTGTTAACTTACTCCAATGAGAAGTCCCATTCTTGCCATTGGACGCATATGTCTCGGATAAAATCTATGCGCCAAACTAACCAATGCATCATCATATCCAAAAACAAGTTGATCAGCTGTCACACTTATGAAAGGTTCAAACTTAGCAGCTGTAAGTACCATCGAAATAGTTTTTGAAAGAAAATATCCAAGTTTTGGACTCAAACTTGTAAGCGTCTATTTTTTTAAAAAACAAACAAAAAATATTATAATAAAATTTTTTTTAAATACATAAATCACAGATGATAAATTTGTCATTATGTAACGAAATGTCAAACAAAAACGTAATGTAAATAAAACTTTATGGAAAACTTACCAATAGAGGAATGTTTGGTGTGATAATTCTTGTATTTTTATCAATACTCAGTTCAGGAACAAATTGTAAAATTTTCTTATGCTGATATGACACTGTAAAGTTGTCATAAAAGTTGACATTAACTTTTTCCATGTCTTCCCTGATGAAAAAAGAAATAGATGTAAAATGTTAATAATAATTTAAAAATCATCATGATTAACAACCTTAACACTTAAGGTGTAAACATAAGATACATATATCAATATCAATACATCAACAGTCTGATAAGTGATCTATACCTTCCACTTTACGAACGTGAATATAGAAATGTCAAAATAACTAAACCTTAATTCAAATTTGTCAAGATTACCTTGCAATTAAATATAATTTAAAAATAAACCCAAAAACTTGAACTTTTAACCTGGCTTCATGTATGAATGTCGTATGCATTCCAAAACGTATTTTTTCTTCATCGCCGATTATTTGACACATAATTTAAAATGTATGTTATGTCAAAAAAGTGACATAAACCTCTAAGAGTGCATGTTGAATGTCAAGATCAAATGAATACTAACTATTTTATATATGTTTGTATGTTTCTTCCCTTTGGTTTTTGTTTAAGGAATGCGATAAGCGACACTTTATGTCAAAACATAAAAATAATTAACATTTTTTTATGAAGAGAAGAGAACCTCACATTTTTATATAGCAAGTGACAGCTGCGCGGCGCATGCGCGCACCCAAGTTTACAACGCGCAACAAACAATTGAAATATATAGGAACATACATTAAGGCGAAGCATCGGATTTTGACCTTTTCAGTTCACTCTTATAAGCTACGCCTAAATGGCTTGTAGGTATATGTAAAAAGGTACATGATGTTATGAAATTTTGATGGAGGGAGCGTTTAATTTAATTGCTTCCTTAATGTTTATGGGACTAGTTTTTATTTTTGGATAATTTAAGTGTCAACTATAATGGGAGACATTGTAAAACATTAGACCAACGACGGAATTGGTACTTTTTTTGAGTGCTGTGTACTCGGGAAGGAAGGGAAGTGGGAGCGTTTAAATAAAAAAAATTGAAAACTGGTGTAATTATACAAAAAAAAATAAGTTAGAACGTTTTTCTTGAGAATACGTTTAAGAAACTTAATGTCCATAATAACTAGAGACGCAAAAACTTCTAGCAGGTAAAAAGGAACCAGCTAAAATGGTACTAAGAATTTAAGCCTTGGAACACACCTAAACGATCAGCTGTTGCAATCCCACCATGGATGGAAACTAAACTAGACATTTTTCCATAGTTAGGTTCAATTCAAAAGTTGTCTTTATGTTTAGTTTAATAGCCCCTTTAGCATTTACATTTTCAGTCATTTTCTATAATTTTTTTTAAAGAAATTCGGCATATTAAAAACTTAAAACAAATAAGTATAAAGTAACGAGTTCTAAAAGCAAGATTATAGAGAATGTTTAAGATCTGCGTTATTTGTGTTAACAAACAGAATTACAAATGCACAACTTTGACAGGCGTAAAAAGAGCAATAAAGTTTGTTAATATTTAAAATATATAATATTCTGTTAGAGAGGGTGGGTCTTGACATCAGGGCGTTTTAATATACTTGTAAAACCCCTCTATTTTTTTCCTATATTTAACTGCATAGTCGAAGTTCGTTTCGCAGCTTATTTTTACAATTTCAATGAATTATCAAACGCAAGTATCGTTCCATTTTAAGTAATGGAGCACTTTGTACTTCTGAAATGTCAAAAGGTAACAGCTTTAAAAGTGACAGTTGACAAAATTGCAGGTATCTTTGAAATATCTAAGCACGCATTGCCTTCAAGAACTAAATCAAATACAACATTTATTACGAGAATATAACTTCAGTATTTATAAGTTTTACTTTGAAAAACCTTAAATGAAAAAAGAAAACATATCTATACAAATTTATCACTACTTACATACCTGTAAACAAATGGTCCGACTTCTTGAAGTCTTGGCTTTTCACCATTTAAAAAGCCATTTGGATTAGTTACATTATAAATGTAAACTCTCGTTAATCGCACTACGCCCGGCCTTTGCCAATAATGAAAACTTAATGTATCATTCCATAATCGCAGATTCTAGAATTTAAAAAATAAATAAACGTATAAATAAATAACAAAAATATGTATTTTAAAGGGAATTAATAAGAATGGCACAGAATTTAAGAGAAATTAAGCGTTTTCTTTTGTATAAACTTAGACTAATAAGATTTATATTATTTAAACTTACAGAATTTGACATCAAACTGTTTTCATAAAATGGAGCTATATACTTTGACATTTTAAATGTCAGAATAATATGTCCGTTTGTGAATTGTTTCAAGTGCGTTCAGTTGAATGAAAATGAATTAAAAATTGTTGAAGTTTTATAAAATGCAGAAAACAATAATTTTGAAAATTAAGACGATTTAAGAAAAGGTCTTTTAAGGACTGTATGACACATAATACTTAGTAAAATGTTTTCACTTCTTAAATTTTAAACTCTCACAAAATGACAAATAGAATTGAAGAAAAACTAATTTTTATAACCATGTAATGCAAAATTGTTATATTTTAAAATATTCTTTAGTTTTTTCCATTTAAATGTATCAAACAATTTTATTTTGATTTATTTAAAACACAAGCGCCCGAAATTAAGTTTTCTTTTATTTCAACATTGTGTTTCGAAACAGTTTTTGAAATTCTTATTTTTTTCGAATTAGTAATCGTGTATATCTGTATAATAACTTGTTAAATCTGGTGAAGCCAACAAATCATTAGTAAATTTTGTGCTACTAATCAAAAATAATTTTGCGCCAATAAACTAAATTTAAAAAATAAAAATTAAAACTTACCTTTAATATAAAATAATCTAACCATGGTATTGTTGATAAAACTATACCTAATATTAATGTAACTATTCCAATAATTATCACAGCAAGTCTATCTGTAAATAAAAGAATATATTCAAAATAAATAAAACAGAAAATATTGAAAACAAAATAAATATTTATGAAAGAATTTGTTTTTAATTGAAAAAAGCTACGAAAAGCCCCAGTTTGTTCTGCCGTCCGTCAGTCAAATCACAATTAACTCCTATTACCTCCGGTACTATAAAAGTAAGGACAAGTTAGGCCTAGTTTGTTGTCGTTTTATATTTTAAGGGGGTCATCCCATGTTAAATTAAATTAAATTGGGTGGCGCAACAGTCCGTTGTGAACCAGGGCCTAGTGACTTACAACTCTCAATCATTGCTATGTGCGAGTACTTTTGTCAAGAACGGTTAGTTTTGAGAAAGCACTTTTTCATGGCAAGAATTACTCTTGAAGGATTTGTCAATTCCTCGCAAGAGGCAGTACCAGCGAAAATTATTTTTTTTTAAAATTAAGGTGGCACAGGCAGGGATTGAACCCAAGACCCCTTGAATGAGGGGTCGTGCATCCCATGTGATGGGTTCAAAAATCGATAGATTTTTCATAAAAGGCTAGTTTAATATGTCTAGAATACGTTAGTAAAGGGATTTTTCAAAATCGAAGTCGTTTTAAAGATACGACTTCGGGCTGTTAAAGAAGATAAAACAAATAAAGGAATCGGTGGACCAGGGACCAGGTGAATTTACTGATAAAGTTATTCAAGAAACCTTCAATGATGGTTTTGAAGGTAATTTGAAAGTAATATCGGTTATGGGATGCCCTATAGGCCGCGAAGCCCATACTTATATTGAGAAACGTGTTGAAAAAGGAATCTCACGTTCTGAGCGGCATGAAAGTGATGCCGTTTAACAATCCAGAACCTGAACAATCTGTTTTGAAAAAGTTTCAAGAAGAAGAGGAAAGAATACTCTATGGATCAGGCATCGCCGATTGAAGGGTAAGTTGATGTTTTCATAGTTAAGAGGACTTGAAACTTTAAACGAATTTTTCTTAAAACTGTGTTTTTCACACTTCCTGCATCATATTTCAAAAACGGCTTGACCAAATGACTTGAAATTTTGTTGGGTTGGATTCAGCACATGTAAACACATGGAATGAACTATCGACAAGCTTAATTGGATTCAAATCATATTTTTAGTTAATTGTATATAGAAAAAAGCTTTCCCAATTGTGCGACTTGACAACTTTAAAACGTCTTTTAATTCATCAAACTAATGACCGCTGTCTGTAATTACATTTCAGCTATTAGCGTCTTTAGAGGAACTCAAAACGTATATGCAACAAAAGATAGCATCCGTTTCCGTCAAAATGTGTGCTGCCAAGTCATCGAATTTTGGGTTCAATAAACGACCTCGAATCCCATACATAAATACTCTGATTGTATTTCAAATTAAAAATAGAATGTTTGCGTTTGCTTTGTAATTAAAAAAAAAACGCAAGTCCTTAATATAGGAAATTTTAACGAAAAAGAACCAATATTGTCTTCATTTTCAAATTCTATAGAAATAAAGAAGTTTAGGAAGGTTTTCAAAAGAAAAAAGGTTTAACATTTTTTAATCCAAAATTATCTGTTTGGATTTTGAATAAAATAATGAAAACAACAATAATTTCAACATTTTTTTTTATTTTTAACTCATTAACGTGCACATTTCCTTTTACGTATGTTATTGTTTTTAAAAATGTCTGTGTGTACTAATTTCTGTGATGAGTCATAAAACAAAAAAACTGAATATATAACAATTTCCCAAGAAATGAAACTTCGAGAACACATTTTCAATACAAATAAAATGTAAGGCTATGTCGCATGGCCCTGCTTCTATATCCAAAGAGTTGTTTACCATTAAAAAAATAGATGCCATTAATTTATAGAAAACAAATTTAAAAAACAGTTAAGGTGATATTTTTTGTAAATTGTTTTTTATTTAGAAATATTGTCCATGTTTTGGTATACAGTCATTTAGTGCTTACATATGTATAAACAATAGTTTTACGTTTGAGTTTTATCGATACTGATACTGACCAGTTTTTTAGATACCGGATGTTGGAAAAAAAAATTAAACTATTATTACAAAAAAAGTATGCATTCTTCAAAATCAAATATTATTAAGAAAATATAAGAGTTTGTTCAAAAAAATCAAATCAAAGAAAATTTAAATCGGTTCATTCATTCTATTTCAGTTACTTTTTCGGGGGAATACAAAAACAAATTTTTTAAACTGAGAGAAACTAAGTTGAGAAACACATCTCATATTAGAGTTTTCGATTTTTGCCCAACAAATTTGAATGGAAACTTCTTTCTTTTTGATCCTAAAAAACTTAAAAGTCGGTCTAGCTCGAAACTGATTTCAACTTTATTTTCACATTTTTTTAAGACTGTAGGGGCGTGGATAGACGGACGGAATAGTGGAACCCAACTTTTTGACTTTTTTACCATCGTAATGTCATGTTTGATTAAAATCTCGAGTTCGAAATTTTGTACGACTACAATACTTGCCATATACAAGTTCCTAAATGTCGCAAGTAAAATATTGCATTATTTTCTTCACGCAGCACAAATTAATTAAACAATAAATAAACTATGTAAGCATCACACGCAAACGAAATAAAATTGTGTTTCAATTAATTTTGCTGACATTTTTAAAATATAACAACAAAAGCGATAAAGAACCGAAGAAAAGCATAGGTATACAAACAAATATACAAACTATTTTTGGGACAATTATGGCGGTGTTTTGAATGTACAGACTTTTTTGAAGAGTTAAATTTTGATTTCTTTTAAATTTAATTTCAATATTGCTGATGATGTGTCATGATTATGACTATCCTTTTTATATGCATATTTTACAACACCTTTACTTTATGTCAAGACCTTCAAGATTTACACACGTTTAAATGAGATATCACCTTAAATATTTCTCCTTGTCACAATTTCCTAAAGACTTAAATTTTGAACAAAAAAATCACTGTCACAACCTTGAACTGCAATATCATATCCTATATCAATTTAAAATAAATTATGTACCACTTGTCAAGTTACTGTCTTAAGGTTTAATTTTAATCATCGCTCATTACTCAAGTTTCATATATGCACTTGTAACTGCATTGCATATATGCATGCATATACACAAATTTAAAACTCTTTTCATTTGACACTTGGAAACATGAACTTTTTTTAGTTGTATGAGAAAAAAAAGGGTTTTATTTTTTAACAATTAGTGGAAATGTACGAAAAGACAACCGTTAAAATTAATTAAGTGACGCTGCAACCATCACAAAAAGCCTTGGACCACACGCACTGCATGTAAATGTAATTTTTTTAAATTTATTTTTGTGGCACTACACGTCTTTTGAGGTGATTCATTCATTCGTCACCTGGTTTTTTATGTTCAATTTGACACGTGCTCAAATTAATTAGCTTTCGGAATCTCTTGAAGATAATCGCGGTCTAGGTCAACTGATCAACTGTAGATCGGTCTTTTAAAAACACACCCACCTGCATTTTCCAAACTCCGGACAATTGAAAACATCTCAATATATTCACAATAACGGCAATGGTGGACTTTACATCCACATGGTCTTTTTTCCACATTGAATTTACGCGGCAGCGCCAAGCGGCGCATGTACGAATGCCGCCGAGCTATTTCCTCTTTAATTGTTAAAGTCATTGTGTTTACGAGAGTCAGGAAGTTAAAATTAATTACAACAAAATAAAGGACACCATATTATTGTGATTTTTATTGTATTTTTGTATTCAATTTAGAATAATTATTAATAATCCTTGAGATAGTCTTGTGAACGTGCGCGCGATTAACAACGGTAAAACAATAAAAACGTTATTCAATTGTTTTAATATCCGACTATAATTGGTTTCCAATAAAAGTATGACTTATCACGTCATTAATCGAATAGAAATAAATTAAACTAAATGAATATGCAAAAAAATGCATTAAGAAACCTGTCAAATAAAATAAAGGCAAAGGAAAATCATTTTAAATGAAAAAGAATAAAAAAGAACGTTGAGGAATTGCGGAGTTTTTATTATTATTTTACTTTTTTATTTATTTTTTAGTTCTTTTTATTGTTGTAATTGAAGTTCAACAACGTTCAAATAAAGAAAAACTTATAAGACAGCATAATAAAAAAATATACTACATTTAACGAAACGTCCGCATATTTTTGAACAAAGTGTGTTTTGCATTTATGGGAAATTGAGAATTTGTTTTGGTTTTATATTTCATTTTTTTTGGAATTAAATAAAAGTAAACAAAATAAGAAAATTATTATATTTTCGAAAGAAAAATCATAATTTTATTTCAATTAATTTTCCATGAGCTTCAATTTACAAAAATTCAGCATCAAATATCAAGAAATTTCAAGAATTCAAGAAATCTTAAATTTAGCTGGTTTGATAGGAATTTGACTTAAAAAGTAATCGTATTCTGACACTTTGTTTGTCTCTGATTTTGACGGTTTTGTAGAATTCAGAGTACAAAACTCATTGATTAACATTTATATGTAGATTCTTGTGCCTATGGTATAAATAAATTCCACTTTTAACATGGTGTAAGCTTTTGTTTATAGACCTAAATTGAAAAATCGAGACCACAGCTGCTTGTCTGTCTTTTTGTTACTTTTTTTTAATTTAATTCAGTTTTGTGATTCATTTTCTACGTGCTTAAATTTAAAGTAACCATTGTAACTTCCAATCCATTTTAAATACATTTTTCATAGACTTTTTGGGTTTTACCAACTGACCCAGAAGATGTTCTTTTACTTTTTCAGAAAATTCTTTTTTGGGAACTTTACTAAGTCGTATGCCAAAAGAATCGTTTTCTTTTATAAGTATGTATGTATCTCATCCTCCCTAAAACGAAGATTCTATCAACAAAATTAGACCGAACTTTTTTTTTATTTCTTACGACCAATTTCTTCAAAAATCATTTTAAAACTCGATCTACTAATTCATGGTTTATACTTGAAGCTAAGTTTTTAAAATATTAAGAATTCAGGAATTTTTTCATTTCAAATAATTTGTTAAAAAAAAAACTTGAGTCAAAACAATTCTGAGTTTAAAGGACGTACTTCTCAATTTTTTGAAACTAAGTTCTACGGAATTAATTTTCGCTTTCGAGGCACCCTTTTAATTATGCAAAATTGATTTAATATATGTAAAATAAGTTTTCTTGTAATTTTTGTTATGATAATTTAAAAATAAATTGCATTTAGTTAAAATGTTAAACACGATACTTCAAAAAACGGATCATTTTTAAAGGAGGGAAAATATCAAAAAACAACGTGAAAAAATGACGCTGGGATGCGACCCGCACTTCCCATCCCGTCTGTTGATTTATCTTGCTTAAAAGTTTGTAGGTTTTCGTGTTGGGTTAAAAAAGTTGTAAGTTGATTTATTCTTAATTTTAAAATTACCAACAATATTTTTCATATAAAGAAATAGGTGAGTTTTTTTAGTCGAAAATTTTAGTAAATTAATTAAAATTAATTTGGGAGATATCAAGAACCGAACATCAATATTTGCCAAATTTGCGTAGGTACTATTTCTTGTAGATTTTATTTTTTATGAAAAACAGACCATTGGATTTTTAATAAAAATAAACTACTCAATGTCGAAAACAATATTTTCTTTGAAATAAGAAAAAGTTTGAAGACAATATTTTTAATTTTTGTAAAGCTATTTAAGTCGAAAGTAAATTTTAACCAAGTTTTAGTATTAAGTTTTATTTTTTGTAAAAAACTGTCAATTCGACTGAATGTTGACAACAATATTTTTGAATAAATAAAAGTAATTTGAAGCCACTATCGCAAACTTTTGAAATGATATTTGAGTCTAAAATCAATTTCTACCAACTTTTGTTAAACTTTATCTAAAGTTCTTATTTTTTGTAAGAAAAAATGTCAACTCAATTTTTTTCAAAATTTTACAAAATGTTGAAAACAATATTTCTTCGAAGATAAAATAAGTTTGGAGCCATAATCTTAGATATTTGACTCAAAATTTAATTAATACCAACTTTGAGTAATGTTTTTTTAGGTTTTTATTTCCACGCAATTTTCTTTGGACCCCTATCTGCATTATTATTTGTTTAACAAAATTTATTTGAAGTCGATATTTCTTCTGGTTCTTGAGCTTTCTATGGGAAGTTAACAAAAAGATTAAAATTTGCTTTGTAATATTCTGGTAAAGTCTGGGTTAAAAAAAAGAGAATTGGCTCGTTTCCAAGTGAACCAGTACCAGTAATCTACAACGTCCGCTCCGCTATAGCCATCATTCATGCAACAACACAGGAACCTTCTTCTTTATCACAAGAAGCCACAGAAGCTATTGTTCGTATGAGTGGTTAATGTTCATGCTCAAGCAAGGACCATTTTTTTGCTACAAATGATCATGCTTAGAATAAAGATTTAGTTGGAAAGTAAAAGAGATGATCCCGGAAGATCAATAAATCAATTTCAAAAATACATACAATTATGTAGAAAATTAAAATATACACCAGAAATACATTACTGAAATATTTACTTTTTTGTTTGCTGAGGGAATGATATTTCAATCAAACCGAGTCCAAACTTTGTAGACCCCCAATATCGTTTTTAATTCAAGTTTAAAGGACTTAAAACGTTTTGAAGAAATGAGTTAGATTTTTAACTTAAACCGAGGTTCTATCTTTCAATGGCATTTTAAACTTTTCGAAATCTGACTTATGTGTATATGCTTATATGCTTTTATTAGTTTTATTCTTTTTAATAAAATAAATAGAAAATACTAGTGTTTTTTCTTTGGATTGCAGATTTGCGTTACTTTGCTGAAGGTTCAAATATCGGTTGAAAACATACAGCTGTTGCTCTCAGCCGAAGCACAGTCGAAAAGGTCAATTAAAATTTAAGGAATATTGTTTTACTCAAATGTTATAGATAAGACAATTATTGAGCTTAAAAATATGTTTAAATGTCTTGTTCGTACCTTGAAATTTAAAGTATAATTTTTATCTTTCCACGAGCCAAGTCTATTGGAAAAATTAGCTGGCCTTCATTTCTATAATTCAAAACGTTTCTGCCTTAAAACAGTTTCCCGTTGTTGAATTCCATCACACCAACTTAATTTAATCGAATTAAAATTACTTGAAAACCGCAATAAGTGAAATGTTGAACAAGGTAGCTTTATTATATAACTCGGAAAAAATAATTTTAAAGAAATTCGAAATAAAAGGTTTTTTAGAGAGATGTCTGTGTGTGCGTGTGTTCCTACGTATCCGTACGTTCGCGACGATGTTTTTTTCATCGTTAATAGCTCAACAACCAAAAGAGATATCGACTTAAAATAAATTTTTTTATACAGATAATAAGGCAGAAAAGGCTCTCAAGAAATTTGCGTGGCAGGTTTTTTCACCATAGCAGTTTAAAAAAAGGTGAACATTTTGGTTAACCCTAAATATTTAATGAACCAAAAACGCTAGAGACTTGAATAAAATTTAATCTAGTATATTGTAAAGTGATACCGAACCAGTATTTGTTTTTTTGATAAAATGCAGTAAACGGTTTTTTTATAAATCAAAACAACTAGAATAAAATGTGTCACCTCAAAAATTTTACGAATACAAAACGATTTCATCTCCAAAACAATTTTGTTCAACGAAAAATAACGTTTTTAACAACTGGTAACATTTTGAGAAAAATCTAAATGACAGTTTTTTTTATAAAAAAATGGGAAAAATTGATTTTCAACTCAAATATCTTTTCAAAACTTTGAGATTATGGCTTTAATCTACTTTTATCTTTTAAAAATATTGATAGTTTTTGTACAAAAAATAAAAACCTAACAAAAAAAACACAATGCTAAAACTTGGTAAAAAATTACTTTCTACTCAAATAGCTTTTCAAAAATTAAAAACATTGTATTCAAATTTTATTTCACATACAATATTTGTTTCGATATGCATTAGTTTTTAATAAAAATCCAACAGTTCGTTCTACAAGAAGTACGCAAATTTGGTAAAAATTGATGTTCAGTTCTTGATATCTCTTAAATTAATTTCATACATGCAATTTCTAAAAAAAATTAAGAAATGATACTTAAATTGGTAAAAATTTGTTTTCGCCTAAAAATCTATTTTACAAAACTAGATTTTCAAACTAAACTATTTCTTTAAATGAAAAATATTGTTGGTCATTTAAAAATTTTTAAGAATAATTCAACTAAAAACTTTTTAACTCAATACAAATAAACCTACAAACTTTTAAGCAAGACAATCCCAGCCAATTTTTTGTTTTTAAATAAAGTACGGGCTTGTGACTTACTTTCTTCCCAAACTTATACAATTATAACTTGGTGGGTTTTTGCATACTTGGAAAACATTAATGGACTTTCCAAATTAGCTAAAAGTCCATTATGGACTTTTGACCCTACGGCGAAAATTTCACGTCAGAGATATGGTATACAATGTTTTTGTAAAAACAAACAAAATGAAATTACTTGTACATTTTTAAAAATTACATGCATTCTTTTTGATTTTTTGAAATTTAATAAAGTAACTTGTGCACTATCCGAGGCGTGTTCATCCAAGTTTACCCTAAGAATTAAAAAAAATTTGAAAAACATTAGTTTACTTTAACAATAAAAAAAAATTGGAATTTCGAAATCCCATTACTCCTATTAAAAAGTTCCCAAAATAGCGTTTAAAAAAAAAGAATTTCCTAAACCAGACTTGTCATAGTTTCAAAAGCAATAATCGGAACAAGGAAAAACAAATACACTAAGAAACGAATAGGTTTACTTGTTATGTTAAAAGTGAAATAAATAGGACTAAATTAGATTTCTATTGAATAACAATGCAATTATCTAATGATAAGAGTCGATATATTGTGTATATTACCCAACATTACTACACTACTTCTAGATTTGAACTTAAATCAAAACCATGTTTCCCCATTTAACCCAAGTTTGACCCCTATAGATTTAATTATTTATAAATTGTGTTAACAATTCCGAAAGTTCGTTAAAACGAAACCAAGTTTTTATGCCACATGCATTTTCAACTCGTTCCTTAAACAACATTTGAATCCTGTTCACATTGAAACTTAAACGTTTTATTCCAATAACCAATTTAATTGAAAGTAAAATTCAATATCAATATAATTTGAATATAATACCTTCTCTTTTAATCTCACATCAGCTAGAGCTTTGTCTTTGACTTCTTAGTCTGCAACTAAAATTACAGTCTCAAATTATACAAAGCTATGTACACTCAGAGATATAAATTTTTGGCAAAATTGCAGCTCTTACAAAAAAATAAACTTAAACAAAACAAACAAATATCAAAACCTCAGTTTTGAACAAGAAATCTTGTTCGTTTGAAATCAATTTGGGTATAAGCTGTTTCGGATGCCAAGCTACCACTAAGCCATGATAAATCTGCCAGATCCAAAGTCCTAACCCCTTATACGAGAGCTATGTATACGTGCGATCGTTGTGCTGAGTCTGTTGTAGAACCACACTTTGTCCACCCGGGTCTATCATCATGATCGTCATCGAGGCAATAAAATATGCTAGAGAAGCATTACATAACTAACTCTGATGTGAGTATGGCAATGTTTATAAGAGAGGGGGCTTCTATAAGCCATCAGCCATTGCCACCATCATGGATGACGATTGCACTACGAGGATTTACTTTTCATTTAGCATCTGTATTTTTGTTGGTCACATACCAATAAGAAACGGAGCCGAGACGCAAATCGAGTTGAGTTGAGTCGAGACATCAAAGCTGTTAAGCTGGAATTTTCTGTAATTCTCGTTTTCACGTTCGGAGTTGTCGACATCTAACCCTACCCTTAAAGCCAAATCTTTGCCAATTCAAATTGCATCTTCATGCGTTCTGCACAAATCAAGACACAACAACAAACAAACAAAAAATGAAGACAGTTTAACAAAAGTTAATATAAATAAATACCTAAAACTTAATTGTGTTAAGTAGTTCGACGCGACGAATAAAATACGTCTTTAACTGACATAAAGTTCAGTAATATTTACACAAAAAGAGACGCGAAATATATGAAAGACTAGGCCAAAGATCAATCAGCTTTAGCTCAATTTCCCGCAGTTCAGCCATGAAAATGATGACGTTCTTACATAATTTTTCAATTTTAAATATTGTACTAAACAGAAGTTGTTTTCGAGTTTCTTCATTATAATATTATTGTTGGTTGTAATGATTTTGTAAATTCTACAAATAGGTAAGAAACAAAGACTAAAAGCTATAAGCATTGAAATATGGCTTTGTTTTTGTTTTGAATTTTATTTAAAGCTTTTGTATGACCGTAGATGATGATTTTGCTGTCTTCATGTCCTAAATGCTTACCACGCCATGACAACATGGAGTCATACCCATAATTAAATAAATTGTATCAGTCAAAATCACAACATGCAATGTAAGACTTTTTGTCTACGCATAATGTAAATGGTTGATAATTTAAACGAATACAAAAGATGTAACATTGATATTGGGATATTGTAATAAGACTATGACAGTTTTTATTGGGAAGGAGAAATATGACTTAGGAAGGTTTGGTTTTGAATGTTGACACAGAATTTACGCAAGATTTGAGTTTGTTATCATTTGTGTAGCAAAGTATTGCCAATACTAAATGACTGTTTTAACAGCTTTGACAGTTCAAGGTTGTTAAAAATTAAAGCTCGAAAAAGTTGACTTTTCTTAATTTTTTTATGCACTTCTTTAAAATTTACATTTTATTTCAATTTTCTGTTAAAAATCGGCATTTGAACGGTTTCTAAAGGTATCTTTGCCGCCAGCTAAAATTGGCCTTTTGTTAAAGAAATGAAGCAATGATTGAATTTCACCCTGGCCACTGAATTCATTTAAGAAAAAAGAGATTGGGATGCGACCCGCACTGATAACTTCCTATCCTGTCTACCGATTTGTCTTGCTTTAGAGGTTTTAAGGTTTTCGTGTTTTGTTACAAAAGTTGTCATTTGAATTATTTTAAAAAAATTAAATTTAATAACAATATTTTGCTTTTGATGAAATAGTCCAATTTCAAAATCTATTTTTGTTAACGAGATTTATTAGTCACAAACCACTTTTTAGCAATTTTAGTAGTATTTCTTTTTTATTTCTCATATAAACACATACAATTTAGAAGGTGTTTATTTGAAGTCAATGTCTTCTATTGTTCACGAGATAATCAATTTTTACCAATTTTTGTATAGACTCTATATATATTATGAAAAAATGTTCTGAATTTCAAAAAAACAATATTTTCTGTGAGATAAAAGCCAATATTTTTAATTTTTGGAAGTTCGAAATTAAATTTTTAACAAGTTTTAAATTGATTTTTGTATGTTTTTATTTTTTGTACAAAAACTTGTCGATTCAATTTTTCTCAAAATTTGACCGAATGTTTAAAATACTGTTATTATAAATATAAATTCGTTTGAAACCTTAATCTCAAGTTTTTGAAAGGATATTCGAGTCGAAAAATACTTAAGCCTTAATTTTAACAACGTTTAGTAATGTTTTAGTAGTACCCGTGGCATGATGGTTAGTGCCACGTTAGAGTAATTCTTGTCATGAAAAAGTGCTTTCTCAAATTAGCCGTTCGGATTCGGCCTAAAATTGTAGGTCCCTTCCATTCCTGACAACAGTACTCGCACACAGGAATGGTTGAGAGTTGTAAGTCACTAGGCCCTGGTTCACAACGGACTGTTGCGCCACCCCATTTATTTTTTTATTTAGTAATGTTTTGTTTAAGTTCTTATTTTTTGTACAAAAACATCAATTTAATTTTTCTCAAAATTTAATTGAATGTTGAAAACAATATTTCTTATAGGTGAAAATTAGTGGGAAGTCATAATCCTAAATTTTTGAACAGATATTTCTGTCGAAAATCAATTTTTATCAGCTTTTGTTAAATTTTGTTTTAAGTTTTTATTTTTTGAAAAAAAAACTTTCAATTCGATTTTTCTTAAAATTTTACTGAATGTTGAAAACAATATTTTTTATAAGATAAAATAAGTTTGAAGTTACAATAACAAGTTAAAAATATAGGGTTTTTCACTTAGACGTTTTAGTTCTATGTTTCATTGTAAAGTCAAAAATATGTTGCAAACGATTAAAAACGACATCAGAAAAAATGGACAAAATGCTCAGCAACGATTACAGCACCAATTCTTATTTAAAAAATATTCACGATCAATTCTCACGTTCGCTTCAGTAGATTTGTCCTCGATAACTCCATAAATTCTTTTTCTTTTCGTTCTCGACGCTTCAAAAGAAAAGTTTGAAGTTACTCATTTACAAGATTTGATTGATTATGACCATTTCTTCGAAGAGTAAAGAGGTCAGGAAACCTTTCTTGCAAATGTGCGAACTGTGAAAAACTGCAAAATATTCACCATTTTAGAGTTAATTAAAACAAGTTAAATACGTGTTCTACTTTTAGTAATGGCGTATTTTTTGATTATCAAATATCAAAAGATGTCATCTTCAAAAGTCATAATCACCGCGTAATTTTCAATGAACTCTTTTATTGGAAAACCATACATGTATTTCACAAAATTTAAAAATATTGTAGCGTTTTCTTCTGATAGTATTAAAAAACCGATTTCTGTTTGAAAATTTGGTGAAACTGTTTCAAATGTAAGTGTGGCCCCTGAACAAGAACTGACTTCTAATTATGACATTTTAAAATCGACTTATCTTATTGTCCCGTATAATTGAGCTTATAGTATCAGCTTTTTTACGTAAATATTTTATTTTGTAAAGCCCCTTCACAGATTTTTCAAAAGTTCTTTGAGGTCCAAATAGATTTCTTACTGTGTTTCCTTTTGATGAGAAATAACACCCGTTTTGTTTTCTTGACGGACATTTATTTTTCTCAACGGCTGCGTTTATTGTTGGAAAATGAAACGAATCTTTCTACTGATTTGTTTGTTCAGTTTTATAAAAATCCAATGAAAGCTTTCTGTAAGAAAAAATTCCCGGTTTTTTTAACTGGCAGAAAAAGCCACCATTGGTTTTTATTATTGAAAACAAACAGTCAAATTTTGTTGACAGGATTATGACGATCATTGAATTTATGTTGTCATTTTTTTTTATTAAAAGCAAGAATTTGAATTTTAATAAAAAAGGAAATGAAACGCTTTCACTGAAATAATTTTCTCCGAATTTTAAGATAAAAAATCAGCTGTTTATTAAAAATGAATTAAAAATATTTTTTAACTTATTTAACTTTCTTTGTCGCTTTTGAATTTCGAAACATAATGGTCAATGATAAGAACCAATGAAAGCCATGATTGTTCGTGTTCCTGTAAATTTATTGAGATTGTAGAAACTTATAACAATTAAATTTGATACTTAACTTCATGACAGATGAAATAAAACACTTCGTTTCAAATGCTATTCTTCAAGAAATCAACAACTTCTGATAGAGCTGTACTAGTCAATTCAAAACTGCGAGTTTTCTCGTATTTTAAATCGTAATTGACCACATCAGCTTGGCTTGTAAACCATCCATTTGCATATTTTAACTTAAGGCCAGGCTTCGAAATAGATGAAGAAAAACTACACTATCTATTTCTAAATTAATTTTTTTCAGACTGTTTATTTCTATAATCAGGAACCATTTACTTATTTCTCATTATAATACATTATCAAGAAAGCTTAATATTCTAGTTTGATAAATGATACCTATATTTATAAACGCTTCTTCGAACTCTGTCTCTGAATGAATTGATTTATAACAATAACTCTTACTGCACTTCACAATGCACCACTTGGCGTCTTATATGCAGCAACTTCTCGCATTTCATTTTGCATTTGCATTGTGAAGTCAACACGCGCATCCGAAACATTGTGCTATTGTATTTCTAAAGAAAAACATATTCGTCTTGAGAAGGTCTTCCAAACGAAAACAACAAAAAGAACGTCTTCTATAACAACGCTATTAAATGTAATACAATGAATAACATATTTGCAACCATAACAAAACAATAATATCAATAATGTTCAATGAGTAACTTAAAAAAGATGCACATGAGTCGCATTCAAAGAATTTGTTTCCTCAAGCCTAACAAAAATCTCTATTTATTTGTCGAATTAAAAAGGAAGCCTAGAAGACCTTGACTTAAGTTGTCATTCTGTCTCGATCGCAGACGCAGATAGATTCAATTCTAATTAAAGGAAAAAAACAGCAAAAGCTTGTTTTGATGCATCCATGAATAAATTTACTCGATTATGACGTTAAATCCCATTAGGGTTTTTTCCCATCCATGACTTAAACAAAAAAAAAGCTAGTATCTTCTTCTTCATCTCAAACCTATAGAAGACAAGAACAAGTCAAATGAAAATTATCATTCTTGTCAATTTGTACAAAATGATTACCTACACAAAGTCTCGTTTAGCGAAGGGGCTTGATAGGTGGTTTTTAAGTCTGTCATTTGTACATCAAGATCAGTTTGCCATCAACAAAACTAAAAAACTTGATATAATCACAGCTTGAAAAATCTCATTAGCTTCAGTATTTACTTTTTTGTTTATTTCAGGTACAGAAGTGGCGCTGAGCATTATAATTTTTGTTCAATGAATGAAGGTTTATTTGGGAAAAAATGACATCTATCTGTCCAATTAAAATTCTTATACCTTTACACTGGATATCAAACCGAGAAGTAATTATTATTATTTTGTTAAATTTTGTTTGCCTTATACCTTAATAAGTGTCTGCTTTTACAAAAATGGATTATAAGGTAAGTTTAAGTGATTATAATGAACTTCATGAATTCACTCATTATTTTATTCCTTTTTAGAAATCTTAAAGAACTGTAAATGTTCAATTATTAAAAAGAACTTTGACTAAGTAGTATAAGAAATGTTCCTTGCGAAAAGAATTCTTATGACCATGGCAATTTTTTTTAAACTAAAACTTGAACTTACGAGGAACTGACTTCATAAACCGAAGTTATTTTCGGAAATAATATCGATTTTAGGAATTGTAGGTTACTTTAGTAAACCACTTTTGTATTTTATTTCGAACTCGAGATTGTAATTAAACACGACATAAGGATGGTAGACATTTCGAAAAAAGTGGGTTTGGTGATTCCATTCGTTGTATCCTTGTCCTCGATCCTAGAGGTTAAGCCTGATTCGCGTTAAGCATTTTTTGTATCTTTTTTAAAGACCAAACATAACAAAATTACAAATAAAAATTTGTTGGTCAAAATACAAGAACTCAAACTTCCTCGAAGCAAATTTTGTCTAAATTTATTTCTCTTAACTTCGATTTTTTTAATGTAATTAATAAGGTACTCCTTTAAGAACCATTATTTTCTTGTTAAATATTAGTAATGGAACGTTCTAAAATTTCATTTTCTGAACAAGTTTTTTTTTTAACAAAATTTCAAATTTATAGAACTACATAATTGCATTCAAAAAATGTTTCTAAAAACAAAATACAAATTTAATTAATCAAAAATGAATTGAAAGAAAAAAACGCTGAAACGATCTTCGAAGAAAATTAATAAATTAGGGATTATTTATTTATTTTTGAAGATGAACTTATTTTACAAGTATATTTTTAAATTGTAAAAAACAGTTGTAATTTCAAAATATCATTTCATCTTTTTATTTTCATCAAAAGCTGATGTCACGAATAAAAAACTTTTGGAATTTATGAAAGAAAAGGTGTAAAAACGTCTTTTATTAGTTATGACAAAAACAAATTTTAATGAAAAATCAAATATGTAAAGATTTATTTATTTTCAACTCCAAAGTACATATTTTTTAGACATACAAAATTTTCAAAGCAAGTTTTAGTTATAGTTTTAGTTTTAGTTTTACTTTATTTCATCAATTAGAGAATTTTCATCTCTTACAGACTTATTAAATACAAATATAATATTCACATGTTTGTAGGTGGGTATATAATATATACAATAAATAGATTAAAAATTCTTATGTATTATACAATAAATAAATAAATAAATAAATAAATAAATTAACAGTGAAATCACGCATAGGTATTACAAGATAAATAATAAGTTAACAATAGAACATAACTGCATAAAAACATAATTCGAAAACATCTTGAATCAAATTTAAATTTGGCTAAGAATAATAGATTTAAAAGCATCTCTTGTACAATTTAACATAAAATCAATTCTTTCGCATAATGCATTAGCTTCTCTGATGCAACGGGTGATAGGCTCATTGCGCCCATAGTTTCTCTGATGGAATGGTTCATAAATCAAAAATCTTTCGCGCGTAACTCTTGAGGGCGCATTTCCCTTATAGAACAAATCTATAAGCGGAGGACATTTTATATGTCTAGTTATTATATCCCTGACGAACATTATCGAAAAATATTTCCGCCGAGTTTCTAGAGATTTCATTCCAAATAATAAGCATCTGGTTTCGTAGGAAGGTCTTATAATCCTCCATCTCAATTTAAAAAAAGCATATCTTGTAAAGTTTCTTTGAACATTTTCTATCCTTTTCGATGAATTTGAATAATATGGATTCCAAACTGTACAGCAGTATTCCAGCACAGATCTAACCAATGAGTTATATAATGACATAAGAGTATATGAATCATTAAACTCTCTTGTATTTCTTTTAAGAAACCCCAGCATCTGATTTGCTTTGTTGATGATATAATCAAAATGTGCGTGGAATGACAAGTTGATATCAAGAATAACTCCCAGATCTTTTTTTTGTATTACTCTTTCTAGGTTTATGTTGTTAATGCTATAATCAAACATTATCTTATTAAAGTTCCTGTAACAAGACAAAACTTGACATTTAGCAACATTAAGATCTAGGTAATTTGTTTGACACCAAGTTGCCAAACTATGCAAGTCAGATAACAAAAGATAACAGTCAGAATTACAGGAAATCCTTCTGTAAAGTTTAAGATCATCTGCGAAGAGAAGACAGGATGAGTTTTTAAAGAAAGTGGGAATATCATTGACAAACAGGAGAAATAAGAGGGGTCCCAAATGACTCCCTTGGGGTACACCCGATGAGACATCTATATCATCGGATCTATAATTTTTAATTTTAACAACTTGAACCCTACCAGTCAGATAAGATTCAATCCACATTAATAAAGAAGAGTGAATACCAAAACAGAAAAGCTTGTGAATCAGAATTTTGTGATTAACTTAAGTTAAAAAATGTATTGCAGTAGAAATCTATTCTGGCTTAAAATTTTCCTGGATTTTTAACAATTTTGCATACAAAATAAAACTTAATTAAATTAAAAATCGAAAATTTAATGAAAAAAATAAATAATTTAAAAAAAAATGAATGACCATTAATTTTGAGATTACAATTATTTTTGGTCATTCAAATCATTTGTAAATGCAACGAAATTATTGATTTTTTATTTTGCATTACTTTTCTTTTATCAATGCAGATATTTTGTAAGTTTGTTTATATTTTTTTTAAAGCTAAGAATTAAAACTTTGCACTTCGAATTTGTTTTTTAAAAATTCCAAATCTTTCTTAATTCAAATATTTTGTATTTTGTGTATGTGTTGACATTTTATGAACGAAAATAATTTTAATTTTTATTTTGCATAACTATTTTAAGATCTTGGAAATTGTTAACAAAAAATATCAGTCAAGGTATTTAAAGAAGAAATATTTGTGGAAAATAAAATAAAGTGAGTTTAAAAAATATCAACCTTAGACGAGAACTAAGAATTATTTATTCTTATTTAACTTGCTATTAAATATGAGGTTCAGGTTATAAGTACGATGCGTAAATGCAACTAAATTAAGTGATTATTTCATTTACTCTAATGGCCATTATTAAAATAGTGTAATTAAGTCACTAAAAGAAGTTAATTTGTTGATGTCAAAAACAAATGAATATATTATCCGAACTCTGTCCTGTAATTGACGTACAGCTAAGAATTACAAAATACATGCATTTTATAGTTAATTCAACTATTTGTTTTGCTAGAATCAGCTAAGTTGTTTTTGATAGTCAAAAGGAATAGCTATCTGATAAAAATGTGACAGTCTTAAGAATACAAAATAAAAAATACTATTTTTGAGTTGGTACTTAAAAAGCTCTAACAACTTTCCAAAAAAAATAAGACAACAATTTTGGTGTTTTTTTTCTCTTCCAGTTAAAAAAAAATAACTTTTTGGTTAACCCTAAATATCTCATGAACTATTGACGCTAGAAACTTGAATTAAATTTAATATTATATATTGTAACGTGATACCAAAAAAGTATATTTTTGGGAAAAAAAATCAAATTGCCAGTTTAAAAAAAAAAAAAAAATATATATTGTAACGTGATACCAAAAAAGTATATTTTTGGGAAAAAAAATCAAATTGCCAGTTTAAAAAAAAAAAAAAAAATACTAAAAGAAACATTACTCAAAGTTGGTAAAAACTGAATTTCCACTGAAATATCTTTTCAAAAACTTGAGATTAAGGTTTAAACTTATTTTATCTTATAAGAAATATTTTTTTCAACATTCTGAAAAATGTTGAGAAAAAACGAATCGACAGACAGTAAAAATTGAGTTTCGATTCAAATATCTTTTGAAAATTTTGAGATATTGGCTTAAAACTACTTTTATCTTTTAAAAAATAATGTTGTCAACACTCAGTCAAATTTTGAGAAAAATCGAATTGACAGTTTTTTTTACAAAAAACAATAACCTAAAAAAAAAAACAATACTAATGCTTGGTAAAAATTTACTTATGATTCAAAAAGCTTTTAAAAATTAAAAATATTATCTTCAAACTTTTTTTATTGCACATAAAATATTGTTTTCGATATTCGGTAGTTTTTTTTACATAAAGTCCAAAAAAAAATAGTACGAAAATTTGGTAAAAATTGATGTTCAGTTCTTGATATCTGTCAAATTAATTTAATTCATCCAATTTATATAAATTTAAGAAATGCTACTTAAATTGGTAAACATTTGTTTTCGACTAAAAATCTAGATTTTAAAACTCACCTTTTTCTTTTTATAAAAAATATTGTTGGTAATTTTAAAATTTTCAAGAATAATTCAACTGACAACTTTTTTAACAAAACACGAAAATCTACAAACTTTTAAGACAAATCGACAGACGGGATGGGAAATTATCAGTGTAGGTCGCATCCCAGCCTCGTTATTCGATATACTATTGGAATAATTTAATAATGTCACTATGGCAACCATATTCTTTTTATTCTTATTGAAAATGAGGAATTGTTTACAATTAAAAATCACCTAACACTTTCACTGTCTCAAAATTTGTATCAATCATTTCCTGAAATACTTCCCTAAAACATTACTCCCATACATGAATTGTTTAGATTTATAAGTCACTAGGCCTTAGTTCTTAACGGACATTTACCCGTAATAATTCATTATTTTCCTGAAATCGTCGATGTTTTGACGGTATTCAGACGGAAATCATTTCGACATCTTATCTTTCTATCCAGTTTTGATTGATATTTTTGTTTTCACTTTTCTGAGTCTTTTCTTCTACAAAATTAACTAAAAAAAAAGTCTAATATGAACATTCGCAGTGTCAACATTCTGAATTACAACCAAGTATTTAACTAATGTTGTCATATTACAGAACTGTGAATTATCATCGAAGGAAACTACTTGAACTTTAAATCGGGTAGTCTTGTATTTTTTCGCTAAAAAAAACTATTAAGTTTTTGACCAAGTGAAGACTTTGGTCTGAAATTCACTGAAAACAACAAAGAAATTACAAAAAAGTAATAAGTTACCTACTCATTCTTCAATCATATGTTATACATTATATCCGAGACTCTCATTAACGTTCCTCAATTCTCAATCATTCTAAGTCTGACAGAGTATATCACTTTGTAAATTATAAATTTTCATTCGACATTCTCCGCATTGAGGTATTTCAATAATTAATCAAGAATTAAAAAGAAAAAAAACGTCCATACCGCCAAAACAACTTCGAATCGGAATTCGATTTAAGAAATCCAGCACCCCACATTACATTGGCTTTGCACAGCTGAACAAATGAGCCACCACTCTATGGCCATGAAGTATAAACTAAACATATGTACATAGCTACTTAAGATACAGATATTCTCTATATATACTAACTAAAACTCTATGATTAACCATTGACTAAAGTAAAAATGCTACTTTATGTTATATTCCATGCCATGGCTAGTCAAGCCATTACCATCCAATCCCAATCCGAATCCGAACCGAGTCCAGAGCCACAGCCACCAGAATTCAGAAAGTAAACATCAAGCAAATAAAGGTACATAGAGCTTGATAGCTTCAATGGTGCTCATTGCAAAATATCAAAACAAACTGATTTCAAAGCAACACCAGCACCACGTGAATATAAATAAGCATAAATGTACATAGCTCGAGCCAGCATCAAGCCATCAAGATCGATAAATCCAACAAAAACAACAAGTATCTATTTATATGGGATTTGGTATACCTATAGCATATGGATGCTGCTGGCCAGATGCTGGCTACTGGACTTCTATATTTGAGATTAAATCCAAGAGCTCAAATAAAAACCGGACTCCTAACATAGGTAGCAAGCGAATGACCGAACCGAGCCAAACCATCGACACCACCGCTAGAATTGTCCATTACAACACTTCCATGGATGGCGGTGGTGGCGCGACAATATGCTACAGTTTTTGGCACAAACGTCCGTTCGTCTTTCCGAACGCCTACCCTCCTCCGTCCCTCTGAGTGAGGCGCGTCGCCATCACCGCCGTCGCTGCTGGTTTGTACCAAGTTGTCTGTGGGCTATCTAATTAGTGCCCATGCATTGATCACTTGTACCGTTAAGATCGAATTTAGGTTGAAGTATTTTTAAGTCTCGATATCACTCTTCTTAGAATTTAAACTATTCAAAGAAAATTAAGGGATCAATGTTTTTTTTTAGCTGTAATTTTTTTGACAGATGATAGAAAATTCCTGTCATTGACAAATGTTTTTCGGGTTAAGATCATGAACTAGCAGATCTGAAAACTGAGAATACAAATGAAATGAAACGTGTTTTAAAACGATTTGTATCAAATAAAAATATGAAAAATCTGGTGATCATTGAAAACGATGTCATTATTGAAAAAGGCAATAATGAACTAAAAGAAAAGTTTTGGAATTGATAAAGTATTTTGTTGTGGTCAAAAATGCATTCATTGAATTCAATCAAAGGATTACG
Organism: Eupeodes corollae; assembly: GCF_945859685.1. Lineage (NCBI taxonomy): Eukaryota > Metazoa > Arthropoda > Insecta > Diptera > Syrphidae > Eupeodes > Eupeodes corollae. Next base: position 140,633,217 of record NC_079148.1, on the reverse strand, counting down.
TTCATTAACTTCACATTGAGAAGGTTCCTTACATTTGGAAATCACCATAAAGTCGATACAAACAAAATTGGAACCATTTTTAAGGTAATTGTTTAAATTTCTTGAAATTTATTCGTTAAGGTTAATTCATTTGCGGTTTCGAAGGTAAGTCACTTTTTTTTTTGAAATTTTATAGTTTTGACTTCGTCATTAAGTGCGAAATACAATGTCATTCAAATTGACTTCACTGCTAAATTCTTGGCGGACTCTACTTAACCGGACATTTTGGGCTATATATTAAGAAAAACTTATGTCATGTTGAATTTTAATGCGTCTAGAGTTTGATTATTTGAGTAGGCACGATGTGCAAACTTACAAAAAAAACTAATGTTGTTTTTAAGTCAAATTAACATGAAACTTCTCATGAAATAAAGCTATAATTGCAAGTATTGTGTTGCCTCGTCTTGGTAAAACCACATATCGTCTGAGTCATGATATCCAATCGCCTCAATCAGAAAAACTTGACGAATTTGAAATGAAACACAGCCTTTACGACATTAGTAACGATTTGACCCTCTTCAAATTTGTTCACAATTTTATTACAATAAACTATAAATATAAGTATTCTGTCATACGCGAAAAGTGAAACCGATTGAATAAGCAAGTGACAACTCATATTGACAGCTGAGTTTGACAGGTGTAAAAGTCCAACGCTTACAAACCAGAAAATAAATTACCCTATATGTTTTGTATTGACTTGCATTCTTTTGCTGACAAATTCAAACGAATGAACTCAAAAGAATGCAATGAATTGATTTCTTAAAAAATGAATAGATAAATTGATTGAACTTTGCAATTTGTCAAATAAGAAAAGAATTTTGAAGTCATTAAACTTTGAATTTTGCTAGTGTCCTGTTTTTATTTTATAAAATTGTCGTCTATTATTTTTTTCGAACATTTTACCAACGATTTCAAATCGATTTTAAGAGAAAAAGATTTAAAAACTTACTATTATTGATTTTGGCTCCTTGTGAAATGAGCATCGACAGGGGCGTTGGTCTGCTTCTTATGTTGGCAGTACCTCCTCCACTACCTCCACCACCACCCAACCCGAATATATGGTCCCTCGCACTTCGTCCATATCTCAGGTAGTGTTTCTGTAATCCCATATTTTATGTCTACAAAAAAAAAAGTAGAAAAAATGGAAAAAAAATTATTAATAGATGGAAATTGTAATAGTAAACAATTTAATTGATCTTGAGGGCAAAAGCACCGATTTTGTTTATTAACGGTTATACAGTATCTATCATAGACGTAGATAGGGTAGGTGATAGTCTGTGATCAAGATCGTTTTCGATAAATAGATAGGTATTTTTTTCTTGGTTTGTTTAAATGTGACTAAAAAAATGACAGTTCAAATGGTTCGGGCAAATATTTCTATGTCAATATAATTAATATAACTTTAGCTTAAGCTTAAGCACCTAGGTATATAGCGTTAAGGTAAACATGTAAATATTTGACGGTCAGGTTCTATCATCGATAAGTCATAGGTATTTTTTTTGTTCACAATATTCTGGTTTTAGTTTGTCATAAGTATTAAATATAATTTTTTATTAAATTTTGAACCTTGTTAAAAATAGCAGAAATACAGGTACTAACTTTTATCTGCCTATCCCAACCCAACTATGGTCAAGGAATCCTACTAATTTAATTAGTGAGTTTGTATGATTATTTGAACTTAAATAAAATAAGCCTACTCGTATATAATACAAACTTGGATACAGTATGATGGTCTTAATTAATTTATTGACAGTAGATTTCAATGTTATTTGAATTTAAGTACATAAATTAGTCAACACTGTTAACTGCCCCTTACATATTTTAATACAAATGAAATCATTAATTTGGAACATTTCCATTAATATTCATCTGGGAACAAATGATTTTTTCCAGTGTAATTTTCTGTAAAAATGTAGAGAACATAAAATGGCTCCAAACGAAGTATCATATATCAAGCTTTGCCAAAAATGATCTTCCACCTTATTAACCCATAAAGTTGCATTATAAGAAATCCCTACAACCTAATTAAAAATAACATGAAGGCAAACAACCTTGAAAGATGCATCCATCTCGAAGACGATGATAAACACAATATGCATTGATTTTCAATGAAAACCAGGATAAGCTCCTATCAACAAAGTAACTTGAAGGTCAATATACTTTACTCATTCATATCCATTGACTTTTGCATTCTTATTTTAAGTGAAGTATAATCTCCTTTCGAAGGAAAAAATGCTTCACATTCACTTTTATTTTTATATTTTTGTGTACGATTTAAAGGTGCAGAGGTAAACAGAACTGGTCTGTCCAGCCAGCAAAAGTCGAGTCATCCATCCGAATGCAGGATGACATAACTCTTTTAGCTCTTCGCAAAGTAGGTTGCAACAACACTTGACAACAAATAAAAATAGTATATAAATACACAATCTCACATGGTCACCGCATCATCCGAGATGGCGCATAATGTGCATCATGATTATTATGGTGACCAGCTTATCTTCACTTTTTATTATCCTTTTTTTAAGAAGAATATTAATTAGTTTTTTAAAAAAGCAATATTTTTATCATAATTTTTCGCTTTGAATTTTGTCCATGTAAGTAATTAAATAAAAAAGTATGGTCGCTTATTTAGAACTTTTTAAGGAATTAAGTTCTCAATAGCACAATAGTCCTTATGTTATTTTTTGAAAGTTAAAACCTTTGTCTTCTAAATACAATTTGAACTCTTTAGTATTACTCAGATTCTGAAAATTCTTATTTGTTATATGCAGTCAATTACCTCTATGTGAATTCTGGTTTTGAAAAACATGTTCTGAAGAGTAATTTTCATCAGTGCTGGTTTGAATCCGAACTTTAAATTTAACTACCGCTCCAATTTTAGAATTACCCGTTTTAAATGTAATTTTTAATATACATACATATGTATATTTCAAGAACTCTATCAAGAAGTGATAGAATTGTTTAAACGATATATTTGATACAAAAAAAAAGTTACTTTAAAATCTTACAAACAATAAAGATTATTTGAAAATTTTGGAAACTACTATAATATTCAATTTTAATGAATATTAAATAAAGGGATTATGGATTTGGAAACTGTAACAACCATCACGAATTTTAATAAAACAAAAAAAAACTTTTAAAATTTGATAACTCAAAAACCTTGACGGGATAGAGTGATTTGAGATCCGGATTTCAAATTTTTTTCAATCAGTGTATTGATTAATGTAAACTTTAAACCATTTAATGCAGTTGAAAACTACAAAGGTATATCCTTCATGAATGTGATTGTGAAGATATTTTGTGGTGTTCTCATTAATTGGCTTGGTTGGATGTAAAAAACTTTGTTACAGAGGTTCAAGCTGACTCTAGAAACAACTATTCGAAGGTTGCCAACATATTTACTTTAACATCAATAGAAAAAGCATTTCAAGCCAAAAACAAAAAACTGAACACGTTGGTTGTCGATTTTAAAACTGCATTTGATTTCTTCAATACTTCAAATGCTTCATTTTTTAAACTTTTTCAACTTGGAGTGTCAACAAAATTCATCCAAATAACCCGTTGTTTGTAGACAGATACTGAAGTTGCAGTCTGGGATGACAAATCATATTCAAAACTATTCAAATTGCTTACTGGAGTAAAGCAAGGATATCTACTCAGTGCTCTATTATTTGTTCTTTTTATTAATGATATAGCTGCGCACATTTCGGGAGGTGTCCGAATTGTGGATATCGTAATAAATGTAGTACTCTACTCCGATGACCTTCTCTTGTAGCCCGAATCAGCAGAAACTCTGCAATTTATGGTAAATCGTCTTACGGACTATTGTGTCAAGTGGGGTCTAGTCATCAACACAGGAAATCGTTTAGAAGAATCGGAAGAATACGAGTATTTGCGAGTTTTACTAAAGCAAACACTTCACAAAGCTTAATTAATGTTACTTGGAAGAAGATTTTCTCTAACGCTCATAAAAACCTTTCAACAAAATATATTATTTTCAATGCAGTCGTAAAATCTTAACTTTTCCACACCAAACTATTATTTGGAAACAGGCCTGCCAAAACATTTTACTTTAAGTCTAAAGTTACAGGCTAATTATTTAAGCAAAGTGTTTGGTCTACGGGAAACTCGGTTATGTAAGAAAATGATGATCTACGAAATTCTGAAAAAGGACTGGTGGTTTGAACATTGCTGCTTTCTGTGGAGAAGTTGTGCAGATCAATTTTCTACGAAATCATCTAAAAACTTGAAGAATCTAACCGAAATCAGATGATTGAAAATGCCCGTCAGTCAGAGAACAGATTACTCTTTAGCCAGCTTAATTATAACTTGTGTGACAAGAGCTACTTCCAAAATTCTTTCTCTTATAAAGATAATTCCCTAATTTTTAAACCAAGATGCGAACTACTACATTTAAATGGAAAACCATACAACGAAAGCTTTGACCAATCTCGCAATTTATGTCACATGAGAGCTAAGGAAGATTACTTTCATTTTATCAGTGCAGGAAACAATTGAAATTTTAAATGGATCAGATTGTACAAACCGTCAAATTTGTCAGAGCTAGCTACCACTACAGAATGGTTATAATAACGGAATATACATAAATCATTTAATGCAAATATTTATACAATCAAATCAAACCTTTTTTTTATAAAAGCTTTTGTAAGATTTATCATGATTACTTGCAAAAGCTGACTATGTAAAAGGTCAAATTTCGACAGAAATGTCATCAACAGGCCAATTCCCATTATTTTCTTTAATTTATATTCCGTTAGTATTTGAACTGGAAATTCACTTTTTAGTATAAAAATGATCAAGAAATTTAATTTCAAAAACGCTTAGTTTTGACAATTAGTGAAAATAAGAATTATGTCGGAAGCAAGAACAAGAATTTTCAATATTCTTTGAAGTAATATGGTTCCAATATAATTTCTCGGTAGATACAAAATAAATCAATAACCGTTATTCTGTTAAAATTACACGAGGGTCATTTGATACCCTTTGGAACTTATAAATGAGGATACAAAATATTCTTTTTTGATTGAAAGTCCACTTAAGGTCCCAAGTTTTGGTATATTCAGAATTTGCCATATCTTTTACTCCCCGTCTTCTCACCTTTGTATTATTTCTGGAGGCGACTATGGTATTCTATACTAAAGATCAATATCTGCATCCCTTAGAATTTTATTTAAATAATTATATTCACCTGTATGGTCACTCCATATATTGATGTTATTTAGATTGTAAAATCATTTTGTTGCACTTGAATGGAATCTCACGAACTTTTGCTTTATCATTCTCACTTTTATTACATGTTTTTAAAAAAAAAAAAAAAACAAACCTGTGATCATGCGGGATATTGAATCTAAGCACGTTTTCTCCTTAAATTATTTACTTTAAGATACATTTTTTAGATAGGTATAACTGTTTTATTTTATCAAACATTTTTAGTGTGGTTTGGGAATTCCCATTTGAAATTCTGACGTTCTGTCCTTAGTTGTGAGATGGGTATCATTTAACTTGAAATATCTTACAAGAATAACAAAAAAAATGTGCATTTTGTTGCACTTATATGTGAAGTCATTACAAAGATATACAATTTATTTTAGTCGACTTATAATTTATTCGTGGAAAGTCCAAAAGAAAGTCAATATTGTAAAAACATAAACACTGTTTCAAGGATGATTACTTTTCTCCATTGTTGTCAAATTGATTCGATAATATTTATTCTATATGAGTGCCAGATTTTGAGCCAAAAAATTGTATATGGTGAAAGAATATCAATTAAATAGTGATAAATAAATGATAATTAATTTCTCTTTATTGTATCAATGCAAATATTGATTTATTTATTAGCAAATATATACGAGTAATTGTTTCAGTTTAATTTCTTACAGGAAAATACTATAGTGTGAATAGAAATAGATGAGAAGCTTCTAAAAAAGACAATTTTTGGTCTTTCATTTGACATGTTATATAAGAGTTCTAAAAAGTGCCTAAGATCTATCCAAACGTTATGAAAAAAGTATTATTTTTGGTAAGTTGAAAGCAGTTACTGGGTTAGAAAGAGATTTCTAAGGGCTTATGAGATTTTTTTGATGATACATTATTTAGTTATTCACTTAAAAGTTTTCACACCTCTGTTAATCTTTTAGTCTTTTATTAAAAAGTTACATCTTAGACGCTTATGTAAATATGTAGTTAGATGCTTTAATGTGTTTGTATGATTATAATATTTCATTATATTTAAGTGACAATGGTTATTTTTCTTATTGACAAAAGTTACATTTTTATTGAAGTTCCTAATTAATTATCGAAGGACAAACTGATGAAAAATTTTACAAATATTTTGCCATCATGACACAATATGTGCGTTTATAAATTTATGCATGAGAGCTATTGAAAGCGGCATATACTGCAAAACATAACTTTTTCGAAGGGTTTTGAATGGTCATGTATACCTGAAAAACCAACAGAAATATCAAACAAAAAACAACATATTACAAAAGGATCCAAGTTTTGCTGTAAAAAAACCCGAGTCTTATATATTCGAAGGTGTTTTAAGATCAAGATATTTGGTTTTCACGGATAAAGTTTTTAGAACTTCATCAATTGTCAAAAGGTTCGGTAATTTTTGAAGTGCTTTAGCTCAGAAACTCCTTTTCCTAGCAAGCCGAAATTTAACAAGGCTCATGTTATCGACTTACTTTAGTAAGTAGATGGATAGATAGATATTTTATTCAATAATTATAAGGTTCTTGTTACATACATTTTTTGATTTAAGGAATAAATAATGAAGCATGACAAAAATGTCGTCTGCCCGAGTGACAATGTTATCTTATTTTATATTCAATTTAAAATCATACAATTTTTAGTTTTTTTCAAGTAATTTGTACTTATTGACTTGTTGCATAATTTACTTTTAATTCAAACAAACAATAAAAAGGAGAGTAGTTGTGACTTTAAGTTTAGTCGAAATAAAATTACTTAAATTACTTTTACTCAAAAACGAAAATTTGCTTACTTTAACTTTATTTACCAAATCCAAAGAAAAACATGACTTTTAGTAGACACAAAAATACAAAAAAGTAGTTTAAAAATGTTCATTTATGATTCTTCTCCTATAAGATCATCGCCTCGGTGGTATATTTTTGGATTAGCAACTAATCTTCTCCATTTAGGTAACTTATTGTTTCTTTGTGGCTTAGATACCTTTTTCCAAAAAGGAGTCTCCTTAGCTCCTTTAATATTGGACATACACCCATGAAGTGGATAGTGTTTTCGTTCACTCTCATACTGCATAAGGAGCAAATACTTTTCTAAGGAAGAACCGACGCAAATTTTCAACAATTTCCGAACTAGCAGCATCAGCCTCGGCTTTGAGGTGCTTGTCAATTTTCAAATTAAACGTAAGATTCCTTCCCAGATAAACATAGTCCTTGACTACTTCCAATACTTCTCCATCATACCTCCAGTTTTCTCCTCTTGCAGTCCGTCCTGCACAATTTTTGAATACCATTATCTTAGATTTTGCAGAATTCACTTCCAGTCCCCATTTTTTACAATAGTCATATATCCTATTGATGACAAGCTGAAGAAGCTGGAGACTGTCAAAATGGCAATTTCATCAGCATATATAATTACTTTTATTTTTAAGCTTTCAAACTCCACTCCACAAGGAAGCCAATCAACCAAGTCATCAAGAAATAACGCAAATAACAATGGGCTGAGATTGCATCCTTGACGTAGTCCTCAATTTATTTGAATCTCTTTTGATTTGCCACATCTATTATGAATGCTAGCTGTCGTTTGATTGTATAGTTTTTCCAGTGCTTTAACAAACTTGGATGATACACCTAAGTTGTAAAGTTTATAGAACAGCGTTTTTCTGTCAACTGTATCAAATGCAGCTTTCAAGTCAACGAAATAGGTATACAATTTAGCATTACGCTTCAGTTTGCCTCGTATTATACATCGAAGAAAAAAAATGTAATCGTCTGTAGAATACCCTTTCCGAAATCCTGACTGATACTCGCTCAGTTTGTTGTTTAAATTTACCCAGTTAATAAGCCTTTTATTTAGAATTGATGTGTTAATCTTCAAACTTGCATTATGAAATGATATTGCCTTATAGTTTGCTGGGGCGGTTGGGTCACCTTTTTTAAGTATTGCCTCATATAGCCTCATCAAAGCAATCGGGATATACTTTTCTAAGTAGTGCAAGCATATTCTTTTAAAAAATTGCTTTTCGTCTGACCATACATTTCTAACGAACTAATATTGCTAACGCCTTTAATGAAATGTTGTTCTTATTATTTAAGCGTTTTATAATTCCATACAAATTAAGAAGGAAAGTATTTTTCAGCTCAATCATTTTAAGCGACTTTTAACGATTTTGAACTACGAAGGAAAATGTATTTCATTTATTTTAAACTAATACAAAAAATGCTTGAAATTGTTTTAAGACTCAAATACAAGAGAAACCAATAAAGATATTAATCTAAAGCTTATTTCTTTTAAAAGAAATATTGTTTTAACAACAAAAAAATTGTTTTTTTGATACGAATATTTTAAGAAATGACAATAATCGGCTGGAAAATAACTTACATTTCAAAATATCAGAGTATCATTTTAGAATTGTATGTAGAAATGACACGATTATCAATTTCTAGGCCAAGAGTTTAAGGAACTACTTGATACAAAAACAGAGGGTCCAAATAAACAAGAAATATATATTGGAAAAATAAAATTTCAAATTTAAAACTAATAGAATACATAACTCCTAAAATACATAACTTAAAAATATCGTATGGTAACCCAGGGCATCAACAAATTGCTTATTTTAATTTCTTCTTAGTATTTTATAGTTAAAAATAAGAACTGTAATGTTTCTTTGGTAAAACAGTAATCGAGTTTTTTAAAAACTTATAAAAACATATAGTGGTCTATTTCCCATTCTAGACTGTTTTGCATTAAAGTTGATCAAAGAATAATCCTGGTATTATTTCATCTAAGATATCATTGAGCTTGCATCAAGCATTTACTTTTTAAATTGTACTTGAAGAAGATTTAAAATCAAATCATCGTTTGAAACATTTTATGTATTAAAATTATACTTGCACAAATAATTATTATAAAATAATTAAAAAGAAAAACCAGGAACTTCTCTTTATCTAAATTAAAACTATTTATTTTCAGACAGTAGATGTTTTTCTACGGAAGCAATTATAGAAATGTTTATCTCTTTTTGTAAATCATGTATAATTAAAATATTAACTTCGTTCTGTTTGTTAAAGTTCTTAAAATGGTTACATCCAAATAACTTGTTGTTTCTAAACTGATTAGGTATATACAATAATTGAAGGTTAATCTAGATTTCTCTAGAAGTATTGTTTCCGATGTTATAAAACATATAAGTGAATTAGTTTTCTAGAACAAAAACAATGATACAAAATCATAAACAATTTGAGTTTTTCACTTATCACCCTTAAAAGTTCAAGGAAACTCCTGTAAAATATCTTTATACAAATTTATATAACCAAATACCTCCATCATTGTGATATCTTTAGTGGTTTTTGTAATTTTTGTTCAAGGTTTCCAAGGTTAATGCAGGATTTCCATTTTCACTTTACAAAATTAATTCTTATCAATTTGTTAAAATCAGTTTCAAAAAATAAGCAAGTCATTGGAACGCTTAATTTTGAAATTCACTTCCTTAACAAAGTCATGGCATGTTGGCGATTGCATTATACTTTAAACCTAACCAACTAAAAGCCACGCGAATGATCTCCTCCAACCCATCAATAAATGTCGGTTGGCGGGTGGTTGTGACGGCGGCAGTGGCAGGCTTTTAATCGAGGCCTCCAAAGTTAAGTAAAGTGTGTTCTGACGAAAAGTGTCGGAATATATGTACGATGATGATGGTGAAAGAATTAAAACTTAAGTAAACAAGACTTAATATACGTACAAACATTGTATATTGTAAGTTAAGTAGTTACAGTGTTGTTAATGAATCCGAATGATGAGTAATAATCGAAAGAAAATATTGAATAAATGTGAATTTAATATTTATTGATATTACCAATTACACATGTAATTATAATTAGTATTTTTTTTTTGTTTTTGTTTTTAACTGATAAAACTTAAAATCACTTATGATAATAATAAACAATCAGAGTGCTTTGGCCATTAATATAATAAATAAATTTCAACTTTTTGTTGATTTCGGAATCTTAAATATTGAAAGTAATTTTTCAAAAAAAAATACTAATAAGAATTAATACACTACTTGCTATGAATTACTTTATTTTCAAAGAAGAGTGGGTTTTTAGAACTATGGTTCATTGGGTAATCGGGTTCTAATGAGTTAAGTCTTTCGTAATAATAATGAACTTGAAATTAGAAATCGGATTACATTATTAGTAATGATCTATTATGGAATTACTTCAATTTTGCAAAAGCTTACAACATTATTAAATGAACTACCATGTGCTCTTACAGGTAATTAAATCGCCTATGCTCTGTTGCTTCTTCAATTAAAATCGTTATTCTTGAACTAAGTTAATAGTTTCTTTTGTTTTTCTAGTTTGTTAGCAATATCAATGCATTTATGTAGTTTTTTTCAGGGGTGAGAAACCTTTTTTACAAAGTAGGTGCGTGAGAAAAAATATATTTCCAAATCAAGTATGGATAAATTTGTTCTCTTGGTAAAAATCAACTTAAACAGTTCATCATAAAATCTTAATTTTGTTTTAATAAAAAAAATATTAATAAACAGTAAAAATGTAAATTTTACACAAGTTCTAGAGGAAAGTAACAATAATAAATAAGCTTTTATCGTCTGGTTACTATTTCTTTTGTATTTTATGTATTTCTTTGGATTTCAATAAAAAATCAGTTTTTAACGAATTTATCATTTTGTTTCTTCAAACCGTGATAAAAATATAAAATGTAAACAAAATAACGATTAGACGATTTTTATCTTATAATTTAAGTACTAAATCGAGTGTATGCTTTGAATTTATATGTCTTTTACTCATGAAGGTATTTTGCGAAAAAAAACACCAAACAAAACAAAATGAAAGAAAATAAAATAACAAAATGAATAAATTTAATGTTATTTTTGCACATAAAAATCACACAGGTACTCGTATACATGACCGGTGCTTTCTTATATCAATTTCATTCAAATAAAGTGTAGGGAATTTTGTGAACATCTGAATAAAGATATAAACAAAAAAGAAGAAAGAAGAAGAAGAACTAAAAGTATTTAAATGTATTATTCCAAATCGTGTTCTATATTTAGGTAGGTTAGGTAGTAACATAGGTTAAGTACTTAATGTGAGTCAAAAGAAATGTCTGACGAATTCAATTAAAATAAAGTCAAATAAATTCTTACATGATCACGAAGTTCAAAAGTCGCCTATATAAGACTTTAAGAAAACTTACGTAAAGTTATTTATCGCAAATATTTTCAAAACTTTCCAGTTTCGAAGAAGATTTTAAGCTTTAAATGGTAGATCGTTAAGTTCAACGATAACTTACTAATAAAAAATTCATTTTTTCGTTCTTTTGGTAATTAATTTTTAAAGTACCATTTGCGAAGACGAATTGGTATTTTTTGTATTAATGTTTCATTACTTTTTGGTGAGAATTTGTATGTTTCAATACTTAATATTTAGATCTATTACTTGATTACAAGGTTCATCTTGGTATCTGAATCGTGTTTTCTTAGAAAATAATGAATAATTTTGAATATTGAAAAATATAACGCCCACGTGTTGATTTTCTGCATATCTACACTTGTGAGTAAAACAAAATACTCAAGTTGAACTATAGTGTTTTCAGAAGTCTGTATCAAAAATCTGTAGCGTTTCTTCTTTTTCCATTTTAAGGACATTAAAACTGACAGTATAAGGTTAGACCACTCCATATTTAGCTTAAACTAAACTGTCCTCAAAATTGGCCTAGACTTTTTTTCAATTTTTTATAAATCATGTTAATAAAAAAAGATGTTATTTTATTTACATGAATTACATTTTTTCATAACCATTAATATAAAATGTGAACATCTAACTTAAATCTTAAGAACCTTAAAAAGTAATATTAATATAAGGCAGGTGTAGCAGTGGGCAGATTTAACACATGTTAGGAGATATTATCTGTTAGCAGATATTTATCTGTACAAAATAGACGGTTTCAAAAAAATGCAAAAGCATTCGAAAAATGCATACTATTAACATTTTAATTAAAATGTTTATATTTTTTTTTCTGAACACTAAATGTGCAAGTAAAAGGAAAATTAAGGCTAAAAAATTGTGAGACATTTAAATTAGTAAATTTTTTAAGTCAATATTCTTCTAACTAGGGAACGTTTTGCATTCGTACAAAATTTCGAACTCGAGTTTTAATCAAACATGACATTATGATGGTAGAGAAGTCGAAAAAGTGGTTCGATTCCGTCCGTCTGTATGTCTGTCCCAGCTATTACAAAAAAAGGTGAACATTTTAGTTAACCCTAAATATCTTACGAACCAATAACACTAGAGACTTTAATTTAATATTATATATTGTAACGTGATATTAATCAAGTATATTTTTGGAAAAAAACCAACAAACGGTTTTTTTATAAATCAAAAAAAAAACTTTAAAATAATTTGTCACCTCGAAAATTGTACGCCTACAAAATGATTTCATCTCCAATTTCTTGCAACAAAAAATTACGTTTTTTAATCTGGTAAGATTTTGAGAAAAATCGAATTGACAGTTTTTTTTAAATTAAAAAATCTAAAAAGAAGTTACTCAAAGTTGGTAAAAATTGAATTTCGACTCAAATATCTTTTCAAAATTTTGAGATTATGACTTTCAACTAATTTTATCTTATATGAAATATTGTTTTTAACATTTTTAAAAATTTTGAGAAAAATCGAATTGACAGTTTTTTTTACAATCAACTTTTTCAACACATTTTCGACTCAAATATCTTTTCAAAACCTTGAGATATTAGTCTTAAGCTACTTATATCTTTTAAAAAATATTGTTGTTAACATTCAGTAGAATTTGGACAAAAATCTAATTGACATTTTTTTTACAAAAAAATAAAAATTAAAAAAAATACTAAAACACTAAAATAGCTTTTCAAAAATTAAAAATATTGTCTTCAAACTTATTTTATTTTACAAAAAATATTTTTTTCGATATTCAGTAATTTTTTTAATAAAAATCCCACAGTCCGTTTTTCATAAAAAATTAAATTTACAAAAAATAGTACGGAAATGTTGGTAAAAATAGATGTTCGGTTCTCGATATCTCTCAAATTAATTTGATTCATCCAATTTGTATTTGTTTATATTAGAAATAAAAACTTTACAGAAAAACTAGTAAATTGGAAAAAATTGTTTTTGACTAAAAATCTATTTAGCAAAACTAGATTTTGAAAATAAACTATTTTATTATATGAGACATATTTTTGGTTATTTTGAAATTTTTAAGAATAATTCATCTAACATTTTTTCAACCCTACATGAAAAACACATAATTAATCTAAAAACAACCGATCTAAAGATTTTCAAATAAAAGTTAGTTCTTTTTGAGAAATCAAATAGTATTTTAGTTTTTAAACGTACATTATTCTGTTTAGCATTATATTTTTCTTATATATTTGGTTAGTTGATTTTTGAAAGGAAATGCAAATCTTATTTGTTTGCTTTATGAAAATGAAAAATGATTTTAGTTTTTATTCAATTCTTCTGTTCTTTCAATTTGAATAAGAAAATTCTTATAAAATCTCAGGTAAATATGCTTGAGAATTAACTTGACAAATCTGTATTGATGGTTTTTACAAAATTATCTTTTGGTTATTAACAAAAAAAACCGAAGATCAGAATTAAATTCAAAAGAATATCAATTCTCCAAAATTTGACGCCAAAATTGTATAAAAAGAAATAAGAAAAATAAATCATGTTTCGTTTCCGTAAATTTTTAAAGGGCTTAATTTTCGAAATATTTGTTAAATAATTGTTTGTTATTTTACGCAGTCTCAATATTTATCTACAGTGAAAGCAAACTGTTTTAAAACAAAATTATTTACTAGTCAACAAATTCGGCATTCACCTTAATAAAATATTCTTATATGTTGATAATTGAGGTTTTAAAACTTAAGTTAAATTTCGTCATTTGAGTTTTAGTCTATAATTAAGTAAGATCCATAAGATCATCATGAAAACGCATCGTACGTGCAAAGTACTTTAAGCGTTTTTGAAGTAAGGCTTTGGTTGCACAGGGGAAAAAATAAAAACTTTCAACACTTTAGTATGATAAAACTTTTCATTTTAAATTTTGAAAATACAACAACGGCATATTGAGAAAAATGTACTCTCATTGCCTTGTTGTTAATTTACTACAACGTTATATCCAAGCAACGAAAACTTACAAATCTTTGCGATTTAACAATCAAATGGTTCATATATTTCTTCTTTAAAATGTTAGTAATCTACATTTTGCCATCTGCATCATTCATTTTAATAATCACCTAAAGAATGATACATATACTTTACGTGCCAAAAAAGTGTTTATCTAGGCCATTTAATTATTCATTAATTTCGTTCATTCTAAAAATTCAAGTTTATTTTTGCGTTTGATACTAAATTGAATCAGACAAAGTGTTTCCACTTCATATGAACACTTCAGTTTTCAAATACTTAAGCAACATAATATTTTATTCTATACAAATGTTTATCAGAATGCAGATCAAGTGGGGATTTTTTTCTTCTAAATTTCAATCTCAACACTGAATATACAAAAATTTGTCGCCAAAAAAAAATCCCCACTATCTTAGTTTAAATCGTAGCCATAAATCAAGTTGACACACATAGTTTATCAGTTTGAAAAATACAGTGTTTCAGGTTTATAAATATTACGCCTAAAACAACATGCTAAAGATACTCGTTATTCTAATCCTTATAACTTTACCAACCCCCCCTCTATCAATTCCAATTTATAATATTTTCCAAGTTTTTTTTTCTTCCAACAGCTGCACTTCTCCTCCTCCTAGCTCACCTTTGAATTCATTCAATAATAAAAAATTAAAGAAACATAACAAAAATCCCCGCTCTATAAACACAGGTCATCATTAATCATAACATTCTTCGACCTATAACCAAATCAAATTTATCACCTGCTCTCATCTATAATAAAATTAAAAGTGTTGCGTTTTTTTATTTCAATCTTTTAATGTACACAAATGACGTACAAGAAAATAAAATTATATATTAATAACAAATGAGTGTTTTTTTTATATTATTTAATAATAATTTTTACACTAAACAACTTTGAATCGGCGCGGTGACCGAAGTTGAATGGATGTACATTTTTGCAAGCCGCTCAAGCCCCTTTCAGTCTCAGTGCTCGTATAAAGGAGTAAAGCTTATTAAACACGTTTGTCATATAGCTACTCTCCCGTGATGATTATGCAATAATTCGATTCGAAAATGCAAGTCAAAAATGTTTTTAACAGCAGTGCATTCACATTTATATACTAAATATGTACGAACGAAACGAATAAGATATGTGAGAGAAAAAGATTTGTAATAATTGCAACTTCTACTATAACTACTAACTACTGCCCCATGTGGCATGGCCAGCTGTTACTAAGTTGCAGTTGTGGAGAATACCCTCTCAAGCCACCCAGCTTAAACCCGTGACGTATTTCTGTACCAAGAGACGAGTATATCTCGAAATCCATGAGATTTGCTTTCTTTTTATCTCCATTTCACCAAAAGACCAATGCCCCAAGCAGTTAGTAGCCATTATCGTCTGTGTTGCAAGCCAGTTTTCTTCAAAACAGTGAATGTCTAGTATTTGGAATTTGCAATGTTTCAAAGGAACTAAACCAGCTTTCATTGAAAAGGTGAAAAGTTAGAAGGTATTGAAAGTATGGATGTGTTTTCTTATTGCACAATATGAATTTTCTTCTAGGTATAAGACTTTAAGCTGGGAACACTATTTCAACTGACGGAAATTTGAACTGAGGGAACTTTGACAGCTGTCAAGTTATTTATATTTAGTTTGGTGGCTTCACGATACATACCCTTGAATTGACCTCCAAAATCGTGTGATGTGACGTCCGCTGTGGAGCTTGACGATTTTCTGTGAGGATATGTGAAGTCAATAGTCTATTTCCATTTATCATGTGTGGCCAGAAGATTATCTTTTGAAGAAAGCAAATTTCATGTCAATTTAAAAATACCATGTTTGAGTTATACAATTCCACAGTTTTAAATCTCTAAAAAAACACTCTTTTTAACTTTTTTGTTTTAAAAAGACCAACATTTCGTGCTAAGGTTAGCCTTTGTTAGAAATTACTGAAAATTTGTACGTGTCTTTATCCATCAGTAGTAAACATGAATTTATAAAAATTGTATTAAATTTCAAATATTGTGTTTTGACTGTTAGTCGGCTGGGATATTTATATCTTTTTTTTTTGTGGATTTATTTATACCATGCAGCACGATAATTGTTACAACTTTTCGATGCAGACGGAGTAATATTCATCATTATACGAAGTCTGAAGAGTTGTTGTGTGTTTCTTGAGATCAGGAAAGGTAAGACCGAGCGAGAGTCGGTCACGATAAGTAGGTTGGTAGGTGAACAATTTTTAGTGTTGATATAAGGCGGCATGGCATCGGCCGCTTGGCAACTTCAGTGTTGGAGGGGGTCGGTTCAGGATCGGTTTGGTTAGGTTAGGTTGGGTATTGGGTTAGGTTAGTTACCTGTTAATATATGTATGACCACCTGTAGTTGAAAGACAATGCAACGATGACGGTAGGGGACGAGCGGGACTGGTGTGCTTTGTCTGAGTGCAGGATTGAAATATAAACAACATCAGACGGGAAATTTAATGGAGCAACCCAGCAACAAAACCAAACTCACGTGTACCTGTGCACATTTGAGAGATTCGATAGATGCATTCGCTTAATGATGATGGCTGGAGGATGAATGGCTTGAGATAAAATTGAAGGTCATCTGGGTATATACTTTTGTATGCAAGTAGTCTGGGTAGACATTTTGTTGAAGATGTTTTATTTGCAAAATAAAAAACCCAAAAAGGATGCACAAAATCAGTTAAAATATAGCTTTGGGTGCATTGATATTTACAGTATTCATCATCTTTTGAGATGTTATGCAATTTGTTTCGATTTTTTATTGTGTTTTATTTAAATGGCAAACACTAAACAATTTAATTAATACGAGAATATAAGAAAATCTGAAAAAACTAGCATGAAATTATAACCCGCTAATCAATGTAGTTCCCATCATCAGAGTGCATATTTAAATGTAGAAGCTATAAATTATTAGTTTGTAAATGTTTTTAATTTGTCGCTGCATAAATGCATAATATGCTTTGATTTATTAGAAGATTTCGGAACTGCTTAGACAATATTTTCTAGTTTTCTTGTTATTTTTCCGCAACTATAAGAAAATAACATTTTAATTGGAATATTCAAAGTCGATTAAAAATGTTTTCGTATGAAAGTTGTTTGTTTTGTAGTTTTTATGTTGATGTAGAGTGCGTAGGTAAAGAACTTTGATGGAAAACAATTCCTGGTTTTAGACAAGCTATTAAAATTTTCCACAACTAATCAGAATCGGTTTACTGTTTTTTTTTTTATAAAACTGGTCTTAGGTAAACTGGGTGTTAATGAGTAGCATTTGTTTTAATTTATTTAAACAATTATAATCCTCACTTAGAGTGAAAATAAATTTTCCATAAAACCAGTGATGAAATTCGCAGCAGATTCATATTTGAAAGTGACAATAAACAAACTCTTGTGGAATATCAAATAAGTTTTTAATTTTGTAGCCTAATTTAACTAATAAAGTATATATTCTGTGAAAGGATTGCATATTTAGCTAACTAGTTGAGCCGGTGAACTTCGTACGGCAATATTTTATTATTCTTAAACTTTTCGAAATTCCTGAGAGACTTGTTTTAATAAAATATACTGTGCACTTAGGAAATTAAACACTTGGAAAATTCAAATATGAGACAATTCATCTAGTGAAAATAAATAGAACCTTAAATGTTATATTTTCAACTTTTTTATAAAAAGATAAAGTGAAGTATTAACACAATTTATAACCCATGAAATACTGGACCGATTTCGATGATCTTGTTTTATGGGATTGTCCTTATATGTCTATTAAGAAAAACGACTGAACTATTCCAGCAG
Source organism: Eupeodes corollae (assembly GCF_945859685.1). Taxonomy (NCBI): domain Eukaryota; kingdom Metazoa; phylum Arthropoda; class Insecta; order Diptera; family Syrphidae; genus Eupeodes; species Eupeodes corollae. The sequence continues at coordinate 140,614,942 of NC_079148.1, read as the reverse complement.
TTTCTAATTTAGTAATTAAACATAATGTATCCAACATTTGAAATGCTTCATCCAAAGAAAAATTTGTTTAACACAAAGTATCGATGTTTTTTAATTTAAAAAAAAACATAAACTTCCTTTGCTATAAAATGTAATAATTATGTTTTTTTTGTTTGATAAAAATATATTGAACAGTTGAAAAGGGCTTGTTCTTTCTCTGTTATTTTTTTTTTAAATTCTATTGCATCTTTGCTGTGTCGACGATAAAACCTTTGGCTCTTTTTTTCTGTTAAAATACTTAAAAAAAAAAGTCAAAATATTTTAATATTATAAAATCCAATACAAATTAAACCTTTTTTCTTTTAAAGTGGGTATTAAAAATATAAAATTAGCATCAAATATTAATCTTATATGTTTTTAGTTTATTTTGATGTGTTTATGTCGTAGAAAGCATAATTTTAAATTAAGAAGGGACTCTAATAATTTATTTTACTACGTTAAATATGTCCTACATTTTAAGCTTATTTTTAAACCAATGTAAAATTAATTTTTATTATTTTAATAAGATTTGACATAAAACATAAAATGACAATTAATGTCTTTATTTTTTAAAAAGTTATAATCTTTGGATTTTAAATAATATACTAACAAAACAAAGATATACAAATGTCCATGTTTTTGAGGATAATTTTAACAAAATTAATATGGCTTATAAACAGACCATCTATATTGCTATCTGATGATAGTAACTGCACCATGGCCGACATTTTCAAACCTGCGCCATTATAATACATAAAAATGTTAAGTTAAAATGAAGTTAAAATCTTCATGTTTAATTATAAATCCTTAATTTATAGTCAATTTATTAAGGTTGGGATTAAAACTGTTTACTTTTTCTTTGTTTGTACTTGGCCAAACTTCCACAATTCATACGAAGAAAACAAAAATTGAAAAAAGGTCAAGGTTCCTATTAAGAAAAAAAAAACAAATTATTTTAAAGCTTAACCGAATGTATTTCATAAATCAAAGTTTATAACTTATAATTATTGTTTTTAGCAAAAAAAATCTATTTTTGGCAAAATTTTACGATGGGATTTATTCAGAAATTGAACATATTTTTATTATTATAGAAGTTGGTAGGATCACGTATAAGAGCTTGAGATACAATTTTACCCGAATTTGACTCCCGTTATTAACTCTATTAAAATATAGGTTTTATTTTAATTAGCCTGCTAATTGGTAAGCTGCCACTTTTGAAGCTGCCATCTTTTGACATTTAACAATTAAAAATTAGGCTATTATTATTATTTCAATTAAATAAAGAAGAACTTAAAAAAAATATGATCATTTTACATAGCTATTGTTTTTTTTTGCAAGAAAAGTTTCGTGTTATTTCTCGAAAAGGTGATCGCAATAGGCCGCCGATATTTTCGAACTTAACTCCATTTTTATGTCTATGTTTTCTAATGGTTTACAATTTTTTCAAGATCAAATAGCAGTACTTGGGAAGTAATTGAAGACATAGAGCCCAACTGGCAAACATGCTAACTGATCATGGACAAATAATATGCAAAGGAAATATTGTTGCAAACTTTACCCCTTCGATTCGACTGGTATTGTTTTTAGAGGTAAATAGGAAGAGTTTTCTTGATGTCAAAATAAAACGCTGAAAGGATTTTTTAAACAATATTAAATATATTTTTGAGAATGTTAACGATATTTGAAATTAGTCAGTTGAAAGTTTCCAAAATGAAATTGTTGTTATTATGTTTACATTAATTTTATGATAATAATTTAAAGTTAGTAAGTCAGTAGTTAAAATTGAATAATCTTTGAATACACAATTTTTTAACGAAAAGAGTGGTGTTTTGAAAATCCGTGTTTATAAAACTATAACAATCACTTTGACAAATCAAAATTATCGATTTATTTTTCGTTCGTAGAAATTGTATTCGTACTTAAAATTTCATGCTTTTCCCCTTTTTTCTTTAAGTTAATACACACTTGAAATTTTTAAGATTTTTAAGATAATAAAAACAGGAGAAAGAAATTTAAAAAAAAATAGTAAGTTTTGAGTACGAACAATAAAGTAAAATTTTAGCATTAATTTCTAGATCCAGGGAATCACTCTTCAATAATTCGTATGTGAATCACTAGTGAACGAAATTCGTGCTCAAATGAATAAATTCGTTTGTTAATCAAAAATGGAACCATAAAGCATATTTTTCTTTGTTTTAACTTTTAAAATAAAATTTCCAATAAACAAAGAAAGAAATCAATTTAAGTAAAAATGCATGTTTTTATTACCCATCTTTCATACAAGTTTGTATACTTCAGATTAAAAGGAACACCTCTTGAATGATACAAATATCATAAAGCCTCAGGTAATATTTACCAGCGATATCATCTAAAAAAAAAGATCTTCTTTGTTTTATTTTTTTTCTTTAATTTCTACGCCTGCTTGACAATGAAATCGAAAGTTATTTCATACATACATACATATGTCTGCAGGCAAATTCAATGTCACCCACTTGAATCGAAGTTTAATTGTTATAAAAATAAATATACTTATACTTTCTCACAAATCCATTGTCTGCTTTATGTTGTGTTTTATTATGACAAATAATTTGTTTTCGTTTTTGTCTTGTTTGTTTGAACTTTATTTTTAATTATACAGATTTTATCCTAAAGTAGCAAAACTAATTGGATCAATATTGTTTCATTATTTTAACCACACAATCAATAAATGTAACACTTTAAACAGATATAGATACCTGTCATTGAGAGTTATTAATTATTAATAATAAATATCTGTGATTAAGTATTTTAAATGTGTAAAATTATCTCAAAATTCGAAGTATAAATTAGCATATCTAATTTTAAGGTAAATAAATAAATGGTGTGTTTTGTGTGTTTAATATGAATGAAAAAATAAAATGAAATTTATAATTACAAAATTATTACAAATGATTTTTAATTATTTCTTCTTCCGTAATTTAAAATTAAGAGTTTAAAGAGTGTAAGTTGTTTTGTAAACATCTTTAAGTGCGAAAGAGCAATTATAAAAAAATAAACGTTGAACTTGTTTGTCATGGTTTAATTTAATTCTATAATTATTTTTATTTTCAACAACAAATTTTAGGCCAGCGAGATTACTAGACGATAAGCTAGACATTGAAATACAAAAGAAAAAAAGAAACTTGTCAGACCAATTTGTAAACATAATTTTATCAGATTATCCATACTCAGAAAATTTGTCATCACAATGAAACAAAAGAGCTGAGCTACGAACTTTATTTTGTTTCTCTGTTGTTGCTATGACGGAAATATTATTATATTCAAGATTTTTATATTTAATAATAATTGTAACTGTCTAACTGTGTCAAATGATGCAATTTCTTTCAGTTGCAATTTCTTTACTCTCTTATAATCAGCTTCAGCTTGGAGTGGCGTATACCTGCCTAACATTTTGACAATAAGTATTTTTCCACTTACGTGCACTTAACGATGCGCGTGCATTCATCCATTTACCCCCAAACACAGTGCTCTACTGCTCTGGCTGTCTCAGGTATATAGCACTGCCACACCATGTTGCTGCTGCAAAAATAGACTCTTTGATTTTTCCAGCACAAAAATTACCAATATCCCGAGTGAAGAAAAGTTTTCATGCAACTTTGATTATTTGCTATTTCTAACTTGCATTTTCATTATATTTTTGATTATATAAGAAAAAATGCCATCGGTCGTCATCCCCACCTGCATTAAATGCTCTAATAATTGTATTTCGAACCTGCATCTCCACAAATTGACCACCAGTGCCGTCAACGATGCGACTGTCTCGATATAACTATTTGTAAATTGCATATTTGCGTGAAAAGCTTAAGATTTCTGCAAGGTCTTTCATTCACAGAGCTCGCTCATGATAATAATGTGTTTTTATTTTTATTGAATGGAAAACCTCATGCAGACAATGACGACAACGAGACGGATGGTTGTTAATTAAGGAGCATTACTTACAATATACAAATCAGAGGCCAATGCTTTTTTTTCCAAAGCTAACACTTAAAAATAACTATTTTGTAATTTATCGTTATAACTTTGTTATCTTTTGTTAAATAAATTGCTTTTGTGTCTCATTTTGCGAGTTGCACTTGCAATGGAATCTCGATTTCAATGAATCAATGTTCAATAGAACATTCATTTTAATAACTCAATCTCTCGAGTTGCTGATCATCACACAAAACAATCTTTGTATATATATTTTTTTTTTGAATTTTTATTAATTTTATGTTTCAATTGTTCGACATTGCTATGGGTCGGTTGGTTGGTGTAGTCAGAGAGCCATATGGATGGTAATTATACATTTCTGCTATTTTGTCCGCATTATTGAGACAATTTGGTGTTAAGGTGTTGAAATAAAATATCTTACAAATTGCTCTTTTGTTTAGCATACCTACACTCAAGTTGTGTGTTGTATGAATTTTTAGTTGGTTACATTTTATGAGAAGCATATAATAAATGTTGCGGAACGTCATTTCAAATTATTTGGTTGTAACTTTTATGTCATTTGTTCATTTGTTGGAATTATAAATAAGTCCTTTGTTTCTTTTTTTTTTATTGTGAGTTGGTTTGTTTTTAGAAGAGAAAACTTTTATTTGGGATTGGGTTTTGTTTGATGTTGTGAAATGTTTCTACAAAGAAAATAAATGCAGACATACGAGTACCCAACCCGCTGTTGGCCAAGATGGAAAATTTTATGACGTCAATATCTTCTTTTTATTATTTTTGTAAAATATCTAGAAACTGTTGAAAAAGTTTCCAGGCCAGGAATTGTTTACAAAACAACATCTTTCTTTATTGACACTTGAAAATATGAAAATGAAGAACAAAAAAAGTAAAGAATAAATGGAAAAATATTGAATGTTCAATGAAACTGGTTTAATTGAAATTGTGAATTGAGCGTGGAAAAAAGGATTATATTCAGTTATCGGTTAATTACCAGGTAATTTATGAGTCATTTTAAAAACAAACTGGTAGGATTAAGCGTATGGAATTTTGTTTGTTTGTTATTTTAAGGCTTGAAAATAAGTGACTCTCAAAATGTGCCATACATTGTAGGATCTTTAGAATTTTTTGATATCTAAATTTTAGCTGAAGCAATATATTTTCTGCAATATCGCTAACTTGAATAAATAACTCCTTGAAAGAATATAAACATTGATTGTTTCTACGATGAGGATTAATGAACCTATATTTTGAATATATACAATTTACGATGATTTTAATGTTGAGTCTGATTTGATTTTTTAATCTTTCAAGTCTAGTAGTCTCTTGACATGGTGGCAGCTTATAATGGAAAAATCCACGGGACCATATTTATTCTGAATCTTGCAGAATTAGAATTCAAAATAAGTATTCCCAAAATCGTGTAATGAATTTCTGAGTGATAAGAACATACTGTATGCTAAAAACCAGTTTAAATGTAGTTGAGTGGCACAAATAGTCTATTTGACATCAATTCTGCTCGCTTGTAAGCAAATTTGGTGAATATTTTGATTCTCAAACCAAATTAAGATGTTTTTTGAGATATGACTAGAGTTATTACATTGAAGTCAAATAAATAGGTAAAAATTATATTAACATGAAAGGAAGTCTTAGTTTAACTTTAATAATAACTCAATTTAAAATTTAAATTGTTGTCGGAGTATCTACTTGAATCCTGTAATTATTTTTTTCATATTTTATTTGTTTTAAATGGATTTTAAAAATTATTTGAATTTAATACTGCTAACAGTTTTGGTTGAAAATTCGAATTTAATAGACGGAAATGACTTTGGAGATCTGCAAATTTATCTTTTAATACGTAAATTTTAGATTAAAAAAAGGCCAATTTGCCTTTACGCGGAAAAAATTGACTATAAGTTTTAAGATTGTATAGTTTCTCGCGACGATTTTTAGGAATATCGATTATATCCAATAAAACCTATTCATATGTATTTGTGAAACAAAAGTTAAGTTTATTGATTTGTAAAATTAAACAGTTTTTACAAAATTTCTCATATTCTTATTTATTTATCAGGTTTGATCAGTTTCAAACAAATTAAATACTTTATTTATTGTAACGCAAGAGTTCTTATTTAAAACATTTTATTTAAAAAAGGATTGGTAAAAATTGAAAGTGGTTTTAATCAAAGAATCACCATTTAAAAAAGTCATTTAAAGAAGATTTTCACCAAATAGTTCTTTTTATATTTTTGATAAGAAAAAATATATTAAATTCGTTTTAATAGGCTTCATTTTCCCTTCGCTAATTTGTCACCTATAAGTTCTAAACCTGAACTCTTTGACATTTAAAAAGTGTTGTTTTATTAAAAATGGAGCAATGAGCTTTAACAATGCATTTATATTGTCAAAATTCACTTCAAAAATGGAACTACTTACAGTTCCACGAATAAATAACAATTTAGAAAAAAAAGATTCCTGATCGTGTTATTTCTCGAAAAGTTGATCTCAATTGATCAACGAGATCTTGTGATTGGACACCTTTGGAATTTTGTTTCTTTGTAGTCATGTGAAAACTTATTATTAAAGACATTCAAAAGATATGGTTCTGCAAACATAGCGTCTATTTTAATAATTTCTTTTCCCATTTATAATGACACACCCTCTTTTTACAATGAGACAAACATTCATAAAATTGCTCCTTTTTTACATCAGAATAAAACCCCTAATTGAAGAACGCTTAATTTTGTCATAACACTAGACTATAAAACGGTTGTTCAATGAATATTTTGAGCTAACATATTTCCATTTAATTTATTCATGCAAAATCTCGCTTTCTTTAATAGTAACATATATATCGATCAATCACCTAATCTGGTTTTGATTATATTTCAGTTTTTTCCTATCAATCCAGCTGTTGATAAATATGTAGTATCGAGGACAAGGTCATTACCCACGCGGCTATAGCTTAGTATTATGTTATGACTCAATTTAAAATATCAAGCTGACATATTTTTAATTTATAAAGATTCAAAATTCCCATTGAAATAAATTAATAAACAAAAAAAAAAAAACAAATGACAACAAAAATTCGCAAACAAAAAAAGCATTAATTTAAATAAATTTATAGATTCGGAATCTACAAGACACAAGATAGTTTCTGATAGAAAGATGATTGGGTTAGTCACAAAGAAAACACAAGAAATACCCATACTCGACACATTTTACAACAAAATAAATTAATTCTTGTCTGAAGTACCCTTCTTTGTTTACTTATTTTAAATCGGCAATTTTCAGGATAAAAATAAATACAAAATAATTAATTTAATTTTGTTTCTATCCTTCAAAGTTAAAAATAGATAGAAATCAATTTTCAGATCACTTAACAAAACGATCATCGCCGGCAGAGCTGCCGGAAACAAAATCACCAGACACAAAAGAAAAAATAGTATACTACAAACACAGTTACTTTTGCTAAAAATAAACAAACAATTATCCCAAAAAATTATTTTAATTACGTCTCATCATCTCACCATCGCGACATCGTGCTTTGTCGTCGAAAGATCGATTAACCTTCAATGTAAAAATTAATAATTTACAAAAAATAGTCTTATTTTTAGTTTCACAAAGCGAATGACCGGACTATAACAAAAAATACAAAACAAAAGATAAATATTTATTTATTTATTAATTTATACAATTTAAGCTACCTCCCATAGAGTTTTTACAATATTGCAAGAATTTTGAGACTCAAAATTTAGTTTCACTCTTCGATGTCAATGTCAGTAAAAAGCATAAATAAATTTGTGCAAATTTTATGCAAATCTATTTTATTATTTATTATTATTGACGCTTCAAATACCTTCTTAAAAAAAGATAATATTAATATATTGCTTAATTTTCTCTCTATCAATCGATATTTGAACTTTTTGACACTTATGTTGTTTATTTAGGCGGAGAACATAACAGATTATAAAAAATAAAGATACTACTTTTGAGGATGGACTATTTAAGAGATAAACATTCGAAATAATGCAGATAACTAAAAGATACTTTACTTCTTTGACGAAGACGGGTTTGAGGTGCATAGATGGTTTAAGAAACATTGAATGGAAAAATTTAGGCTCCACATTTTTTCAAAAAATTTATAAATATGGTATTTTAATATTATTCGCACAAGAAAAAGTTCAATTTTCTTGATTTTCTTGTCTAAAACCACTTATTTTTCACTTTTACTTTTTTCAAATGAATCAAGCACAGAATTCAAAAATAATTCACCCGAAACTTACAAAAACATGTAATTTCAAGGACTTGAAAAATGTATCGTTTTTTGATAATCACCTAAAAATTGTAAAATTTAATAACAGAAGAAAGTAATTCTTTGTTAACGATCATAATTCGTTTAGCTCTTCTCCATTTATATTCATTAGGTCTATGCTTGAGAAGTTCGTTGAATAAATTTCAAGAAAATGAAAGGATATTCAATGCTTTCCTTTTTTATACAAAGACAATTTTTGTCTAAGAAACTACAAATTCAATTTTTTTTCGAATAAAAAATAGTATCCTAAATTATTTTCTTTCAGGATTTTTTAGTAGAAAAACTGGAATGCTGTTAGTTTTTTAAATTCCTTACAGATACACAAAATAATTTTCAAAATATATTAAAAAACAGAAAATATTTTAAGTTAAATTTCAAATAAAACTCAAACCTAAGGACGGAAAATATTTCTTTCCTTTAAATAGTTAGTCAACATAATTTATAACTAAAAAATAAAACACTTACATCAAAACTAATTTCGTAGGTAAATAAATTGTATTCTTGTGTTCTCAACAGGCATTCCTTTTCTTTTGAATCTATACGAACTCCTGATGCAATATTTAAAGATATCCTTTGGTTTATAAAAATGCTTGTTTTATTGTCATTATGGTCACCAAAAAAATATATTTTATTATTTTCTCTTTCAAAGAACATTCACTTTTTTTTTAAATTATAATCTTTATTATTTTTTTAATTGAATCGCACAAATTTTCACTTAAGACTCCTTCAAAAAGGATTTAACAATTACACAGCGAATTAGAAAAACGAAACATTTAAAAATAATTTTTTTTTTTTGAAAAAAATCACACTGAAAGATACGAAAAATCCTTGTAATCCTTAAAATGATTTTTAATTTTCCTTTAATTCTATTTGTTTTATATTTATGATGAGGTACTGCTTTGAGCAGCGACACAGTACGATAGATAGATTCCCGTAATATCAATTTAATTCGAACTTTAGAAATAATTATAACTCAGAAAAAGGAGCGCGGCGCGCAAGTGCAAAGCGCGTTGTATGTCCGTTGATCTAAAGTTATCGCAGGGTAATGTGAAAAGCTCTCATATGAATGGACCCGCATCTACATATCTCTCAGATGCTTTTAACTTAACTTTACTACCACTAAGACCGCAGTGCGGATCGTTCCACCACCTTAAGTAGTTTTAAGTCATCAGGTCTTGAGTTTTGTTTTTTATTTTTTCTTCTTATGTTTTTTTCAGCTTTTTCTGTGTTTATTGTTTTGTTTTATTTTTCTTTGCGCATTTTCCATAGACGAAACTCTGCGAATTGCGGATCAGATCAGTGGAGTCGGTGGATGGCGGCGGCGGTGGTGGTGCCGGTGGAGGCAGTGGTAGCGGTGGCTTAGCTGCAGCGTGCTTCTTGTGTGTGTCACACAGGTTGCCGTTTGTCGGGTATCTTTTGCAAGTTTTTCTTCATGAGATACAATTTTTTTTCGGATTTTTATTTGTTTTTGTTTTGATGTTGTTTATTCCTGTTGAACGATTTCGATCGGTTAATATTTGCAATTACATATATATCTCTATATATGTATAATATACAGACATTCTCTTATACGAGTCTTTTATCAACGTGAGTATCTTCTAGTATGTGAGTTTTTTATTAAGGAAGGGATTTTCTTAAGCTTTTTCATGTTTTTTTTTCACGTTGAGAATCTGATGTTAAACACATTTTAAATGGTGTTGTTCTTCATCGTTTCCTTTGATTGAAAGTGTTGATTACCAGAGGCGGATTATTATTGTACGAAATTCTATGGGGTGCAACAATTTAAGGGCCCATACAAAAAGACAAAAAGTTGTGAAAAGTCTTTGATGACACACTATTTTACTAGTAAGCAAAATAGTAGGGAGGGGTTTCCATTCCATCATTTCAAATACTCAATTGCTTACATTTTTTCTAAGAAATCATTTATGCACAAATAAAGAAAGCACGACCCAAATATTTTTAACAAACAACATTTTTTCAACAGTGGAATTTTCTTTGAAAAAAAAATTATCAAAATGCGATTTGACAATTTGTTTCATAGGAATTGTGTTGACTAATAATTTTTACTTTGATTGACAAACATTTTTTCGGGAAATTCAAATTTTGAAAAGTAAAGACTGCATTAATAATTTAAAATCGTACTCCGAGTTAAATTAAAATTTAATCAATAAAAGAAATTATATGTTTTGCATAATTTGTTTATTACTTTTGGTATTAAGCTTTGAACAAGGTTAAAAAAGATGTGTTTTTTTGTAGTCTCCAAATTCGGTTTTGGTATAAATTCGTAAGAAAAGTGAACCATACAATTTAATATCAATTTTTAAATAAATCAATTAGACTTTTCTTTTTTAAATGAATGATCAAAGACTCTAAATTTGATCAAAAAAATGGACTAAAAAGTTCAAATTTACCTCTAAAGTGACCCAGCAGAGATTTGGTTTTTGTGATACTTGTAAATTTAAGTAGACGTCGATAATTTCAAGTTGTTCTCAAAAAACAGATTTTTTTCTTTCACCATTCGACGAAAAAAAATGTATTCAAAAATATTACTCTTTTTTAACACTACTTAGCATTGATTATAAATATATAAATGTATTTGATTGAAAACTTTTTGAACTCTGAAGGCAGAATTTTTATTTTCCAACCATTTTGTAGAAGTTTAAAAATCTTTTTGTGTTGAATTGTTTGTCTAAAAAATTGTGTAATACAACATTTTTACTACGATGTTTTTGAGTGTAGGCTTAATTAATTTCAGTTGGATTTCGAAAAAAAACGATTTATTGCAAAAAGAATATTAAAGTTTAAGATTATTAAAAAATACAAATGTGCTTCAAAGTTGAATTGGATTTAAATGTTAATCAATTTTTTTTTATTCAAAGACTATTTTCATTTGATTGACATCTAAATACATTTCGTTAAAAAATTCAAACTAGACCTCCATGTAAGACTACTTTTGACGTACAACTAGTTTTGGAGAAACTTAATCATCGAACTTAACAAGGATGATATTTTTTTTTTAATTCGACTAAAAATTGTCATTTTTGGCGGTTTGTCTTTTTGCCAAAAACTATCCCGAATCCTAAAATGTCATTAAGTCCAAAAAGCTTAACAAAAATCGCCAAAAAACCCAAAAGCGAATGTGGTAACGAACAAATAAATTTTAAAGAAAAGAACTACCAAATTGTTAGTTGGAATTTTCCCAAAAAGAATTTTTAATGTTAAATTTCGGTTTTATGACAAAGGGGTAAAGCTTTGCGACATCTATTTTGAGAATTGTGAAAATTATGCAGGCTTTGAGACTTCTATACAAACTGTTTGTATTTACGGTGACATGCTGCTCCGTCCTGCAACCCTCTACTTGGGATCACGAAACGATTGCATTGACTTATTGGGCAATATGGTCCAATTTATTTTGGATGTTATACAACCCCAAAAAGTCTTAACGCCCAATCTTTCGGAAATATAGCCCGAATCGATTAACACGAAAATATTGATAGAAATGTTTTGCACGCTTGTAATTTGAGTGATATGGTTTTAGGCGAAAGAACCCAACGCCGTCTTTTTTAATTTGAAAATTTTACTTAATGTGAATTTCTACCCAAAATTAATTCTATTGTAGGATATGACCTAAATTGTATTAATTTATATTTAGATCGAATTCTGAAAAAACTAAAAATATCAAACTCAATAATATGGGCGTAACTGTATCGAAAATAATTAAAAACGAAAATTCAAAACTTTGAATATTGTTAGATTCATTTTTAACAAATATTAGCTCTTCTAAAATTCAAAAACAAAACTAAAATCTCAGGTGTTCTTTTAATTTTAAGATTTAATAAATTTATTTTATTAACTTTTTTCAATTTATTTCAATAACTTACGAAATTTGTGTTGATTGATGAAAAATGCCATTGATACAATAATAAAATCATTGTTTCAATAAACGTTTCGTTAATTCTTTGATCAAATTAAAAAATTAAATCCAATAAGTATACAGACTCTCTGATAATAATTTTCATAAATGTAAATCCATCCCTGTTACCATTGTCACCTTATGCACAATTATTGTTATTAAAAGAATTAAAATTTTCCTTATCACCTTAGCTTTGTTGTCATTGTCACTGGCAGGTACTTTTATTTTTTTATTGACACTTAAAGAGAGACGTCATTTGAAAAGTACTACTTTAGAAGTGACGTACATTTAAATGGGAGGAGATTTAGGCCGGTTATCATTTTGTTATTTTAACCTTTTGAACTTATTTAATTAAAAATTGTACCTATCTAGAATTGTTGTTCTTGAAATAATAATTATAATATCACAAAGTAGGAAAGTACATATCATAAGTTTCGTATAAAAGTTAATGTGTATATAAAATAAGGAATTAAAATTTTGTCTGCTTCAACATCACAATGGAATGGAAACATACCTTTTAAACTTTATCTCTACCCAACACTGAACTGATGAACTTTCAAGGACGTCAAATTGATTTCTTGGATAAAGGGTCATTAAAAACAAAAAAATACAGTTCTTCAGTTCGTCTCATTTTCTTCTTCGGATTCGAACCGGTATGTTGAGTTGATTGCTTTATGTCGAATTAAATATATAAGACAATTATTCACAATATGAGGATATGATGCGTATTGAGGATTCAGATTCAGATTCGGATGCTGATGTTGAAGCTGACGTTGATGCTGATCGCTGTGATGATGCTAAAATGATGACTTATGGAAAATCCCAACTAAACTAAAAGAGTGTGATTCAAAAGAAAAAATTCCATTGTTCTTCTTGTACTCTTAGTGATATGAGAGTTGATCTAAAAAAGAAGCGTAGATACAAGTGACGCAGATTGCAGGTACTTAAAGGTACGAATATCAACAACAGCATCTAGAGAATCTCAGAAGAGACATAAATGGTTAATATTCTTTGTGGCCTTAAGCGAGTTGGATGACTGGGTTTTTTTGTGTTTTTTGGTAAGTAGATTCTCAAGAAGATTGTGGTTTTTAAACAAAATCAACAACAACAACACACAAAAACTAATTAAATACAATTATTTGCTTTGGGAAAGAAAAGTCCTTGTAAGTAAAATGTATATGATTTTTACAAAGACGTAGCGAGAATGACAAGAATTATCTTTTATACGTCTAGAATCTATAAGGAAACTGTCCAATTAAAGATATGTTTCTGTTTTTTGTTTAAAAATAAAACAATGCAAGTTTTTAGAGAAATAACTGATTTCATTTTTTTGTATGAGGATTACTTACATTAGGTTTCATTTAAGGCTTTTATTTTATGTTCAAGCCTTAAAAATATAAAATCAAACTATTTAAGTTATGCAAAATTAATGACTTTTTAGAAGGCTTTTTAAAAATTGTTATACAAAAGTTCTATAAGATAACAAATTAATTAAAAGAGATAAGATAACAAATTAATGATTCAACAAAACTTAAATTTATTAATTTGTTATGATTATAATGAATGACCTTTAAATAAGGATCTAAAATTATGTATGTAGTGTTTATTTATTTATAACCAGAAAATGAAATATACATTTACGTCACACATTCACTATTTTTTTGTTTACCAAAATTGTAAATTAACAAATTTGAAAGGTTTTTTTTGAGTAGTTCACAAGAATATCTCCTAAAAACTCAAATTTTTGAATGTAAATCATTTCACACTCATCTGTTCAAGAATGGATGAAAGGTACCAAACCTATTGTTGACATTACCAAAACATCATTTGCGTCAATCGCTTCTTCTGAAGTACCTTTACCTTTGTGGATTTCAAAATAATTCTTTGGTTTCTCTAAATTAGTCACCATTTTAATTTTATAGATCATCATCTATTGTAATTAATATTCAAATGAAATGCTTAATGATTTTGAATATATGTTATTTTAAGCAATTCAAAGCTTACCTTAGAACAAATAATAAATATTAAAGACAAACAACGTAAAGAAAGTCCATTAAGTTATTCATCCCATACACATACGTAACCAAACAATAAATATTTAAGAAAAAAAAAATACGTATACGCCAGACTGTCTTATTCTTATACTGAGCAATATTCTTGAATTTTAATCACATTAAACTATAGAATATTTACAAAATATAATTTATTTATGGGAACTTTGGATGAAACATTAAGAACAACCTTCAAATAACTGCAAAGGAACTTCGTCTCCATAGCAAAAAAAAAATATAACAACTTTGCTTTAACGACATTTTATGAAAAGATTAAAATTGAACTGATATTTCTTTAGGTACAAATCCTTTATTACATTATAATTGTTATTTATGCACTTTATAAGGTTTTGTATCTGAACAAAATCTCATTATGCAAATAAAATATTTAATAACGAATTCTTGGGAAACTAAAATAGAACTTAAAAGATTTCAACAAACTGGTTAAAAAAGTTTAAAAAAAAAAACGAATTAAAATGATAATTAGATGTTAGTATTTGAATTCAATAATTTTATTATCTTTTAACTTTTCACAAACTTTGGACTAACACTATAAACTAACAAGATTGTGAAAGTAAATTATTTATGGCTATTTTTTTTTTAATAACCGTTAAATTGTCTTTTTTATTTTAATAAGTGCTGCTGAATTTCAGCTAAAGGGTTCCTTGTTTACTCGTCAACTTTTGACTTCAAATAACACCATAAAATAAGCTTAATTAATATTGTTTTACTTAAGAAATCTCTTTCCATTTTAATTTAAAATCAGTAAGAGTTCTGAAGTTTTTATACTCGGAAAAGAGATTAAAAATATTTTTGAATAGAAGTGAAGAAAATATGAATTTCATTAAAAGCCAAAGGGCAAACCAACAAATTTAAAAAGAAAAAGACAACAATTCAGACACAATTTTAGGAGTTAAAAAAATATACATATGCGACTCACTCTGAAAAATGTCTAAAAAAATCGAGTAAAATTTTTGCAATAAGCCAAATTTTCATTTAAACGACTGCAATCAAAAATTTTAGATGTTTCAAGTGAGATTTCTAGACATTTAAGTAAACTAGTAATGTTTTTGATAGGGCTTTAATTTTTTTTAACCGCCAATTGATGTTTTTTTAAACTTTAACATTTTTGTTTCTACATACTTTAATCAAAGACCCATTTAAAGTTAATTTTTTTCTCCAAAAACACAGTGAACAATATTTTCCAAACATTAAACGTAATTTTTTTCGTGAATTAAGACCAAAAAATCGATCACAATTTTATATTTTTGGTACATTTTTCAAAGTCTTTACAACAGTGTAGGACGTCATAATTTTTGTTTAAGTTATAAGCGTTATTAGTTGCTAAGGCATGTTAGGGGCAACTAAGTCTTACATTTTTTTAAAATTAGTAATTGATTTTTGAAAAAGAAATTTATTGATCTTATGTATATTAAAAAAGAATCTGGGATGCGACCCACACTGATAACTTCCCATCCCGTCTGTCGATTTGTTTTGCTTAAAAGTTTGTTTTCGTGTTGGGTTTAATATTTTAAAACAACAAACAATATTTTTCATATAAGGAAATAGTAAATTTTGAAAATCTAAATTTGTTAAAAGAAGTTAGCCGAAAACAAATTTTTACCAATTTTTCAAATTGGATGAATGAAATTAATTTGAGAGACATCAAGAACCGAACATCAATTTTTACCAAATTTGCGTACTTCTTTTTGGAGATTTCATATTTTTATGAAAAAACGGACTGTTGATTTTTATAAGAAAACGAGTGAATATCGAAAACAATATTTCTGTGAAATAAAACAAGTTTTAAGACAATATTTTTAATTTTTAAAAGCATTTTGAGTCGTAAGTAAATTTTTACCATGTTTTAGTATTGTTTTTATTTTCGATTCCTATTTTTTTAAATAAACTGTCGCTTAGATTTTTCTCAAAATTGTACCCAATGTTGAAAACAATATTTTTTTTAAGATTAAAGTAATTTAAAGCCAATATCTCAAAGTTTTGAGAAGATATTTGAGTCCAAAATCAATTTTTAAAAACTTTTATTCATTTTATTGTTTAGTTTTTTTATTTTTTGTAAAATAAACTATCTATTTGATTTTTGACAAAATTGTTGCGAATATTGAAAACAATATTTCTTATAAAATAAAATTAGCTGAAAGCAATAATGTCAAAAGATATTTGAGCCGAAAATCAATTTTTACCACCTTTTATAAAATTTTCTTTTAGATTTTTATTTTTTAATGTTAAAAACAATATTTTTTAAAAGATAAAAATAGTTTAAAGCTAAAATACCAAAGTCTTGAAAAGATACTTAAGTCGAAAATCAATTTTTACCAACTTTAAGTAATGCTATTTTTGAGTTTTCAATTTTTGTAAGAAAACTGTCAATTCGATTTTTTTCAAAATCTTTCAGAATGATGACAACAATATTTTTATCAAGTTAAAATTATTAAAAGATGTAATCTCAAAGTTTTGACAAGATATTTGAGTCGAAAATCAATTTTTACCAACTTTTAGTCATTTTTTAGGTTTTTATTTTTTATAGAAAAACTGTCAATTCAATTTTTCTCAAAATTTTACCAAATGTTAAAAACGTTAGTTTTAGTTGCACAAAATTGTTTTGGATATAAAATCATTTTGAATTCGTAAAATTTTAGAGGTGACAAATTTTGTTTTCAGCTTTTTTCATTTTAAAAAAAACCGTTAATAAGATTTTTTTTTTCAAATAATATACTTGGTTGGTATGTCGTTACAATATATTATATACAATTTAATTCAAGTCTCTAGCGTTTATGGTTCGTATGATATTTAGGGCTAACCAACATTTTCACGTTTTTTTTAAACTGCTATGGTAAAAAAAAACACCCACGAAATTGTCTTAAGAGCAATTTCTGCATCTTTTTGCTTTATTATCTGTATAACAAAACTTGTTTGAAATCGATATCTCTTCTGGTTCTTGAGCTATGGACAACGAAAACAACAGCGAGAACGTACAGTCGTACGGATGTAAGTACACACGCACGCAAAGACATCTTTCTAAAAATCTTTTATTTCGACTCTAGGGACCTTCAAACATCGAGAAATGTCAAAATTTGAATTTGAAAAATCGGAACCCATTACAATAACTTCCTATAGAAAGTTAAAAATAAGTAGAAATTGAAATCTCTGAAAGACGTTATTCTGAACTTACAAAAGTGCTTCTTTTTTTTAAATTAGTTCAAAACATCTCTCCCGGAGGTTTTAAACTTTTATCACTTTTAAAATGTTAATTATAACTTAATAGGGTAGGTGAATGTCTTATTTTTTAATTTTCCATTGGAAGTTATTGTTAATTTCACACTTAATTTTTGTAATTTTAAAATGTTTGAAAGTTTGAAGGTTCCTCAAATTTAAATCAAAGGCCCTTAAATAGTTTTTTGTTTGTGCGTGTCACGGTTACTTTTTTTTGTCCCATATCTTAAAAACTAGCACATATGTCGACTTAAAATAAATTTTGCTTTGCAGATAATTATATCGAGATTAGCTTGAATTTTGAAAATTTTTGAAAAAAATAATACAAAAAAGTTGACAATAATGATATTTTTAAAAGCATTTAATAAAAATAAAAATCAGACTTTGGTTATTTTACAAGAAATCAAAACGAATAATAAATTTGTTAAAATTAAATTTTTGATTTTAAAACAAGGAAATTTATTGATTTTAATCTCGTTTTATTTCATAACTTTTTTTTTAATATTTGGTAAAATTTGTGTAAAATTGAATTAACAGACTTCTTACAGCATAACAAAATTATTTACTTTAATTCATTTAACTTCAATTCTGTAAGGTTGGCTTTATAAAAAATATGAATTTTGTAAGAGCAGCAATGAAAAGTTATCAGGGTCACATCCCAGCGTCTTTTTTCATTAAGCAAAACTACAATCCACAGCTAAATTTTGGACACCCTTTCTTAGAATTTCACACATTTCATTTAAAATGCATTTAATTTGTTAGATACTATGAACTCGTTCTTAATTAACTCATTTATTCTATCCCCTGACCTATGATTTCAGCCTTTCTTAAGGCTTGTAGAAAAATAATTTGAATTCCTTTTCTTTTTAATATAGTCAGGGAGGTAAGGTGTTGCTTTCAAAAAATATTTAAAATTTTATAATTATGTTTTATGCTTTCTTTTCTGGACCAAACAACAAGCACAATATTTTATTCTAAAACATTTGTTCCTAATTTTTTCTTATATTTTGAGTCCCAAGATGTATCCCAAACAAAAGTAAAAAGTCCTTACAAAAACAGAATTTTTTTTTATCTACAAAATCTTTGGAGGACAAAATTATGATATTAATTGTATTTTACCAAAGTCGCTAATAAAACCAAAGAAAAAAATGCAACTCCAAAGAAATATTCGTTTCAAAAATAGGCACCTCATCCCTAAACCTCTTCTTTCAAAAAAAAAAAAAAAAACAACCTCATGGAATTTCACAACACAATAAACACCCCATTTCAGGGTCCAGAAAGTATTCTTTAAAAACTTCTAATATACAATTTAAGTTGGTATTGAAATCACCATTTACTTATTGAATGTCATATTATTAAAACTTATAATAATATTATTGTAAACAAAAGTGTTTGAATAAAAAGCAACTTTGTATAATTTGAGAAATTAAATCAATTTCTTGAACTTTCATTTATAGAGATTAAAAATAATAACACAAAAAAGCTAAATATTGAAATACAAAACAGGTAATTTCTCTTAAGTATTTACCTAGAGTGTTTATTTTTTTTATTTAAAGATGACGTTCTTAAATTAAATATAGCAAAACAAAATTAAATATTCTTAAAGCTTACAACTTTAACCCTTGAACTTCAGTAATAACAACTTTTGTCTATATTTTTCATCTTCGTACTTCTACTGTAAAGCAAATAGGTACACATTTTGCAAGCTATGAATCGTGCAATGACACCACTATAACTTGTCTATATTTTGACAAGAAACATTATAAGTTTTTATGTCCCAGTAGGTTTCCATCACAGACTTTTTTTTTTTAAATAATAAATTTTAGATCTTAGAGATCTAAGCAAATTGATAGAGGATTGTCACGTTTCATAGCTTCCTCGAAATTTTTCGGTAGGTAAGGTACGTCGTGTGTTCAGGTAGGTAATGTTCTCAAAAATATACCGGAAACCACAGAAAAATGTAAATAATTAAACAAAAATCACACATTGTCCATCAATATGATGCACATAAAATGTTTTACTATATCTTTCCTGGTTAAGTTTAAAATTTAACGTTTCTAAAATGTTACTTCCCTCATTTAGGATGGATTTTGTTGATGTTGCTGTGAAATAAACAACTTAAACTAATATCTACATACGTCAGTTAAATCATCAAAAAAGTGAGCATAATATCATCACTTCAACTTCACACATTAGGTTCAAGTTATTCCATCAGCTAATGGCCAATGTCAATGCCATAATGTCAACTTGAAATTAGAAATTGTACATTAAAACGTATTGTTTGTACGAACTAAATAGAAAACGATGAGTTTCAAGGTTTTGTTTTATCAGATGGGAGTACGTACTGAAGTTTTGTTTGAAATTCACCTATATTATTTCCTAAGTGAGTTCAATTACTTATGGTCAATATTCATAAGCGCCCATAGAATTTTTTTCAAGAAGGGGAAAGAGATAATAAAAACAAATTTTAATGGTTTAAATAAACGAAGACTGCAGTGGCAGGAAAACCATGGATTTAATAAGAACATTTATAAAAGTAAAAACTGTTTTTATATGAAAGCTTAAGGGGTCAATTTTGGATGAAGAGCGTACAAATATTCTCCAAGTCCCCTTTTTACAGGAGCTTTTGTTAATAAGGTTTAAAAGTTAGTAGAACAAACTTTTGGGTGTTTTATTGTTTTTGACTACGATTTATAATGGGTTCATTAGGAATTTAATTGGTGGTAATGAGAATGAGATAAATTAATTTTAAAACCATACAAGCTACATAATGTTAAACAAGCTTCTAGTGACAGTAAATTGTTGTTCTAGATTCATTAAGATTTATGGTTTAATGCGCCTTAAATATGTTGTCGCACATTAGGAGTCATATTTTTAGTCTATATAGTGATAATAAATTTAATCGATGACACTATTTAAGTTAATTAAAATATTGTTAAAAGAAAGAAAATACAATTTTAACAAAAAATATGTTGCACCTACTTTTTATATTTGACTTTTAATCGAGGGTTTTAAAGAAGTATATCACTTTTTAAGAATCAATTAAGTAGTTTCTCTTTTAGGTTCTTTTGTAAATATTTTGTAAAAATGAACTAATAAAGAATATTTTTAACTTTCCATAGGATGTAATTATAATGGGTTCGATATGTTAAAGCGAAAATTTTGACATTTCTCTACATTTTTAGGTCCCTAGAGTCGAAATAAAAGTTTTAAGAAAGATGTCGTCGCGTGCGTCCATACGATCGCGACGTTTTGTCATCGTCCATAGCTCAAGAACCAGAAGAGATATAGACTTCAAATAAATGTTGTTATACAGATAAAAATGCAGAAAGATGCAGAAAGGGTTTTCAAAAAAATTGCGTGGGTGTTTTTTTTACAATAGCAGTTTAAAAAAAGGTGAACATTTTGGTTAAAACTAAATTTTTCACTAACAACCAAAAACGTTAAAGACGTTATATTGTATATTGTAACGTATACCAAACAAATATATTTTTGGAATTAACGGTTTTTTATAAATCAACGCGTTAAAGTAATTTAGGCTTATTTGAGAATGGGCGTTCACAGGAAAATTCACATCGTGCTTTTTCTGATCTTTTCAATAAATATAATAGTTAATCTGTGTTGGACAAATCGAGTCTTTAGGAGACGCAAGAACACCAGTACATGCTTGTACAGCTCGTACTGCAGAAAATATTGCTGCTGTTCGCGATAGTGTGGCTGAAAAGCCCTCCATTTACACGCTCACAAGGCGCAATTGAGTCAAGAACTAAAACCTTTTAACCATTTCAAGCTTCATCAATGGTCAGAATGGTGACAAGCAATGGTAACAGAATATTTTTGTATGATAAGTGCACACTCAAGAAGAGAAACAGTTTGAACATTAGGAAAGGGAGAGAGGTTTTGAAAGAAAGTGTAGTAGTTTTGAAATCCTAAATATTACAATGACCTGGAAAGACAGTTTGTGGTAAGACTCTACATTCACGTAGTGCGGCTAAAGAACTTATCTCTGTGTTTGACAGTATAACGAAGTTGTGCTCGAAGGTATATTGATATGTTCAGCAAAACAATGTATTGGATTAGAAGTTGCAGACAAGAGTTCATTATTAAAATTAGAAAGAATGTTGGAGACAAAACACACCCCTGGGGCACTTTAGCATTTATTTTGTGGTTTTCTGGCTTGAACCCATGAAATGCTACTTCAAAACAAGACTTAAAGGGTGAGATTATTCAGAACATTAATACATAGAACCTTAATTGTTTCTCAGCATCATGAAAAAAGGGAACATCTGATGGAAATGTGGAAGTGGAACATCTGGAACAAGACACGGTGGTTATTTGTCCAATATTTTCTTCCATACATAATAACACCAAACAAATATTATCATAATAAAAAGCAAGGACACTAAGTTCTTAAATTTAAAATTTAACCACCTATTGTTGTTTTAAACATAAAGTCTGTTTAAAACTTTACCTGCCTACATTATAAGACTTTGCAAAATAATTGTATAATATATCATCTCATATTTTTTCATATCTACAATTTTTGAATTAGCTTTTTAAAACATTTTTGGAACACAGTTATTAAATGATTTAAATGTTACTTTGATCCATTTTTGAGATATCGAATTTTGAAAAAAAAATTATTTTTACTTTTGAAGAATCGAAAATAAACTGGCATATTGCTTAGACAACATAAGAACAGGTTTTGATTTACTTTAATAAGTTAATTAGTTCCTGAACAAAATTGAACATTGAAACAACGGTAATATATTTGTATACATGAAAAATCTAATTTAAGAAAAAGAAAAAAAAGGTACAATTTTTAAAACATCTATCGGGCCGTTTCCTAAAAAAAATCTAATTTTCGATTGCTTACGAAAATAATTACATAGAGCTGCTATTATTTTTATTCCAAAGTAATTGGAAAAAACGACTAACGGGAATCTGTTTAAAATAATTATTTAAAAGATAAAACTCAATCAATCCAATGGCTTAGTCAAGAATGTAAGATCAGAAATGGTCGTCCTCATTTGCTCTTAAATTGATGGATTTTCTTCCGTGAAACTTAAGTTTAAAATTTGGTATCAAAACTGTCCAAGATTTTTTAAAATATACCACGATTTAATTTGTTTGCAAAAAACTGCTTGAGATAATAAATTTTTTAAAAAGGTATCACATCACATCATGTTATTTTGTTTTTATTTGCTGTTTGAATATTTTAAGACTTAAAATACATTTCATTAAATAAAACTATTTATAAATAAACAAGGATGATTATTTTCCTCTTATTTTGAAGTGTTGTATGAATATCTGGCCTAGAAAAGCTTCAAATTCAAAATGGAATTCTTTTAAATTGCGTATTTACTTTACCATCAAAGTTTTAATTTCTTATGGATTTAAAATAAAAACTACGTATTCAAAAGTATAAAAGAAGAAGACATTGTTTAGTCTAAATGCTTCCCGCATGAAACATATAAAAAAAAACCCTTATGATGTACCTCAGGGTTGTTAGATTAGGCCATTGTTTCTAATTATGCATTATGAAGTTGTAACCATACGAAATAAATATTTCAAATTAAAACAAAAAAAAAAAACAAGTAATAGTAAAATGTACTTTTTTACAAAAGTTATTAACCTCATTAAACTGAATACAAGTACATATAAATTTATTTATATTCGAAATTAGAGTAACTTTAACCTTCCTATCTGGTCATTGTAAAATATTTCTTATTTTTAACCTGGTAGTTTCAATGCAACTTGATATTTCTTTTACCTGCTCTACATTTAAGCTATTTCTCCATATCAAAAACATTAACCCCAAAATATATGTACAATATACCTCAGCTTCCTCTTAAACATTTTCTGTTTATTTAATTTTTACCAAAGATATAGCGTAGGTAAACACAGAAGTACACATTTTCTCTGCAATAACAATAATTATTATTTATAATTAGTCTAGTAATAAGCTTAAAATTTGACAGGGACAGAGTTTTACACACGTTTATTAACTAAGGTCATTTTATTTTATTTTTTTTCTAAAAATATTAAAAAACAAAAATTAAAACAATTAAATTACCTTCAATAAAAAAAAGTTATGCGATGTGTTGTTTTCTATATAACCAGTATCTTAATTTTATGGTTTAACATATTCAAATTATTGCCTTAGAATTTCATTTGATGAAAAACAAAAATAAAACAACATATTAAATACATCTTTGAAAGTTTTATGTTGGTTATTTTTTTATAAGAAAAAAAAAAAACATTTATTGCATTTACAATTACAATTAGTTTTACCAACTATAAATCAACAAAACGTCAATCTTGAAAACAATAATTAAAATCTTATTTTATGGGCTTAGTTCTAGGCTGACTTCAAGTTGGTGGAAACTTTTCATTAATCCGTTAAGTTGTAGGATTACAATAATAATAAAACCTGGTTAATATTTTACACCCTTGACCACTGCAACAAAATATATTTTTATAGAGGTTTGAAACAAAATTATAGGTAATTCTTTTTTAATACGAAACACTGGTCTGGTTCCCTAATCTTAATATTATTCCTCAACGTCAATAATATTCAATTATAATAAATAATAGTGAATTAAGATTTAATTTCGGGCCATACTTGAACTTGAGATAAAATTGTAGGTCCCGCCTACAAATATTGGTAGTAATAACTCGTAAGTTTTTTGTATATTGTGCGTGCACTTAAGGGGTTATGAGTACCCTTATAATGATTAAACACAGTGCCAGCAATTAGAAAAGAAAGATAGGGTTAAAAAGGAGAAACCGATGAACATTGGTTTTGAATGTCTGCATATTTTTATGAGTGGGAAATATTGATCCTAGGAAAACATTCAACATTCGTGTAGTGGGGCTAAAGAAAGAATTTCTGTACTTAACAGTACGTCCGAAATTGGGTTCAAGGGTAAACTGATGGGCATTCCTGGCAGAACAGGTATTACGGTTGAATTTTTTAAGGGGAGGAATGCAACTGGCCGTTACAATAAATGAGCACTGCTTATAAAAATATCGATAAAACAATGAAAAGCATGAGACCTTGCGGCGGTGTTCAAGAGAAGCCAATGTCTCAGTGAGAGAACGATCTCCTATCATTTTTAGAGCTCTTTTTTCGATTCCATCTAGAAGACTCAAGTACGTTATTGAGGCACCAACCCAAATGTGACAATTATACTCGAGAATAAAAGCTTTATAGATTATACCCAGATCAGTAAGGGTAGGAAACTTCTTGCATCGTTGGAGAAAACCTAAACATTTAGCAGTATTTTTGGCGATGTCAAATTGGTGATCACGCCACAGCAAGTGGTTTGTAATGCACATACCAAGGACTGATAATTGTCCAGTCTCCTCGCTGCAAGTACCACACATGTAAAGTTGCATTGGGGGAGGGTTACGCTTTTCCGACAGCAGACAGCATTGTGTTTTCGGTTTTTTATTCCCCACTGGACAATGTTGTCAAGATCAGAATTTAATGAGACCGTTGGTAGTCCACATCCAAAAAACAAGGATGAGAACCTATAAACGAATATGAATAGCCGAAACAATTTAATGGGTTAGAAGTTTTAAACAAAAGATCATTTATAAACTTACCTTTTTCTTTCATGACTCATTTACTATTTTGTAGTCTTTATGGAAAATATGTCTTGACTTTTAAGATGGCAGACTTCTAATATTTATATACCATTATAATAATAAATTCATTTTCAGAATGGGCTTAAAATTATATTTTGAAACTAAAAATCATTTAATATTGAAAAGATTAAATGCAATCATTTGAGACTTCATTAATTCATTTGAATTATTTGCACAAAATTGCAATTATACTATTCTTTTGAAGTATTTGTATTCTTTTGGGGTGTTTATAACCTCAAATGAATCTTACCAAATAAATCTATGTTTGTACATTGAATGTCATCTTTAAATTATTGTTTAATTCATCAATGATTGCATTCACAAAAGATTGGATTCTTTTGAAATCCTGTTCATTAAATTGTTTACAAAAAATCGGTTTACAATTCTTTTTCATTTGTACGTAAATAAACAGATGGTAGAAAAAATAGTTTTTGAAAAAAAAAACAAATTCTTTCCATTTTGACTTAATTTTCATTTTCGATCACTTTACTTCTTACTTATTAGCTCCAAATAAATATCTTCCATTGTTTAGATGTATTCCTATAAATATTATCTGAGAATCAAAGTCTCAAACTCCGTCAAAAATCAAGCTAAATTTCTCCATTTAATGTATCTTCTACCAAGTTATTTTTTTTTGTAAATTAAAGGCAAACATTTCAAAATTGACGTTTATATGGAAACTAAAAATATAACTGTCAAAGAGCACCATAAACATAAACAAAAACTCTCATTCATCATTTATACACTGAATCAGCAATCTGTACAATTAAATCGAAAACATGACCAAATATTTATGACAAGTGCAACAAAAGCCTATTTTTAGTGTGACAGCACTTAAAGCTTCTGTAGGTACATAGATCTCACCGCGTTACTATCTGGTGTCACTACCGACACCACCACCGCCGCCGCAGCAAATGCTACCACAAACCGCCCGTCCGGCCACAATCTATCCATTAAGTTTTGTTACGGCAACTAGCAGCAGCCAGCGGTAGCTACTATATAATGTACCTCAAGTACATGCGTAATATTTTGTCTCTAAACGAACCAACCACAACAATTGACAACAAGGCCTGTTTAGTTAAACGATATTGTGTATGTACGTACCTTCGAACCTTTTAAGAAATAGCTTTTATGATGGATGTCATTTTACTAATTTGATTTTATTATTAAATTGATATTAATCGCTTGTAAAATGTTATTGGACTTGAAATTAAAAAAAAAAAAGAAAAAACCAAGATAGCTCTCCGCTAAATAAATTTGATAACCCAAATTTGACACTAACAATATAAAGCTTCAATCTTATTAAGACACTTGAATACAACTGTGATTAAATTGTTCTTGTCTCTTAAGTTGAAAACTTCGTAAATCCATTTAATCTGGACTATGAACACATAATCTCCTCCTACGAGCCTAACCTCCCTACAAATAATTAAAACCATGTTACAATATTATTTAAATATAAAAATATTGCGAATTTTATACATACAAAAATATATGCAGATGATATAAAGAAACATTTTCTAATTGCGTCGTTTTTTTTAATTAAATTAATTACCATTTAAATGGTCATAGATAAGAAATAGCGCCATTTATTTTCAAGTTCAATATTTTACGTTCGCACTCTTGGTTGATATTAATTTCTTTTGATTTGGCAGAAATTTCATGGTCATCTGTTTTTTTTTTATTTGTTATTTTATTATCACTATGACTTTTTTGCAAAATGCAAGTGAAAAAGGTTATCAACTGGTAAAATAAAAAAAATGCGGAAATAGTTATAGTTTGAGATGTTGATGATGACGAAGTCTTTTATATGATGACTGATTTGCAACTAATTTAGTCATAAAATAGAACTAGTGTGTGATTGCTTTGAGTAAGTTAACATTAACAAACATTTGGATAGTTAAACTTACTATTCTAATTCCTGTTATCCTTGCATTATTTATTTTAGCAATAACTTCTTTGTTTGTTCAGTATAATTTTATATGTACTTATTATTGCTTTTGTTTAACAAACTTAATGATATGAAAGTAAAAATGAAATCTGCTTTTTATGTATTACATTATTTTGAGGATAGTGATTGGTAAATCAAATACAAAGGGAAGATGAATTTCGGCAAAGAGACTTTTTTAAAATTGGTTTTTATACTTGTCACATTAATATTGAGAATCACTATTCACATGAAAAGTATGAAAGATAATAATATCCGATAGAGCAGAGACACAACTTTTCAGGAAAATGGAAAAGCATTTAACAAGTATTTTACAGGAAGTGAAGATTCTAGCATCCCTCATTTCTAGAAGATCTATCCAAGAAAAGAAACGTACACAATAACTAAGCAGTAAAAATGACATTTTTTGTCTGGAATCTGAAGTTGGAGTATCTTTTTAGTATAAAACTGTGGTTCGAAGAAACAGTCATGGCATAAAATCAAACTTATTTGCATCAAGATGTCAAAAAATCAAGTTTTTGGAAGTTAAATAGAAATTAAATTGTCCTTTCAGGATTTTTTCGATATATCTTGCTCGTTTAACTGAAATTATTATCAATAACATTAGTAGTACCCGTGGCATGATGGTTAGTGCGTTGGACTGCCATGCCAGAGGTCTTGGGTTCGATCCCTGCCTATGCCATCTAGTCTTTTCACGGGTACTGCCTCTTGCGAGGAATTGACAAATTCTCCAAGAGTAACTCTTGTCTTGAAAAAGTGCTTTCTCAAATTAGCCGTTCGGATTCGGCATATAAACTGTAGGTCCCCTCCATTCCTGACAACATTACTCGCACACAGGAATGGTTGAGAGTTGTAAGTCACTAGGCCCTGGTTCTCAAAGGACTGTTGCGCCACCCAATTTTATTTTATTTTATTTAACTAAAACAATTTGAAGTCTTAATTGATCAAGGCATTGATCCTAAAGTAGCTTTTATATTTTTAACTTGTTTTTGAATCGAATTTTCATGTCTGGGTATTTCTGGATGGGAACAAGAAAAGTTTGTATTAAATAATTTAATGCTAAGACTTATTTTTTCAACAAGAAGCACAATTACTGAGTTAAAAATTTTTAACATCCAAACAACACCAAATGGACAAATAACCTACAAAACCAAAGAAAAGAAGACTTGGTTGGTCTACCAAAACGAATTAAGCAAGTCTTCTTTTCTTTACAAACGTTTTAATTTATTTACACTTGCAACTTGCTACTAAAAAGAAAGTGAAGCAAATAAAATTAGGGGGAAGTGAATTTATGAATTAAAACTCAATTTTTGAAAAATGTAGGTCATATTATTCTTCACAGAATTTATAGTTTTGGATAAAAGTACATGCGAACAGTTACATGGTTTTGTGAAACAAAGATCAACCGTTACTAATTTTCTCACATTCGCAAACATATGATCAAACGCTTAAGAACATGGTTTTAAAGTTGACTGTGTATTCACTGACTTTTCTAAAGCTTTTGGCCAACTTAGTGACGGAATTATTTTATTTAAACTCAAAGCTCTTATTTTCCCACCATTTTTCTTAGCTTGGATCAAAGTATACTTTGAAAACAGATATGAAGTAACACTTAGAAATTGTCTTTCAGAACCTTTTGTTGCTCAATCTGGTGTTCCCAGGGAAGCCATCTTGGCCCTATTCTGTTCATCCTGTCTATTAACGACGTATCATCATGTCTACGCTCAAGTGAAGTTCTCATTTTTGCTGATGACATGAAAATGTTTAAGATTATAAAGTCCACCCATGATCGTATCCTTTTACAAGCCGACATTGATAGTTTCAAATTTTGGTGTGGTAAAAATAGCCTTGTACTTCTATCGTACTTAACATAAAAAAATCATTCTTGTTTTGGTTTCGGTGGTGAATGGTGTTTGGCTGTGGCTCCTTGTCAAACTTCATTCGCGACGAATTAAAAACTTTCATGTGAAAGAAATGAGAAATGAAATAATCGACGAATATTCGTTAATTCTTTTATCATTGCTCGTGCTCATGTGAATAGTGCTTTAGTGTATTTGATTATTGTATATCGCAGTAAAAAGTCTGTAGCGGCTCCACATTTAATTTCATTCGCTTTGCCCTAAAGGGTCTTCTTTGGGATGATCCTTATGATCTGCCTTCCTATGAACATCATATTTCGCTTCTTCAATTGCAATCTCTTCATCAAAGGCGTGTTAATAATGATTTAATATTTCTTCATCAACTCATTAACGGTGATATTGATGCACCTTATTTGCTATCTTGTTTACATTTGTACTACCGAGGCGGAACTCATCACTTACGTTCATTTGATTTTATGCATATTAACTTCCATAGAACTAACTATGGGAAGAATGAAGTCTTAAGTCGAATGAGCATTTTATATAACTTAAACTATTCATCGATAGATTAAAATTTAAATAAGGTGAGATTTAGTAAAAACTATGTAAAAACCTTTGAAAATTATTTTAATTCAAAAAAAAAAATATTTGGCATGATTGTTTTCAAATTCAAAAATAAATATCTATAAGTTTGAAAAAAGAAATGGTTGATATTGTTTGCTGGCAATATTTTGTAATACATTTTTTGTTAATGTTTTGAACAAACCAAGCATTCAACAAAAATTAAACTCTGAATATTAGGGGTAGTCCTTGAAAAATATTGAGACAGGAAATAAGACAAATGCTAATATTTCAACACTTAATCTTTTTGAATCCGATATCCTAAATGGTATCTCAAAACTAAAACCCAGTTTGAATCCTGGTTCTGATGGAATTCCATCTTTTGTTTTAAAGCAATGTCAATTTTCGTTAGCTTTACCGCTTCTGATAATTTTTAATAAATCCCTTTCTACTGGACTATTTCTCAATCAATGGAAATTTTCATATGTAAGTCCTATTTACAAATCAGGCGCAAGAAATGTAGTATTAAATTATCGTGCAATTTCTAAAATATCTGCAATCACTAAATTATTTGAGCTCATAGTAAAGGATCATTTGTTTTTTAATATAAAAGAACATATTTGTAATGAGCAGCATGGATTTATGTCACCGATTCTTTTGAATCTAGCTACCAGGTTGACACTCTATTATTAATTTCTCAAAGCTTTTGAATCAATTTGCCATAAAATTCTTATAACTAAACTAAAAGTTTTCGGTATTCATGGGTTGTTTTTGAAATGGATATCTAGCTACCTTAATAACAGAACGCAATGTGTGAAATTGGGTCATTTTGTTTCAGGTATTATTATAATTTCATCTGGATTTCCTCAAGGAAGTCACCTTGGACCACTCCCTTTTAATATTTTCGTTAATGAAATCCTATTTCTTTTAAAAAATACCTCATGTTTAATGTATGCTGATGACCTTAAAATATATCTTTGCATAGATAGAAATGATCATCAAAATCTTTGGTTAAGGAAAGTGTTCTTCCTTTGAATATACAAAAATGTAATGTTTTTACTGCACATCGAACTTTGGTTCCAATGATAAACAAGTACCAAATTTGTAATCAGATTCTTGATCGCAAGTCTGAGATTCGTGATCTTATAGTCATTTTCGATTCAACGTTGTTGTTTTCTTTACTTGTGGACTATAAGGCTTGGTTTCGTTAAGCGAAACTGCAATGAGTTCTCTAACCCTTATGCTTTAAAATCAGTTTACATGTCTTTAGTTCGTCCAATTCTTGAGTATTGTTCAATTGTATGGTCTCCTTCTATTTCTATAAGGATAACACGTATTGAAAGAGTGCAAAAGGTTTTTACAAAATTTGTAGTTAGGGAGTTAAAATGGAGAATTGACAGTCCATCATATGTATCTAGGTGTGCCTTCATTGGACTTGATTCATTAGAAAAAAGACGGTCTATTCAGTGTTTGTTGTTTGTGTATGATGTATTTTCTTATCGTATTAAGTGTCCACCGATACTTTGAGATCTATATTGCGGAGAGAGAATTGTGTTTACGTCATTTTCTTAATAATCCAACACATAGATACTATTATGGTTGCAATGAATCCTTTTCTAGGTGTATTAAACTTTTCAATTCTTTATGTCATGAACTTGATCTCTCAACAAACAGATTTAAATTTAAAATTAATTTATAAAATATTGTACATTAGCTTAAGATAGTGATTTATTTAAATATACTTATTTATGTATATATTTATATTGTGTATATATTTAGTTATATTACTCATTGAATTGTAAGTAATCTGTAAGATATAAAATCCGTAGATGAATAAATACTCGTAAATAAATAAAGGTATTGGTCTAAAATTTCCTATTTTTTTTATATTATTTTCGAATAAATTATTAGTTCGTATTTTATTAGGAATATTTTAGCACATTATTAAAAAAAGCGTTTAAAAATGACCCAAAAAAAAAGGAAACATTTATATGAGAAAGAGTTACTAAATGAAAGTTTATACACAGACAAAAAAAAGTGTCGTATTAACAATCGTCGATAGTTAAATTAAAATTTGTCGCATTGACTACCAAAATAGTCAATATGACAACCTCATTTTTAAAAATTGACTACTGGATAGTTAATAGAACACTTTTTGATTGTCAATTTTGGGTAGTTAATATGACAAAAAAAGTAGTCAACAGAACAACTTCAGTAGTCAATATGACAGTTTGAGTTTCGAAGATTGTTATATTGTTATATTGACTAGCCCAGTTGTCCTATTGACTACAGCAGTTGTCGTATTGACTACCACATTAGTCAAAACGACAAGCGTAATTTCAATTTCCGTCAACCAAAGTTGACATATTGACTTCTACAGTTGTCATAATGACTACCAAATCATAAAAAAAATTTCGGATCCCAAAATGGACAACGGAAAATTGTTCTATTAATTATCACTGTTATCGGCTGAAAATTGACTACCAAAATAGTCTATAGGATGACTTTTTCGTTCTGTGTACAAGTAAATTATTTTGTTGTATAGTGACAAGTCTCAAAACTGTCGGAGATGAAAGATATATCCATTGAAGTAAAAATTTGTTCAAAAAATATTCCCAAACTAAATTAATTTACCCAAAATAGTTATTCATAATGACAGACACTACATTTATAAACAATTTGCTATGAATTATGAATGCTTGTGAATAACCAATCAAAGTTGTTTATGTAATCCTATTGATAACATTAAAAATTAACCTTATATCATAAATATTGGGTAAAAAGTGGATCAGTTAAAAAATAATTAAGCCACAAAAAAAGTTTGGAGTAAGCCCCTTTTTTTAAATTTTCCTAAATTCCTAAATCCAACACACAACCAAAATTGGCGTCCTCTTTTTTAAAAGAGTAAGATCTCGTTTTATGTTTCTACATTTTATTTAACCACATTTCACAGTTCCTGTCTCACTTTTGGCTAATAAGCTTGTTTTTTTTTTCAATATTTATAAGTAAATATTAAATGATCATTTTTTTACATATACCCAAAATACTTTTGTATGTGTATTTTTACTTCCGCCTTTAGATTAAATAATAAAAGTTCAAAAACTTTTCCACTTTTATTCAAATATGTGTTTTATTACACATCGTGATTAATAATTTTCGACTTGAGCCTATAATCAAATAAAAAAAAAAAAAAAAACATTTCACTAACAGAAAAATCAAATAAGAAAAAGATGTTACTTAGCCAAAAACTGACAAAAATTATTTTTTATATAAATGATCTAATGTTAACAACCCAATCTAAGAAGTGATAATTAAAACCATCAGAACAAGAACCCCATCCGCAAATTTGAATCCTACCAGAAAGCGTGCTATACTGTTTTCAAGGTTAAATATGTCATCTCAAGAAAAACCCAATCTTATTTTTGTAAATAACAAAATACAATGCAAACATATTTACATTGTATTCTTATTCCATTGGAATTTATGTTACAAAAAGAAAGGTATCTTACCCTTATTTATTTTTATCCAATTAGCATTCTCATAATATTCGATCAAATATTTAAAAGCGTCTTTATTAAAAAAAAAAAACTTTAACTGAATAAAAAAATAAAACATCACACTTATTACAATAATTCAAGTAGCTTGTTCCATCAATCATATGTATGAATGTAAGTTCAACTTCATTACAACAAATATATTAATATTTTATTACATCAACAAGAAATAAAATAATTTACATATGGTTCAGCGAATTGTCAAGTACTTGTAAAAAAATCATTAATTATTAATGCAAATTTCTCATAATTAACTCTTCTATGTAATTCACTCCGAATAAAAATAATAAATACAAAAAAAAAACATCTACAAATAACTCAAACCCAATGTAAGTTTAATTGTTTAATGGATGTAAATACCTTTAATTGTTTGTAATAAATATTTTTTGTTTTCATTGAAATGACAACATGATGTTCTACAATCACTTGAGAGACAATTATACATGAGGCACTATCACCTTGCACCTGTTGTAAGCTTCACTTCAATTAGTTCATAAGTTATAGCATCATAAGTCACAGCTTATCTCATTCAGAAGAGATTAATTAATTATTTATTTAAACAAAAAGAATTATTTCACTCTTATCAATTTTTGAATAAAAGAATATTATCAACTGTTCAATCGAAGCAAATCGTGTTGCCTACTTTTAGGAATGTCTACAATTTAAGAGTGTTAATTGTTTGTAGGGTAAATTAGTCGATGATTGGTTTGTTGGAATTTGTTTTTGTATTTTTTTTTCTTGCTATAAAAGTTCAACAAAGTTGAAGCGGATATTTTAAACAAATTACCTTGACATTCAGATAAATAAAAATTAATAACAAATAAACAGCTAAATAATTGCATGCGTAAATAAAGTATAATTTGTGATCTGTGACGATCGAGAGTGTTATTAAAATCTAGTTCTCTTATTGTAAATAAA
Source organism: Eupeodes corollae (assembly GCF_945859685.1). NCBI lineage: Eukaryota > Metazoa > Arthropoda > Insecta > Diptera > Syrphidae > Eupeodes > Eupeodes corollae. Next base: position 140,580,952 of record NC_079148.1, on the reverse strand, counting down.
ATAACACTGGTATGATAGGTGTCATTCAAAGCAGTTTGATATGACATTTCATTGTTGACCTCTTGCTATTTTTGTAAACTATGAAAGTTCAATATGTAGACAGTCGTATAGACTTGTATCTAAGGTACGTATGGTTTAATTGTTAAATACCTGTCAACCTTGTTGATTGTTGATCTTAGGGGGAAAAAAGTTAATAAGTTACAAGTTTGCATATGAAAATGTTGTTAATGTTCTGGTATTTGATTATATTTGATTCGCTATAATTTTATTCTTATTTTCCAATTAACCATATGAATACATATTTTCCAATATAAGCAAATTTATGGTTAATTGTTTGCATTAAGGAAAAGAGTGTAATGGGAGTATAATAACCATAATAATGATATTGTCTATATTAATGTAATAATAGTTCATTTAATAATATTGAGGAATTGAATCAATTTTCTTAATAAATGATTTGAGTATGCCATCAAAGATAACGCAATAAGGTTTATATTAAATTATACAAAAATAATCGCTTTAAAATTGCAAATTAAAAATAACCCTGTAAAAATGTTGTGACTGGGCTACAAAACAAAGAAGTTTTACTTGGTTGTAAAGATATTAATTAAGTTATTAAGTTAATTTTTATGCATAATCAGATTTGTATAAATTTGTCCTTTTTTGTACGGTTTTAACTTGATTTTTCTTAGTACGCAATTATATCAGTTCTTAATTAAAGCACAACAATAAAACCACATTCTTAATGTGGGACTAAAAACAATGTCTCTACCAAGGGCGGATACAGACTTTTTTTTAATGATTTGTAAAGGAGGCTAACAAAACTTATATAACGAATGTGAATCTTAACCTTACATTTACAGATTTCAATTGCTTAGTTATCAAAAATTATTATAGAACACTGTTGTCAGCAAGATATGGTCTAACTATTTAATTTGGATGACTGCCTAGGCCTACATATGAAAGCATCCCAAGATTCCAACAGTTTTCTAAATATGCTATATTTAAAAGCTAAAACACAACAGTTTAGAGGGTTTTAAGTGCATTTCACTCAGAAATGTAAGAAATTGTTTTGAAACGTAGCTTTCTTTTGGAAAATAAAATAGACTTTTTTTATTTCGATTTCTCTTAATGCGAAAAACGCTAAAAAAAATTCTATGTAAAAAATTCTATTCTTCATATAGATGCTCTGATATGAAGAACTGTTGAGCTTTTTTTGACGTAGTTTTTTAGGACTCACTTTTCGGGAGTTTATTATTACTATCGCTTAAATTCTTGCTCGTAATTTGACCTTAAAGGAGTCAACAAAACTTTAAAACTGTAGAGAGAAAAATGCTTGGTTCTTGAATTTGGGGAAATAGGTGCATTTAGCATTTAAGTACATAATTTCTCTCAAAAATTAAATGAAAACAAATTAAGGTAAACAAATAAGTTGGGAAGAAACGTTTGTGTGGCACTCACAAATTATATGTTTCGGAATTTCTTTTCACTTCAAATCTCAAGAGATTCAAAGCTTTTGCATCAATAAATATGAAATGTTTATTATGTTTTTCAGTTAGCCATCAGTTTAACAAAAGTGTCAAAAGTTGTCTGGACATTTATTTATATTATTGAAATTCGTGTTTAAATCTCAGTTCTAGAGCATCCAAAGCGAATTCACTTCAAAAGTAGATTTTTTATTTTTTTTAAGATCTTTTGTATTCAACAGAAAATCAAATTTGATAGAAATAAAACTACATCGCCAGACTTGCTAATGTCTTTCAAAAAGACTGTTTACAATTATTTCCTATATTTTAAGATTTCAAAACGTAACTTATTTTTTTTTTTTGGAAATCATTTTAAATTTTAAATTTGTCTTAAAAATATTTTTGGTAAATAAAGTGCTAAGATATACATTTTACATTTGAATCTCGTTATCAAGTTTAGTAAACATAATTAATATTTTCTTAAAAATCAAAAAAAAAATGACATTGTTGATCATCAAAAATCATTATGAGTTTGATCATTTCATTATCGACAAGAGTTTGAACAGAAAAAGAAGATGATTGACCATTAGTTCCTAAGAAACCTTAAAAATATAAAGGTTTTATTAGGGTTAACCTTCTGAACAATACCAAAATATGTTTTTCTTCTAGAAAGAAGCCAAATTAAGAATACAATTGACGATTTCTTATTTAAGGTTTCTTCTTAAGAACCTGAACACCTTTATCTCTTTTTCTTAGAAACAAATTTTATTAAAATAATTTAAATCATGACTTAAGTTTTTTCAAATTCTTAATTGAGTGAAAACAAAAATTTGTGTTGTTTTTGACAGCAAACCGCTATTTGGTGAATGTCGTCAAATTACTAACAAATCTTTAAATTAAATCTTAACTTATACAATTTGACTGTATAAGCTTTATGGCTCATATGACCCCCCCCACCAGGATCGTCCATTGGTCTCTACTTTGCAATATGTCTGGAATTGCGGTTAAGGGCAACCTGTATGGCATTTTTATAAGTTTATAAGTTTAAGTATTACGGCAGAATTGTTCAAGGGATTCAATGCAACTGGTTCTTTCGACAAATTATTGCTTTTACAAATATTGATGAAATAACGAAATACATGAAACATTAAGTCGGTTTTCGAGTGGTGTAAAGTTCCAGTTGCAGTTCTATCGCATTTCATTTTCATAGTTTTAAACAAAAATTCAAGCTTGTTATAGCCATACCATCCCAATTATGAAAGTTGTACTCGAGTTTTAGATGAATAAAGGCTTCGTAGATTACAGCAACATCGTAGAAAGAAAGCAGCATTTTTGGCAATGTAGAATTTTTAATCGTGGTGATTTGTGAGTCACACTCTGGTGAATATTTTCTTCGTCCAAAGTGTTATTGGAGGTGGGTTATGCTTTAACAACAAGAGACAGCATTTAGCTTTTGTAGTATTAAATCTTACACAGTTAATAATTCCCCATTGAAAAATATAGTCAAGATCTGAATTTAATGAGTTTATCATACACCGAAGGAAAACGACGTGAATCTAGAAACGAATATAAAAACCTAAGCATACAGTCATTAAACAAAAATTCGAAAAATTATAAGGTGCTGACAAAATATTGTTTATGAATATAAGCAAGAGATTCGGTGACAAAACAGACCCTTGATAAACACCACTATCTATTTTATGAATTTTAAACTTAAAACTATCCCATACAACTAGTTTGAAGAGTTAGAAAGGTAATTTCTGTTCTAAAGAAGAAGAGATTCATTGGCACCAAAAGCACTCATAATTCTACAAGAGAACTCAATATCAAACTGTATCAAATGCTTTAAAATAACAAGTGCACTAATCTTACTTTCTCTTTATTTAATCAAGTACAAAATATTTGTAGTTTAGGTTTATAAACCACTGCAGTGTTGTATATGTTTCACATATAAATGCACACAAATTAAATTGTCAAATAAGGAAAAGCTTTATCATTGTCCGTTTAAAATAAGAATTGTATCGCAAGTAATGTGTGTAACCGTCATTAAGTAATTTTTATAGAGCAATAGCGAACACAATAACAAGAAAGCGGGAAATACTTAAAATTGTTTAACAAAAGCCTTAAATGGAAATTCAACTTATATTTAGGAATAGTGAACTTTGAAATGAGATTCTTGATTATTTAAAGCTTCAGCTAAACTGAGAAACTGTATATATGATAAACATAACCTATGTAAATACTAATAAATAGTGTATTGTGCTTGTAGAATTACAACTTATGTATATGGCAAGTATTGCGTTCGTAACAAATTTTGAACTCGAGATTTGAATCAATCATGACTTGCGTTGTCTGTCTGTCTGTCCTCGCTCCCACAGCCCAAACCATTGGGTTAATTGATTTTAAATTTGGAAAGTATAGTTCTAAGCTGATTCGCGTTAGGGTTAGTTTTTGTTTTTTTTTTTTATAGACTAAAAGTGACAGTAGTCCCTATACAAACTTTTAGATCAAAAGTCAAATATTCGAAGTTTCTCTAAAACTAATACTTAGATAATTTTTATTTTTAATTAATCTTAACTTATTTTTTCTTAATTTGTTTTCTTTCAATAAAGAAAATATTTCAAGATGGAAACTCCAAAATAACCTTTATTGCTTTTTAAGTTTTTGTAAGAACTAATAAAATACAATTTATAATTTTCAAATACATTTTTTAAAAACTACAGTTTTTTGAGAAATCAAATGGCATTTAAATTTTTGAAAACAAACTTGTTTTGCAGGTGCCTTTTTAAATCTTAGGATTCTGGTAATACTTTTAAACAGACTCTTTTGATGCAAGAGCAGATTCATCGTACGTCGTGACTGGGCCGTGCGTTCTATTTTTTTTTTTAATTTAATATAAAATTCATACCAATATTTTTGAAAAAATTGAATATTGTCTTAATTTTTCTAAAATCGTTGGTGGAGATAAGCAAATTAATGTATTCAATTCCATTTTAGTATCTTTAAGGTTCTGAAAAACCCAATCTTTAATTAATCATTTCTATATCTTCTTTAATACGAGTCAATTAAATTTAGTCAATTTTCTGATGCAAAAATCAAATTATACTTTTACATCGGATTTAGTTGTCTTGAATTCACATTTGAACTCATACATTTTTTAATCAGGTTCTTAATTGTATAAACAGTAGTTGGCCATATTATTAGACGCACTGTAGAATTTCTTTCATTGTTAGATTATACGCGATATTTTTAACGTTCAAGAATGGATGTATGGTTACATTTGTTTGAAAAATGGAGCTCCATGCCACACAGTCCGGTCCATAAAAACTTAGAACCCAATTATAAACTTGTGGGAGCTGATAAAGAGGGAAGTAGTTAAAGATGCGGTCACTTATTGAAAGAGGAATTCACATGTGTAATCACCACCCACAAATACAGGAAACGGTCAAATCATGCATTGACAGTATGCCGCGCAGAATTGAGGCTCTTATTAAAGCAAAAGAAGGTTCAACAAAATATTGAAAAAAAATTACAAAAATAATAACATTAAACTGAAAATATGAATTTAAAAAAAATTCTTTAAATCTTATGCTTTATTTCTAGGAATTATTTTATATTCTGCATACAAAATAATTTAAATGCATTCAATATTCGAAAACCTGATAAAATAGCTGGAAATTAGGATTTTGCATTAAATATAAAGTGCGTCTAATAAAATGGCCAGAGTCTGTAATTTTACAAAATCCACAATGATAATATCAGCACGTTCGGGAAGGATTTTTTATCGTCCATGTCTCAAAAATCATTACTGCAAATAAATTTTGTGACACAGATAATAATGCAGAAGGATGCAGACTTTAACAAATTGAGTGGGTGGTTTTTTTTTACCATAGCAACTTAAAAAACTCAAATTATCTCACGAACCAATAAACTTTCGACTTGAATTATGTTTGTATTATATAGTTCTACCTGATACAAAACTATGTAGCATATTTTGGTGAAAAAAAAATCAATTGACGGTCATTTTATAAGTCAAAAAAACTTAAAAACATAGTGATCACCTCGAATATTTTATGAACAAAAATTAATATTATGTCAAAATTATATAATTCAGCGAAGAATAACGTTTTTGACGTCTGGTTAAATTTTGAGAAAAAATGAATTAATAGTTTTTTTAGAAAAAAACATTGTTTTCGACTTAATATCCTTTTAAAATTTATATTTTATTGGCTTAAAACTAATTTCAACTTATGGAAAATCCAACATTCAGTTTTTTCATAAAAATCGAAATATACACAAAATATTACACACAATTGGTAAAAATTGATGTTCGATTTTTGATTTCTTGTGAATAAATAAAGTGGTTGTGGTGGTCTAATCTGTCTTTTCTTATAAAAGAAATAAAATTTTACTAAAATTAGTAAGAATTGGTTTTCGACTAAAAATCTCGTTAACAGAAATAGATTTTCAAATCAAATTATTTTAAAATTTATGCAAAATGTTGTTGGTAATTTTTATTTAATTTTCAAACAAATTAATTAACACGAAAACCTGCACAAACAACAAATAACTTGTATGAAATGGTTTTCGTTTCAAGTATTAGGAGAACAAAAAAAGATATTGTACCTGTAAATGGTACAGAGTTTCTTTCAATACTAAGAAAGAGGATTGTCAAAAACTGTATGAAATACTGAATACTGATATGTTTAATAAAAATGTAATTTAATTAAAAAGTACAAGAATTGTATGGATTATTATGTTCATTGTGACAGAAAATGTTTTAGTAAAAATCCATATTATCTTCGTGAAAGTTAACTTATTGCAGCTAATGATATTCTTTAAATATTAGATTATGACTTTTTTTAAATGAGAATTGATTTTGATAAAAATGGTGTTTCTATTTAATTATTTAATTTTTGTTTTAGGCTATATTTGAATTTTTTTCACCATTTATGCGTGCATAATAAATTCGGAATGCTTTATTTTTTCATAAATTGATGAATTTTAAACATATCTTAAAAAAAGACGTTTTAATTTACATGTATTTAAAGTATTTAGTTTTTAAATTTAGTCTTAATAATTGTGATGGTGAATTTTGTTTATTAAAATCCGTTCAATTTGCAGGAATTTATAAAAAGACTAAGAAATATCGTTTTTTTTATTTTTTTTTAAACAACACAGACAAATCTTTTAAGCATTAATAAATTTCTCATTACAATTACTTTTAACAAAAGTGCAGTCCATTAAAACAAAATTTTGAGGATGATTTAAAAAAAAGTTCCCTTGTTACACTACTTGTAAGCAAAAAATTCCAAAACAACTTTAGTTACATAAATATTTTTAACTTCCCATAGGAAGCTATTGTAATGGGTCCGATTTTTCAAATTGAAAATTATGAAATTTCTTGACGTTTCAAGGTCCCTAGAGTCGAAACAAAAGATGTCTGTGTGTGCGTGTGAAAGGACGTTTGCGACGTTTTTTCGTCGTCCATAGCTCAAGAACCAAAAGAGATATCTCATTTTCTTAAAGAGATAATAATGCAGAAAGATGCAGAAAAGGCTCCCAAGACGATTACGTAGGTGTTTTTTTTACCATAGCAGTTAAAAAAAAGGGTGAACATTTTGGTTAACCCTAAATATCTCACGAACCAATGAAGCTAAAGACTTGAATTAAATTTTATATTATGTATTGTACCGTGATACCAAACAAATACATTTTTGTAACAGAATCCAACTAATGGTTTTTTACAAATAAAAAAAAAAACTGAAAAAAAAAATTGTCACCTTGAAAATTTTACGAATGAAAAATGTTTTCATCTGCAAAACAATTATTTGCAACGAAAAATAACGTTTTTAACATCTCATTTTTATAAAACATGAAAACCTAAAAAAACATTACTCAAAGTTTGTAAAAATTCAAATTCGACTCAAATATCTTTCCAAAACTTGAGATTTTGTGTTCAAACTAATTTATCTTTAAAAAATATTGTTGTCAACATTCAGTAATTTTGAAAAAAATTGAATTGACAGTTTTTTTACATTTAATTAAAAAACTAAAAAAAATACTCAAATATTTTTTCAAAAAATTGAGAGTATGGCTTCTAACTAATTTTAACTTATAAGAAATATTGTTATGTTTTTAACATAGTAACTTGGTAAAAAATTACTTTCGACTCAAATAGCTTTTTAAAAATTAAAAATATTGTCTGTAAACAATAGTCGGTTTTTTCATAAATCGGTAAACATTTGTTTCGACTAAAAAATCCATTTAACAAAACTAGATTTTCAAACTAAACTATTTCTTTATATGAAAAATATAGTTGTTAATTTTTTTTTTAAGAATAATTCAAATGACAACTTTTTTAACCCAATACGAAAACCCAAAAACTTTTTAGGATTACAAATTAACAGAAGGGATGGGAAGTTACCAGTGTGGGTCCCAGTCTCTTTTTTAGTTTATAAATGGTGAATAAATGATTTCTTAAGAAATCACAAAGCTCAATATTTTTCACGAAGTGTTAAAGCTGTTCAAAAACTGAATCTAATTTCTTGCTTTTATATGAATTTTCTTATTTTGTATTATCAAACAAAGAAATCTTTAATATTCCAAGGAACTTAAGATAAAATTACAAAAAGTAAATAATTATATGTTATTTTCTATCTATTTTGTTTTTTGTTTACAATTTAAGAGATCAGAAACATTTGTATTAGAAATCACCAACTAAAATGGTCGTTATTTCAAAAGAAAATAATAAAATTATCTCATTAAGTATCACTTTATACTATGCATATAAATTCTAATGTACTTGTACCCAGATTTAATTATTATACATATTTCACATTTCAATTCATCATTTCCGTATTTATCTTAATTGTGATTGTTTTTTAATTGCATCTCAATCGGGAAAACCCTAAGTGCGTTGAAAGTGTAACACAAACAGTAAAACAGTAAAATACCTATATAGGTACACGCGTGCTTAAAAAAAATGCAAATCACTTACCTATACTATAAATACGAATTTAATTTGAATTTTTAATAACTATCTTGTTTATTTTTTCATATGACATTCTAGATAGTTTTTGACATGAAACTATCAATAAACAAGAAAGGAAACACAAATAAATGCACTTGAGTCACACACCACACGGACAGTACACGTGTCGGAAATTACCGAAGTTTTAAGAAAATATTCATTATTAATTATATTATTAATAAATCAAATAAATATTAACATTTAATATCGACTACAAAGAGTATGTTTTTAAGTTAAAAACAAACATCACACTGATCCAGCGCATCGTCAATAAATTAAGAAAAACTAAATATGATCCGTTTTGCAATTATTCTTGATCTTTTTATTAATTGTTTGGAATATTGCACATTCGATTGATAACACCAAAGAATGATTCTATAATACCGAATGCGTAGCGTACTTAAGTCCAATCACACTTCTTGACTTGACTGCGATGTCTCGCATCATATATTGATGTGTGAACGAGCATACTTGAGATACAAAATAAAAATATATGCATAAATATCAAAGATAGAGATTGAGTCAAAAAGCTCGAATCAAACATTTTTCTGCTTCTTCTTTTTATTACAATTAATTTAGTTTTGACCAATTGATCTCGGGTGCGATCTTTTAGTTCAATGTTGGGGGAACATATGGAAAGTGAATTTATTTTTTTTTTCTTTCACTTTATGCAAACGAGTATGTTTTATTAATAAAGTACTTTTTTTTAGCTTGATTGCTTTGGTGCGTTGCTTAAGATGAAGTTCATATTTTTCTGATGGGATATCATAAAAATGAGGAGAGTGTCTAAAAAACAACAATGGGATATGTATCTAGCTTATAATTGTATAGATACAAATTATAGACTTCTATTTTTGGGTAAATGATTAAGAGAGGTACACTGTGCAGTACGTCTTAGATCCTAAGTTTGGGGTAGTTGATTTACAAGCCTCAATTTTTTACTTTAAAAGGATGAAATAAAAGTTGATATCACGTTTTTCTTAAGCCAGTACAAGAATTCTCTTATCACCAACAGTTCCATCTAAAACACGCTACAATTATTGGAAAGGCGAAGCGAGAGAGCCGTTTATAGTACACGCCTCCACCAACCCCTACATTTGTTTTTGAGTAAGTAAGTAAGTAATGTTGTTGTTTCACTTTATCCATACATGAAATTGTTTTTTATATTTTTTATGATTTCATTAAGTTCTTATAGAATTAGTAATAATTTAACAAATGTGTTATTATTTCTTTAAACAAAAAGACGACTTTTGTCGTCTGTAGCAATCAATACAATTTTTTTTCTAAAAACTTCCCTAGATTTATAATTATTTTTAAGGCAAACATATAATTAAGATACGTTTCAAATTCTAGTTGTTAAATTCATTTATGAGTTGTTGGCGATAATTCAGTGCTATTTGTAAGTATTTGATGATGTAGTTCCAATACTTTATTCCATTTAAGAAATCAATTATAGTGTTCATATCAAGTGAACCACTTCCTAATGTCTCTCGGCGAATATTTCTTAAAATTGGGCAAGTTACCACCAAATGCGCAAGGGTCTCTTCTTCGTTTGAATTGAGCATAATGTGCCCTGCTCTTGCTTTCAGTACCTATCCAGCGAATTTTGGAGACATCCCAGTCATCCGAGACGTAAACTTCACCAACAGTATAATCAAGCAAATGGTATAAGCTGTGTGTTCGCGTTTGTTGTGCTCTTTGCAGAGACTCTAAGTGCTCGCGCTCGATTATTTTTACTACTACGCCCGCCATCCACAACCAGCTTAAACAGAGTATTGTTGGTCACGATCTCATCCAACTTTATCTTCCCGATTGAGGATATTTTCCCAACTCCTAAACAAGAAAATCTTCTTTTCAATTATCAGCTTGGCTAAAAGTTTTGGTAACCTGTTATTTGCGTAAACACTGAGAACTCTTACCATATACGAGTAGTACATTTGAAATCTCATCGTGTACTCAAAAAAAGTTCTTAACTGGCATTCATGGTTCAAGACATAGTTAGGCGTCACAATTGGCAGACCCAGTACTTTTTTGTAGAAGTATCTTTGCATCTTTTCCACTTCATCATGTTGTTAGTCCCCTCATACTTGTGCTCCATAACCGAGAATAGCCCTGGTAACCACGTTGAAGATATCGATCTTCGAAGTCAATTTGACATCTTTATTAGTGATGAACCGATTCCACGTAAAATTTAAGCTCTGTCTAGCTTGTTTAGCTCGTTCTTTGAAGTGCTTTGTAGGCTTAGTCCGGAAGTTAACCATATTCCAAGGTACTTGTATTTGCTAACAACTTCAATGGATGCTCCGTTGAGCTTCCAATTTTCTTGTCGGCTAAGTGTACCACCTCTTTTTCTAGATCCCATCACTTTATATTTCTCCAGGTTTATAACAAGATTCCACCGTTGACAGTATTCTGCCATCTTACTTATCATGCCTTGTAGTATATGTGGCTTATCAGCTATTAGCGTAACTTGGAACTAATAGATATCATTTATATAAAGTGCGAAAAATAGTGGACTCTGCAAGAAACCTTGTTTAACGCCCATCTTTGCTTCAAATTGTTCACCATCCCATAATGCAGGTGTTGTTTTATCATACACATCTCTTATTATTCGGATGAGTTTCTCAGAAATCCCTTAGATTTGCAGTTTGTATAAAAGTGCTCTTCGATATAGTCAAATATATTTATTGTTGATTGTGTAGCTTTGGTAAGAAACTCATGTGGCACTCGGTCTTGACCTGGCCCTTTATTCCTTTTTGTATTTTGAAGAAATTCATTTAATTCGTTGACCGTAATGGGGTTGTCGAGAAGAGGAACGGCAAGATTTTGAGGTATGCTTTCGATATGTACTAGAGGCATGCGTAGGTTGAGTAGCACCAAGAAATATTCTTTAAAGTCTGCACTAGTCAAAGCATTTCCTTTCACAAATACAGTTTTTTCAGCTCTTTTGCTAAACTTCACCAGTCCTTAGACGTCTTCACCTCTTTCAGTTTTGCGCCAATCGATTTGTAGTACTTTTTTTTTGTGTTTTTACAAAGATTCTTGTAAGCTTTATTTGTTCGAAGATAAATTTCTTTAATACTTTGTGACCCATTTTTCCTCAGATTTTTAACCAATAGAAGGATTTTTTCTTGCTTTTTCACACTTTTCATTATACCATTTCTTCTTATCATCTACTCTTTCTGTGTCGTTGGTTTCCTTCCACTGATTTTATGACATCAATGATGTTTTTAGCAGTCCACTCTTCTCGGTCTAGTAATGCAGCAATGGCCCATGAAACTTTTCCTTTTATAAATCCTCAGACTGATCATTCCTTGAGCTCTGCAACTTGTTCCCTACAAGTTCGATTGGCATATAATTCGAGTTTATCTGAGCCTCCTTCTAAAAACTTTGTATATGCGGTAGCATATTATAATTTTTAATACAAAGATCAATTGTTGAAGAGCCATTTGAGTCAAAGTAGGTGAAATTTTCAATCGCATCATCCTGTGTCCGTTCAGAATAACTATCCCGAAATCCTCACAAATTTCTAATAGCCTTCGTCTTTTGTTATTTGTTACCTTGATCTTTGATTTCCTTTCTATTGACAACTGGCTGTGAAGTGCAGCGATTTCATGTGAGATTATTTGTTTTTGATTTATTGGCATGTAATAGCGACATTACATATTTATCCAGAAAAAAAGAAGCGACTATAAGTCGTATGATTTTGGAGACACATTCACGGTGGCGTAAGGTGCAACTTATGGTTACCAAATTTGACCTTAAATAAAAAAAAATGATCTGAGCTGTGTAAAACCACAACTGCTGCACACTATGCCTGTTCAATTTATGAAAGAAAAATTGGCTATATATAGCTGTCACTGTTGCCTGTAATGTTTTAGCCAGCATAGTTTTTAAAGCAATATGGGTTTAATTAATTAATTTATTTAATTCAAAATAGTAAAATCAATGAAGATATACTAACTTTACATGATTATATGAAAAATTACAAATAAATATTTCAAAAAATTAGTTTTTTTTAATTCACCTTTGAAAATGGTGCATTCTATGTGAGGGTAGGAGGAGATGGAGAGCAATTACTCCTTAATCTAAACTAAAGAGTGCTTTCAAATTTGTAAGTCACTATGACATAGTTCTCAATGGACTATTGATACCTTATTTATTTTTAGTTTTATTTTAGTTCTGTCAACTACCTCTGTTGTCCTGTCTTTGTTTTTATTGTTTTCACTAACTGAATTTTGAGAAAGTGCAAATTGAAAAAAAAAAATCTTCTTTGTAATAATTTCTAAGATCCCTAATTTTTGCACAACATTTGAAATTAAAAAAAACATGTGTAAAATACACGAAACAGAAATAATTAGTTTATATTTTAATAATTAAAACCAATTTTTAGTCTGAACCATCAATAACAACAACAAAGATAAACACCCAAATTATTAACCTAGAGTCGTCCTTTCCTTAATATAATATTACTTGCGTACATCGTTACATACTCTACCCTAACCCCCACAGAAATGCAAATTAATATTTTTATTAAGCAACTAAAAATTTACATTAGATACGAGTATATTCTGTAATGCACAGAGTATGCACAAAAATCACCATCCGTTGTTTTCCCATATCAAAAATGTTATTGTGCAAGGTTCGCTTATTGTATACAATACGTTTACGCTAATATAAAATAACTGATTTTAGACCCAATTAAAGGTTCAACGTGTCACGGACAGCCGCTAACTTCATCCAAAATTAAATAAAATAACAAAACAACATATTTTCTAATTCATAACGAGATATGTCATCTCGTGCGTCGTCGGTCGTCGCTTCATCCTCGTTGATGTCTCGCTATCGGCGCGGTGTTGTCCTTTTCCAGTGCTGTCGACATTGTAACTTTTATTGACGCCATTTATTTCTATTTGAGTTGAGTGTTGGAGAGCTCTGTTTTATAAGCTGAAATGGAATAAAGAAATGCTTAGATAAGTCGATAGGAAATATCAAACAAATTATGTCAGTAGATACAAGACAACAAGCAAGCTTCAAAAATAAAAAAACAAACCATCAAGAAATCTCATGTAATTGAAAAACTGTTTCGGATGTCTTCAATATTTTGTAACAAATAAAAAATCAAAATATTTTTTTGTCGATAAGAGTATTAAATGCACTAGTAAAGAAATTACTTTTATTTTGTTTTTGATCGACATTTTGAAATTCAATCTTTTCTGTTTTTAATAAGACTTTTTAAAAAAAGTTTGAAAGTTGTTGTTTTTCACAAATAAGTTAATTTTAAAAGTTCAATTTTGTATCTATTGTGTTTTGTTTCGTTAATATCACACAAGGAATCAAGAGGACTTATTGGTTGAGCTCTTATTTGACAAAGTTTTGTTTCTCTTAGGAGTTTATTTTCTGTAACTTTTTTTAAATGTGTTTGCTAAGGAATATCTCGACTAATAATCATGATGGAACATAAAATTTCAGATAGAATTCGAAAATTGTATTTAAAATGTAGAAATTGAGAGTTATAGCTTTTTGATGCTATAGTCAATTTTAAAAAAGGTTATTGTCATATTTTCACACATTTTCTGTAGACAAATTTTAGCCATCAATATTCATGTAAATATTTAAAGTATTGTTCTAAAAGAATTATGGAATTGCTTTGAGGATGAGTTGGACGCTGCAGCTACGCCTGTTTAAATAGCAGCTGATCTGAAAGTGAAGTCTGAGCTTATTTTGTTGCTTGAAACCGAAAACTATTCGTACATAGCGGATGCTTTATCAGCATAGGATAGCCTCACAAATGCGTTTCAAGATACTGGTTAGGCGCTATACTTATTAGGAAGGTGGATTTGCTGCAACAACTCGTTGAATTGAATTTGAACGTGGACAAGATGGTTATGACGTAATTAAAAGTTGGTTAAAAAATCTGGACTAAATATTGATGACGAAGTTGTTGCGACGTTGATGTTGGCAGGGTTACCTGCAGATTATAAACTCTTGGTTATGGCTGTTGAAAACTCAACAGAAATCTTAACTTGTGATGCTGTCAAGACTCTATTATTGCAAGAAATTGAATGCAATCCGAAATCAATTGATAGTGCCATGTTTGGTCATTTCACAAGACAGTGTCTAAATAAGAAAAGAGTAAGAAATAAATCGTATGAAATTGTTATATTTTTTTAGCCAAAAATGAAGTCTCAGAACGAGCATGGTTTGTAGATTCTGGAGCAGCACACATGTATGACGATGTGCAAGTCATTAATGAAAAATCTTTGGTCACCAACCCACAAAGAAATTATTGTTACTAATAATACAAAGCTGGCGTAGAAGGTATACATTTGTGGAATGTTCGATTGGAATCTAGTATCGACACCTACAGAAGAGGAAAAACAATTAACGTCCAAAGTGACTTAAAAAGAAGCTGTTGGTTCAATGCTATTTACCGCTTAAACAACTAAGCCGGACATAAGTCATGCAATCAACTTGTTAAGCAGGTACAGCAACAATCCAGGAAGGGCACACTGGATGGCCATAAAGCGGGTCTTTCGATTCTTGAAAGGCACTATAAACAAGAAACTTATCTACTTGAATGAACCTACCCAGATTCAAGGATTAACATGGTCATAAAAACGACAACCAACAGTGGAACTTTCTACAACTGACTCGGAGTTCATGGCTATGGTTGCTGCTGTACAAGCACGAATGTGACTTAAACGTTTACTGGCTGAATTGTTTCCAGAATGTTCTAAGCAAATGGTTATTTATTGTGATAACAAAAGTGCTATTCAACTTGCGAAACACAACTCATATTCAGCCAGAACCAAACATGTAGAAACAAAAACAAAATTTGTTCGAGGAAAAATACAAGATGAAATATTAAATTTTAAAAATAGTCCAAGTTTTTGCTTTACTTCGAAAAAAGAACTTCTCAAACATGAAAAGATTTTCCAATAATAGATTCGCTTTTTAAAATTTATGAAGTAAAAACTTCGTAATGCTAAAACAATACCCGCTTTGTCGGAATTGATAAGCTTCAGATTCGAACTTTTATTTTAAGCTTATATCTCTATACCAATGCTCGAAAATCAATTAGTCACCATACAAATGGAATCTTTGAAGTTATCGAAAATATAAAGCTTTAAATGTGCGTATTAATCATGAAAATATGCAACCGCAACTGTAACCATGGTACCAAATTGTGTCATATACTTTGCCATTTTTTCTTTTGTACAATAAAATAAACATCCAACAATTTCTTTAAAATATGTTTTTTCTATAAAAATGAAATCCCTTATTGGAAATCCCTACAGAAGTTCTAAGTTATTTGTCAAACAATTAAGAAATGAAAAAAAGTATTTATTCATTTCCAAATTTTCAAAATTTGTCCATCAGCATATTTTTTTGTTAAAAAGACGACACCCCTGTTTTTTGTTGTCACTCCTTAGCTGCTTAGTATACCATATCACTCCTAAAGAGTATAAAGTCGTTGAAAATTGCCCTAATTTTATGCTTTGTTATGATTCATTCAAAGGACTATAGACAATTTAGGGGTGTGTGCATTAGTTACACTCATGGGGTTAGTTACCATTCTATAACATCATTTGTTTCAGATGATAATAATATCTAACTTGATGCAATCTAAATTCAAAAACAACAACAAATATGTGTGTATTTTCAAATATATTAAATCAAAGGGGTTGATTTGATTCTTCTATATCTAAGTACATTATTCATCTATGTTGTAGGTATTTAGCAACTTTTATATTCGAATAGCTCTCCTATAAAGTGTAGGTATAGCTAATTCTCTGAATGAAAACTTTCAATAAAAACAAATCAGTTCTGGTCACGTGGCAGCTATCATATTAATATAGAAAATGAGATTAGGAATTATGGTAAAATTGAATTGATGGCATAGAAGTGAAAAAAAACTGGAAGAAAGCATCTGCTACCATCACAAAACCATCCTTAATAATTCATAAAGTTAGGTTTTATACGAAAATGAATCCTTGAGTTTTAGTAACTTTTCACCATGAAAGAAAAATCACTTGTAGACTGGAGAAGGTAAGGTAAGCTCTATTTTTTTGTTGTTGCTTTTTTCCCAATAAATCATATTTTTTGAAAACTCAAATTCAGTCATGTCAAGTGCAGTTTATACTCTTGTATCTCTCTACATATATCATCCCAAAATAGGAGAAGAGAATTTATAAATTCAATCCCAAAAAGACGTTACAGAAACAAACATTTTTAATTAAAAAATTCTGACATCATGCAGCCTTCTGCATAGGTCTGTAAGTTACCTTACCTATACGATGAAGGGTTGGTTGTGGGGTTAGAGTTGGATCGGTCAATCATAAAATGGCCTAAGGATGTGAAATGCGAATTTATGAATAAAATCCCAAAAGTTCATTTTAATAGGCATGCCAGAAAATTTTGTAAATAAAATAGTAGAAAAAAATAGACACAAAAACAACGATGTTTCAGTAAGACTCTCAGTTTATATCGTTTGCAGTTGTTATAAAGTTAATTAAATTGTTAGTAAAAAAGAAAAGTTTTTTGCATGATTCTGTTGAGTTGTGCCGCTGAACGGTAGTCAATCAATCAAAATACTGATGAAGGTAAAATTTATAAATTTATTTGCCTTATGGGCATATTTATGGGTTGAATTTCGTAGATATTTTTTTGTTCTGGTTCTATTTTTAGTTGCATTCAATTAACAAATCAGAAATTAGAAGATATAGTTCAGTTCAAAACCAGAAAACAACAAGAAAAAGCGTCTTAGGGACCTTCGGCAAACTATTTTTTTTTTGCCACACAAACAAAACCAACATTTTTTAAAGGATCAAGTTTTTTTGATTTCGAAGTCACATCGTGTTCTCAAAATATGCATCTTCAAAAATGTTAAATACACTCAAAAACTACATTTATAAGGCTAAGGTACAACAGAAGAACATAGCTATTATCAATAAATTGTACGATGATTTCGCAAAGTATAAAAATTTGTCCTGTAGATACAGTTTAAATAAATCTCTCGTATCTCAGTAAATCAGTATCTTACTTAGCTTCTGGGACTGCTTCCTAAGAGAAATTGATGAAACATGAAATAAGCCGTTCGGATTCGGCATAAAAGTGTAGGTCCATTCCATCCCTGACATGACTCACACACAGGAATGTTTTACAATTGTAAGTCACTGGGCCCTGATTTTCTACGATTTATTTTATTTATTTAGTTGGAAACTTCGTTCTCGTTGATTCTCATTAATTTGTTTCAAAATTATTATGGATACAAAAATTCAAACATCGTAATTCTTTCCGATTGGTGCACGGCCAAAAGTTGATGAAGGACGCATGGTTCTGCTCAAACCATCCGCTACTAGCCATCATTAAAAATTATACTTATAATATTGGTTTCAGATAGAATATTAAAAAATATAGTTTCAAATTTAACACAAAGCAAATTATTATCAATAAACATAATTAACTTAGAGCTTATAATAAACAACACATAAAATCCAAACAAAAGGAAGTCACATTCAGCTAATTTCAAAATATACTTGTACACAAATTAACAAACTATCTAACAAGAGTTTCTTCTGTGCTCGCAGATTAATATTAATGTCCTAGCTCTATCCTCTAAATTAAATAATAGATCCATAAAATTAACTTCAAGCTTAAGAATAAAAAACAACAATAAAACCTATGCAGTACTCTTGATTTAGTATTGAAAGGATGGAATTTTATGTTTCGGGATTTTGTGATTCGGCATTTTGTGATGCAGAATTTCGTACTCAAATTTTAATTGAAGCTTGAAGCTGTTTATGTAGAATTTATGAAAGGTTTATATTTCTTGGAAGAAAACTGTTTAAGGATATTTTTTTAAAGTCCAACGTTTTAAACGTAGGTATATGGGTAACTACTCAAAATTCAAATCAAAATGATGAGTATTTAAGTAAAAGAATAGTAATTAAAATCAAAATATTTACATAGATTTTTTTTTGACAATGTCAATATTTACATTATATCCCATCTTTTTTAACTTAGTTTTTCAAATCTTATACAAGTAACTTAAGCAAATTTTGCATAAATGATTACTATTCAAAATAATCAAGAACAAATATTTGCATTAAATTTTAAAAAAAATCAAATAACAAAATTATGTATGCGTAAACAAATTGTATAAAAGAGTTAAACCTCAAACAAATAAGAAACGAAAAATATGACAATAATTTGACAGTTGACTGATGCAAATGATTGACAGGGTGCATCCTTAAGGGTTGACTTCTATAGTTTTTCCTGTTGTGGTTATGGATTTTCACGTAATTAGGGAAAGATATTCAATTCTTGAATTCAAATTTTAACCCTTGAACATAATGCGGCTCTATAAAGTTACAATTTGCTTAACTTCTATTCTACCTTTAAAGATTGACAGCTTTCCAGAACTATTGTGTTTTACGAGATGTGAACAAAAAGTATTCCAATGATAGACACATTTATTTGTAAAACAATTATTTTGCTATACAAATAAGCTGGTAAAAAAAAGTTCAAGTTGATTCAAATAGGTGATCTATAGCTTCGCTTGAGGCATATCACCCAGATTCACTTTTTTATATGTACATATGTATGTGGAATTAAATTTAATCAATCTGCATTCATTTTATTTATGACAAGATAAAGAACTAAGTCAAGAGACAATAGATTAAAAAATTAATACAATTCTAGTGAAATAATTGTTCATGGTCATGCGTTTTATTGTTTTTATATGTAAGTGTCAAATTAAATTACATGTCATTATTATATAGACGAAGATATATATACTCCATTTTATTATGATAATTCTAATCACATGCACAGTGTTTATTTTGATTTGAATAAAATAATAATAATTATTTAATAAGACATAATATGATAGAATTATAAGCAATTATTATTTTAAGCTGATAAAAATAAAAACTAAGTGCCAATTTGTGAACGAGTTCAAGATCTTCATTGTATATTATAGAGCAGGTATAAGATTAGCCTATTTGTATTAATATTTCAGACTTTGGAGTACTGGTACTGGTTCTTTTAGATATTCCCTATAATTAGTAAAGAACTCTTCTTTTTTATGAATTAATTTATACATTTTAATGGATTTAATATAAAAATGAGATCTTAAACAAATAAAATTAAATGATTTATTTTTTGATAAGAATGCATATTAAATATACACTTATTAATTTAATGTCAAAAACCGCGGTTTAATCAAGAATATTATTGTTAAAGAATATCATGGCAAGTGTGAGAGTTTAAATAAAAAAAATGTCATACCGCGATGTCTTAATTTTCAACAACTTTGACAGGTAATGGCAAAGGATGAAATAAATAGTTAAAAATGTTTGTATCCAAAAGTCTTTTAGATCATCAACCTTCAAATCCCTTACTTGTAATACATTAAGCCTCAAAGGCATGTTTTTCTCTTAAACAAAAAGTGTTTTGAAGTCTTAGGAATAACTATTTATTTGGATGATTTTCTTGAAAGCCTGAAAAAGAAAAAACAATTTAAAATTGTAAACGATCTTAAAAGCTACTCTTATAATTTTTTGAATTTTGTATAATTTTACTATAAAAATTTACAAAATTTGTTAATACCGAATTCAAGCAAGGACTTTCTTAACTACTCATTCTATCAATAACCGAGTTTTTGTTTTCCAATTTTCCCTAATGTAAATTAGTTGATCTGTTTTTAATACAAACTATTTTAGAATTTATTAAGAAAAATGTAAGTACATTTTTGTTATTAACCAATTTTTGAAAAAAAGTTTATAATTGTTGTTGAAATTAGATTTGATAATGTATTTTGGAAATAATTCAACAATGACATTAAGGCATCTCACGGAACAATAAATCCTTCGGCGTCCTAACTCTTAAGAAAAGTACGTTGTAATCTAAGACTTTAATGTGAGACCTTAACATTTTTCTTATTTTTGTACCCTTTTATAGAATTAATATATTTTCATAGCGTATCTGACTAATTCCATTTTATTTTATAGACTTAAAGGTCCAAAAATGAATTCTTAAGTCAAAAGCCAACAATCTCGTCCTTCCGACTTAGACGAAGTAAAGATTTCCATATCTAAGCTGAAGTCTAACAAAGCCGCTGGAGCAGATGGCTTGAATGCCGAGCTCTTTAAAACAGCTGGAGATAAGTAGGTGTGGAGCATGCATCCACTTAACTATGAGATATGATCGAAAGGAAGTTTGACCGATTAATGGAATGGAACCTCAGTATTGTTTGCCTGATTCTGAAAAAAGGAAACCCTCTAAACTGCACCCATTATAGAGGAATCAGTTTACTTAACATCGCTTCCAAAATCTTCTCTGCCATATATAGGTGATAGGTCCTTAAAAATGTGGTTTAAGACCAGGAAAGTCCACCGTCGATCAAATATTTACATTACGGCAGATCCTGGAAAAAAAAAACAAAGAATACCAAATCGACACCCACCATCTTTTCATCGATTTCAAGGCCGCATAAGGTGATGCGCTGTCATGTGGTTTTTTTAACATCGTGCTTGAAAGAATAGTGCAGAGCTCACACGTCAACACTAGAGGCACTATCTTTCAAAAGTCTGTCCAATTACTAGTATATGCTGATGACATTGACATAATCGGAAGAACTCAGCATTATGGCAATCGGGCTTTTGTAAGTATTGAGGCAGATGCGCCAAAAATGGGTTTAACGGTTAGTGAGGGCAAAACAAAGTGCTGTCGTCAAGAAAGGACCTACAACACCTCTGTTTCTTTGAGCGTAGAAAGCAATTGAGTAGGAAAGTCCTCTCTCGAAGGAGCAAAGCGTCCTGTCATGCTATACTGTGCAGAAGCATGGACTATGACAAAAGCGGATGAAAGCACCTTGGGTCGTTTCGAGAGAAAAGTTCGTCGTGGGATCTACGGTCCCGTATACATAGAAGGGAAGTGGGGGAGAAGATGGAACGACGAGTTGTACGGGCTGTACAGCGAAATAGACATGTAGAGCGCATGGAAACCAATGTATCTATTCTTAAAACATGTAATTCAATTGAATCTCATGGATCTGCATATGATGTTTCGAATAACGAAATTGATGATCCTGAACAAAGTTTTAACTTTACTCGTTTCACAGATGAAGATATCGTCGAGGCAATGCTGTCCATTAAATCAGGCGTGGTAGGTATAGATAGGATCAATCCGAAGTTCTTGAAAATTGTACTTCCGCATATTCTTAAATACATAACTCATTTATTCAATTCTATACTAACAAGTTCTGAGTATCCGAGAGTATGGAAATATGCTAAGATACTTCCTATTGCTAAGACTTTAAACTGTGCTAACCCAGAATATAGGCCTATTGCTATCCTGCCATTCATATCTAAAGTCTTCGAAAAACTACTTTTAAAACAGATGCAGGGACACCTGCAATCCGGGTTTCGTGCAAAAAGAAGCTGTAAAACAGCGCTTTTGCTTGTTGTTGATAATATACGCAGAGCGAAGGACAAGAATCGTGCTACATTCTTAACGTTGCTAGATTTTTCAATAGCGTTCAACACAGTCGATCAGTCGACGTGCTGTGCCAAAAACTTAAGTATGATTTCAAATGTTTTCTGACAGTCCAAACAGGGGTCCCTCTGGGTTCTATTCTTTTACCTCTATTATTTTCACTTTACATTAATGAGCTTCCTTGACTGGTTAAATCTTGTAAAGTTCATATGTTTTCTGATGACGTCCAATTATACTTGGACACTCTTTTAGATAGTATAAAAAATGCCATTAACTATGTTAATGAGGATCTAGTAGTTATACAACTGTGGGCTCTCATAAGCATAACATCAATCCAAGAAAATCTAAAACCTTGTGTATTTACAAACGAGCAGTTGGTAAGTCAAGCTTCCATCAATTCTGCTGGGTGGCTCAGTTATTGAATTTGTAACGTCTGCTAGGAATCTCGGTACTATTTTTAACGAGACTTTAACATATTTTATAAGGACCTCACAAATAAAAAGGTTGTTATCTTACTGTAAATTATGAATCAAAAAATAAAAAGTTGTCTCTCATTAATGTATACTTTGCCGTCGTAGTATTCGCTCCCTACCCTTTAGAGTAGAATTTAAAAGTTTTGGAAGGTCTATGCATCTATATTTTTATTAATAAATCCATCTTAGCAACACATTTTAATCAATACCTTTTTACTTTGTTTGTTATAACATAACTTCTTTTGTATATTTAGTACAAGTACCTATCTAGCTCTTTATTGTACCTACCTATATACTCATTGTATTCTTTTAAGTATGAAACTCCTTTGCAAAACAGCTCAAAGAAATAAGATTCATATTCCCACTTAATATTCTTTCAAAAATATTAATTCATGGCAGTCAAATAATTCTTAAGAGTTTTCTTAATATCAGTATTTATTTGAAAAATATTCAGATTGTTAAATAGAAATCATCTCAAACTCAGAAGCATGAAGTAAGATTTTTGTGATTTATAAAGAGCTTACTTAAGGACTAAATAACATAAACATATCCTTTTTTCTGATAGTTATTCAAAAGTAACAAAAATAATCTATTATAGATATTATTCATTCCAGTACACACCAAGCCCATTGAAAATCCCATAAATCAATATCTAATTTGCCTAATTTATCCAATCTAACACATTGGATCTAAATGACTAATTACCTCAACCAGTTGACACTTTATTCAACATTAAACCCATTCAAAACAGTCACAATCGCTCTTTCAACTCCAAAGCTGGATCCATAAATTTTCGAATTCATTACACATGAGATGATTTCAAAATATATGTACCAGACATACTTACGTTTTATTCACTTCACAATCGTCCTAATAAATATCTGTACACACACTAAACATGTTTCAAATTAAAATTAATTTGTGTTTCCAAATTGACTTCAAAATATGGAGAGAGGAAAGGGTTGGTCGCTGGATGGGCATCAAACAAAAATGTTTTAAAGTCATATCCTTTCACACGTTCACAAAAATAACTCACCCCTTTTGCCTTTGACTTGAAAAGAAGAAGAGAGAGAATTTGTTGTCACCTTTATTAATCACATTTCGAAAAAAATAACAAAATTAAATAAAAATATTGTCACAACAAGACCAACAAAATCAATTTAAGGGTCGAAGGACATTTTTGTAACACGAATGTATACCTGTCAAAGTCAAGTATTAGATACAAATGAGTCTGGGTATATACACTAGGGACGTTTACACGAACGCGACATCATTTAAGGACGAAGAAATTCAATAAACACAACTCAAAAGAAAAACAACACAAAAATCTTCTGATAAATCGTGTTCCATGAAGTTGAAGTTGAAGAGTCCTACTTCCTCTTTACTCTATATGATGTAAATCTCATCCATTTGCAAAGCGAATATACCTATATGCAATCAGAAAGGTAAAGAACTTTCCCAAGTCCTTTATCCTGCCTGCTGGTAGCACATGGGCAAATAAATCGCGCAGTGTTTGTGTTAACTCATTTTTAATTTTTTCACAATTTTGTTTGTCCTTTTTTTATCCTTTGCATCCCCAGTTTGGTTGGATATGCGAAGTTGCGGCGGCGGATATGGTGGATCACCCCTTTGTAGATGTGCCGCGATTATGCTACAGACATGTTGATTTTTATTTGCTCCATTTTTAAAATCCTGTCTTTGTTCAGATCGCCGCCCTACACCCCCAACACAAAAAACCAAAATAAAAACCGAGCACCTCTCTGGTCTGCCTGATGATATAAAAGGATTGCATTTGATGCACGAGGTTATATGATATAGGGGAGAAAGACCTGGTTCAGATAATAAAGGATCCGTCGTAGTCGTCGTCGTTGTCGGTCGTCATCATATATAGTTATACTATATATATACCGCGATGGTCATAACCAGAATAAACGAATATAAAGCAGGAAAAATATCCCATTTTACACATCGCTTGATATGCTCTATCATGCATAAATCAATGCCAGGATGTTTGAATGCAGAAAAAATGATGTTGGCAAAAACAAAATATCATCAGGGAGAGAAAGAGCATCAGCAAAACACAAAAATTAAAAAAAAACCTACAATTCTGGTTAAAATAATAAAAATACACAAGCTATAGATAAAAGTTCTATATAGAGGTAAGTTATCTACCTATACATACATATATCCTCGTAGTATATAGCCGCTTGCTATACCTATCAACAAACAGACAAACAAAAATAAGGATAACGAAAATATCACATCGACACAAAATTGTAAAATACTGAACAATTTTAGCACAATCCATTGGATGCATAAAATTAATGCAAATTTGTATTGAAACAACAAATAAAATGCAATGACATCAATTTCTTTCTATATATATTCTATATGCATATTCAATATACCAAATATACACGAGTATGTATAAAAACAAGGTGGTCATAACCACATTTCTTAGAATTAAAGAATAGTTATATTTATTTTTGTAAGTTAACCACCTATGTTATTTCATATTACTATACGTATGTCCCAAAGTAGGTAAAGCGTATCATGTTCTTATTATTTGTATCTATTTTTTTTTTTTTCAAAATTGTACAACTTTGTATTACCATAATTCTGAAAAGCGTTTATAAAAAATTTCGAGAAATTATATACGTAGCTTCAAGTTGTAAATGGTTTCATATAAAAGTGGCTAAAAAAAGTATAATTGAATTAAATTAAAGGATTAAAAGTGACCCCGGTAGGAATTCACATTAAGGCTTAAGTTTTCAGGACAGTTAAATATTATTTTCAAGAAAGTTCCAAAAAAGCTATATGTTTTTTGCTGGGGAGCTTTATAATAACGTCCCTAGCCCCGGTGCACACAAGCGTCATTTTGACCTAAGCCTGATCCTAATAGCTAATTTGAGATACCACTTTTTATGAGAAGAATTATTCTAGGCGGCTTTGTCAATCCCTCGTAAAAGGCAGTACCCGTGAAAGAGACTTAAGGTGGCACATGCAGGGATTCAACCCAAGACCTCTTGCATGAAAGTCCAACACACATTTGTTTTTAAATTAATTTTTATTCATTAATTCTTAAGACTATCTCAAAGCTAGACAAAAATTCATAAAAATAGCCTAGTTAATAACTTACTGGTTCCGTACGGACACTCTAAGTTAAACAATAATACTTAATTCTAATGCCTTTCGGCCCTTGGATTTATTTAACTTCAAATCAATTTTATTTATTTTTGTATTCATTAGAAAATGTAAAAAAAAAACTAATATCAATATCCTTTTTTATTTTAACTTAAAAACTGCTTAAACTAAGGTCCTTCATATAAAACTAAAAACTAACTTAAACAACCTATTCTTATTATACACTAATTAGAACTAGAACAACCACAGCAGCAAATCTTACTGTCTAACTTTTTTTTCACCCTTCAAACTATAAAACAAGTATTTAATCTAGCCAAGGCTTGAAACCCCATCCCGAATACCCACTATCAAGTGCCGATTGAAGCTACCAAAACTGGTTCTCTACCAATCTATCCTGTATCAGACCGCATCTGTCTAAAAAGAGGAGTGCCTCTGGTGGAATGAAGCCCCTCAATCGTGCACTTTTAAAATACTCGTCGCGTCGTTCGGATAGAACGCCCGTAAAAATTATATTATTGGTCAAAGACATAACTTTTGCAATATGACCTCGAAGGAGTCTTATCATGAAATTGTCAATTCTGTTGATTTGAGCCCCGTTGTATAGGACCTCATTGGAATATTAATGCACGTAAGAAGATTTGGCTGTTCGATATAAGCCGGTTAAGCGTCGTAAACACTGCCGCTCGAACATCTGAAACTTCTCCATCTGGGAAGGGGCAACGTTGAACCACACAGGACAACCATAAACGATCATTGGCCGTATGAGGGCCATGTAGCAAATTACCTTCACTCTGGGGTCAAGCCGACTGCTGTAAAATAGCCGTTTTTCCGAGAAAAGCTCCTCTGGCCCTGCTCTGCATTTATATGTCTGCCAAAATATAAATACTGATCTTACCAGATACCGAGGTACTTCACTACACTTTTGTTAGGTAGTCGCTGCCGGTGAAGATCAACGATGACCATCTTGCGCCAATTCTTGCACATATCACTCGTGTGATACGGAGTCCGGAACAGAATTGTCTCTGACTTCCTTACATTTATTTTCATTTTTTAGTCGTTGCAATATCGCTGAATCTTGTCGAAATTACGCTGCAAGAGCAATCTAATAACCTAAACCTTTCGAGCCGTTCTGTACGCAATTAGATCATCCGCGTACGCAATTGCCTTTGTAAGAAAACCTATCAGATCGCTGGTGTAAATGCTGAAGAGAATCGGCGAAGACCATTTTTAATTGAGAATGTTGTGGTAGAAGTTACATTGCCACTTTTGACAACAAATTTTCTACCGATAACCATTTCATAAAGTATATAAAACAAAGGTTTGCTTATGCCAAGCCTGCCCAGTTTTAGGTAAAGACCCTCTAACCATACGGTGTCAAAGGCCTTTTCTAAATCAACCAGAACAGCACCTGTGCATTGTTGTTTTGATTTATTCCATTGGATATCAGAAACGAGTTTAGACGCAGCATGAATTGTGTCATGACCAGCCTTGAACCCGAACTGTTTATCCGGAATTATTTTGTTGCCCGCAGGCCGCTTAGTAGGAGCCCTATTGATGATCTTTTCGAAAACTTTTCTGATGCTTGGAAAAAAAATTATCGACCGAAGATTTGACGGGTTGGAGTTGTCCTTTTCCTTTTTCGGGAGAGGATGAACCACAGTGCACAGCATTATTCAGTGCATTATTGAAGAGCGTGCTGTAAAAGTCAATTACCTCCTCCGGTGGATATACCATCGACACCTGCTGACTTTTTGTTTTTTATTGAGTTGAAGATGAGCTGAAGCTCAACCTTCGACACTAACAAGGGACTTGGTCCCGTTTGCTCCAACATACTTACCATCACGCCACTAAATTCTAAACACACGAATTGTGCACACAATTGGCGTTGTATTAAACTACTTTAAAAGTTTTTGTTATATTCTAATAATTTGTACTGCTTCACGTTATGAGTTTTTGGAGACAAAAATTATAAATCTGAGGTTATATACTTTTCATGTATATCTTATTACTTAAATCGAATACTTTTGATTCTTGCAAAAAAAAAGGCAGTCCGAAAACATAAATGTACTAAAAAGAAGACAAGTTCTGATGTACTCGTATATGATGTATGACTTGAGTCATAAGTCTGATGTAAAAAGCATTAAGATCTAAAAATATGACAAATTCAAAATTAACGGACATAGTTCATTTCAATTTATTTTCAGTAAAATAAAATTCAAGCAACTATAAAGGAAGATATTTGCTATTTTAGGATTGCTGTTAAGAATGTGCCACGTTTTCATCTCCTTTATTATCCGCAATTTATTGCCTTAAAATCCAAGAAATCTACCATATTTGTGTTCTTGAAGTGATAGACCTAACACGAATATGCTTTTAAATTCTGTAATGGCCAATAAACGATCACAGAGGTTTTAAAAGAAAGATATATGAATTAAAGAATTTTGTAAACGTTTTGTTATGTTCTTGTTATCTGCTTCCATTTTAGTTTCATAAAAAAAAGTTCAAAGCCTGATATATATTTTTACATAGTTACACAAAAATTGTGAAGATATATTTAGTATATGTTATTATTTAGGAACAAACATAAAATCTCCCAAGAAAGAACTGTTTTTTTTTTTTAGAATGAAACTTTAAATAATAAATAAGAAAAAAACTGTTTTCAAATTTAAGCCCAGATGGTAACCCGATTACTGTAGCTAAAATATTGGTATTTTTAGTCATCTGTGAATGAAAAGTCATACCAACCTACAAATATATACGAAAAGTTATTCTTTGATTGTATTTTTGTTTTATTTGTTTCCAATTTGAGATTATTTTTATATATTTATATATATTTTTATTTTTATTTTATTTTATTTTATTTTATTTTATTTTATTTCGTTTTTAATTATAAGCATGGCTTTTTTTATAGCTTTTAAAATTGATGAGCGGTTTTACAAAAATCACTGAGCACATCAAATTTATCTTTCAAATAATATTTCTGTTTTTTTTTTTATTATTTATGTATATATTTTTTTATTTTGAATATAAATTAATTTCTATTTCATTTGATTTCACATCAGAGGAATAATGTTTTCATAATTTTTTAGGAGGTTTTTTAGGGGGGAGGGTTAGGTTCAACTTGTTTTATAGGGGATTCAAGTATGACATTTCAATATTAATAGAGTTGTTAGTTAAACATGGAAAAACTTCAAATTCCTGCCTGATGAGCAGATGAAAAACATTAAAACAAAAAACTATGAGATGTGTTTTGATGCCAAACTTAAATATTGTTTAAAGCTACAATTTTTTTTAGAACATTGACGAATTTTTTCATCTCCTTAAAAAACTGAAATTAGAAAATATTAAAAGAGAGCTTTAGATATAATGAACAAGAAACATTTCTGTGTCCGATACAATCAAGTAAATTTATATATTTATAAATTTATGTAAATCGATTTTTTTTTATAAAAAATGAAAACCTAAAAAAACATTACTCAAAGTTGGTAAAAATTGAATTTCGACTCAAATATCATTTCAAAAACATGAGATTATGGCTTCAAACATATTTTATCTTATAAAAAATATTGTTTTCAACATTCGGTAACATTTTGAGAAAATTCGAGATGACAGTTTTTTTTTAAACCTAAACAAAAAAATTAATAAAATTTGGTAAAAATAGATATTCGACTCAAATATCTTTTCAAAAATTTGAGGTTATGGCTTCCAACTAATTTTAGCCTATACAAAATATTGTTTTCAACATTAGGACAAATTTTGAAAAAAATCGAATACTAAAATTTTTAAAAAATTTACTTACGACTATTAAAGCTTTTTAAAAATTATAAATATTATCTTTAAACTCTTTTTATTTCACAGAAAATATTGTTTTCGATATTCAGTAGTTTTTGTTTATAAAAATTCAACAGTCCGTTTTTTCATACAAATATAAAATCTACAAGAAAAAGTACGCAAATTTGGTAAAAATTGATGATCGGTTCTTCATATCTCTGAAGTTAATTTCATTCATCAATTTGTAAAAAAAATTAACAATTCGACTAAAAATCTATTTGAAAAAAACTAGATTCGCAAACTAAACTATTTCTTTATATGAACAAATGTTGTTTGTAATTTTTAATTTTTTTAGGAATAATTCAATTGACAACTTTTTTAACACAACACGAAAGCCTAAAAACTTTTAAGCAAGACAAATCGAAAGACGGGTTGGAAAGTTATCAGTGTTGGTGACATTCCAGCCTCTTTTTTATTTTCAGTTGAATTTTCAAAATAATGAAATACAATTTTTTAAAACACTATACCTTTTATAATCCTGTTTATTTCTGCAACCGTAAAGTTCAAAACGCTAATATTGATGTATTGCATAAGCTGCGGGTGTGAAAAATCGATAGTAAAACACGGTCATAAATCACGTTCTGCGTGCGAAAAGCTTATTTAAGAATTTATTTTTCAAAGTGTGTTTATTTAGTTGTGTTTCTAATGATTTGACTTAATTTCTTCACAAATTTAAATTCTATTTTAAAATTAGCGTAGAACTTAACAAAAAAAGCCCCTAGTATAAAGCAAGTATTTGATATGTTGGTCTTGTCACGCAAATCCAACGAAAGTCTATTGTGGTACACCTTCTTTTAGACGAAGAAACCGATGCAGTCTAATTTGCAAAAAAACACAGACCTGCAAGGGGTTTCTACGGGTAAATGAAAGGTAAAGAAGTTTAATTTAAATGTGTCCAATAATTTCGTTACTAAAACGCACAACGTGGACTGTCTCATTCGAGTTGGAGTCCACAGAGACCACAGACAAAGAAAAATTACATATTTGATGATATGCATCGATTTTTCAAAAACATTACTTTCTGCTCTAAAGTCAGAAAATATACCAACAATTTTTGATATTTATAAACTTCATCTATTTTCCAAAATTGAATGTTGAAATGTTCATTAAATGACTTTGATACAAAAAATAGATTAACAGATCCAACTTCAAATACAATTAATAAGTCAATATCATATTTCTAGGTATCTTTCCAGCAGTATCAGTATTTCGTAATCCTTCCTTAAACATTCATTACTTTAAAAAACATTCAAACAATATGTTGCGCAATATTTGACACTTCAAAAAAGATATCAAACACAACATTCATTATATTTGGCACCTTCCGATTATGAGTGTGTCACCTTTTTATTTGTGTCCTTTCTCTGCGTACATATACCCTTTACCCTTAACCCATTATACAATTGACTTCAATAACCCTCCTCGGGCTAAAATCACACTCACCGTGCAAATTTCACACACCACCAGTTTTCAAAACAATGCAAAAAAGGGTTTTTTCTTATTTCAATTCTTTTATTTTTGTGTTTTTGAAAATTGTAGAAAGAAGAAAAGTATGGAATTTACGACTCCACAAGAGTCCCATTAGAGGTTAAATTGTTTGTTTGAAAATTGCACAAATAGCAATTGCTTCCTGGGTGTGTTTCCTCTGTGTTATTTATATGATACCGACTTTTTGCTTATATTCCAAACAACAAAAACAAACACGCAATTTGTCATTTCAAAATAAAAAGAAAATATACAAAAGTAAAGCAATTTATTGCACCATAGATAGATTTCGTCTTCCCATTCATATCTACAGGCCCAGGATCCTTTGTCCTATATAGAGTTATTCCTATACCTGCAGATGGGGTCCTGGGGATAGTCTTGATATAACATTCGCGCATTTAATGGCTGAGGTGTATAATATACGTCTATAGCTTTGATGGGTTGATGCCTCTCTCTTATATAAAATCTTTGGCTTAATAAATGACATTTAAGCACTGTCTGGGATACGCACAAGTGCAAAAGACGGGCACCCAGCAGGATAATGACAATATGGAAGGTATCGGGGACATCACATACTAAAATCAAGACATGCCATATTTTTATCTATCTAAAGCGCTCTTGTAATGTTGACAAGGTATACTTTAGGTGTGCGGTGCGACGACTTATGGGAAGGTACATCGTCCTTGACTACATAACACGTATTTTATTCCACACATCACAATTTGACTTTGTAACATGTCTATAAGAATTCCTCCAAGCACGCCCCATCCCAGCCCCACAACTCTATACTCTCATCTGTAATGCCAAATAATGATCCGACATGTAAGGTCCTTGGGCGGAATGGGGTTTGGATTGGCAAGTAAATTGCACCCAAATTGACTAACATATCGATTTTCATATAATCGTGAAACATTTGCTGCCAGCGGCGGCGGAGCTTGCTATAGCTTCTGCTGCTGCTCCTTATGGACTGTATATAGCATATTGTACACAATGGTATAGCTTATAGCTTGTCCCTGAACCAGAGCGCACCATCACATCCCGATTCCTGCTGGGCTGATATAAATACACTTTGTGTCACGATGTGGAAAGAATACGATAAAAGATTATACGTGGCGACATCTGTTTCAGACATCTTTTAATAAAATTTTCATCTTTATTACTGAAAGATTGTTTTATGCTCTATGCTCTCCTCATGCGAGAACAAAACGATTATTTACCCTGACGCAGATTGGTTTTGAGGGAGGGGTTGCAGGTTTCGTTTCGGATTGTGGGTGGTTGGAAGTGTATACATCATATCGGTATGAGCTTCTACGAAAAAGTATATACACTTTATCCCACAACCCACCCTCGTCCTTGCTGTGGACTACGACGACGATGAGAGAGAAAACTCGATCAAAATTTTTGTCCTCGTTTTTCGGGATGAAATTGCTTTCACACTTTAGTGAGCCCAGATTTGTTGCGAAACTTTTTATTGCAGCATGATTTGTGGAAGGATAATATCCAGTGTTAATGGCTGTGAGTGGATTTTATTATATTTATGACAAAAAGATGTGATACCCCCACCCTCCATCCACCACTGCCACCTTCATCGCCATCATCGACGCCGCACAAAATTTATATTGAATTTGATTCACACACAACGAGAGAGTATTGAATTGAAAAGTTCACGTTTATATATTTTTTGATATATTGATATTGCAATAGAAACGATATTTTATATATTTTTTGTCCGGATCTCAAAAATTTATAAATTTATAGGAAAGGTGGAGAAAGTTGTTGTTGTTGATTTTATATTTAATACATCATCTAAAACACTTTTTTTAGGATTTTTGTAGAAATATGAAAGATGGGCTTATAAATGAAATTATTGTTTGTTTTAGAGATTTATTGATGTTAAAATATTAGAAAATTATTTATGATAAATAAACTGAGAAAAAAAAATACAGCACTGCGTTATTAAACTTGTTGACTTATTTATTGGCTGTGAGTTTTTAAGGTTTAAAAATGAAGATCTAATATTTTTAAAATAATGAAAACTTTTGTAATCTCTAAGGAAGAATTTAATGAAATCAACTTTCAGAAACTAAAGCGAACGTTAAGGAAGTCCAAGCTGTCTTATTTTTAGGAAATATAAACACAATTAGGTTTAAATAAAGCAACATCTACTTTTCCAAACTAATGAAGCGAACATTGAAGTAAAGGTCGAAAAAACTATGTATTTATTTAAAAAATGCCCGTTTTGATTCTAAAATGTAATTGCATATTTAGAGTAAAAACCTTAGATTACAAGGATTTTTGGATGAAAGGACAGCAAAATATTGACTTGGATATACGAAACCTTAGTTATCTTAAATTTTGGCACATATGATGTGTACTATACTTGCAGGGGTTATATTTCATAAACAATTCGTGTCGGTTGCTTTTTCAAGATCTTGAGAACTTTGGGGGAAAGCATTTTGTATTAATATAATGTAGAAGAAGGTTCAAGACATTCATTTCCTTTTTAAATGTGATTTCCAGCTTAGGTCCATTGTGCAGTGCCAACATTTCGTTAGTCAAATTTGGCTTTCAATACTTCAAAAGTTGCTAGTTTTTTTTATAATACGCGAACACTCAAGGGGATATTGCTACCCTCTATTATGCAGACAGACAGTGTGAGCACTAGGAAAAGGGGGGAGGGTCTGAGAGGCAATGTCAGTGCACATTGGTTTTAAATTCCTAAATATTGCCATGAATATAGGAAAGACAGAATGTGGTAAGGCATTCCACATTCGTGAAGTACGGCTAAAGAACGAATCTCTGTATTTAACACTACGACCGAATTTGGGCTAGAGGGTATGATGATGAGCATTCCTAGAATCGCGAATATTACGGTTGAACTGTTTAAGGGGAGGAATGCAGCTGGATATTTCACTAGAGCATAAACAGTTAAAATAACGTTAAAAAAGGGTCAGACAAGAAACCTTACGACGATGTTCAAGCGAAGTAAATGAACTTATGATGATATTATCATCTATCAATTTAAATGCTCTCCGTTCAATACTATCCAAGAGGCTTAAGTAAGTTGCAGGAGCACTAGCCCAGAGATGGGAGTTATACTCAAGCTTTGGACGTATATAAGTCTTGTAAATAACAGCCAAATCAGAGAGGGAAAAAAAACTTCTTGCCCTAGAAAACCCAAACATCTTGCGGAATTTTTGACGACATGCCGTATGTGATCTTTCCAAAAGAGATGGTTTGTGACACACATACCGAGAATATCGAGGTGTTCAATCTTATTGATGCAAGTGCCATCCATGGATAATGGCAATGTGGATATATCTCTCCTTAACGATACAAGACAGCATTGGGTTTTCGAAGCATTAAATTCCACTCGGTTTCTTAATCCACATTGAAAAATGTTATTTAGGAAGGAATTTAATGAGCTTATCATATCTTGACGTTGCAATTCCACATCCGAAGAAGAGAGATGTGAGTCTGCAAACGAATATAAAACGCTAAGAGTACCATCCTCAGAGAGTCAATGTGTTGGAGTAGGTATTGCAGGCAGAAGATCATTAACAAAAATGAGAAAGAGTGTTGGAGATAAAACAGAGCCCTGGGGCACACCATGGTTTTTAGACTTGAAACAATCTAATACTACTTGTATTGAACGGTCCGAAAAGTAATTAATAATAAAATGAAGCTGGGATTCATGAAAACCAAATTTGAATTTTAGAATTTTGCTAAAACAGTATAATTTAATTTTCAAATGGATTTAAAGAATTGAAAGGAGTTGACGGCTTCAAAAACTTCAAAAAATCAAATGGGGTGGCGCAACAGTCCGTTGTGAACCAGGGCCTAGTGACTTACAACTCTCAACCATTCCTATGTGCGAGTACTGTTGTCAGGAATTGAAGGGACCTACAATTTAAGGCCGTATCCGAACGGCTAGTTTGAGAAAGCACTTTTTCATGACAAGGATTACTCTTGAAGGATTTGTCAAATCCTCGCAAGAGGCAGTACCCGCGAAAATTATTTTTTTTTTTTTTACATTTTACAACATTACTTACGTACTGAAACACAAATGTAGGTTTTGGTGGAGCCGTGTACTATAAACGACTCTCTCGCTTCGCCTTAACGCACTAACCATCATGCCACGGGTACTACCTTCAAAAACTTACCTGGCTTATATTTCATAAACAATTCGTATCTGTTGCTTTTTAAGAGCTTAAGAGCTTAGCTTCGTTGGAATGAATTTTGTGTTAATATAATATAGAAGAAATATTATGGCCGTTCCGTGGCAAAATTTTGTCATTCTAATATTTCACTACTTTTTTTCAATAAATCTCACTCTCTCTCTCTCTCTTTCGGTTTTTGGTATAAGCCGATGACCTTACATAGCCCCATAAAAAGTAATCCAGAGGTATGAAGACACACGAGGAAGGGATCAATTAAGTTTGTTGTGTCAAGTTATCTACATACCAACTTTTTAGAAAAAAGCTAAGTACACAAATGTTTGTATTTTTTTTTTAATTTCTAATTTACTGCAAACTCAGTTTTTTTAAACTTGGAAAAATGTAGTGATTGCTTGACAGTGGTTGAGTTTGGTCTTGTTGAATATAAATATCGTCGACTTCTAACTGGTACATTTTTGGGAACAAAAATCAGTCATACCACGGCTCAATAGCACTCACAATTTTCCATAACGTAACGATCCTTAAACGATATTGTAATTATTGACTTATGATGATTGTCTTCGCTCCTCTTTTTGATTTTTCACGAATCCATTTTACCAGAAATAAATAAAATGGATGAAATATTCCGAGAATTTCGCAAATAGATTTTTTTATTTTTTTTTTTCTAAAAAATAAACTTTTGTAAGTGTTATTCTGACCTTAAACATTTCACAGTGAATTGTCAAACCTATCTTAATAGAAATATCAACAGAGTTTGATACTCCTATAATTATCGACATTTTGTTTAAATAATAACACGATATATTTAGAGTGCCTTTTTCTCAAAAATGGTCTGTCTGAATTTCTGTTGACGACCTTCAGTTTTTAGTTCTAAAATATTTGAATTTTTTTTTCTATTATTTCCCAAAAAACGGACTTGCTAATAAACTGTAACATTTTGCTAACTTATAAATTTTAAAGCGCGCCTCTTCCCGATCAGCAGTTTTTACTTTCTTTTTTTATTTATGTATAAAACATTCTGATATTTTTATGTGATGTTTGTATTTATTTATATTTTTGGCATGAATTTCTAAATATGAAATTAAAGATAAAAATAAAAAAATAATATAACTTTGAGCAAGTTCTAAGTTTAGAGTGCGATTTTTCTTTTTGTTTGCTCCATTGGTAGTTCAAAAATAGTTTGAATTTAAGAGTCAAACAAATTTACAAACAACATGTCACAAATCTTTTGAATACTAATCAACACCTTAGTTGAAGCTCTAATTTTTTAAAGAAACGTTACGCCATATCATCATAATTTCAGTATGAATGAATGATTTTAGTTTAGGTTTAGAGCACTGCGACCTTAATGGCTGAAACACAAACACGCTTCAGCTTCGGCTTCGTCTGAGTTACGTTGGGCCTGCTTCGAGGTTGTTTTGAATGACACTTCCAATATGACATTTATAAAATGGGGGGGACTTTTGTCATTAACAGCTGTTATTTTTTCTCAACTTTTGACTTGACTTTTTTGTCAAACAACGCAAGTGTTCAGCAAATTTGAACAAGAGCTTCTGTTTGTCAAATGAAACATGAGGTTGAAGCTCCATTGTGACAGCATGCATTGAATTCCTATGGCTGAACTCGTAAACGTCAAGCGAAGCCGAAGCTGAAGCGTGTTTGTGTTTCAGCTATAAAATTCGTTGTTCTGACTTTTCGAACTGAATGAGGATCTTAATTTTGCAGTTCTCCTCTAAGTTTATCTAGTTTAGAATCTTAATTATTTGAGTATTTACAAAATTGTGTCTGTTGGCTTGTGAAAAGTATTTACCGAAAATGCTAGGAAAAAGTGTAACAAGTTTATTTGCAATATTTGCGTTGGTTTAAAGTTTCTTTGTAGACTCAGGAACATTTTAAACTATGTGACTAGTGATCACTTAAATGGTTATAGGAGAAATTAATGAAGAGCAAAAGATTTTGAGAAATATTTCGAAAATGTTGTTCTTTAAACAGTGACCGAAAATGTTTTTCAAAAAACGACAAATTTAGAACTTTTTCTCTTAACAATGATAAAGCAAAATCACATTTTTATGAATTTGCATTCTTTAAAGCTCTTTTTTTCAAATTTCAGGACGGTTTTTATGCAACATCTTGCTTCATTTTAGTAGCCCTGTTTTTAAGTAGAAAGCAAACCAAACACTATTCAGCATAATTTTGTTATAGTTTTTAATCAATGAAGCTAGTCAATATCTACATAGTCAACACCGTTATGTAAATAATCAGAATCAGTCTTCAATTGCAAAAACGTAAGAAAAGTATGAGAATTTTAACCTATATACCAAAAAAATCTTTTGAAGTTAATTAATTTTGATTTGAACTAGTTAAGCAAAAACTTCGTTTAACTACCATTACATAAGCCATTTATTTTTGATTGACCACTTCCATGCCAAAAACAATAAAATTACAAATTATTAGTTTGCATCTATGTATATAAAGACACATTGCCATAGAAAAGTTTGTGCTTTAATGCTATTTATTTTATTTTATCTTTTAAACCCTGACTCCAAATAAATTTTAGACATTTTTTTAATATGAATACCATAGAAAGTTAAATAGATATTATCACTTTATTTAAGACACTTCAGAATGGGGTGTAGGACTGTAGGTACCATAGCAAATAGCAGAACAAGAAAAAAAAATACTCCATTCAAATCCAACCCCTATAACGCTTAGCCATTCCTAAACACTATTAAATCGGTACTCATACATGTAGCTAAGGAATAAAATATTCATAGTTCCTTTCATAAGGAAAGGGGATGTTGGCCCAAAAAAAAAGAACAAAAATAGGGTAGATGACGACAGGGTGAAAAAAACACAAACTCTTGAAAACATAGAGGATAGGATTATAGTGCTATGCTTCTGCTGGAAACCACGCCTCTTTTATTTCACCAAACAACTCAGTAAAATGAAAATGGCTCAAGAAAAAGGGTGGTTGGGTAGTACAAACACATACCAATCCATACACACACATTCACTTACTTACTATAAGGTAACGAACGTATAAAGGCATTCCAAGAATAATAAAGACTTTGAGATAATGGAGGATTAACAAGTTAATTCTTCTCTTCCTTTTTTTCCATTTCTTTTTCTTATTTGATGCACATTTTCATATTGGAATTTTATGGAGTTGGCTTTTTACAGTTGGTCTTTATATAGGGAGGTCTGGAAAAGGTGCTTAAGTTCTGTATAATGGGAAACAGGACAGGTGAGCTTAACTGTCTCACATGTCAAGTCAAAAACGTCGTCATCATATCGTCTTCGTCGTAGTCGAATTTCGATAGACTCTATAAGGTATATAAAAGGTAGTTTCTGTGGTTAGGGATAATATATAAAAGAGATTTGTAGGTATATTATGTACAATAAAGAAGCAATAAGAAAGAGGTAAGTCATTGCCCCCATTAAGGATATGTTAAGAAGTAAAATAAACGATTATGTGCTAACCAAGGAGGAACAAACATACCTAAAGAAGATAGTACATACCTTTGGGTAGAGTTAAATGTAGGTACTTAATAATATTTAAGGTATAATAGCCCTTGGTATTATAATTTGTAAGTATAAAACTGTCAAGCAGATGGTCCGGAATAAAATAATAGTCAAATGACTTCCAACAAAGTGTTTTGGAACATAATTAATTGCAAAAAGATAGTTCAAGGCGTTTTGGAGTGCACACAACCATAATATACTTCAATGTTTAAAAAATAACATAAAAGCCTTATTCCTCTACAAAACAGAATTTTTTAAATGTTATCTTAGGACCCCAAAACCTTTTAGTTCACAGTTAATGAACTTTAGTATTAAGAGAACTTTTTCATAATTTTTTAGTACTTAAAAAACTTAAATTTATGTTCTGCACCGTGGCATGATGGTTAGTGCGTTGGACTGTCATGCAAGGGGTCTTGGGTTCAATCCCTGCCTGTGCCAGCTTAATTGAAAAAAAAATTAATTTTCGCGGGTACTGCCTCTTGCGAGGAATTGACAAAACCTTCAAGAGTAATTCTTGTCATGAAAAAGTGCTTTCTCAAACTAGCCGTTCGGATTCGGCCTTAAATTGTAGGTCCCTTCCATTCCTGACAACAGTACTCGCACACAGGAATGGTTGAGAGTTGTACGTCACTAGGCCCTGGTTCACAACGGACTGTTGCGCCACCCCATTTGATTTGATTTTGATTTTTTAAGTTGTATCGGAGTTAAAAATCAGATAATATTTTTAACTCATCGACTTGAAATTTTGAACTAATGTGTCTTAAAGAATATTTTAATTTTTTTTTAATTTTTATTTTTGAAAAAATACAATTTTTTGGCACATTTCACAGTTTATTTGTTTTTAACAATTTCATGTTAAACTTCAGAAGTGAGTCATTTAAACAAAAATCAACACAGTAAAAACTTCTATTGCTGTTGCTTTATATAAATATAATCCGAGAAATTCCATTTGCTCATTGTGATTGAAACATTACAGAAGGTGTTTGTCTGGACGCAGAACCTAAAAATAGAGACACTATGACAAAAACTCTTAACAGACGCTATTTTGCAATAAAAGGCAGTCAATGATATTTTTGATAAAATATCGTTTTGTCTAATCTTGATATATTTTGCATATTTCTGAATTCTAAACCCTCGATAAATGTCTCAAAATTATCTCTCATGATATATTTTATAAAAACATACAAGATCATTTTCATGAAGCCCAAATAAAATTATTAATTCTTACTTTATAAGTAACCCTAAAACGTTAAATTTGTACATAGTTAAAATCTCATAGTTTTCTAAAAAAGATAAAACAAGATGGGTTGAATTTATTCCTATCAAATTTGACTCTGTTCTGCCTAGCTCAATAATTGTATTAATTTCTAACTTTTCCAATTGAATTGTTCAAGCTATCCACAGGAAAATAAAGATAAGATTTTTTAAAAATTAGGTTAGGGTAAAAAGTTGACTTTATAAAATATAATTTTTGATATTCTTTTCTATAATATTGTGTTCTTTTTGCGTGATTCTGGAGTAGTTAAGCTAGCAATGTTTGAAGATGTTATGGAGCCCTAATAGTATAAATCTGTTTTGCAACAAAATTACAAAGCATCAGCCGATCCTTTCCTCTGAAGTGTATTTCCTAGCATGATAACAATCCAAAACAAGAGATACTACACCAAAGATTAGCTTCGAAATCACGATCCACTCTAAGTCTATACACCGCCACAAAGTTCGAACTTAAGTGTTATTAAGCACGGATGAGGGAATTTGCAATAGAAGATTCGAACACAATTGTCCCCATTGTAAGAAAAAAAGCTTGAAGAGAAATGGCAGAACATTGCTTCAGATGAAGTTGACAATTTATGTTTACATTTTTTTAGTTAGAAATTGAAATTTAAGTCACACTAATTTTTGATATCATTTTTCTACAAAAATAATTTGTTG
This sequence comes from Eupeodes corollae, assembly GCF_945859685.1. Lineage (NCBI taxonomy): Eukaryota > Metazoa > Arthropoda > Insecta > Diptera > Syrphidae > Eupeodes > Eupeodes corollae. The sequence goes on along the minus strand of NC_079148.1, from coordinate 140,540,385 downwards.
ACTAATCATAATCAGATATGTCTGTTTACGTACGATCGAGAAATCTTTTTTTCAGCCATATTTTGTTATAAAGCTTATAGCATATACCAATAATAAATTAAACAATTTAATTTAATTTAAATAAAATAATTTTAAAAAGTGAAAGATTTCTAAATATTACCTATTAAAATACTGTTATAAATTAGTAAGCCTTGATAACTCAAGGAGTTGTCAGTACTCTTTATATGTATAAATTTAAACATAGTGCGAGGATTAGGAAAAAAGGGAAGGATTTAAAAGGAATTACCGGTGCACATTGGTCTTAAAGTTCTGAACATCAAAATGGGAGGGAAAAAAAGAGTTGGGTAAAGCACTTCACATTCTCAATGTGAGATTTAAGAAATGATCCCTATACTTAACAGTACTCCCGAAATTGAGCTGTAGGGTAAACTGTTGAGCATTCCTGGAAGTGCAATATTACGGCTGAATCGTTTATGGGGTGGAATGCAACTGGCTAATTCGACAGAACATTGTTTGTAAAAATATCGATAAAACAACGAAAGACATGAAACATTACGGCGATGTTCTAGCGATGTAAATGTTTCGATTATAGTTCTAACACCTATTATTTTTAAAGCCCATTTTTGTATTCTGTCGTCGGAGAAATCCTAAGCAGCCATCAGCATTTTTGACAATATCAAATATATGATCATTCCATAAAAGGTGATCTGTGAAACACATATCAAGTACTGACAGTTGGTTAGTTTCTTGAATGCAAACACCACTTATAGATAGTGGCATCGGGAAGGTGTTACGCTTTATCGATAGGAGAAAAAATTGAGCTTTCGTAAATAACCTGGGAATATGACAAACGATTTGGTAACGTTTGAACAAAATGGAAAAAGAAAATTCTTTCAAGAATATCACTAAAATTATTTTTAGATTTGAATATATCGATAGAAAATAGTATAGTCTTCAATTATTATTTGATATTCTTTGAAAGACAATTTGGCAATGACAATGTTGCAAACAAATATTATTTAATATTGCAATGATAAGAAACCTTCTTTCATAATGGCCTCTAAATCACAGTTCTATAAGTGAAGAAGAATTAGAGTCCTATCCAGGAAGTTGAAACAAGTTAATATTATTAATGGAAGATAAAATTGTTTCTAACCAAACCAAAGATTTGTTGTTTTTTGAAGTCCTCCACTTTACTTGAAGACCACTTCAATGAAATGAAACATGTACACAAGTAAGCTAACTACAGAATTGTTTGAACGCAGAACCTATAGATATTTGAAAGAAAAATTTTAAAAATTCCTTTGTATTGAGATTAATTAAAATTGTTACTGAATATAAAATTTTGCTCTGCACAACATTTATCTTTTGTACTGCCTGCATTATTCATCTACTTTACTCTTTTTCCATTTCTCCATTAAATATAAATTTAAATATTGTGACTTTTTTTGTCTTCTATAGTCATTTATCCCTAAGTGTCACATATATTTCGTACACCACTGTTCGTCTTTGCAGTTAATCTGAAGTGAAACTCCATTTTTATTGTCGCATCGCAAGAATATCCCTCTTTTGCTCTCTATCCGCCTTCCCTTATAAAAGTGTGCGAGTGCACCACCGCCCGAACCGAACACAAGGATCAAGGAATGAGAAATCTTTTTGTGTTGTGTTTTTATTGTTTGTATCGAAAAAGAGGGACGTCGTTAGCGCTCCCTTTTATTTCTCATACAAATCAACATCACACACCCTTACACATAACAGTAACCCAACCAATTCTTATCCTGTGAGGGGAATTCGAAACCAACTCGCACACAAATACATTAAAATACAAATTTTCATTTCGAACTGTACCCAGTGTACATGTAGGAAAAATCATCCCCTGATTGGAAACCATACAGGAACAGGAACTCTCGCACAAAAACCTACCAACCACCATTATGATTCAAACGGGATTTGCCGTCAATGCTGTTAGTTGTTCAACCCATTACGGTTCTCAATTTAGTGTTTAGTCCAGTTAAGATCTTTGTTTGCGCTGGATGTAAAAGCATCACACGTGTGCTGCTTTGAATTGCGATTTTATTGTAGTTTCGTCCTTGAATATTGAATTGAAACATTACAACTACGAGTCGAGTATAATATTAACCTTCCTTGATTAAATAATTGAACGATTTATTAAATTAATAATAATTCGAGTGACTGATTGCCTCAAAGGTACAATCCGGTGTGGTGAGGTGTGTGGAAATTAATTAAATTATTATAAAATTTTATACAAAACAACAATGTCAACAGCATTCATGGTTGACAATATCCTGAACGACAAGGATGCCACAAATGTGGAGGCCATCCTATCGGATGACAGTGAAAGTGAAAGTAATTCGGATTTAAAGGATTCGATCTGCGATTCGCCGCATAATGAAATTTTAAGCAGGAATTCGTCGGTTTCATCGCACGAGGATAATTTCATGAATATCTCCTCAGACGATCATAGCTTCGTTGGGGCACGCAATTCGTACGATATGCTTCGAGTGGCGTCGTCGTCGGTACATAGTGAAGAAGATGTTGGCGATCGTATCGAGATGTGTTGTAATATTTGTGGAAACTTCAATCAAGTTATTGTGGATACGAAAAATATGTCCAATAATGAATTGCTAAGGCGCGAAAACGAATTCAAATGTGATAAGTGTTGTGGTCGGAGTTTGAGTGAAATTCGAATTTCGAATAACGAAGACGACACAAAGGAGACCATACTGAAGGATAGTAGTACGAAGCCGATTCTGAAATTTAGCGTATCCGCTATACTGGGAGATACAAGAGAAGGTGTTCGAGTTAGAAATGGTAAATTTTCATTATCATTATCGCAGTATTAGTATTGCAGCCAACATGTTTTTATTTTTTGGATTGAATTTAAGAAAAAGGCTCAATTCTTTTTCAACCAGCTTGTAAAGTTAAGAGAATATAAAAAAACACTTTAGTCTTTCATTGAAGCTATAAAACATCATTAGACTATAGGGAAATAGTTTTAATTATTGAATCCGGCGGCGGCCGGCATGTTTATTGTAATCGTACCATAGAAATTATTTAACAGAGAAAAGGCAATAATAGTCGAATCAATATTTCAGTTAATTAGATACTATATTGAGACAATATTCATTACGTTTTGGAATAATCTCTGAATTAAATGCCTAAAACAGAACCGAACCGTTTAATGATTTCTGTAAAAAATTCTTTTTATAGTTCAACCAATTTCGTTTCAAATTTGTTTTAAAAGAGATATATTAAGACCTTTTGTCTGGTTCACATAATTTTGAATTTAGAAAAAAAATTTTCATTTCAGGACTATTTCAATTTTTAAGATTGATTTTAGCTTTTGTCAAAATATGGAAAACCCTAAAATGTGATTTTTTAAAAACTGCAATTAAATAAGCATAATCGCTGAAAAAACATATTAACTGGAAGAATCACGTTACCGCTTAAGACATACCGCAGCATTTCTCTGGTTCACTAAAGCGACAAAAAATTACTTTTTAATTTTCAAATTCCACAATCAGCTTGAAAAAATTAGCTGTACAAATTCGAATGGCTTTCAAAATTGCCTGGCCCTAATTAGAAACTGAGTTATAATTTCTTTGATTAAAATATGATGAGTTCAAAATATTGAAACATAGAGAATAAATGAAACTTTTGTATTGTATTCCATTAATTTTGTCAGTCAAGAGTTTTAAACGTTACTGGTCGAAAAATAAAAAAGCTGATTTTACTGATTCAAGATTCTACGAAATCAGAAAAGAGTTACAATCAAAACAGCTTACTGAAAATCTTGCTAAAAAAATAAAATGATAGAGAAAAAGTCAAATTTAAATATAGACCGACGGACGGGCTGACTCTTAGCTTTTTTTTGGAAATCTCTTCAGAATCTTGTACAAAATAAATTCCCGTATTTTTAGACGTTCATATTTAAAGCTATTCATAGATAAAATGGTATTCTGGGTAAAGATAGATTGAGGTCTACGTGCCGTTTTTAGTAATCATAATGGCTTAGCCCTTATGACAGTTTGTAGTGCTGTTGTTGGAATTTGGTGTGTTAGGTCCGTATTTTTTCGAAGGAAATGGGCAAAAAGTTACAGTTAATGCGGATTGCTACTGTCACATGATTGAGACCTTCCTCCAACCAAACTTAAATCAGTTTACTACGAACCACAAAGAAGTCTGGTTCCAATTTAAAAAATTTAAAATAAAATTTCTGTTAAACTGTTTATTTATTTGTCATTGCCTTATAAAATATGAGAGATCTTCAGCCAAATTTTTTAAACTTTCTATTTATTTTTCACCCAGTAGATGGAATAGAACGCAAATACAAATTCCTATTTTAATGTTGTACATAGTTTGGCCGCAGAAAGTGGCTTTGTGAAATTCACATTATTTTCTAATATAAGGTGAGGACGTCTTGGAATATTTTAAATTAGTAGAACAAATAAGAACAACTTTAAGGGGTCATCCCCTGTATTGTAAGGAATTTTAAGGATTTTTTTAATTAATCTTAAAAATAATGTAAAGAACACGAGTTACACCGGTGTGAACAACTCCACCTCGAAAAAATGAGCTCGCACTTTCTCGACGATTCCGGCTGATAGGCTTATCTAACACAAAAAAAGTAAACGGCGTTTTAATCTGTGAGCTTAAATGCATAGAATGAACTATCATCAAATGAATATATGTACCAACAATTGGACTTTTGGGAGACATTTTAAAAAAAAAAGTCGTAAATTTTGCGTTTTTTTGGTTTCTTGCTATAAAAAAATCGAAATTTTCGGAATTTTTGTATGTCGATAGTTCATTCCATGCGTTTAAATGTGCTGAATCCAACCCATCAAATTTTAAGTCATTCGGTCAAGCCGTTTTGAGATACGATGGAGGGAAGTTTGAAAAACACAGTTTTGAGAAAAACTCGTTTAAAGTTTCAAGTCCTCTTAACTATGAAAATATCAACTTACCTTTTAATCAGCGATGCCTGGTAAATAGAGTATTTCTTCCTCTTTTTCTTGGAACTCTTTAAGAGCAGATTGTTCAGCTCTTGAATCAACGTGAGATTCGATTTTCCATCACGTTTCTCAACATACTCGTAAGTGAATGCTTCGCGTCCTATAGGGCATCCCATAACCGACATTACTTTCAAATTACCTTCAAAACTTCATTAAAGATGATAACTGAGCTAGCAATTTCAACTATCTTATGCAAGATACTTTACCCCATATTTTTCCAGGGACCTGCTGTATTTATGAAAAAAAAAATTGAATTTTTAAACCCCTTAAACTTAATGTTACGTTTATAATAATTTTCGGCTCTCGACGTGATTTGAATACATCAAATGGAATATTTGGATATTAAGCTTTGTTAAATGTAAGGACCTTATACAAAAATTTTATCCTTTTAAGATAAAATGATTAACATAAGTAAAATGTACTGAATTTCCGTTTTGAGAGAGTTGTTAAATTTAAAAAAATGTTGGATATAAAAACGACTTTATTAGCTAAGTGCTTTGCATTGTCTCAAGTTTAAAATAAATTCTTATCGATCGGAATTTCATTGATAGTTGATTTTTTTTAAGAAGTTATGATAAAAGTTGTCCAAAATTAAGAAAGTGTTTAAATCAAATAGACACATTTTTGTACTTAAGTTCAAAAAAAAAATAAAAATTCCCTTGCTTGTAGAAACATAACAATTATTGACAGATACTGAAATTACAATGCAGAAGTTATTTCTATTTATTTCTGTGGAACAATGAATAGTTTTATGTTGTTTCAAACTCCAGTTTGACTTTATACGAAATTTTAAGTTAAACATTTTCGAGAAGAAAAAGACTTATTAGATAACGACCAACTCATATAAACTTATTTGGACAAACATTTTTAATTTAATTAAATCATTTTGTATAATTAAAAAAAAAAAAAAAAAATGGTTCAAAACAACGGCGGGTGGCTATCAAACAAAATGTCAAAATAAAATCGATTTCGATACTTTTTTGACAACAGGATCGTTAACTTTTCAGTTATACCAAATTATAATATTATTCATAAGTATAACATTTAACAGCCACTGGAAAACTTGTTCATGAGGTAACTTTGAATTCGCAATTAATTAGCTTTGGATTTAACCCGGAATTGACTCAGCATTGAAAAACAGGGCCTTAGAAGCCTAATCCAAGCTTAACTTTATTCTTTTTAAATCGAATCATTAAGTATAACGAATAAAGCTTTGAACGTAATAGCACATCAGACTTAAAAAAAAATTAAACTAGGTGGAGCAACAGTACGTTGGGAACGAGGGCTTATTGAATTACAACTCTCAACCATTCTTGTGTGTGAGTCTTGTCAGGGATGAAGGGGACCTGCAGTTTTTACGCCGAATCCGAACGACTATTTTAAAAATCACTTTTCATAACTAGAATTACTCCCAAGAGGAAGTACCGGTAAAAAAAACTCTAGGTGCTCCTAGCAGGGATCGAACGCAAGACCTCGGCACATTGGTCTTAAGCGTATTATTAAGTTGATGATATAAGGTCAATTCTAATCACACCCAAGGTAGGTTAGGTTATAGTGGCTGTTCAAGGCTAGTTTAATGGCCAATTGTGATACCACATGAATCCTGAGACTTCCTCCTAAGCTCAATGACCTTACGAAACGTGATATCACTAGCACACCCAAACAAGATATCAAACTATAAGCAAACGCCTGAGCTGTATGACAAATTTATTTTATAGTACGGTAACATTAAGATTTGGAAGAACTCTATTGCTTAGTGAGCAACATTGAAATCCACTCCTAGGACTACTTCAGAAAGTAGTAAGCTTTTAGCTAGCGCCAGACTACGATCAGAGGCTCATCATAAGTGCATGTGTTAGTTGTTAGTAAAAAATAATACAATTATAGTCTAACACACTCACAAAATACAAAACAAAATTAACATTTAACTATTACAGAACAAAAAATAAAATAAATTTTGGAAACAAACTTCTATTGTTAAGACATCGTTCAAAATATTTGTAGTGTTCAAATTTTAGTTTGCTGAGTTTAAGAGTTCTTTTATATTACAAATGGTGGCGCATTCTTATTTAGCTCTTTAAGATACCCGTTTAACTGAAAATTGTATGTTTTCACTTTAAATTCCTCATAGAGCTTAAATCTTCCAATTGACACTTTAAAGAACCGTAAATGAATATGAGTAAGATCATTTTCTTGTGAACTTTTTAGTATGTGTATGCGGCTTAAAACCTTAATTGATGCTTCATAAGATCTTTAACACATTCACCAAAGTGTTCCACAGGATTTATCGATTGGTTGTGAGTTTGATGTTTGGTTTCCATGCTGTTTTTTGAACTAACCCAGTTCAAAATTTTAAACCTGACACCGTTTTTCCATCCGGTACAATTTTGCGTCAATCTTGTTTTAAATTTGAATCCTTAATAACATATGGTTAAAAAAGGTCAATGCTTTTATAAATAAAAATATAAATTCAAAATCCTTTTTCAATTTAAAAAACATTTAAAAACAATAATTAATTCATCCTGCTTAAAAATAATAGAACCCTCCAATATTGTTGTTTTCATTTTGTTTGAAGAAAAAAAAAACAACGACCCAATTTACAATTACTTCAAAATGTTATTTTAAAACAAAAATTCATATTAAATCCAAAACAAAAAAATTCAATCAACCTATAAAAGAAAGGAAAAGGATCTTCCGTCATAATACAAAGCAGTCCTTAACACCTTAGATAAACAAGCCTCAAAGTATATATATAAACTTCTCCGCTTGTGTTTTCATTGTATTATGCCAATGTAACGACTTAAAATGACGCACAATCAAATTTGTATTATTCCCTTTCTTTATATCGAATTTATAGAGGCGTCTTATGCAGGGACTACGCTATCCACGCTGGCTGGCCGGGGAACAATAAAAAACCGATTGCCCTAAATTTGAACGTATGCTATATGCCCAGATTTATACTTTTTTATTCGCATCATACACACAACACGCATCAAAGACAGAGGGGAGGCTGTAAAAACATCATAGTCCTAATCATGTTTGGATGTTCGTTTTATATGAGGACTATGAGGTTGCCTGGTGATTAAGGACTCTGAATTCGAATTTGGATTTTTTCCTACTTATACTTATATGAGAATCTCTGACCGGGAAAAATCCTTCAACTGGTTTTCCGTTGTCTATTCTCGTTATTTGAATCCTATGATGGTCCTTATAAATTATAAATAAGGGAAGAAGCTTCTTCTCTTTGTGTTTTTTATAAGGGAAAAATGGGCGTAACTAATCAAATCCTTACTCACTGCCGTGTGCCTCGTTTTCCTTTTTTTCTATTTTTTTGTACTTTTATTCCTGTGGGCTGGACGAAAGGATCAATTGATTCTTTTATTTTTATTTCTGTTATTATCATTTAATTCATTTTTTTTTATATATTTTGAGTGTGTTTTCTATTAAAAAAAGGAAAAAAATAGTTTGTGACTCGTGTTTGAAATGTGATTTTTTACCTACCTTCTGAATGTTGTTTGTAATAAAATGAACTCAGAATCACACATTTGAACATGCGTGGGATATCAATCTGTTTTATGTGATGGTAATCGAAATAAAAAGGGGATTTTAATATAAAACTATCATGACTAAATTAATCTTTTTTTATGGGAAGGTTATATTTGTCACATTATGAACCTTAGGAGTATATTGTGGAAACATCTTTTTTTTAAATATAATAAAGCGACACTATTTACCTTCGAACTTGTTTTGGTTAATATAATGACGAACGTACGTGGTTTCCTATCCCATATTTTTATTTTACCACATTGTAGCAAAGATATTTTTTTAATTATCGTGTTTTTTTTCCACGCAGCCCTTGATGATACTAAGTTCACAGAGTATGAACGCTTTGAACGCATCATGACAAAATTGCTAACAGCTTCCGATAATAGTCATTTTCAAATATGTAGCTTCTGATGATAATATTTTCAAGATCAAATTTATTGTTTTAATGGCCTTCCGATCCAATTAAAAATCACTCTATCAAATATGGTATTGAAATAAGTAAAAAGCACAAACATAATGTTTTTTGTGGTTATCTAAATTCATTGGTCAATACTAATAGTGATGGTTTTGAAAAATACAATCTTCAATGTTCAGGTCAAATATTTTAAGCATTTTATAAAATTTTGATTTGACCTGTCTTAAAGAACTCTGTTCTAAAACGACTTTTAAAAGAAAAAGAAAGAAGGTTTGATAGTAATTTCTCTAACGAATTTGTCATATATGATTCAAAAGAAGACTCATTAGGTCATAACTAATGAGAATTTTAAGAAAATATGTAAGTTACTAAAATTATTTAAATTGTATTTATCAGCAGACCAAAATTGTACGTCCCAAAATCTTCATACCATTTATTGTTAAAAACTATGTTGTGTTTTAGCATTATGTAAACACAATTTTTGATTGTTTTAAATAGTTTTAAGGAAGCAAATTTTGAAAACCTGATATATGAAACAAAACAAAAATTATGCGTCGAAAAAAAAAGTAGTGTTTCGTTTGTGGGACAGAACAAAAACTTAATTTTTCCGATTTTCATTTTTTTGGTTAAAACGTTGGAATACCAAACGTAACAACAATGATCCGTTGAAGATGCCTGAGTAACCATTAGAACATTATCACTTTTTAGCTCCACTATCGTAGAAAAATCAAAGTATATTTATTAAACATTAAACATTTTTCAAGACTTATAAATTAGTTTTCATTAAAATTGATATTTTTGAAAGTGTGAAAAAAAAAGAGTTGAGTGAAAAAAGAATTGAAAAGTTAGAAATATCCAAAATATCTCACAGAAATAAATGACTTCAATTAAATTAATTTGTATTCACATAATTGTTGAATTTTATGAATTTTAAAAAAATGAGCAGACATTCACATTTCACACTCACATTTTTGGCTTGAATATTTTACGAAAATAACTACGTATATGATTTTAACTTAAGAAGATAATAACCAATCCTTATTTTTTTTACAAAATATTAAACTCGAAACTGTTGAGAACAACTTAAAATATTGGCTCTTTTTTTCATAAAAGAAAATGTTGTTAATGTTTCGTAAATTTTATACACAAAGAAAAATAATGCTTGATTGATTAAGCGTCTTTAAATAACGACAAAAAAAAAAAAAAACTTGAATTATTGATTTTTTTAATTTATTTATTTAATCAAATAATTTAATAAAAAAAATAAAATATTTTTTTTAATTAAGGCATCAAGGCAACAAGACCATAAGTGATGCCGTCTTTAGTATTGTATTATGATTAGCTGGGCAAAGGATGGTAGATAATTTTTTGAGTATAAGTGTGCTTTCAAGTGAAGGATCGATCTGCCGTGATAAGGGACATTCTACAAATACGTGATGAATTGGGAGAACTACAAGTGCAGATATATAGTTTTTCCGTTTATTTGTTTCTGACTTAGTAATTGCATTGGCAATATTATAAAGGGTGTCCCAAAATTAACGCAAGATTTGAATTTGCCGCCATTTGTGCAGTGAAGTGTTGGCAACCCTGAAAAAAAAGCAATTTGACAGCTAACAGTATAGGGTTATTAAAAATGAAGCGTTACACGATAGAACAACGTGTCTTCATTAATAAAGAATATTTCAAAAATAGTGAAAGCTTGGCGGCTGCAGTTCGAAAATTTCATACAAAATATGGTCGGAATTGTGTTTTAACTTCGTCAACTGTGAAGAGATTAATTGAAAAATTCATTGATTCTGGATCCGTTGGAGACGCCAAACACACTGTTCGTCCAAAACAAGCCGTTCAAATGTGAATGTCGAGGCAGTGCGTGAGAGTGTTGCTGACAATCCAGGAACCTCAATTCGACGTCGTGGACAAGAATTGCAAATTTCAAGAACCTCTCTACAGCGTATACTCACCAAAGATCTGTGTCTTCATGCTTACAAAATTCAATTAACACAACAATTGAAGCCTAATGACCATGGACAGAGAAGAGAGTTCGTTGAATGGATAATTGAACATCAACAAATGGACCCTGATTTTTCGAGCAAAATCATCCTAAGCGATGAACCACATGTTCATCTTGATGGCTTTGTCAATCGCCAAAATTGCCGCATTTGGGGTTTGGAGAACCCACATGTGATTGTCGAAAAACAAATGCATCCACAACGCGTGACTGTATGGTGTGGATTTTGGGCTGGAGGCATAATTGGGCCATATTTTTTTGAAAATGATGCTGGTCAAGCAGTGACTGTTACTGGTGCTAAATATCGCGACATGATTACACAGTTCTTTCTGCCAAAATTGGATGATATTGATGTGTCCAATATGTGGTTTCAACAAGATGGTGCCACATGTCATACAGCCCGTGAAACAATTCAATTACTGCATGAGACATTTCCAGGTCGTGTACTCTCTCGTTTCGGTGATCAAAATTGGCCTCCTAGATCGTGTGATTTAACACCATTAGACTTCTTTTTATGGGGTTATTTGAAATCACAAGTCTATTTCAAGAAGCCCACAGCCACCCGTGCATTAAAGGAGGAGATTCAACGCTGCATCAACGAAATTCAGCCACATTTATGCAGAATGGTCATGGAAAATTTCAAGAAAAGAGTGCGCATGTGCATGCAAAGCCGTGGAGGCCATTTGTCGGATGTGTTATTCCAAACATAACCCTATCCTATGTACTTTACGATTCAATAAAAATATAACTATCAAAAGATAAAAACGGCGTTTTCTATTTAATTCAAATCTTGCGTCGGCAAGGACCTTGTTTGCTAAGTTAATAGCTCTTCTTTTGCCAAAGTTATGAAAAGAGTGATGCCCGATTTCAGTTTCTTGTATTCACCTGGAGTTTTACCTTTCGCAGTTCTAAGAGTCATATCAAGTTCTAGACGATAAATCTGTTCACTATAAGAAATTCCCATTGATTTTCGTTTGTTTCAAGTTCGTTTACATCGAAATTAGTTTTTTCTATTATCGAAGTTGCAGGATAAGTTGAGTTATCACTGTATTTTTGTCCATTTCTTTTTCATTCCAAATTTGTTAGCTATTGTTTCAGAATCTTTAAGCAATCTTTTGTTATCTGAGATCATGTATATGGAAATTCGAGCTGTGATCTATAGCAATGAAGGGATCTTATCCTGCTCCACAATGTTCGACTGTACATTGTAGAATGTACGTTTTGACTAAAGTGATTCTCGTTTTAGTTTTGCACAACTTCTTCTGTACGCAATACAGTTTTCAGTTATTGGAAACCTTAATTATTATTTGGACTATTCAAAATACCTAATTGATTTATTTTGAGCTAACTAATACGATGTAATGGGCCTCATACCAGGATATTTTTTCATTGACTAACTTAGGATTAACTCATACTAGGTTTTCAACAGTTCCACATGATTTTTTTATTTTAGGAAGTTTTAGTAAATAAAATAAATACCCACTTATTTCTTGGATATTCCACCGTTGTATGTTCTCTAAAAATATGATAGTAAACTGAACCACTTGGGCGTAGCCATTTACTTTATTTAACAATTAATTTGGTTTAAAATATGGGTTTATAGACTTTTTGAAGTTATGGGGTACGTTTTCAATTCTAAATAAAGTATTCAAAGAGCATATCTACTGATTTTTTATTTTAAAATTTGTATGGTTCACAGGCCACGCTATAATTTTTTAATTATAAATAGTCCTTAAAAAATATTGCCTAAAAGATCATGGCCAAAAAAGTAAGTTAGATTGCAAAATTATACATGGTTTCTACTACTCAGAACACCAAACGAATTTATGTCGACACAGATCTTATAATTTAGTCAGATTCATTGCTCTGACAGCTTACAACTCTCAAATTTAAAGTAGGTATATTTTCAGTACCCGTAGCGTGATGAAAAGTGCTTTTCAAATTAGCCGTTTGGATTGCGCAAATAAACTGTAGGTCCCTTTCATCTCTGACAACATTACTCGCACACAGGAATGGTTGAGAGTTGAAGTCACTAGGCCCTGGTTCTTCATATACTGTTGCGCTACCTAATTTATTTATTTATATTTTCAAAAATGTGTATAGACATGTGTCAAGAATTTTTAAATCAAAAAGGCCCCTAAAAAAAGCTTAAAAACCACAGTAAATTATCAGTTTTATCTTCCACTCTCCTGCAAAAATATATTTTAGCAAAAAAAAATTACTTAAAATTACACCTTGCATCATTTAATCTCATTTATTACATATAAGCCACTTTTCATCTCCAAACAAACTACTGCCATTTAATTTAAATTACCTGTCAACCAATAAACCAAACCGAAAACCAACCGTTTATATTTAACTCACATATCGCGCTGTGCCACCGCCGATAAATTAATTTGCTCCACATTAAACAAAAACCACGAATTGCATTATAAAACTACCAACATACTCAATCATAACCCTTTATTTTTCCCACACACGTAAATGCCTAATTATTTCAGTTATAAACTTTTCAAAGGACGACGGCGACGCGTTAATTCGTTAATTGTTTCTGTCTAAATCGAATTAAAATCTTTCCCCAATAACATTATCGTATGTCTTTAAATTTCCAGGCACCACCACGCACCTTCCTCGTTTTCTATTCTTTTGAACAATTTGATTGCTCCTTAGGCATTGCGTCGTCGTCGTCCTTGTCGCAATCGTCTGTCGTCAAAATCAGTGGAGCCATAATATGAATGTATAAACATGTCTATAAAGGTACGTGGGTGATGATGTGTGTTATATGTACCAAAACTTACCTCTATACACAAAACACTGTTCTGTCTGCTCTCTTGATAGGTGTTTATGCCTGAAGGACTATTTTGCGCCAGCTTTTTGGAATATAATAATTATGATTGTTGTCTTACTTGACACTACAAAGGACAAAGAAAAAGCTTTTATGTGTATGAGGCAGCAGCTTTAAATGAATTTTCCATAAATACAAAATCAAACACCCCATCATGAGTATAAAGGAACACTTGGATCCTTTTTGTACGAAAATCATATATTTTAACATTTTTGCACACATTTACACAATGTTCATTTAATTCAGGCATTTTCACATATTATCCTGGAATAACGCGTTATAGGTGTATACAATCAGGACTTTCTTTGAACATCGCACAAATTAACAACCCCCTTTTTCTCGCATGTGGCACATTATGTCAGGAAAAGTCATATAACCCTTTCTTTCAACCCACCTTTTCCCAGACACATTATATGACTGAATTTGAGCCCCAAGTGTTTAGATCCGGAAATTATTGTTGTTGCCTTATTCTGATTTAAATGTGCCTTTACACCAAAAGGGGATCCTTATGGAAAATTATAATTAATTTGTCTACACACAAAACGTTTATTTGTTGCTTTTGTGTGGTGTGATGGGGTTATAAAGAGACGATGAGGATGATGATGATGATGATGGTACACCCAAAAGGGAAATTGTTTAAACCAAGGAAGGTATAGTGGAGCTTTATTATAGGGACAGATACTTGTGTTCGAAAAAGGGTAACAATTTATCTATTTCAATAAATTGAACTAGAAATGATACAAACAAATTTAAAATAAAAAAAAAGAGGCTGGGATGCGACCCACACTGATAACTTCCCATCCCGTCTGTCGATTTGTCTTGCTTAAAAGTTTGCCTATATGTACTAGTATCAATTTTACCAAATTTGCGTACTATTTTTTATAGATTTTATTTTTTATGAAAAAACGGATTGTTGGATTTTTATATAAAAATCACTGAATATCGAAAACAATATTTTCTGTAAAATAAAATAAGTTTGAAGCCAATATTTTTAATTTTTGAAAAGATATTTGAGTCGAAAATCAATTTTTACCAACTTTTGTTAAATTTTTTTTAGGTATTTAATTTTTTGTACAAAACTATCAATTCGATTTTTTTCAAAATTTTACTAAATGTTAACAACAATATTTTTTAAAAGATAAAAGTAGTTAAAAGCCAATATCTACAATTTTTGAAAAGATATTTGAGTCGAAAATCAACTTTTACCAACTTTTATAATTTTTTTTTAAGGTTTTTATTTTTTGTAAAAAAAAACTGTCAATTCGATTTTTCTCAAAATCTTTCAGAATGCTTAAAACAATATTTCTTATAAGATAAAATAAGTTTGAAGTCTAACTTTCAGTCTTTGTTTGTTAGCCAAGCCGCGCACATCGTTATACTAGTCCGAAATAATTTCTCTTGTGTTATTTCTAACTGCGCTTGATTATTTTGCTAAATCGAAAACGGTTACGGGATTCATCATCTTCTGATGAGAATTCCCCAACTGTAAAAATGAGCAAACGTAAAAAAGTGTCAAATAATCCGGGTAGCTCCCAAAATAATTTATCTTCTTATAATCGCTTCAGTGATCTTTCTGATTTATCCGATAATGAAGAAATAATGACTGAGAATGTGCAGCCTGTACCCACAAAAATTGAACTGCCTCCTATTCACTTGATAGGAAAAAATAGCGTCTTTGTAAATCAATGCATGAATGATAACGGCATAGTCAAATTTGATTGCAAAAACACTTCAATTGGTTGCCGCATTAATCTCTACACTGAATCTGAGTTAAATAAAATTAAATCTGCCCTTCGCGAAAAAGAACTCCAATTTTTCACACATAATATTAAAAATCTTAAACCATTTAAAGTGGTGTTATATGGATTGCATAAAATGAATACGGATGACCTTAAAATTGAATTGTGTACAAATCTTAAATTAGAAGTTCTCCAAATTTCTATAATGAACATTAAAAATCCCAAATACAAAGAACAGTGCAATTATTTAGTTTACCTCAACAATAAAAGCATTAAAATGAATGAACTAAGAAGGCAAGCTAAGTTTGTTAACCACGTTTCAGTATATTGGGACTTTTATCGAAAGAACCCACACTTCGTGCCTCAGTGTCATCGGTGTTCAATGTTTGGGCATGGCTCTTCTTTTTGTAATGTAAACAAAGCATGCGCCTACTGCTCTGAATCACATAATTCACAAGAATGCACTAACAGAGAAAAACCACCTAAATGTGTTAACTGTGGTGAACAACACGCAGCAACCGACGCCTCATGTAGAAAGAGGTTAGAATTCATTGAAATACAAAATCGACTCAAAGCCAAGAACCGGAGAAGACGATTTGGAACAGAACATGGCATTCATGATTCACTTCCAAGCAGAAACACCAGCTTTAACCTCAACACCTCTGACTTTCCTCAATTAGTTCAGAAAAAACAACAACATTCTAACAACACTCCTCCAGTGTCTGCACCGCGAAGCCTTCCAACAACTCTCACCAGCAGCAGTTTACAGAAGACAACAGCACCACGACCGCCAAACCAAAACAACAATTTATTTAGTTTTGATGAACTTATTTCACTTAAAAATGAAATGTTAAGTAAATTATCTTTATGTAAAAGTAGACAAGATCAATTTAACGTCATAGCTGATCTTAGCATTAAATATCTTTATACTAACAATGGCCAATAAATTAAAAATGCTTTTGTGGAATGCTAAAAGTTTAAAAAACAAAGAAATAGAATACTTTAATTTTTTAATTGAAAACAAAATTGATATCGCAGTGATTACCGAAACCTGGCTTAAGCCAAATATCAGTATATATAACAGAAACTACTATTGTTACAGATTGGACAGATTAACAGATAAGGGGGGAGGTGTATGCATTTTCGTAAACAAGTCTGTGAAACATAAATTAGTTCCAATTAGTAAAACTTATTTGATAGAAACACTATCAATTGAAGTTGAATGCAGCCCCACAAAAGTATTCAAAATTATAGCTGCTTATTTTCCTGGCGGTAGTAGAATAACTAATGAAAAAAAACGAAAATTTAAGTCTGACATCTTGAGGTTTGTAAGAACAAATGAGAATTTTCTCTTATGCGGAGACTTTAACTGTCGTCATTCGTCATGGGGTTGTGTTCGAGCAAACGCTTGGGGAACAATTTTGTCAGACCTCAAGGTCTTCGAAGATTTCGATATTGCTTTTCCATCTGAGCCAACTTACTATCCTTCCAATGGTAGAGGTCATCCCTCAACCTTAGATCTGGTACTTTCAAATACAATTGACAATATTTCTCGCCCAATTGTTATAAACGATCTTTCATCTGACCACAAACCTGTTGTGTTCTTTCTTAACGAATCATTCACCACTGCGACTCCAGCTGAAAATTATAATTTCAATCGGGCTAATTGGAAAAAATTTAAACGTCACGTAAACGATTCATTTTCTGACTTTTCTCAACCTTCTACCTTTACGTTAGAGGAAATTGATGATAAAGTTAAGACATTTGAATGTTTCATCAATGAGGGGGTTAAGGCGAATGTTCCTTTGCATTCTGCCTCCCATAAAAACAAAAGCGAAATTTCATTGCTTACAAATGACGTACGAAGGACGATAACATTTAGGAACTTAATTCGTAGACGTTATCAAAGGTCAAGAGACCTATTTCTGAAATTTCAATTGAATTTGCTTAACAAATTAGTTATACAAAAAATGCAGGAAATTCGTAATAAAGACTGGAATCGAATGTTATCCCAAATTGATAAACACGACCAACAAATATGGAAACTTTCGAAGATTTTTAAGAAAAAAAATAATAGAATCCCATACCTCGAATGTAATGGTCAAATTCTTCATACGAATAAAGAGAAGGCTACTGAATTCGCTAAATGTTTTCTGTCTAGTCACTCAATAACAGATGGCTTTAGCGACATTCAAACCAAACAATTAGTACAAAACAGTATTAACTCTATTAATCTATCTTCAATAGAATTAAATAATATCCATATACCAATATCTCTTGTTACAGACACCATTGCTTCTATTCGCATAAAAAAAGCTGCTGGTAATGATAAAATTTCAAACAGGGTCATTAAAAACATACCAAAAAATGCTGTTCAGTATTTAACATCCCTATTTGAAAGTTGTCTTCGACACGGATATTTTCCAAGAAGGTGGAAGATTGCTGAGATAATTCCCATAGCTAAACCAACACAATCATTGACACAGGCATCTAGTTATCGCCCAATAAGTTTACTCAGCTGTTTAGGCAAACTTTTTGAAAAAATTATCCTTTTTAAAATGAATGAATATGTAGAATCAAACAGTCTTGTTCCAAACGAACAGTTTGGTTTTAGGAGGGAACACTCAACGGTTCACCAAATAAAAAGAATCACAAGTATAGTAAAAGAATCGCTTTCAAATAAAAAATCCTTAGGTATGGTTTCGTTTGACATTCAAAAGGCATTTGACAGTGTTTGGCACAACGGCCTGCTTCATAAACTATATACTCAAAATTTTCCTACTTACATTCTTAAAATTATTCAAAGCTTTCTTACAGATAGGCTTTTTTATGTCAAAATTTTGTCTGATTCATCACCTCTGTTCCCTATAAAAGCAGGGGTTCCACAAGGTTCAACCCTATCGCCCCTTTTATATAACTTATATATTGCTGATTTTCCAAGAGATTTACACTGTGAAAATGCCTTCTTTGCTGATGATACAGCTATATTCTGTAGTTCAAACGACTGTCAAAGTATATTAATTAATCTACAAAATGCTTTATTTAATATTGAAAAGTTTTTTCACAGGTGGAAAATCAAAATAAACCCATCGAAATCTCAAGCAATATTTTTCTCTCGAAAGAGAAAAGCCTCAAATCTACCTCAATATAATTTGTCGATCTGCAACACTCCAATTGAATGGACAACAACAATTAAATACCTTGGTATCACTCTCGATAAGACCCTAACATTTTCAAATCACATTACTTTCTCTATCAAAAAAGTAAATGTTTTAATAAAAATTTTATTTCCACTTTTAAATAAAAATTCTTATTTAAGCAAAGATAATAAGATTCTTCTTTATAAAGTCGTAATTCTACCTTCATTAGTATATGCTGCTCCTTGCTGGTATAAATGCGCTGCATGTCACCTGAATAAACTTCAAATTTGTCAAAACAAAACTCTAAAAATGATTATGCATCTTCCCTGGCATTTTTCCACACTAGCATTACATGACATTACTAAAATTCCAACAATCAAGTCTAAAATTACAACAATTTCAAATAAATTTGAGAACAAATGTTCTATTCACGATAATGTATTAATAAATTCACTTGTTTAAACATGCCAATTTAGTTAAAGTTATTATTAAGTTAGATTTTAAGATTATTTTATTCATAGTTTAAGTTTTTTTTTTTTTTTTTTTTTTTTTGCATCCATTGAGTTTTTTTTTCAATTTTTCTCATAATAACTACCACTTTCATAAGAATTTTCTATATTATAAAATCTTTAGTTGCTAAGAATCATTGTATTCTAATCTATATATGTTATAAATATTCTACCATGTAACACGAATTCATTGAAGAAGAAATAAATTTGAATTTGAATTTGAATTTGAAGTCTAACTTTAAAGTATTTGAAAAGATATTTGAATCCATATTCAATTTTTACCAACTTTTGTTAATTTTTGTTCGGTTTTTAATTTTTTATAAAAAAAACTGTCAATTCGATTTTGTTCAAAATTTTACTGAATGTTGACAACAATATTTTTTGAAAGATAAAAGTAGTTAAAAGCCAATATCTACAATTTTTGAAAAGATATTTGAGTCGAAAATCAATTTTTACCAACTTTTATTAATTTTTTTTTTAGGTTTTTATTTTTTGTAAAAAACTGTCAATTCCATTTTTCTTAAAATTTGACTGAATGTTGAAAACAATATTTCTTATAAGATTAAATAAGCTTGAAGCCTAAATTTCAAGTTTTTGAAAAGATATTTGAATCGATATTTAATTTTTACGAACTTTGAGTAATGTTTTTTTTAGATTTTTATTTTTTATAAAAAATACTGTCAATTTGATTTTTCTCAAAATTTTATCAGATCTCAAAAACATTATTCTCCGTTGTTCAAAATTGTTTTGGAGATGAAATCATATGTTAGTCGTTAAATTTAGGAGGTGACAAATTTTTTTTTTCAGTTTTTTTGATTTAGAAAAAAAACCGTTATATTGATTTTTTTCAAAAAATATACTTCTTTGAGACCACGTTACAGTTTATTATATAAAATTTAACTCAAGTCTCTAGCGTTTTTGGTTCGTAAGATATTTAGGGTTAACCAAAATGTTCACCTTTTTTTTAAACTGCTATGGTAAAAAAAACCACCCACGCAATTTTCTTGAGAGCCCTTTCTGCATCTTTCTGCCTTATTTTCTGTATAACAAAATTTATTTGAAGTCGATATCTCTTCTGGTTCTTGAGCTATGGACGACGAAAAAAACGTCGCGAACGTACGGACGTACGGACGTACAGACGTACGGACGTACGGACGTACGGACGTACGAACGTACGTACACACGCACGCACAGACATCGTTCTAAAAATCTTTTATTTCGACTCTAGGGACCTTGAAACGTCGAGAAATGTCAAAATTTTCAATTTGACAAATCGGACCCATTACAATAACTTCCTATGGGAAGTTAATAACGCTAGAAAAACAACGTGACAAAGTTTTAACCTTAAAAATGGAATAGGCGAATAGAATATTTTGGTTCAAAAACTGTGCTTTTCTTTCACTATTTCTAATCTTATGTTTTAAAAAGCATTTTGTCAGTAATAGACTTATCCTTTTTAGTGAGAAAGTGGTAATCTTTAATTTTTTAAATTTCACATTCACTTAACTAATTTGGGTTAACTATATTTTAAAAATAATTTTGTTCTTATACATTTTTAAAGTTTGAAGTTTTTGATATTAAGGTGATTAATTTCATATTTTCTTCTTTTCTACTTCGATCTATTTTCAAACATCACTGAACTTAAAACTACATATAGTAACTCTACAACTTATTTGTTTTTTTTTTTTGAAATTTTGTCAAATGAAGGTTTTTTTCTTTTAAGCTTGCTCTTATTTTTAAAAATTGAACTTTTATTGGTTTTAAAAAAGTATAAAGTATAAAAAGTATACAAAGCGGGCTATTAAAAATGTATTTTAAGTCACAATTCTGACTTTGAAAAAATATTATTGTTATCATTATTTTCAATTAAATTTTTAGGAAACCATATTTTTGAAATATAATTTTGAACACGTCCTAAGCCAAACACAAATTGAAAACGTTTTAAATTTGTTTAAAGATTTCTGATATTTCAATTTAGCATCTTAAGCTGTATTACACTTAAGACAAAAAAAAACAATAAAATACTATTTATGTTTCGGTCATCTGTATATGAATATTTCCAAAATATTTATAAAATATTTCTTTGAGCGCTAAAAATCAATAATTCAGATTTTTTCTTAACTTACGATACAAATCAGTTCCATTTGTTGAAATGAAATTGAACTAGAAATTGGTTCAAAAACTGTCATATTTCTAGACTTTTTCAGATTCTTGGAATCTATATCTACGGTTCTTAGAGAAAAGTCTATGCGTGCGAACGGTCGTAGGCTTGAAATTCTTTTTTTGTCTTCCATATCTCAAGAACTAACAAACGTATCGACTTTACATACATTTTTACAAATAACAAGATCAAAAGATGCAGAAGGACTTTTAAAGGAAGGAAGGTCTATATCAGTTTAAAAGAAAAAAGTGTAAAACTAGCTTGACCCCAAATATCTCTCGAATTGATAATTTTAGTGACTTCAAATAAATTCTATATCGTACAAAATTAATTGGAAGATCATCTCGAATATTTCACGAACAAAAATTGATGTAACCTCCAAATAATTGTATGCATCATTAACGTTTTGACTCTTATTAAATTTTTAGGAAAATTAAATTGACTTTTTGTTAAATACAAATTAAAAAAAAATAGTACACAAAATTGGTAAGAACTTATTTCGTTCCAAATATCTCAAGAATAAATGAAGGTATTGCTGCAAAATTTTTAAACGTTTTAATAAATTATTTATTAAATTTTTAGAAATTTCCTGGGCTTGAAAAGTGATTAAGCTTATTTTAAACAATCTTAACAATTTACTATCTCTTGACAATTTGCTTAAGTTAAAATCACGAAATCGCTTCTTTAACTTTTAGCACTTTGCTAAATCCATATGACAACTGTACAATTATTCTTATAAGAGCAGTGGATAAAATTTCACAACATGTCCGTTTTTAGACGTGTTTGATGGATGCTCATTTCTTAATAAAAGGCAATTTACCAGTAAGCAAAGGTTTAAAATATTGGACACATTTAATAAATTTAAAATTATTTTGCAATTGACTTTAAATTTTTTTAATTCTGAATATTTTTCTAAACATTAGATAACTTTGTTAGGAAATCCAATCGATATTTTTTTATAAAAATAAAAACTTTTGAAGCAAATAACTCACAAACCAAATACGGTATCGACTTTAAATGAAATTTATTTTACACATTGTCACAAAATTTAACCAGTTATTTTCTTATGAATCAACAAAACAAACAAAATTGGCAGCTCGAATATTTTGCAAAACAAAAACACTAAAATACGTTTCGAATAATTTTGTGTGACGAAAAATTGCAATATCATAAAATTTTCTTAAGATAAAAAATATAAAAATTGATTTCGATTTCATTGATTTCAAACTTATTGCCTTTCATACATAATTTTGATGAAGAAAAAAATTGTATAAAAATCCAATTGGCAGTTGATTTTCAAAAAAAAAAGAAGCTGAGATACGACCCAGACTGATAACTTCCCATTCCGTCTGTCGATTTGTCTTGCTTAAAAGTTTGAAGGTTTTCGTGTTGGGTAAAAAAAGTTGTCAGTTGAATTATTCTTAAAAATTTCAAAATTATTAACAATCTTCGTCATATTTCAAAATCTAGTTTTGTTAAATAGATTTTTAGTCGAAAACAAATTTTTACCAATGTTAGTAGCATTTCTTAAATTTTTACAAATTGGATGCGAATGAAATCATTTTTTTTTACCAAATTTGCGTACTATTTTTTATAAAAAAAAAACGGACTGTTGGATTTTTATAAAAAAAAATACTGAACATAGAAAACAATATTTTCTGTTATATATATATAATATATAAAAAGAGTTTGAAGACAATATTTTTAAGTTTTGAAAAGCAGTTTGAGTCGAAAGTAAATTTTTAACAAGTTGTAGTATTGTTTTTTGTTGGGTTTTTATTTTTTGTAAAAAAAAATGTCAGTTAGATTTTTCTCAAAATTGTACTGAATGTTGACAACAATATTTTTTAAAAGATAAAAGTATTGTAAAGCCATTACCTCAAAGTTTTGAAAAGATATTTGAGCCAAAAATCAATTTTTACCAACTTTTATTAATTTTTTTGTTTAGGTTTTCATTTTTTGTAAAAAAAAACTTTCAATTCAATTTTTCTCAAAATTTGTTCTTAAAATGTTTGAGGTGACAATTGTTTTTTTCTTTCTGTTTTATTGATTTATAAAAAAAACCATTGGATTTTCAAAAAATATACTTGTTTGGTATCACGTTACAATATATATTTTAAAATTTAATTCAAGTCTCTAGCGTCATTGGTTCGTGAAATATTTAGGGTTAACCAACATTTTCACCTTTTTTTTAAACTGCTATGGTAAAAAAAACACCCTTGCAATTTTCTTGAGAGCCCTTTCTGCCTTATTATTTGTATAACAAAATTTATTTGAAGTCGATATTTTTTCTGGTTCTTGAGCTATGGACGACGAAAAAAACGTACGGACTTACGTATATACGTACGCATCTTTCTAAAAATCTTTTAATTTGATTCTATAGACCTTGAAACCGTCGAGAAATGTCAAAATTTTCAATTTGACAAATCGGACCTATTGCATTAACTATGGGAAGTTAAAAACCCTTCTTATTCATTTACCGTTATCTTGAACGAAAACAGCCTTTAACTTTTAATTGCAAAGTTTTTAAAGTCCCTTAAATAACAAATAGGCTCTAAAACAAAAGATTTTTCCATAAAGGTACAAGTTATAAGTGTGGGTTGCATACCAGTTTCTAAATGTAAATGTTTACACAATTTTATGAACATTTCCCAAGATTTTATAAAAACTTTTAAAAAAATAACACAAAAAACCCTTAGGTGCGATAATTTTTTAAAACATAATACTTGGTCGATTGTTAAAAATGTATTTAAAGTTACATTTATTTTGTCTAAAAAAATAATTCTTTTAAAATCAAAAGTTAAAATTTGTTCAAGATTTTTGACGTTTTTAATTATTGTGAATATTTTAATATTAGAAAGTTTCTTAAGTCTTGAATGTTTAAATATCGAAAACAAATGCAAAGACAACAAAATTAATTTTTTTTATTAAAGCCCTAAAATTGTATAGAAAAATGAATTTGTAATTATTTAATTTGCATACGTGAGAATTAACACAAACTAAACTATTATTGAATTAAAATGGAATTTTAAAAATATATACAATTTTAATATATTTATTTATTTTTTCGAACTCCAAAAAACCAAATGCAATATTTTGTTGCACTTCTTGTTTTTTTTCATAACGATTTAAATTTTGGAACGTTAATCGCTTAGAAAGACTCTATTGTTGTTAAATAAAAAAACGAGTTTAATAAATATTTGTTAAATATTACTCAGTTTTTGTTCGAATTTCAAAAACGAATATATAATATTTTTGTTTCTTGGTAATTTTTCAAAATTTGTTCAAAATTCAAAAAAATAGAACTCCTTTGTTTTCCATGAATTAAAGAAGTTGAATGTTTTTTTTTCTACTCGTAGGCTTAAGTAAAGTTTGTCAAAATAACAAGCTAGTTTGACTATTTATTTATCATCAGTGAAAAGAAAATACTTGGTGCCACTTTTTAAATATTAATACAATTTTTTAATTTCTTTACTTCTAGAATTTATACAACCCCAACATATCTGGCCTTATATACAACAAAACTTTATACAACACACACAATTTCCCCATCCCGCGTTCCTTACCAATAGCAATAGTTGTCAACCACAAACCACATCGTCACCTGGCAGCACAATTAGTGATAGCGACAATCATCCAAACAGCAACAACAACAACAACAATTCCAACGGCAGCAGTCATCTCCACAATGACAGCAATCAGAATGGAGGGTGCTACGGTGGTGGCGGCGGTGGAGGCGGAGGTGGCGACGACAACCGAAGACATCAGGGCGCCACTACGGAGAAACAAGTGATAGCGAAACCCATGCCAAGTAGGCCGACACCATTCCTGCCACATGGCCTCAACCATCCGCATTTGCATTCCCTGCTGGCGCATTGCAGAAATCCCTACATGAATGGTAAGTGTTGTTATGTTATAATGTAAACGCTCTCGGTTTTGGTGTAGCTGGCGGAGCGTGGAGATATTTCGAAACGGAAGGACTAATCCGTATAATTAACACATTTTACATGTCCTTTTTGCAGTTGGAGCCCAGGTCTTTCCCCTGCCGCCAGGACAAGGTTTTCCGTGGGCACATTCGACACGGGGCAAACCAAGGCGTGGTATGATGAGACGTGCTGTGTTTTCAGGTAAGTGTCACTATACGACTCGAAACATAGGGGTAACCTCATTCCCGAAATAGGAAGTTATAATTACAAATCTTTGTTCTATGCAGATTCACAACGCAAAGGTCTGGAAAAGCGGTTCCAACAACAAAAGTACATCAGCAAACCCGATAGGAAAAAACTTGCCGAAAGACTAGGACTGAAAGACTCACAGGTAAGTCTCTAACCTACTCTTTTACTAAGTTTACAAGTTGGCAACCACATCACGAAGTTAGCAAGTCCATTGACGGATCATAGAATCCGCCACATTTTAATGGCGACAAACTATAAAAGTCTATGAAAATTTCTGTATACGACTAGGTACTTGTTTTTTATCTCATTGTAGTCCTTTTTGATTTCGCGACTTTTGTGTATGAGGGGGCTAGGGCCATAAAGCCGTTCCCCTTTGTATATGAACAAACAATAGAGTCGCTCTCTTATTTTTCTATAGGCAAGAGGTTGCGCAGAATATCCTTGGGAATAAAACTCCGCCCCGCGAGTATACCAACAAAAGAATTCATTTTTGGCTGCTGCGGAGATTCTATGCCAGATTCTGACAAAAATTCCTTACTTTTCCTCTCTCTTCGTAAAGGTATTGTAGGTACTTGACGTTGTAAGGCTTCTCTGAAGAATAAGGTTCAAGGATCTCATGGCGGTTTTCTTCCATTTTTTTTCTCCACGACGACGACCGACGATGCCACGACGGATGGTATGAAGTTTTAATTTCGGTTATTGTTGTTA
The DNA here is from genome assembly GCF_945859685.1 of Eupeodes corollae. NCBI lineage: Eukaryota > Metazoa > Arthropoda > Insecta > Diptera > Syrphidae > Eupeodes > Eupeodes corollae. The sequence goes on along the minus strand of NC_079148.1, from coordinate 140,514,103 downwards.
TTGGTGTTATAGTTTTATTCGAGGACCATCCCTATTCTTATAGATGCGCAGTCGCTTTCTTTGAAAAAAATCTTATACAAATGAATTTTTAAACGGAAAACAATGGAAAAATCAATTTGAACGCAGAGTTTTTCTTTCTCGTTTTTTTTTTAGTGGACTTAAGTATGAAAGTCTAAAAATGAGGTTTTGGTATGGCAATCTATAAACCAAAAGTGCAACTGAGTTAACTGTAGGTAATCTATGTACAAAACATGACCTGATGTAAGGCAGCATAAAAAGATTAATGAAATAAATAGGGTACACAATTTTAATAGAGTGAAAATCTAGGAAACCTTATCCGTAGGTATGTCAAAGTCACGAGAAAACTCAGGAGAAGACATTTTTAATCTTAAGTGAAAACTATAAAAATTAATCTTTGTCTGGATCTAATGAATTGAATTTCTTGACGAAGTTTTAAATTTAATGTAATCTACGGTTTAATGTTGACACTTTGTTTTTGAAAATTTTTAGAACTCGAGTATTACTATACATGTAATCATTTAAATAGAACTTAGTTTAAAATCATTTTTGACTTGTAGAAAATGAGTTCAAACGTAATTTTTGATATTTTTGTAGCACCTCCGTAGCCAAGTTTTACTAAAAATTCTGATGTTCTACATACAAAATAAAGAATATCAAACAGTTTTTGTTCGATAATATCAAACAGTTTTTGTCTGTTAGTTATTAAGACCGCTAATATAACGTAAGTCCACCTTTGACATACAATGCGGCAAAAAGTAAATAGTTTAATGTGTTTAAATTATTGTGTATTTTGTTTTATTTGTTGCTTTTAATATTAAAAATCAACTAAAGTCAGAATACTGAAGCCTGCAGTTGTATAAAACTTTGAAGACTTTTTCAAGGCCTTGAAATTTTAAACTATGCAGTTTCTATTATTAACCGTTTGTTATAAATGCACAATATTTTATTCCGCACTCGAAAGTGTTACATTCAAAATCATTCGGTTTTTTTTTTCAAATGAAATCCTCAAAATGTTATATTATATTGTACGTTTTATGTCCTGAACTAAATAGAATTCTCACTTTTCTTAGTTAGAGATTAAAACATTATAAACAAATTGTAAATTGTTAAAAGTTACTTAAGCAATTTTGTAAAAGGTTTTATGAAATGAATTAGAATTAATAGTCCCAAATTTTTATAAAGTATTTTAATTTTATTGTAACTTTTGTTTTATATTTTTTGAAAAATTTACTTAATGTTGTTGAAAGAAAACCTAATGTGTTAAGTTATCAAAAGGTAATTTTAATTAATCGAAAATTTTAAAGAAGATTCATAAAAATAAATTTAATAATAAAACATAAGTTATAAACCGATTATTTTGAAAAGAATTTTCATGTTCTAATAAACTGGCATCTTTTTAAATTATGGTGAATATTCATTGAGGTTAAGTAAACCGCTATTTTTTCAGTATTAACAAAGCGTTATGTTTAACTTTTAAATCAGTGCATGTTCGTCAAGGGCGGAACCAGACTTTTAATCAGGGGGGATCACACACTCAACATATAGATGAGTTTTACTTACCACTAAAAAATGTTCTTTAATGTTCTGTAAAGGAGGCTGACAAATTTAAAATATCTTATGTGCATCTTAACCTTACATTTACACATTTCTAAGGCTGAAGTGACAACTTTAGTTATAAAATTATATAAATGTATGGTAATTTTTTTAATTTGGACGACTCACCTATGAAAGCATTCCAAGATTATAACAGTTTTCTAAATATGTCATATTTAAGAGCAAAAAAACAAAAGTTTAGAGGATTTTTGGTGCATTTCACGCAGAAATGTAAGAAATTGTTTTGAAACGTAGCTTTTTTCAAAAACTATTTAAACTTTTCTTTTTTCCATTTCTAATATTGCGAAGAACGCTACAAAAGTTAAAAAAGAAATTAAGTTTTCGGGAGTCTATTATTACTATCGCTATCAATCTGCTTACTCGTAGATGATAGAAAATATTTTAATCTTAAAGGAGTCAACAAAACTTACAAATTGTTGATAAAAAAATTTTTGGTTCTTGATTTTACGGATATAGATGCATTTTAGTACATAATTTCTATAAAAATTAAATAAAAACAAATTGAGGGAAACAAATAAGTTGGGAAAAAACTTTTGTGTGGCACTCACAAATTACACGTTTTAAAATCTCTTTTCAAATTACAAGAGATTCGAAGCCTTTTAAATCAATAAATATGAAATGTACATCATGTTTTTCAATTAGCTATTAGTTTAACAAAATGTCACTTTTTCTGTTGTTGGGACATTTATATTATTGGAATTCGTGTTTAAATCTCAGTTCTAGAGCATTCAAAGCCAATTCACTTCAAAAAGTAGATTTATTAAATTTTGTAAGATCTTAAAATTGTTTGTATTTAATAAGAAAACAATTTTGAAAGAAATTATGCATGACTGGGTCACTAGAACTTGATAATGTCTTACAGTCTGTTTAAAAATATTTATTATATTTTAAGATTTTTTTGCAAAATAAGTTTTTCTCAACAACTTAAATGCCATTTTATATCTCAAAAAAATTAGGTTAACTTATTTTTTTTTGGAAAATCAATAGAGCGGTTTTTTAAATTGATTTTTACATAAGTATACAATTTTTAAATTTTGTGTGCAGCTGTCAAGTGCTTATAAATTTTCATTTACATGGTGACCCTCTCTGAGATATCGAGTTTTGTTAACAAAAATCAATATTTTTTTAAAAATCACAAACCAAAATATGATGGCGTTCTTAAGAAAACTTAAAAAAATAACGGATTTATGAAGGGCTTTCTCCTGGGTCAATACCGAAATATGTTTTTCTTGTAGAAAAAAGCCAAATGAAGGACAAAATTCAGATAGTTTCGAATTTTCATGTTAAAAAAAACGAAGTTTTTTCAAATTACGTATTTTTGAAACGTAATTAAAGGCGATTTTCCTGATTTAAAGGAAACTTATTATCAATTTGACGATCTCTTATTCAAGGTATCTTTTTAAGAACCTGTTTGTTCTTTTTCTTAGAAACATATTTTATGAAAATAATTTAAAGCATTACTAATATTTTTTAAAAATTTTAGATTAAGCGAAACAAACATTTTAGTTGTTTTTGGCAGCAAACCACTTTTTTGAAAATGTCGTTAAATTACTAACAAATCTTTAGATGAAATCTTTATTTATACAACTTAGCTGCATAAGCTTTTTGGCTCATATTACTCCCCCCTGGATCGTCCATTGGTCAAAAGTTGATGAATTTGTGCTGCGTTATTGGAAAATGGCTGAATTTCCAAATCATATTATGTTCTTGGTGCGGTCGTACTTTTAGCAAACAAAGTTCAAGGAAGTGAAATATAAACTTTGTTTTCATAAAAAATAAATAATCAAAAATCTAAGGGGAGTCATATACGATAGTTTTGAATTCAAGGGAGTTCCGAGGTAAATACAAAAATTATCTCCTAAAGGGGGGGGTCATGTCCGGTACGACCCCCTCTATATCCGCCATTGATGTTCGTGTGTAAATATTGATATACAAAATTTCCGGTAGAAAGAACAAAATTAAATTCAAGAAACATAAATTTTGTTTCAAAAGTATATTAATTCTACTTTGAAAATTCTGATGTAAACTGATATAAAATATTGGTTAAGATGATTTGAATCGCTGTACTAAAGATTTTTTCCGGAATATTTCACATAGATTGCGTAAACTTTTCTTGCAGTTGAAGCTTCATTTTGTTAAAAAGATTCGTTTTCCATACGCTTTTTGAACTTAAACAAGAATTTTTTGTATAATTTAGGGTCATATCTCGAAACATCAATATATAAAATAAAATCCAGAAAACCCAAAATTTAAATCAAAATTGTGGAAAATCTAAATTCAAAATATCTTATATGTATCCGAAAAATTATAACCCCAGGAAATCTTAAATTCCCAAAACTTAGAATCCGGAAAACTGGAAACTAGGAAAACTAAAAATCGAAAAACCTCACACCTGAAATCTCGAATCCCTTAAAATCTAAAATTTAGAATAGCTCATATCAAGAAACTAAAAACCGGGGAAAAATATCTACAATATGAGTATTTAAAAACCAGAAAGTCTAACAACCAGGAAACCTAAATTTGAAAAAACAAATTCAAGCAATCAAACAAAATATCAGGCCCTTACAAAATTTTACAAAAGGAACAAATTTCATAAAATTACGTTTCAACTACCATCGAAAATTTTAACAAAATATTGTGTAGAATTTTAAGAAAACATCATCAGTTCCAAGTTAAAAATCATGACTTAAGAAAACCAGGCTTTCAACTCGGAATCTAAATGAAAACAAACATTTCAGCACTTATAAATCGAATTGTTAAGACTTCGACAAAAAAAACTTGTTACGTAATCCTTTTTTTTGATTTTATAAAATTAAATCAAAAATTGTAAAAATAATTTCCTCTATGAAAGTTTTTTAATAAATTCATTCTAAAAGCAATTATTTTTTCTGCATTTTTTGCTAAGGACCAGACATAGGTTCTATTGATTTCAATCAATTTAAAATCCTGAAACATTTTTGAATAGATATTTGACTGTGTTTTCTTTTGATTACAAATGCAGATTATTTTTTGATTGATTGCAAATCACTCAAAGTTTTTTTTTTGAATAAAATAAAGTTTAATGGCATATTTATTTTTGTCTAAAAATATATTTTTCTATTTTCATTTTCCCTAAAAGTTGATTCTATTATAAAATGAATTGTTCCACTGATTAGTGTTCCAATTTCACACAATACCAAAGATCGATTTATGTCAGGAAATTTGTTTATATGGCAGACATTTTCAATCATAGTCATAAAATGTTGCAGGCGTACATTCAGTTTATGACCCCAAAAATTTCAGTTATTCCATGTTCAGGTCTTCAATTTATGGTGCAAAATTCGAACTTTTTTAAATAACACCATTTCTTTAAAAAATTGTATCTTCTCCTATAGAGAAATAAGATTTGTTCGAAAAACTTTTCTTGCAAGAATCGCTAACTGAAAATGTTCAGCATTTTTGTTGAAGCGTATGTCGTTCCATTTAAACTTAGTAATTGACGTAGTTTTCATTTTTATCAATTGTCATAAGATGAAAGCTTACAAATTGACAGCTGCCCAAATGGTGGGCTTTTCAAAAGTTCTGACTGTTACTGGATTAATAACAATCAAAATGAAGGCACTAAAAGTATTTTTTTTTAAGAAAATCATCAACCTAACAAAATTTTAAGAAAATTGCTGTGAGCCGAGCTAAGTAACTACGTAACCCGTACAAAAATATGGAACCCAAATTTAATGTTTTTGCAATTTAAAACTTGTCGAAAATAATAAAACATTATGATATTGTTTTCATCAAATATTACAATTCCATATTTTCTGTATGTTTTTTTGACAAGTTTAAGCTTAAAACCTTAAAAATATAAGCTTATTGGATTGAAGAAACTAATTTCACAACAAAAATGTTTTTAAAAAATCTTCTAACTTGAAAGCTTGATAAGATGTTTTATATCACAAAACTTAGACCATAATTCATGATACATTTTTTTTATTTGGAACCAATTGCTTCTTATTGCCCTATTTAGTTATTTAATAACAAATCTAAATATTACTCAATAAAAACAATATGATATAAGTGTTTGCTAAATAACAACCCTCTTTATACAATAAGAGATCAACAGCAGTGCTGTGCTTAAGTAATAAATCCGTTTAAGTACTTCATCATCGTCATCGCAAATAAAAAAACAATCAGAAAAAAAAACATCGAAACAGAGTCAACCTAAATTAAAGAAGAAAAAACAAGTTGTCCTCCCCGTAAAGTCCTAATATACTGGATACTATTGCACTTCTATATCATTTATAGGAACCTTTAGAACAGCTTGTGTAAACCAAATAACGATTAATGTGTAACACATTTTTCTGACGTTTTTCCCTTCTTCACAAAACGAATGATTTTTCTTCTTCTTTTATTTCATTTACTCTTCCTCCAGCATAGCAAAATAAAGACTAGGTCCTTGGTCCTTGGAAAAGTGACTGTGTTTTTTTTTTGTTCTTCCCCCATATTTAGAGAGTGAAGACATATGTTTCCTAATGAGATGTCTTTTGCATGCTTTTATTCTCGTTCCATATACCTACGATGGAGTTACGACTATCCAAAAAATCTCAACCCCCTTTGAAATCCGATAGTCCAAGAGGATGCTACGGGATGATGGAGAAATCAGATATGTGGTGAATGAATGACTTTTACTAATTGTATCTTATAGATACATACAACTTTGAGTGTGCAAATAAAACGAATAAACACAATGCAAATTGAGGCCATAACCACAAATTGATGACACATCAAATATTGATCAATATTCAAGGACACACAATGTGTCCATTCCCATCACCAAAGAAAGGGAGACCATATTTACACAGCTATTTGCTACAAAACTTAGATAGATATACTAATACCACAAGGACATAACATTGAAGTTGAATTGATTTAGGAAAAACCAGTCCACTTGAGGACTTTCTATGTTCGTCTCGGTATTATCGACCCCCTCAATTTTTGGAAATCTAAATTATTTAAGGGTTTACCAATGGCTTAGCCATGTTAAGTCGAATATCAAAGAATAAATCACTTGCAGTCAACTCACACAACAAAAAAAACAAATACTTTTAAAATGAATAAAAAGTCGACGAAAACAAAACGAGAGCATCAGAAGAAAAAAAATACCCTGAATGAGGGTGTTAAGTGATTTAGCAGCCCCAGCAAACAAAAGAAACAGCAGCAGCCGTCGCCATATTCAACCCCTCATAGCTTTGGCAGTACAACCATCATCGACCATCCAACGCCGGTCGCCTCCGCCGCGCGCCGCCGCCCACATGCCACCAGGACGAATCTTTTATACCCAAATATAGAGGACGTTTGGTCGTTGTCGGTCGGGCGGGCGGTACGAGGAGGTGGCAGCAGGCGTAGATGTATTTTTCGTTTCTTTTTTTAGCAAATCAAAAACAGACAAAAGTGTTTTCGACATATTTTAAGACTTTGGGTTTTTCGATTGAAGTCGCTGATATTTTCCGTATGGTTCTGGGTTCTGGTGTATTAAACCCCATTTGTTGGTAAAGATTGTTCATCGGAATAGAAAAATCGAATTCCTGTTTATTTTATGTCTTGGGGAGGAAATCGTTTTAAAACGATGCTATGGCATATTTCCGCAAGACGAGAGATTATTTAAATTAGGTTTAGCTGGAATTAAATATTGTTTGCTGGGATATTACAAGAAGCTTATGTTAGGTTGCTTGCTCTTAAATACAACTCGCTGATTTGATTGTGTGCCTTGAGGTATTTTTATTTGCGGGTATAATATCCTAAGAAATAATAATTGATTTGAATTTGAGTATAAGGCAATTTAAGGGGGAAGTTTGAATTTTTTTTTTTTGGGTCCACAAATTTCTAATAATCATCAAAATGTTTGAAAGAAAAGTGATAAAATTAATTTGTGAATTCATTGAAAACCATGGGAAGTCATATTTGAATTATTAATGGTCGAGTTTAAAAATGAGAATTGATTTATTTTGAAGTTTAAATGTCCCAATAATTTAAAAATTACCCAATTGGAGAAAGTGAAATCCATTCGTTTTTATAAATCACTTGTTTTCGATCTAAGGTTTTTCTATAGAAATATTCCAATTTAAAAAAAAAAACAACCCTTATTTACATTTTTGCTTTAAAATGTTCAAAAATTTAAAACAGAATAATGTTTAAGAAATATGAAGGAAGAATAAACAGATCTGCAATTATAATCGGAACTGTAGCCAAATAGACGTGCCTTCAATACAGGTTTCTAAAAGAAACATTTATATCTGCAAAGTTTTTAAGAGGTTCCAAAATAGCTTGATACCTGTTTCCGTCCCTATGTAATCTTGAATCATTTTAAATCGGTCACATTTTGTAGATTTCTCAGTCTTGACAGTTTGTACCATTTTCATAAATGTCACAATATCTATAAGGGCTACCACCTACTAGACAACTAAGCCGGCGGCAACTTTAAATTGTACATTCGTTTCCCGACAACTATAAGCTACTTTTAGTGGTTTTCCATCGCCAACCAACCAGAAGTTTTTCCTTAAAAAAAAAGAAGGCAATACGGATGTCAAAACAGAGGCTAAATCATTTAGGGGAATATACATAATTGTCAATTTAAATAACATGTCAGCTGTTAAATTGAATTAAAAATATTGCTGCAGTCCAAAATATTTGAATACATTTTGTGTTTAAATTTTGCTACCGCCAGATAAAAAATGCAAATGACAAGAGACTTACTTATATTTATGACAAATGTCAAAATTGATGGGCATTTTGTATTATTTTACAAATTGAGTCTAAAGTTACAGTTCTGCGTTTAAGTAAAACCAAGTTTAGACTTTTAATAAATGTCATAAACGTCAGACTATCTTAAGGCCTTCCATCCACTAAGTAACTTGGTGATTTAGTGAAAATTGCTCAAACTAGTTTGAAAAACTTTTTTGTTGGAAAGTCTAAGCAGTTTTAGTGGATTGTCATCACTCAGCCCGTAATTTTTTGGTGCAGGGAGTTTTATTTTGCAAAAATAGAGAAACCAACAATTCTGTTTGTCATAATGAATTAAGGTGTGAATGTGACTTTTATATTTAACATAATTAAATGTCACTTTGAAAGAAGCAAAGTCATTTGGTAAGAAATAATTTTCACTTTAAAAAGCTGTCAGCCAGAATCATATGTGTTTTTATAAATTTTGTTTGTGAAGACATTTATGTGCGTGCGGTTCGAAAGTTGTAAAAATATATTTGAGTTTGAGTTTCGTTCAGGACAGAAAAAACACAAATTATATTCATGACAGATGTCAAAATGGCTGTATGAGGATTCCAAACATTTTTCTTCTCAGAAATTTTTGGAAAAAACTGACAACTGGAGATCTTTGTATCAATTTTAAAAATTTCTGAGGGCACTGATTTACTTAGATGGAACTGGCCTATTATATGAATATGAGAAACTAAACCATTCCGTAGGAACACCTGAGGTCAACAAGACGCAGACGAAACTAGAATTTGTAAACGAGACTAGCAGAATTCTGGTCGGATATTGGGGCATAGAAACTTTCAGGAAGTATTTTCTAGGGAGAACATTTTCGAGTGTTTGATGTCCCACTGGAAAATCAGTATACCTAAGATAGTAGGAAGCATTATCTGGTGGCAAACTTGAAGAAAAAACTCATATGAATTTCAGGATGTTAACACATATTTTTTATATAATTAGCTATACATAATATCTGAAGGGTTCATTACTACCCTTATCATTTTGAAACAAAGTGCGAGTGTGTAAAAAAAGAATGATTTAAGAGGTTATACCGGATTATAAATGGGCTTTAAGTTTTGGATATAAAAATGATAGGGAAATACAAAGTTGTTCAAAGCATTCCACATTCTTAATGTGTGGCTAAAAAACAAATCTCTATGCCTTAAACATGTTTAATCTTTATGAAGTTGAACAAAAACAAAATCTTTGAAATGTTTAATTTATAAAAAAAGGTATGAGTTTCAATAAAACAAAAAAATCTCTCTCCATTTAATGATTACAAAATGTGCAATTTTAAACACAATGTCAAAACCTATATGAGCAGATTGTAGGTACCTTTTAAAGTTGATATGATTGTTAAACAATCCCTGAAGTGATGCTCTTGAGAAGACAAAACTCTAACAGGTTTTTAACAACACAATAATTTTCAATTTTCATATTGTCGTTTTATTTTTTTTTACGAGCTTTACAAAAAGTCAAGCCATCATCTCAATTGAGATTTACTTGTAAAAATGATGAATCACCTGAATTGCACCGTTTATCAAAACGAATTGCCCTCAAACAACATGGTAATAACTGCAATACTGACCGCAATGCAGCATGGAATACCATGGCTGGCCATGGGGCAGCAGCGTCAGCAACACACAGCTCCCAAAGCACTTCAACTCCATCCTTTTCGAAGTTCGAAGAATGAACGATGATGGTAGAAAAGCCCCTCTTTATATAGATGCGGAAGGTTTTATTTATTATACCTTACATACTACATATAGAATGAGGAGTTATCTTTGGGTGAGGATAGAGGTGCATATTGCAAGGATGTCCTTTACCAATCGGGTCCTCCATGGTGTTGATGCTCAACTCTCTCAATTCATATGCAACATCATACAGCAGCCCTTTTGTACAACAGAAGTGCTCCAAAATATTCACCATCATGGATGCGGCTGTGTCCTTTTGCCTCCATCAGACCCAGACTCCAAGAATTTTCATCATTGAAATGCGGCACGTTGCGATGTCCCCTCGTTATGCACATTTTATTTGCGGCTTTTGTTATGCCCACAGAACATTTTCCCAGGACAACACCAAAGGGCTCTTTGTTGGACGATGCGATGGGTGTTTGGGAGTGAAGTGTTAAGTGTCTGGTTGCCGTCCGGTGCGAGGGCCGATGGCGCTTGCATTCCATCAGGATAAAAGTGTCGGGACGCGTTTTTCAATTCAGTTCCAATTCAAAACAAAATTCAAAAAACAAATGAAATTACTCCGGGAGGATACATTTTTGATGGTTTTCTTTTCTGAAACGCGATGGTGGATATGAAAATGTTCAGCTACGAGTATATATAGAGAGTATACTGAGAGATAGATATCATTTGAGTGTACTGTGTCCCTTTTGTTAGGCTGTATGATGGTCTTCTCAGTTCCTTTTGTTGTTTTCATTTGATGCTCTGTCTGGAACTGCAGTTTTTTGGTGGAAAATTTCTCGCTAAAATCAAATTGACAACCGCGAATGCAAATCATTTTCAGGGAAATCTCACTTCATTCAAAAACAAAAATAAGAATGGAAATGTCCTTCCAGCTGAATTTAGTGCCGTTGTTGATGCACAATATAAGACCAGTGATGATCTTGTCTGCTCTGATGATGATGATGATGATAACTTGGAATGGTGACAACAATCAACCATTGTGTTCCTTTTGATGATTTGAAAGGCTCGGGAAAAAAAAAACTAAGAAAAAAGGACGAAAAACTTATCTGTAAATGAAAATAGAAAAATGTGCAGCCAAGTGATATGATATGTGTGAAGTGTGATTGCATAGATGAATTATTGCACTCCATCAGGAAACTGGAAATGATTCATTGTTATGCATTTTGTAGTCATCATCATTATGGTCGTGTATTTTGAAGAGTAGAAGAGATATGCCTATTTTTCAAGGACCTTTGATCATAGAAGTCAATTGTTCTCTATTAACTTTAGAAATGAGAATTAACGTCACAACGAATATTTTTTTGTTTTTGGTTTATTTTGAGGAAAAAGGGTATACAGTTGTTAGCAAACTGCACACAAATCAAATTTCTCCTACACGCACTTCATCTTCTAAGTCCATACAAAAAATTACTGTAATGTAAATAATAATAAGGTTGTAATCTCCAATAAAAATCCACTTTACAGACGTGTAAGTTTTCGAAGCAGTTTTTTTGTTTCAATAAAATGTTTGGTTATTTATTGTGTAAATTTATAATCCTTATCTTTTTATATTTTCAGTATCTTTATCTTTAAGAAAAATCTTTACAAAAAGTTAAAGAAATGGTGTTTATATTATTCTCAAATGGAAAAAACAATATAAAAGTAATTGTTTTGTTTTGCTAACACATGCTTCTTCTTTCTTCTTCGTTTCCGGCTGCTTGTAGCAGTACTTATACTCCTGCCGGAGCATAGAGCGGCAACCAGTTCCTTCCATCCCTCTCTATTCCTAGCACGATACCTCAGCTGGGACCACGTCTCCAAGTTTTGGGACCGAGCTCCCTTCATGACAGATGATCTCCATGTCTATCTTCGCCTTCCAGGCCGGGGATTCCATTGAAAGCACTGCTTGGCTATGTTGTCGTTTGGCTTACTCAATGTATGGCCAATCCAGCGCCACTTTTTCTGCGCGATGTCAACATCCACTTTTGTTTGCCCAATCCTGAGCCACAGTTCATCGTAAGATATGGTTTGTGGCCACCGGATGTTCAGGATGTTATGTAGACAGCGATTGACAAAAGTTTGCAACGTTCTCGAGATGTTGGCAGAGCACTTCCACGTTTAGCAGGCATATAGCAGCACGGATTTTACGTTGGACTCCAACAACTTTACCTTAGTACGGAGCGTTATTTTCCTGGAGTTCCACACTCTAGAAAGCATTCCGAATGCACTACTGGATTTATCTATTCTATTGGTGACATCCAATTCCGTTTCACCATCGGGTGCCAAATAGCTTCCCCAGATAGTTGAACTGGGTGACCTCTTATTCTACTGCCACTTGTCTCACAATAACCTGTTTGTTGTTGGTTTCGACTGGTGTGCATTTATTGTGCAAAACGAAACACCTTGCGTTGTTGTAAGACTCTTTTATTATCGCAAAAAAGGGTTGCAAACATGAGGTAAAGCACCGATTGGTACTCCTACAATTGTTCAAGAGTAATTCGCAAGGTGTGGTCGAAACATGTCAAAAACTGCATGTTAAAGGTGTTATTGTATTTTAAAGTAAAAAAATTGTGGCGAAATTATAAAAATGTAATGTCAAAAGTTTTTTGAACAAACCAAACAATTTAAGCTTCCATGGTTTTTTGAGTAGTTAAATTTGCTAAAATAAGGAGTTAGCGGACTAAATTTTAAATAATTAAGTTTGGCTAGAATATAAACTTGCATCTTGTTTTTCTTCTAACATTTTTAATTTGCAATAGTTTCGTTTTTGTAGCTACAACCGTTGATTCGTTATTCACAATTTCGTTATAAAAAACTGAATTTAGCGAACGGTCATACGAAAATAATTAGTGATACCTAAAAAAAGTGAAATAAGGGCTTCCCCTCAGAATTAGAGATAGTGAGATGGAAATGTATTTATACCTTTCTTTGGTGTTCATAACATTGTGTAAAAAGTCCAATGGCTTAACACCTTTATCAAAATTGTCAAGCATAAAATTTGCTAAAATGCTTGTCTCAATGTTTTTCCATACGCTCAACCGTTTCAGAGATAGATGCCAAAAAGAGTTCAACCCCTTACCATTTTTTTATTAAATTGTTATTGAAAAAAATAAAGTTTTTGTACAAAACAAACATTTTGGCTTTAAAATATCTAAGCTTTTAACTAATTGAGTAATCTTCCACCGAAAAAAATAGCATTGCTTCAGTGTATATTTTCTGTTTTCAAGAACAAGAATGGTCGAGAAGTGATTTGGAACCCTTTTATTTATTATTAATTCAATTTCAGAAAATTGCAGAGTCGTACTCATTTTGAGCAATCTCTCTCCGAAACTGTTGATAATTATTCATACAAACATTTTTGCAAATTTTAGGTTTGACAATTTTGGTAAGCGTGTTAGTTGCATGGTACCTACAGACACGAAGATGATCACAAAAAGTGTTTTTTACGACATTTGACGACCTTTAACTTACGAGGTGGACACGAGATCTTATGAACACTAAAAAAAAAGTATAAGCACATTTACTTATTTTCTCTCATTCCGAGGTAGACCCCTTTTTCGCCTAATTTCACTGGACTTTGATTGCTTTTATTGATCGCTAAGTGAAGCAAATTAAAAAGAGGATTTTTGTACTTTTTTTTTTAACAAATCCAAATTTTGTTTCTCAAACAATATTAAAAAATTCAACTTTTCAAAAGTGCGTTTCTAAACTATTCAATAAAATGAAAATTCAACCAAAAACATTTACAGAAATTTGCTTATGTAGCTCGACTAATTTTTTTTTGCTGGCCAATATTCCGTTAACACAAGACAAAAATTCTACTTTTCGGAGCCATAACTCCAACGCGCTTAAAATTAGAGAGAATTTCAGAAATTTCTTGTAAGAAAAAAACTCAATTTTTTTTGGAAATTGAAAATATATTTTATAAAGGTATATTTAAAAAAGCGATTTTTGTAGTTTCTTCAGACAATGAAATTGAAAATTGTTCTATTCTAAAGTTTTCTAAAAATATCAACGTCAAGTTTATTTTATTTTGTATAAAATGGTCGTATCTTTAATAGAAAATCGTGAATTTCCATCCACCAAGTCCTATAAGTCACTGTAGAGTAAATTTTAAAATTTTAAGTTTATCGGATAATTGCTTTCTTAATACAAATGTAAGCAAAATTGAAAAACGTCGTTTCAAGGACAACAATATTTAAAATTAATGTTTTAGCTGATGGGAAATTTCCAGTAAAAAGCGGTCAGTTTTTCAAAAACTGCCATTAGAAAAATAGTTGAGATTCGCTCTTGAAATTTGTACAGAATATATTTTTTTTTTAAATTTATTATTAGACTCTGCGGTTTTCATAGTAAAATTTACTTCTGGTTTGCATTTATTAATACAAAAAATGAGCTTTAACTATCCACTCTAATTTAAAATCTGGTATTTTGTAACTGCATGCTCCAATTTCCAAATAGTTTCACTGTTTTAATTTTAACAGTTTTTCTTATTTATTATTCATGAAAATGGTTGTTTTTTGTGCCCAGGTAAAAAAAAAGAACCAGGTAAAAGCATAAACAATATTCATATTTTTTTAAACAAAATTCTTGAGATTAATTAAAAAATCAAGAAAAACGCTGCAGAACTTTCACCAACCAATTTAACTTTTTTAATAAAAATCTCGCCAAAATAAAAAAAAACTCCTTCCTTAAAAGTTTTATCAAAATATGCATTGCGTTAAAAAATAAACCTCTCAAAAAAAATGGGGGGAAAAACAATCAGAATCTCTCCTATTAATGCAAGAAAATACTTCGACAACAATACATCCTTTTTTTATCATATTCATTTATACCTACCGCATAGCATCAGAATGGAGAAAGGATAACTTTTTCAATTATCAACCATTTTCCATTTTAACTTTTCCCACTTAACTGAAAATATACATACAAACATAAGTCGGAGGAAACTCTTTAAATTGAAATAACAAAAACAATAAAATAACAAATAAAAAAAAGATGGAAGAAGTGAAAATTGTTTTTGATATTAAAATGTTTTCCATTGTTAAATCACAAACAAAATGTCTGTGAGACAAAAATATAAATTGAATAATCATAAGAACAATGAAAAGTTGAAAGATATACATATATAGTATAGTATATATAAATAATTCAAATAACACAACGCACAGGCATAAGGTTACTCTAAAAAGGATATTCCTACCAACCATAAAGGACATCCCTACTATACAATTCATCCTTGTCTGTTTTCTATGAGTCTATTTTCTCCTTTCTCCTCAAATTCTCAATGAATGCGGAGAGAATTTCAATTCAGGATACGTATTTCACCAGACTGAATGCTTATTGTCCTTTTTCCATATCATTCATTGATAATAAGAACCATTCGGTTGTAATAAATTTGCGTAACTAATTTTGTCTGCAAAGAATTATGTCACAATTCCATCGATCATCCTGGAATCATCATCATTAGCAAAACGAAAAAAAAAGGAATTCTGATTCGTATAATTTGACGCAATTGGTTTGATATGATTTTTTGATCAATTGTCGACGTTTTTTTCATGTGGCGTGATGATGATGATGATGAGGTGATGGACATTTAAAAAAGTTAAATATACGAGAAAATAAAGAGAAAACGGTTACCACATTGGTCACGCACGAATGATTGAATGAATTCATTCAAAAAAATTAAATCAATCGATCAAAATGTTAATTATTATTCTAGAGGTGTGAATTTCATTCCCAATTTATTTTTTGATCGAAGAGATGCATCAGTCTGAAAATATAGTTATATTTAAAATATACACAATATAATGTAACTAAAGGTCTCTTTTAGTCACACGTCGAGGATAACTCGGAAATAATTTGGTACTCTATGATTAGGTCAGTAACGTATTTAGTAATGTATGTTTTTCACCAAAGTGCCATATGGAGAGCGAACTATTACATTGACAGATCTGAACGCTATTTTAGAAAAACATTACTATTTATTACTAAAAAACTTACTTTTGCGATATCTTATCTTGAGAAAAATTAAACTGATTTCATTTAATACTTCAAACTCATTTTACAAGTGTCAAGTTGTTATAGTTGTTAGTTCTAGACAAAATTTAAATATTTGTTTCAATAAAACATTAGATTTTCAAAAACAAAATATTTTAACTAATTTTTTTAACAAAGGAAAATTGCCGTTCTTATATTCAGTGTTTATAAGTTTATTTACCAAGATAATTTTAAATTGGTGTCATGTGTATTTAGGTGGTCAAAATAATGTAGGACCAAATTCTGTATTTCAAATTTTTGCTTGTTCAAAAATGTTGATAATGTGGAAAAGTAAGCACATATTTATAAATATTAAAATACAACATTTTAGGAATTATGTCAAGTTCTAACCATACTTTAACAAAATATTTAAGACCATAGCAAAGATTAATATTCTTTAAATGAACGTTTTGTGGCAAGAATTTTTTGATATTTTAAAAAGGTATTAGATTTCAAGTCTTAAGTAAATTTTTCTTGTGACATATTGCACTTATTTTACAAGTTTCAGATGTATAAAGTTTTGAACTCGAGATATTAATCAATCAAAATCATAATACCACAACGGTATAGGGAGCCCTTACACCTTAAATAATTGGGTCCATTGAGTTCAAGTTTGGAAATTCAGGTTTTAAGCAGATTCACGTTAAGCATTTTTTAACTTCCAATATGAAGTAATTCTAATAGTTCCTATAAGTCAAATCGAAAATTTTGAAATTCTTACTTAAAAATTCCCTACAATCTAAATAAAAGATTTTTAGAGAGATGTATGTGCGCATGGTTGTACGTACGCTCGTAAGTCGGTACGTTTGTACGCATTGATTTTCAACTTTAATATTTTTTTTAATAAATTAAGGATATTGGCTTCGAACTAATTTCATGTCATACACAATTTAATTTTCAGCATTCAGTAAAATGTTGGGAAAATCGAATTGACAGTTTGTGTTTACAAACAAAATAAAAACCTTTAAAAAATTATAGCAAATATTCAGCCCTATCATGAATTGGATAGTAATCAGAAATGGTTACGAATCCCGAAAAACTGTATCATAAAATCCGTTCGTAATGCAAAATTCTATGAGATTTTCCACTACTAACGGATTTTATGATACATTTTTTGGGATTCGTAAAAATTTCAGATTACGATGGAATTCATGATAGGGCTGATAATCTTTTTTTCAAATGTAGAAAATATTCGATTCAAACTAATTTCATCTTATAGAAAATATTTTTTATTATATTCAATCAAATGTTTGTAAAACCAGTCCGTTTTTCATAAAAATTAAAAAAGAAGCTGGGGTCTGTAGATTTGTCTTGCTAAAAAGTTTTTAAGTTTTCATGGTGGGTTAAAAAAGTTGTCAGTTGAACTATTCTTAAAAATTCAAAATTACTAACAATATTTTTCATATAAAGAAATAGTTTAGTTTAAAAATCTAGTTTTGTTAAATAGATTATTAATCGAAAACAAATGTTTACCAATTTTAGTAGCATTTCTTAGATTTTAACAAATTGGTTGAATGAAATTAATTTGAGAGATATCAAGAACCGAACATCGATTTTTACCAAATTTAATTATTTGTAAAAAACAATATTATCTGTGAAATAAAAAAAAAATTGAAGACAATATTTTTAATTTTTGAAAATCTATTTGAGTCATTGTTAAAATTTTACCAAGTTTTAATATTGTTTTTTTTTGTGAGGTCTTTACATTTTGAAAAAAAAATGTCAATTCGATTTTTCTCAAAATTTTACTAAATGTTGAAAACAATATTTTTTAAAATATAAAGTTAGCTTAAAGATAATGTCTCAAAGTTTTGAAAAGATATTTGACTCTAAGATCGATTGTTACCAACTTTTATTAAGTTTTTTGTTCAGGTTCTTATATTTTGTAAAAAAAAACTGTCAGTTTGATTTTTTTAAAAATTGTTCTGAATATTGTAAACAATATTTCTTAAAAGTTGAAACTAGTTGGAAGCAATAATATTAAATTTTTAAAAAGATATTTTAGTTTTAAATTAATACATTTTATTAAATTTTTACCAACTTTGAGTTATGTTTTTTAGGTTTTTATTTTTTTATTTTTTACAAAAATACTGTCAATTCAATTTTTCTCAAAGTTTTATCAAATGTTAAAAACGTTATTTACCGTTACACAAAGCTGTTTTGCAAATAAAATCATTTTGTATTCGTAAGATTTTCGAGGTAACACATTTTTTTTTTAGTTTTTTTTTGATTTATAAAAAAACCGTCGATTGGATTTTTTTTCCAAAAATATATTGATTTGGTACCATAAAAATAGTATAAAATTTAATTCAACTCTCTAACGTCATTGGTAAAAAAAACACCTAAGCAATTCTCTTGAAAGCCCTTTCTGCATCGTTCTGCATTATTATCTGTGTAACACAATTTATTTGAAGTCGATATCTTTTCTGGTTCTTGAGCTATGGAGGACGAAAAAAACGTCGAGAACGTGCGAACGTTTTATATCGACTCTAGGGACCTTGAAACGTAGAGAAATGTCAAAATTTTCAATTTGACAAATCGGACCCATTGCACCCATTGATAAAAATTGGTGTTCGATTCACGTTATCTCGTGAAAGTGCTGACTTAAAAATGATTTCACTATGTGCGAAGCTTTGTTAGAAAAATCCATTTTGTATTTCTTTATATAAGAAATAAAACTTTCAACAAATGCTACTAAAATTTGTTTTCGACAAGAGTTTTCGTTAAATAAATAGATTTTGAAAAAAAAAATTGTCAACTTTTTCAAGAATACAAAAACTTACAAAAACAACAAGAAACTGATAAGAAATGGTTTTTGACTCACGTATTAGGAGAACAAAAAAATACACAAAATATTGTAATTAATATTTTACTAAAGTTTTAATGGGATGGGATGTAATCAATGTGGGTCGCACCCCGGCCTCTTCTTTTCATTTTATTTAATGATAAATAAAAAAAGTTGTTATTAAAAAATATAAAATTCGAATTTCTTAAAAACTAACTGTGCTTACTTTCAATATTAGAAATATATGCTTCATAAATAAATACTTTTGCTTCACTGGGGTATCCGCTTTAGAACCGTTTTTTTTTTTTTTAAAGTTGTCTCAAAAACTAATGAACCTATTAAAATAACATTTTTTCTCCGGA
The DNA here is from genome assembly GCF_945859685.1 of Eupeodes corollae. NCBI lineage: Eukaryota > Metazoa > Arthropoda > Insecta > Diptera > Syrphidae > Eupeodes > Eupeodes corollae. The sequence goes on along the minus strand of NC_079148.1, from coordinate 140,494,868 downwards.
CAATCCCTTATTTTGTTTACGTTATATTTGATGATTAAAGATTACTTTAGATTTTTTTTTAAATATTTAAGTTATGTTTTCAATACGTATTTATATATTTTAACTAAATTCAAATGTAAAACATGTATTTATAAACTCTAAATAATTGCATACCAACAATATTTCTGAAAACCAGTATTTTCACCCGCTCTCATGTGCTTCATTTTGAATGTTGGTATACATTTTTAGTTAGAAATAAATATTGGTTTCTAAAGTCGCCCTTACAAATAATTTGAGAATGTTGTCTTCTTTATTTAAGTGCATGTATTTTATTTATTTAAAAATGGGATAATTTTTTGAATGGTTTAAATTGTTTGTAATAAAGTAATGAATGACTTAAAAGTTTGTATACAATTGAAATTACATATTTATTGTCTTCATCATTGAATTAATTACATTTCTTGGTTAAGAAAAATGGATCTAAGTTTTGGCAGTAAAATAGAACCAAGATTTAAAAATAATTCTACGAAACAAAATAAAAATTGCCTGATCGTTTTCAAGCATCACTCTTAGAAAATAAAAATATACACATTTTTATAAAAAGTTAAATAGTGCACCAAGGCTCGTTTCACACTACACGGTTTTGACCGAAAGGAAAAAACCAGACAGCATAAACCGAAGCAATGGTTAATTACACATTATACGATTTTAACCGTACGATAAAACACGATATACCCAAGGTTCCTGTGCTTAGTATTCTTTTTCAGTGGCTGATCGAACTCTGCCGCACGAATAAAATCATATGATGTGAAAACATACATTTCGTCACGTATGCCGCTAAGCTTATCGCACCGTCCGGCTACCGTATACTTAGCGGCAGTAGACGGTTGCTGCACGGCGCGGCACAGAGCCGACATTTTGCCGTGACCGTATAATATGAAAGCGTAAAAGCCCTTCTTTGCGCCTCTAAAAACATGTCGCTGTCCGGTTTTTTGCCGTACGGTCAAAACCGTGTAGTGTGAAATGAGTTTTACTATTTTAAACTTCCCATAGGAATTGTAATGGGTCCGATTTCTTAAATTTAAAATTTTAACATTTCTCGATTTTTCAAGATAACTAAAGTCGATTTTTAGAAAGATATCTCTGCGTGCGTGTATACGTACGTTCGTACGTCCGTACGTCGCGTCCATAGCTCAAGAATCAGAACAGATATCGAAACTTGAAAATTTTAAAATGATTAAGTTTGACAGCACTTTCTAAAATGCAAATGGTGTTTCGATGTTTCTTATGAAGTGCAAGTGAGATAGTTTGATTTGTGGTTAAACAATAAAGAACTGAATAGTTCATAAGAATATGCTTCCTACTCCATGTGAATTTTTTTTTTTAATTTGATTAAAACAAAACTATATTTTTTGTACACAAACATAATATAAACAGACCATATTTTTAGCGTTATCTGTAAACCCAACTCCTCCACTCAGGTTTCTTCACAAATTTTGAATCGACTCCGAACCAAGGCCGGAACCAAGTCGAATCAAGCTCATGTCAACTCAATTCAGTTAAATAAAGAATTGAGACGAGCTTCAAGCTCGCTTCAACACCACATGTTAATGTAGAAATCTACGAACAAACTCCCTTCTTAAAGTTTTGGTTTTATGTCAAAGCTACAATTATTAAATGAGCTTTTTTGATAGAATCGCAATTTTCAGATGTTTACCACTTCTTGAAAATTGTCCATTTTATTAGTTTTAAGTTTTGATATTTGCAAAACTTTCTTCTATTTGTGTTTTTTTTTATTATTATTCTGACAAGTCATCTTTCAGTTGTACCAATTTTTTAAGACTGGCTACTACCGATGGGTTTTCTTGGGAATTTTCTACTATACTATTTATAGAATGCCAAAAAACACGGCTATTATTTTACCACATCCACGAATAACACCGTAATCAAAAGTTGTTACGAATACCGATAAACTATCATCAACGAGGTGAAAAATGTAGGAAAAATATCATGTAAATTCTTATTACAACAAAATTCAATGATAGATTTTTGTTTTGGGATTCAAACAATTTTTAAACATGTTTGTTTTTAATGTGTGGCACAAAAATTGCTACAAAACACACAAATTTGGTAGAAATAAAATTGCCACAACGTAACGTATACATAAACGTCATTCATCATCAAGGCCATCATTAAGATGGCGTCGTAATACCGCTCCATTCAAAATATACATAAAGGAAAATTTATGTTCTTCGTGATTTTATGTGAGAATTTTCAGGAATGTTCTTGGGAAGTCTTCTTGTTTAGCCGGAGAACAGTGCCAATAATTGTGTTCTTGAGTTATAAGAAAATGTTTAAGTATGTTTTATATATTGAAGTAACAAGTCAAAAACCAAAACGTTTGTCATTAACCTTGTTTTTGTCATAACAACCTAATTAACGACTAAAGTTCCGAATTCCATTCAAATATCTTCACTATTTTTATTTGAAATAAAATTGACCCTTTTTCAATGCTGTATTGACTTTCTTTTTAATTTTCCATGATCTCGTCATGGAAATTTAAATATATCGATTGTTATAGTATCGTATAGGTACTTAAGTTTTATAATTTCTATTTTTAAAAATATCAAACACAATTTCAAAATACAAACAGGACTTCATTTTGTCCCCTTTTAATTAGTTTAAGTGTTTTTCAGTTTATTGTACCACAATAATCATTTTAATCATAACTAACCGGAAAATTAAGATGTTTTTTTGGCTGCCATCAGCTACAAAAAACTTATAATCGATATAAAAACAAAATAATTCAAAATAAGTTTACCCTACCATATTAGATAAGCTGCCGAAACCTTTACTCGTATACTTCTAAACTTGTTCCCCTTTTTTTCAATTTCTCTGAAGCTGAAGCACAACTCACCAACAGATGATAGAACCTTACTAAAAAAAAAAAACATTTTCAATCCAAATCATTCCCAAAACAAGCCTGAGGCTTAAATGAGTGCGTACATATAGAAAACAAAATGTTTTGCCCAAAAACTTTGTCGGACGGATATCCTGATATGAAAATTATACAGGACAGGACGATAGCTCGCTTGGCTTGACGCTCGGTCGGTGGTACCATCATCCTCCTCCCTATATATAAACCTTCCAAATACTAAACTACCAGCCATCACCCACACTCACGCTCAACTCAACTTAACTCGAGTCAAAATTTAGCAACACAATAATTACAGGACAATAGAAATTTGCAAGTGTTTTCCACTCTCATTTTGCGAGGATGTAGAAAAGTTTTTGGGATCCACCCCCATTCCCTTTAGTTTTTGGTCCACGCGCGTCCATTCGTTCTTCTCATCATTTTCAGCCAGCGTTATGGTCGTTTGTATATGTACATATTACGAGTATAGGATGCTGCGTTGTATATTTTCGTAATCGTTTTTCGTTAAATTATCCTTCGAAACGGTACGGTACGGTACCGTGGACTTAGGAATCTGCTGCTGACAGATACGAGAAAAGGCGGGAATTGTTCCCAAAGCTGTTTGTGAATTATTACTGGGTGTTATACTGTATACAGGATAATTCTCCTGAATAAGAACCATCATCCAGGGACCCACCACCACTGCTCTGATACACAACCATGTTAGAGAAGCTGGAGGAGTTTGGAAAATTATAACTTTCAAATATATGTACCTACCCCAAAAACACTACTGGGCTCATGCAGAGTTTATCCTTAAACAACTTAAGGGTATATTTCTCTTGGTTGGTGGTGAAGACCGACGAGGACGACGGCCAGAGCGGCCGGCGGCGGCGGGTTGATGGGGTGGAGATTAAATTTCAGATATTTTAAGTGGATTGTAATTCTTGTTGTTGTTGTTCCAATGCATGTGATTTGAGTGTGAAGAATACGCAATAATCAAATCCTTGCTGTTTATGGTCCTTAAGGAATATTAACATTAGCTTGCGATAATTTTGTTGGTATTGGAATAAAGGAGCTATATAGCGAAGTTCAAGTAGGCATTGAAAATGCATTTTACAATCTTTTATTTTGTTCGAATTAACCGCACAGAGTCACGTGCCACAATTCATTCCATCTATAAGAGGCAGGATATTAATTCCGGTCATTGATTTTGTTTATTTCAGCGGCGATGTGGAGGCGGCGATAAGATTAATGATTATGAGGCAAAATTACGTCTGTTTTTGATTGAAATTAATTATTTGAGTGAGATTAGGAAAATTTATATAAGGAAAAGGGAGTTTTGGGTTCAAGAATGAGGCAAATATGGAGCAATAAATGTTGCAAATGTTTTTAAGGGCAGAGTGACTTGTCAAATTTGTTGAACCTTAATTCATGTATTTTTTACATTTATGAATTTCTAATTTTACTTTTTTTTTATCTTTTTCCAGGTCAAAATATGGTTTCAAAATCGTCGCATGAAATGGAGAAACTCCAAGGAACGAGAACTGCTTGCAAACGGCGGATCACGGGATCAAACTCTTCCAAACAAAAACAACCCCAACCCTGATTTGTCAGATGCCAAATGTGATCGAGCATCTTCGGCTTCACCACCTCCTATGTCACCGGAAAACTTATCACCTGGCATCGCACAACCGAGACCGCATTCAAATGCTGGCTCGAGCGAGGCGATTCCATCACCACCCCCTCTAAATAGTGTTGCCGGCGGTGGAAGTGGTGGCGGCGGGAAATTTTCTCAAAATCTACAACTTTCTCCTCCGCCCTTATCTAAGGTTCAATCAATGAATCATGATCAATCACCGGTGGCAGTGGCGTCTGCTGCCGTAGCTGCGGTAGCCGTTTGTGATTTTCAAGCAAAATTCAATGCGGAAATGCAAAAACATCTTTCAATGGATCGGAAATTCAAATTCGAACCCTCCGATGTCCAGCAGCAACATCAGCAGCACCAGCAACAACAAGCGCAACACCAGCATCAACAACAACAACAACAACAGAGGCAAAGAATGATTAGTGGTCTTTATGAAGGAGCTGCTGCTGCAGCCGCAGCAGCCAATCGAAACAATGCATTGGGTCTGAATCAGCATTTTCAAAATACGGAATTTATGAAAATGTACTACGATGATTATGATTCAAATTCGGACAGTGACGAAGAAATCAGTGTGACGTGACGGAATTGAATGCATTTACCTAATTTCAAAATAATTCATTACTTTGTAAATAAAATTTTAGGTTAAGAGACATAAAAAATTTGATTATTTATTAAAAACGGCACTAAGTTCACTTAGCGAACTTTTTCAAAAACAGAAAATAAAAACACTGTTTTTCTTAGGTTATATGTAATTTGTTTTTAATTTGACACAAAAAATGAAAATACAGCGAATGTAATTTATTTATTAATTTATTTTGTTTTATTTTGTAATTTGTGTTTTTTTAGAATGTAAGTTATTTATTGTAATATTTATTAAAACACACATGAATTTAAAAAATAAAACTATAAATAAATTTAAGTGTATTACACATTAAAAAAAAGTTATGTTTTTTATGCAACGTGACTTTTCAAATAATTTTGTTTAATATCGACGATTTTAAAAATCTTCCCACTGCGTTGTCAATATTACAGTAGTATGAAATTTTTACAAACGAAGCAAGCTATGTTTAGTTTTGGTAGAGTTGAAAATTTACCTCGTTATGAGTCGAATATGATACATAGTTTTTTAGATTGTCTAAATGGCACGCCTTTCAAGATTTCTATTAGATCAATTCGTTAGTTATTTAGTTTTAAATATAAAATAAACTATGCTTCGATTTACATATTCTGAAAAAAAAAACATATAAAATATTTTTCGAGTTCACGTTTAGAGGCGCTGATGACGCATAGGAGAAATTCAAATAAACGATTGAGGTTTTGAACAAAAATGTTTGTGATATTTGTAGTTGAACATTTGTGTTTCTTTAATTTACCATCAAGAAATTAAAAATTAAAAATTGGGACTCGTACTTAACTCGATTTAAAGACTTAACTAAAATAAAGGAACTTAATGACTTAGCTACAGAGATAGTTGTAAGCATTTGCAAACAAATTATAATTGTAAACATTTGCAAACAAATTGTTTTACAAGAACCAGTGAATAGTCTATTCAATTATTTTTGGTGACTTACAATTTATTCTTGTATATAATAACGTTACATTGTGTCAGAAGTAGGATTCAACTTAAAAATATCGGTCAGTGATCTAGTTGGGTTGAAAGTTACAAATAAAAGTAACACTTAGTGACCTATTTTACTAATTTAGAAATTTTAAATTACAAGCGGTTCTTAATAAAGTTTGTGATTTTTTATATTAATATTATTTTACCAAACGTTGTTGTTTAGGATTTTGTAGTTTTATTTAATAAAGAAAAATGAGTGTTAAAATTCGTTTCTGCTTTACCAAATCAAAAAATAAGTTGTTTAAGTAACAAACTTTATAATCCAACTAATTTAATTCTTTTTTAGTATTTAATATTGATATTGAATGAGAAGCCGTTGAAACAGCAACGAAATTAGTGTTACAATGTTTTTCCATTTCCTTACTTGTCAAAGAATCGGCATAAGGGCCAGAAAATATTTTATTTACTTGTTTACCTCAACAATGTTTTGAAAAAGTTGTTGTAAATCACAAACAACTCTTATTCACGGAGCAACTGAAAGTTCTAACACTTGGTATCAACAATATTTGATTCTGTTTAATTTAGTCGGATCTTATCACAAGTTTGTAAAATATGAACTTGTAGTTAGTGAAAAGAAAAACGGTATGAGAGCTGCATATTTCAAGTACACATTTTTGGTTAAAATAAATTAGGTGGCACAACAGTACGTTGAAAACTACGACCTAGTAACTTAGAACTCTCAAGCATTCGTATGTTTGTAATGTTGGCAGGAATCTAGGAGGCCTATAGCTTCAAGCCGAATCCAAACGAATAAAGCGCATTTCAAGACAAATATTAGGATTTTTCAATTCCTTGCAAGAGAAAGTACAAATTAAAAAACATTAAAAGGCACAATCAAGGATTGACCCTAAGACAACTTGTATTTTGGTAAAATAGGCCACAGATGACTAGACCCTCTTATACGAATAGCAATTTATTCTACGAAAAATAGCCCTTAGAATATAAAAATAATGATTTTAAAAATAAAATTAGTTTTCCTTAATAGTGTTGGCAAAAAATGGATATTCTCCCAAAATGAATATGTACAATAAATTTGTAGGTTGCTTTTAGTTAAGTACTTCAAAGTAAAAGTTGTATGTGATTGAAAAAAAATGTAAGAAATCTTTTAAACTACCAGAAAATTGTTTAGGTTAGTATAAAATCTTTTATTTGATTTCTCGTAAATAATTGTTGTTTTGAAGTTCTCACGATTTGTATAAAATTAATTATTTGACAAAAGCAACTTAGTTTACATCTTTTTCGTTGAACAAAACATATATATAAGATGTTAACCCCCACCCCCTTCTTGTATATTTAGTTGGTTCGATTTGTATAATTGTAAATTTTTATATTTCTCGATTCCCTAAAATCTAACACGGTTACACATTTGGTTCATTAGCTTATTTCGTCCTCCATATCTAAAGAGCTATCAAAGACATCGATTTAAAATACTTTATTTTATACAGATAAATAATATAACAAAGATATTCTCACTAAACAGATATTTTCAGTGTTTATTTTTATAATAAGAATAACAAAAAGAGGCTGGGATGGGACCCACACTAATAAATTCCCATCCTGTCTGTCGATTTATTTTGCTTAAAAGTTTGTAGTTGAATTATTCTTAAAAAATTTAAAATTACCAACAATATTTTTCATATCCACAAATAGTTTAGTTTGCATGTCTAGTTTTTTGAAATAGTTTTTAGTCAAGAACAATTTTTTAACAATTTTAGTAGCATTTCTTAAATTTGTACAAATCGGATGAATGAAATTAATTTGAGAGACATCAAGAACCGAACATCAATTCTTTCTAAAAATAGTTTTTAGTCAAGAACAATTTTTTAACAATTTTAGTAGCATTTCTTAAATTTGTACAAATCGGATGAATGAAATTAATTTGAGAGACATCAAGAACCGAACATCAATTCTTTCTAAAATTTGCGTACTATTTTTTGTAGATATTATTTTTTATGAAAAAACGGACTGTTGAATTTAAAAAAAAAAACAACTGAATATCAAAAACATTATTTTCTGTGAAATACAAAAAAGTTTGAAGACAATATTTTAAATTTTTGAAAATATATTTGAGTCGAAAGAAAATTTTTACCAAGTTTTAGTATTGAGTTTTAATTAAAAAAAAAAACTGACGGTATAAAACAAAACAACATTTCTAATAATTTTAAATTAGTTGGAAGCCATTATCCCAATTTTTTTTTTAAAAATATGTGTGTCGAAAATCAAATTTTACCAACTTTTGTCAAATTTTCTCTCAAGTTATTATTTTTGGGAAAAAAACTGTCAATTCAATTCTTCTCAAAACTTTACTGAATGTTGACAACAATATTTCTTATAAGATAAAATAAGTTTGAGGCCATAATCTCAAGTTTTTGAAAAGATATTTGATTCAAAATTCAATTTTTACCAATTTTGAGTATGGTTTTTTTTAGGTTTTTATCTACACTATAAAAATAAGTCGGGTTTTCCTTCCTAACGCTAAAACTCCAGAACGCACGGACCGATTTCCACGGTTTTGCATTCGTTGGAAAGGTCTTGGGCTCCGTGAGTTTTATAGCAGACAAAATCAAGGAAAAAATTAAACAAAGAAGTGGTGCTTCCCATTGAAAGCTAAGTAAAAGTTTCGATTTGTGGAATTGAAATTTTGTTAATTTTTCGACGTTTAAGGGCAATATATTCTAAACCAAAGCTTACTTTTGGAACCTTTTTTAATCAACTTTATCTCAAATGGACTTCAAAACAACTTTGTTTTGAAGATAATAAAAAAAAAAATTGCAAAAACGGCTTTTAAGAAAATCAGTGAGTGTTTTTTTTATCAATTTAAGAAAAAAGTGAAAAATTCTGTTGACCCCAAATCCAGTTATATAAAATTCTGTATTACACAGTCTGAGCAAATTTGGTATAACTTCGAAAAAATCATTTACCTTTTTTTAAATCAAAAAATTGAAACAAAATATTTTTCACGTAGAATATTTTGAGAACAAAAAAATAATCTATGTATAATATAAAATGCCTACTGTACAAAGAACGAACATCGGCCGGTGCAAAAGATATGCAAGCCAGTAACAAGTGTATTCACAGAACTTAAGCGAAGAAAGACAAAATATATTAAGATAAAATGCCCGATTAAGACAACGCGCGAGCATACGAAGATAATGGCATCATACAATCGCTTGGCATTCCAATATGATCCCACTGTGAAATACAGTGATGATGAAAATTTAGATATTGGACGACTGTATGCCGATATTGCGTTAAAGTTTAAAAAAAAAACGGTTGGACTGTGCGGCGCAAGTAGAAAAGTCAAACTTGATCCATTACTTATGCCACCACAGCCACTGAAACAATTTTTCGATGGAAGTGATCCCGATTCCAACCATTTTCTTCACCACATCCTTGAATAAAATAACTGCTTTAGCATGACGTCCTTTGAAGCTAATATAATTCGAGAAGGCGACTTCATACCGAAATAATGTGCCGTTGCTGAATGAACACCAAAAACTTTTGTCATTTGATTGATTATGGCCACTATTCGATATGGCCACTATTCGATCAAGATGTGACATAGCTTTGGCTATAGCATCATCTGGAATTCCGGCAACTTTTCTAGATGGCGTTCGTACTGCACATTCTCCAACATGCAATACTTCCCGATCCAGAGCAATGGGAAAATTGTTGACGCAATGCAAGCTCATTGTTTGGTATGAGTGAACAATGGTACAAAAGAAATCACTTGAAGCACTTAACTTCACATTGAAGGATCTTTGACGAAGTAACATCTTTGGTGGCTTGATGATATTGTTGGCAGGCGATTTCAGGCAAACGTTGCCAGTAATTTCCCGTGGAATGCTTGCCTGGCATCACTTTTGTAGAGTAACGTAAAAACATCATTTCTAACCACCAATATGAGAGTTCAACTTCAAAATGATCAAGTTGCTGCACAATTTTCCAAACAATTGTTAGCTGTTGAAAATGAAAAATTTCCAGTTGATGCGACAACTAGATTAGTTACTTTTATAAACTACTTTTGCCCATTTGTAGACTCTCAATTAGCTGTTATTGAAAATTTTCCCAAATATTAGTGAGAATTATCAAAGAACAATTGTCGCCGAAAAGAATAAAGATTTACACGCACTGAATTTCACCATTCAATAAAAAATCGCTGGATATTTGATGACATACCAATCCGTTGATTCCATAAAAAATTCCGTTGATTCCAAATTATTCAACGGAGTTTTTGAACTCTCTGGAGTTACCAGGATTTGCGGACAAGTATAACGCTTTGATGCAGTATTTACTTTGGATTCACTTTAATTTTTTACTTAGAGAAGTTCAAATAAATTACACTTCATTTTTGTAATCGAAATTAATTCATTACAGTTGTGAAATGAAATACAATTTTTCCTTTTCAAATATAAAAGAAAAAAAATAATTTGTCTTCATCTTTAAATCCCCAAACAAAATGTTACAAAAAACGAACCCATCTGATGGCGTTACGGAGTTCGCCGGGTTTGCTAGTTTTTTTTTTTTAAATATCAATTTGATTTTTCTCAAAATTTTACCAGATGTTAAAAACGTATATAATTTTGTTTATAAATCAAGAAACTGTATATTTTATGAATTCACTACGTATTTATTTTATTTATTTATTTATCAAAAATAACTTACAAAAATAAATATATAAGATTATTTATATTGAAGACATCAAGGCTGCAAGACCGTAGATGTCGTGACTTTCACTACGTATTTAGATGAACTTCATACAAATCAAAGTGGAAACCCGTCCAGTTTCCTTTTGGAAAATAACATCGTTTTAAAAGTCTCATAAGAGCTGTAAAAAAACTATGTATCGTAAGTTATCTGCTAAGGTCTTCGAAATATATCATTCGATATTTATGCAAGACATAGGGTTCATTTAAAGTTCCTAAACATACTCCAATAAAGACCAAGTTTACTTAAGAAGCTTCAGTTATAATTCAGGCACACATTTTATCAATACTAAATTAGATTTTTAAATCATGTTGTAAAAAATAAAATTCTTCGAATTATTAAACAAAATGGTGACAAAACATTTATTTCAAGATGGTGGTCTTTTTCCGACTGTATCACTCTGAAATTTGATTATCCAATTAAAAATATTTTTATTGACAATTTTTTTTGCAAAGTTGCCAACAGTTGAATATCCCCAAGTGTGTTGAAAATATGAATTTGGAACATTTTAAAAATGTTATCAATACGACGATTTACTTACACAACTAGAACCTGTCTAAGTTCAAAAACCAATCTTTAGTTTTGAGTTTTAACATTTTTGTTATGACAAAAATAGTTATGAAATATTTTTCAATGTTCTCTGAATTTTTTATATTTATGTTGAACCTACTTTATATTAGTGACCGTTTAAAATGTTTAAATTTTAAATTCAATATTAATCAGTGACACTTTCACCAAAGATCCAATGGTTTGTGCATGTGCTTGACGAAACATGATAAATAATGTGAATTAAAGATTCAAACCGATCATTTAATTTGTAACGTTCGTTAGATTTAAACTTGAATTGATTTATAGGTCGAACTTGAATGATCATAGAATTTTTAAAATAAAAAAATCCTTTTTACAAATGCATACTTCTCGATCTTTACGAAAACTTATTCGTGCAACGAGTAGGCCGGATTTTGTTAATATTAATTTTTTTTGAAACCAAAGAAAACAACGTTTAATTTATTTTCTGGAATACTGATAATCTCATTAAAATTATTAATTTATTAAAATACTTTATTTTGCATAAGCGCTTATTTTTTCTTAACAAAAAAAATCAAGAATAATATTTGTTTTAAACTTTACAGCATAACTTTGTATGTAAATGTACATTTGCCTTAGACTTTGGGTTAAACACAAAATTCATAATATAATTTATAAATTTTATTATTATTTTAAAATTTGTTTTAACATTAAGTATAAGTAGATGAATATAAATTTTGTATTTTTTGCTTGTCTGTAATAAGACTTTAAATCTGTCTTTGTCTAAATCTAAAAATAAATATCTAATAGGTAACGTTTTTTTGTTTTTTTTTTAGTTTTGTATCATTTCAAAAAAAAAAACATTTTTTATTCATCATCAACTCTCATTGTAGGATTTTCAAAGGCCAGCTTTTGGGATGATATCACTATTGAAGGACTTAGTGGAAAACTAGGTGTTATACTTTTTGTATTCTTATTGCTAATTGTACTGATTCTACCTCTGGGTCTTGGTTTTTGTGTAATATTCATGACACGATTTTCCTGAACTGCGTTTATGATGACTGAAATGAGCAGTCCCAGGATTATGGTCGAAAGAGCTCCTAGCGTAGAATACCACATGTAACTTATTTGGAAAAGTGGGAATGACCTGAAAAAGAAAAACATTTGAGTGAAATCTATTTTTTCAAAAAAATGTCTTTAACTCACGTAAAACTGTTGTTTTCAGTGTGAAGAATTGGTGGTTCTAAAGTTGTCCTATTCACAAAACAACCACACGCTTCAGTGGTAAGTGGAAGTTGAGTTTCTTCAATATCGACAAATTGTGCAACAACGCCAATGAATACAACAATGATGAGTGAAATTATTCCACCATAAAATGCACCCTGTTGTTGAAAAATAGAAAAAAGGAACTTAGAAAAAATCTATAAAATATAGACAATTTTCTTACCTTAGTATTAGCCTGTTTGAAGAAAATTCCTAAAAGGAACAATCCTAGAGTAACACCCCCAATGAGTCCATTCAAAGTAAGTGTAGCCTGAAGCACTCCACCCAATCTTTCAACAATAAATACCAGCACAAACGAAGCAGCTCCATATCTTTAAAATAATTTATATGCATAAAGTTTTTGAAAAATCCTATTAATTTGATTCTAAAACTCACCCCAATGACATCCATTTTGCATATAAAGCTCCTTTTCCGGGTGAAATTTTAATACTAAGTCCGTTTATGAGAAGATCCTCACAAGTTACAGCTGCAAGTGAATTCAAAGCCGCCGCAACAGTTCCCAAACTTGCTGCAAATATTCCAGCTACAAAAATTCCAGCAACTGAATAAAGATGCTCATAGACATTCATAATATAATATGGCAGCAATTGATCCGTAGCAGAAATCTGTCCTGATGTCAAAGGATCACATCCTGAGTAATGGGCATATACCATGAGCCCCGTGTAGAAATTCATCAAAAACACCACAACTAGACCAAGAATTGAAAATCCCAATGCAAGATTTGCTAATTTCAGAGATTTCAAGGACATGCATTTCTGCACGGACGCCTGATTAGTGCAAAACAACGAAGTCCAATAGAAGAATCCTCCGATCACAACTGAGAAAACTGTATGGCGATCAGTTGGATTTGGTGAGAAGCTGTTAAAGAATTGTATGAAGACATTTGTCAAAAATTAGGTAAAATTTCGGAAAAACTTACTTGAAGAACTCTAAACGATTTCCTTCAGCTGCTGTGTTGAAAATCAACTCAGAACTTCCTGAATAAAAACATCCAAGAATAATAATAAGAACTAGGGAGAAAGCAAGAACTGCTGCTTGGAATGCATCAGCAATAACCACAGCTTTCATTCCTCCTTGGGAGGAGTAAAACACACAAACAAGGTAGATTAATATGACAGCAACTCTTGTATTCAGTCCTGTGGCCTTATTAAGAGCTATTGCTGGAGCTAGAACTGCCACAGCAGTATAGAAGCACATCTATAACAAAAAATTTAAAATTGTAAAATTTAAGGTTCTTGGAAATAGAATAGAAGAAGAATATACCTGAACAACATACAGCAATGCACCAAGAACTCGAATTTCCTTGCCGAAACGAATGCCCAGGTACTCGTAGCAACTAGTTAGTTCCATTTTGAAGTAAATGGGATAAAAGATCTTCACAGCCACTGGGATCACAAACACCATTGGAATAACTATTAAAATGAAAATTTCATTAAATTCGGAAGTTCTATAAACGTTTCAGAATCTAAATCCTTACCAATTAAAACAAATTGTGTTCCTTGAAAGTACATTTCGGAGGGATTCCCCAATAGTTCAATAGCTGTTATGAAGCTTGTTGTCAAACTTAAAGTTACTGGAAAAATTGACATTTCCGATCCGAGTAAAAATTCACTGGATGACGAACCGGAGTTTTTGAAGAATCCATAAAATGCTCCTAAAAAATCCATTTTCTTATTATTAAAAATGTTTGTATAGAAAAATTGTGTAAACTTACCAATTCCCAAGGATATGACAAGCATGGTCAATAGCACTGTATAATCATAAGCTGAAAAATCAGGCTTATGTTCTGGATGGTTGCATTGTTCTTTTCCTGATTTCACATCGTCTTCGGGAAATAGAAATTCACTTAGAAAATTAGTTTCTTTGGTTTCGGTTGATGTAAATATCACATTGTAGTTTTCGGTGTTGGAAATAATTTGGGGATCTCCTTCAGAGTTTTCGATCAATTTTTGTGTTAGCTGATGATCGAATTCTGTTTGAAGTGGTACTGAGCCAACATTGAGGGTGTGGAATGTAAGCAGGATGATAGTAAAGATGGTATTGTAGTGTATTCTGGTGGGAGGTGACATTTTGGTTTGTAGTTTTGTTTTTGGTCAATACTTTTGTGACTTAATTGAGATTGTTTTCTTTTGTAATGTCGCTGATTAAACCTTTTTATATGTTTTGAAATAAAATTCGTTTCCTTTATTTTGTTTGTTCAATAACAATTTTGGTCAAAAGTTTCTGTTATTGGGGCGAGTTATTTACATCTCCGGGATTATCACAAGTTATTTAAAGAAAAATAATTATTATTGTTAAGAAAGATGACCTGAAAAAAAGAAAAACAATTTGTCATTGTTAAATTTTTATAAAAAATGGTTTCATGTACACACAAAATGTTCTGAAGCACTTTGTAAAAATTGTTAATCAATTTGTACAAATTATAACTTTTTTATTTTCTGTTTAGGCTTAAAATTTTTAATTTGCCTTTTAAAGTCATAATTTTCTAATATTTTTATGAGAAATATTATGAATTTCTCGTTTCCAAATTTAATAAAGAATAATAAGGACTGTGGGGTTATGTGAAGTCAAAAGTAAAAAAGTAAAATTGGATCCCCAGATTAGACTACATCCGATTCAGTCATGGATGTCATATGCCAGAAATCCATATTCCAATTATAACCACAGAAGATTATCCTTCGAATGACAATTTAAGAAATCATCTTTGTTTTTCTCCATTTTTGATTCTATACCCCTTTAAAAACAACATTGACTTACATAACTATAAAAGCCAAATTGAATTTTCTCCAGAAATAGTACTTTATTTTGAATTCCTTAGAACCAAGTTATTGTCGAAGGTGTTTATAAAATAAACTTTATAATGAAGCAGCAATGAATTGCAAAAGTTGCATTTTTTTATCTGGTGATCAATTAAAAACTATGGGATTAATTTTGTAATTACATATATTTTTATATATACGAGTACATATAAGAGGAAGAGCAAGTATGTATAAAAATAACTTAGTAGGAGTTGACTGTCAACATTCGTCAAACTGATGTTTGACAACTTAGTGTTCCAGTCTATTCCTGTTTATCTGAACTGCAATCATTGGGATAGAGATTTTGCTAAGCTGCAGGAATTGGTAATGAGTGATGACATCCAAAACACAATAATCATAGGTGATTTAAATGCCCCCACAGCTGGCGAAGCAGGAATGATAAACAACAATGCAGGAATAACACGAAACTCAAGAGATAAAATCAGCTATGCAAGAGGCAACAAACTCATCGAGCTTTGTGACACATTTGGCTTTCAAATTCTGAATGGTACAAGTTTCGGAGACAAAGAGGGCAACTTCACCTACATTGGAATACAAGGCTTATCTGTAATTGATCTCTGTCTCACGAATGGTGGATGGAACTCGTACATTACGAATTTCGAGGTAGGAGAAGCACTTTATTCAGATTATCAGCTTTTAATTTTAGAATTTGGAGTTGAAACTATAGAACTAGAGGAAACGGTAGAGCTGAAGCTTTTACCAAAACTTAAATGAAAAACACGAACAATGTGCTGCTTACAGAGAAAAGTTAGATATAGCTCTTTCATCAAAAGAAATCACTGACTTTAGTCAATTAGAACAAGCTATAAGGGAAGCGTATGAAGGGAGCAAGCAAGAGAACGAAAACAATCGGAGAACCTTTGTGCAACCATGGTTTGATGTAGAATATATGCAAGCTAGGTAACGAACGGTCGCTTGGTTAGGAATACTTCGTAAGAGTAATGGAGACAGTTTTAGAGCCCATTATATCGAAGCAAATAAACTTTATAAAGAAACCTCGCAAATTGCACAAATTCAGCAGACTTTTCGAATGTAATGCGTAGCTTTAATGGAACGAGACGCACCATAAGCCAAAACTTAAAAGCACCTTCATTGTGTTCTCACTTCAAAACGCTGTTAAATCCACAAAGCTGTATAAAATCCATTCAATTTGCTTCTCCCTTTGCTTTGAAGACGACATACAAGATGCACAAATAACAGCGACAGAAACGAATGCGGTTATCAAAGATCTGCAAAATGGCAAAGCACCAGGGTTGGATCGCATTCCGGAGGAATTCTATAAATTTGGTTCTGTAGAGCTCATACAAGTTGTCAGTGAATACAAATACTTTGGAGTGATCTTCACCTGCAATTTAAAAATGGAAAAGCACTTGAAAGATAAGCTTGCAAAGGCAAAAACTGCAATAAACTCAACTTGGAAGATGTGTTTCTCCAACAAATATCTAAACCATAGCACGAAATTTAAGTTTTTGAATCTGTTGCAGAATCAATCATGCTTTACTCAGCGAAAGTATGGGGAGGTTAGCAATATAAACTTTAACGCTTCTACTTAAAACGCACGTGCAGACTACCATCGAACATACCAAACTATTCGTTGAACCTGGAACTGGATTATCACCGTTATACATAAAAACGCTAAAATTGCAATCTGATTACATTATAAAGGTCTTAAACATGGATGAAGGGCGACTTCCGAAAAAAAACATGATGATAACAGTGAGCAGAAAAGTCGGATGGTATGATGAGTGGCTGGATCATGCACGTGTGTGACCAAGCGACTCCCAATAACTGGAAACAAAGACTCTACAAGATAATTTCCAACTCAGATATAAACTGTAGGAATGAGCATGAAAGTGAAGCAAGAGGATCTCTATACAGATCGGTGTACAGTACAGAACTATAACCTTCAACATGCAAACTTCTTCAGAAACGAACTAGGCGTAGAATCCATCTCAATGATGCTAAGGACGAGGGTAGAACTTCTTCCGCTTAGTTATAGGCCACACCGAAATGACCTTCCAATATTGTGCAATATATGTAACACAGCAGAAAGATAAGCCATATTTCATTTTAAGGGTAGATGTCCGACTACAACCAACCAACCGACTCTTCGTGAAACAAGGCGACATTTCTTCGGTAATTGTCAGAAAAGCTATTACTTTTTTTTAAACATTTCTAAATGCTAGCTTCTAATATTTCAAGTAAATCATTGTTGAATCATTTTATTTTTCTTAAAAAATATTTCTTATTTAAATTTAAAAATTGTTTTTTAATTTCATAAACAATATACCAATCGGCAGATGGTAAAGCCACGTCATCAAGATTTTGTAACTGTTTATTGTTATATTATTATGTTGTTAATAAATAAAATCATTTTTATCTAAAAAAAATCACATATTTTTCCTCTTACAATTCAATTTTATTAAAATTGATTAAATTGATCTTAAGTTTATCCCCTATTTTAACCTAAGCATGATGTAGAAGAACAAAAACGATCTTAAGTCAAGCCATCCGATTCTAAAAGTTTAATAAGAGAAGACAAATCCTCAGTAAATAATTTGGTTTAGCCAAAATAGCATTTCACAACCTTTAAAAAATCTAACTTTCCAAACTTTCTTTACAAAAAAAAATCGAATTTAAATTCCTGCAATGGGGATTAAGTAGTCTACGAATTTTGAAATTGTTTTAAGATCAACTTTTCAACTAGCTAATTCCTAAAATTTAAAATTGTAACATTAGTAAAGCTAAAGTTAAACACTCTTAATTCAGATACTACCCTATAAAAATGGTAATAAATACAAATTAACATTACCATCCTCATTCGATTCGAAAATATTGTTAAGTTAGTTTATCTCTCCTATTTCCGTTCCTAAACTAACCAATTATTTCCAGATTTAGTAGCTTCATTGTTGCCCCAAAGTATAATAGCTGATGATATTTTCTCCATGTGACCAACCATACAACAGCAGCTCTACAGCCCATCAGAGGTGTTGTAGACTTAATTAACATTTCTTGTGGCTTCAACAGCTCAGCAGTGAATGTATAAGGTTTTGTAAGATTGAATTGGTTTAAGCCGGCTTTTTGCGAATTTTACAGGTAACTTTTTCTTTTCTTTTTTTTTTGTTAAACAATTTTGGCCTTTTTTTGTATAGTATAGTGCGAAAAAGAGCTTTAATAATTGTGCGTTATAGTGTTTGAGTTGTGAGTGTTGAGTTGATGTACTCAGAGAAAAGAGGTTTCGCATATTCGCAGAATAACCGAATAACCAGTGTAAACTGTGTGAAGTGTTAAGCTGCGGCACCATAGAAAAATAAGATCTTTTTGCAACAAATTTTATATATTCGGGTTAAAAAGGTAATTCAGTTGGAAGATACTAGTGGACGCGTTAACATCAACATCAGCTAAAATTTAAAAAATTGTGAGCATAGTGAAAAAGAGATGTTTAAAGATACTAATCTTATACTCAAAATTTTACAAAATGAAATCGTTTGAGAAACAGGTTTAAATGAAAATTTTTGCAATTTTAATAAACTTAAACCAAAAAGTGTTTTAGTTTTTAGAATTTCTAAACAATGACAAATATCTGTAAAATCAAAATTCAACTTTCAATATTTGTGAAATGTGATACAAAATACAAGAAACTGATGAAAAATGTTGGCTTTTGATCAAAAAATAAATAAAGGATAAGAGAAGGATGTGAGTCAATAAACCAAAAACTGGACACAACATCAAAAAATCTGATGGATTTCCTATTTTACCATAATGGAATAAGTTGAAGGTAAGAGCTTTGAATATTAGTGTAACTACTTAATTGTTTTACCTACTTCAAAGAGAAAAATAAAGCACTTACTAAATCACTTTTAAGAAACTATTTATGTACGTAAAATGCATTAAATAAATGCTCCTACAAATAGGCAAGGGAATTTTACTATTTGCAATATTCAATAAGTAACCGCAAGTTGACAATTAAAGACTCGTAATTTATACTTTCAGTCAATAACAATTAATTATTGTTAATTTTATATCAATAAATCTGAATTGAACAATTCTCAATTGAAGAATATTATAACTTGAATATTTAGAAACAGAAATTGCAAATGCAAGTCAAATGGAACTATCGTAAACTATGCAAAATTGTCGACAGAAAGTCTTTAATAGTTTCATAGTTTTATTTTTAGCAAAAATTAAAAGATATGAATAGACGTAAAAAAGTTACACAATAAAAATGTATAATGATGATAAATTGAGAAAAGGCTGCAAATAAAGTTCCGATGTGAAAAACTGTCAAAGTGGACTTGATTTAAATCTATCAAGAAAATTAAATTAAATTTAAGGAAAATAGTCATTTTGTGTTGCGGTAGAATGTTTTTGATCTTGAAGTTATATCTAATAGATTTGATGAGAAAGACGTAATTGATTGACACTCATATCAATATGTAAAAGTGTCAGTTGCAAAGACAATTTAACAAATATTTGCTATATTGAAAAAGCATTTTATTGAAAATGCTCAAACTTTGACAGAGAACTAAGATTTTCGTTGCGGTGTTTTCTTCCAGAAGAGTGTTTTCTCTATTTCTATTGGTTAAATGTTTTTTTAAAGTGTTTAAGTTTAAGAACTCTTCAGGAGCAGGCAGCTTCAAGAATTTTCACGAATTTCAATTCATTAGATAAGAGTTACTAATTGGACGTTATCTACACCGATTTTGCAAAACCGTTTGGTAGGCTGCATCATACATTTTTTTTAATTAAGAGAGCATAAGTTTTCATTCCAACATACTAAAATGGCTGACAGCTTATCTTACAGGGCACAGTGAGCTTGTTTCAATTGATTTGATTATCTCACATTCCTTTTCCGTAACTTCTGATGTTCCACAAGGGAGTCATTTAGGTCCAATGCTGTTCCTTATTTTTATTAATGACCTACCTGATGTCCTCATAAACTCAATGCGTCTTTTGTTTGCGGATGATTTAAAATTTTGTAAGAAACTTAACAGACTGTACGCTGCTCTAAGATGATGTAAAGAATCTTATCAACTGGTGCAATATTAACCAATTTAGCCTTAAACATTTCAAAATGTCAATGTTTTTCGTTTACCCGTCGTTGTTTGTTACCTATTATTTACGATTACAATATGCAAAATCATGTCCTTGATAGAGTTTCAAGCAAAACTTTCTACATCATACAGAATTCATGGTGAACAAAGCCAACTCTATGATGGGTTTTATTTATCGTAATTCGTTTGGTCTTAAAAGGTAAGATATTTGCCATACATTTTGTCAGTGATATTTAATCATATCAAATTGATTGTCCTTATTTATTATCGCTAATTAATCTTTACGCTCCTTCTAGAGAGCTAACTATTAGAACCTTATTCCGGGGAAACATTCATAGAGTAAATTATGTATTTAAAAACAAAATAACGGTTCTATGAGTATTACAAATATTTCATTTTTAAATTCAAAGTAGCCAAGCTAAGAAAAGAAATTTAGAGACAAATTTATAAATATCTATCGAGCTTGTTTTGAGGAAATTGGAATTTCCAATGTTTGACTAAAAACGCAAAAAGGAAAACCCCTAACGCGAATCTATTTAAAACTTTGATTTTCATGTTTGAACTTTGAGGCAGATAAACTGAAGACTTTTTTACCTTTTTTATCATTGTAATTTCGTGTTTAGTTAAAATCTCAAGTTCGAATTTTTTACGACTGCTATATTTGCTAGTCCCTAGATGTCGCAAGTAAAAAAACTATAATTTTGCAAAAGTTTTTGTTATATTATATTTGAAGTTATGTTTTTTGTCCAATGTTTTAAGTGATTTAATTAATTTATGTTAAGCTCCCCAAAATTTTATTCAACTATCCGAGTTCAATACATTCTTTTTCAATAAATTTGGTATATATTTACATACAACAAAATAGAGAAAATTCATCGCTCTATTTTTCAATTCTTCCTACTTATATATTTTCAATAAGAACCGGAAAACTATTTAAACTTAACCTTAATTATTATTTAAACTTTCTTTCATAATTATAGACGATTTTAATCGAATGCCTTTTCAAGATCACTAATATTACGTTTCAATCAATAGAATCGATAATTAATTAATTGAGTTACCCACGCACGTATCATTCACCCCGCTTTTTTATAAATGACTTTGCAATCAATTAAATTCAATTTTTTTGCAAACACATAACAAAATACCTTTTTAGATTTTTCAATTCAGGATTATGTTCTATTAGATATTTTATTTGAAATTTGTAAACGACGATGATGATGTTGATAATGATGATTAATAAAATCATCTAATAAATTATGTAATTAAAGAACCACAAGAAATTAATTATTCAAATAATCCCATCTCCTGAAGTTTAAATCAATTTGTTTACTTAAAGAAAGATACAAAATAATATCCACTCTTCTATAAACTTTCTTAATGAGGCGACGACAATGGAGAGCATAAGTTTTCATTAATTAGTAAAGAGCATTGTCTTGACCCTAGAAATTAACCCAAGTCATACGACTTTTTATTTCGAAAATAGGGAATTTAGAGTTCTTCCATACATGTATTGCTACTTAAAGGTTTAATAGTTGCAAAACAATACTTTAAAAGTTGAGGAAAGACACAAAGTAATTTTCCTCAACTTAAATACTGCGTCTTGACGTTTGTATAGGAATTTTGTAAACCTACATACCTATCTATTTGTTATTGCTTTTTTTCAAGTCTTAAGTATACAAGAGTCTCGATTTAATAGTTTTGTAATAATTTTACATCAAACGAGAGAATCCAAGCAGATCAATCGAAGTTATCTGGTTTGATTCAGATATTGGCAGACTTACCGGCGCGATCCGGTTGAACGTGATGGTAGCCATTTAATATTCATAACATTCATCGTCATTTTTATAAGCTCTGCTTTGAGTAAAGTACTCGTATATATTCAGTTTTGTTGTATAACAACGCTGACATGTATCAATTATTATTATTATTGTTTTTATTATTATTATTATTGCTTGATTTGAATGATTTCAAAAAGGCGCGACTCAAGCTTCTGTTTCGAAACTTTTTACTTGCCCTACAGATGTAAGTCTCGTATTAAAAGTGGGTAGAAGTTTAACATTTTCTTGTAAGACTTGAAAGTTTAAAGATTGAACCAAACAGATAGTTTTTAGTTATTTTTTGTTCTTTAAGATTTTTGCAAAACAATTATCTGTCTCCACATCACCATAAATATCAATGAACTTTATTTTCCACAAAGGCAAACAGGAGGCAAGACTGTCAAACTAATTTATTATAAATAATGGATGTTTTTTTTGCAAAATTTAATTCTCATAAGTTACCCACCCTAAAACTTTGCACAAAAATGGAAACAATAATAATGAAGATCTTAATTTTTTCCGTCTCATTAATTGCGTTTTTGTTTTATATTTTGAACTAAACATTATATATACGAGTATACGAGTACCATGTAATTTAATTTGTTCATGTTATGCTTTTGAATTACGAAAATAAATAATTTTGCTAAAAAAAAGAAAAAAAACATTCACATTATTAATGCATGATTAATGTTACCTACATTTTCTATTATTTTAGAACTTCTGATCATTCTTGGATGACTGGACATTTCTTTAAAAAAATTAATTAAGTCAAAATAGTACGTATACGCCTTAGTGCACCATGCAATAGAACACATTTTACTATCCCAATTTTAAGGTTACACTTATCATGAGTTGTGCTTAACTTTTAAGAAAATTAAATAGATTAATTCAACCCTCAATTGTAACTTTTCATAAAGATAATTTAAAAAGTTGTAAGATAAATTCGGAAATAAAAAATAAATTCAACTTTAAAATGTACATCCTGTAAAATTAATTTAACTTCAGTACATTCAAATAGAATATCTTGTGTTTTTGAGGAACTAAGCAGTTTCTGCATTTCAAATTTATATATCTTGGTTCAAAACTGTAAAGACGTAGTCCATACATAGATAGTGATTAAATTGTTCAACTAGAAAATGTGAAAACAACTTTTCTTCTTTGTATTTTGAGAAATTTACGTTATTATATTTGGTTACAATTATTCGTACAATTTTGAATCAATATTGATAAACATTTATTAATACGATTGGCGTGATGGTTAGTGCGTAGGACTGTCATGCCAGAGGTCTTAAGTTCAAACCTTTACTGTGTCATCTAAAAGTTTTTCCATGTGTACTCCCTCTTGGGAGGAATTGATGAATTTTCTAAGAGTAATTCTTGTCATGAAAAATGCTTTCTCAAATTAGCCGTTCGGATTTGGCTTAAAACTGTAAGAACTTTCCATACCTGGTTGAGAGTTTTGAATCACTAGGCCCTTGTTACCAATGGACTGTTGCGGCACCACTGCCGCTTTTCTGAACCACAAAAAATAAATACAAATATTATGGATATTAAATAAATAAATAGCTTCGCGGCATAAAACCCATTGAAAATTGATATATTGGAGTTTCACCCCAGTATTCGCACTTGTAGTAATCAGTTAACGAGTAAGTGAACCTTGTTAATTCGCAATAATTTGTTTTTGTTAATTTCATCTTATATGTATATGTTTTTTTGGCAACAACTTAATGTGAACTATATTCAACAAGATTAATGTTTTTAATCATAAGTTATACCTAGGCGAAACTCCAATACCCCAATCCTTGATGAAATTTAGGCCGCAAAACTATTTTGAGTCTTCTGTCTTCATCATCAGTAAATTATATTCAACTTTTTTTTTAGCCAATTTCAACCATATTTTAATATACTTTAAAAAGTTTGTTTCCAAAATATTTTTTGGGATAGACAAAAAAACCTTATGATGATGTCTTTGATTCCATCTTACAAAAACAATAATTTAAAATTTCTTGTAATTGAAATCTCCATGCACTTTTTTAATTACTTTGAAATATAATTGAACAATTTTAATTACCAATTACATGTAATTGAAAAGCTCCAATTACTTACAATTCAATTAAATAAATGTAATTAAAAACAATGGTACTGGACAAAAAAGCAGTAATGATTGTTTTTTCCAGTAATCATTATAAAACAATGTAATTTTTAAAATGTTTGTCGATTACATTATAAGCGAATACAAATTTACGCAATAATTTGAATTGAATAATAAATAAAGATTTTTTTACTTTTATCATTTAAAATTGTTTCCTAAAAAAAACTTAAGTGCATTTTTTCAATTACAACTACAATTAATTGTTTATCAATTGCAATTACATGATTGTAATGAAAAAATGATCAATTTCTAGTTCTCTGTAATTGAAATTTAATTTGAAATTAATTACGAAGAGTAAACATTTGTTCCCAACTCTGTTTACCTAAAGTCATATTCTGTTTTAGCTTATTTTGTTCTTTAGCTAAAGTTGAATAGTAAATCTAACATGAGTTAGACGTTTAGAATGGGACTGCACTGATCTGGTTCTTATAGTTTTAAAGATTAAGACAGCCAAGTTGTTAGTTGTAGTATGTAGTTAATAGAGGGGAATCTTTGAGAAATAAAGGCGCCTTGCATTACATTCCATTTTTATATTTAGGTCATTAGTTCTTGGTGCCTTACAAACATTTGTAATAGATTGGATCAATATGTGTGCCAATTTTACTGTACTTGAAATCTTTCGTAGACCCAAAAAATTTCAATTTATTGAGAAAAATGTATTATTTTGTTAATATCAATATTTCACCTATTTTTGTTTCTAAACAATTTTCTTACAGTAGTATTTTCTACTATCAAAAAATTAGACATTTTGTTCGTGTCTTAAAAGTTTTTCATTCCGCTTTAGGCAATGTTTTGAGTTTTTATTTGATTATCTTATTATAGCTGTCATATTTTTTTATATTATGTTATAGCATTTTTTATTTTCTAAATCAATTAAATATGAATATAAATATGTATCAATATCGGATGGAAATTCCGGAAGCTACAATTTTTCAGAATTTATTTTGAGAGAATCTGAATCCTAACACTAATAATATGTTTGTATGCACGCGATGTTTTATATTTTTCGTAATATTTTCGAAAAGGTGACTTCAAAAGCTTTACAAATCAAGTAAGGTATAAATCAAATCAAGTATAAAATGATTGAACATCGCGTGCTTACAAAATAAAATTGTAACCAACTTGAAAAAATTTGGTTTCAAAACCGTGAGTTAAAAGAAATATAAAATATTGCACGTAATTTTCCATTACAATACAATTTTAAGGTTTGAGAAGAAAATTATTCAGCTATTTTAAGATCCCATATTTTCAAGTCTGCATTAAGCTATTAAAGCATTTTATTTCCTAAAAATTATCAAACGGGCTTCATTAAAAATCAAATGTAGGCCTCATTAATTGTTTGAAACAATTAAATTGTAAATCCTGACAGATTTGATATGAACTAATTAAATTTTCAAATTCAATTAAAAATGTCATAACATCTCTTTTGAATCAATCAATCAATTTACTGTCAGTGAACTTTTTCCAGTAACAAACAAATATAAATTATATGTACAACAACTTTAATTCATCTAATCACTTAAATCCACTTAAGTGATATTTATTTTATTACTTACATTTTTCACAACCGAAATATTTAAATTATTAAACTAAATGAAAATCTAAGGTGTGTTTATCTTTTAATATTTGTATTTAAATAATATCTCAATTCGTTTAAGATTGAATATTTTAATAAATTTAGTTTTGGCAGGTGTTGAAAATCATCAACGCAAAGTTGGTCATTATTATACTCACTTAATATTCAAATGACACACGATTTATATCCTTTTTTAAACAATAAAAATGTCCGAAATTGTAACTGGAGTATTGTGCCACGATTATTTTTGTATTTCATTAACTTTGGAAGAAAATCTTTTCTTGGTTTATTTTAAATGTCTCAGGGACATAGAATAAGGGTATGAAGGTAAAAAGTCACAATATTTTTCACTTTTTAGAGGATTTTGTTTTTCTTTGAGTTTCCAAAGGAAATATCCTTGAAATCCTTTTTCACTTCGGTTTGAAATATTTGGAGAAAATATTGAAAATCAAACAAATTTAAAGAAACTATTATTAACCTAAACGGCTTAGAAAACTTTTAACGAATGAGTATCTTTTAACGATTGGCCTTCTTTTTATATATAAACGAGACTTGGGTGCTGCGTTAAGAAAAACATACTATACGACGACGACGAACGTATCGAAGACGACTTGGGCCCCGCTGCCGCTGACTGTGTCGCCAATAGCCCATCAAGAGCGTAAAATCGCCAAGCATGGCGAGAACGATGACTACGGCGGCGGCGACGACGGCGAATACTTGTAGATACTTTATGGTTGTAAATGTAGGTAGAAAATTGTATCTGTAAATGAGTGTAGACCCTACGACGAAAGTATCTAAGCGGGACTTAGAGTGACAGGTTGAAATATTAATGAAGCTGCAACATTCTGTCCAATCAATGACCGCTTCTGCTTCTGAAATGTGCAATACAAATACACAAAATTGTATCAACATAAAGTTTGTTTGTTTACAATTTTCTCGGATAGTTTATTTTATATGTTTTTCTTTGTTTTTGTAATTTGAAGATGATTATATTGATCAAAATCATATAAAGGCGTCCAATAATTTGAAATTTATGGTGAAAAAGAGTAAGAAAGGTACAGATGTGGCCAAAATAATAGGATCAAAACATGAGTTTTGGTTGTTGTGTCTTAAAGACTTGGTAAATATTTTTTTAATGTTTCCTAGTTTTTGAATTTTAAGATTCAAGATTCTGGTATCCATTTGCTTCAGACTTTTAAGATACCTGGTCAAAAAATATTAACACTTGACTAAAGCTTAAAAATATACGTTTCGACAGAAAATGTTAATTTCAAAATTTTACCAAAAATTTAACTATTTTAACTTCCCATAGGAAGTTATTGTAATGGGTTTGATTTGTCAAATTAAAAATTTTGACATTTCTCGACGTTTTAAGGTAGCTAGAGTCGACATAAAAGATTTTTAGAAAGATGGTTGTGCGTCCGTTTGTCCGTACGTTTGCCACGTTTTTTTCGTCATCCATATCTCAGGAACCACAAAAAGAGTAAGAAAGGTACAGCTGTGGCCAAAATAATAGGAACAAAACTCTATTTTTGGTAGTTACGTCTTAGGGACTTAGTAAATATTTTGTCAATGTTTCCTTATTTTTGCCTTTTAAGATTCAAGTTCTGGTATCCATTTGCTACAGACTTTTAAGATATCTGGTCAAAAAATATTACTATATACGGTTTTTTTTATAAATCAAAAAAACTGGAAAAAAATTATTCACCTTGAAAATTTTACGACTACAAAATGCATTTATCTCCAAAACAATTTTGTGCAACGAAAAATAATGTTTTTTGGCATCTGATAAAATTGTGAGAAAAATCGAATTGACAGTTTAAAAAAAAAATATAAAAAAAACATTACTCAAAGTTGGTAAAAATTGAATATCGATTCAAATATCTTTCCAAAAACTTGAAATGTAGGCTTCAAACTTATTTTATCTTATAAGAAATATTGTTTTCAACATTCTGAAAAATGTTGAGAAAAATCAAACTGACATTTTTTTTACAAAAAATAAAAACCAAAAAAAAAAAATTAATAAAAGTTGGTAAAAATTGATTTTCTACTCAAATATATTTTCAAAACTTTGAGATATTAGCTTTAATTTAATTTTACCTTTCAAAAAATATTGTTGCCAACATTCAGTGAAATTTTGAAAAAAAATCGAATTGACAGTTTTTTACAAAAAATTAAAAATCGAAAAAAAAATTAACAAAATGATTTTCGACTCAAATATCTTTCCAAATATTTGAGATAATAGCTTTTTACTAATTTTTACTTATAAAAAATATTGTTTTCAACATTAAGACAAATTTTGAGAAAAATCGAATTGATAGTTTTTTTTCACAAAAACTAAAAACCTAAAAAAAAATGTATAATAGTTTGTAAAAATTGCTTTTCGACGCAAATATCTTTTCAAAAATTATAGATATTGGCTTTAAATTACTTTTATCTTTTAAAAAATATTGTTGTTAACATTCAGTAAAATTTGAAAAAAAAAATCGAGTTGACAGTTTTTATACAAAAAGTTAAAAACCTAAAAAAAAATTAACAAAAGTTGGTAAAAATTGATTTTCGACTCAAATATCTTTGCAAAACTTTGAAATATTGGCTTCAAACTTATTTTATTTCACAGATAATATTGTTTTGATATTCAGTAATTTTTATATAAAAATCTAACAGTCTGTTTTTTCATAAAAAATTAAATCTAGACAAACTTTAAGCAAGACAAATCGACAGACGGGATGGGAAGTTATCAGTGTGGTTCGCATCCCAGCCTCTTTTTTAATATTATTTTGTCCGGCTAAATTGTAAAACCCTATTAACTATGTGTACTGTATGGCAAATATATTTTGGGTTCTAATAAAATTCTTAATTGCTTTTTCAAAGTGCGTTAGCTTTTTAACTTAGGTTAAAACAACAATTAATTAAGTAAGAAGTGTTCCTATTTTTTTGGCTATTAATGTATATTCCTTGCACTTGAAATATATGATTCGTTATTGCCATTTTGTTCTTCATATTTTCCTTACTATGAATGGGTTAATGAAATTTATAGGTTTCTGTTGTGTTGTACATTTTTTTAAAAGATGTAGACAATATTTATTTATTACACGATCACATCACGTTGATGGTGTAAAAAATCATCTGATGACTTATCTATGACAAGTTCTTAATGTTCAATTAAAATTTATCGATTTATAAAAAAAAAATCAAATTTACTTTTGCTATTTTTTATTGTTTCAATATTATTTTAAATTTATAGTGAAGAAATTTTTATTTGCAAAAAAGGTTAAGATCGAGGTAAAGAAAAGTTGTAATTAGAAAATTGACCCAAAATCATTCATTGTTTTTATTACTAACTATAAATACAAAAGCATTTGTGAAGGACATTCCATAAATTCATATTCATTGATATTTTATGACACTTGCGTTTACGGTTACCACAATAAATTTTGATTATTTAAATTTGTTAGTAAAAGTGTAAAATTAAATTCTTCTTCGAAATATGCAATAAATATTATACATTATATACATTATGATTCTAAAAATGGTTTTGATTTTATTACTTTCTAGAAAAGAGCATCTTATCTTAAGATGACAAAAATAAAATTTTAAATTAACGTGACATAGTTAATAATTTTAGATTTTCAAAACTAATATCTAGTATTATATTATTATAAAAAAAAAAGTTAACAATCATTATTTAATATAAGAAACTTGTATTAACTACGATAGGAAGTTGTTGCAATAGGTCCAGATTGTCAACTTATTAATATCAACACCTTACTACGTTTCAAGGTCCCAAGAATCTAAATCAATGGTTTTAATATTTATACGTTTGTATGTTCAAGATACATGTTTTTCATCAGCTTTATTTACCAAACCAGTAGACGAAGCGACTTTAAATAAGTTTTACAATTTAACTTTATAGATGATAACATCAAAATGTGCAGAAAGGCTTTTTTTTAAATCCCAGTGGGTGATTTATTACCACAGCATTTAAAAAACAGGTGGACAAATTATCTGCTAGAAGATCAACGTTTTGACATCTTGTCTCAATTCAAAAATCGGGTTCACATTTTTTTTACCAAAAAATTTAAAAAATCATACAACAAAATTTTAGAAGAATGTAGTATTTTTTAATTTTTAATTTTGAAGTCATTTTAGAACCAACGTTTAAAATTCTAGTAATTCCTATAGCTTTAATCATATTTAAAAAACCTTCGAAAACTTTTATTATTTCATTCGCTATTCATCCCTTATTTATTAGGATATAATTCTTTTTCTAGCAAAGCATGTATCCATTAGTTTTCGTCCTTTTTATGATTTAGATGATTTTCCCAGAACTAACAGTACATATTATTTATAAAATAATTACCACTTCCTTAGAAAAGTTTCTTTATGTATTCTCAGTTTAATTTAATATTTTATAGGTAAGGATTAAGGATTTCTTCAATTTTTGTGGCCAATATTAAGCATTTAGATGTTTTCTTTGTTTAGTTTTGTTTAATGTTAACTCGAAAATTTGGCAAAGTTTTGAAAAATTTGCGATCCTTAATGGATTGACTTTTATATGGCAACCATGGTTATGCATGACTAACTTCAAATCAAATTTTATTGAGCACTCTTTCAAAATGATCTTTTTATTGAAATGATGGTTCATCATATCTAATGAAGGAAATCATGTGTACAAAAAAGTTTGATCTTAAAAATTACTCTACATATGTAAAATGAATCAACAAATTGTGAAATTCGTGATTTGAATCTGTTTGATAGTTCTAAGAATTTTAGATGACTGAAAAAAAAAATCAGTCTGCATCCGGTACTCCCTTTAGAAGTCTTTATCTTTCAATTATAATCAATATAATTGAAACTTTAATATTAACTGAAAATAATAATTAAAGTTTGTCCCATTTTTTAGGTAAAATGGGCTTGGAAACCCTTAGAAACATTCCTAAACTGTAAACAGTAAAGTGCCATTAACCAATCTTAGGCGTCAGAAGTCTTGCGACTTAATATAAACAAATAATCAGACTACTTCTATATGAATTTTATAAAGCATATTAGCATGTTAAAGAATCAAATTAATATCTGAAGAAATATCAAGCTATTAAAATGATTTATTATTGTTTCATGTATCGTGTTTCAATCCGATAGTTTTGTTTTAAATCAAATCTGATTATGAATATTGTCGGAAAAAATATAAGTTCACTTTTGAAATTATTTTTCTCTACCGTTAGCTTATGAAAAAAATACGACTATCAACAGAAGTTAACTATTAAAAATTTAGTTTAGTTTAAGGAAAAACTATTTTAAGGTATCTCGAAATTCTACAAGACTTATCTTTTAAAAAAAGTTAATTTCAAACGATTTGTTTCGGTCCAGTGTTATGATCTAGAACTTAAAAATAATTAAATTGCACGACTAGATCACGTCAACTTGAGTCTGCTATTAAATAGTTCCTTTATTTTAAAATTTTTAAAATACAAGTGCTAAATAGGGTTACATTCAAAAATGTAAGTTCTTAAAAATTAAATTCCCTTGCTAAAATCGTTCGAGCGGTTTTATTTAAATTAATTTATTATACATACTATTTTTAAATATTTTTCGAATGCAGTTATTTAAAAATAAATAAAAAATAAATTAGGTGGCACAACAGTCCATGAAGAACAAGGGCGAGTATTTTTATCGGAGATGGATGGTTTATATGTCGAATCCAAACGGCTAATTTGAGAAAGCACTTTTCATGACAAGAATTACTCTTAAAGGATGTGTCATTTCCTCGCAAGAGTCAGTACCCGTGAAAACTTTTTTTAATTAATGTGGCACAGGCAGGGTTTGAACCCAAGACCCCTCGCATGACAGTCCAACGCAGTTTTTTTTTAAAAGTCCAACGCACTAACCATCATTTTGTGCTTACAAATATTGGTTTTGAATTTGAATTTCTTTAAAAAATCTTGACTCGTTTTTGAGAGATCAAATTTTGAATACAAAATATATTTTTCTCAAGATTCAAAAAATAGAAATGTTATGTTGAAAATATTAAGAGTTTGTTCATAAAAAAAATATTTCAAAACGAAACAAAGGTTCCTTCCAATATTAGATTTTTAAACAGAAAACCCATTTAAAACCTTAATTTATAAGTTTAAGCTTAATTGACCCAATGGCTTAGGCTTTTTTGGAATCTTATATTTTTGTGGCTTTAATTTTAACTTTAAAATTTTTTTTAATTAAAAAATATTTTGTAAATAACTCGAAACCACAGTTTGTTCTTAAACTTTAAAAATCAGATAAGGTTCTTGAGTTAAGTTATTTAATAATATTTTGCTTAAACGTTTATGTCTACTTTTCAGTGTCAGACGATTCTATTCGTCAATTCAAGTCTAAATATTTGTTTTCCCTTAAGAATTTTAAAATTCAAATAATGTTGAAAACTTGAGAAAATAGAATATTTTAAGCAGTGAATTAATTGAAACATAAAACACATGAATCGGTTATTAGAATATAGGTTATTAAAAATTGTATTTGGGTTAAATTGGATAAATAAAATTAAATATTAGTTAGTCATCACCAAATGTTGCAATTCATCTGTCCAAATTATTAAAACTTATTAATTCACTTGTCAAAAGTATAGATACATAAATTATTTACTTTTAATTTAAAGAAAAAATATTCCTGGAAGCAGCACAACATTGTATTCCAAACAAATACGAATCAATCTATGCATATATTCATAATATTTGTCTTTAGTATTAAAATTTTGAATTAAATTGATTGTGACAAAAAATATATGTACTCGTATTCACTTTTTCTCTGTGGATCAAAATCATGTGCTAAACTGTTATTTTTGTTGACATTTTGAGTTAAACTTCTACTTAAAAATAAATAAGAAACTGAAGAATTTAGGAAGTATGATGTTTTGAAATATACAATTTTTTCCATTGGAGAGTTCAATAAATCTTGTAGTGTACTTGAACAAATAGGGGAATAGAAGACACCATAGGACTCATCTACAAAATATAATAATTATTTATGAACAAAGTATTAAAAAAAATATGAATTTACTGGTTGATTATTGACACTTGTCATATTTATACGTGAAAACTCAAGTTTTATTACTAGAAGACTCAATTCAGGACTTTAATACATGAATAAAGAAAATTATTATTATAGCTGATCCGTCAGACATTGAATTTTGAAAACTGTAATTTTATGAGCTTTTAAAGTATTTCTCAAAAATTTTATCTTTTCTCGAGTTCAAATTTAACACAAGAATCAAAACAGTTTTCAAGAAACTGTTCCATTGTTTGAAATCTAAAATGTTTGTATTTTATAGTTCAAAAATTCACCCGATCACACAAATAAATGGTCTATCTTCTCAAAGAGTACTCTATAAAGTGCATCATGGTCTATGATTCCAAAGAACTATTTCTTTTCTGTACCTCCATTTAGTAAATGATAATTCATCCAGAAATAATTAGTAATATCCTGATCCCTTTATTTCTTTTTTAACTGAGAAGAGGATTGGGATTAACGACAGTTAAAAACCAATCTTTTGAGTCATCCTTCTGACATCATAAAAATATTAAACGGATAATTCTAGTTCAATCTGCGTTTCAGTGGAGGTATATGCCTCCTCATTAAATTTAAAAAAAAAGAAGCCACATTTCTCCTTTAGAAGCTCTGAAATTTCAAAAATCCGGTTGTATTCGGATTTGGATTGAATTTTTTTCTTATTGTTTTGCTACAAAACTAAACTGTTACTCGTACTCGTAAACGATACAATTTCGTTAACATCAGGAGTCATAAACGCTTTGGGTATACTTTTGTGCGTATGGACACTATTAATTAATTTTATTATCATTCTCGCAGTTCTTACATCTTTACGAAACTTGAGAAATTTATTTATTTTCATATTTGTATGTACATATGTATGTAAGTGAAAATGTACATCAATCGAGAAGAGCATGGAATAAACATTTGCGAAAAAATTGATACATTTCTTTGAAAAGATAAATGTTTCGACACGTAAACATTACTGTTAAAACTGAATTCTAAGAATTTGCATGTTTTTGAAGTGATACCCTAATTCCTTAGAATACAGCTTTTTTAACTTCCCAAAAGAAGTTATTGTAATCGGTCCGATTTTTCGAATTGCAAATTTTGACATTTCTCGAAGTTTCAAGGTCCATATCTCAAGAACCAGTGGAGATATTGAATTAAAATAATTGTTTGTATACAAATAATAGCACAGAAAGATTCATACAGGATTGTCAAAAAAATCTGCTTGTTTTTTTTTATTTTAGTATTTTAAATAAGAGGCTGGTATGCGACCCACACTGATAACTTCTCATCCCATCTGTCGATTTGTCTTGCTTAAAGTTTATAGGTTCTCGTGTTGGGTTAAGAAAGTTGTCAGTTGAATTATTCTTAAAACTTTCAAAATTACCCACAATATTTTTCATAGAAAAAGTTTAGTTTCAAAATCTAGTTTTGTTAAATAGATTTTTTGTCGAAAACAAATTTTTACCAATTTTAGTAGCATTTCTTAAATGTTTACAAATTGGATGACATTAATTTGAGAGATATCAAGAACAGAACAACAATTTTTACCAAATAATTTTATGAAAAAAAAGGACTGTTTTATTTATATAAAAAAAACTACTGGATATCGAAAACCAGAGATCGCCAAATCCTTTTCCGAGCGAATTACAAGTAACCTCTCTTGAAGTTCTCTGCCGCCAACACAATGTATCGAAAACCAGTGGCAACATTGCCAAGATGTAATCAGTGGCAACATTGCCAAGATGCAATCAGAGAAGCCGCCTCTGATGTGCTAGGTTTCAAACAGCCACCAACAAGGAACCCCTGGTTTGATCAGGAAGTCGGCAGGCGAATGCAGCCAAACAACAGGCACGCAAAGCGGCGCTGCATAAAACGACGAGAGCATAAGAGGCGAGAGGAACACCGACTTCTCAGAAGGAAAAAGAGTGGGCATGAGAAGCGTGGGGTCGAAGATGTTGAGAGTTTTAAAAGCAGGAATGAAGTTCGAAAGTTTTATGAGCAGGTGAAACGGAATTTACAGGTACATAAACCTAGAACCGAAGGCTGTAAAAACGAAAGTGGAAACATCTTAGTGGAACCACAGTCAATGCTGAGGATATGGAAGGACCACTTCTGCAGACTGTATAACGAAGACGAAGAACTGAATTCCGCTGTCAGGCGGGATGATCCATTCAACATGGACGACGAAAGCCAACAATCCCGTCCTCCCGACTTAGACGAATTTAAGATTGCCATATCTAAGCTGAAGTCTATGGTCGGAAGAAAGCATGCCCGATGAATGGAACCTCAGTATTGTTTGCCCGATCCTGAAAAAAGGAGACCCTCTAAACTGTACCAACTATAGAGGAATCAGTCTACTTAACATCGCCTATAAAATCTTCTCTGCTGTATTATGTGAACGTCTAAAGCCCATCGTCAACAACCTGATTGGTCCTTATCAGTGAGGTTTTAGACTAGGAAAGTCCACAGTTGATCAAATATTCACATTACGGCAGATCCTTGAAAAAACCCAAGAACACCAAATCTACACCTACCATCTTTTCATCGATTTCAAGGCCGCATATGACAGCATATACAGGGACGAGCTGTATAGAGCCATGTCTAGTTTTGGCTTCCCTGCCAAACTAGTCCGTTTGTGCCGGATGACCATGGAGAATTCACGCTGCTCCATAAAGGTTGGAAACAACTTAACAGAACCTTTCGATGTCAAAAAAGGTTTTAGACAAGGTGATGCACTTTCATGTGATTTTTTTAACAATAGTGCAAAGCTCACACGTCAACACTAGAGGCACTATCTTTCAAAATTCTGTCCAATTACTAGCATATGCTGATGACACTGACATAATAGAAAGAACTCAGCGTGATGTCAATGGGGCTTTTGTCGTCTTGGTCAAAATGTCACAATCGACAGACGTAACTTTGAGTTAGTCAAGGACTTCGTCTACCTAGGCTCCGCTGTAAACGCAGAAAACAACACAAGCGCTGAGATCAAACGAAGAATAACTCTTGCTGACCACTGTTTCTTTGGACTAAGAAAGCAATTGAGTGGTAAAGTCCTCTCTCGAGGGACCAAGGTGTTGCTATATAAGACCCTTATCATCCCCGTCCTGATATACGGTGCAGAAGCATGGACTATGACAAAAGCGGATGAAAGCACCTTGGGTCGCTTCGAGAAAAGTTCTTCGTGTGATCTACGGTCCCGTATGCATCGAAGGGGAGTGGAGGAGAAGATGGAACGACGAGCTGTACGGGCTGTACAGCGACGTAGGCTTTGCCAGAAGGGTAAAAGTCCAACTACTAAGATGGCTGGGTCACGTAGAGCGCATGGAAACCAATGCTCCGGCCCGGAAAGTCTTCGAGTCCGCACCCACAGGACAGTGCAGTAGAGGAAGACCGCGGATCAGGTGGCGCGCACAAGTGGAAGGTGACCTCACCCAACTTGAAACGCGAAACTAGAGACATCTAGCTAGGGACCGAGCTAGATGGAGAAGTTTGTTGGGTGAGGCCCTAGTTCACACAGGACTGTAGCGCCACCTTAAGTAAGTAAGTAAGTAGGATATCGAAAACAATATTTCCAGTGAAATAAAAAGAGTTTCAGGACAATATTTTCTTTTTGAGTCGTAATTTAACTTTTAACAAGTTCTAGTATTGTTTTTTTGTGTAAAGTTTTTAGTATTTGTAACAAAAACTGTCAATTAGATTTTCCTTAACAATATTTTTTAGAAGATAAAAGTAGTTTAGAGCCAATATCTTAAAGTTTTGAAAGATATTTGAGTCGAAAATCAATTTTTACCAACTTTTAATAATTTTTTTATTGTTTGTAAGCAAAACTGTCGAATCGATTTTTCTCAAAATTTTACTGAATGTTAAAAACAATATTTTTTATAAGATAAAATAGGTTTGAAGCCATAATCTCATGTTTTTGAAAAGATATTTGAGTCCAAATTCAATTTTTACCAACTTTGGGTAGTGTTTTTTATTAAAAAACTGTCGATTAGATTTTTCTCAAAATTGTATCAGTTGTTGAAAACGTTATTTTTCGTTGCACAAAATCATTTTGTATTCGTAAAATTTTTAAGGTGACACATTTTTTTCAGTTTTTTTGATTTATAAAAAAGTGTTCATTGGATTTTTTTCAAAAAATATGTTTGTTTGGTATCACAATACAATATATAATATAAAATTTAATTCAAGTCTCTAGCGTTTTAAGTTTGAAAAATATTTAGGGTTAAACAAAATGTTCACCTCTTTTTTAAACTGCTATGGTAAAAAAACGCCCATGCAATTTTCTTGAAAGCCATTTGTGCATCTTTCTGCCTTTTTATCTGTATAACAACATTTATTTGAAGTCGATATCTCTTCTGGTTCTTGAGCTATGGACAACGAAACAAACGTCGCGAACGTACGGATGTATGAACGTACGTACACACGCACGCACAGACATCTTTCCAAAAAAAAAATTTTTTCGACTCTAGGGACCTTAAAACGTTGAGAAGTGTCAAAATTTTGAATTTGACAAATCGACCCATTACAATAACTTCTTATGGGAAGTTAAAAATATTTATTTTAACTTAAAGAAATTAAGAGAAAAATAATCTAATTGTTCGTTTTTGAAAAAAAATTGATTTTACGATTTTAGACCAAAACAAAAATAAGTGTTATTTTTAGCCTTCAAAATTAATAAAAAACGCCAAACGCGAATCGGCTAAAACCTTAGTTTCAAAATTTGAAGTCACTCTACCCAATGGCTAGGGGCGAGTCCAACCGATAGGCACACGAACGAAATCGGGAACTCACTTTTTTCGACTTTTCTACCATCGTTATGTCATGTTTGATTGATCTCGAGTTCGAAATTTTTTACGAATGCAATACTGGGCGTATAGTTCTCATATGTCGCAAGTAAAAAAACCCTAAAGAATTCTTGGTACTGACTTATCTTTCAATTAAAAATGTCCAAGCTTTCTAACCTCTATTAAATTGCTTTAAATCCTTTAATTCTATTTTATTTGGATACAAAACTAGAAACAAACTGCATCAAGGCATTTTGGACACACTACTGAAGGTTTAGTGCAGCATCAATTCCAACCATAAAATTTCATTTACTATTTGATAAATCCTATGTTTTATAGCCTGCTTGGAGTTAAATAGACTATCATCTAATTATTGACATAAGGAACAACACTTATCCAAAAAAGTGTCAGAAACTTTTCTAAAGTTTTAAATATATATTCACAATTCTTGTTGTTCTTATAATTTTAAATTTAAAAATTTCCAAATCTTTGATTAATTAACAAAACAAACAAAAACACACGCACCTAATGTGTGGACAGACCTCCTTAGGCTTAAATTCCTGACCACAAAATTATGTGTCATCGATTTATCGTGAGAAACCTCATGTTAATTTTATTTATTAATTTAAATTTTTATTATGAAGAAATACGCAAAATAAAAACTAATAAAAGCACCGAAAAAAATGTACCACAACAAACTCTCTGAAAAAAAAAACTAGTTTAAGAATATTTCCAAACATATAAATATTTAATTATTATTATACGTCATTTAATTTTGCTTCTGGCGATGTACCTTATTAATCCCAATAACCTAACCTATGCCAAAAAAAAACTACCTATGTCTTAAGAATTGATCCTCATACAAAAAAAAAACAATAGAAAAAAACCCTTTAGGGCTTCATCATCTCCGTCATCATCGTCAAAGTTATTACTTACAAAGTCCAATCTTCAGGTCTAACCAATTTAAAGCAGTTATAATCGGTTTTGTCAGAGAGGCGCAAACTTCACTTCACTTTCAACAAATTACAATCATAAACAAAAAATTAACATAAATTTTAATCTCCGTAAAGTGTAAATAACTCGATTCGATAAATAAAAATAAAAACGAAACTTATGGCTTACGACGATGTAAAAGAAGTCAAACTTATAATTTAAACAAAATAAAAACAAACTAGTTATGCGTTGCTTCTAGGCTTTTAGACTAATTTTATCGTTTTTTTTTCTTCTTCTTTTTGAAACGACAGGTAAGGTTTATCTTTGGGCTCATCACCACTGCCGGTCCGTCATAGCACGTGAGGAGGTATTCAAATAGACACACTTCTTGTCAGGTATATTCGCGTGGCTATATGGCGTCTTAAGGTTTGTTTAAGCTTTGGTTTCAAACAATTCATGACAACCAAGGTAAGATAATGATCTGATTGTGACAGT
This sequence comes from Eupeodes corollae, assembly GCF_945859685.1. Lineage (NCBI taxonomy): Eukaryota > Metazoa > Arthropoda > Insecta > Diptera > Syrphidae > Eupeodes > Eupeodes corollae. Next base: position 140,455,501 of record NC_079148.1, on the reverse strand, counting down.
TGTAAGGCATTGGACGCACTTTGTAAAAGACGTTAGATCTTTTCATGGTAATTAGCGTACTGCAATTTGTGTATAGACATTTGGGAATACCTAAGCAAACTTATACATAATAGTTATTCAAGTCACAGTCTTCAAACTATAAAAGAAGAAAGGTTTAGTTTTTATTTCAAAGTTCAGGTACAGTTCTTTGTTTTGATTTTATGAAGGTGAAAGTTTCTGATAGTTCAAGGGCGGGCGGACATTGTACTAGATGCGTTTTTGAGTAAATATACACTGTAAAAAGTTAAACAAAAAGAATAAGAGCAAAAAAGAAACCTTTTCTTTCAATGCATATTTTCAGACATTCATTTACATACTAAACGCCGTCATAAATAAAAAGTTGGATTTTTAAACATTTTCATTTGAATATAAATTCGATGAAATAAACTACACACAGATTGCTATAGTTCATGTAAATGGCTTAATTAAGAAAACTTGATAAATTCCAAAATTATTGTAACAAAACTGGTTAGAGAAAAGTTGATTTATTTATTATAATGAGACAAAACTCATTTTCATCATCAAAAAATAGAAGAAATTTCTTTTTGTGATACTTTGCCGTGTTTTGACGTTCGATAATTAATCAATTGATCAATCAATTTTCTGATCTGTCAAAATGTAGATTTTAATACAAGGGTCTATAACTTTAGATCATTTAAAAAAAAAATTCAATTGATTTTGCGGACTGGAACAGGAAAAGCGTGGAAAATAGATTTATTTTAGCAAAGTGAAACTAGCTCGACAAAAATTTCTTAGCAGAATTTACATTAGCTGCCATTAAGGTGGACATTAAATAAGTGCGTTTTTTTGGTATTCCATATATAGTACAGTGCCAACAAAACGATCCGAAGTAGCCAGATTTTTGTATTCAAAAATTGGTACAACTGAAAGAAGAACTGTCAGAATAATAATAAACAAACACACAAGTGAAGATCAAAAGTTAAAATTAATTTAGCAAAAATACTAACTAAAACTAATAAAATGGACAATTTTCAAGAAGAAATGTTAAGAACACATCTGGAAATTGAGATTCTATAAAAAAAAAAAACTTCATTTAACAACTGCTTCAACGAGGGGGTTTTTTTATAGACTGCTACATTAACATGTGGAGTTAAAGCGGGCTTGAAGCTCGCCTAAATTCTTTATATAACTGAACCGAGTTGAAATGAGATTGATTCGAATCGATTCTGATCGGGGATCGGAACATGGGGTAGGTAGCATATTCGTATATGGTGCTGAACTATTCCGTTTTTCATTGTTTAACACGAATCAAACTATCTCAATTGCACTTCATAAGAAACATTGACACACCATTTGCATTTTATAAAGTGCTGTCAAATTTAATCATTTTTAAATCTTCTTGTGCAGTGGAAACACCATGAAGATTTATTTAATCTAAACTGAGGTAAGCCTTTGGTGGAAACATAGCAAAACATAAATATCTTTTCTATTGTTTTCTCTTGCAAAATAAGCCTAGTTAGTTCATTTTCACTAACAAAACTAAATAATATCAACTACACAACGAACACAGCCATCGAGATAAAAATGCAATATCAATCGTACCAAAATTTGAGAACGATATCACATAAGATCCATTCGAGACTCGTATAAATGTCAAAAACCCATCCATAGTAAGATTCTACTCTAACTTTTATCGGTGTTATTCATGCTATGTATATTATTTTTGTTATTTGTGCAAAATCCTACTATACTATCGATAGATTTTCCAACAAAACACGGGTAATGTCGACGAAGTACTTCCTCAGTGAAGGGAAGGGCACTGCTTCAAGACATTGCCTAATCTATTGCAAATAAATCCACGGCTTAAGCATCGGTTTTATGAATAAAAACGAATTTTACAAAAAAAAGATCCTATCACACTGACGTTTACGCACAAAGTAAAACAAAAGTGTTTGTTTGCTTTGTGGCAAGATCTATTCTGTCTAAAAGAATTTGGCACTTTTTTCAAAAATTTGACAGGTTTTACCCTTCATGCTACAAAAGTAAACAAACAGACCTAACTACACCTCAAAATTGCTTTTTTTTCTGTCACACAAACATGGCTTTATTATATTATTTTTAACCTTCTATATTTCAAAAAATTCATGTTGTAGCCTCTTTTAGAAGAAATATTTATTACAACAAATAATTTTTCACAGTTGTACACATTTTTGTTTAAAACCGGTTTATCATAAAAAAGTTAATTTTAGATTTACGTAGGGTGGAAGTGATATAAGAACTTATGAAGATATTTCGAAAATTTTATGAAAAACTGTAAATACATACACTTAATATTGATGATATAGATTATAGGCTTGCAAAACCTTTGACGAAAACTATTAAAAAAGAACTACATACCTTAGAATTTGGATAGCCTCAAAAATCCCTATAGATTATGTTTTTTTCTTCCAGATTTTAAAAAGAAACATCTCAAAAACATGACTTTTAAAACAAAAGTCAGACTTTGATATTATTTTCCCTTATTACTGTTTTTTGTTCTATTTATTTACTAAAACCTTTTCTCTTTAATTATGAACTATTTTATCACAACAATATTTTTGTATATTTTCAGCTTTCAACCACAGTGGTGTCCATTTTTTTTGGTTTGGTATAAATAATGTTTTTGCAGATTGTCAAATTAAAACATATTTGTGCAAAATTTTAGACAACTCTTGGGCAATTTGTATTTTTGGTAAGTAGCAAAATATAAATGTCCTCTCATTAAAAACGGTTCATCTGAACACTCCTAAGCAGTGACAGTCGGTGGAAAAGAACATGGCAAACAAACCTATGATTGGGAAACGCCATAATTAATGACATTACTTAGGCTTATTAAAATTTTCATTGTAAAATTGTGTGCTTTTATTTCTAGTCAGAAAAATAAAGAAGAATAAAAAAAAATTAATTATTGAGTTTATATATTTTGTTGTTAGTAATATTATTTATTAAAGTAAATAAATATTAGATTTGAGAAAAAACTCAAGATGTATAAATTTTTTGTAATTATCAAACGATTTCAAAACCAGAAACTTGTTTAAGCTGTATATTTATGCCATTTTCATACCAATTCTTGAAATACAAAAGTTTTATTTAGTTTTGTTACTCCTGAATGTAATAGTAGTACTAGAACTAGAAATAGTAGTACCCTTGGTGTGATGATTAGTGCGTAGGACTACCATGCCAAAGGTCTTGGGTTCAATCAGTGTTTTTTTCACAGGTTCTGTCTTTTGCGAGGAATAAACAAATTTTCCAAGAGTAATTCTTATCTTGAAAAGTGCTTCCTCAAATTAGCCCTTCCGTTTTGGCTTAAAAACTGTAGATCCCCTTTATCCCTGACATTACTCGAAAACTGAAAGTTGTAAGTTAATAGGTCCAGTTTCTCTACAGGATGTTGCCTTAGTTTAATTTTGAAATTAAACATATCTAGAATAGAAAATAAAAATTAAATAAATTTAAAAATACTTTGACAGCTTTTAAATATCAATTTGACGTTTAAACTCATTTAGTTACAACTATTTCAGTAGATAACATAAATAAAAATGTCTTCCTTTTAAAAATAAAGTAAACATAAATTAAAACATAGAATAAGGAAACGATCAAAAGATTAATCAATTAATATCCTAGACATTTTCAACATAAAACACAATAACAAAAATACTATCAGATAGGTATGGATTGTATCAAAGTCTTGCGCAACTTAATTATTTTATTGATGTAGAATCGTAGAGATAAGTAATAATGTACCAAATTATTCACTACAAATCCATTAATTTATTACTAGTAGTTGTTTCATAATAAATTCAATGAATGAAATGAGTAATCTCTACAAATCAAGCTGTCATTGTCATCAAGTTGGTCGTATGTTTTAGTCTAATTATACTGCATTTAAAGTGATCTGAACTATTTTTCTATAATACAAATTCCAAAACTATTCCATTGGTAATACATAGTTCAGTTTCATTAAATTTTTCATTACTGGTCATTATTTTTAAGGGAAAAATTTGAAGTTTGACAGCTTCTTATATTGGTATATTTTTGTGAATGCAACTAAAGGTTTGTTTGATTTTATCACTTTGAAATAGGTCAGTTAATCAAATGCAATATTAAGAAAATCTTGACAAATTATTTAGCAGTGAAAATAATTTTGTATCGATATTTTGTATGTCAAAGTCACTATCGGGTGCTTTTTTAAGAGCTTGAGAACTCTATTTAAGATTTGAGGTATACCTTTGTGCGCAACGCCTGCGATTTTAACTGTCCAACTTTTTACAACTCCGAAAGAAATAAAAACCAATGATGCCATTGTGTAAACTGCGCCAAACAGCCATTTTGAGAATTGTGTTCCATATACGGAAATTCTGTTTCTTAACGAAGCTACACATTTTACTAGAAATGAGCTTCATCTCTATACCTTGAAATGGACAAAGTAGTCTATGAAATCTCAGAACAGATTTTTTGTTTCAAAGTAAATTTCCACAATTTGGAAGCGTTATTTCAACGTTAAATTATTAATGATGAATTGCCACACCTTACTGGATAAGAATGTGGACATATTTCATATTCTCAAATGTCAAACCATTGATAGCAAATAACATCGAAACTTCTGTTTGTTTTACTGCAAGATCACTTTAAAAAAAATTATTTAGTATCCTCTAAATTTGTAAAACTAGGGCCCACTTTTTTAGTGTGATCCAAGTTAAATCTGATTTTTTGTATTAAGATTACCCTAATAATAACTTGAACTGCTCCTAAATATTAACTGTCAAATTGAGATTCCAATGTGAGGCCCTTATGTAGCCGTCAAAACTCTCACGCTTATCCGATCGTTTTATTTAAAGTGTTTACTACAACGAAGTTCCACCCATTATGATTCCCTCATACAGCTAATTAATTAATTACAAAAGTCAAATATGTTAAGATGAAAGGAAGAACCAGAACTTTATTTACTTTCTGTAACACAGCATTACGAGTATAAGAGTAATTCTTGTTTTTTAAAACACTGAATAAGTTGCTGCTTAAGCTGATTCACAATGTTTTCTAATAAACCTGTAATATCTGCTAAAATCTAGTTACAACGACCATAGTAGAAAATATACAGTGCCTTGATACATCACGACACGTGTTGGCGACAAATTATAGAGGTTCTTCAGTGGGATTGAAGGCATTGAAATAACTGACGTTGTGTTGTACTTAGCTTTATGAACTTGCATTAGATTGGAAAAGGGCTCATTATTTCAACATTGATAATGATATGCACAGCAAGATGTCATTGAAACGAAGGAGAAGAAATATCTAATACGTTTAATATTAAGGAAGGTTTTTGAACCTGAGCTGGGAAAAGGCGTAACATTTTATAGCAGACCTATGAAATATAATTGTGTACATTGAAACTGAGGGCTATAGAAGTTTATTATGGAATTAACGAAATGATGTCAGTAATTTTTTCTTGGTTTGTGGAAGAATTTACAACTTACGCAAAACTTTAACAGCTGTCAAAAATAATAAGACAAACTTTGGAATCAGATTAGTAAGTTGCAGAGTAAATCAAATGTCAATTTGACATTTCTACCATAGTAACAATATGCAAAAAAAATTCCGAATAGATCCGAAAATCATTCATCGGATTCTGAAATATAAATGAATATTTCACAACAATGCAAGATTTTAAGCCCCAACGTTCTCATTAGAAAAAATCCTAATTCAAAAGGCCAAATTACACTCAATTAAAGTTTTTGATTCTTAGGGATATTGTGTTAAAGAAATAAAGAATATGGAAGCCTGGAAAGTTAAATTATAAACATTGTTCATTTTAACAAGGAGAACTTTTGAATGACCATTTTTGTGAAAAATTTGAGCAGCTGATGTCGAGAGTTCTCCAATATTTATTTTACTTATTTAATAAGCAAATGAGTATCGTAAAAAGAAATGTATGAAAGGAATGGCCGTCTCGGCTACGGTTGTTCAATTCAAACATTTGTTGCTGTATGTCCTCGATAAATTTACAAATTTAATTTTTAAGGTCTTCAATCAAAAATGGAGCATTGGCAGACACCTACATAATTGTTCACATGAACCTTAAGAAAGGAATATAGAGGCAAGATCTGGGTGGATTTTTCGAGAAATAAATCAGTTAGGAAACACCTCTTAGAAAATTGCGATTGTGTGATTACTTGTGAGGTGCGTAGAACCATTTTAATGATTTTAAACAAATGAAGAGTGAAGTGTTCCTTTTTTAGTAATAATGTAATTTTTACTTCTTTAATGTCAAAAGATGACAGCTTTAAAAGTGGTCGCTGCCCTTTTATTTACAATAACTCTGGTGTTTTTAAAGAAGTGTAGAACTTAAAGTTGGCAACAATATTTCAACTGCCTGTAATTTTTCAGTTGTCAAGTGATTTATTTTTAGTTTAATTTGGAATAAAAATTAAATTATATTGAAATTAATTGTGGACATTTATTTTGAAAATCATGATTCTGTTCAAAACACGGTTCACTTTTGGTTAAATGGATACGTCAATAAACAAATTCGCCGTTGTTTGATAGATGATGATAATCAAGTGTTTATTAAGACACCGTTACATCCACCAAAAACTTGCCTTATGAGTTAGTGTAATAATTGGTCCGTACTTATTTAAAACCGATGCTGGATTCTGGCTTGATGTTACAGTTAATGGTGACCGTTTTAGAGAGATGATTATAGACTTTTTCGTTTATCTACTGAACAACCATGATGTGAAGAAACTATGATTTCAATAAGACGAGGCAAATTTTGTCACGCAATTCGTGCGAAAATTAATTTATTGAAAGAAACGTTTGGTAACTTGTTAATAAGCCAATAAACCCAAAACGATTGGCCACTTGAAGTATAACATTTGCTGCGTATTTGCCGAAATATAGCCACATATGTTAGAAAAAGCCATTGAAAATTGGACCTCCACATCGTTCTGCGACCGCGTATCTTTCGAGTAAAGCAAATTTCATGTCAATTGGAAAAACGAATCTTTGTTTTATTTTATTTCAAATTTCTATATCTGTTAAAAAAAACATCCTCTTTACTTAAGGTGGCGCTACATTCCTATGTGAACTAGGGCCTCACCCAACAAACTTCTCCATCTAGCTCAGTCCATAGCTAGATGTCTCCAGTTTCGCGCTCCAAGTTAGGTGAGGTCACTTTCGACTTGTGCGCGCCACCTGATCCGCAGTCTTCCACTACTGCGCTGTCCTGTGGGTGTGGATTCGAAGACTTTCCGGGCCCGAGCATTGGTTTCCATGCGCTCTACGTGACCCAGCCATCTTAGTCGTTGGACTTTTACCCTTCTGGCAAAGTCTACGTCGCTGTACAGCCCGTACAGCTCGTCGTTCCATCTTCTCCTCTACTCCTCTTCGATGCATACGGTACCGTAGATTACACGAAGAACTTTTCTCTCGAAGCGACCCAAGGTGCTTTCATCCGCTTTTGTCATTGTCCATGCTTCTGCACCGTATAGCAGGACGGGGATGATAAGGGTCTTATATAGCAACACTTTGGTCCCTCGAGAGAGGACTTTACCACTCAATTGCTTTCTTAATCCAAAGAAACAGCGGTTAGCAAGAGTTATTCTGCGTTTAATCTCAGCGCTGGTGTTGTTTTATGCATTTACAGCGGAGCCTAGGTAGACGAAGTCTTTGACGACCTCAAAGTTACGTCTCTCGATGGTGACGTTTTGACCAAGACGTCAGTGTTGTAGGTCCATTCTTGACGAAAGCATGTTCTTTGTTTTGCCCTCATTAACCGTTAAACCCATTTTTGCCGCCTCTGCCTCAATACTCACAAAAGCCCCATTGACATCACTCTGAGTTCTTCCGATTCTGTCAATGTCATCAGCATATGCCAGTAATTGGACAGACTTTTGAAAGATAGTGCCTCTAGTGTTGACGTGTGAGCTCTGCACTATTCTTTTAAGCACGATGTTAAAAAATCACATGACAGCGCATCACCTTGTCTAAAACCTTTTTTGACATTGAAAGGTTCTGTTAAGTTGGTTCCAACCTTCATGGAGCGGCGTGAATTCTCCATGGTCATTCTGCACAAATGGGATGCCAAAACTAGACATGGCTCTATACAGCTCGTCCCTGTAGATGCTGTCATATGCGGCCTTGAAATCGATGGTTTTTTCCAGGATCTGCCGTAATGTGAATATTTGATCAACTGTGGATGTTTCCTGGTCTAAAACCACATATTACGGCAGAGAAGATTGTATAGGCGATGTTAAGTAGACTGATTCCTCTATAGTTGGTACAGTTAAGAGGGTCTCCTTTTTTCAGGATCGGGCAAACAATACTGAGGTTCCATTCATCGGGCATGCTTTCTTCCGACCATATCTTACAGATAAGTTGGTGCATGCTCCTAGCCAACCTAAATCCAGCTGCTTTAAAAAGCTCGGAATTCAAGCCATCCGCTCCAGCGGCTTTATTAGACTTCAGCTTAGATATGGCAATCTTAAATTCGTCTAAGTTGGGAGGACGGGATTGTTAGCTTTTGTCGTCCATGTTCAATGGATCATCCTGCCTTACAGCGGAATTCAGTTCTTCGTCTTCGTTATATAGCCTGCAGAAGTGGTCCTTCCATATCCACAGCATTGACTGTGGTTCCACTAAGATGTTTCCACTTTCGTCTTTACAGCCTTCGGTTCTAGGTTTATGTACCTGTGAATTTCGTTTCACCTGTTCATAAAACTTTCGAACTTCATTCCTGCTTTTAAACCTCTCAACATCTTCGACCGCACGCTTCTGATGCCCTCTCTTTTTCCTTCTGAGAAGTCGGCGTTCCTCTCGCCTTTTCTGCTCATAGACCTCATGAGCAGCTGTAGTCCTTTTATGCAGCACCCCTTTGCGTGCTTGTTGTTTGGCTGCATTTGCCTGCCGAAATTCCTCATCAAACCAGGGGTTCCTTGTTGGTGGCTGTTTGAAACCCAGCACATCAGAGGCGGCTTCTCTGATTGCATCTTGGCAATGTTGCCACTGGTTTTCGATTCATTGTGTTGGCGGCAGAGAACTTCGAGAGAGGTTACTTGTAACTCGGTCGGAAAAGAATTTGGCGATCTCTGGCGATTGTAGCCGTTTGACGTTGCACCTTCTCCCAGCACCTCCCTGTGCACATCCATTAAAAAAAAAAATAAGGGAATTTGAAGTGGATTTTTTTAAAACATTGTTGGTTTTGTACTTTCGTTAATTTAGTATAGAAAATGGCCTACAAAGCAAGTAGCACTTTTTGAATTTAACGAAAATTCAAGAGAATCCGATGTTGGCGATAAAGTGAATCAAATGTCACAAATTCTCCAAGAGTAATTCTTGCCATAAAAGCTTATTTTTAAATTAGACGTATAGATTCGGGATTTTTCTAAAAGTTGTGACGTCAACAACCTTTGATAAGTGTTTACCATAATAAAAGTGTTAAACATTCACTCAGTAGAAACCATCCACAAATCATTAATTGCATTCTGTAATCTGTTGAAGTGTGGATCGTATGTGGAATACAAATTGTCTTCGACAGTTAGTTACAGTCAGATTGTTTTTCACGACGAACACTTTATTTTCTTAAATTTTTCTTAAATTGGCAATGAACAGGATGATTTTACCATCTTAAGATTAACTTAAGCTATATTTCACTTTCTTTAGAATTTGCACAAAATTTATGTTTCTAAATTGTTTAAAATCATATTTATGTATTCAAGTCGTTGGTAGCTCTCATATGAAAAATTGTTAAAGGGCCTTGCACATGTGACCGAACAACGAATAAATGAATGGACGAACAAACGTGATTTTGCACATTTTAATAAGTCAATTTTAAACAAAAATACATTTAAATTATAAGAAACCAATTGACACAAATATAAGGATAATAAAATTTTCAATTTGGTAGTAACGAATTGCAGTGTGGTTGCTGAACTGTCAAACTCTATTCAAGTTCCACATTCCATCCACACTGCAACGAATAAATTATTCGCGCTCAACTTAACCTGCAAATTATACCATTCTTGTTTTGTTTGTTGAAAAGGGTTATTATAAATTGACAATTCGTCGCTGGTCTGCGAATAGAAATAAAGCTCATGTGAAAGAAAAGTCAAAATATGCGAACATCCACAGTTTGCAGTTCGTAGCTCATGTGTAAGATGCCTTACGTATTCATATGCCAGTCGTTGGTTGCTCTCATATGAACAATCATTAAGGTCTATATTTTTTAGAGTTTGTTAAGATACTAAAAATAACTTTCAGAGATTCTGATTCAATATAATACAGTAATTGAAATCGGTTTATTTTAGTATGGAGATATTAACAATATTAGAGTTAGAATAATCATGGATTTAAGATGAACATTTTTCAGAAGACTTGCGTAGCAGCGCACCTATTGTGTTCAACCATTTACTATAAATACAAGTACAACGTGACCCTTAACTTAAATATTTTCCTTTCAAAGAATCTACTACATTCTGTAATTCCATAAACACAAGATTGAAATTCCAGTATTCCAATTGTCATGTTATGTCCCTTCCAGTTGTCACTTGATGAAAAGTTAACAAAATAAAGAAAAAGATTTGCGTTTTCTACTTTCATAGTTGAAAAAATATAAATAATTATTAAAATATTTCAATCCCAGCATTTAAAATACGACCAAGATGAGTATAAGCATTGTTTGTACTGCGGGTGCCGTCCCAGTACGCAATGAAAAAGGTAATTTCACACAAAATCCTCTCTCCACTTCATGAAAACTCCAATGGCGCTGGTTTCTTATTATTTTTCTCGATTTCAGGTGAATTGTCTATGCAAAAAGTAAAAGTCCAGCGTTATATTTCTGGCAAACGTCCCGAATATGCTCGTGGAGAATCCTCAGAAGAAGAAAGTGATTTGGAAGATTTCATTGATAATCGCAAGAAAGCAGCAGCCGCAGCTGCGACAATTGAACAAGAAGCTGCATTAGCTGCACTCGCGAGCAATGAAAATGAAGATGACGAAAACATCGACGATCCACGATTGAGGCGTCTGAAATCACGCTTCGTAGACGAAGAACCAACCGAAGTTCGTTTGGAACGTCATCGACACATCCATGAACCCGAAATTCTGGAATCCGAGTCGGAAGAGTCTGAGTCGGAGGAAGAACCTGAACAGAGGCGAACTGATAATGATAACCAAGCAACTTCGAAGAAGATCACTCTAGCTTCGGACAGTGAATCCGATGGAGATCTAAGTGACACTGAAATCGAGGCCAGGAGACAGACACTCAGGCAGCGAATGTTGCAACAGCAAAAGGAAGAAGAGGTAAGTGGGAAAAACCCATGAGTATTAAGTATTAAGACAAAGTTGTTCTTTTAGGTTCTCCTTAAAGAAGAAGAAAACAAGTCTGAGTCCTCGGCGTCGGAGAGTTCCGAGTACGAAGAGGAAAGCGAGAGCGAGGAGGAGAACGAACCTCGACTGAAGCCACTCTTCGTCCGCAAACGAGACCGAGCTACTGTAATAGAGAAGGAGAGGGAAGCCATAAAACAGAAGCAAGCCGAAGCCGAGGCAAAGAAGGCAGCAAAAGAACGCAGACGTTACACTCTACGTCTCGTCGAAGACAGCATAAAGAAAGATCTTGACAAAATCAAGCCCGACGCCGTCGAACCCCACATTGACGATGTCTGCACGGACGATGAGAACGACGAGGTTGAGTACGAAGCTTGGAAGCTACGAGAACTCAAGAGAATCAAACGAGATCGCGAAGAGAGAGAAAAGTAAGTCAATCCTTATAAAGTTGATATCCTTTAACTGTATTTTCTTTCCTCCATTTCGCAGTGCGGAACGTGAGAAACTCGAAATCGATCGAATGCGAAGCTTAACCGAAGAAGAACGTCGCCAAGAACTACGCCAGAATCCCAAACTCATCACGAACAAAGCTGCCAAAGGAAAGTACAAGTTCTTACAGAAATACTATCATCGTGGTGCTTTCTATCTTGATGAAGAAAACGATGTCTTCAAGCGCGACTTCGCCCAAGCCACACTCGAGGATCATTTCGATAAAACTATTCTACCCAAAGTCATGCAAGTTAAAAACTTTGGACGCTGTGGCAGGACAAAATACACTCATTTGGTTGATCAAGACACAACCAAATTCGATTCACCTTGGTATGCGGAATCTTCGAGTAACATAAAGTTCCACAATGAGAAGTCCGGTGGAATGAAGCAGGTGTTCGATAAACCTTCGCTATCCAAAAGGAAGAAGGTCGAATAGGTTTTTATTTAGATGGAAGTTTAGATATTAAGAGATTTAGCATTTTTTTTTTTTTATTTAAGATAAAAATAATAAAAAAAAAGATAAAATGGAATGAATTCCGGAAGCCTTGTTTTTAATTTATATGAAATAAATAAATTGGGTGGCGCAAGAGTCCGTTGAGAACTAGGGCCTAGTGACTAACAACCCTCAAGCATTCCTGTGTGCGAGTAATGTTGTCAGGAATGGAACAATGATAAGAATTTTATTTAAATCGTTGGTTTATGGCATCGAATCGGATCTAAGCTAATAAACACTTCGACCACTGTAAAAGTACCCGTGATTGGGTTTTTCTTTATAAAAATGAGTTACTTAGCCTTAGCATATAATTAAGTTAAGATAACGGTTGTTTCTTTCATAGTATGTATCTTTATTTTATCGGAAATTCCAAGCTCAAGCGCTTTTGGATATATAAGTCTTAAGCTGTAGCAGGTTTTTTTTAGGATTATTTGTCTCCATCTTAATTACATATAACCCAGCAGGAACCAGTTGTGGGCTTAGGCTTTTAAGAGATCTTATACATTATCTGTATATATAAATTTTGTGCTATATGAATGAAATCAAAAAATTTTATTATTTTTTTATTGAAGTAACTTACAAAACTAAATTTATAAATTGCTTATTTAAGGCATCAGGGTTACCATACCATGCGATGGCTTTTCCTTTTCTAACTCTTAATACTTTTATACATTCTTCTCTGCTAAAGGACTGGTTATATTGGACACCTGTGTTGCAGGGTTGATGTTTTTGAAGAAAGGTTTGAGCGCTACGCAACTTTTCTGAAAGCTCTAGCTTTTGAAAATGTGTGAATGTTGGTTTCAAAAGCTGGTGTAGTTTAGGATACTCAATTTTCTGAGGGTAGCGAAAGCGTGCTTTTCTGCAAGGTCAGCGCCATCATTACCTTCTATTCCGCAGTGTCCGGGTAGCCAAGCTAAAGTGATGTTTGTGTTGTAGTACAAGCAGTTTCTCAAAGTTTGGAGGGATGGACATTTGTTGCCCAATTCTCCACTCTTCACCAGGCTCTACTTCTAGAATACGCGAGCAGTTACATAGCCAAGCTAGCTGCAATTTACAAAGCGATCTCTGTAGCTCAACTAAATTCTGAACATTGCTTATTCCTCACTGACAATCTTGGTATACTCAAGGGGCTAAGCAACGTTAATAACAAATGAAACCAACAAAAAAAATGCAGTATTAAAATAAAGGCGTTTAAATTTTTGAGTAGTAGCAAACCGGGAGTAATTTTGCAATACTTAAAAACTAAAATTCAAAAACCATGTAGGTACTTTAGGGTTTTTCCTAGCATTTTTGGGATAACATTGTTAAGGTCCGACGATTTTAAATACAAAAAAAGCCTAGGGATGTCCTCTTAAAATAAGATGATATCCGATCACCAATAATTAAAGATAGGAGAGCCATAGTTTCACGAACGAGCTTTGAGGGACTTTGTTCTATATTTTCATAAAAACAAAATAGGTGGAGAAACAGTACGTTGAGAACTAAAGTCTAGTGACATTCAACAATCAAACATTTGATGTCTTTCTTTCTGTTTGAAGGTCTTTAAATCATTTTCCCATTGGCCCAAAGATCCTTTCAGGTAAATCGTAACCATTCGAAGTACAATATTTTTTTTTATATTTTGCTTCATATAATGCTCAAATTAGCTCTTCAAAACAATTCTTAAAAACGCTGAGCATGCCAAATGTGTACTTATGATTCTGAATCATTTGTTCGTTAATTTAAATGTTTAAAAACATGATGATTACGTTAAATGTAAACGCAGCCTGGTAAAACTTAGAGATTTTTTTGAATACTTTTTTGCATCTGAGGAATTTTTACATCATTCCGAAATTCCCGATGTCTTTGAGTAAGCACACATATGTAGCCCTTTGCTGCTGAAAAAGCTGAATTTGTCGGAGTAAATTGTGGACTTGAACATCTTTAATTCTTTGTTCTATACTGAAACATTTAATTTTACTTTTCTTGAGCTTTATAAAGATTTTTTTACGGCAATAACTTATACCACCCTGTAAAAATTGAAATAATAAAATTTGATCAAAACCAGATGAGTCGTTTTTGACAACTCAAAAACAAATTTTCGGATCGATTTTGTACAGCCTAAGCCTATACGTTTCGAAAGAGACATCAATTATTATGATGTCCATTTACTTAAAATTTCATGTGATATAATTCAATAAGGTCAGAGTTTGATTTAAAGTACCGTTAAACTTTGTATATTACAAAAGAAAATTATGGTTTCTTGATATCGATGAATAATATTTAAAAAAGTAATTACAAACAAATTTGTGTCATGGCTAAAGTTGTGTTTGTTTTTATGGCTAAATAAAAAGTCAAACGAAATTTCTAATCAGTTTCAATTGATGAGTTTGAAACAAACTGGGATCAATGCTTTATGTTTAAATAATGGAAACGCAACAATATTAAGCTTATTTTTGTTCATGTTTCTCTTCCATACTTCAATATTCAGATGCATAATGAAAGGTGTGATTTGAATACACTTATAAACACATTTTCGAGAGATTCAAAGAAATTAGCTAATTTACAAAGAATATTTTTAAATTTTTAAATTTTTAAATTATTATTTAATTTATTAAGGATTTAAAGTCGAAATATTTATTATCGGTACGTTAGTTTAAGGATGTTAGAATGCCTCTACTTTTTGTTTTGCTTTTTTGCTTTTAAGGTTTAACTCTAAAATTAAATGAATAATTTCTTAATAAAATCAAAGTTAATTTTTAAAATGATTTTTAATTGTAGTGGTACTGGTAACTCGAAAACTTCACAAAAATTCAAAGATGAAATACAAACAAAAAGCAACAAGAAGACTTACGATTTTTGACCTAAGGAACCATCGAAAAATTGGTGGAATTTTCAAGTTTTTTCTATAACAGCTTACTATTTTTTTTGTTCAACTCGAACAAACATTTTATATTGTATAATAAAATTTCTGATTTCAGACCAATTCAACAAAAGCTATAAACCCAGCTTATCTGGATGGTTAACCTACATAACTTGACAAGTTCAAACAAAAAAAAAAACGATGAGAAACCTGTGTTAGTTTAAAAGCTTATAAGCTTATTTGATTCTTTATATTTGGAAAAAGTTATTTTTCTTCATTTTTCAAAAGAAACTGAAATATTTTCATTTAATGCACTTGAAAATTTGTCTGTCGAACATTTTTTGAAACTTTAGCTATGCTTCCAAATTGTATATGTTAAATATTTCGATAGGTTAGGTTAAGTTGGCTTCTGTCTAAAAAAGCCAAAGCTCTTATTTGACCATAAGTAGTTTTTATGAGACAGCAATCTGAAACTATTAATGAAGAATTTAAGACAATAATAAGACAGCGCAGAAAGAGACTCCTTTTTTTCTTCTTCTTTGCTTCTGAAGGAATCATTTGCAAAAACTCCCATACAAAAAAAGCATGCTTAGCTATTAGATAGCATTTAAGTCAATCTATATCGTCATCCAAAAATTACTCATTCCTTCAAGTGGACGACCTGAAACAGATGAATGCTTGAAAGTTTTTGTTGAATTGTGAAATGGAAGATAGTTTAGTCTTCATTATTAGATAGATATTTGAACAAGTTCAGAATAGTACTGTGATCTACTGTAATTATCTTAAGGGCTTAAAGAAGCTAAACGGATGCGGTAATACATGGAACAGAACATCAAGTGCACAAAAACTCTAATAAACAAACTGCATAAATTAGGTCCATATTCCAAAAACCGAAATGCTTGGTTTTATAAAGCGCTAGGCAAAGGAGTTCAATGATTCCTATGTTACTCTTTTTTTGTACAATTGCCTTGCTCGTCCTCTTCTTGAATATGCATCTCAAGTATGGAATCCCTATTACGAAATTTATAGAAAACGTATTGAATCAAATCAACATAATTTCATTCGCTTTTCCCTAAAGGGTCTTCCTTGGGATGATCCATCTCCATTTAGATCTAATTCTAAATAAGGTGGAATTTAAATCATTGTTTAGAACCAGTGCTCTACTACTGTAAACGTAATTATTTTATTTTTTGTTCTGTTAGGCTTTAATTGTATTATTTTCTTACTAACAACTGACACATGCACTTATGATGAACCTCTGACCACAGATAATAAATTTGTATTTATTATCTGTGCTCTGACCGTAGTTTGACGCTTGTTAGGTAGGCTAAGTGCTTTTTGAAAATTCTGAATTGTAAAAAATTACTATCAAAAGCTTTTTGAAAGTCTGTATAAATTACATCAACCTGAACACCTGATTCTAAAGCATCAGACAATGGACTTATAAAGCCATGTTGATATGGAGAAATATATTCCTTTATATAGAAATAAATTATCTCCAAAAGTTTTAGTATAACAGAAAGTTTAGAAATTCCACGACAGTTTTCAATTTTGTGCTTTTGGCCTGCTCTAAAAATTGGAGTTATGAACGACAATTTCAAATCGTTTAACATATTTAAAAAAAAAGACAAATTAAAAATTACTTGAAGAGGTTCAACTAACAAAAAACATTTCTTTTAAATAAAAAGGACGGAATATCATCTAGGTGAGCCATTAGATTTGAATTAAGTTTTGAAATTCCTTTAGTTAAAACTTCAGTTGTTTTAGAAAGTTGACATAAATTCAGGTTAGAATTAGAACATTGTTAATTATTACTATCTGGAAAAGCAACATTAGAATGATCCAAGTATACACTTTTTTTAAATTTAGTATTGGTGAAAATGACCAAGGTTTGTTTTTTTTTTAGAATGTATCCAAAAGGTTTTAAAATTTCTTGTTATTTGCGATTGCAAATTCATCATTGTATTGTCTATGCAAAAATGTATTCAAAGAATCATATTTGCGACGCAACTGAGTATAACTGCTTCTATCAACATCAGATTTGTTTTTTTTTTTAATGTTTTGAACGCTATATTTTTTAGATATTTCTTAGTCTTTGATGCTCAAGGTAATTTTTATTTAATTATTCATCAGTTGTCTTAACATACATTTTAGCAGAAAGAATTTGTTGAATTTTTAAATGTATCCCTACTTAAATGAAAATTAAAATCAATATAATCAGATATTTGGTTAATTTTTCTGACACAGAGAGATATTGGCTCGTTAACAGCATAAATTACTCTATGAAGTGCCTCATGGAACAAATAACGATTTTTAAGCACTCGAGTTGGAGCATTCAAATTTATAAGAGAGAATAAAAACGGACAGTCAATATGATAGTCTGAAAGCCAAAAAGTTGACCTCGAGTATTATAAAGTGGCATAGCATCAACGTTCTATCTAAGTTTATAAATAACTATTCTTTTAAATTTTCTTTAAATATTTTCAATTCTAACAGAATGAGTTTTGTAAAACGGATTCCATACCACACAGCAGTACTCCTGATCCTGAACTGATCTAGCATAAGCAATGTAAAGCGTTTTTAAGGTATAAGGATCACTTAGACCTTTAGAGTTGCGGAAAACAAATCCAAGCATAGAGTTGAATTTAGAGTAAAAAATGACTCCCAAACCTTTTTTGGTTGAGACTCTATCGAGAACTATGTTCTCAATATGATAATCATATTGAGGGAAAGTGGAAAACATTGGCATTTAGAGATGTTGAGGTTTAATTTGTTGATTTGTTTTAGTACACCATGTTGATAAGCTTTGATGACCTTCTCGAAGAAGCACACAGTCAACCGGATCCTTAATGCATCTCAGAAATCTCAGTAGATCATTTATGAATATAAGAAATAAAAGTAGTCCAAGGTGGCTACCTTGAGGAACACCCTAGGAAACATTTAGGTATTGGACTTGAGACGATCGAATCAATACGGACATATTGAATACGTCCTGTGAGATATGAACGCAACCAATTTAGCACGTTAAAATGTACATCTATTTTTTCCAGTTTATGAATTAAAATTTTATGGTGAACTCTGTTAAAATTCTTTGGCAACATCCGTAGAAATATATGACATCGACTTGATATCCTTTTTTTAGATTATTTAAAACAAAGTTAGAGAAAATTGTTAGATTTGTAGAAGTTGATCTCCCGGATACAAATACGTGTTGAAATGGAGATTTATTCTCTTTTAATAAAAACAAAAGTTTATCGCAAAAAGTTTTGGTATTACTTGTGAATCGGGCGATAGTTGGATATATCCTGTTTAGGACCACTTTTATGCAGAGGAGTTATAAAAGATGTTTCCTAAAAGTCCAAAAATACTTGTTATTGTTTTTTTAATTTAGATTCCATTGAACACATCGCAACTTGAAAACAAAAGTGTCACTAAACAAAAAAGCCTAGTTTTCGAATATGGACGATTAAAGATTTGGCCTCACTTCAATTGTCTATAGCTCTAAAAAAATATTGAATTGCTTTATTACTTTGACAAAATTTCAAGAGCAATGTATTCAACTTTCAAGTTGGCATCAGACTAAGAAACCCGCAACAGTTTATAAACTTTGTTCTTTTTATTTTTCAAATGTATGAGCCTTTTGTTGTACCAGGTGACAGGAGGCTGAAGAGTCATCATGGTGAGAGATGTTGTCACAGAGCAGTGATAATTTAGAGGTACTAATTATAGATGTGATGATGGGAGCGATGGTGATGGAGCTGTTGTCATTGTGGTTGTTGCTGCACAGGTGGAGGCGGGGATGGTATTACTGCCGTTCTTTCTTTTCTGTTCAGAGAAAGAAGGAACACATACTTAGATGAGTTTTTCCGCTTAAAAATGTTCTTTAATGTTTTGTGAAAACGGCTAACAAAATTTAATTTCACGCAGAAATGTAAGAAATTGTTTTGGAACGTAGCTTTTTTCCAAAAAGAAAATATACGTTTCTATTTATGCTAAGAACGCTAAAAAATTGAAAAATCCAGAAAATGAGAGAGGATCTGATATAAAGAAATGTCAGGCTTTTTTGACGAAGTTTTTTCAAATTCAATTTTCGGGAGTCTATTATTACTATCGCTATCAGTCGGCTTACTCGTAGATGATAGAAAATATTTTAATCTGAAAGGAGTCAACAAAACTTAAACATTTTAGAGAGAAAAGTGTTTGGTTCTTGAATTTAAGTAAATACGTGCTTTTGAGTACCTACATAATTTCTCAAAAAAATTAAATTAAAACAAATTTAGGTAAACAAACAAGTTGGGAAGAAACATTTGTGTGGCACTCACAAATTACACGTTTCAGAATCTCGTTTCACTTTAAATCTCTAGAGATTCAAAGCTTCTATATAATAGATAATATCATATTATGACCCGTTTATTTTGTTTTTCAATTAGCCATTAGTTTAACAAAAGTGTCACTTTTGCTATTTTTGGGACATTTATATTGTTGAAATTCGTGTTTAAATATTAGTTCTAGAGCATCCAAAGCAAATTCACTTCAAAAGTAGATTTATTTAATTTTTTTAAATCTTTTAAGATCTTTTATATTTAACAGAAAACCAATTGTTAAATAAATAAAATGCACGACTGGGTCGGTAGAACTAGCTAATTTCTTCCAAAAAGTCTGTTTAAAAAATATTTCCTATATTTTAAGATTTAAAAATGTACCTGCAAAATAAGTTTTCTCAAAAATTTAAATGCCATTTTGTTATTCAAAAAATCTAGATAATCATTTTAAATTTTGTCTTATAGTTTTTGTAAGCTACATATAAATAAAGTATGTATTTATGTAAATTGTACATTTAAATTTCGTCAAACAAAATTAATGTATTTTTTAAAAATCAAATAAAAAAACATATTTTTGATCATAAAAAATCATCATCAATTTGAACAATTGATCATCAAAACGAGCTTGCACAGAAAGAGAAGATTATTGAAATCGGTCCATTAGTTCTTGAGAAAATTTAAAAACAAAATAAAGGGTACCCTTCTGGAGTAATACAAAAATATATTTTTCTTGTAGAAAGAAGCCAAATTAAGAACACAAAATTTTAAAAACAGTTTTAGAAAAATCACATGTTTTAACCAAAAAATTTGTATCTGGACTGCTGTTATTTTTTGTATTAATAAAATGATAATTGGCTGAAAACCTTAATTTCAATCAACACTATTGTTTGGACTGTAGGAAATTGATTACTTATGCAAAACATACCATATAGTTCCTATATGTCAAAAGTAAAAATCACTTCAATGATCACTTTTTATGTGTGTCAAAAATATTTAATAATTAAATTGAAGGCTAGTTTAAGAAATTTAAAGGCAACTTAATATAAAATTGATGAACTCTTATTCAAGGTTTCTTCTTAAGAACCTGAATAATTTCTGATTTTCTTAGAAACAATTTTCATGAAAATAATTTAAAGCATTACTAAAGTTTTTTTCAAATTCTAAATTGAGCGAAAATCAAAATTTGAGTTGTTTTTGATAGCAAACCACTTTTTGGTGAATGTCGTTAAATTACTTATAAATCTATAGATGAAATCTTTACTTATGCAACTTAACTGAATAAGCTTTATGGTTCATATAACCCCCTCCCCTGGATCGTCAGTTGGACAAAAGTTGATGAATTTGTGCTGCGTTTTTGGAAAAGGCTGAATTTTCGATTCATATTATATGTTCTTGGTCCAGTCCTCAGTTAAACGTAGTACTTTTAGTAACAAAGTTTAATGTAGTAAAATACAAATGTTGTTTTGATATACAAAAAATAAATAATTTATAATATAATCCTTTAACGCAATACGATTAGTTTTGAATTGAAGGGAATTCCTACGAAAAAAAAAATTATCTCCCAACATTAGAAAAGTTCAGAAGAAATATTTGTATTTTCAGATGTGTATTTAACAATATCCTCGGAAGTGGTTTGTGAAATATGGAACCATTTAGTTTTTGGTATGGAAGTAAGAAAGGGGGTGGAATCGGCCCGATTATATCTACCCCTTTCTTAGTTCTTGCTGTTTTTTGGTTATTATCATTTTGCACTGCATTTAGGTTATGATTGTTTTCATTGTTTTCTTCAAAACTGTTAGCTAGATTTATTGCTGATTCACTGTTTATGGGTTCAGGCAATGTTTGTGGCAGCTTAAGGACTAGGTCATTCAAAAGCTGTTCATTAATGGAACAGGAAACGTATTATTCACAATTTTTGGCTCTCTTAGATCAGATGGTGCCTGATTTTTGGCTCTTTTCCAAGATATAGAGATGGGATTTTAAAAATTAACATAAATCATTTTTCAGATCTCTTACACATGAAACAAGATCATTGAGACTATTTATGAAATCAGAGAAACTTAGGTTGGAGCAAGAATCACACTTCCAAAATAATCTTTTTTCATTAATTGTAATAAAATCATCATCACTTACTGCGACCTAAGTTTGATAAAAAAAGAGATAACAAAAATAGTCACACTGTATAGGTATACTTTATGTCTTTGGATCGTTTGTTGACTTGATCAGATTTAGAGCAAAATTTAGATATTTTAGAGAGAATTAATAGCGAAGTGTGAAATTTTAAAATCAATAAAACTAATATGAAACTTAATAACTTTTCAAAAATCAGCAAATTATTTCCAGATTGTTGCTAAGAGATTTGACTAAATTCGTTGACTGTACTTACTTGAAATCTTCAAATATCACCAAATTTTTGAATCAAGATTCAAGAAACGTTTAGATCTTAAAAAAAAATTTAATTTATTAAAAATAATAACAAACTTTTGCTATATCAACAAAAACTATGGTTAAAAAATGGAACTGGAATGAAACAAAAACTAACAAACTACAAGCAAAAGAATGTCTTTTAAAATACTTTTTTAAAAAACTTCCTATCTACGAGACTAACATACAAAACATTCACTCTTTGTTTTGCGGTGGTTCCTCCGCTGCTTCGACTAACAATTTACCCTCCCTTCCAATTACATACAAGATATCCTCATCGCTGGAATCACTCCCATCTGTATCTTCGGGGACTTGGAAGGAAATCCTCGAAGAACAATCGAAGACGAAGGGAAATTTCTTCGAGTTCAATTTGATAAATCTTTGGGAGTGTTTTTGTCCCACTTTGTCCACAAAGTAGTCTTGTGTTAAATGGAAGTTCTGACCAGTCAAATTCTGTCGATGTGGCTCGAGATCTGTTGGAGAGAATAACAGAATTTTGCTGTTGTCCATTTTTTCGGGAATTTGTGTCTCCTCGGGTGTCTTAGGTTCTACAATTTCTTCCTCGAGAATTTGCATCTCCTCGGGTTCCTTAGCTTCGACAATGTTTTCTTCTTCTTGTGCTTTCTCAAGTTCCTTCAGATCTAAAATTTCTTCGTTGGGAATTTGTGTCTTCTCGAGTTCTTTAGGCTCTATAATTTCTTCATCGACAATTTGTATCTTCGCGAGTTCCTTATGATCTTCATTGGGTGTTGCTGTCTTCTCGAGTTCCTCAGGATCTTCAACGGGAATTAGTGTCTTCTCTATTTCCTTAGGTTCCACAATTTTTTCTTCGGCTTTTTTCACCTTGGCTCGAGCCAATCTCACTTTAGGTTTCTTTTTCGTGGGCACAGTTCGAGGAGGTTTCGGCTGATGGGATATGTTTTTGATCGGAGTTAGCATCTTTTCCATTGGAGCATGCGGGGTTTTATTCTTAATTGGGGATAGTTGATACTTTTCCATAAGAATAGGTGGGGTTTTGTTCTTAATCGGGGTTAGCTGGCATTTCTTCATAGGAACATCAGGCACTGACGAGGGGTTAGTGGTGACTGCAGTAGAGTTTATTATGCTCGCCCCAAGAAACCCAGTTTCGTTGCTGAAACTTGCGCTTTGACATAACGCTGGAGGTGTAGGTCGCGGCTTGGGCAGTGACTTTTCTACTTTCCTTGTGGATATGGACATTTCCGGTCCTGAGGCGGATGTTTCCATTTTCGTGAGATCAATTTCTGCCTCAGGAACGAGTTTTCGTTCGGGAATTTTGCGTTTGAAAAAATTCAATTTACTCTTCTCTTGTTTTGTCTGTGCAGACTGTAATCCTTCGTGACTTTTTCGACCTTTCGACAATCTTTTATATTTGGGCTTCAAAAGTCGCACCGGAGAACTAGACGACGAGGAACTACTCGAGACCGAACGCTTAGAGATGTCCGATCGCCTTTTCATTTGGCGAGACTTCCGGCGTGCCATCGTCGGCAGAGACCTGGGTACGTGTTCAATTGCACCTAACCTCGCTGGAGGCGTACAATTGAAGCTTCTTGCGTTCTCCTCAGGAACAGCTATTGCCTTAAGTCCCCGATGGGCGATTTTCTCTGCATTCTCGGGGAACTTCTGGTGGAAAATTTTATTCAGATCCTTGTCCAAGTCGAGGCCGTACTTCTTCTGCAAGTGTCTCCTCGACCCCTTCACATAGCTGAACTTCTTGATGGTGGTCGTGGTGCAACTGGTGCGCTTCTTCTTCCGACTCGATCGGATGTAGTTGGCAGTGTCTAGGGAGTGCAGGGAATCATCGTCGGACGACAGATGCACCTGGCGATGATGGTGTTCTTCAATATGAACGATGTGCTCATCGACAGATGTCGAAAGCTGAGAGCGGTCTAATTTGTTTTTTGCAACCCACGGCGCCACCACTTTGGAGATTTGATCCCAATCGAATGTTTGCAGGACTTTCAGCATTCCGGTCTTCTGCCATTTGTCTTGTTGTTCCCGCATCAGGGCCAAGGTGTGGTTGGCACACTCCTCGAAGTCATCGCTACTGGTGCTGCCTTCGAAGTCCTCCACTTTAACCAAGGCCTTGCATTTGTTTTCTTTTCCAACTTCACCTTCGTTTTGATTGTCGTTTTCATCGTTGTTGCTTATGATTGTTTGGTCAGGAGTACAATCATCGCTGACTTCTACAGAATCATTTAGGATATCATAGTACTCAACTTCCTTGAAGGTTTCCTTTTCACAAAATTCCTGAAAAGAGGGATTTTTTTGTCAATAGGAGTTCGTTTTTAAGATTTTTGTTATGCTCACCTTCATTGCATCGGACCAAAGCTTTGAATTTTTTAAGATTGATTCGTCGCTTAGGATCGATTCCATTTAAGTGGCTGAAGTGAAATTTTGGTCAGTGGACAGTGGAGGGGCCAGCCAGATGCTTTTGTTTAAACTTTTGTTGGTTTTTATTTGATTTTTAATTTTTATATTTTGTTAACAGTTGAAAAACATGGAAAGTAAACATCATCGGAACAAAGCAAACTTCCAGCCAAATTCCAAATTCCAATGGGTTTTCCAATTTTTCTTTGGGTTGTGCTTACATGCGTTTTCTTAAGAGAAACACACATCGAAACCTAATTCATTAAATAGTAATATAGCGCTGAGAGCGTAGCCTTGGTGGTCATTCTGTTTCTCATTGTTAAAGACTTACTTACTTACTTAAGTTCGCGCTACAGTCCTGTGTGAACTAGGGCCTCACCCAATAAACTTCTTCATCTAGCTCAGTCCCTAGCTAGATGTCTCTTGTTTCGAGCTACAAGTTGACGTGTGAGCTTTGCACTATTCTTTCAAGTACGATATTAAAAAATCGCATGATAGCGTATCACCTTGTCTAAAACCTTTTTGACATGGAAAAGTTCTGTTAAGTTGTTTTCAACCTTAATGGAGCAGCGTGAATTTTCCATGGTCATCCTGCAGAAACGGACGAGTTTGGCAGGGATGCCAAAACTAGACATGGCTCTATACAGCTCGTCCCTGTAGATGCTGACATATGTGGCCTTGAAATCGATGAAAAGATGGTGGGTGTCGATTTGGTATTCTTGGGTTTTTTCTAGGATCTGCTGTAATGTGAATATTTGATCGACTGTGGACTTTCCTTATCTAAAACCACACTGATAAGGACCTATCAGGTTGTTGACGATGAGAGAAGATTTTGTAGGCGATGTTAAGTAGACTGATTCCTCTATAGTTGGTGCAGTTTATAGGGTCTCCTTTTTTATCATTATTAAAGGCATAATTCTTAATTACATTCAAAAACTGAAAAATACATACATCCAGTGACATCTATTTCCAAAAAACGCACCAAATTTCTGTCAAAAAACGGAGTATTCAACAAAAAAAAAAATAAACGATTGTTAAATTATAAGGACTGATGTTAAATGTGAACCACACCTTAACGTCACGTTTTATTCTGCATTTAGTTTGACGTTTATCAATTTTAGACTAATTCGATTTGAATCATTGAAAGATACACAATCGCACAACGCGTTAAATATACCTCAGAATCTTTGACAAATTAGACCACAATTTATGCAGGTGTGCCACCGACGTCGCGAAGGCCAAATGGCTTTTCAACAAGGGCGGGTAGATGTTGTGTATTAATGTCATGTTTGCTTTATTGCACATAGTGCCGTCTTACTGGAACCACATGTAGACTAAGTCCATTGGTTCAATTTGGTCCACAAGAAATTAGTTATCATCATTATGTAGCGCTCGGCGTTGGCGGTGACCTTACTAACGGCCGTCGTTTTATAAAAGAGTTCGGACCAATTACGCCACCGGCCCAAAATCCACACCTAACGGTAACTTTTTGAGGACGTATTATCACCTGGTGAACCTAGCGTAAGTTGGTGTCGTCACATATACAGCAATGTTGCTTGTTAACACAACCATTCATCTAAAAGTGCACCTCATCACTAAAAATGATTTTTCGGCCAAATTGGGGTCCTGTTCCAAACTATTCCCAAACTATTCGAAGCCTTGTCAGCAAACAAACGGGGTTGTCCATAATCATGAAATTTGAGCTCCTGGGTCAGTTTGATCTTATACGGGCGTAGGCCCAAATCTA
This sequence comes from Eupeodes corollae, assembly GCF_945859685.1. Classification (NCBI taxonomy): domain Eukaryota; kingdom Metazoa; phylum Arthropoda; class Insecta; order Diptera; family Syrphidae; genus Eupeodes; species Eupeodes corollae. The sequence continues at coordinate 140,429,438 of NC_079148.1, read as the reverse complement.
GACGCAAAATTCGTCAAGTTGAAGTTTAAGTTATTCCGAGTTTTTGTGCACGGCGATTAATAGACTGCCTAGGGTTCTGCTGTACACTTTCATGGACTGCGGCGATGTTCTCGGGCAATCTTGCTATAATTTAACGTACGGGTGTTGACTGATTGTATACTGAACCGGTTGTCTCAAATTTGGCCATCAAACATTGAAGAGTTTACTCTGATCCACCACGTCTACCATAAAATGGGTGCAATGCGCGCAAAGTTTGCGTTAACGAACAATTATTTTGATAATAAAGTTTTATCATTTCAACGTGCTGTTTAATCGTGCAACTTGCCATGATAATTTGGCATAGTTAACTGAATAATAAACAAAAGATTTGATAGATGTCACCCAAAACAAAATGGCCGTAACTAGGCTCCAAAATCTATCCGCTCCAAAAAAACCTTGTACATAATTCAACCGTACCAATATTATCATAATAAAAAGAAAAGAGAATAATTCGTGTTATATTCAAAATCAGGCCATTTAAATTTGATCACCTTTTAAAATAATTCTTCATTTTTCAGTGTGTTTTATGCGAGAAAGTAAACTTTCAAAAACAATTTAAAACACAAATATTTATGAAGAAAAAGATATCTTTGAAATCTCAGCAATATAAACTGGGCAATTATTTTTCAAATTGTACCAAACCAAGAAGAACAAACAAATCTACTACTTACAAACATCCACTGTCAAAAATTGACATTTCTCTTTTGCGGGCCTCCGGTAATTCGTGTTTACAAAAAATTGTCATAGACAGTTGGTTTTTCTTTTTGCCAGAAACTCGTAGAAATTATCCAATATCCATGTGCAAAAATAAAAAACTACCAAAAGTCTATTGATTCCTTCAACTATCTTCTCGAAATATGATCAATTTTATTCACAAACATGACTGACTCAAGTGATGAAGTAAGTTAACCAAAAGAGAAGCAAATAAAGGCTTTTTCTCTTAACAGACTGCTTTATGGTTTTTGTAGATCGAATTTTGCCCAAATGTTGGCCCACACGAAGTTGCGGCTTCGGTCAAGTCCAAGGCAGTGGTGAAATTCTCTTCCGTCCAGGTTCCGGTGAAGTTCAATCGCTTGAAATGCAACACCGATCTGAATCTTCCGCCTTCCAATTGGTTGACTACCTCCGACAGCAGCTATGGCCTCCATAAGGCCTTATATCACTCGTCGGGATTTCCTAGGTAAGAAGAAGAAAGAAGACTTTATTTTTGTATGAAAATATTTACGAAAACAAATGCAATTCTCCAGCTTTCGCATGGCTCACATGTTTCCGGATTGCGTGGGAGAAGTTGATGTTGTCTCAGATGCGGAGAACATCAAGAAGCTTCTCAAACTCCCATACTCGAGTAAGAGCACCATAAGTATGATGGTCCATAAAGTGGGAAACACTCTACTCATCGATGAATTCGACATCCAGAAGTATTTACTTCGCAAGGCGGACGATGATTGGCGCTGGTTGAGGACCTTCATCCTCGAGACCATTGTTTCGCTGCGGGAGAGTGACAGCAATTTCTGTCTGAAGGACGAAAGCCGGGAGGCGATCCAAACCAAGAACCTGCAATCGAAATTTCTCTATCATAGTGCAGGGGGAAACAAGTCTGCCAAGAAGCAGGCTCAAAACCTGGGACATGTTAGCTCCAAGCCATTGCCGATATTGGGACCTGTCCTACCAGAGCCCAAAATCGATGAGAATGTTCCAGATCCGAATTCCTCCCATGAATTCAACCGCAACGTAGTGTGGACATTCGAAGACATCCGAATGCTCATAGGGACCGATATGCCGATCTTCGGTGGGCCCAATCGCCCATGCATCAGTTTACGTCTCCGAGACACCGCGAAGCCAATCAATGTTCTCACGGGAATCGATTACTGGCTTGACAATCTGATGTGCAACGTCCCGGAGGTCGTAATGTGCTACCATCTAGATGGGATTGTGCAGAAGTACGAGCTCATCAAGACCGAGGACCTGCCCTATTTGGAGAACTGTCAATTCGCTCCTCAAGTCGTTCGGAATGTAGCGCAAAACATTTTGGCGTTCTTGAAGGCCAAAGCCACAAAAGCAGGACACACTTATTGGCTGTTCAAGGCCCGCAACGATGACGTCGTGAAGCTCTACGACTTGACAACTCTGTGCAAGAACGAAACCAATTGCGATCCGAAACTCGAAAACCCTTTCACTGTCCCGGTGGCAATGCTGCTCTATACCGTGGCCAGAAATATGAAGAACACATCACCCAAGGTCTCAGCTAAGAAGGCAGGTTCCATACGGGCGCTCCTTGACAACTGCATCAAGCTGCTGCCCAAGGAGAAGTACCCCCAAATCGTCACTTCCTCTCACTACATTCTCTCCGATCTGCACATCCCCTCGGGAATCGATCCCAAATGTCCCAAGTTCGATAGTTCTGATCTGGATTCGGACACTCAGTCGGTGTACGAGGATGACAACTTCGACTACGATCCATTTGAGGACGAACTCTTGGACGAGAGTAGCGACGTGGCTGTGAAGAACATCTGCGACACTCTGAAGGAATTCCATTTAGACATCAATGCCAAAAATCCCAGTCCTCCATCTCCGTTGGTGGCATCTGTGGAGGAACGATGTCGAACTTCCTTGCAGCACATCTCCGAGGGCATATCATGTCTGCAGTTTTTCAACTGCAACGAAGAGCAGTTCATAAAGGAGAGCGAAGAGCGGGCTAAAGATGAGGAGAAGACAAGGATTTTGCACGAAGAACAAAATCCCAACATGGCCAGACCCTTCCGACCGATTCCACTGCCTTATGAGACGCTTTGTGCCAGTCCACGCGAAGAAAGTCCCGATAACGCCGAGTCTCTGGTGTCAGTTGCCGAAAATAAACCGTCGAAGTCGAAGAAAAAGAAGCTTCGCAAGAACAAGAGCAAGGAAGAGCCTCAACCCTCGACTAGTAACAATACCACTACCAGTAACGCTGCGGCAACTCTTTGTGATGGAAATAGCAAACAAATTGCAACCAATTTCAATTCCCAACTTTTCGGATCGTGGAATGTTCATTTGAAGTTGTTGCTGCTGGAGAAGGCGTGTTTGACCTATGCAACTCTGGCCGAACACAATTATCTGTCGCAGAAGTTTGGTTTGTGCTTGAAGGACATCTACATGGCTTTTAGGTGTCAGGAGGTTGTTGTTAAGTACATGACTACGATGATCTCGCAGAAGAGTTGTCTCCTTGGCCGGGCGGGTGATTGTTTCCTGCAAATAGCAAAGAGTGGAGATTTAATTGAGGAATACCTAAAAGAATATTCGCAGGAGAACGAAATCGATGCAGTGATTTATGGAGAAATCGAAAAGGATCTCCAACATATTGGTAAGGAATTTATTTACAAGCAAGTATCAAAAAAAATCATGTTTACAATTTTGCTAAGAAAAACAAAATAGAACAGTCTCAATTACTTTTTTTCAGGAACTTTTTCTGGTTCCTTGATAGTAACACACATTAAAGTCAAAATTATTTTTAGAATGAGAAATTCTGATAAAAAAATCTGAGTAACATTTTATGTATGATGGAACTTATAAGTTCTCCAAAAAAAATCAAAGTTGAGTTCCAAAGAAGAAAAAGTCGTGAATTGTCAAATTTTAAAATTTGAAACCATTAAAGAACTTTATTAGTTTCCCTCTAATTTCGTTAAACACTGATTTTGATGTAGTCATTAGTTTTTTGAAAATGTTTAATTTTTTTCAATCGATTTTTTAAACTTTTATTTTCAATGGGACATCTTTTCCAAGCTATGTACATAGACAATTCGAAATTTAGCTGTTAGTTGAACGCCTTCAAACAGGGAATACAGTTTTATAAGATTGATCTTCTTTTGCACTCGTGGTCTAAATTTACCGTTCCTATTGTTATTGTTCTAAGGAGATTTCGTTCAACCAAAACCAGTTGGTCATACTTTGAAGTGAATGAAAACCTACACTTTAACTATCTTAACTAACCTCCAATCCTACATACAGTCCTAAAATAATACCGCGGACCATCATCGACTTAATAAAGTGAAAGAACCGAAATGACATTCTGTAAAGATAAGTATCTTTTTCCAAAGACATGATTACGCACATGAATTCTCAGCTTAGAATTGTGGAACAAAAGTTTCTTTTGCAATGATCATAGTAGCAAAAGGGCAGACGGTGATTTGATTTTTATCCTGCCGAACAGGATTCTGCATATATATTCGGAGAAAGAAAGATTATTGCATTTAAAAACTGCTCTCGTATTCAAAATCCGAGATTTATTATTTACTCTCTTCTTCAGAGAGGAAAATTAAAAAATAATTTAAATGCGTTTGACAAGCAGAAGGCTCTCAAAAAAAACGTTTTAGACATGCGTTTTTGTAACAGGAGATAATTTCCTAAATATTGATGTATCATGCTTTTCGTTGAAATATATTATCCTTTGTTTGGCAAGAGTCCTAAGAGATCTAAACACACATAAATACGCTGGTCCGGATGGTATCCCCACTATTGTTCTGAAGAGGTGTTCTTCAACGCTGGCAAAACCACTGCGTAAGCTTTTTCATCTGTCCTATTCCTAAGGTCTCGTTCCTAGCGGATGGAAAACGGCATTTGCCCAGGCTATTCCCAAAAGAAGCAAATCTTCCTCACCCTCTAACTACCGACCGATTGCACATACTTCCCTTCTTTCCAAGGCATGGAAACGCCGATTAATTATCAGCTCAAGAAATATCTTGAAGATCGAAAGCTTCTTAATGACCGGCAATGCGGCTTTCGTAGCAATAGGTCTACTGGTGATCTCATGAACAGTGGAGCAAATCTTTACATCGTTTTGGAGAAAGTAAAATTATTGCACTAGATATTTCAAAAGCATTTGATAGGGTTTGCCATCAGGCTGTCTTATCGAAAACGCGTGCTTTCGGTTTTCATGAATCGCTGCTTCATTGGATAAGTAATTACCTTTCGGATCGTTCTATACAAGTAGTATTGGATGGATTCAGGTCTGAAAACCATAAAATAAAGGCTGGTGTGCCCCAGGGCTCTGTTTTATCTCCAACACTCTTTCTCATTTTTATTAATGATCTTCTGTCTGCAACATCTAATCCAATACTTTATTTCGCTGACGATAGTACTCTTAGCTTTTCATATTCGTTTCCAGACTCACATCCCTCTTCTTCGGATGTGGAACTGCAACGACAAAATATGATAAGCTCATTAAATTCCGACCTAAACAGCATTGTTAAATGGAGATTAGAAAACCGCGTGGAATTTAATGCTTCGAAAACCCAATGCTGTCTTGTATCGTTAAAGCGAAATATACCCCCATTGCCATTATCCATGGATGGCACTTGCATCAATGAGACTGAACACCTCGATATTCTCGGTATACCAACCACCTCTTATATAATGATCACACACGCGATGTCGCCAAAAACGCCGCAAGATGTTTGGGTTTCCTTAGGCGATGCAAGAAATATTTCACCTCTTCTGATCTGGCTGTTATGTACAACGTTGGATATGCCATCGACACCTGCTGACTTTTTATTTTTTATTGAATTGAAGATGAGCTAAAGCTCAACCTTCGTCACTAACAAGGGACTTGGTCCCGTTTGCTCGGCGATTATGGCATTTGCCAAGGAATCGTCATTGAACCGCATGAAACCGCGGTTCTCAGATCGCCATTGTGTCATATCATTTGAAGGTAAAAGTGATTAAGTAGGGCTCTGTTTTCCAGGTCGTGGTTGGGCCGAATGCTAACATTCACCTTGTACACTTGCTGGAAAGCAGCTCCCACCGCCTCCACTTTTTCCTTCGGATCTTCAATTATGTAAAAGTCATCGTCAAAGATGGCTTCCTCTGGATCTATTTGCGCTGTCATGACTACGTCTCTGTTTTCTTCGATTCTTTGGAGTTTCAGACTCGGAAGGTCATTGTCGTTCTTTTTCCTGAATATATTGTTGATTTTAGGGAACATACTAGGGTCACTCGAATTAACTGACCGGATCTTGCGGTCCCAGTACTTGTTAATTGATAGCCTGTAGTTCTCCTTAATCAACAGATTGACATTTTTTATTGACGACTTCAGTGTCCTAACCTCCAAGTCGTGTGGGTCTGTAAGTCGTCTGTACAAGTTTTTGAGTCTTGTCAGTAAGCCACTCTTGTGCCTACGTAGTGCGTCAATTGTCGCGTTTCTGTAAGCGTCCATTTGGTCCCGTTCTTTGTACTTTGGAATTGTCCGTTCCATCGTCCGTTTTATTGTTTCGTCCATCTGTTGTAAATGTTGGTCAATTTCTGTATTTGTCAGGTTTCTGTTGTTTGGTGGGGCTATGTCACTCGAACGAAGTTTTCTTGCTTATGCTTTGGCGAAACGAGGCCAAAGCATATTACTGTAATTGTAAGAATGCGTTGCAACGTATTCCTCCAACTCCACGCGTTAGTTCGGAACCTACATTACAGCGGCCAGTCCGCAGTGATCACTGTCGTACTCGACTGTCTGTAAGCAGTTTCGATGGTGATTACCCACTTTGTCTGTAACTGTCAGTCTGGTGTCGTACAGCAAAACATCCAGAAAGGAGCCGCTTCTTGGATACGATAGCTTTTCAGAAGCCAGCAGGTCGACGCCATATTCAACGCTGTAAAGATTCATCAAATTAAAAAGATGGTTACCTCTGGGATTATTATGTTGATTTCCCCAATCTTCATGTTTTGCGTTCAAATCGCCGGCCAAGATGAAATAGTTTTCTTCCAAGCTCAGTTTCAGTTCCCTAAAAAGAATCTCGAGTTCTGAAGCAAAGTAAGTAACCTGCGGAGCTCCAGCCGCATAAGCCCCAATCATATACATCTGCTTCCCTTGAGTGAGAGAGATGCATACAACGCAAACTTCTAGCGTCTTGAGCTTTCGCAATTCATTGTTATATACGACTTTATAATTAATGCCTTTTCGTATAAAGAGAGCGACACCGTCCCCTTGAGTGGAGTCGGACCGGTCTCTTCTTACGATATTGTAATTTGTATGAGTCAATTTGTGTTTGTGGTTTAGCTTAGTTTCGCTAGCCATAAATAGATCGGGACTGTAGTCTGTCAACAATTGGAATATATTGGCTCTTCCGACGCACTAAACATCATGCCACGCGTACTACTCTTGGGTTCTTGGGCTTATGAATGAATATAGGATTTTTGTATCTGTATTGTCAACTAGACCATTCATACAAATTTGAAAAAAACCCCAGATATTAATCCTTTTCTGTAAATTATGACCCAAAAACCCAGTATTGGGTTTTTGGTTCTATTTGAATTTTCCATAGTTTTTATTTCGTATGACTTTTTACATTCAATTTGGAATTTTTTTATGACTGGGGTAATATTAAAGGGTAAAAAGGGTTTGATCCAATTTAAATTTATTTGAGACTGTGATCTTCTCTATTAAACAAAGTGCACATCATGGGAAAAGTTAAGGAATTAACTATTGAAACTCCATCTGCGATTATGACCCTTATTGAAGAAGGCTATTTGGAAAGAGAAATCGCCACAAAATTGAAGATATCCAAAGGAGCCGTTCACAGGACCATACAGCGTTACTCTACCAGCTGTTTGAAGGATAAACCGAGGTCAGGACGACCTGGAGATACGACGAAAACCAAAGATCTGCATATTATCACTATAAGCAAGCGTTCTAGGAAGAAAATAGCACCACAAATACGCGCCGAGGTCAATGAAATCCGGGAAGAACCATTATCTGTAACAACGAAGGTTAACGCATGTTGGACTTTTTGGGCGTGTTGCAGTGCGGAAACCACTTATAAGACCCCAAAACATCAAACGTTTGGAATGGGTCTTCAACTGAGTCTTATGGAGCGATGAGTCTAAGTTAGAGATATTTGGCTCAAATCGCAGAGTGTACGTCAGGCGCAGTGCTGAACAGAAGATGCTGACAGACTGTTTGGTCCCAACTGTAAAGCATAGAGGCGGTTCAGTGATGGTGTTTAATACGAGTGATCGGAAGAATGGTTAAAGAAATCTATAAAAAGATATTGTAAGACCACGTTTTGGTATCTGGCCTCCGATTAATCGGAGAAGGTTTTGTATTCCAGCAAGACAATGACCCGAAATACACTTCAAAACTTTGCCGGGGATACCTGAAACTAAAAGAAGATGAGGAAATTCTAAAAGTAATGGTATGGCCACCGCAGTCTCCAGATATTAACCCCATTGAGCTCTTATGGGAAGAGGTTTGACAGAAATGTCCGGAATCACCATATAACATCGGAATCTGCTCTTTGGGAAACTCTACAAAATTGCTGGAATAATATTCCACAAGAAAAAATACAAAACCTTGTAAGAAGAATGCCCAGAACTGTAAACAAATTTATTGAATTTAAAGGAGGGTTTTTTGATGAAAACTCAATTTAGAGCTTTTATTGGTTTTTTAAATAAATAATTTAGTTTATATTTTTTTAGTATTTACAACTAGACATGCTCTTCACTTTTTTTCCTTATTAACTTTTTTCTTAAAACTTCAGTTAAGGAGTTAACACTAGATATTTCTCAAATTTCAGAAGAAGTCTCAAACTTTTGACATGTAGTGTATATATTGCATTACGTACAACCTCTACAACTTCTGCTAACGTGTCACTTCATAATTAAAATCCAAAACGCACAAGAGCCTGACTGTAAACAACAAATGAATAGCAATTTCTTGTGTATGCTTGTTTTTTTTAACTTTAACGAAAAAAAATAGACTGAACGTAATAACTTCATGTTTGCGCTGAGAACTTGTAGGAAAGAACACACTCCTTCGTTCCTACAAGTTTTCATTGTAGTAAGTACCTTCTACCTACCAATAACATTCCTTCATTATCATCATAAACATGTCTTTATCTATCTATCGGCATAAAGCTGAGCACTCCAGTGAACTATTCTTTATTCATTTTAGATACCTACCTAAATACACAACCAATAGGCTATCGGTTTACAATTTAAAGAAACATGTTCTTCCTCATTTTTATCTTCAGATAATTTAAACAAACAATTGTTTTTGTTAAGTATTCTTACTAGTATTTTTCATTTCCCTGGTGAGTTGTCCTAGGATGAGTTTGTCTTGGGATGAATCGCGCTGTTTTGTTGACAAATCAAATGACATTTATATTTTTGAAGACAAACTTATTTTACTGGAACATTTTTAAATCTTATATAGGTACTTTTTAAACAGACTCTTTGCATACAGGAGCAAGTTCGTGCGACCCAGTCGCGCATTTTATTATCTTTTGGTTATAATGCAAAAGAACCTTTCTTAATAATAAGGCGATATAACTATAAAGGAATGTTCAACACTCCATCAGTTTTAACTTGAACTCAATTTTTGATTTCCTGTCAATTATTTTTGTAGGGCGACATCAAGAATGAGGAATGCATTACCCAAATCTGTTTTTCCCTCCCAATTTATTATTCAAAACCGGTACTTCCTATAAAATCATTCCCATATACACACGATTTGGGAATTTGATTTGTAAAAGATTAATTGTAGCATGGGTCGTGCATATCCATATTTGCAATTTCTGTAAGAATAATGTAATAACAGGGCTAAAAAATGGTCCAATAACGCCACCACTTCCCAATCCGCACTTAACTGTCATTCGCTGCAGATGCTATGGCTTCTTAACAGATCTGATAGAAAACCCTAAGTAAGTAGTCAAAAAGTTGAGAAAATCTAAAATAGATAAACCTTATAATTGAAATCCAAAATCTGATTTCTAATGAGTGACAAAAATGGCTCTAAATCCCTTTAGTGCGCACTTAAGTTTAACTGTGGGCCAAGATTTAAGGGAATCAGCTTTGTTGTGTTAAATACCCAAAGAATGTTAATACATTGGTTTATTAATAATGTAGTCATCAACAAATTTCCTTTACTAAAGAATAATACTATTTCGATATTTTTATTTGTTCAATTTCATAGAAAACGACATCATTGAACCGACTAAAAATGTTGAGGAACTTATGCTGGCCAGTTGTCAATGCTATGAAACTGCTCTACTGTGTGTAAGTTCATACGATGAAATCAATGCTCAAAATGAATTACTTAGGCGATTAGGAAATGTAAGAAATGAACTTGGACTAAAATATATGTACTGGGCTCAAGGTAAGTACCAATTTATTTATTTTTTAAAACAAATACCAAAACATTAAAATTTTTAAAACAGAGGAATTTGCAAAACACATGGAAGAAATCACCAATGCCAATTTAAACAAAACTAAAACCAAAACCCAAGATGAGACGAAAAATACAATCAATAATGAAGATGATGTTGATGAGATCAAAAATTCAAAACCAAAATCCGAAAAACCTTATTATGAGATCTTAGCTACAAAATCATTTGATTGCTTATCAAGGGGCATTGTGTCTTTCAGCATGGTTCAAGATAATGTGAATTTAGCATTTTTATATTGCAACATGGGACGTTATATGAGATTCAAGGCACATCTTTTCGTTACTGATGGACAGTATGTTTTAAAAAACTTCCCCCAAAAAATGGGACAGAATTGCAAATGATTTTTAATTTTTTTAATTTTAGGACTGATGATTTACAAAAGAGAAAATCCTTATACCATGAAGCATTTAAATATTATGAAAAGGCTAAAATTGTTCTTGGAACCCGGAAGTGCAATCCAGATCTGTGGGATTTGGTTAGTTGGGAATTATCGACAGCTATGTTTACACTTGCTAAACAATTGCAGGATTTCAGCCCAAATGTAAGTTTAATTTTAAGCCTTCTTTATACCCCCAATTGAAACTTTTTTCTTAATTGTCAACTTTTGAAGTAAAGAAGATGGAGCTGGTGCCAGATATTTGAGCTAAAATCGAATAAAAAGCAAAATTGAAAAAAATCTGATCAAGTTGATTTTTATCTCATTTGATTAGCTTTCACATCTCTTATAAAGGTTTATTTTTTTAAACACAATTTAAGAAACCAAGTCAGGGAAGAATTTTGAAGAGGCAACGGCCTAGTCACTGATAAAGCTTCGGTTCCCATCGATCACCGAAATCAAGCATCAGTGAGCGTGGTTAGTAGAAAGATGGGGGACCGTCTCGAAACCTACTGCGTGCTGTTGTCATGTGTTCTTTCTTTCTGTTGTTCTTTCTCTTCTGTCCTTCTGTCTTGTATTAATGTCTTGTGTTGTTATCACCTTACATAGCCTTAGTTGCTCAAGGTGCTGTGTTCTCTACTCTGCACATTTATGTGCAGAGTAGTGTGAAATGTAATGTAATGTAATTTTGAAGAACACATGTTTTTGATCCAACTTCTAGCTCAAATATCTTTAAATCTGCAAAATCGATTTTAACTTCATTCAGCTGTTAAGTTAAGCGCCGTATATTTGATTCCCTTTCTCAAACACACTCGTTATAGTTCCAAAATCAGAAAATCTCCTTTTCAACAGACGTTATAAATATTCTTAAATTTATTTGCAGACAACTCCTGAATTAGAGAAAGAAGTTATAGATTTACTGCAGAAGTCGTTAAAACTCTGTGATACAGAAACACCAGGAGCCAAACAAATTCTTTATACTTATCGTTCTGGTGTTTTGCACAAAAGGTAATTTTAATTTAATTATTTTTATTATAAATAAGTGCCTCTTACAGGGTAAGTCATCTAGTGTTTTCTTTTTAATAGCTTTTACTTGTTTTTTTTTTTTTTTTTTTAATTCGATTAATTGATTTATAGTACGTTGCTGTATATCAAAAGATATTTCGACACTGAAAGCTGTTTCTCTCTCCAAATTCTAAGAGAAAATCTGTATTATTTCTCCGAGTTCTGCTAAACGGAGTTATTTCCTTTATAAATGATTATCGTTGAAAAATATTTAATACTGAATTTAGTGGTGTGTATTCCTAACAGTACATTTTTTGGAAATAAATTACCGAAATATAACACTCCAGGTTGGGGGTTGTGCCGTGAGGGTGACTTCCTGACCAAGCCTCGGATACGGACGGATTTACTGTTGACAAACCAAGCAAACGAAATAAGGACAACGAACTTTGGATCTTTACGTGGAATATTAGGTCCAACAGATTGACCACATTGCGATCGACGCACGACACCTCTCCAGTATACAGGATTTCCGAAGTTTCCGAGGGGCCAACATTGACTCGGACTACTAACTCGTTATAGTTACGGCGACGCATATCACGGTCTAAGCTAAAACATGGAAGTACTGTGAGAAGTTTCGACGTTAGACGGCTCCATTCGCAAGATACAGCCATGTCCTTTTCCGATCGAGTCTCTAGTAACCTATGAAGGAGTCCTATGCTGCCTGCATTAAGGATTGAAAACCAGTGGCAACATTGCCTTGCCGCCATCAGAGATGCCCCCCCTGAAGTGCTAGGTTTCACGCGGCCACCACAGCGAAACCCCTGGTTTGACGATGAATGCCGGCAAGCGCACGCAGCGAAACAAGAGGCATACAAAACGGCGCTGCACAGGAGAAACAGAGCTGCTCGCGAGCAGAAGAGGAGATGGGAACACCGGCTTCTTAGATGGAACAAAAAGAGAGCATGAAAACCGCGCGATCGGAGATAGAGATAGAGGGATGTCACAATAGGAATGAGGTTCGTAAGTTGTGAAAAAAGGTAAAAAAAAGCTTCCGAAGGGTACCAGCCACGAACAGAAGCCTGTAAGACGATCAGGGGAACATCGTAGTAGAACCGCAGTCGATGCTGAGAATAAGGAAAGATCACTTCTCCAAATTATATAACGGCGATGAAGAACCGAATTCCGCTGTAAGGGAGATAGAACCACTCAACCTCGGCGACGCAGATCAACAACTCCGCCTACCCAAACTAGACAAAGACATATCTAAAATAACGTTAAACAAAGCTGCTGGAGCTGACGTCATCGCTGCCTATTTAAATCGGCAGCCGATGACTTGGTAGGGAGCATGCACCAACTCATCTGCTAAATATAGTCGGAAGAAAGCATGCCCGATACATAAGAAAGGAGATCCTCTAAATTGAGCCAACTACAGAGGCATCAGTCTCCTTAACATTGCGTATAAGATCCTCTCTGCCGTATTATGTGAACGTCTGAAACCGTTCGTAAAAACCTGATTGGTCGTTATGAGTGTGGCTTCAGACCAGCAAAGTCCACTATCGTTCACCCTACGGCAGATCTTGGAAAACCCCATTAACTTCAAATCGATACCCACCATCTCTTTATCGATTTTAAAGCTGCGTATGACAGCATCTATAGGGAAGAGGCGTTGCGCTGTCATGCGGCTTCTTCAACATCGTTCTGGAAAGAATTGTGCAAAACTCAACCGTCAACACTAGAGGCACAATCTTCCAAAGGTCCACCCATTTATTTGAATACGCAGATGATATTGACATAATTGGAAGATCAAAGCGTGATGTCAGTGGAGCGTTTTTGAGCATTGTGACGGAAGCGAAGAATATGGGTTAAGTGGTCAATGAGGGCAATGAGGGCAAGACCAAGTATATGCGGTAATCAAAAAATGACATTGAACAACGACGTCTTGGACAAAACATCACCATAGACAGCTATAACTTTGAGGTAGTTGAGAACTGTATCTACTTAGCACCGCTATTAACTTAGACAACGACACCAGCGCTGAAATCAAGCGAAGAATAACCCTTGCAAATGGCTGCTTCTTTGGACTTAGAAGGCAATTGAGCAGCAAAGTCCTCTCTCGAGCATCTAAAATCATCACCTATAAGACACTCATCATCCCGGTTCTCATTTATGGCGCTGAGCCCTGGACCCTGTCATATAACGATGAGGGCGTCTTAAGGTGCTTCGAGAGAAAAATTCTTCGGGTGATTTTTGGTCCCGTATGCACAGATGGAGAATGAAGGAGAAGATAGAAGGACGAACTGTACGGGCTGTTTTTGAATTTTGTTATGGGGGAAAAATCAACTGGCTTATTCGACAGAAATTTATTTATAAAATATCGGTAAAATAAATAAAGACTTAGACTCGTGTCACACTACACAGTTTTGGGCGTACGGCAGAAGAGCTATAAGCTATAAAACCGTATAATGTGTAATTAGTCATTGATCCGGTTTTTTGCCGTACGGTCAAAACCGTGTAGTGTGAAAGGAGCCATAAAATATCTGTTCAAGACGAGCGTGTTTTAAAATTGTCTTATTGTTATATTTCTATCGCAACTCATTTTTTGAAAACAAAACAAACCCAAACAAAAGTTTATAAATTATAACCGGATTTGAAAGGGTAAAAATGTCTTGCACCGTCGGAAAAATGTTGAACAACTACAGTCGTACCATAAAATGTTTTCCAAACTTAAGTAAAGGAAAGCTTACAAAAGGAAGGCAACGTTGCAAACGATTGTTGGAACCAAGGATGAAGTGTCAATAGACTCAGGAACTGAAGCCATACTGCTATTAGATTCTTTATCGCTTTGAAGTTTTCATTTCAGAGGCTACGTAAATACCCAAAAACTCCTATCTGGGGCTCGTTAAACCCACAACTTAGTGTTAAAAAGGCAATGCATCCACAGAGAATGACAATTTGGTGTGGAATGTTTAGTGGCATAATTTACTAAAGTGGTTCGTTTAGGATTGCACGAGATTCAAAAATCAAGCTTTTACCGAAATACTTAAATCTAGAGCCAGGAATTTACCCCTATGCAATATGTTTGTTGGGCTACGGTGAAAGACCAACGTTATGCCAACAATCTGAAAACGATTCAAACACTAAAGGCTAATATCTTCCAAGAAAGTGTTGGCTTATATCCCGACACCAGCAAGAAGATCTTGGAAATTTGAAGTGACAAAAAAGAAAGACATTGTGGTTAATTACTTCATTGAAAAGTTTGCTCTAACGTGTAAACCCTTTATATATGGAAACATTTAACTTTCGTCGATATATTGTATCCATCCGATCCTCTGTGCTGTATTGAATCTTCCGAGCAAACCACATAAATATTTTTAATCATAGACCTATTCCATAGTTTCTGTGGTTTTAAGTTTCTAGTTTAGTCAACTTGATTTTCTATTAACTTACAAAGGTCCATACATTGAGATTTAAGAAACAACCTTCATTTTTTAATATTTTTAAGTGTAAAAGTTTCCAATTGTGACATTGTTCGATATTTTACTACTTACAGAATTGCTTCATTTTACTACAATCAAATGCGCTCAAACGTTGTCGACATAACATCACTGCCAAAAACTTCCCTACAACTGTGCAAATTTCACTATGAAAAGGCAGCTACAATTTTGGATGGCTTGAAAGAAGCAAGTGATTATCTAATTGTTCAACTAGAACGGATTTCCCTACAAGAGTTCCTCACAGAAAGTAAGTAACTTCTCCTTTTCTAACATTTGTTAAGCTCCTTTAACTTAAACTTCTTACAGTTTCAACAAATTCAAATCATAAAATAAAACACATGCAAATCGGACTGGAATTATGCCTTCAATCTAAGGTCCTTTTTGAATATTCAATGAATTCCCTAGGAGACAATCCAACATCCACAGATGATTTTCTTCGGCATTTGAATCTCTTCGAGAGTAGACTGCAACATGCACTCAAGACACTAATCAAACTCCACATGAGTGGCAGAGATCCGAAGAAGTTAGCAGATTGCTATAAGAAAATGTACATGGAAACATTGAAGAGCAAAGCCCCAGTGGATAACACCAATGGAGCTCTGGCAGCATACCTTTTGGAATTAACCAACAAACTTATTCAAATTGAATCAGAACATTCAAAATGAATTTCTTATTAAACATTGTTTGATGAGCTCTTTTCTTTCTGTAGTTTATATTTTCTTTTCACACGACTTAATAATTGTTAGCTTTAATAATTTTATCATTGAGTAGTTTTAAGTTACAGTTTTGATGTTGATGTTGATGATGATGATAAAGATGATAACGAAAGAAGTTTGCGCTTGGCGTGTAATATTTATTTAGAGTTCTTTTATCTAGAGTAGCGCAGGTGTCACCAAAAGAATACAACACACACAGAAAAAGAGGTGAACTTTTATTTTTTTATAACAAATTCATTGTTGCGCTTTTTGACCCAATAACTTAGTTTCCATAGGAAATAAAAAAAAGAAAAAAAAATACAATGTTTGCAAATTAAAACAAAATTATTATGTTTCACTTGTTTTTGTTTTATTTAGTTTTGAAATAAAGCTGACACACTTTTTTTCGTTTTTGACTACATCCGTAAATGACCGCCACCGCCACAACCGCATCCACTATGTTGTTGACTTATTAATGGTAAACTTTCGAACAAATTACTAACTGATCGTATTCCACTGTCCATTGGGAGAGCGAAAACAGCCGTGCTCATGGCCAGCACCACGATAAGGAATGCAATTACCTTTTTAGAAAAGATTTAAATCGTTAAATGGATATTATATATTTTTTAATTTCAAACACACTCACTGTTAGTTTTGCCATTTTGTGGTGGAAACTGCCTTTCAATACTGACTTTGAGTTGAAAAATAAAAGTAAATCGTTTTCTCTACATAAATATATATTGTTATTTATTTTTGTTCATTGAAAATGAACGTGCTTTTGGAACAATAATTGATTAGGTTATAATGATTAATGTAAGCAATTCGATTGTGGGTTGGAAATATTTTCAGTGCAATTGTAATTTGATTTGGAATGCTTGACTTGAGGTATGCAACGGGCGCCTTTTGACACTCATAAAATCAAAAGTATAACAGTTTGGATGTAAGAAAATGGTCAGGTAGTTTATTAATTTTTTTGTTTTAAGTTTTGTTGCTAAATGTTGAAAAGCACGGGTGTAGAATGTAATACAATTGTTAGACATTTTCTGGAAATTTTGAAAAAAGGTAAAATAGTAGTTTTGAGGGTAAGCTGCTTTAGATGAGTTTATATTAATGGAAATTTGTAATAACGATATTAAGAGGAACTATATTAATAGTTTTGGATCAGTACTAAATTTCGAACTAGAAATTTTAATCAAACATGACACTACGATGGTAGAGACGTCGAAAAACATGTTAGATCCGCGTTGCCTTTCGTCTGTCGGGCTGTCCTCGCCTAAACCATTGGTTCTATTGGAAATTAAGGTTTAAAGTTTTTGAGACCAAAAATAACATTAGTCCCTATACAAATGTTTTTGGTCAAACATTTCCGTATAAAATGCCCAATAGCTCAATCTTAAAAATATATTTTTATATTGCTCCAAAAAAGGAACTCCAAGAGAACGTTAAATTTGATTACGATCTAGTGAACAGGTTTAAATACTGTTTATTATTAAAGGTGCCAATTTTTTTATAATTTCAATCATTTTTTCCGGTGACCGTTTGCATAGATGGAGAGTTGGCTGAGACCCAGTATAGCGCCAAATAAAGTTAGTAAGCAAATATGATACGTACGTCTCATAAGCACTAAATACTGCATACCAGAAATATTTCTAAAAGAAATTGAAAACATTTGGAAAAAGTGTGATTTTTTAGAGGAATGGAATATGACAACTGATTTTGACGTAATATAATTTGTTGGCCTAATTTTGGAAGACTTTTTCTAACATTCTTGGACGTGCAACGGTAATAACGCGGTGAATTATGTTCTCCAAGCGGCCATTTGTTTGGGCTTAAGTATCGATTGCGTTGACTAGTGAGTTCACATATCCCCACAATTAATAGTCAATCGGACGGCGTTAAATTAAACAAAGTCCAATTCACGGGTCCGTAAAGTGTCTATATATCACACCAAACACTCAGTTTTTGTGGATGTAAGGGCAGTGTCTTAAAATTTACTTGAAGATTATGATCACTCAAAATACGAAAGTTTGGTTTACTTACTTATTTATTCAATCGGAGGTGAAAACTTTATCGATAAAAAGAATCTCTTTATAAGAATATTGAGATCAACGACAATCACCGAATTTAGGCTTTTCAATGTGAATTCCAAACCAAACTAAAAATAAATAACTTGAAAGCTGACAAAACCTGGCTACCAGTTTAAATAGTGTTGTCAACTTAAAGTTTCATACCTAAAAAAACACCCGTTGTAATGGGCAGGTTCAGACGACATAAGGGACTTGAAAGTAAAGCAAGTTTCTAGCATCTGATTGGCCGGCTGTCAAAAAATTACCTTCCAATTAAGGCAACTTTATTGGAAAATTGCCTGGAAAGTTATTCAAGAAAAATCTCCCTAACTATCAAGTCAAGTCAGCTTATGACAAAATGACAATTGATCATGTTTTTTCATTCAACCGCTTGGGCCAATTTTAGCATACTCTTTCCAATATTTCGGTCGGTATCTCACGAATAAATACTTCAATAATGTCATCCAATGCGTCAATTGAAGCGGGCTTGTCTGTATAGACATGAGTTTTAACATAGCCCCACACAAAATAGTCTAAAGGCGTTAAATCGCACGATCTTAAGAAAATGATCTGAAATAAAATGTTCACCGAACTTGCCTCTCAATAAGTCCATCGTTGCGCGTGCTGTGTGTTGTACATATGTGGCACCTTCTTGTTGATCCACATGTCGTTCAAGTCAAGTTCTTGCATTTTGGGCAAAAAAAAAGTTGGATTTCATCTCAAGAAAGCGCTCACCATTCACAGTAACGTTACGATTCGCATCATCTTTGAAGATGTACGGTCCAATGGTGCCAACGCCCATAAAACGCACCAAACTGTTACTTTTTCTGTGTGCATTGATAGCTCTTGCAATGCTTCTGGCTGATATTCACTCCAAAATTGACAATTCTACTTATTTACGTATCTATTGACCCAAAAATGAGCTTCGTCGCTGAACACAATTTTTCGGTAAAAAAGTGTCAGAAGCGCGCTAAGAACTTTCTTAACAGAGCACGCATTTTGCTAATAAAGGGTGATTTTTTTGAGGTTAGGATTTTCATGCATTAGTATTGGACAGATTACGCGGGATTTCAGACATGGTGTCAAAGAGAAAGATGCTCAGTATGCTTTGACATTTCATCATGAATAGACTTACTAACGAGCAACGCTAGCAAATCATTGAATTTTATTACGAAAATCAGTGTTCGGTTCGAAATGTGTTTCACGCTTTACGTCCGATTTATGGTCTTCATAATCGACAAAGTGAGCAAACAATTAATGCGATTGTGACCAAGTTTCGCACTCAGTTTACTTTATTGGACATTAAACCAACCACACGAATGCGAACAGTGCGTACAGAAGAGAATATTGCGAATGTTTCTGAGAGTATTGCTGAAGACCGTGAAATGTCGATTCGTCGCCGTTCGCAGCAATTGGGTTTGTGTTATTCGACCACATGGAAGATTTTACGCAAAGATCTTGGTGTAAAACCGTATAAATACAGCTCGTGCAAGAACTGAAGCCGAACGATCTGCCACAACGTCGAATTTTCAGTGAATGGGCCCTAGAAAAGTTGGCAGAAAATCCGCTTTTTTATCGACAAATTTTGTTCAGCGATGAGGCTCATTTCTGGTTGAATGGCTACGTAAATAAGCAAAGTTGCCGCATTTGGAGTGAAGAGCAACCAGAAGCCGTTCAAGAACTGCCCATGCATCCCGAAAAATGCACTGTTTGGTGTGGTTTGTACGCTGGTGGAATCATTGGACCGTATTTTTTCAAAGATGCTGTTGGACGCAACGTTACGGTGAATGGCGATCGCTATCGTTTAATGCTAACAAACTTTTTGTTGCCAAAAATGGAAGAACTGAATTTGGTTGACATGTGGTTTCAACAAGAAGGCGCTACATGCCACACAGCTCGCGATTCTATGGTCATTTTGAGGGAAAACTTCGGAGAACAATTCATCTCAAGGAATGGACCGTTAAGTTGGGCACCAAGATCATGCGATTTGACGCCTTTAGACTATTTTTTGTGGGGCTACGTCAAGTCTAAAGTCTACACAAATAAGCCAGCAACTATTCCAGCTTTGGAAGACAACATTTCCGAAGAAATTCGGGCTATTCCGGCCGAAATGCTCGAAAAAGTTACCCAAAATTGGACTTTCCGAATGGACCACCTAAGACGCAGCCGCGGTCAACATTTAAATGAAATTATCTTCAAAAAGTAAATGTCATGGACCAATCTAACGTTTCATATAAAGAATCGATGAGATTTTGCAAATTTTATGCGTTTTTTTAAAAAAAAGTTCTCAAGCTCTTAAGAAATCACCGTTTAAAATTCAATCATTCGCAAGCGTTGTTCATGGTTAAATTATAGACCAAACTGAAGATAGGCAAGTTCAGACAACATAAGGGACTCGAAAGTAAGGCAAGTTTCTAGTATCTGATTGGCCAGCTGCCAAAATATCAAGAAAAATCTCCCTAACTATCAAGTCAAGTCTACTTCTTTCAAAATAATAGTTGATCATGTTTTTCATTCAACTCAAAGCTGAACTCTATTGCTCTATGATTTATTTATTTTCTGCACAACTTCATTTATTGTTTTCTGTAAAACGGTTCCCTTTCAATTTGGAAAAGAAATAACTAATATTTCTTAAAAATTCAAAATACAAATCGTGATGGACTTGTAACTTGCATGAGGAGTGTTCTATAGACAATAATTTGCTACTTTTTGTACTATGAACTTAAAGTAAAGGCTTGCGAAGTAAAGTTCTGAATTTAAAATTCATGAAACTTGGAAAACTAACTAGTTGTCTTGATAAAAATTTACGTTCAAAGAATAAAGTTGACTGCAAATGAAGTCCCTTATGTTGCCTGAACCTGCCCGATGTTTGACAGTGAAACAAAACACGAAACGTGCGTCAGCTGTTTGCCTAAAAGATAATAGCTAAAAAATCACCCTTTATAAATATTATTAAAATATTGTTGAATACGGGTATTTTTAAAATTTGCACTAAAATGGGCTCTAAAAATGAACTGCAAAACGTATTTTTAAGACAATGAAAGCATCAAATTCAAGGTTTCTCAAAACTTTGTATATATGTATTCAAATAAGAATTTACAAAATTTAGAAGACAAAGATTTCTACTCTGTAAAATCATCAAACTACAATTAGTTGTTAACATAAAATTTTGTGTTTTAATTCTACTTTAAAAACAACAGAACAGCATTTAGAAAAAGCCATTTTTAAAAAAAAAAAACTGATGTGATAGAAAAATTAAAGTTCAAGATTCAAATTCAACAAACTTATTCCTTTAAAATAAAACCATGGTTTTTTTGTGGGACAAAAAAAAAACAATTTAACTTTTTCTTATCTTTATTCATATAATTTTAAAAATTTTGTAGATGTGAAATAGAATCAACTGAGTCAAAACCAAAGGCATACACAATGTTTGTGAACTAAAAATACTCCAATGGAAAATTGATGTAACTGAAATCTAGTGCATCTGTTTTTGTGTCGTTAAGTGTACGAGTTCACCAAACCCAAATAATTATTGTTTTGAATTTTAATATCTTCTACACGAGAGAATATTTTTGTATTTAAAAATGTCAACCCAATTTTTTGACTTCTTATCTTTACGAAAAGTAAACAATTAAAAATGTAAATAAACAATCCTTACCTAAATTTTATTCGAAAAAAAATATGACTAACTAAATGTGTAACTATATATCATTTAAAAATTATTTAATTAAGTATGACGTAAATTGTCAACCTATTGGAACAATATCACGTAATAATTGGGATTCGATTATTTAATATTTTTGTATAAAAACAGCGGAAATTAAATTAGGGTATGTTAGTTGAACATTTGATCACCTTACAAAATGAAATTCTTTGTAAGTTCAATTTATTTATTTTTTTTAAAAAAAGGATATTTAATTATTTTTTTTTAAATATAATTTTAGGTTGCTTTGGTTGCCTTTAGCGCTGCTATTGTTTTGGCTACAGCTGCACCAAACCCAGACCCAAACCCAAACCTCGTTTCAATATTATCTCCTCAGTACTCTTGGCCAGCTGGTCCTGTAGTCTATGGTGGCGGTGGATCTCATATAGCAGGATATGCTACTGGAAATGGAGGACTTGGTTAGTTTTTTATTAAAAGAAGTCAAATTTTCGAGCTGGTTTTAATGATTTGGTTTTTTTTTCATAACTATACAGCTCCCGGTCTTAATGATCAACTTCTTTCATTAAATGTCCCTGGACTTCTTGGAGGAAGACTCCTCAATACTGGTGCTATTCTTGGATACAACAACCCCGGCTACCCAGTTGTATGGCATTAGATAAAAAAAAAACAAAATTTTCAAAATAAATTTGAAAGAAAGAAGCTTGACTTCTTAAAACCAATTTTAAGTTGTTTTTCCTTTTTTCAAAAATAAATTATTCTGTTTACGGGTTGGTTTTGGTTTTTGGTAAATTTTGACCAAGGCAATTTGTTAGTTTGCCAAATGTCATAAACTTCGAACTCGGAACTTTACTTTACTAATCTCTACCTTCAGTTCATCTTACAAAAACTATCAAAGACATTATTGCCTACAAAACACTCTTCAGGCAAGAATCAAGTTTATCACGATTTTTGTTTTATGAAGTAAAGACATTTTACTTATTTCTTTTCTAATTTGACAAGAAATAATTTTTTACAAAACATTAAATGGAATTTTACAGTAAATAAATAAATCACAAAGTGTTAAAGTTCAGCTTTCAGTTGAATGTCATAAGCTGTCATTTTGACATGAGTAGACTTGCCTTGTTGATAGTTAGGGAGATTTTTGTTGAATAACTTTCCATTCAACTTTCGAATAAAGTTGCCTTGATTGGGAGGCGGCAATTTTTTGGCAGCTGGCCAATCAGGTACTTGAAATTTGCCTTACTTTCAAGTCCCTTATGTCGTCTAAACCTGTTCAATATCTTCGATTAATCAGGCATGCCAAGTTATAGCGTCGAGCCGCACGTGAAAATGATAAAACTTTATTATCAAAATGGGTGCTCTTTTTATGGGTTACATTGTCGTCCTTCCAAGTCGCCTATCAAACTTCGACATTTTCCTCTCTTTGACATTCCAAAGAACAAAAGTGAGAAACTCAAAAAAAATAAAGAAATAATTAGAATAATACAAATACGTTGTCTTGAAGCGCCAGAGCTTGCACCAACCAACTTTTATCTGTCAGTTTGACTGATTTGGTGAGTTCATCAAGCAAAACCAATAAGAAAGAATATCAACACAATTACAAACAAACAAATTTAATTCGATTATGTTCCATTGGACATAAAAATGATTTGGTAGCTAGTTTCAGGTTTTTCAGATGTCGTTTATTTAAAACTTAAAACTTTACTTCACTATCTTTTAACTTTAATTGGTAGTGGTAGTGAAATTCTTGAGTCTTAAACGAGCAGCTGATTGTGAAACGTCAAAATCCGTGTGCACTAACTTTGTGGCTGAAAATAGTACACTTAGCCGAAGTTTTGTGTTCATTTTGTTATTGATTCTAGCCAATCAAAATGCCTTGACTACGTAGTTACTAGCTTAAAGTTGTAAATGGGTAAAATAAATCAATTTATTCTTGAATTATTGCATCCAAATCACAGGTTTCAACTATTTTCCATTTATTGGATAAATTATATTGATTGATTTCAGTTGAGAATCAAATAATTGCTTTAAATATTTATTTTGAACAACCTGTTATTGCAGCAAATGTCACTTTTGTATCTGTCATATTTTGACAAGTGTCATCACAACTCAGCAACACGGAGATCTTTTGATTTAACAACTTTAGATTGGGCAGGTTCAGACAACATAAGGGACTTCATTTGCAGTCAACTTCATTCTTTGAACGGGAATTTTGACCAAGGCAACTGGTTAGTTTTTCAAGTGTCATAAGTTTCAAATTCAGAACTTTACTTTTTGTCACTTTTGTATCTGTCAAATTTTTGACAAGTGTCATCACAACTCAGCAACACGGAGATCTTTTGATTTAACAACTTTAGATTGGGCAGGTTCAGACAACATAAGTGACTTCATTTGTAGTTAACTTCATTCTTTAAACGGGAATTTTGACCAAGGCAACTGGTTAGTTTTTCAAGTGTCATAAGTTTCAAATTGAGAACTTTACTTCACAAACCTCTACTTTAACTTCATAGAATAAAAACTGCCAAAAACATTATTGTCTACAAGTCACTCCTCAGGCAATCTACATTTTCATCACGATTTGTATTTTGTATTGTAAAGAAATATTACTTGTTTTTTTTTTCAAATTAAAAACCTTTTGAATAAAGCCTTAAATGAAGTTATGCAGAAAATAAATAAATCATAGAGTAATAAAGTTCGGCTTTCATTTGAATGAGAAAACATTATCAACTGTCATTTTCACAGAATCATACTTAACTTGATAGTTAAAAAGATTTTTCTTGACTAACTTTCCAGTCAACTTTCCATTAAAGTTGCCTTAATTGAAAGGTACATTTTTTTCAGCTGGCCAATCAGATACAAGAAACTTGCATAACTTTCAAGTCCCTTGTGTTGTCTGATCCTGCCTATTGTATTCTTCGAATCACACAAAATATAAGGTCCAAGCCAAAGATTTTCAATTGTATGTTTCTTTTTAAGTTTTTGTTTTTTTGTAATATGTAGGTATTATAAAACCAAATTTAAAAAATGAAAAATTCCGTAAGATATGAATGTATCTAAACTTGTAGGAATAATGAAAAAATTCATATTTTTCGTGAACTAAGGAAAACGATTTGCTATTTAACTTGAATACTTATTTTTATTTGATCATAGCGAAAATGTGATTGATGTTCCAATTTATTAACTTTAAGAAACTTTTTCAGATTTTTAGAAGAATAACCTTTGAAATATTTTTGACAGAAGTTTAATAATCTAATACAACTCACACACCACATCTGTAAAAGTGATAGATAAAAACGTTGTTGTTGTTTCGGAGAGTTAATCTCCACAATACACAAATTATTGGGATTTTCCAGGTTAACCTTATAAAATGGGCGAATTCACAAAGTTAGTGGTTACGTAGTCAAAATTCAACTACCTTTGTGAATGCAAAATTCCACTACAAAGCTAGTCAATCCGGAACTGTCATATTAATGACAAATACACATACATACATATAAATTTAAATAGTTTTTTTTCTTTTTAAATTCAATAAAACCAAATAGGTGATATAATATAATTGATTTATATTTGTATTTAAACACCGAAAGATTAATTTCTTTTTGAATTCTTGTGTCCTTACCGAGCAGCTGATTGTGAAACGTCAAAATCAGTGTGCTCTAACTTTGTAGCACAAATTTTTACACTACGTCGAAGGGGAAATTTCAAATACTTTTTTAGCTAGATTTAGCCAATCAGAATCCCTTCACTACGTAGCCACCAGCGTTGTGAATGCGTCCAATGACAAAAAAAAACTAGCAATTATAATCGTGTTCCATGCGCCACGAAAAAAATCAATTTTCGAACCCATGGAAAGCCCAATATGAACTGATTGAAATAACAAGTAAAAAGAGTTATGTGAAAAGTTGTCTCCCACATCAACTTGTTTCGCTTTGCATAAATACTAAATTTGGATATCTCTAAAAAATCGTATAAATTTAAATTTGTAAGCAATCAAATCAAATGGTGTGGCGCAACAGTCCGTTGTGAACCAGGGCCTAGTGACTTACAACTCTCAACCATAACCTACAATTTTAGGCCGAATCCGAACGGCTAGTTTGAGAAAGCACTTTTTCATGACAAGAATTACTCTTGAAGGATTTGTCAATTCCTCGCAAGAGGCAGTACCCGCGAAAATTATTTTTTTAAATTAAGGTGGCACAGGCAGGGATTGAACCCAAGACCCCTTGCATGACAGTCCAACGCACTAACCATCATGCTACGGGTACTACAATAAGCAATAAGATTGCAAAAATAGTTTATGCGATAGCTAAGATAAAATAATAGAAATTCAATAAATTGTTAAGAAAGATCAAGTACACGCTTCTAAAGCTTAAACTTAAAGACTGAAACTGTTTGAAACATCATTCTCGCTACCCACAAAATATTATAATGCGAACGAGTAAAATAAGCAAAACAAAAATCAAAGCCTATAGCCCCTAGTTTTCAAATACTTAACATCGAAACCGATAAAGTTCTCTTATTTTATTCTTTGTGAGATAAAATTGAATTATTAGTTTTTGTTTCAAGTATTTCATTTACGCATTTCTAGTGATAATCACGTTTTGAAAAGCCTACATTATGGTATATAAAGAAGATCTCGTTTAGCAAAGTCATTAGTCTCATTTCTTTGAATTGACAATATCAACCAAAAAACTAACATGAACAAGTTCATTGTAAGTTTAATTTCTAATTCAAACAAAGAAACATCATTTCGGAAAATCCTTTTTCCAAAAACTTGTGCATCTGAAAATTGGACATTTCAATAATGGCGTATTCTTATTTTCTTGTATACAGACCCTCGCTTTGTTCGCTCTCTGCGCAACCATGGCCCATGGTCAAGTGATCTATCCAGGCTACAACTTGGGTTTGGGAGGTCTCTACTCTCAACAAAACGGAGGTGCCGCTTCGGGCTCTGATGCTTCTGCTTCAGCTCAAGCCTCAACCAGCTCCAACTCTGCCAGCAATGGAGCCATCACAACCCAACAAGTGCCATCATGGATTTCACCTTTGGGTGGCCCAATTGTTGGACCTTATGGTGGCCCACTTGTTGCTGCTGCCCCAAATGGATGGGTTAGCCCAATGGCTGGTCCATGGGTGTCTCAAGGATACCCAATCAACGCTGTTGGCCCAATCAACGCTGTTGGCCCAATCGGTGCCATCGGTCCAGTCGGCCCATGCGGACAAGGTATCTACTACTGAAGAAAATCTCCAATTCGACAAATAGATTTTTAACGGTTTTACGTATTTCGTCGTAGGCATCGTCTCCTTCTAAGCAATTACCCAGTGAGTGTAATTAGCGGAACACGAAAAATCCTTAAAAAAATTGGTGATATTAGAATGATAATAAAAATCTAATTTTAGTTTGCAAAAAAAAAACTTTGTGTCTTTGTTTTTTGTTTTAATTACTGAAAAATATCTTGAAAAATTCAACAAAAGTTACTAAGGGATTGTATATTAAACCCTCATAAAGTTCATTACATTGTACATTTGGATGTGGCTTTTAACTAAGAAAAATCAAAAATCGCCGGGAATTGAAAGATGCTATCTTTATGTGACGAAACAAGAGTATCTTATTTATCTAGAAATATCTACTTATAACGTGCCAAGTGTTTAAATAATCAGAACGTGGTTGTGTGACAAAGCAAAATAAAGCGGAAGTCAAAGCCGCACCATTTTAAGAACTAAGTTATATTGTTGTTTATATTTGCAAGAATGCAAACAGTTGTGTTGAATTTCTTTAGACTGAGTTAGCACAATGGTTAAAACTTTTGATTGTGACATTAAATTATAAACTACTTCTTCACAAAGAAATTGAAAGAACAAATTATTGAAAAATATTCGAACAACATTGATGGGTTTTATTTGTTGCAGTTTTTGATGAATGTTTTATTGTTTTATTTTGAATGCAGTTTTAAGTCAAACTGAAACTGTTTGTGAAAATTAATTCTTTTTTAAGGTGTTATTTGATAAGCAATTTTTCGGATGATTCGAGAAAGTAAATAGCTCATTCCATTGGATTTAATTATTTAATTTTATGTTTTATTTTCTCAATGAAAAGTGCTTCCTGTTTTAAATTATTAAATTGGTAAGCAAAAATACGTCAAGCGGTTGTTATTTCATTCCAGTGTTCGTTTATGTTTTAATTTAGCAACAATTGATTTGAATATGTTTGAAGTTTAATTCTATATTTTTATTCGACATCAGGTATTGCATTTCTGTATATTCTAGCGAACATTTGATGACTGATATCTCGCTTTTAAAAGAAAAAGTTAGTTTGAGAATACCTTCTAAGACATGTTCCAAGTTTCTATTTACAAAAGGAAAAGTGAGAAGAACGTAATAAAATTTATTATAAATTTATAAGATAATATCTTTTAAAACTAGACTTAACTAGATTTAGAAAGTAATTTTCTTGTACTGATAAAAAAACGAGTTGATACAAAAATAGAAATAGAATGTGTTAGGTAGGTTTTGATTATTAAAATTTAAATAGAAAAGTTATTTAGACAAAATCGCCTATACGCTCAGGAGTACCATAATGTGTTATAATGATTTTTTTAGATCATTTATTGAACAAATGTGTTGTTAAAGGCAATCACCTTTACCTATACAGTTTGTGATTCGTACATTCAGGGTCCTTAGAGAATCAAGGCCTAGTGACCGCAACAACTCTCAACCATTCTGCGAGTAACACCAGGAATGGAGGGGATTTTCAGTTTTTATGCCGAACCCGCATTGCTTATTTGAAAAAGCATTTCAATGACAATAATTAATCCTGAAGATATTGTTAATTCCTCGCAAGTGGTGGTTCCTGTAAAAGAGGCAATATTCCTGTCATGACGCCATAAAGCCATGAGTACAATATATTCAACATAAAAACCCACATGAATGTAGGTTGATTTGTATTGTAATTAGTTAACATTGAAGTATATTCTCTTTACTTTTATAATCATTTAATCAAGTTTAGTAATTTTTATGTTGAATTTACACTACTAAAATATTGACAGTAAAAGAATAAAGAATAATTTTGTTTACACTTCAGAATTTTCAGGAAGCAGTAAGCTTATAGCAAGCGTCAAACTACGGTCAATAGCTCATCATCTTAGAAAAGAATCCAAAAATCCAAGAATTCGCATGAGCTACAGGTTAAAATGTAATGTTCATTAGATTTTTTGAGTTTTTGTTTTTTAAGTCATTATATATTTTAATTTCTATTTTTTAAAACATTTTATTAACAAAATAAAAGGAATGTAACCCTTTTAGGAGACCTATCCTACTTTTTTTAAGTTGAGGAGTACTTACTAATAATCTAGTACTCAAATGTGATATTTTATCTATCTATAAAGTACTCACGTCATCTTGACCAATAATACGAGTAAATTCGACTGAAATTCTTGTTTCTGTTCAATTGAAAATAATAAAATTCTAGTTACCTTCACTAAAATTTATTTTATTTTAAAATATCGATAAAAGTTTTTTTTCAAGTGCTATTTTCTCTTTTCCAAAACTCATTTTACCAAACAAATTTAAAACACAAATGTTTTTAAGGGAATGCATTTTAAATTGTTTTTGATAAACTTTAAAAGATCTAATGAAAAGGGATTTAGAAACGGAAAGTACTTAAGTTCTTAAAACATTAAAAAAAAGTTGATTATAAACAAACAATATATTTTCAGAACAAACAATTTTGATCATAAGTCATTTTTAATATACAACCCGCTTTGAAATATACAGCTTTATTTCGTGATGAATATAAAACTATTGAACATTTACGTATACTTCTGTCATTGTTTTAATGGCTGCGTTCAATCTCGTATTGGATAGGGTATCTTGGATAGGTGGATTTTTAGATACCTTGTTGAACGAGTTGGATAGCTGTGTTGAGACAGCTGTCAAAACATAAAAACAACTTTCAGTTATTCACAAAAAGCAGAGAAACATTTAAGCTTCGAAGTCAAAATTGTTGTAAGATAAAACATTTAATGGATTCTTCTGCCGATGATAAATTGATAAATGAGTAACAATTTAAATAAGAGATAGCCTTAATCTGTAATCTACATATGTTAAATTTCTTCTTAGCTCAATTGGAATTTTATACGATTAATAAATTACTTGCGAACTCTCCGGTTTGAGGCTGGAGGTAAGACCTAGCAAATTGGTCATCTACAAAACGAGAACAAAACAAGACAATTTTGTAGTTTAAAAAAATAGATCATAATTACCTTCTAAAATTCATAGGCAAATAGTTTCTTTATCGTCAATGATGTACAGAACATCCTCAAATACAACTTCAACTATTATTTTGTATGTTTTTTTTACCAACAAATACAAAAAGCTGAAATCAATTTTCAAGTTTCTTGAAAGTCAACCATGTGTTGAATCAGTTGTTCGATCAGATACCTACAAACCCCAGAAATGTTTAGATAACTTTGGATTGACATCTCAGCTGTTTTTGATCAGCTGTAATTTTACACATAAAACACTAACAAAAAGTTATCCGAATATTTGGCTGAGATTGAACGCCACCAATGAAACTTACTGTCCATCTCAGATTTTAATTAATTGTTTGTTAAACAAGGAAAAGCAACTTTTCCTTTATTCAGATGTCAAATCACAAAATTTGACAACATTGGAATACAAAAAACAACCTAAAATCATACTTTTTTCGGTGTAAAAAAACATTAATTGTTGTTGTTTTTGAAATCGATTTATTTTACCAAACAACAAAACATCAATTTGTAAGCAGACTTTAAAAAACAAATCTATTTGAGAATATTTAAAAAAACAGGGCTACCATGCGACCAATAATAATAAGTTCCCATTAATGCCCCTATAAAAGTGAAAATTATATTTCGAAGTTGTTTTCTGTTCAATTGTTTAAGACATTAAGTCAATTTAATAATACTTTTAGTTGGACTTTAGTAGGAGTCAATAACATGTTCTTCATTCCATACAGTTTTTCGGAAGTTTACATCATTCCTTTTTCGTAAAGTATTTGAGGTAAAAACCATTTTTGGTTTAGTTTTAGTTGAATTTTATTCAAGTTTCAATAATCAATAATCCAACGACACCTTGAAGCTACGACGAAATTTTAGAAGTATATTACTACTAATAAAGTTGGAAAGATATGCATACAAAATTTCTTATATTTTCCATAACAATTTTCAAAAGATGTGAAGTATTTTTTTTCAAAAAGAAAA
The DNA here is from genome assembly GCF_945859685.1 of Eupeodes corollae. Taxonomy (NCBI): domain Eukaryota; kingdom Metazoa; phylum Arthropoda; class Insecta; order Diptera; family Syrphidae; genus Eupeodes; species Eupeodes corollae. The sequence continues at coordinate 140,398,673 of NC_079148.1, read as the reverse complement.
TGCAATTAAAGCTAAATTTATTTTGTAAATACTTTTTAAACGTTTAAGTGTTAAAGTTATAATTTTACTGAACAGCTGCGTGCAAAATGCCAACAAATTTCCATTTTCTTTAATGGTGGCGTTCCGATTTTGTACGGTTCTAAAATCAACAAGAAAAACGAAGTGAAAAGCTCCAAATTACTTGCTACCTAATAACTTATTGGCGTACATAAGTATTTGCCCATCTGTAAAACATTTTGGATCAATTCAATAAAATTCAATTTTTATTGAAGGATTTTACTGAGAGCCCAAAATAGAAGCACCCTTAAAATTTAGGAACACGACTTCATTCTCCGTACTGAATCAATGGTATAATTTCTCCAGAGTAAAAAAAACACTGACCTGATAAAATATAAAACTTTTTGCAACATGCATTAAGTTACCATTTAAGGAATGGAGTTTCTAATGGCAGGTAGGGTTTAACATCAGCCTTCCTTATTGCTCAAAAAACTGCCACTGCATGTGATAATTTAATATTTGCATTAAATGTTATTTTTTATACAGATGGTTCAAAAACAAAAAAAGGGTTATTGGAGGTTTGTACTCTGAACGACTGAAACTAAGTCTCTCATTCCGCCTTCCCAATAATTGTAGCGTGTTCCAGGCGCAAATTTTGGCGATAAAAGAAGTCTTGTCTTGGCTTAAAGAAAACGTGATATCAACATCTGATATCCGGATTTTCTCATATAATCAGGCTGCTATCAACTATCTGGACTCTGTCTCTACAAACTCTATAACAGTCCATAACTGTCGATCATCTCTAATGGAGATGACACAACAGGTTAATATTTACTTTGCCGGGCCATAGAGACATTCAAGGTAACTGTAAGGCAGATGGACGCGCCAGGAACGGTACAGTGCCTGTCCTACCGGCATACCAATCGCTACTTGTAAACTGTTGCTAATGCCAGACGCTGTGAGGAGGGCAGGCACCAGGTGGAACAACATCACTAAGTGTCAGGTCAAAAAAAACATCTGGCCAACACTAGATTTAAAACGTTCAAGGCGCTTGCTATCTCTAAGCAGGTCACATATAAGATCGATAATAGGTGCCATAACCAGACACTGTCCAATAGGAAAGCACTCCACGCGACTAGGCGTATTCTCAAATGACTTTTGCAGAAGCTGTATGGACGAGGAAGAGGAAGAAACGGTTCTTCATCTTCTCTGTACATGTCCTGCTCTGGCTCAAAAAAAACTTCTTTAACTATTTAAACGATCTAAATCATATCGGCATAATCAGGTTCTCACGTTTCCTAAGGGACTTAAATTGGTTCCATTGAGCTTAGGAGGAAGCCTCAAGATTCATGTGGTATCTCAATGGGCCATTAAACTGGGCTAAGTTTGTCCGTTTCCACTGGACAGCCACTTTAACCTTACCTATATTTTCAATTTTTTATGCAATTTGCAAGTTAAAAAAAAATGTTATTTGAGGGAAGTTCCGAACTACATAACTTTCTACAAAGTTCAGAAGGTATGAATAAAAACTGCCTTATATTTTCTTATAACAATTTTCAAAAGTTACAGCAAATGTTAGGATATCTATTTTCGCTCCACAAAATATCTTCACATTAATTTCTTTGCAAACCTTACTTGAATTCATATTTTCGTTTGAAGCCATTTTTACTTTTAAAGAAACTATGACTCAAATAGAGTATCCACTAAATTTATATTTTAGTAATTGTAAATGTATCTTACAAATATTTCTCAATTAATAACGAATAAGTACCTAACCATTCATATAGCAAAAACGTATTTCTGTAAAGCAAACAAACTTTAAAATAACTTTGATAAAATATTTCATATCAAATTAGTGTTGGAAGTTTTTACTGCACTCTAATTGTTATTAAAATTCATATCAACAACATAAAAATAAAAGTCCAACCCAATTCTTGATTTTAATTTTGCTTATTCTATAACAATAAACTAAAACGCATCAAATGACATGAACTACAAAGCATAAGCTTGAAATTTGATCTCAGATATTTTTCCACAATTTTATGACTTTAAAATGTATGACGTTTATAATATTAAATTTATTCGATCCACAAACAAATACCCCAAGCCTAAAAGAACAGATGTTCTAAGTCGTATTTATCAATTAGAATATTTATGAAGCCCAAGTGTCGATAAGGCGATGAATTGGGCCTATTTCCATATTTGAGCTTAATGTCACGTAAATTCTTATTGACAATTTTTTTTAGTATATAAATAAATTTTCATCGAGAAAATAAAGTATAGTCAACTTCGTACATTTGTGGAGTCATAAGTTTACACCAAAACAAACAACAAAATGTTCAAACTTGCTGTGATCCTTGTTTGCGCTGCTGTTTGCATGAGCCCAGCTGTTGAAGGAGCTGCCGCAGGAGTTGAAGCCAGTGCTTCCCCAGTCGAGACCCTTAACCCAGCCCTCATCGATTTATATGGCTATCAAATTGGATCACCTCTATTGACTCCAAACAATGGTCCCTGGACCTCATTGTTGGGAGCTTCAATGCCACCACGCACTTACATTGGCCAATCTAACCCAGGTGCGTTAAAGAATTTTTTGATAACAAAATTCTGAAATTTTTACTTACTTGGCTTTATTTTATTTTTTTACTTACAGTTCTTGTACGTACTCCACTTAGCGATCACTTTGTTGGTGAATCATCCATTGGCATTATTGCTATGTAAATTGTTGTATTTATTAATATTGCAATTGGAGAAGTTGAAAATAGGGCATTTAAAATGTGCTTACCGAAAGAAAAACCTTAATTCAGTGAAAGATTCATGTTAGCTATGCATAACGTGAAACTGAAAAAGTACTTTTAAGTTGTTAATAAAAGAACTGTGATACATAGTTTTAAATTATTACAAAAAATATTCGTTGTTTCTTTTTCTTCGATTTTATTAAATAATACTTAGGTACCAAAATTGAAGTTTTACATAAGCTTCGAAGTGCAGATCTATAGTCTGATTATCTAATTTTTTTAGGTAGAAATCGTTAGTCCAAAGGTGAAATTAAGATTCAAATATATTTTTCAATTCAAAAAATTTTCAAGACATTAAGAAAAACATTGATAGTAAAAATATGAACGGTGCCCATTCACTATGTCTAAAAATCGGACTTAAAATTTAAAATATTCTTATTCTCCTAAAAAGTATATATTTTGTTCGTAATATCGAGTTTTACCTTTGAACCTATGTCATAAAGGGTTTTAAGATACGTGGTATCATGAAAGTTTAGGCAACTGTCACTTTTGAAGCTCTCCTCCTTTGATATTTGACAGATATAAACTTTGTCTTTATAAAAAATGGAGTGATACACGTTAAATATTTTGAATGCATAATTCGCAGTTTTGAAAGAAAAGTTTCTTGACCGTGTTATTTATTTTTTTGGCTAATATCGTTTGGTGATTCGATGATTTAATATCAAACTTAAATCTCTTATTGTAAAACACCTAATTTTTAAGTAGTTACGTACATAAAATCATATTTGTTTTAACTATGATGAAGGAAAGGAAGTTTAAATATATGATTTTAAGAATTTTTATATTAATACAGTTAAGTACGTACGATTTTTTTTATAGTGTTACAGTTTTGTGTTATGATCGCCAATAAATTTTTGTTGTCATTGTCATACTACTTTTGAAATTGGTAGATGACGTTGGTTAAGACATTTAAATTTTCACAAATGATGACAACTACCAAGTGCCAAACCGAATCGGCGAATCACCTAACATCAAAATTTTAAGTTTTTCAGCGAAGTTTTATACCTATGACTTTTGTCCGAAATGATTTTGAGATTGATTTAAAAGCCGTGTATTTTTGGTATTCCATATATGCTCGTAGTACAGTGAGAAATTGCCAAACAACGATCCGCTGTAGTTTAGTTTTTATATTTGAAAGTAGATATAATTGAATATTTGCAAGAATAATTTATAAAAAAATAAAAAAAATAGCGCAATTCAGACCAGGGGTGAAATCGGGTAAGCTGATTTTTAAAATTGTGAATAAAAACCTGTGTGGAGGAGTTGGTTTTACAGATAATGCATTATGATCTGATTATTTGCATGTTTGCGTACAAAAATATAGTTTTGTTCTAATCAAATTTTAAAAAAATTGCACATGGAGTAGGCACTATGTTCTTATATGGTGCTGAACTATTCAGTTCTTCATTGTTTAACGCGAATCACACTATCTTACTTGCACTTCATAAGAAACATCATTTGCATTTTGGAAAGTGTTGTCAAACCTGAACATTTTTAAATCATCTTTTGTGATGGAAACACCAAAAAAATTAATTTAATCTAAACTGAGATAAACCTTTGGTGAAAAATAGCAAAACTTAATTATTTTTTCGATTGTTTTCTGTTGCAAAATAAGCCCAGTTAGTACATTTTCATTAACAAAACTAACAGTAATATATTGATTTGTTCCCCAATGGAAAACACATGATTTCAAATGTACAACTACTCAACGAACACAGCCATCCAGATACAAATGCAATTACTAGGGCAACCAAAATTTAAAAAAAAACTAGTTTTGCGCTTATAATATACCCTTAACAATCAAATATATACCCTCAAAATATGCTCAATAAATGTAAAAGGCGTATACAAGAAGCGTTATTTGCTTAAGGAAATAAATTAATAAGAACAATACCAAACAAAAAAAGAATAGTTTAACTTCGCACAAATGATCTATTTGAGAAAGAAAAAAAATGAAAAAAAAAGTTAACGAAGCAAATTAATTTTTGAATAAAAGGCATTTTTTAATGTCAGCGATCAGTAAGAAAAATTTCTTTAAAATTTTTGTTGCAGTAAATAACTAACATTTCATTACAATTTTTGAAAATTAAGCTTTGTCCGCTTCGACCCATGTCCCCATCGCGTAATAATTGGTTGTGGAGAAAGTTCCAGTCCAGGTTCTATGTCTCTAAGAGTTTTCACTCTGCGTGGAGCTTTTGAAAACCCTTTTTTTTCGTTTGCTATAAAGCGGTCAATGTCAGCACATTCACTTTTAATATTTTCACATACTTGGTGAAGTCCATGTGCGAGGCATATAACAGGCATTAATTTTGGGTAGAAAACTTAAATATCTTGTGTTGCTTTTATTATATACGGAGCAGGATCTGATTAAAAAAAAGTAAGATCGAGTCTTTGTTACAATCTTCACCCAGAATTCTAACAGAATCATCGAAGAGCCGGGCGATGATGGTTGAGTGATTTATCACTTCCAGTTGATCATTAAAAACAAATGTTTCTTTAGCGAACGTCTCATCTGGACGCAGCATTTTCAGTGAAATATGCAAAAATATGCAGATGACGTTTAAAAGTCGAAGATTTCAATGAAAGGCATTTCTATCACAGTCTCGTGTTAATGATGTTAACGAAAAATATGTTCGAACATATTTTTGGTTGCCCTAGCAATTACCAATCGTACCAACATTTGAGAACGACATCACATAAGATCCATTCAAAACTCGTATAAATATCAAAAACCCATCCATAGGAACATTCTACTTTAACTTTTATCGGTAGTATTCATACTGCGGATATTGTTTTTGTTATTAGTGTAAAATCCTATTATGCTATTGATAGATTTTTCAACAATACACGGGTAATATACAAATTGGACTCCTGGAATTCACTTTTCGATATCGATTTTATTTTATTTTCGAATATAAAATAAAGTGAATTTCGTCTTTTTTTTCGTTCTTTTGAGATTATCGATTTGATAAAGTCGGTGATATGAATTCAAAAATAGTAAATTGATTTAAAAGAGAAGTAATTTCAATTTGTTTATATGTACCTAAAAAAGCTTAGCTAATTTTTGTAAGAGGCTTGCTTCGTGGAAAGTTGTAGCTTCTATTTTATGTTTGAGGAATAAGACAAAGCAGTAAAAACGATTTCAATATCAATATTAGTGTCTTTTATAGCCGATCTTTCAAAACTGTCTTCCGCAAAGAAAAACCAAATAAAAACATAAAAATTATAAAAATTATGACAATCAACAAATTTGTTTTCTGACTTAAGTGAAGTGAAAGTGATTAAAAAAGTATTGAAAATTATGAAATCAGTCGAAAGATATATCCCGATTTTCAATCAATTATTGGAATTTTTTTGGCAGGACGTTTGTAGCGATAATTAAAAATGTCTGTCATTGAACAAAGAATTCCTGATTGAAATCCACCAAAAAAAATGACTGACAGAAATCTGCCATAGGAATTGTGTACAATTGGAACCCAAATCAGTGGAACGATTCGTTTTACTTTTGAACATAAAAGTATCAGCTGTTTAGGAAAATGAATTTCCGTCCGGAAAATAGAAAAACATATTTGTAGAGAAAAATAAATGTGCAGCTATACTTTTTTCGCAACAAAAAATTCTTTGTGTGATTTACGTTGATCAGAATATAATTTTCATTTCTAATCAAAGGTAAACACTATCAAATATCTCTTTAAAGTGAATTGAACAGATTTCATCTGCCCATTGTATACCAAACAATTTTTAATAGAAGTTTGACTGAACTGTCAATTGTGTAAGATTTGAGACCTGTCTATACTTAAGTTCAAGTTTATTCCGCTGCCATTGCATATAGCAATAAATTGAAAATTTCTCTAAGATTGAAAAAATAAGTAATTGTAAGTACGAGTATACATACATAATTCAAATCTCGGACATGTATTTGGCATTCAAATAATCACTGCCTTTGCTTTCCAAATGATGCAAAATCAATAAAAGAAAATGAACGGCCAAACCTAGAATTAACTCCTAAAGTACTAACATATCTTTGTACACCATATTTTTGTAACTGAATATTAAGCTCCTATTTCCTCATTCAACTTAAATATTTCTACAAAAACAACTTGTGAACAGATTCAATTATGGATTTGTTTTTGGTGCATATGCTTGGGCGAAGAAGATTGAAATTTTGAATTATTTTTTTGAATTGTCCGTTGAAATTCAAAAAGGTTACAGTTATGAAGATATATTACTTGATAGTGGTACGTTCAATTAATTCAGATGATAGTTAATTTAAAATAGAGTATTTTATTATTTTTCAATGGATTTTAAATAATATATTTCATTTTCAAAGACTAGTATTTTATAATAGAAATCAAAATCGAAGTTTATTTACTTATAAAGAGGAAGATAAGCGAATGACGTGTTAAAACAACTTGTCAAATATCAAAAGATGACAGTTTTAAAAGTGACACCTGCATAGACAGAGGCCTATTCAAAATTAACCTCTTTTTTTATTTGAATGATAATAATAAATAATAACAATTCTATATTTATTAAATATGTAAGTATAATATGTAAGTGCTGCCTTGTGTCTATACATAATTATTACTTATAAGAAGCCCTAGATAACCGATTATGCCGTGCAAAAACTTCAAGTTCTCTATTGCCTTAATTAAGTATTAAAGGCATTCGCGGTTTTCTAACAATCTTAATATCTGTACTGCATTTTTTATGTTGAAATCATAAAAACATTCCATTTCAAATTACATAATCGAAATCAAAAAAATCATATATTTTTACATACATAGCAATTGCAATAGCGGTGGTTTTTTAGACGTGAGGTTTTTAATCTTGCATTACTTTTTTTACGCGTTGTTCTTTTTGACAGCTGTCACCTTATTTATGCTTAGTTTGGTTTGTTAAAATAATGGTTCGGTTCGCGGGACACATCGAAACAACCAATTATCTATTGAAAATTGTTGATGTATTATCTCGTGTCGCTGCCCTGTGACATGATCTCCGAGATCGTAATTTAATACCACTGCCACATTTATGGTTGGGTTATGAAAAGTGCTGGTCACAGTTTATTAGATTGTCAATTATTTAAATAATGGAAATTCTTACAAAAAAAATTACCATGTAACTTGCATCTAACGGTCTTTCGTTTTCATATTAGAGACTTTTAGCTTGAAGCTTATACCCTACTTTACACGGTGAACACCAATTATTTCAAACTCTCTGGATATAGAGTGTTCATAAAAATAGCAATGCTTTTGATTTTAGAATTAAAAATTGTTAAAAATTATTATTTTTTTTATTTTTCGTTTAGTGAATATTTTACTATATAAACTTTTAAGTATTTGCAACATACTAGCATATAAAAAATTAAATATACTTGCCACACGTCTAAAAGACACTGCCCCGAAGAAATTCGAAAACTGCGTTCTGAGGGAAAAACATACCAAAATATTCAAGACATCCTAGGCGAGGCCCAAACAGGATGACCACTGAGAGAACTAAAAGAAACATTTTTCAGTTAGCAAAACAGAACCCTTCCATAGGCTCTAGGTAAATAAAAATGGACTTCAACTGCCTGTTAGCGCTGTCACAATACGAAGACGTCTTCTATAAGCAAAGTTACCAGCCCTAAGTCCATGCAAGATACCATTCTTTACGAAAAGGCATGTGGCAAAGAGAATGGAGTTTGTTAAAGCGCATAGAGATTGGGCAAAAGAGAAATGGAGGAATGTTCAGTGAAGCTGTGAAAGCAAAGTCGTCCTTTTTGGGACCAAGGGTTGTCGAGAATTTGTGAGAAGACCGCAAAATGCAGAATACGATTCACGGTACACTATAAGAACAGTGAAGCATGGTGGAGTAAAAATTATGATATGGGCTTGCTTTTCATACTACGGGGTCGAGCCTATTAATCCCATTGGGAGTAAAAGGGATGCAACCGAGTATGTGAAAATTGTCGAGGAGGTTATGTTACCCTATACTGAAGAGAAAATGCCGTTGGTTTGGGTATACCAACAAGATTATGACCCAAAGCATACGTCAAAAATGCAAAATCATGGTTTGCGCAGAAGAAGTTATCCGTTGTGGAGTGGCCCGCTCAATCCCTCAACCTTAACACCATCGAAAATGTCTGGAGGGATGTTACGAACGCAATTCATAAAGCAAAACCCAAGAATTCGAAAGAATTGTGGGAAGCAGTTCGTGATTCGTGGAACGCAAAACCAGACTGCGAAGCAGTCATAAAAAAAATGGTTATGCAACAAAGTATTAATTGTAAGCTAACATTATTTGTATACTTTCATATAACTTATTACAGTTTTTCTTACTATTTAGGTAATAGATCTAGTACTTTGTCATGCACTGCTTTTTTTATGAACAGCCATATATTTAAAAAACTGTTTTTACTAAGACAAAGCTAACGGTAAAAAATCAATAATACTAATTTTCTTGTTTTTATGAATAAAATATTTTAATTTGTTATTAGAAGTTTAATGAAATATATTATAACGTTAAAATTGAAGGCCTTTTTGTTTTATTTGGAGAGCGCACTGCTATTTTTATGAACACAACTGTATATAAGACCGAAATTGACGCCTTGGAAGAGAAAAAGCAAAATGGAGTCGAAAATTGTTTATCTCGGCTGGAATATAATGAAGCTAAAACTACGGCTGCACTTTGCCCGTAATTATTTCTAAAACATAATTTAAATCACTTATTTCTACAATAAAACTAATTCTTGACCATAACATTAAATTATATGCGTTTCATTTTTTCTTAAAACCAAATGTCTTAAAAAACACCCTTTTTAATAAACAAACAATTCAATGAGTCATTGCGAACAAAAATTACAGGAGTTGTAAGTAGAACTGTGGAGCCTGAACAAAAAGAAACGTCATCTCAAAAACGCTACGAATCCACTGAAATAATTCGCTTAAACAAAAAATTTGTAAGACATCCCGTTTCTGTAATCTCTATTTATTTTATAACATTTATCCACAAAAAAACAACTTATTCGGCCTTAAGGCGTACTTTAAGAACATTGAAATAACAATGAATGTCTTAACATAATTCTTATGGCGAAGTTTAAAAAATAGTAATATGGCAACTACAATCGAACATGCACATCTTTCGCACTTCCGGTATGTGTTTTTAACAGATTTTTTTTTTGAAAATCGCAGATGCACGTTATGGTGGGAACATATATGAATTTTATGTTGGATACAGATGTTTACGTTATTACGGAAACAGAAATAGGATTAAGGAAAAGCTATAAGCACATTGATTCACGTTGTTTAAATTCCGAAATTCGCTGCTAAGCATTATTGCAGCCAACACTGCGAATTTCAAAAAGAAAAAAAAACAATAGGACCGTTAGCATCATTGATATTGTCGTTATTACAAATAAATACATTCTCTGAGGTTAAACAAGATCGAGGGACGAATTTTCATTACCGCAGCACGAATTTTCTTCTGATTTTTTTTTTTTATAGTTACAAAGGTAGAGATCTCAATAGAACATGTTTTAAATAATAAGGCGAGGAAACACCTCTAACTTATAAAAAAAATATTTTCTTTTTCGGACTTAACTCTACTTTTTTTGTATTATGTTTTTTGAACCTAAAACCAAATTTTTTTTTATTAATAGCACTGCGGCGGCGTACTAACAGGTGAGTTACGCAACACCAATACTTGGGATCATTACAGGATTTGAGGTGGGTGCGAGTATGGGTATATGCAAAGTACTTTTTGCATTTGAACATTAAAATCAAATAAATCCACAACAAAAAAAACCATGTATGGCAACACTGAACAAAAAAAAAAGTAGGAAATGTCAAAATCAACTATTTTTGCGTGTTTTGTATGTGAAAAGTCAACTTTGAAAATTAATTTAAAATAGAAATAAATGTTTCCTCGCTCTAAAGTGCTGCGGTAATAGAAAGTTGAGCCCAAGATCGAATGCTGTCATTTTGTTTGACTTATTCACGTTTCGTATAAGCTTACATTTTAGCTAGCCCTCCTGTCTTTGAAAACCAAAATCATGGTTTAAACATTTCCAGACAAAACTAACCTGGCAGTTCCTTTCTCCATTTAAACTCAACACCACATTCAACAACTGTCCAAATGCCGATGTACAAATTGGAATAGATATTTTTTTTGTAAAATCTCAACTCAACACCATACAGAAACACTCAAGAATGAAACAACTGGAAAAAGCCGATCATCCACTATTCCCCTTTAAAATGTGTCTCACAATCTCAAGTTCCCAAGTCCCAAATCCCAATCACACGTCTCACGCTCACCTTACTTTTCAGTGAATTGGTGAATTGTTTACCGGTTATTTCTTCTTTGGCTGCTTTTCCAACAACACACAACACTCTACTTTTCAAAACATTCCAACATTATAACTGTTGCTTCGTTCCAGTAATTCCAATACACATCGCGTAAGTGTATACGCGAGTGGGTTGATTTTATTCCACTCAACTGACAACTATCAAGCGTCGTATCGTATCGTAGCCTCGCGTAGATAAACCGAGCATGAGTTCATTTTACAACAACAAAAATTACCCCAATCCAAGTTCGAGTGGCTGCTACGCTAGCGCTTCTAGTATCCACGTCTTGTACTCACATCGTAGTCTAGTCTAGCTCTAGACTTGAATCACTTTCCAACTTTTCGTAACGTTTCAGTTTTGAGTTGTTTTCCAAACCGTGCAAATGTGCATGTGGTGTTGAATTATAACGCGCGCATCAAAGTTAATAATTTTCTCAACAAAAAGAAAAAATAAAATACAAAAGGAAAGGAAAAAACAAAAGAGTGAACACATTTTTATTCTCTGCATTGAAAAACCAGTTTCGTTCCTTACAATTTCTGAATTTCTCTGACTTGGGTGAAATTTTTCGTGGCTTTTCCTTACACTTTACTGGTGTCGTAGTTTGTTCCCTTTTTTTTTTTAATTATTTTGAAAAACGTGAATTGGAAAATTTGATGAAAAAGAAGAAAACTTGAATTACATTCAGATTTTTTGGATTTAAATTAGATCTTCAAGAATTAAAAAACAAAAGGTTCAATCGGGAAATCTTGGGAATTCAGAAAATATAAAAGAGATTATTGAGTACACAGCAGCAGAAGCAGCAACAGCAACAGCATAGTGCCCCCGTGCAAGATCGGTGGTGTGGTGAATTTGAATTTCTGTTCTAGTTCTGGTGAAAAGAAAACATTCGCCAAATTTTGATTTTTTCTTAATTTGTTGGTTCAAAAGAATTTGTTTAAAAAAAAGAGTTGATTCTTGAAAAGATCGTTTTTTTCGGTTAAGTCATTCACGGCTGTGATCGCGATATTTTGAGTTTCGAGTAAAAGACATCAACAACAACGATTGTTGAGTGCATCTCCATTTCTTGCTTGGGATTACCTGATATAAATAACTCATCACACTGGATTTAGGATATTACGAAGCTGTCAAAGGTAAGTTCGAATCGAAAAGATCAAGATCAACATTCCATTGTAAACCCTATGAAATGAATTGGGTTGAACTTGAAGTGAAATGCTGAGGATCACTCTCATTACAATCACAATTCCCATCGAATCGAATTGAAAAAATGGAAATTGTAAAGTGTGAACCATATTGTTTCTTCTTTTTTTATCTTCTGTGCTGTGTTGTATTTTTTTTCTTCGATTTGCTAATTTAATTGACGACGTGGTAGAAATGCCAATCAGAGAAAAAATTCGCTCAACATAAAATTGGTTTTTGGTTGGGAATATGAAAAAGTTGCTGATGTAGCACTCAAGATCCAACCGAGACCAACGAAACAGCGCGGCAGCGCTGCGGCTTCGATGTCGAAGCGAAACTCATATAACATGCTATGTTAGCCCCGCCGCAAAATACAAAAAACAAGGCGCAAAGTATTCCACCACAAAAATTAACCAAAAAAATAATAATCAGCAAAACACAACTCACTTTACTGTATTCTTGTGCGGCACAGCAGCGGTACGGCGGGTTTTGTTTTTGGCTTTTTTTGGAGTACCTTTCTTCTATGGAGTTACTACTAAACGATGGTTGAGCCACCAACATATTGGTTTTATGTGCACAAGGCGCAACCCACGGATGTTGCGGTCGCGGCGGGCGATAGAGGTCGCCTTCGCCTTGCCGCGCCGAGCCGCGCACAATAAGCCGGTTGAGCATGTTTTTGTTTTTATGTACTTTTTTTTTTTTCTTTTTGATTTGTATATTTATTGGGGCATTCCTTGGGAAGGTAATTCATCGTAAATTTTATGAATGCTCCATGCCTCCATGGCTGTTGTGGGTAGCTGTGTATTTTTCTGTCTCTTTTATGGGAAATGTTTCTTATTTAAGAAATGAGGAATACTAACCTTCCTTATAGGGAAGAAGGTTGCTTTCCATTATTATCTTTAAAGATGCTTCCAAATTAATTGAAAGTATATCGTGAATCTATACAATTTTGACATCCCTGAAGGACCGTGGACTTATAAATCATCATTTTTTTTTGACAAAACAAAAAAAAATCAAGAACTATCTACAATTTTATAAGTTTATGGCTAGTTTTAGAGCAGTGTTTGCTCAACCTTTTACATGAAACTGACCCCTTAGGCCCGAAGAAGTATTTCGCGACCCATTGCTTTTTTTCCGTATCGTCGAACTGCGATAGCTCGAACTTCGATAGTTCGAATTTTGTTTAATTAAAATAATATGGCAAGAGTCTTAAGAGCTTTTTTTTCATACATTTTAACTTTGACATCAAGAACTTTTTTGCTTGAATATCTTGAATAAAAGTCCTCAAAGGCGGCATGATGAAATGTCATCACTGCTAAAGATAAAATCCATGACTTTACAAACAAAATTGAATTTTGGTCATCGTCTCTTAATCAAAACCACTTAGATTCATTTTCCTCGACACAATCTTTTGTCGAGAAGTCGGATGTGAGATTAATATCAAGGAATTCATACCTGGTATGAAAATGGTATGAGAAAAGTTGAAAGAAGAATTGTGTTATTACTTCTCACTGGAAGTGATATCGAAGAATTTTGGGCCAAGGTGGATCTTTAATCCGTTTTTAAATGCAGATGTAAATGAGGCAAAATTGGCATTCAAGCTCAAGGAAAGTCTGCTGGATCTGTATGCCGATGGAATTCTGCAATTGGAATTTAAGTCTTTCAAATTGGATACCTTTTGGTTAAAAAAGGAAATTAGAATATCCTGCATTAAAATTAGAGGCTTTAAAGTGTTTGATTCCATTTGCGACCTCGTACCTGTGTGAGTTCACATTTACATCAATGGCCAAAATAAAATGTAAGAAAAGCGAAACCGTTGGAACGGTCCAAGAGATTGCAGGAACGGAGACTGAAATTGTGTTAACATTGTCGACTTAGAATGACTTCCGCAATTCGAGGTTCACTCCCGCATTTGCACTAAGACCGTTAATTAGAAATACCAATCGGATCATTTCTGGTTTCAACTGGGATTTAGGTATTTGGCTATTGGTTGAATTGCTGTTTAAAAATAGAAGAACAAAACATGTTAGTGAATTTGAAGTCTTCTTCATGTATTATTCCATATCCTGTACACTGATGAACATATTAAAATATAATGGACCTACTTTGCGCCACTTTTTTTTTTTAAATTTCTTTACCATCTTAAAAATAAATAGTTTGATAATTTTGGCAAAGTGCAAATTGTTATTTTCTAAATACAACGTACCTACCGTTGGAACCATTTTAATATCTTGCTTAGTTTTTGAAAATTCTTACAAGTTTTTAGTCTTTATATGACCATACCGTCTCATATAAAGTTTTGAGAAACTTTGAATTAAAATAAAACTGAATATCGCTGCATCTGAGTTCTTTTTTTTTCGTTTAGATTTGTAGACTTCGAAAAATGTCATTGATATTAAAAAAATTTAATTTTACTTCTAAAACAAAAATTAAAGGAGTGTTGCAAATTACCCAATATCATTGAAAGTTTTCTTGAGTTTCAACTTTCTATAAACAAAATAAAACAAAAATAAAGCGATCTTAAACTTTATGAATTTAATGCATTCATGGTGTGATGATTTCTAATCCCAACTTCGTTTTAAGTATCCTCTAAAATGTTGAAAACATCCGTTTTTACATAAACGAAGAATTAATTACAAGACCAAAAACGACTTTCAGACTGTTTTGTAACATCTCATGCAGATTTTTTGATAATTGTATTAATATAATATTCAAAACAGATGTTCCATTTATTTGAAAAAAAAAATCATGAATTTAAAAACTCTTATTAAGATTGTCAATTTTAAATTGAAAGTTGAAATTTGTCAACAATTTTTTTAAAGCGTTATTGCGATTATCAATTTTCAACATATTTAAAAAAAAAAAACTATTGCGAATGAACATAAAATTGAGAATTATCGTGCAATCACCAAACTTTCTGCTATGCCGAAGCTTTTCGAGTTGATTGTAAAAAACAAAATTTATTTTGCAGCCCTATTACGGTTGTCAATTATCAATACGCTAGTTGACATTTTTCAATGAAATTGATGAATTGGTATTATCGTTGTCAGCAATCAAAATTTTTGATAAACTGTGAACGCTCTTGAGAAATTAGATCTATTGTGAATGATTCAAATTGACAGTCTTGGTATTATGGTTGTCAAAATATTTGTTGATTATCAAATTTTCAGTCAATCACAAATTCCTTGTTGATAAAATATTTTACGGTTCGCGAAAGCCAAAAGCTTGTCTACTATTTTACTGAACTATTTTTCGTTGAAAATGAAATTAAAGAAGAAAATACTTTGGAGCAAGCAAAGATTCGAAGAAAACTATGCGACGCTTCAAATCCGATGGATTTGGCTGAATAGTAGATAAAAGATCTTTTGTAGTTACATTACAAAATCTAATTTGGCTCGCTTTTAGATTCATTCAAAACTTTAGACTTTCGAAAGAAGCCTTCCTCAATGTATTTTTAGATAGTAACGACAAGTTTAAACCAACGAACAGTCCACAATCCATCCCAAACATACTAAAATTTGCAGCTGTCTTAAGATTTTAACATTTTGTTTTGAAAGAAGTTTTAAATGTCTTGGAAACAAATATTTGTCCTAAATGGATAAAATTTAACTATTCAATGGAAGAAGAACGCCAGGCCAGTTGGTTGAGTCTCGTTTTGGTGGGCATAAGCTGTTTAATTCCACCGCAATCTCTGCCCACTTCTTACTCATGAGTGGCTTTGAATAAACACCCTTAGCGAAGTCTGGGTTCTCTTCCATCCGTTCTACCAATCTAGCTAGCTGATTTTTTTTACTTACAATTACTCCTACGTAAAAAAAACACTAAAATTGAATAGAACCATTAATTTATTGCAAACTACTTATATTTTTAATCCAAATCAACCAAAATAAAATTCGTCACAAGAAACAAAAACCAGTCCGTTGAAAAATTGTAAATGAAATTGAAACGTCAAAAGTAAATAGGCACCATTCACAATAGATTTTTGATCTTTGTTCACAATGGATCAAAAAATGATCAACTCGCGTTCATAATACCAATGTATCAATTAATTGACAAAATGTTTCAATTGTCAATTAATTGATCTTTGACAACCGTAATAAGGCTTTTGATGTTAAAGAATTTATTTCTCCATGTCAACATGGATTCGTGAGTGGTAGATCTTTCACAACTTATTTGTCGCTCTCTACTCAACATTTGTCAAATGCCTTTGAATCTGGATTTCAGGTTGATGCAATTTATACTAATTTTCGGAAAGCCTTTGATAGTATTTGTATACCACTTCTGGTTCAAAAACTCAGTAGATTCGGTTTTCATTTAACTTTTCTCAAGTGGATTTCCAGCTATTTGGTTAAAAGAAAACAAGTTTTGAAAATTTTGAACTCGCTGTCAACAAAAACAATATAGCTATGTACTGTCTGCTGTTTCGCAAGGGAGCCATCTTGGTCCATTGTTCTTTTTGATTTTCATAAATGAATTACCATTGTACTTGAATTTTACAAATGGTCGCTTAACATGAATAAATGTATGTAGTTGTATGCCTTTTTTCTCGATGTCATACCATTATTAATTATAATTATTATATTTCAAACGAACGTCTTATGTAGAGTTTCGGAGATTAAGGACCTCGGTGTAATATTCAATGACATATTAAATTTCTCTGGGCATATGGATTATATTATTGCTAAAGCGAATTCAATGTTGAGCTTTCTTAAAAGAAATTGTGCCGAATTTGGAATCCATAAGCAATAAAATCTGTCCATATGTCTCTTGTACATCCTCATTTGGAATATGCTATCCTCATTATACAGTTTCCAAAAATCGTATTGAGAAAGTTCAAAAGTCTTTTACAAAATTTGTAGTTCGACAACTTAAATGGAATTTAGATTCAATGCCTTTCTTCTTTCAACAAGATGTGCTTTAATTGGTCTAAACTCTTTAGAAAATCGGCGAATTATTAATTGTGTAATGTTTGTTGATGATACATATATTGTTTTACCACATAAAATGCTCCGATTTACTTAATCATTAAAATTTGCATGTTCCTCAAGGATACATAAGATCAAGACAATTGTTTTATATACCGTATCATAGATTTAATTATGGTTTAAATTATTTTAATTAGATATAATCCTAGAAAGGAATATTATCAAGCAATATTTATATAATACATCAAATAATTAATATGATGTTAAAAGCAATCGTAAGAGTTAATTCAATAGATGAAGTAAATAAATAAATAAAGAAAAATCAACAATTTTGAATTAAAAGCCTTATTGCGAGTAGTACTCGCACACAGAAATGGTTGAGAGTTGTAAGTCACTAGGCCCTGGTTCTTCATGGACTGTTGCTCCACCTAATTTATTAATTTTTTGTTAGAGTGATTTTGGAGTCTGATTTGAATTCAAGCCATCAAAATCGATTAGAAAAGTGCAATGTAGAGGCCAGTTCTAGTTAACTTCCCATAGGAAGTTATTGTAATGGGTCCGATTTGTCAAATTGAAAATTTTGACATTTCTCGACGTTTCAAGGTCTCTAGAGTCGAAATAAAAGATTTTTAGAAAGATGTCTGTGCGACGTTTTTTACGTCCCCCATAGCTCAAGACCCAGAAGAGATACCAACTTCCAATAAATTTTGTTATACAGATAATAAGGCAGAAAGATGCAGAAAGGGCTCTCAAGAAAATTGCGTGGGTGGTTTTTTTACCAAAGCAGTTTGAAAAAAGGTGAAAATTATGGTTAACCCTAAACATCTTACGAACCAAAAACGCTAGAGACTTGAATTAAATTTTATATAATATATTGTAACGTGATACTAAACAAGTATATTTTTTGAAAAAAATCAATATAACGTTTTTTTTTATAAATCAATAAAACTGGAAAAAAATTGTCACTTCCAAAATTTTACGACTAAAATATGATTTCATCTCTAAAACAATTTTGTGCAACGAAGAATAATGTTTTTGACATCTGATAAAATTTTGAGAAAAATTGAATTGACAGTTTTTTTTATAAAAAATAAAAATCTAAAAAACATTACTCAAAGTTCGTAAAAATTGAATATCGATTCAAATATCTTTTCAAAAACTTGAAATTTAGGCTTCAAACTTATTTTATCTTATAAGAAATATTGTTTTCAACATTTTGAAAAATGTTGACAAAAATCGAATTGACAGTTTTTTTTACAAAAAGTAAAAACCTAAAAAAAATGTATAAAAGTTGGTAAAAATTGATTTTCGAATCAAATATCTTTTCAAAACTTTGAGATATTGGCTTTAATTTACTTTTATCTTGCAGAGAATATTGTTGTCAACATTCAGTTAAAGTTTGAAAAAAATCGAATTGACAGTTTTTCTTACAAAAAATTAACAAAAGTTGGTAAAAAATGATTTTCGACTCAAATATCTTTTAAAACCTTTGAGGTAAAAGCTTTTTACTATTTTTTTCTTATAAGAAATATTGTTTTCAACATTGGGACAAATTTTGAGAAAAATCGAATTGGCAGTTTTTTTACAAAAAATAAAAACTTAAAAAAAATGTATAAAAGTTGGTAAAAATTAATTTTCGACTCAAATATCTCATCAAAAATTTTAAATATTGGCTTCAAACTAATTTTATCTTATAAGAAATATTGTTTTCAACATTTGTTAAAATTTTTAAACAAATCGAATTGACAATTTTTTTACAAAAAATAAAACTCTAAAAAAAAAATACTAAAACTTGGTAAACATTTACTTTTGGCTCAAATAGCTTTTCAAAAATTAGAAATATTGGCTTCAAACTTATTTTATTTCACAGAAAACAGTCCGTTTTTTCATAAAAAATTAAATCTACAAAAAATAGTACTCAAATTTGGTAAATATTGAAACGAGTACATATAGACAAACTTTTAAGCAAAACAAATCGACAGACCTTATGGGAAGTTATCAGTGTGGGTCGCATCCCAGCCTCTTTTTTTGGATTGATATTTGACTATGTTTCCCTTCGATGAGAAATGAAAATTACATAGGTACTGATTGAAATCACCCAAAGAATTTTTTTGAGGAAAAAAAGTGTAATTGCACATTTGTTTTTTTCCAAAAATGCATTTTTATATTTTCCGGACGAAAATGCATTTTCCTGAACAGATGCTACTTGATGTTCAAAAGTGAAACGAATCGTTCCACAGATTTGTGTGTCCAATTTCACACAATTCCAATGACAGATTTCTATCAGTTAAAGTTTTTCGATGGATTTCAATCAGGACATTTTTTTTCAATGACAGAAACTTTTAATGATAGCTATAAACGTCATGTCAAGAAAATTTCAATGTTTGTTTTCAATGATGAAAACCAATGATAGCTTTAACTGGCGCCTTAGTTACCAGCAGAAAAGCCTTGACGACAAGTTCCATTAAACCTACTTTTCTATCCAATTGGAACGGACCGAAATCTTCCTTTTTTATACGAATACAAATTTTCAATACTGTTTTTGAAATTCTAATCTAATAGGTGACTTTTTTTGCTACGAATCTTGGCTTATAGATCATAGAAAAATATAAGTTTCTAACATAGCAACACAATGCTAAGTGAAACTCTTGGATTGAAAAATTCTTGAGAAATGTGTCTCTGCTTTTGTGACTAAATTTTACCTTTGGAACAATGACGTATGCATTCAAAACTCGAAATAATCTAAAAAAAAGATGTATGACACATGAAATGATATTTCCTAGAAATTTTAAAAGCTCACAGTCAAAGGTGACGTAATGAATGCAAACCACTTGTTCGGACTTTAGCTCATTAGGAAATGTCTATTCAATGAATTACTCATTATATAAACTATTCATCGGTTTCGGAAGGTATCTACATACCTATATTTTCATTCATTGATATTTATAGCTATGCACATAGCTTATATGAATAACATATTCCTACCTATCTACCGACTTTTAAGTCTCCTAGCCCCACAATTAATACAAAAATTATTAAAATTCGCAAAATCTCATAAAAATTCGCATGAAATAAAACTCAACAAGATTGGTATACTCAGCTCTACCTACATAACAGAAAATTATAAAACAAATAATATATGACGGTATTTATACAGGTGAATTACTATACCTAATTTACCATTCAACAACAAATGATGAGAGGTAGAAAAATAAAATAAATATTTTTAAAAAAATGCTAAATGATGTCATACCTATCTAGAAAGGTTATTATTTTTGAAAGGTGATATAGGTATACCTATTCGGCAAAGATACAAATAAAAATGCATACGATTGTAGATAGGCTACATATATTTTTTTGTAAGTAATTTGACTATACCTATTAAAGTTTTAGGTTAAACTATGAGTGTAGAAAGAACAAACAATTAAAATTAAAAACAAATAGAAAAACAAACAAAACCGTTATCGCTACAATTTGAATTTTTGTCTATTTATTTTGGTGTGGAATATTTCAAATGTTTTTTACGAACCTATTAAAGTAGGAAATAAGGCACCAGCTTTTAATGAGATATTTTCTTAAGAATTTAAATACCTTTTTATCTTCAAAGGGCTAGCGATAAACTTAGGCAGATGCCTCATAAGATAAATAGTAATGTATTGTTTTAAACATTGTGTCAAAATAACTATAACCAAGCAGGTATAGACTTATCATTTCAAAATATTGTTCAAGCTTATAATAGACGTTTGTCAGATTATCAGATATTGTCAGATTAGTCAATGTTCTGACAGTAGCCATCTAAAAAAGGATCTTACAATGGCTGTCAATGACATTGTCACACCATTATGATAACACATACAGGAGTCAGGTTTGACATCTCTGCTGTTATATTTTTTTTTAAATTTAAAGGTTGATTTTTTTCCTAGAAGAATGTTTTTTTTTGCTCTAAACAACAAATAAACATCTGTCATTTAAGGTCGAATTTTAAAATTGTTAAATTTCATATAGAAAATCCTTAAAAGAAACATAGTTTAGGTATGGTAGTTCTAGATGACAATTGCAGACGATTGACTGACATTTTTATTTTCTGTCACTTTTGACAGATTAAATTGGGTGTTTACATGGTTAAAAGAACATTGCTAAAAATGTTTTTAAGAATAATCTGCCAATATTGGAAGTTTTGACAATAACCAATCATGTCAAACTTAAATATTGTCTCTGCGTACATTTTGAGCTGGTGCAGGTTTTGCAGTTATGACGTATGAAAATGAAGACATTTTCAATTAATGTCATATTCTTTCAAGTTTTAAGGGCCTTGCACATGAGAGCGAACAACGAATGATTTTACACATTTTAAAAGTAAATTTCAAAAAAAAAAAAAACATTTAAATTATAAGAAACCATTTGCCACTTATGTAAGGATAGTAAAATTTTCATTTTGTTCTCTAAAACAAGACAATTTTTTAAAAACTATTTGGTAGTAACGAATTGCAGTGTGGTTGCTACGAACTGTCAAACTATATTCGCGTTTCACATACCATCCACACTGCAACGAATAAATTGTTCGCGCTCTACTTAACCTCAACATTATACCACTCTTGTTTTGTTTGTCGAAAAGGGTAGTTATAAATTGACAATTCGTCACTGATCTGCGAATAGAAATAAAGCTCATGTGACAGAAAAGTCAAAATATGCGAACATCCACAGTAGCTCATGTGCAAGATGCTTTAAGCAGTATTCACATGAGCGCGACCAACAAACGAGGAATGAATTACAAAATGTGAGTTTATAAAAGTTTGAAGATATATTTCCACACAAATTCTTAACAAAACGATAGCAACATAGTTTCTATTTGATTTATGATGCATACTTTTACTTTTTAATATCATATATTAATAAATTTAAGAGAACAAATGTATTCGTCGCGAAAAAATGGTAGTTAATACGAACTGTCAAACTTTATTCGCGTTCCACATTATCCACACTCGAATCGAATAAAATAATCGCGCGTACTTATCCTAAAAAATGATTCTTGTTTTGATTTTGGTGGTGAATGGTGTTCGGCTGTGGCCCCTTGAAAAATATGGATAAAATATTATAAAGAAAATTTGAGTGATAATAAAATTCAAATGAGTATCATAAATAAATGAAATAATTCCAGGAGTTTGATGAACTATTAATTTTGGAAGTGGAGGCCAATCCAATGCCTTATAAAGGGTGTCCCAAAATTAACGCAAGATTTGAATTAAATAGAAAACGCCGTTTTTAGTCTTTTGATAGTTATATTTTTATTGACTCGTAAAGTACATAGGATAGGGTTATGTATGGAATAACACATCGGACAAATGGCCTCCACGGCTTTGCATGTACATGCGCACTCTTTTGTTGAAATTTTCCATGACCATTCTGCATAAATGTGGCTGAATTTCGTTGATGCAGCGTTGAATCTCCTCCTTTAATGCACGGGTGGCTGTGGGCTTCTTGAAATAGACTTGTGATTTCAAATAACCCCATAAAAAGAAGTTTAATGGTGTTAAATCACACGATCTAGGAGGCCAATTTTGATCACCGAAACGAGAGAGTACACGACCTGGAAATGTCTCATGCAATAATTGAATTGTTTCACGGGATGTATGACATGTGGCACCGTCTTGTTGAAACCACATATTGGACTCATCATTATCATCCAATTTTGGCAGAAAGAACTGTGTAACCATGTCGCGATATCGAGCACCAGTAACAGTCACTGCTTGACCAGCATCATTTTCAAAAAAATATGGGCCAATTATGCTCCCAGCCCAAAATCCACACCATACATACGCGTTGTGGATGCATTTGTTTTTCGACAATCACATGTGGGTTCTCCGAACCCCAAATGCGGCAATTTTGGCGACTGACAAAGCCATCAAGATGAAAATGTGCTTCATCGCTTTGGATGATTTTGCTCAAAAAATCAGGGTCCATTTGTTGATGTTCAATAATCCATTCAACGAACTTCTTCTCTGTCCATGGTCATTAGGCTTCAATTGTTGTGTTAATTGAATTTTGTAAGCATGAAGACACAGATCTTTGGTAAGTATACGCTGTAGAGAGGTTCTTGAAATTTGCAATTCTTGTCCACGAAGTCGAATTGAGGTTCCTGGATTGTCAGCAACACTCTCACGCACTGCTTCGACATTCACATTTGAACAGCTTGTTTTTGGACGCCCAGTGTGTTTGGCGTCTCCAACGGATCCAGTCTCCATGAATTTTTCAATTCTCTTCACAGTTGACGAAGTAAAAACACTATTCCGACCATATTTTGTATGAAATTTTCGAACTGCAGCCGCCAAGCTTTCACTATTTTTGAAATATTTTTTAATAATGAGGACACGTTGTTAGCTATACTGTTAGCTGTCAAATTGCTTTTTTTCAGGGTTGACAACACTTCACTGCACAAATGGCGGCAAATTTAAATCTTGCGTTAATTTTGGGACACCCTATTCCGATAGAAATAAGAAGGACAAAATTTTGAAATACATTGAATATGGAAACATATCCTCCTTTAATTTTCTGATTTGTATTAAATGCACATGAAATCTTTTTCTTTTTTTGTTTATTAACAAGTACACCAATAACTTTTTTTTAAACAAATATTTGTAGCTTCGTCCGCATTTTCTCAGTCGTTTGTTTTCAAAACAAAACACAATAATCACAAACACAAACAAAAAAACAATTGTCAAAGTCAAACTTCACTTGCGACGAATTAAAAACTCTCACGTGAAAGAAATGTCAAAATCGACGAATATTCGTTCATTCATTGGTCGCGCTCATGTGAATAGTGCTTTAAAACTGTCTGTCTGTCATTGGATTGAAATGCTGTCGAAAAATGTTTTCTGACAGACATCTGTAATTGGAGTTGCGTTAATTGAAACACAAATCAGTTAATTTTTAACATAACAGAATCACATAAAACATAACATAACTCTGTAATGCGTTTCGAAAAACAATCCGATTCGAATCTGATATTCGATTAGTTTATGGATTCGTACTCTGTAAAATGTTCGAATCGAATAAAACAATCGTCTAGTACTTTTTTTTATCGAATAGATTTGCCGAGTCTTGAATTATTTCTTATGAGATTTGTCAAAGCAAAAATAAAAAAAAAAGACGAGGAAAAATTAAAACTGAAATTCAGTCATTTTATCACTTGAGAATTATCGTAATTCAAGCTTAGGAAGTTTAAGCTGATTTTTCATAGTCATTTCGTTTTTTGTGTTGAAATTTGTCTTTTGCCATGTTATACTTTTTTTCCTTCATACAATTCCATAATATATTAAAATTGCTTTTGTTTGGAACGCACATTTTTCGCTAATGATTTCCCCGTAATGGAATTTATTTGCTTAAATTGTGAAATAAATTTTTATTTCCTTACTTATATTTTATCTATTTCACACAACTTAACACAATTTTCCTTTTGTGTCCTTTAAAAACGACCTTCGAATTGAAATTCGTTAACTCTCTTGGTGTAGAAACAAAATGTTCGTTTTGGAACGCTAATGACATTCGGAAACGCATTGCCAGGTACGAAAAATCCGAATGCGGATTAGTCATTCCGTAAGTACTAGATTTCTTATCCGGATTAGAAATAGAGACTACAAAATATACGTTTTCGAAAATATTTGCTTTCGAAACGCATTACAGAGTAGGGCCCCAGCTGTTCAGGGAACAAATCAATCGATCAGTGCATAATTTTCATTCTTATCAAAAAAGACACAGTCAAATATCCATAGAAAAATATTTGCACATTTTTCATTAATTAATTATTAATTTCAAAGATAAATAACTGGCTCCAAGACCAACAAAAACATATTTGTAATATAAGGTCAGATTTTATACCAAAAATCGTGTAAGAAAACATAGTTTAGGTATGCCACTGCATAAGTCTTTTGCTCCAGATGGTTTTTTGTGCGAAAAAAGGGTTTTTTGTTTGCATAGGTATTTATCCTTTTTATTTTAAGTGTTTTTTAAACTAATTTTTAGGGATGATAACGCTGATATAATTGTCACGTTAAAATTACCAGTGGTTTTTTTTGGGTCTTAATTACAAGTTATGTCAATTTAATTTTTTTTTTGAGAACTTGACAGCAGAGAAAACGAGCATCGACACTTTCGAAAAATATTTCGAACTTTTTCTGTAACACAATTTGAACTACATAAAACATATCATTAAAAGTACATTTTCGAAAATAGTTTCGAATAGTTTCTTCTTACTTTATAGAAAAACTTTAAACTTTTAAATTAACTAATTTAATGGGTTGTGCACATGCACTAACTTTATCGTTTTTGAAACCTGTTAATGATTACCTCCAAAAAGGTCTGAAATTAAATAACCACATCGACTCTAGTTCATTAAAAAACTTAACAATTTATTAAAAAAAAAATTGGCATGAACTTAAATCAATTTTGTTGTTATTAAGAATTCGATTCGTGTGAAGAATTAAAAACAAAAAACACGAGCAAAACAAAAACGTTCAACCATAACGAAAAGAAGTGGAAATACTCGTACCTATGTTATGTAGTTAAAATATTGACTCAGATCGAAATCAAAAACGACCTTGAGAGTGTCAAAACGAACGATCACCAACCCATTCCAACCAACAACACTCCGGCTCTGACTTCAGTTAGCAGCAATAGCAAAATAAACGAATTTAAAATAAAAACAGAAAAATCAGAAAATTTACTCCAAAAAAAAAAAAAAACACACACGTTAAAATGTCAAAAGACGTAAAAAAAAGTTAATAAAAAAAAGAGGAAAAATACAATAACAAAAAAATACTTATTCTATTGTATAAACAAATGTGGAGTGAGTTCGAACTGAAACAAAAAATCGCTATTTCTCAAATCAGCATGACCTAATCAGAATGGAATTGAGTTCTACGAGGTATTAGATAGATATACTTATTTAATGCACTACTGGTACTGGTTCAGCGACTTGAAATCCAGATTATAATATGCTGCTTCGCTTTAGCACGGCACGACCCTTGTTATGAACGTTAATTAAATTGTCTTTGAATACAAAATAAAAATAAATAAAATTCAAAATACTACAACAACAACAATCTGACATAGTTTCATTTTGTTACCAGTTTTATTTTATTTTTCGTTCGATTAAACGAAGAGATAGGTCAATAGGTAGAAAAGCTGGTTAATATTGATCAAGTTCTTTTCATTGAATTCTACATTCTTGCATTCACGTTTAATCAATTAATGCCTGGTTTCATCGGAGTTCTTTTTTTTTTAATTTCTTATTTGGGTGTTATGTAACTCTAAGATGCGAAATAATCTTGAAGTTGTTGTTTTGTTTTAACATTGGGTATTTTTCCTGCCCATGGTGCACGTGGAAACATTTAAAACACCGCAAAATTTAGACACACGCAATTGGTCAAGTATAGGTTCGATGACTGTTTTTAAATCTTTAAGAAAACATATTTCTTTTACAACCATAACCAATTCAAATCACGAATTTAT
Source organism: Eupeodes corollae (assembly GCF_945859685.1). NCBI lineage: Eukaryota > Metazoa > Arthropoda > Insecta > Diptera > Syrphidae > Eupeodes > Eupeodes corollae. The sequence goes on along the minus strand of NC_079148.1, from coordinate 140,371,949 downwards.
TTAAATTACCACGAATCAAGTTATTTATTCTTGGCATTTTAGAATTTTTTTGTTTATAACAATGGCCAAGATTATATATGATGGTATCTTACCTACCTACATGGTTTTACAAAAAAGAATAAATAAATTTAGAATTCAAAATGCAAAATTTCTTCGTTTTTTTTGTTACAAAATGATAAAGAAAGAGATTTATGGAATTATTTTAATAGCTCTGACACAACACACATTTTTTCAATTTGATTTTATACCCAAATACCTGAATTTATGTACATATTTCTTATTGTAAAACAGATCCCCATTAAAGTGCTTATTATTATTTTTATTGTTTTTCTATGACATAATACTATAGAGTGGTTTTTGTTCCTTAAACAGATTTTTAAATTTACGATATATGTACGTATGTAGGGACCGTTAATTGGGATAACATTGCGATAAAATTTTACGAGCTTTTGAATGTTAAAAAATATCATTATCAATATTATTATGAATAAAATAATATTTATTATTAAAATTTTTGCTAATGAATTAAATTATTGTTACATTTTGTTTTCGTGAAGAATTTGATTTTCAACAAAAGTTTATGAGTTGAGAGAATTAGGCTTTGAGAATTTGTAAATGCCAAAATGTTTGAAATTTTAAAATACACAAATCTTTTATACCGTGCGTATAAGAAGACGTATATAACTTTAAGCCGACAACACTATTACTACTAGCGGACATTTTCCAGCTGTCAAGTGATTTGTTTTTAATTTGGTTTTAAACATGAGTAGACTAACGCCTGCACAACGTTTCCAAATTGTGTACATTTATTTTAATTATAATTGCTGTTGACCCCAAATTTAAAGGCTTACTTTTTGTTGAATGGAATCATCGAAGAAACACAAAACTGCCGTATTTGAAGTTACACCCACAAACTGTTTGGTGTGCTTCATGAGTTGGTGGAATAATAGGTCAATACTTCTTTAAAGACAATGTTGGCTAGAATGTAACAGTTAATGGTCACAGCTGTTAAGCCATGATTATTGACTTCTCATTTCATCAATTGTACGGTCATAATGGTCATATTCGACCATGATCAGAAATTAAGGCATGGTCATTTGTAAAAAATAATACGAAACACCACATCATCCTCGGTTCCAACGCTCGTCCACAATGAGACTTCCTATGTGAGCTCGATCGATATAGCCAATTTGCTTGCAGCACAGTTTGCTGTTAATTCGACGCTACCGGAGAGTGTCAGAAGTCCTCCTGTTCTAGAAAGCGTTAACGATTCTATGGGACGAATCTTCTTTCGCACTCTTGCAGTTGCAAGAGTACTGAAAGACCTTGACATTCACAAATCCGCTGGCCCGGATAGTATCTCCCCAATTGTTTTGAAGAGGTGTTCTTCAACGCTGGCATGTCTCATGTCTCTTTCCGAGCGGATGTAAATTAGCATTGTTCTATCCTGTCCCTAAAAAGGCGAATCCTCCCCCCTTCTAACAATCGCCCAATAGCACTCACGTCCCTTCTTTCCAAGGTCATGGAAACGCTGACTAAATAAGAAATATCTTGAAGAACGGAGGCTTCTTAATGACCGGCAGTATGGCTTTCGTAGCAATAGGTCCTCTGGTGATCTCATGGTTCATCTCACCGAACAGTGGAACAATTTTTTACATCGTTTAGGAAAAAGTAAGATTATTGCACTTGATATTTCAAAGGCATTTGATAGAGTTTGGCACCAAGCTCTCTTATCGAAAATGCGTGCTTTTTGTATTGATGAATCTCTTCTTCTTCTTTGGATTGGAAATAACCTTTCTAACCGTTCAATACAAGTTGTATTGTAGTTGTATATGGTGTTCCCCAGGGCTAGGTTTTGTCTCCGACTCTCTTCCTTACCTTCATAAACGATCTTTTGTCTGTCACTTCTAATCCAATAAAATGTTTTGCCGTCGACAGTACCCTCAGCTTTTCATATTCGTTTTTAGATTATCATCCTTGTGCTTTGGACGTGGACTACCAACTGCAGCGTATGATAGGCTCATCAAATTCTGATCTTGACAGCATTGTCCAATGGGAAATTATAAACCGTGTAGAACTTAATGCTTCAAAAACTCAATGCTGTCTCCTGTCGTTAAAGAGTAACCCACTCCCGATGCCGCTATCCATGAGTGGCTTTTACATTCAGGAAACTAATAAATATTCAGTACTCGGTATGTGTATCACAGATCACCTCTTATGGAATGATCACATATTCGATATTGCCAAAAATGCTGCTAGATGCTTAGGATTTCTCCGACGGTGCAAGAAATTGTTTAACCCTTCTAATCTGGCTGTCATTTTCAAAGCCTTCATTCATCCAAAACTCGAATATAACTCTAATATTTGGGCAGGTGCTTCTAAAACAAGTTTTAAGTATATTTTTTATTTTTAAGGATCCAAAAAAGAGCTTTGAAAATGATGGAGCTATGACCGAAACAATTACGTCACTCGAACACTGCCGCAATGTTTCATGCCTTTCGTTGTTTTACCAATATTTTTATAAACAGTGTTCTGTCGAATTATCCAGTTGAATCCCCCCCCCCCCCCCCCCTCAAACAATTTAGCCGTAATCCTCATACTTCTAGGAATGCTCATCAGTTCACCCTTAGCTCAATTTGGACTTACTTTCAAGTACAGATATTCTTTTTTTTTTTACCGCAACCACCCAACTCTGTTTTTCCCTATCATTTTAACATTAAAAACTTTAAGACCAATGTGCTTCGGTATCTCCTATTTCATCCTTCCCTAATTTCCTAAAGCTCGCACTGTGTTTAAACTTTAAACATTTCAAGGGAATTAATAACCCCTTGAGTGCCTGTCAACTATAAATAAAATTCAACAGCTGTAGTTTCCACAAAAGATGACGGAAAATATCACAAGACAAAGTCGAAAATCGAAACTAGATAAGACTACGTCGCGGTTATATGCTTAAAATCATATTAAAATTATTATGCCTTAAGATTATCTTTTGAATAGAGTAAATTTTTTTTGATCCCAAAGTTCTATACCTCTAAAAATACAAACTTTATAAATGTGTCAATTGTCACAATATCAGAAGGAAAGTCTACTTGAGTCTGTCCAAACCATATTTCAAGAGAGTATTTCAAGGACTTTGACAAATGACGTAAAATTACAAATTATTATTCTTCGATTGGAAATTCCGATTTCTTTTAAGCTAAAAATTTTAAGATTTTATTGTGTGTCGTGTTGGTTTAGTCATTTCGATAATGCAGTACAGTTTTTATTCCGAATCCGAATGGCGAATTTAAGAAAGCACTTTTCATGACGGATTACTCTTGAAAAGAAAAACTTTAGGTGCCTAAGACAAGATTGAATTTCTAGCTTGACAATCCTACGCACTAATCTTCATATGAAGAAGGCAAACACCAGGTGGAACAACAGGTGTCAGGTCACAACACAAGATTTAAAGCAATCACCGTGCTTGCTATCTCTTACCAGATCGCATATAAGCTCAATAAAAGGTGCCATAACCGGACAGTGTCTAATAGAAAAGCACGCCACGCGGCTTGGCGTATTCTCAAATGACTTTTGCAGAAGCTGTATGGACGAGGAAGAGGAAGAAACGGTTCTTCATCTTCTCTGCACATGCCCTGCTCTAGCTCGAAAACGCAAGAATTACCTAGGAAAATTCTTCTTTAACGATCTGAACGATCTAAATCATATCGGGATAATCAGCCTCTCACCTTTCGAAAGGACTCAAACTGGTTGCATTGAGCTTAGGAGGAGGCCTCAAGATTCATGTGGTATCACAATGGGCCATTAAACTGGCCTAAGTGTGTCCGATTCCATCATGGACAGCCACTTTAACCTAATCATAACGCTACGGATTTTAGATTATCAACTTTTTATTTCATCTTTAGTTCATATTTTTCAGATGAGTTGTTTAGTTATTGATGCGCAAACACAAAATTGTATAACTGTACAAATTTAATGTGAACAAAAATAGTTCAAGTTCTTTTCAATTATTTAAATATTAAAAATTGATTATTTTTCTTTAATAAGGGGCCAGTTATAGCTATCAATATCAATATTTTGAACATGTTACAGATTTATTTCTAGCCAAAACATTGATGCAATAAGATGAAACCTATTTTCAAGTATTTTTTTCAAAAAGAAACAATGAATTTAAAGTTTTATTTAATTTATAAATCCATTTTAATTTTTTTAATTATGAAATTTCATTTTACTAAACAGCTGACTGCAAAAAGCCAAACAAAATTCCATTTCGTTTTACTATTAGTGTTCCAATTTTGTACTGTTTCGATCACTTCAATACAAATTTTACTGATGATAGCAACAGTAAAGAAAATATCTAAGGCCCCAGTTATAGCTATCATTGAAATCGATCCGGGAAAATGTTTGATTCGGCATTTGACGATGTTTCCCTTTGATTAAAAATGAATTATGTACCGATCGATCCGAAATCACACAAAGGATTGTTTTTGATAAAAAAAAAGTTTGGTTGCACTTCTGTTTTTCTCTAAAAATATATTTTTCTATTTTTTGGGGTGGAAATTCATTTTCCTGAACAGCTGATACTTTTATGTTCAAAAGTTAAACGAACCGTTCCACTGATTTGTGTTTCAATTTCACACAATTTTAATGACAGATTTCTGTCAGTCAAAAATTTTCAGTGGATTTCAATCAGGAAATTTTTTCCAATGACAAACATTTCTAATGAAAGCTATAAACGACCTGTCAAGAAAATTCCAATGTTTGTTTTCCATGATGAAAACCAATGATAGCTGTAACTGGCACCTAAGGCGCGAAGTTCAATGTTGTGATCGAAAGAAAACAACATTTAATGGCATAAATTTACTGATTGCTATAAACGTTCATCAGTGAAACATTTCAGATTCCTTTTGTTTCAAATTTTGCTGACAACTAAAAAAATACTTACTAGTTTGTTAGGTTTTTGAAATTTTGTTCACATTTAAAAAGATGACAAATTTTAAATTTAATATACTCAATCAGCTGTCATACAATTTTCAGTTTCTCTTAAATCGACTCCAGCGTTTATGTTTTGAGGCTACTGATGTAACGTTCTTATAGAAAAATTCAAAATTTAAAAATGTATCTCTAAAACAAAAATGACAAATTCAAATTACAACAGAAAAGTTGATTTTCTTCGGAGCAAATGGAACACGACTGTAAATTAATTATTTTTTTAATGTAAAATATCAAACCATTAAAAATTCTCAACAAAATTGCTTCTGTTTAGAAAAATTAGAAAAGTATTTTTTTTTTATGGACGACATGGCTAAAAATGTTATCTTCAGTTCCCATCTATCTAGCAACAAAGATTTTGCAACTTTATCATTTAAAAATGTATTAAAAAACTCACTCTACTTTTGATCACCTCATCCAGTAACAAACTCTCTCTGTAAATAAATCTTTTCCAAAAGCATCACGAGTAAAGATAAAATTTTACTGATAAGGTATAAATTGTACAATAATTATTTTATTTGTTTTCGCTTCATTGTTTAAATTTAGTTTTATTTTAATAAAATACAAAAATTCACAATAATAAATATGATGCGTGTGAACATTGTCCATTGTTAAGTTAGCTGGTTAAATTAGGTTCCTTCCAGTACCAGATACTTTCTTTATAGTTTCTATTCTAATTAAAAAGTAATCACTGATTGTTGAAACTAAATTAAGTTTCCTAGTGAACGAAGCTAACCTTTCTAACTTCTTTTATTTGTATACATTTTATATTGTATTTAGGTAAAAATGTAAGTAAATATTTAGTATTAGAGCGTGTTCAAAAACCCTTTACTAAAAAGATACATTGATCTTTGTTTTTTGTTGTTTTTGTTTTTGTTTTTGTTTTAATGACTCTCTTCCTGAGCTCGAAATAACTCAAAGCTTACCACGCGATCAAAACCGATTCGGTTCAACATTTTTTGCAAAATGCTTATAGAATAAAGGCGCAACAACAACAACTAAAAATAAATCGCTACCTAATTGCATAATTTAAAAACAAAAACAAAATATTATAAAAGCATACGATAAACAAAACAACCATATAAAGAATGCTATAGGTATAAGTTTATATGCAATATACGTATTTAAATATACCGGTTTAAAATGCCACGCTAAGTGAACTCGCTCTATTTATTTTTACGTTTAATTCTTTTAGGTTTTCGCTTCATATACACACACTTTCGCCCTCCAAAAAAATAACAAAACTTAACTAAACTGAAACAAACCCTCTTTCGAGGCTCGCTGATGGTGCTGTCCCGAGTATTTTAATACCAATACATTTTTCAAGCTGAATGAAAAATGTACATCAACCCAAAGAACTATACTTCTTTCTACATAAGATAGAAAAAATGAAATAAAAGTGCGCAAACAGAGATGAAAAACAACATCAAGAAACTGAACAAATAAAAGACAAAAGTATCTTGGAAAAAAAAAGAATATACAATCAGAACTTTTGGTTTAAAGAATAAGATACTGTTCCTACTTTGACATACGTTACATAGGTTAGATATACCAACAGAACCGAACTAACTTATAGCTCTTCAAAAAATAGTATGGGGGCGTAACGTTGCAAATGATAAATTCATTTTTGTATCTAGAATTTTTTGTTTTCCTCTTTCAACTTATGAGCTATAAAAGAGGTTTTATATTATACTTGTTGATGTGATATATTTGAATGTTAACTGAGTGGGTTAAAATAAGTTGGGATCAAAAGATTTAGGTCAAAGTCAAAGCTTATGACTCCTTAAGCAGATTTACATATTTAAGATACATTATCATTCTGATGGTCAAAAAAGACAAATTTAATACTATGCATTGGCAATGTAACCCACAATCAAGTTGAGGAAAGTACCAAATGCAAAATGTACAAGAGGTTTAAATATCACATTTAAAACAAATAGGTTATTTCTGAATGGGAATGGCAACCCTAGAAGACGAAAAAATAGTCCTCAAGTAATTTTGAATTACTTACTTATTTACTTAAGGTGGTGCGGACGTGATCCTTAACAAACGTGCGTTCAGCCAACTCGATCCCTAGCTAGCTGTCTTCAATTTCGTACACCAAGTTGTTTTAGGTCTTCTCCCACTTGCGTGTGCGACCTGAGTGGCGCAAGTTATTCATCTACATTTGAATAACAAGTGAAATATGCAAAATAAAAAAACGTATTTTCCAAAATCTATTTAAAACTTCAAGAGTTCAAAATTATCTGAGTTTGAGTCCGGCGAAATAACAAAATGAAATATTGAGATAGAAGTGTTTTCCCGCGACAACAATTTCGTAGTCCTAAGGTACCATTTAAACAACTATTTTTCGAAAATGATTTATTTTACTTGAATTGAAATTTCATTAAAATTCCCATGACTAATTCGCACATTTGCGTCTGTATGTCCTCGGTTCTTAAGGTATTAGGTTAGGTTAAAGTGGCTGTCCAAAATGGAAACGGACACACTTAGGCCAGTTTAATGGCCCATTGTGATACCACATGAATCTTGAGGCTTCCTCTTTAGCTCAATGGAACCAGTTTGAGTTCTTTACGAAACGTGAAAGACTGACTATGCCGATATGATTTAGATCGTTTAAATCGTTAAAGAAGGATTCTCCTAGGTAATTCTTGCGTTTTCGAGCCAGAGCAGAGCATGTACAGAGAAAGTGAAGAATTGTTTCCTCCTCTTCCTCGTCCATACAGCTTCTGCAAAAGTCATTTGAGAATACGCCTAGCCGCGTGGCGTGCTTTTCTATTATACACTGTCCGGTTAAGGCACCTATTACCGAGCTTATATGCAATCCGCTTAGAGATATCAAGCACCTTAAACGTTTTTAATCTAGTGTTGGCCAGATGTTCTTTGTAACCTGACACTTGGTGATGTTGTTCCACCTGGTGCCTGCTTTCCTCACAGCGTCTTGCATAAGCAACAGTTTACAAGTAGCGATTGGTATGCCAGTATGTGTCAAACGTGGTAGGATCGACTGCACTGTACCGTTCCTTTCGCGTTCATCTGCCTTACACCCAGCACCCAGCAAAGGTGAATATTAAACTATTGTGCCATCTCCATTAGAGACGATCGACAGTTAGGGACTGTTATAGAGTTTGGAGAGACAGAGCAAATACGGATATCAGATGTTGATATCATGTTTTCTTTGAGCCAGGACAAGACTTCTTTTATCGCCAAAAGTTCTAATTGGATTCCTTTAATATAGGGAGGGTTGACAATGGAATTTTGTATCTCCTCGAAAATAAGACAAAATCGGTTTTGTGTGGGTCCACACCAATCAGCCCAAAGTATTAGTCTGTCTAAGGCATTTTGTAACAGTTTTTTTAAGGTGTTTAGATCTTTCCTCTGTAACCCTCCGCATCCAGACTAGTTAGGAATTCATTTAACACTAGGTTCCAGAGGAGAGGGGAAAGAACACCACCTTGCGGTGTCCCTCTAGATGTTAGTGCAGATATGATTGCATTTGTCTCCACGTTGTTAAAGGCACCTTCGATGTTAAAGAAAGCAACAATAATGAACTCTTTATGATAGAGGGAATATTCGACGGTGCGTACTAAGGTATGTAACGCTTTTTTCAACGATTTACCTTTACAGTAGACATGTTAAGACGAAGACAGAAGTCTTGTATCAATACTTGCCCTTAATTGGATACAAATCAATCTTTCCAAGGTCTTAAGAAGAAATGATGACAAACTTATAGGTCGTAGATCTTTAGCATTGACTGGCATCTAAAAGCATTAAAACTTCAATTTTTAAAGTATTGAATCGGTTGTTAATTATTGACATAGACATTTCTTTAAAATTTTAAAGATGTCTAAAGATGTTAGATCTCAGTGGTCAATTATGATCACCTGTTCGAAAAATAAGACTGGCATAAAACTTCTTGCAATATTGCTGTTTTTTTTGTTGCTTGTGTGGCTTGTAGCTTCATTGTCTTGTTAAAAATAAGCATTATCCATATCAATAGCTTCCACTTCCGGCGATGCAAAATCGTCATTCATAACACTGTAGCGCAACCACTTTCCCGTAAAAGTTGCACAAGCCTCATTTTCGAATGGCTTGTGCCATTAATTGGTTGATTACACCACTAGCCGAAGAATCACACCAAAAATTCACAATTTGATAATGCAAAAGGCTTTCCAATAATTATATTCGGATTTTGCAAGCCTTAGATCTGAAAATTCCACCTCCGAAGTAAAATGGCCCACATTGATGAAGAAACTTCATAACGTTGAGAGTTGAAACGGTTCTTAATAATTATTTTCGGATTTTCCAAGCCTCAAATCTGTAAAGTGAAAATAAGCCTCATTAGTGAAAAACATTGATCGAACCATTTTGATGCATTTCAAGGATGCAATTAGCCCACATACGACGAGGTTGCTCGTGATCGAGTGGCTTGAATTCGTGCGTTAAGTCATGGAGTTTAAAAGCCTTATACGGTTTCAAATACGGTTTGATATCGTTTGGGGAATACACAATTTCAGAAATAAACAAAGAATTGACAAAACTAGTCTTTCAAAACTATTATTGCCTGTACTTAATGACAAAAACCTAGTTTGATCAATTGAATTCTCCATATTACTAACTTGCCGCAACAGTTTAAGTTTGTAAAGCAGTTTCACTATTGTTAAGTGAAAAGCTACTTCAAGATTGTTTTATTGCAAAAATGTCACTATTTTTGTGGTAAAGTAATTAATGGCGTATTTTGTCACATGTCAAATGACGACATCTTCAAAAGTGATAGCTGACTAAATGGGACTATTTAAGTTATGAATAACCATTTATTTGAAATCTCTTAAATTCAAAACACTGAAAACCAATATTTTACAGCTCAAATCTTATTCTACGAAGGAAGTTTTTTGACACTTACTAATTCTTTTAGACAATTCATTCAAAACACTGTAGACCAATATTTTACAGCTCAAAATATTATTCAAATGTGGTAAAAATTGTTTCCTGGCTGAAATACCTTGAAAACAAACAAAGACTTCTTGCTTTTATTGTATGCGAATATTGTTTTCAAAATTGTTTAATTTTCTTAACAAACAAATCTTCTACAAATTAAAATGCATTTCAAAATCTTGCTAAAACTTAATTGGTTGACTCAAGAAAAAAATGGGAAATGTCAAACTGTTTGACCACTAATTTTTTAAATCCTTAAAATTTGTATAGACGTAATATTCAAAATTTCATATTTTGTATAATAATATTAAGTTTAACGGTCATTAAATAATTTTTAACAAAGATGTCTATTATTTTGTAAAGATTTTGCATTTAAAACTCAGTATGGTATCCTGGCTAGAAATTGCAAAACATCAATTACATCAAAAAAAAAAAAAAAATTTGATCCTTATTTAGAAGAAACAGCAAACATCATGCTATGATACTTGCTGTACATATATGCATTTTATATGTATTAAGGTATCCATCAAGAACTCCACCTACGTAAAGGCTTCATATTAATAGCATTAACTCATATTGTTTTTATGCAAAATAAATATCATATATGTATGGTATGTACATGTGTATGTAGGTAGGTACCTACAATTCTCGACACGTAGTACTCGTAAAGGTATAACTAACAAGATTATCACGCATCGTTGACCTCAAAAATCCCACACAGTTTGTGTATCGCATCGCTCGGGGTTCAACTCTCAATCTCATTTAAAACAAATAAAATTATTTAATTTTTTTATTTTTATTTTTTTATGCACGAAAACATACTTCAAAAATTAATTTTATAACTCGTTTGTGTCCCGTTTGTGTCGTCATTTTTATGATTCCAATTTTGTGTGTTTATATGTCCATCTATAAACTAAGATTAGCCAATATAATCCTGAAGGGTATAATGAAAACATCAATGGGCGCATCTTCAGACAAAACAAAAATAACAAAAAGAACAAAAAATAATAATGCAAGAGCGATCCCTTTTAGCCGATTTTATTTTATCTGAATCTACAGTAGAAACACTCATAAACGCGACGAATTAACTCTTAAAAGAGTGAACTCCTTTTCGATGAAATAAACTGATTCCCATTAAATTTGTCCGATTTGAGCTTATTAAGTTCGTTTTTATGAAATTTTGTTATTAAAGCATTGGGAGTGAGTTCCTCTTTTAATTTAATTTAATTTTTTAAGAGCTTGAGAACTTTTTTTAAAAAAAAAAACGCATAAAATTTGCAAAATCTCATTGATTCTTTATTTGAAACGTTAGATTGGTCCATGACATTTACTTTTTGAAGATAATTTCATTTAAATGTTAACCGCGGCTGCGTCTTAGGTGGTCCATTCGGAAAGTCCAATTTTGGGTAACTTTTTCGAGCATTTCGGCCGGAATAGCCCGAATTTCTTCCGAAATGTTGTCTTCCAAAGCTGGAATAGTTGCTGGCTTATTTGTGTAGACTTTAAACTTGACGTAGCCCCACAAAAAATAGTCTAAAGGCGTCAAATCGCATGATCTTGGTGGCCAACTTACCGGTCCATTCCTTGAGATGAATTGTTCTCCGAAGTTTTCCCTCAAAATGGCCATAGAATCGCGAGCTGTGTGGCATGTAGCGCCATGTTGTTGAAACCACATGCCAACCAAGTTCAGTTCTTTCATTTTTGGCAACAAAAAGTTTTGTTTTTGTTAGCATTGAACGATAGCGATCGCCATTCACCGTAACGTTGCGTCCAACAGCATCTTTGAAAAAATACGGTCCAATGATTCCACCAGCGTACAAACCACACCAAACAGTGCATTTTTCGGGATGCATGGGCAGTTCTTGAACGGCTTCTGGTTGTTCTTCACTCCAAATGCGGCAATTTTGCTTAATTACTTAGCCATTCAACCAGAAATGAGCCTCATCGCTGAACAAAATTTGTCGATAAAAAAGCGGATTTTCTGCCAACTTTTCTAGGGCCCATTCACTGAAAATTCGACGTTGTGGCAGATCGTTCGGCTTCAGTTCTTGCACGAGCTGTATTTTATACGGTTTTACACCAAGATCTTTGCGTAAAATCTTCCATGTGGTTGAATAACACAAACCCAATTGCTGCGAACGGCGACGAATCGACATTTCACGGTCTTCAGCAACACTCTCAGAAACAGACGCAATATTCTCTTCTGTACGCACTTTACGCATTCGTGTGGTTGGTTTAATGTCCAATAAAGTAAACTGACACAATCGCATTAATTGTTTGCTCACTTGGTCGATTATGTAGACCATAAATCGGACGTAAAGCGCGAAACACATTTCGAACCGAACACTGATTTTGGTAATAAAATTCAATGATTTGCAAGCGTTGCTCGTTAGTAAGTCTATTCATGATGAAATGTCAAAGCATACTGAAATCCGGCGTGATCTGTCAAATACTAATGCATGAAAATCCTAACCTCAAAAAAATCACCCTTTATAATAAAAAAATAGAATAAGATTGTATATTGTGGGGTTAATACCAAAAAATCAATCTGTATATGAACTTTGGAGTGGACATTTCCTACCCTGGGTGCCACGGCACGCTGTTTTTTATTTCAAGATATTTTATTTAATAAAAGTCCTTTTACATTTTTAATATTTATTTATTTCTATCAATATTTAAATAGAATATCAGAAAACTTTTATTAAAACTTCTTTTTAACACATTTAGTATTAATTTAAGGGCACAAGAATCATCAATCAAAAAAAATTATCAATCAAATAAGGTACAGGGTGATGCAGTGTTAAATATAAATATTTCACTAGTTCTTTTTTCTGAGTTAGTTCGAAGGACTGCTGTCAGTACAAACACTAAAAGCATTCAAAGTCTTTGTTAGTTTTAAAAAGTCGCAATTAATTAAAGTCTCTTGTAAACTTCCCATAAAAAGTGACAAATTTGGTTGAGCATAAATATCTCAAGAAACACATAACGGTATCGAATAAATAATTAAATTTTACCAACACATTGTTACCATTGCCATGAGTTTGAAAAAAACGCTTGACAGTTTTATGCAACGAAAAATTACTTTTTTTGAAATTAAGGGCCTATTCCATTAGAATTGACAATTGCGATATGTGACAGTTGATAATTTGTTAGTTTAGAATTTGGCAATCGTTAAAATCTGTTCCATTTACAATTCGAAAATTGTGTAGAATTTTCGAAAATACTGACAAATTTTATCTTTTCGTTTCTAAAAGAAACTGTCTTGAAAATGAAGTGTCAAGTATTTTTCCTCAATTGTCAGACATTTTCAAAAAAAAAATTGTAATAACAATTATTTTATGAAATGAAAACAAAAATAATAAATATCAATTTACATACGTATTTGTCAGTATTTAAGTGACAATTGCGACAGGAAACACAATAGGTCCGTTTGCGTACTTTCTGCACTAAAATTCGTAAAAAGAGATATTTTAAAGAGTGGGGCTTAAATTCTCTCACAAAAAGACAAAACTGAAAAAAAAGTAAGCGAACGGGAAAACAACAAATTTTCCCCACGAAAAAACAAATATAAATTTTGAAACATCATCATTTCATTTCGTGTTTGTAGACTTTATTTTTTTTTTGTAAATAAAATAAGGACAAATCATGCTGGCCCACTGTTTTTTTTTTGATGAAAAAACTTGATTAAATTGAAATTTGAAAATTAAAATCTTGTAAGTGACAGCAAAAAGAAATTTATTTAATTTATTTGAAGTTCTATCAAGTTTGTCACTTTTCAGAAATCAACCCAAAGAAATTTCTTGGGCGAAAATTCGTAGGTTGCTGAAATGTTTTACTCCTTCGTGAGCGCTCTCTTCTACAAAAAACTACTAAGTTTTTTAGTTCGCGAACAGGATTTAGTTAAATTTGGTAATTTTTCGTAAAATTAGACTGTTTTAGAAAGGTACGCGAACGGACCTATTTACTGTCAAGTGTCGACAGTAAAAAGATTTAAAATGATCAACGATACATTTTCAAGTGAAAGTAAAAGTGAATGTGATGACGATCCTCAGTTTTGTCAGAATAAATAACGATTTCGAATCGTTAATTGGCCTACAATTTCAAGAAACATTTTTAAAACACTTATTTTGAGAATGTTTTTCAATTTAAAAGTACCCGTGGCATGATGGTTAGTGCGTTGGACTGTCATGCAAGGGGTCTTGGGTTCAATCCCTGCCTGTGCCACCTTAATTTAAAAAAAAAAATTAATTTTCGCGGGTACTGCCTCTTGCGAGGAATTGACAAATCCTTCAAGAGTAATTCTTGTCATGAAAAAGTGCTTTCTCAAACCTAGCCGTTCGGATTCGGCCTAAAATTGTAGGTCCCTTCCATTCCTGACAACAGTACTCGCACACAGGAATGATTGAGAGTTGTAAGCCACTAGGCCCTGGTTCACAACGGACTGTTGCGCCACCCCATTTTGATTTGATTTTCAATTTAAATCTCTCGATTTTTATAATATTTTCACTCACAATAATGACAAACAACTATCTTGCAACTATGAGGTTTTAAAAATGAAAGAGTTTCAGCGTTCTGTTAAAATTAAAATTAAAATCAAAGGGTCAGAAAACGATAAAAATTGACACAAAATGTTCCATGTTACATAGTTTTTGTATCAAAACACATTTCAAGAATATAAAATGAAATTGTCACGTCAAATTTGTCAGCGGTTAGCAAGAGTAATTCTTCGTTTGATTTTGTCCCTGGTGTTGTTTTCTGTATTTTCACTGCGTAACCGAGGTAGAAAAAGTCCTTAACTACGTCTGTATATGGTGACGTTTTGACCGAGAAATCGGTGTTACAGGTTATTTCTTCATGACAGCATGTATTTTACTTTGCTCATTAAAGTCTAAACCCAATTTTTCCGCCTCTGCTTCAATATTAACAAAGGCCCACTCACGCTGAGTTTTTTCGATTATGTCAATGTCATCAGCATATGCCAGTAATTAGACAGACTTTTGAAAGAAAGTGCCTCTATTCTTGACGTGAGAGCTCTGCGCTATTCTTTCAAGGATGATGTTAATGAAATTGCAGGACAGGCATCACCTTGTCTAAAGCCTTTTTGACATCGAAAGGTTCTGTTAGTTGCTTCCAAACTTTATGGATTAGCCATGCTCATCTTGCACAACCAGAAGAGTTTGGCAATGATGCCAAAACTAGACATGGCGCTTTACAGCTCGTCCTTGTAAGGCACCAGTTATAGCTATCATTGGTTTTCATCATTGAAAACAAACATTTTAATTTTTTTGACAGGTCGTTTCAATTTCTGTCATTCAAAAAAATTTCCTTATTAAAATCCACCGCGCAAATGTTTACTGACAGAAATCTGTCATTTAATTGTGTGAAATTGGAACACAAATCAGTGGAACGGTTCGTTTCACTTTTAGACATAAATGTATTAGCTGTTCAGGAAAATAAATGTCCCTCCGGAAATTAGTAAAATACAATTTTAGAGAAAAATAAATGCGCAATTACCTACACTTTTTTTCTCAAATAAAATTATTTGAGTATTTTCTGATCGATCAGTTCACAATTTTCATTTCTAATCGAAGGGAAACACCGTCGAATATCGATTCAAAAATTTGTCCGGATCGATTTAAATGATAGCTATAATTGGCCCTAAGTGCTGTGATATGCCGCCTTGAAATCGATGATGGTTATCGATTTATTTTTCTTCTATCTCTCCAGCATCAGCCGTAATGTAAATATTTGATCCAAAGTGGACTTTCCTGGTCTAAAACCACACTGATAAGGACCTATAAGGTTGTTGGCGATAGGTTTAGACGTTCACATATTACGGCAGAAAAGATTTTTTAAAACATGCATAAGTAGACTAGAGGGTCTCTGTTTGTCATGCTAATGAAAATATTTTCAACACTTTTGTTTCTCTTATTTTGAAAAACTTGAGTTGAGCTAATTTAAAGAAAACGACTGATAATGACAATAACTTATTTACTTTAAAACTAAATGTTATTGAAGATATTTGTATTTGTCAGCATATTTTTTTATCTCAATACTTAGTTCTACGGATATTAGAGCTTTCACTGTTTATATATTTATGGTCTTTTCTTTTCCTTGCAATAAACATTGAGTTGGACAAAATATAATAAACCCGTCATAATTCATTTTTATAAGTCTCATTCAAGACCGACCCTATACTCGTACTAAAAATCAACATGCAAATTCCCTTCATTCTGTCTTAAAACTTTTATACCTTCAAAGATATTACAAACAGAACTCAAATACTGTCCTATTCATATATACATAAATAATAAATATTTTGTATTTGTAAATAATCGATTGTGTGGAGGTCGGTAGGGTAGTGGTAGATCCCATTGGATTTTATCAATTTAATGCGCAAATCAGTTTGCTAACCCATTTCAGTTTGTCTTTAATTAAATAATAACAGATTAAATGGTATAAGTCTTTATTGCTGACCAATCTTCTTCTTATTTTGATATCAAAGAAGAGACTTTATGTGTACTATATAGTGTGTGTTGCGTAGCTTATATGTTCATACAATCCTCCTGTTTTATTAAGTCGTATTGAGAGTCTTCCGGGAGACAATTTGACGATCAAAAGTGCAAGAACATTATTAACTCGTTCGCAACCTCGTAACTCAGATGAACTTAAAATCTAATTAAATTTAGCTGAGTTTGAGTTTGTATTATATTAAAGATATATACAAGTCTCCTCCGTCCGTGTGGTTTAGTTACATATGAGTTTTGTTAGAACCATCGCGTCGCACAGTGGGATAGTTTGCAAATTTAAAGGGATTCAATTAAAAAAACTGACTTAAGAAATTGGTTTACTTGAAGACTAAAAATTCACTGAGATTAAGAGGGCACTTATATGTAGGAGATGTATAACATAAAAAAAATGTCTTGAAGTTGCATTTTTTTGGAAATTTCAGTGGAAATTGGCCTTTGATGGTAGTTTTGAGCAAATTTTATTAGATTTTTTAAATAATCAGTTCAAAATTAAGAGCAATTATAGTCCTTAACATTTTTCTTGTAGAACATTTTAAATATCTAAAATGAGATCTTACAATATTCTAGTTTAATCCATCTGTATGAGCGAATCGTCACACTGTACGTCGTTATTTTGTGACGTTCTGTCACACTCCACACAAACAATAATATACTCATAAATTAAATCAGGTTGACGAATGATGGCGACTGTTAAAAGTATCTGTATCTATATCGTTCTACGACAACAACACGACGCTGACGTTCGTTTAGATGGATAAAATTGCAAGAGACCTCCTCTTTATTTTCAAGCCAAAACAAAAACAAAACCTAGGGCTAGAACTATCTGTCGATATATACTATATATTGAAGAATGAAAAACCTAGAGAGTGTTATTGCATTGGCGTTTTTCTGTTTGTTTTTAAATTTTCTTCTTTTTTTCTGATGCCTCTTTTATTGTTTGATGGGAAGAAGCCATACAAAGGATTTTCTTTTCAATTGTTGGAAGGTACCTATTTTCAATAAGAGACTTGAGCATACGTTTCACACATTGTTTATAAAACAAAAGCGAACATGAGTGAGGTAGGCATACATAGTATACAATATACAAAACCTACCAGCTACCTTCACATTGTTTACTTTATTCCGTCCGGTAAATGGATGTTGATTTTAAATTCTGGAAATATCTATACAATGTCTTTATATCCCACTTCTGATTTCAGTTAATGACTTATAAAAAAACACTACTTCCTAATTAAATATCTTTAAAATTGTCTCCTAAAACAATAACGATTTAGAAGAAATTATGTTGAAATTTGTATTTCAAGTATTTTTCATCTTTTCCTAAGGATATTTGAAAAGTGATCTGTTCAAATATTTGTAAAAAGAGCATTATACTTCAAAATTCTAAGAGTATAATATTTCGAATGTATTGTTAAGTAAATAGATTATTTTTTTAGCTGCACTACACGAATGTGGAATGCTTTTTAAGGTTCTAAATTTCCAAAACCAATTTGCTTCTTTTTTTAAGCCGCACTTCACGAATGTGAAATGCTATAAGGCCAAATATTTCCAAAATTAAATTTACATCGGTATTTTTGTTCCCAATTTCCTGTGTTAAATCATTATAAGGACTATTCATAACTCCTTGAATGTTGCCGCACGATATTCATATGTACAAAATTTTAAAAGAGTGTTGTACATTTTCTTGAATGAAAAAAATTGTTGCCATTTTTTGGCAATGGTAACTTTAAGCACTACTTAAGCTCAAAACGAACTTTTTTCCTAAAAAAATGGGTCTTTGTTCTCATAAAAAATCAAACTCAAAAACCCATAGAATTGCTGTCGAAACTTTTTTCAAACTTTCATAAATTGTTGCTAAAGTTAAAATTACAAAATGTCTATTTTAACTTTTAGTATTTTGCTACATTAATATGATTTTTAAATGTCTGACATTTCAAATATCAATTTTAAGACGCGTTCAGACTCATCGTTTATATTAAAAGGCATTATAGTACACTCTCACGAAAAAAAACGTGTCGCAAGATTTCGGTTTTTTGTCATTAAAATTGTAACCAAATTTAAAAGTTTGTATGCATTTCAAAATTTATTTACTCAACATTTTGAACGGTTTTACAAATGTTTTGAGCTGTTTTAGTAGTACACTAAAAATGTGATTATTCTTATTTGAAACCATGTTTGAACATAACTATTTCTTAACTTTTTAGTAAAGTTAAAATTACAAAATGTCTACTCTAACTTTTAGTATTTTGCTAAATCCATATGATTTTTAGATTTCATATTTCATATTTGAAATTCCTAGGATTGCTTTACAGATTTAGGTTTGTTTGTGTCAGTCGCAACGTTTTCATTAAAAGGGTTATAGTATACTTTTACGACAGAAACTGAAAAGAACCTTTATAAACGGTTTCTGTCGCATGATTTCAATTATTGTCATTCAAATTTTAAACCAATTCAAATAAAAAATTAAAAATCAAGGATTTTTTTAAAAACTTGTTTAGTTTTTTTTTTTCAAAATTCATTTATTTATTCAGTATTAAAATGTTTAAGTTGTTTACGGAGTGCATTAAAAATATGTTTTACTAATTTTAAACGATTTTCCCGTACAACCAACCATCGGTTAATTTTGTTATTAAAGTTAAAATTTTAAAATGGTTTTTTTTCAAATTTTTCTAAATTTGTATATCTTCTTAGAGTCGTTTAGTAAAACCTGAACTCTTTAATACCGCCTCCAACACTGAAGATCTTGACGACAAAGCCAATAATCTAACATTAGCCCTAAACATAGCTCTAGATACTGCATGTCCTCTTGTACAAGTAAGAGATAAAAAGAAACCACACTGGTGAAACTCAGGGCTAGATCCACTTCGAAAAGAATGCAGAAAACTCTTTAACAGAGCGAAAGCTTCTAGAGACATGTCTGACTGGGATTTATATAAAGAATAACTAAAGAGATATAAAAAAGAACTGAGAAAAACCAAACGATCGTCCTAGAGAAACTTCTGTAACCACGTGGAATATTGCTCAAAATACTCTCCAATCCAAACATCTTCAAGGGATGAGTTAAGTTGGCATACATCCCGATATCTTTGAGACAAGTTAAAGTCGTTTTTATTCCAAAAGCTGGAAAATCCATCCACGTTAACCCTAAAGACCTAAGACCTATCCCCTTATCATCATTCCTTCTCAAAACTTTTGAACGTTTGATCGATATCCACTTAAGGGCAAGTGTTGTTCCTCCTTTCAAAGACTCAACACGCCTACAACAAAGGGAAATCAGTTGAAACGGCTCTACACAGTATAGTACACAGTTGCCTTCTTAGATATAGGAGGTGCATTTAACAATGTCGACACATCTGCAATTGCACGTTTTTTGACATTTCTGAAGGTAGATAAGTCGATCAGCGAATTGATTCATCAGATGCTGATAAGCAGGATTATCAATTCAAAACTGGGTTTTACGATTTTACTGCACAAAGGGGTGTCAGCAGAGGTACGCCACAAGGTGGTGTCCTATCCCCTCTTCTTTGGAACTTATAGTAATAAATTAATTACTAATTACTCTAGAAAGAGAGGGACACAGAGTGTTTGCTTATGCGGACGATGGATGGGTAAACATCCCAATATACTAAAAGAACTCTTACAAAGCCTTTTAAATAAGCTCAAAGCCACAAAAAACCGACCTTGTCCTCTTCACAATTAAATACTAAGTTTCACTTATTGACCCTCCCCTCATAAACGGTGTACCACTTAAATTCTCTAAACAAGCAAAATACTTGGGTATCATTTTGGATAAGAAAAGTAGTTGGAATCCTAATATTCAAGAGAGAATAAACAAGGCCACAGTAGCCCTGTAAAAAGGCCATTGGTAATAAATGGGGCATACAGCCCCGCATTACACACTGGCTATATATCTCGGTCATAACGCCGATCCTTACTTATGGAGTAGCTGTATGGTGGACGGCGCTAGATATAGCGACAAGTCGCGATAAACTCAGCAATGTCCAACGAACAGCCTGCCTGTGTATGGGAGGAGCTCTTCGCTCTACCCTCTCCGCCTCACTTCATGTTCTGTTGCATCTAATACCGCTGGACATTTTCAGCAAGCGAACGGCCGCTAATACAACCATACGGCTTTAAGACTCCTCTCTGTGGATCAATAATGGAATTGGCCACACTTTGAAATTGTTCAAAACTATAAACATTAATATTGACTACACCATACCCCATCCTCAGTTTAAGACCTCCCAGGTCTTCTTGTTAGAATACATCATTTTTGAACGATGATCCTATAAACTTTTATACAGACGGATCAAAAACGGAGGATGGGGTTGGCGGAGGCGTATACTCATATAGACTAAACTTAAGTCTCTCCTTTCGTCTATACCCGATCATTGTAGCGTGTTCCAAGCTGAAATCCTGGCTATAAACGAAGTCCTATCCTGGCTTAGAGAAAACGTTATATCAACTAATGATATACGCATCTTCTCAGATAGCCAAGCTGCGTTAAAGTCCCTAGACTCTGTCTCCACTAACTCACTAACAGCCCTAAATTGTCGATCATCTCTTTAGGAGATGGCTACATAGTTCAACATTCACCTTTTCTGGGTGCCGGGCTATAGAAACATTCCACGAAGTGGCAAAGCTGACGAACTTGCAAAAAGCGGAACAACTTTACCTCTGCTGGCTCACAATGCTAGCATAGGTACTTAGCTACATGTCATCTCATGCTAAAGCAAGATACCATAGAGAAAACAAACTTCAGGTGGAATAACTCCACCACCTGTTTAGCAACAAAACTAATTTGACCTAATCCTAGCGCCAGGCGCTCAAACAATTAATCTCTCTCATGCTATTCGACTTGGAGCCCCTGCAAATGATTTTTGTAGAAGTTTCATGGACGAGGAGGAGACAATCTCTCATCTTCTGTTCACATGCCCTGCCTTATCACAAAGACGTAGAATCCACCTTGGAGACTACTACTTCAACGATACCAGCGATCTAAAAAAATCTGACATTATTTGTCTCCTACGCTTCATTCGGAGCTCCAATTGGTCCGACGAGTTAAGCTGATCAACTGATCCATGTGGTATCACAACGGACCATACTTTGGTCTAAGTGTGTTGGACTTCCCAACCAACAGCCACTTTAACCTAACCTAACTTATATCTTCTTAACTTCTGACAAATAAGTGGGTTCGTTCAACAAAAAGTAGGGCTGTTTGCTTTATTCTTTATCGAGCTGACACTTGTAAGACGTGTTCAGATGTAACGTGTTATTAGAACGAAAACAGAAAAATTGCTAGTTATAAATGTTTCATTGTTTGGAATAGCTAGTTAATTGCTTAATATTTAGAAAACATATAACTAGTAGAACGTTTTGAAATAAATAATCATTTAATAAATATTTAGAAAATTGATAAGTTATTAATTCTTAAGGCGCTTAAATTATATGAAATGTTGCTCCATTATCTATAAAACCATTTGAATGTAAGAACATCTTTAAAAGAAGTACACAAAATGTTGGTTTTAAAAATATGTGTATAAATTTGCAACTTTAAAATAATAATAATAAAATTTGTGTAAGAAAACAGCTCCAACGACATTTTATATAATTCTCCTATAAACTTATACGTATTCAAGTTCAGTTTTGTTTTTGAGCTTAATCTGTTTTCTAAGTTGTCGTTCGTCGAAGTACTTTAAAAAAACATTTTTCAGGTCTTGTACCTATATACAATTTAAAAAATCAACTCCCAATAGATAAATTAGCCAAACAATGTGAACCGTCCGAGCATTCTCTATAATTTATACCCGAAGCTTAAATTTAATTCCATACCGAAAAAATAGGCCTTCATATTCATGAATGACTAAGCTAGGTTTGTCGTTAGATTTATGCGCCTACGCCTACAACATATCAATAAAAGCTTAATTTTAAACACACACCTCTTTTTGGATTTTGTTTATTATACCTTCATTATCTTAGATAGGGAATTTTGTGAATTTTTAATTTAAAACACGTACCAAACAGTGGTGATTCATTTTTTAAAAAAAGTCACAATTTTTAAATAAGTTTGTATATGTTTTTTTTTTTGAATAATTGAGAAAACCATAAAAGTTTCGATTAAATGTATTCATTCAAAAATTAAATAATTACTGGAAAAACTTAAACATTTACATTCTAAAAAGTGTCGATAACTTAAAACAAAAAATACTAATTTGTCATTTTTAACATTTCAAAATTAAACAACGGGTTTCCCCAATTTATATAAGTTACTTTAAACAAAAAAACTAATTAACAAAAGAAGACGCTTAAAAAGTTTGCAAACAATAAAAAGTGTAAGTTAAACAAAACAAAAATTGGATCACATTATAATATTGATTTCATTTTTTGTATAATTATTAGATCACAAACAAACAAAAATAAAAAGAAGGAAAAAACCGTTTTTAAGGCGTATCTAATTTTTTTTCAAAAATATAATTTGTTTAAAAAAGCAATAATATATTTTTCTCTCGTCTTCTCGTCTCGAACCTTAAGCTATTAACCGACAACAACAGCAACCACAAAAATCTAGATATTATGACCTTGACGTATTTTTTGGTTAAAATATTATGTTGTACCCGCTTATTTTTGTATTTTTGTTTGCTTTTAAGTGCTAATTAGTGTGGTGAATAAAGTTTATATTCATATTTGAATTGTTAAAAGATTCTTTAAAAACGAAATACTTTTTTTTGTGTTACCTTAAATATACCTTAAATATTTATAGACTTGAAATTTGCATAAATTGTTATATTGTTAGACAAAATGGTTTCATCTTTGATCGAAATCCAGAAATAGAAAGTTATTAAAATGTTTCATATAAGAAAAAGATTGAATCAGAAGAATAAATATTTTATGCAAAAGTCGTAAAAGCAAAAATTAAAATTAAAAAAACATAACAACTGTCTTTGATTAGTCCTAATGACAAGACAAGTCCCAAAGCTATTTGGTGTTGCGTAAACAATAAAACATTTGGTCGTTCCACATTTCTTCTTACTATTTTGGATACAAATAAAATGCAAAAGAAAAAAATAATAATAATATATTTTAATCGTGATCCGCTTTAAAGTCGTATCTATTTAAAAATGTCCCGATGTTATGTCAGCTTTAACCATCACATGTCAGTTATAAATTTGTTGTCATTAAGAGTGTCAAACTTGTACAGGGTCGGATTCAAGCAGGAAGGTTCTGTTTGATATTTATATTTAATAGAAACGTCAGTTTTCTTAAACTGAGAAAATAGATTTATTTATTTTTGATTTTAAATCAAATTTCATACGTCAGTTTATGAATGACATTTGATTTGATTTTTCTCTTTTCCGGACGGAAATTCCTATTCCTGATATTTTTAGGTCTAAAAGTGACACGAATCATTCCACTGATTTGTGTTCCAATTTCACACAATTCCAATGACAGATTTCTGTCGGTAAAAATATTTCGGTGGATTTTAATCGGGAATTTTTTTGAATGATGAAAAACAGTGGTAGCTATAAGTGGACCCATAATCGTTCCACTGAAAGCGTTCCATTTTCTTTGTATTCCCACCTGTCAGTTGAGCTTTCAATGATCATTTCTAACCTCAAATGCTTGATTCCAATGACATAAATTTTCAATAAAAACTATAACCAATTTGTCAAAAATATATTAAAAGATGATTGGTCCATTAGATAATCAGTTTTATTGTGCATTATTTGTGGAATTTGCTTGACAAAATAAAGAGATTTTAGAGTGCGTAATTCAAATCAAACACACCTTGTTATGAAAAGCGACCTCTATTTGATGTCCTGAAAAAAAATGGCAAAAAGAACCTTAATTCCCAAAAAAAAATTTGAGAATGTTTCAAAATAAATCGATATTTTAAAATTATTTTTTAAGCTATTTTTTCATAGTAGTGTTTTTGCTTGACGTCTTCTTTTTTAGGGGTCTACGGACTTACTGTTCCTGCAATTTTGTAATTATAATGATCTACTAATTTTTGTCGGCGTAATGTCTTTTCACCCAAAACCATAACTCCCAATTCCTAAAATGTCTTAAAGCCCAAAGTTTTTTACATTTAAAGAAACTTTAGATACAGACAACCTCGCTCCTATTTCATCCCAAAATATCCTAATCCTATAGTTAGCCCTTCCAAGAGGATTTCAGGGAGTCAAAATACCTCTACGATTTTCATTATAAATCTGGTATAAATAAACAAAAATTTGCCCAAATGCTCAAATATTGAAATACATGAAATCTTTTGGGCTATATCAATTAGTAATTTAGGCGTTATGATATTTTATTGAGTTGGGCAATATGACAATAATTTTGGGCTTTGTGTCTTTTCATCGACCTTTTTGGGCGATATGACATTTTTAATATCTGGGCATTATTCTATTGGGCAATAAGATCGGACGCTTTTTTTTACTTAGAATTTTAGAAAACCCGAAAACCGCCCTATGGTTCAGCAATATTGTCCAAATTATACAACAAGTTGTATATAACATTGATATGACATTTTTAATTTGGGCGATGTGGTTTCGGCGAAGATTTATTTGCTTCTATAAATTGTTACAGAAGTACGTACAATTTTGACACACTTTGAATTCAAAACCGAAACATTTACATACTTTCGTCGAATAATTGTTAATAACAAAAGAAGTATGCAACTTGGAAAAAATCTACGCACTTTTAAAGGGATATATTTATCAAGATAAATTTAAAATTTCCAGTCTTTCGCTTGAAAACTTTTTAAATTATTAGTCCAACCACTTTATAAAATGCAGTATTGAGTTAAAAAGTTTGTAAAGTATTGAGAACTAAAACTACTTTAATTTGAAAATCAAGTTCATTAAGATTTTTCACGGCCATAATCTTTTTTACATTATTTTTTCCTTCCAAGGACTCATCAAGAGGTTTTCCAAAGAACTGAATGATTCCTATATGTCAAAGATTCTGTGCACTTGTACGCCCTATGTATGATGTCTCAATAAATAAAACAGTTCTAGGATGGTCTAAGGCATTAAAAAGTTTCTCTGGGAGATCCGTTGATATTTCTTTATTCAAAAGAATTTAAAATGTTTGACATTTCATTGGTATTTACAATAGATCCGTTCTTTTCTTGTCATCAGTGAAGGAAACAAACCTATAATGTGTCAACTACAGACTTCAGAAATCGATCTGTTTGAATACTTAATTTTAGAAACATGTATCATATAAAACAACCTCCATGCATCTAGTGTAACAATAGCCTAATACAATCTACATTACCGACAATTGTCATTTCTATCGCTGGGGCCCACTATGCGTTCCTAAACATCAGTAGCTGTCTATCTTTACTCTCCCCATGCCTCATGGATAATCCAGCACTGCAAACATAAAAGTGCACAGCACAGCAACAAATTGTTACTGGTGTTAATGTTGCGAGTATAACAAACAACAACAACAAAAAAAGTAAATCAGCGAAAGTTTTTTCTTTAATGTTTCTTTTTTTTGTATTTTTAATTTGCTTCACAATCCAAACGGTCATTGTACTCACACTCGTCGTCATCGCTTTCGTCAAGCTCGCTCTCTAAATGGATGCGACGACAACATCAGCCGCGGCGTTGAATCCATAAAAAAAGACCGTCAACTTAAAAAAATTACCTCACCTAGGTATCTAACTTTACGAGCACCTATCTATCTCTAAGCTGAAACGGGCTTCTGTGTTTCGCCCTCTCTTTGTCCAAATGGGATCATGGCAAGCCTATATATATGTAGGTGCGTAAAAAAACACACACACAATAGACATCATCATGAAAATAAATAAATAATTTTCCTCAAAAGTTTGTTTTTAAAGCTTAACTCAAGCCACGTGCAAGAAGTAGTCAACAAATATTGTAAAAAGTAAACTTAAAAAAAAAAAAGAATCTATTATAAAAACAAATCAACCACCAACGAGCCATAATGGAGGCAATTTGTTAGTCTCAGAACTCAGAATTTTTAAACTTTATGTACCTAGCTTCAGAATATCTACAACCAACGAACGGTGGGCTAAACGTTTTAAATTATCGGTGTCATATAGTTTTTTTTTCTTTCTAGGCGTCTATTTGTGGTGAAGCTATATTGACAAATTGCTTGTTTAGTTTTTTAGGGCGAGCTGTAGGGGTATAAATCTAAATCAAAGATTAAGCTCAGAGTATTTTGAGCGTTTGTAGAAAAAAATGCTAAGTGAATACGAAATTATTGAGGTTTAATGAAAGCATGACTTCTATTAGCGGCATTAGCGTTATCCTAGCAAAATCTTCTCATGTAGAATCGTTTTGTTTTGGTTTTCTTTTTTTGTGGATTTTTTGGCGAAAAATAAAATTATTCAAATTGATTCCACAAGTTTTGTTATTTTGGTTGTTTATTTTAAAGAATTATATTATTCTTCTTCTTAAGACATTCAGAAGAAAAAACAATAATTTTTGTTTTTGAGATATTTTGAAATAGGTAAACATAAGTCTGTTGAAATATTAAAAGGGTGTTGACATAAGAGATTTAAATTAAATTATAATGATTCAAGGTTAAGATTCTTTGATAAAACCGTTTTAAGTTATTGATTATGAAGAGTAGATAATTCAAAACTTTAAATCGTGTTTGGATTATTAATTATTTATTGTTAAGATGACTAGATAAGAATTATGTATAAAATAAATCAAGAAAGAGGCTGATTCAAACTCACACTGATAGTTTTACGTTGTAGATGTCTTGAGTATTTGTTGATGATATCTTACTTAAAGCAAATTGTCATTTGAAACACTTTGGAAAAGTATTCACTGTTTTGTGAAGTTTCTAACATCCCATAGGAAGTTATTATAATCGGTCCCATTTGTCAAACTGAAAATTTTCGACGTTTCAAGATCCCTAAAGATCCCTAAAGAGTCTAAATAAAAGATTTGTAGAGAGATGTCTGTGCGTGCTTGTTTGCGTACGTTAGTGCGTCGGTACGTTCAGGAAGTTTTTTTTTTCTTCGTCCATAGCTCAAGAACCAGTAGAGATATCGACTTCAAATAAATTTTGTCATACAGACAATAATGCAGAAAGATGCAAAAAGGGTCTCAAAAAATTGCGTTGGTAGTTTTTTCACCATAGCAACTTAAAAAAAGGGTGAACATTTTGATTAAGCCTAAATATCTCACGAACCAATAACGCAAGAGACTTCAATTAAATTTTAAGTTATGGCTGAATCACAAACACGCTTCAGCTTCGGCTTCGCTTGACGTTTACGAGTTCAGCCATAAGAATTCAATGCATGCTTTCACAATGAAACTTCTTCCTCACGTTTCATTTGACAATCGTAAGGAAATAACGTAGTGTAACGTTATGTGACTCCAAACGGAAGCTCTAGTTCAATTATCTGAACATTTGCTTTGTCTGACAGCTCAACAGCTGTAAAAAAATGTCAACAAGCAAAATATTTGTTCTTTTGAGGGATGAAATAACAGAAATGTTATTCAAAGCAACCTCGAAGCAGGCCCACCGTAACGCAGACGAAGCCGAAGCTGAAGCGTGTTTGTGATTCAGCCATTATATTTTGTAACGTCATACGAAACAAGTATATTTTTGAAAAAAAAAATCCTATAAACGTTTTTTTATAAATAAAAAACAAAAATTATTGACACCTCGAAGAAAAACGTTTTTGACATCTAGTAAAAGTTTGAGAAAAATCAAATAGACAGTTTTTTTTATAAAAAAAAAATAAAAATCTAACAAAAAATATTACTAAAAGTTGGTAAACATTGATTTTCGACTCAAATATCTTTCTCAAATTTTAGTTATTTGCCTTAAACTGATTTAATTTTTTAAAAAATATTGTTTTTTTAAGATTTTGAGAAAAATCGAATTGACAGTTTTCTTACAAAAAATAAAAACCTAATCCAAACATTACTAAAAGTTTTGTAAAAAATGATTTTCTTCTCAAATATCTATTTAAAAACTTCAAACTTATTTTTATTTGATAAGAAATATTATTTAAAGAAGTCGGTGAAGTTTCGAGAAAAATTTAATTGACAGTTTTTTTTACAGAAAATAAAAATGTCGCTAAAACTTGGTAAAAATATACTTTCGATTGAAATATCTTTTCAAAAACTAATAATATTGGATTCAAACTAATTTTATATCCTAGAAAACGATATTTCCAACATCCAGTAAATTTTTTATAAAAATCCAACGGTCAGTTTCTTCACAAAAAAAAAAACACAGTACACAAATGGTACTAAGATTGGTAAAAATTGGTTTTCTACTAAATATTCCGTTAACAAAAATAGATTTTGAAATTCAACTATTTCATCGTATACAAAATATTTTTGGTAATTTTAAAATTGTTTAGAATAATTCAACTGACAACTTTTTTAACAAAACACTAAAACCTATACAAACGTTATAAGCAAGACGAATGGATAGACGGGATGGGAAGTTATCAGTGTGGGTTGCATCCCAGCCTCTTGTTACATTAATTATTTGTTTATTTATTTATAATTTTTTAAGTGTTTTTCAATTTTGATTGTTTAATTTTTTTGTATTTTATTTTTTGCATCGTTTTTAATTCGACTTTTTAAAATTCATATTGTTTTTATTTTAGTTTATGTTTTTACTTTTTTATTTTTATGATTTTTTTTATTTGTATTTTTTTTTGTAAATAATAATCTATTACCTTACTTTATTGTGTAATAAACAAAATAAGCTTATATATAACTGCTAGAACTCAAGATTTTTAAGTGTCTATTTCTTTTTGTAAATTTTTCAATTCATCAAATCAGATCGAACATAACTTCCATTCAAAAGTTTGAGTTTGAAATAGCAACGACTTTATGGAAACTCAGCCAGGTGTTCAATTAATATGTAATATCCTCTGGAATGTAGCTTATAGGCTCCCTTAAGTGTTCTTGGCATGTTAGACCGATAACTTGCCTTAGCCCCAAAGACAATATTCGATTATTTAAAAAGCAACATTAAAATGAAATGAGCACTCGCCGTCAACTCAACAAATTTCTGGTGCATTTTAGCAGGTCTTATTAGCTTAAAACTGAGATCATAGGCAATCTTTAAAGTGGTTAAGTAAACCACCACAGAATTTTCGAAAAATCTTTTTCTTTAGTGGTCCACTAGGACTTCAAAAAATATTGTCCCATTTTTTTATAGCCCAGAAAACCCTACAAGTTTTTGAATTTAATTTGGTATTGAAAAATCGCTTCTTATTTACTACTACTCGAAACTTTAAACCTGTTCTCAACACTGTATTTTTATTGTTAGTCCTTTTTGTAAAATTTTCACCCGATTGACTTGAAATTTTGAACATATTTTAGAAAATACATTTTCTTTTGTTGGCAAAAATTTTCACTTCAGTGCACCAAAAATCAATGTATCCCATACATTCTCAGAACTTCTATAGCAGTTGTTAAATACAATACAAAAAGATCATTAGATCATTCTGATTCAAAAATATCAAGACTATTTATTCCAGCCTTGGGCCATTAAAAATTATACGTTATTGTAAAAAAGCTGTTTTTGCAAACAGTCTCTGATATGTCTAATATTTAAAAACCTATATTTTCAGCCTCTAGGGTGGCTTTATCGTTAATATCGATACATATGTATGTTTTAAAACCCTTAACAGGGTCTTCTATCTTAATTCGAAAAAATTAAAGTCGATATGCCATAAACAAAAAACAAACAGTCTTCAATTTTGGTCGAGCACTGGTGGATTGTATTAGTTCGAGCTATGCTAGTTCTTTTTTTTGGGCTTATCCACTAAACCAAAACTAAACTCCATTTAAGAAAATACTAGTTTTTCTTAGACAAAATTCGGATCTCTGTTTAGTTTCCATTTTACATTAAAAGGAAATGTGAAAAGGCCCAAAATTGGTCACAAAGCCAAAAAAGTCAAAAACAAAAAATTGCGAAAAAAAACCCAAGCGAATGTAGTAACGCCCAACAAAATGTTTAATAACGCTTGAATTGTTAGTTGTCATTTTGCCCAAAAGAATTTTCAATATTGAATTTAGATTAAATTAAAGGGGTTTTGGCTTTATTTATTTATTTATTTTAAAGGCAGCTCAAAGCAAGTAAGATTAATAATCCACAATTCAGCTTGTTGTTATTAAAAGAGAATTATCTGAGATTATCCAAAGCCGCTTTTGTTTTCATTTCAATTTTCCGTATGATCATGATATTCACTTTAAAACGATATTTCTCGTTTAATACATTTACAACTCATCTTCTACTTTGGTCCCCAAACTTTTTTAGTCGTGGAGCACTTTTTGAGTGAACATTTTTGTAATGGTTCTAACATTTGCAGAGAACCCTGATTCGCGCATGTATGTTTTTGCAAACGGCAAAAGAATTATTTTAGCTTTCTCTGACAGTAAACTGAACTCGTCTTTCAACATACTCCAGAATTCTGATAAAGATTTCTTAGTTGCGAAAAGTTTTTTTTTTATCGAAGAATTTGTTGTCAGATTAATCAAGCATTCAAACTGCAGCGATGTCAGGGAAGGTGGTTTTTCCAACGCGGCATAGTACGTTACCATAATGTTCAGGTGGAATTCGTCTGGAAAATAGTGGAGAAAGCTATCCAGCAAACCTGCGAGGTGGATATTAAACTCATTCAAAATAGCATCAGGAATGTCCAAATCTATTTCTTCTTGAAATTCTTTGTCTGTCTAGGTTTAGATTTTTTTTTAGATTCAGTCCAAAACTGGATCTTATTTTTAAATGCTTCTATTTTGTCACTGGCATCGAAATCAGTTATTGCCTTTCCCTGAAGTGATACACTCAAATCATTTATTTTTTTAAATATATTTGACAGATTTCAATAATCAACGCCAATTTCAATAACCAACGCTCATTACAAAACATTTCCCCCAAAACAAAGTTGTAGTCAATGACGAAGGTTCTAAATTCAGCTAACATTCCGAAAAGCCATGTCAAAATTTTTCCGCGAGAAAGCTACCTTACTTATACGTGAAGGAGTAAAGATGTAGACTACTGTAGACTGTCATCACACAATACTTTAAAAACCTTGTATTATTTGGCCATGGTTCAATAAAGTTAATTATTTTCAAACTTTCGTCCAACACCTCTTTAAGGGAGACCGCCATTTTTTTCATTGCAAGGGTATGGCGGTGTAGAATACAATGGCT
Organism: Eupeodes corollae; assembly: GCF_945859685.1. Taxonomy (NCBI): domain Eukaryota; kingdom Metazoa; phylum Arthropoda; class Insecta; order Diptera; family Syrphidae; genus Eupeodes; species Eupeodes corollae. The sequence goes on along the minus strand of NC_079148.1, from coordinate 140,340,322 downwards.
ACTGGTGCATCCCTTAACAATTTGCTTTATTCTTGCGACGGCACTGGACGTTTTTCCAGTCATGGTCTTGGCACCGTCCGTGCATAAATTCATGCAGTTAACCCATGGTATGTCATTAACAATACAAAAAAATTGACAACGGCTTGCAGAAGACAAGATCTTTTTGAAAGGATTGTTGATATTAGTAGAGCACAAATACTATTGAAATAGCCAATCCTGCAAAATCCGTTGATTAATCCATTTGCAGCGCAGATTTTGTGACTTTTATTCGTAAAAAAAAGCAGCTTTCACATTTTCCGCTAAGTCTCCGATTCGTCTTGATATTGTGTTATTTCACAAAGGAACGGTGTCAACTAATTTGTTTCCCTTTTCACACAAACATTGAATAATATTTTTAACACATGGCATTATTAAGTTTTCAGCAATGGTATGGGCTTCACCAATTTGCGCTATTTGGAAACCAAGTAGGACACCATCAACACATTTTCGTTCACTGTCTTTGAGTGTAAGTAATAATCGTTTGAGATTTAGTAAGTTCAGCATACTTTCTTTTGAAGAAATCAGTCAGTTTTCTTTTGCAATCTGGAGGAATCCCTGCAAAATGACGTTCCATTTTTGCTGGAAACATTGCACTCTTCGGCAACACTTTGCCGGAAATTACTCATTGAGGTTCATTATCACTTGTCTCAACAAATCCAAAATTCAAATATGAATCGTGGTACTCCCTTTTTACTCATTTTTTTTTCTGTAGCGTTGATCATCGTTGAACTAGTACTAGGTAAACTATCAAACTCAAAACCTTCAGAAATCTCTGACACCGCTGTCTCTATTGCGTCATTTTCCTTCGCACGTAAATAAGTAAATATATGGAAAACCGAAATTGAACAAACAAAATATAATCATTGAAATCATTTTGTGTGGTAAAATGCAAAGCCGAATTTATTATTTTCGTAAATTATGATTTTGTTTGAACATACCCGTCAGTTGGTAATTCTTCGGCAGCTTTGGGTGCTTTTGCGGAGTATTCACTTCCTTTCTTCAAAGATCCGGATTTAAGCCAGCTATCCTTTCAAAAATTGTATTCATAAGAACAAAATAAAGTAAAACTCACGCACTAAAAGCAACTGCAAATTAACCTCACCGTACTACGTTTAAAAGTTTGCACGAGGTGAACAAAAACTGTTTCCATTTCAATCTTCACTCTCACTATGCTATTAAAAGCTGCTAAAAAAAATTATTGGAAAAATTATTATTAATGCTAAACAAACTTTGTTATGAGTTTCATTCTGACTGGGCATAATTTTTTAATTAGATTAAAAAATGATCTACCAAGTCTTAAGCCTTCAATTGGGCGCCACCTTTTCTGGTTCATGTGCAGATTAAACATCAAATGATTTAATTAAGTCATCTGATAATCCACCGGAAACCACAATTTCTTCCAACCAAAAGTACTCTCGTACTTAATTCAGTTCTTAGATTTAATGATTATAAGAAAAGATTTATCAACAAACTTAACACATTTATACATAGTGAGAGGCCAGTAATAATTTAACACGCTAATTTCAAAGAAAGTATATTTTATTTTATCAAAAAGCAGCAACAATTTTAAATAAAAAATAAAACAACAACAAAAAAACTGATGTGAAGTGCTCTAAATTTTGCCTCAATCGTATGAATTTCAATCCAAATGTAATCCAGCTTCTCTTCGTTTGTTTTTTGCAAAACAAAATAAAAAACATTCGTGAGTTTCGTGGACCGAAACAAATTTTCAATTGAAGCAAAAAAAAAAGAAAAAAAAACTCAAAACCTTTCCTTTTTCACATTTTTCACTGATTTACAGTTATTGTATGAGTCTTGCTCTATTTGAAATTCAAGAAAACACACATAAGTGAGATGTGTGCTTTTTCCAAAAGAATCCACAAGGCACAATACAAATAAAATAATTTATATATCTTCAGATTATACCTATGATGTCGAAGTCGATACCTATGTGGTAATTCTTGAACATTTATAAACTTATTCGACTTTTAAGGTAAAAGATTCTCTGATAGAGTTACCTATCTACAAATATACGACATCTCAGCGGCCTCTAGTTACACCGGAAGCAATGGCTGATTGCATTAATCCATCAAAGTGGAAACGAATTTCTCAAAAGGAAAGAAACATACATACATCATAATAATAAGAAAAAATAACGAAGAAGAAGAAACGAAAAAAAAAACGCGGTTTTAAGAACTTTGAGGTTGCAAGATTCGATAAAATTCTGAACTTGAGCAATGATTACAACAGGAAAATAAAAATCACATATAGTATTTATTGTTTTTGTGTTGTTGTAGTTGTTTTTTGTTGTTTTTGTATTATTTTCACCGACATGAGCACTTTACACTGCGGTTTTCATTGTTTTACTTTTTAGTTCCTTCTTGATAAGTGAAAAATTTTAGTCTTCAATTCCATACGAGCATGTGTAACTAATACGTCGGATATGCCTTTGGACATGGATTTGACGTTGTGACGCCGCCGGCCGCGCTGTCGACCTATACGACGGACATGGTGTCCGTGATGGTGAATTTTTGTTTTTCTTTTTTCAAGTACGAGTTTAAAGCCTACCTTGCTTTATACTTTTATAAGCTGAAAACAATGAAATGTTTTGTTGTTGATACGAGTATGTTATGGTCAAGCTTTGTGATACGAAAACCTACAAAACAATGTAACATAGAAAAAAAGAGGCAGTATTGAATTTCCAGCTGTTAAAAGTTGACCCTTTGGTTTTTTCATTCAAAATTTGAGTTAAAATTGCAACAATATAAAAAAGTTTCTCACGACTTTAAACATATCGCATGGAACCATTCATAAAGGCGCGTGGGAGTAAGTAGTTGAGATCCTGAGATCCCCCCTACTAAAAAAAGACATATGACTGAGCAAGTCTGAGGACCGTAGTATTGATAAAGTATGACTCAAAAAACTAACTTAAACTATTATTATTATTAACATAATCATTGAAATGTTGCACGAAACTTTTATTGAAATAGTCTTTTACTCTCTCTGAAGATCAGGAAGAATATGTTACTTATCACCTAAAAAAGCTTGTGTCCAGCTTTAATATACTCAACATACACAATTCTATGCTCATAGCATTGTTTTTTTTTATCGTTTAGCAGCGCGGCAACTTTGAAACGTCAAACAGTGTCAATTACCCGGGCGCCACTTTGTTCTTTTGTTTTCCTACATGACATACAATTTTCTAATTTATGTTAATTTACATCAATTTTGGAGCAATTTATTTGTATTTATTTCTATGTCTATCTTTATTGTTTGTTTGTTGGTTTGTTTTTCTTCAATGTCTCTTTACATTTTTTTTAAGACTAAACTATTTCAAGAACATGAGTAAAAGAAAATTACAAAGAAATATTTACTGAACTGGTTTTAATTAAATTCAACAAGAGGCTCCTTATACATATGCACTGAAGTCAGTATATGCACACCGCATACCTATACAAAAAAAAAAACATTTATTATATATAAATTTTTATTTCGTATTGGCATTCCGTGTTTATTTCTCTTCTTATTTATTGGCACATATTTTTTATTACAAGAAGAAAAAGAAAAACCCTAAGGCGACTGTCTCTGATTTTACAAAACAAAAAATACAAACAAAATAGAAGAAACACCACCAATGGACTTGACTATTGAATGCGAATTGCCGCAACAAACCAATCTGTAAGATACTATGACTTTTCACAGTTATGGCCAAAACAATAGGACCAAAACTTGATTAAATTTTTATTTTGTCTTGAACACTTGTGTAAGACATCAAAAAATTTGAAATACTAACCATTTAATATTAATGGGAAATATTTTGTTAACGTTTTTTGAATATTGATACAAAAAAAAAATAGAAACACTTGATTCAAACTTTATGAAACAACTAGCTGACCCGGCAGACTTCGTACTGCCTCAATCGATAAATAAAAGACCTGTATGCATTAATTTCAAAACAAACAAAACGTATTGAATAAAAAAGCATTTTCTGGTGATGCATGAAGTTTTATTATTATTTTCGACACATCATGTTGCTTACTTAAAAAACCGAGTTTTCCTGAAATACAGGCTATTTATAAGGTTTAAATTTGTTTTGTGGTGCGTAAATAAACAAAGAAGACGGTTTTCCGACTGACCATGAGTTATTCATCAGCTTTTTCACGGCCAGTCTTGTTCCATTGCATAATCGAGGTTGAATAATGTTACGCAGCATAATGACAACTAATCCTACTTTTAACTGCGAATTGTGAGGTGATAATCCAGTCAATTTCAGTTAATTTAACGGTGTCGACTGATTTGAAGGAAACCACCTGACCTGGAAGAAAATACGGAATGGTCGCATTGAGATCTTCGACATCTTTATTTTTCACTGTCAATATTGCTCGTTCACCCAGCCAATTATGGTTATTGAACTTTTGTGCTATATCTGGGAAAACACGCTGAATAATCTCCTCTTTATAATCAGTGATGTGACAGAAATCTGTGGGTAATGTGATGAATCCGGTCGAGTTGTCCATTGCAACTTTATTATTTCCAAACGAAGATCTTTTTAATGTTCTGTCCATCGCTTCCAGTGACCTCTTATGGGCCATTGTGCATTCATCCCAAATGAACTAAGTCAGGTCGTCCTTTCCTCCGCATCGTAAAGTAATTAATCGAAGTGAGAACATTTTTCGCTCACTTAACAGTAAAGTGTCAATATCACAAAATATCAACAAAAAAAAGCACACTATACAGAACGAAAAAAGTCATCCTATTGACTATTTTGGTAGTCAATTTTCACCCGATAACCGCGATAGTCAATAGAACAATTTTCGGTTGTCAATTTTGGAATCCAATTTTTTTTTCCAATTTGCTAGTCAATATGACAACTTTAGTAGTCAATATGACAACTTTAGTTGAAGGAAATTGAAACTACGGTTGTCATATTGACTAATGTGGTAGTCAATAAGACAACTGAGGTAGCCAACAGGACAACTGCGGTAGTGAATAGGACTACTGCGGTAGTCAATAGGACAACTGTGGTAGTCAATGTGACAACTGCGGTAGTCAATATGACAACTGTGGTAGTCAATATAACAATTCTCGATAGTCAATTTCGGTAGTCAATGTGACAACTGCGGTAGTCAATAAGAGAACTGCGGTAGTCAATATAACAATTCTCGATAGTCAACTTCGGTAGTCAATGTGACAACTGCTGTAGTCAATAAGACAACTGCGGTAGTCAATGTGACAACTGCGGTAATCAATGTGACAACTGCGGTAGTCAATGTGACAACTGCGGTAGTCAATTGGACAACTGTGGTAGTCAATGTGACAACTGCGGTAGTCAATATGACAACTGTGGTAGTCAATATAACAATTCTCGATAGTCAATTTCGGTAGTCAATATGACAACTGCGGTAGTCAATATGACAACTGTGGTAGTCAATGTGACAATTGCGGTAGTCAATATGACAACTGTGGTAGTCAATATAACAATTCTCGATAGTCAATTTCGGTAGTTAATATGACAACAGCGGTAGTCAGTAGGACAACTGTGGTAGTCAATGTGACAACTGCGGGAGTCAATAAGAGAACTGCGGTAGTCAATGTGACAACTGCGGTAGTCAATGTGACAACTGCGGTAGTCAATTGGACAACTGTGGTAGTCAATGTGACAACTGCGGTAGTCAATATGACAACTGTGGTAGTCAATATAACAATTCTCGATAGTCAATTTCGGTAGTCAATATGACAACTGCGGTAGTCAATAGGACAACTGTGGTAGTCAATGTGACAACTGCGGGAGTCAATAAGACAACTGCGGTAGTCAATGTGACAACTGCGGTAGTCAATGTGACAACTGCGGTAGTCAATTGGACAACTGTGGTAGTCAATGTGACAACTGCGGTAGTCAATATGACAACTGTGGTAGTCAATATAACAATTCTCGATAGTCAATTTCGGTAGTCAATATGACAACTGCGGTAGTCAGTCGTCGCCTGTATACGCTGTGACTAAGTTCATTGTTCTATCGACGGTGTTTTTTTTTTGTTTCTTTTCTTCTAAAGTTCATAGTTCTATTTCTCAAAATGTCTAAAACTTGTTCTAAATGCAATGACAAACTTAAAAGATCTGACATGGTTGTTTGCAGGTCAATTTGTGGTCAATATTTTCATAAGGATTGTGTTGGAATTACCGTGGAAGAATCAAATATTTTATCAAAATCAAAAAATCTTTCATGGCAATGTAACACTTGTTCTCATTTAAATTTCTCAACCTTTTTAAACCGCTTTACGGATCTTTCAAATTGTATCAGTGATTTAAAAAGAGAAATTAGTTCTATGCGTGATATTCTCTCCCATATCGGTGGTGAATCAGTAAATGTTCCCCTCGAACTCAATAAATCAAACACCAATGATTTACTTAAAAGCTCTGCGGAGGTACTTGTAAACGATCTCTTGGAACCAAATGATGCATCATACTCTGGTGCCGCGAATCAAAATACCACTGAAAACCAGCTTCAAACTGTGAATCAAATACATTCCTCCGGTTCTGAATATGATCCCTCCTTATTAAGTAATAACAACAACTCTGACTTAAATGTAAACAAAGTCAACAAAAAAAATCGTTCTCGTCGTCCCATCTCAAGTGTTTATGGAACAAACATTAACTCAGATCTAAATGTTGTGCCTGATAACAAATGGTTGCATATTTCCAGATTTGTGAGTAATACAGACCCAGAATCAATTATAAATCACATATCCAAGAACACTGATATCCCCTCTTATAAGTTTAAATGTTTTAAATTAACAAAGAAAGATGCTGTTCTAAGTGAATTATCTTTTGTAAACTTTAAATTATGTGTTCCTGCAAACAATCTCGATGCTGTAATGAACCCATCTGCCTGGCCTGAATATGTGCGAGTTAAAATGTTCATTCCATCGCCAAAAAACGAAGAACATCGACAAAACAAAATCGCAACAATATAATTATTGCTAACACGCCTCCAGCCGATCAATTCTCCTTCCCTTCACCTAAAAGTGACACCTCTCAATTTTTAATTTTCTACCACAACGTTGGTGGATTAAGAACAAAAATGAACAATATTCTTCTCTTATCCTCATCACAACAATTCGATATTTTTGCACTCACTGAAACATGGCTCTCTGAGAACCATTACAATGCAGAAATGTTTGACAACCAGCTGTTTAACGTTTTTCGCAAAGATCGATGTCAACATACAACTGGGTTGAACAGGGGGGGTGGGGTATTGCTTGCCATTCGTTCATCTCTCTTGTGTATGCTTTTGGATTTGCCATCTTCAACTATCGAAAATAATTCTGCATTAGACATAGACCAGCTGATTGTACGAGTAACCGCCGATAATATGCATGATGTTTATGTTATTATTAGTTATATTCCACCAAAAAGTTCATTTGAATTGTATAAAACTCATATCGACAATTGCTCTTTTATTATTAATAATCTTAAAGAAAATCAGCATATTATAATTCTAGGTGATTTTAATTTACCAAATATAAACTGGCTGTTAGATTCTGATGAAAATTGTTTAATTCCATTTAATGTTACTAGTGAGTGTGAAAGTGTGGTTGTTGATACTCTAGCTGAACTTGGACTCAAACAGATAAATAATTTTCGTAATAAATTGAATCGCTTTCTTGATCTTGTTTTTATAGATAACGAATTTAGTGTGAGTATCGACAGTCCCATGCCACCGCCTGTACCAAATTCTGAACATCATTTAGCGCTCTGTATGAGCTTTACATTTTATAAATATTTAAAACAAACTTCCGTTGTTAACAAACAATACAATTTCAATAAATGTAATTTTAATGAGATTTCTAATTTTATTAGTAGAATCGACTGGGTGCCTGTTTTAAATAACTTAAAATTAGTTACAGCTTTTGATAAATTTAACTATTTAATTAAAGAGGCAATAGATTTGCATACTCCTAAATCTCTCCGGCAATCATCATCTAAACCATATTGGTATAATACAAAATTGATTAATATTAATAACAGAAAAAACAAAGCTTTTAAGTTGTATCGTCAATCCAATAATAATTGCTTGCTTTATGATAGGTATCTTCAGTTACAGAGGCAGTTCGACTTTCTTAACAAGTTCCTTTATAATCAATACGTTCTTAGTATGGAAACAAAACTAAAAAAAAATAGCAAATGTTTTTGGATGTTTATTAATAATAAAAAACGTTCTACCGGCATTCCAAATTCAATTCATTATTTAGGTGAAACGTCAAGTGATACCTCAAGAATTTGTAATCTCTTTGCCAATTTTTTTCGTTCAGTATTCAAGCCACCTGACAGTGGGAATGCACCTGATGTCAACATTTCACACGAAATAATAAACATTGGTGACCTACAGGTACGCACAAGTGAAGTTGAGGAAGAATTGATAAAATTAAACGAAGATAAGCAACCTGGATTTGACGGTATCGCTCCCGTCGTTTTAAAAAAATGTGCATCTGTATTGGCAATCCCTCTTCAAATTATTTTCAATCGCTCTCTTCGAGAAGGTGAATTCTTGAGTGAATGGAAAATTTCTTTTATATCACCTATTTTCAAGTCTGGCTCGAGAAATGAAGTCACCAACTACCGTCCCATTTGCAAAATATCTGTCATTCCCAAACTTTTTGAAAAAATTATTTATAATAAGCTAGTTTTCATTCTTAAAGAAGTAATATCTCCTCTGCAACATGGTTTCATTAGTGGAAGATCTACTACAACAAACTTAACTATTTTCAGCAATTATGTCTTAGGCATTCTTGAAAAGGGTCTTCAATGTGACGTGGTGTATACCGACTTCTCTAAAGCTTTTGATAAAGTCAATCATTCGCTTTTAGTTTCCAAACTCAAAAATTTAGGTTTTCACTCTAATTTACTAAGATGGTTTGAATCGTATTTAGTAGGTAGAGTTCAATATGTTCGGATCAATAATATACTTTCGGATCCAGTGGAAGCTACTTCTGGCGTTCCACAAGGAAGTCATTTGGGGCCAATCCTATTCTTAATCTTTATTAATGATATCCCATCACTTTTAAAAAATTGTTTTTGTCTGATGTATGCCGACGATCTGAAACTATTTTTAAGTATTCGAACTATATCTGACTGCATACATCTGCAGAATGATTTGTCCAAGCTGAACGCTTGGTGTGTTATAAATGATCTACATCTTAATGTTTCTAAATGTCAGAGTATGACATTTTGCAGAAGTTTTTCACCAATCATCTATCCTTACAATATTGAAGGAATCTCTTTATCTAGAGTAGACGAAAAAAAGGATCTGGGTGTAATCTTTGATCGAAAATGTACGTTTATTAGCCATATTGACTACGTAGTTGCCAAAGCCAGCTCAATGCTTGGGTTTATTTCTAGAAATTCTAAGGACTTCTCTGACCCTTTTACTTTTAGGTCACTCTATTTTAGTTATGTTAGATCAATATTAGAATATTGTTGTACCATATGGAACCCAATTTATGCAGTTCATTCCACAAGAATTGAAAGAATCCAGAAAAGATTTACTAGGGTAGCTATTAAGATCTTACGTTGGAATGTCGATTTGCCTTCTTATAGCTCAAGGTGCTTGTTACTAGGCATCCAAACTTTGGAATCACGAAGGAAATATTTTGATGTAATGTTCGTAAGGGATGTTATCAATTACAAAATTAATTGCCCCGATTTGCTATCATTAATTAATTTGCATGCACCTTGCCATGAATTGCGGCACAATATATTCTTTTATGTCCCTTTTCATAGGGTTAATTATGGAAATAATGAACCCATAACTCGTTGTTTAAGACAGGCAAACTCGGTATGTTGTGTACTTGATTTTAATATGTATTTAAGCAGAGATAGCTTTAAAAAACAACTATTATCATTTATGAACACTGGTGGATAATCTGTAGGTATGTTATTTGTTGATTGTTAAGTACTTTTAGTAGTCTATAAGAGACATTATTGCTCTGCTTGATGAATAAATAAATAAATAAATAAATAAATATGACAACTGTGGTAGTCAATATAACAATTCTCGATAGTCAATTTCGGTAGTCAATGTGACAACTGCTGTAGTCAATAAGACAACTGCGGTAGTCAATGTGACAACTGCGGTAGTCAATATGACAACTGTGGTAGTCAATATAACAATTCTCGATAGTCAATTTCGGTAGTCAATATGACAACTGCTGTAGTCAATGTGACAACTGCGGTAGTCAATAGGACAACTGCGGTAGTCAATATAACAATTTTTGTTGAAAACCGAAATATAATTTAATTACTGGGTAATCAATATAACAATCGCCGATAGTCAATTTTGAGTAGCGCAGTTGTTCTATTGACTACTCTTGACTACCCAACATTGACAATCGAAAATTGTTCTATTGACTATCCAGTAGTCAATTTAAAAAAAAAGGTTGTCATATTGACTATTTTGGTAGTCAATGCGACAACTTGGCCAAATTTCAGGTTGACTATCGACGATTGTTAATATGACAACTTTTCGCGCGTTCTCGCGCACGTATCGGCAATCGTCACTCACAAAGAAAAAGGATGCACTCAAAGAATATCGTAACCATGATCGTAACACAATATCGTCAATCGTAATACTTTTTCCCGTGTTCTGATTTATGTTTTTGCAGTTTACCTATAAGCCATAAATCTCCGTGTTCTAAAGTGTGACAGAATGATTGACATATTAGTTGGTTGTCAAATCTAATGTCAAATATTGTGGTTGTGTTCAGAAACTTAATTTGTGACAAAACTTAAGATTTATCAAACTTAAAAAAAATAATCTGATACAGTTCAAACTAAAGTTAGCTAAAATCAAGTTTCGCGAAGCCGACAAATTAATTAAAAATCAGATTGAATTTGAACTTTATGCAGCGGTAATAAATTTGCAAATTGACTCTTTGACGTTAGGAACACACCTTAATTGCTTAGACAATATTGAGTGATTAAAATTTAATACGAACTTTATTAAATAGCAACAAAGTTTAATTTGACTCTAGAAAACGTTTGTATGGAAAATAGAAAAGGGCTGTTTTTAGGGTTTATTCCGGGAATTATTCGACTTTTTCTCGCCTTTTAAAGCTACCCTATACCTCCTAGAACATTTCAAAACTAAGATAAGATAAATCCGTTCAGCCGTTCTCGAGTTTTAGTGAGACTAACGATTAGCAATTCATTAATGTGTATGTATATAGATACAAAATTCATTTAACTGTATTTGTTTATAATTGATATTTTTTAGAACTATGGAAATTTAAGTTGGCAACGCTATTTCAATTTGTGACAGTTTTGACACTTACTTACTTAGGTAATCAACCTGTTAAGTACGGTGGGAACCCCTTAAAGGGGTTAAGGGACGTATGCGTGCCATTTTGTACGGTTTCCGGAGATGTGTATCAGCTCAGTCCACCTTTTGCCTAGTGTCGCTGATTCCGTCTCGACTGTCCTGCGCCATGTGATTCTCGGTCGTCCAGCTCTGCTTCCTTTTTGTGTGAGCGGTTTCCACTGCATTGCTTGGCCTGCAATGCAGTCGTTACCTTTTCTTGTTCGTATTATAAAATCTATAGTCTATATATATAAAGGGTGATTTTTTTGAGGTTAGGATTTTCATGCATTAGTATTTGACAGATCAAGCGGGATTTCAGACATGGTGTCAAAGAGAAAGATGCTGAGTATGCTTTGACATTTCATCATGAATAGACTTACTAACGAGCAACGCTTGCAAATCATTGAATTTTATTACCAAAATCAGTGTTCGGTTCGAAATGTGTTTCGCCCTTTACGTCCGATTTATGGTCTACATAATCGACCAAGTGAGCAAACAATTAATGCGATTGTGACCAAGTTTCGCACTCAGTTTACTTTATTGGACATTAAACCAACCACACGAATGCGTACAGAAGAGAATATTGCGTCTGTTTCTGAGAGTGTTGCTGAAGACCGTGAAATGTCGATTCGTGGCCGTTCGCAGCAATTGGGTTTGTGTTATTCGACCACATGGAAGATTTTACGCAAAGATCTTGGTGTAAAACCGTATAAAATACAGCTTGTGCAAGAACTGAAGCCGAACGATCTGCCACAACGTCGAATTTTCAGTGAATGGGCCCTAGAAAAGTTGGCAGAAAATCCGCTTTTTTATCGACAAATTTTGTTCAGCGATGAGGCTCATTTCTGGTTGAATGGCTACGTAAATAACAAAATTGCCGCATTTGGAGTGAAGAGCAACCAGAAGCCGTTCAAGAACTGCCCATGCATCCCGAAAAATGCACTGTTTGGTGTGGTTTGTACGCTGGTGGAATCATTGGACCGTATTTTTTCAAAGAAGCTGTTGGACGCAACGTTACGGTGAATGGCGATCGCTATCGTTCAACGCTAACAAACTTTTTGTTGCCAAAAATGGAAGAACTGAACTTGGTTGACATGTGGTTTCAACAAGATGGCGCTACATGCCACACAGCTCGCGATTCTATGGCCATTTTGAGGGAAAACTTCGGAGAACAATTCATCTCGAGGAATGGACCGGTAAGTTGGCCACCAAGATCATGCGATTTGACGCCCTTAGACTATTTTTGGTGGAGCTACGTCAAGTCAAAAGTCTACACAAATAAGCCAGCAACTATAGCTTTGGAAGACAATATTTCCGAAGAAATTCGGGCTATTCCGGCCGAACTGCTCGAAAAAGTTACGCAAAATTGGACTTTCCGAATGGACCACCTAAGACGCAGGCGCGGTCAACATTTAAATGAAATTATCTTCAAAAAGTAAATGTCATGGACCAATCTAACGTTTCAAATGAAGAATCGATGAGATTTTGCAAATTTTATGCGTTTTTTTTTTAAAGTTCTCAAGCTCTTAAAAAATCACCGTTTATATATATATTTCTTCTTTGATTTAAGGTTTGGCCAGAATATCCTGCGTTCCAGGATGACTTTTGTTACTATGTTGGTAACGGCAGGTAGACCGCAAATTCCTCTTCAGTTCTTGCGATAATTCCCTTCTTCCACTCATCGAGGAAGCTTTCGGTTGTCCAGGCTTCTTTTATGAGCTTGATGACGCTGGCGCTGCTTGTAAAAGCCCTGCGGGAGTTCCATCAAGTCCCATCGCTTTGTTGTTCTTAAGTGCAACGATCTCATCGGGGCAGAGTGTTTTGACAGCTGTGTTTTGACTGCTGTCAAGTAATTTATTTGTGGTTTAGTTTGGCGTTTCAACACATGTTAAAAGACTGACACTTTGTCACTTTTAATCTCTGCAAATTTATTTCGAAAATCATGTTTCTGTTCAAAATACGTATCGTTCGAACTTTGTTAACGGATTAAGCTCACTTTTGGTTGAATGGATACGTCACTTAATAAAACTTTCGTATTTAGAGTTGGCGGAATTATTTTATAGTGACCACTAGAAAGCCATGATTACTGACTTTTTGGTTCATGAATAGAACATCTATGATATCCAATATACACAAATGATTTATTGAAGGAACCTATGATATTAAGATAGTTTCACGTTACGGTTATAGAGCCCTGAATTAGTCTCCAAGATCATGTGATTTAACGCCGTTTGGTTATTTTCATTAATAAATTGGACCTCTTGATTAGACTACATCCAACCCAGAAGTGGTAGTCATATGCCTGAAATCTTATTAAAATTGTAATGCGAGGAGAAGTTAATTTATGTCAATTTAAAAAAAAAAGTTCTCTGTTTTGTGTTCCAATTCACGGTTCTCTTTTACGTAGTGCTTAAATAACTTCATAACGTTTTTAAGTACAGAGTTTGCTACAAGTTATATTGCATTTTTAAATAAAACTTGCATTACAATTTTGAAATCAATCCCAGGTTAAAAATCCTTCCCAAAATCTGACCTTTTTAACCAAATAGAACTTCTGTTTCAGATTTGTCTTCAAGTGTTTCTATTATTTTGACAGCTAATTTGCAAATCTCCAAAACTTTAAGTTCATGTAATTTTTAATTAAATAGTTTGACATCATGCTAACCATTAATACAATAAAGCCTCTTCCTGACATTCAAGCTTTAATCAAATGAATACTACAAAAATAAAGAAACGTTCCTATTATTTAGACTACAACTGTAGATATGCATAGTTGGTGATACCTTTGTGCATTTTATATGCATAATGCCTGCTGACCGCAAACGTACACTGGTCCCAATAACATGACACTTCGACTTTCAATTGAAATAATTCTAGGTTTCTAGTTGGTCCGAGCTCAAATATAATAAATATCTTTATATCTTTTATAAAAAGAGAAACACAAAACAAAAAAGCAACCTCATATCTTTTGTTGAAGCAGTCTTTGGAAGTTACTCTAAGTTGCATTCCAATGAAAATGCATCAGATTGTGTATTATTTTTCTCCGTGCGAATTATATTTATATGCGGAGACTGGTCAACACCACCGCCGCCGCCGATTGTAGTGAATAATGGCCCACCTCAACTTAACAAATGGGCTGAGTTGAAACTTATTCACGGTTGCCATAAACTTCAAATAAGATTTCTTTTCTAAACTACTTACAAAACTTTAGGTGAAACATCAGAAAACCGCCCTCAAAGTGACATAAAACGTCAAAAACAAAAAGATGGCTGCTTCTTGAATTGCTTTTTGTTTCCAAAATGGCGGATTGACATTTCCTCTCGGTTTCTTTCCTGTCAAAAAGTTCAAAAACTTTAGAAAAATTTGAAATATTTGATAATGATGACTTCCTAACTTGGCAAGCATGTTTTCGTTCACTTTATTTTCTTTTTTCGTTTGTGTTGTAAAACGAAACACGAATATTTAATTGAACTCGAATTAAAGTTATGTGCGACTCTAATCTCTCAAACTAAGGTATTTTTTGATCAAAGTTAATTGTTGTTTTATGGCGTCATAGTTTTGTGTGATGACAATATTTTTGTTCCTCTGATATTTGAGTTATTTTTAATTAAATGCCTCATTATAGAAAAGAAAATGTTATAGGAATTTCATTAAGTGGTTTTTTTTTTATCGTTTATGTCGATTGCAACTTAACTTTTTTTTAACATTGAAATTTTGTTTATTTTGCAATTTTTTTTCTCCCCTCAGGAAGTGTATGTATTGAGCTCAAAAATGTAGCTGATAAGCTGTGAATGTGAAAATTTCAAACCTCTTACGTAATTTTTTCAAAGCCTTTTATGGAACTTTGTTTATTTTCTAAGCTGCGCGACGCTCGCCACTTGGCGACTAGATAAGGTGAATAGCATGTAATTCCTCAATACGAAGAAATATATTTTCAAGTATGGGAGTTTAAATTAGTAATTTTATATATTTATAAATATTATATATTTTTACAATCTCGTATAACTGAATGACAGGTGAATGATATTGCAATTGCAATAAGGAGAAGGTTACATTTTATTTTCTTATTTATTGATTTCATCGATGGCTTTTTATAGTTTTCTTTTTTGTAATAATTTGTAATTCCGAATGTGAAAACACTTGATTTTAATCGAAGTTCCTGATTAGATAAAAACAGTAAAATGCATCATCAAAGTGCAAGTGAATGTTGTGAAATAAAAATAGAGCGACATTCCTATTGAAGAAGGTTACTGATTTGTTAACATTTTTTAAAATCAAATCAACTTTTGTACGAAACAAAATTTAATTGTAAACTGGAAAGTTGTTAATGTTTCCCATGGAGTGATCAGAGAGCAATGCAATGACAGCTTTTTCCAATCGATTATGTTTCAGCTGATGTAATAGTTGACAATGACATCTAGCTGTCAAAGACATTTAGGAGATTTGACATTTCATTATTCCTGTTCGAAACCTCACTGGTTTGTTGGTAATATCGAATTACTTTCAGAAAGATTGAAGAGGTCTGTAAGGTTGCGTCAAACATGAAGATTGAAAATATGTAAAGTGAAGTTTACTGGCTTTTTGTGGACAAGCAGCTTCCCAGAGGCTTTTGTACGAATAACGATACACAAATAGGAACACTTATATCTAATTAGTGTGATCGGTACCAACTTTTCATAAAATTTGAAATTGGTGTATAGTCATTCGTTTCGTAGTTTCAAGTTGCTAGCGCTGGTATTTGACATCTATGCACACAGCTGTCATTTAAAGTGTCATACATAAAGGACCTTGCACATGAGAGCGAACATGGAATAAAGAAAAAGTCATTTTCAAACAAAAACACATTTAAATTGCATGAAACCAATTGACACTAATGTTAGGATAATAAAAATTGCATTTTGTTCTCTAAAACAAGAAAATTTTGTAAAAATAATTTGGTATTAACGAATTGCACGAACTGTCAATCTCTATTCGCGTTCCAGAAACCATCCACATTGCAACGAATAAATTGTTCGCGCCCAACCTTACCTCAAAATTATACCACTCTTGTTTTGTTTCTTGTGTGAAAGGTATTGGCTGCGGCACATAAAGGAGACAAAACTGACAATTCGTCGCTGTCTATGAATGGAAATAAAGCTCATGTGAAAGAAAAGTCAAAATATGCAAACATCCACATTTCGCAGTTCGTAGTTCGTAGCTCATGTGCAAGATGCTTAACACTTGTAGGCAAATTAAGTTTTTTTTTGTCTGGCCCACAAACAAAACAATACTCTTTAAAGTTAGTACTTTTAAGTAAGTTGTCGAATTTGAATCCCACTTTACCATTTTTTTATCACATCAGGTTTTTAAAATATGGCTCTTTAAAAATTTTTAAGACAACCAAAAAATGTTTCAAAGGCAAATACAATAAATTGTATTAACAATCTATGTTTTCTTGAAAAAGTTTAAATGATTCTTATATTTCACTAAGTTTCTGGAAATTCGTATAAGTTTTGAGACTTCAGTTGGCTGACTTTATAAAGTTTTGGGAGACCTTGAATTTGATGTTTCGATGGTTTTGCAAATATGTACGTTTTATAATTGTTGCTGAATTCAAATCGGAACTTCCATCGATAGCGTCATCATGTTGAAATGAAACTACATATTATCCATTACAGGCAACAAAAAGTTGGTGATCATCGCTTGCCGTTGACAGTGATGGCCTGGCCAGCATCATTTTGAAGAAGTGCGGACTGATGACTCCTCCAGCCCAAAATCCAAACAAAAACTGTATTGAAATGCATTGGCACCTTTTGAATCTCGTGTGGATTAGAGTAGTCCTACATGCAGCAATTTAGCTTATTCACGTACCTATTAATGCTAAAAAGGCCGCTAAAAGATGACATTTTGACCAACTTTGGGAGCAACTTAAAACTGCTACAAAATCAAAAAGTTTAATCATTTACACGTGTTGCTCGACACTGTAAGTTGTCATGACGATTTTTCCATAGTGATTAAGTGATCTCTCGATCACACATTTTGACAAAAAATAAAAGAATCAAAATGGCCGCTACGAGCTGTCAAAATCAACACCTCCCTATTGTAAAACCTTATATTTCAAAAAATTGGCGTGATAGCTTTGTTAAGATGACGCCTTCGTTTCAAAAACAAATTTTATGTTGCAACTCTTGTACATTTTACTGTAAAAACCGTTCAAGCTTAAATGGCTAATGACTGAATCACAAACACGCTTCAGCTTCTTCTGCGTTACGGTGGGCCTGCTTGGAAGTTGCTTTGAATGACATTTCTATTATTTCATCCTTCAAAGTGCAAATATTTTGTTTGTTGACATTTTTTTTACAGCTGTTGATCTGTCAGACAAAGCAAATGTTCAGAAAATTAAACTAAAGCTTGCATTTGGAGTCACATTACGTTACATTACGTTCTTTTCCTTACGATTTTCAAACGAAACGTGAGATCGAAGCTCCATTGTGATAGCATGCGTTGAATTCCTATGTCTGAACTTGTAAACGTCAGGTGAAGCCGAAGCTGAAGCGTGTTTGTCATTCAGCCATAAAAGTTTTGTTAAGATTGAAAAAATACGAACTTCTCAAAAAGCCTTATGGCTGAAACACAAACACGCTTCAGCTTCGGCTTCAACTGCGTTACGTTGGGCATGCTTCGAGGTTGCTTTGAATGACACTTCCAATATGACATTTCTAAATTGGCACTTCTGTCATAAGCAGCTGTTATTTTTTCTCAAAATAAAAAAAATACACTGAAAAAAAAAGAACATATCATTTTGATATTTTTTCAATATCAATTCACATATCATATCAATTTCACTAAAATTGCAGTAAAAAGTTATTATTCTGATATAAATAATATCACGATTATATTTTTCATATCAGTAAAACAATAAAATATCAATCTATCAAGTCATTTTTTTACATTGTAATATCAATTTTTCATATCAAAACTACTATTTCCATTACTAATATCATTTTCATAATAAAAATGTAAGATCAACTTTTTTCAGTATCAAAATGGTATTAAAAATATAAATAGTATATTTTTGATACTTTTAAATATCAAAACCAAATTTCTTGAATATCAATTCGACACACCACATTTTATGTTAGAAATTTTGATATTTTAAAATATCAAAACAACATTTTTTAAATATCCGTTTGATACTAAAAATATAAGTACTATATTTTGATATTTTTAAATATCAAAACAACATTGTTTTAATATCAATTTGATTGGAAAAAAGTAAAAATTACATTTTTTTGATGACTTAAAATATCAAACTTCCCAATCGATCTAAGTACCCTTTTACTTTTTCAGTCATTGATTTTAAACCAGTGAAGTAAGATATTTGTGATTTCGCTTCGCTCAATTCTTATATTAATAACAGTTTGAGTGGAAGTGTCAGAGACGGTGAAAACACTTTTAATAATTCCGAGTGGTCTGAACTTCAAAAGTTATTAAAAGAGTGGAACTTGGAAGAAACATTCAATGACTTAAAATGTAAGTATAGTATAGTAAGTATTTAGCCACTGCCAAGTTTTCTCAAACCACTTTCTTGAAATTCGTAAATGTTTATAAATATATGCTTGTTTCTAATAGCTTGTGGAGTAACCATCAATAGACTTAGATACTTATTAAAAGAAGACATCGATGAAATGTTCCCAGGACTGGAAAATATAGGACTTCGTGCAGAGTTTAAGCACAAACTTATGTCATGGAAGTTTAAAAATGTAAGTTTTGAGTTCGCAATAGCTTTTTACTTATTTATCGTATGCTCGTATTATAATTTATAAATACAAATATTCCCAAAGGAAATCCCAACCGCTTCAACTGTTACTTGCAACTCGGATGTTTGCAGTTGGCTGCAAAATCTACATACAAGTACCTCAAGCACTTCTAAATCGACCTGCTCTGCTTCTACAAACAGTTCATTGTTTCAAAAGCTAAATACGGTAAGTTGATTTATTTTACCAAACATCAAATCCAGAAATAACTTTTGACCTCAACTCAGCTCAATTTATGTTTTACCGAATGGAAATTCTGTAATTAGAAATAAAACTTTTTGAAAGCAAATAAAACTTTTTGGAAAATTTTAACATTTTTTTTTGTTTTAATTTAAAAAGGTCGAAATGGATTGAGATTAATGAAAAACGTAAGTATAAGTATATTAATGTCAAATGGATATTTTTAAATATATGTATATTTAAAAGCATCAAAGATTAATATCATTTTGATAATTATAGCGTTAAACTGTAAACAAAATTATCAAAATAATATTGATATTTGAATGTCATTTTGATATTTAAATTATTAAATTTACATTTAAAAAAATGTTGTTTTGATATGACAGACATATCAATTTGATATTTTTAATGTAACTGTACTGAAAAATTGATATTTTTAATGTAAATGAGAGATAAATATTATTAAATATATATTTAAAAATATCAAATAATAATATCGTTCTGATAATTATAATGTTAAAGTGTAAACAAAATTATCAAAATAATATTGATATTTGAATGTCATTTTGATATTAAAATTATTAAATTAACATTTAAAAAAATGTTATTTTGATATGACAGACATATCAATTTTGATATTTTTAATGTTGGACGACTTTTATCACCGAAAAATATCAATTTTACAGTTGTATTATCAACATTTTTTTTTCGGTGTATGTGTTTTGAAATCGAAAACATTAAATTTATTGCGGAAGTAGCTTACACAGCCTATAATAACCAATGGAAATCTCTCAATTGTTGACTTTTTTACAGCTGTTTAGCTGTCAACTGTTCAGCAAATTTGAATCAGAGCTTCCTTTTAGAGTCACATTACGTAACACTACGTAATTTCCTTACGATTGTCAAATGAAACGTGAGGTTGAAGCTTCATTGTGATAGCATGCATTGAATTCCTACGGCTGAACTCGTAAACTTCAAGCTGAAGCGTGTTTGTGTTTCAGCCATTATGTATGAGTTTTTTCGATCATTAACATGTAATGTCTCAAAAAATAGCATAGACTTTATTTTGAACTCGGACCTTTAAGTATTTTAATTGCCAAAGGAAAATTCTTACCGATGAAATGACGGTAAACGAAAAACTCGTTCAAAATTATTAAGACTTTTTACAAAATCAGTGATTCAAACGTAGCTTGTTTTATTGCCTGAAAAGTTTTCAGGTCATGTTATGCTATGATTTGATATAGTTCTCGAAATATTTAAAAGTCCGTAACTATGCAAATAATCGCCACACTCTAGACACACTAAAAACCATAAAAACTCAAGTTTTAATCGAGATACCACCCAAAATGTGTGAAAAAGTGTTTAAAAATGGCTTTAATAGAATGAAAATCTCTCCGATTCGGCCATTTTGAGTGACATGAATTTTCACACTAAATCTTCATTAAACATTGTTCACTGGGTGTGTTTTATTTACCGAAAATTGAATGACCCGCTAATAAGTAATTCAATTTAGTAACCACAAACCTCATAAAACCTTCACTCCTCCTGTACAAACCTTTCAATAAATAAAAAAAAAATATTTCTACAGATTGTTTCCGCCCGGGTTCGAACCGGGGACCTTGTGCGTGTGAAGCACACGTGATAACCACTACACTACGAAAACGAGTTACGAAAGGATATTTAAACAATATCCTTAAACGTACAGAACAATTTTTCACTATTGATTGTTTGAAGTTAATTCAAATACGTACTCCTTGCTGTTTATTTGTTAATATTCCTTCTAACCCTACAAAAATCTGAACGCAAAAAGTCAATAATTTAGATGTTAAGTCAAAAACAAAAAAAGATATTTGCATTCCTCACATAACATACGATATTCATTTTGAAGTTGAAGTGTACCTATCAAGAGATATGCATGCATTCTTAAACGTTTATCATCTAACTGCTTTTCATTGTTGGGTGCGGCGCCATTCTTCTGCCATATTATAAAAACATATCGTCATTCCGAACTCAATTCAATTAAATATGTAAAAAAAAAACTACATTTATTTTGTATACACATTTCTATCCTCGTTCTTGAACCGTGAGTTATTTTAACTCCCACTCATCTTGGAATTTTCTGAACGCACTTCAATCATTCATGACTGAACGTACTTTAAGTTTTTTTTTTAAATAACAATACAACAAAGTATCAACAGACAATATTTCTAAAGTGATGATTTTCAACAATGAACACCTTTGTGCTCGAGCTGGATGACAACAACAATATAATTATAATTTTGTTCCTACTACGAAGAAGAAGGGAAGACCATTCAACGACGAACGAACGTTGACAACATCCAGTGACACGATCGACGCACCACCACCGCACCGTGCGTCGTACCGGCATGACATATAGATAGAAATTGCCAATTTATTATACAAAAAACCGAGCGGTGTTTTCCGCGCCCATGATTATTCCGGAATCCCCCCATCAGCTATCAAATATCACATAACATCATTGGACTTCAACATTGTTCGTTCTATATACTCGTATATTATTTCTTTTATTTGAATTCAGATGACACTTCTCTACCTGAATGGAAATAATTAGGTATGTTCGTTTTGAGTTAAGTGTGGAACGCACACATTTTTTGCAGCGCATCGGGTGCGTTCAGCATACAAATTTCGATTTGATGTGATGATGCGTGGTGGGCTTCATAAAAAGCGAAGGGCAAAAAGAAAGTAAACCTTTTTATTTTTGTTTTGTTTTTCAACAATGTACGAGTATATCCGTGATGTTGGCCTGTTTTTAAGTGAAAGAGGTGAAACCTTATTGGGTTTTGTGAGACATACGTGAGCATTTCCAAAATCAATGGCATATACAACACATATGTATGATGATGACGTGATATGTCATTTTGATGGGTATAATTATGTGTGACATGACATTGGAGTGCGTTCTCATCCCACTAATAACGTAACGATTCATTTCATTATGGATCGAGGAAAACGCATTCAGGCAATTAAATTTCTTGTTTTTTTTTCTTGGGATAATTACCGCTGTTTGAATTGTTTTTAAGTTTGACATATTGCGTGAGGGGTTCATTTGAATCTTAGAGAGATAAAGACTGACAATGAATAAATTGGTCTCTTGGTGAATACAAATATTCTTCATCATCAACCGAGAGGGCATCAAGCTCATTGGATGATGGTAAATAATTACCTAACACAGCTCAGCGCTATGGCTATACTTGAGAATATTATCGAATTAGCCATCATAATATTAACTCAAAGAAACATGATGCATTGTTAAACAAATCTATACAGTGCTGTGTAATAATTCACTAAGAACTATGTTCTTTATGTTGAGATTTTAAGACATTTATTTCTTTTCTAGTATTAAAGACTTTAGCAAGGAATGAAGGGACCAACAGTTGTATGCACTTTTGTAATCAATTAAAATGTACTGTACTATTATGCTTAAACTTTGCCATTAACTCTGAAAAATATCACCGGCACTGGAAGATTCGCAACATGCCATTCTTATGAGGTCATTTTTAAGCCTTTTTTTACACATTTCAGACACTATCTAGGCTATAACGTGTTTGCCTTAAATGATTCTAGATTGTGGGTGGAATCCAAACTTTCTTTTGCATTTCCACAGAAACAAACGTCGTTTGTGTTGAAAGCGCATATCGTCAAAGTCATAATCTTAAACCTCCGCCCAAAAATCAGGTGTATACGATAATTCGACAGTCGGTAATTCCGATTATCAGCAACAATTGTTCTTGGACTAAGGGTGTATTACCAAGATGCATAAGCCTTATGACATTATTGACGCTTTTACTGTGTTTAATTTTTTTTGTAATGCGGTGTTCAATTGGTAAGCAATCTATCAACATAAATAACTAATATTTTGACAACCAACATGACTGCTGCGTTTGACAGGTGTCAAATGCAAGTACATTCTATCAACTAGAAACAGTAAAATTAATGCATCAATATAATTGGCTGCAAGCTTAAATCTTTTCAGTTTTTAAAGCTCAGTATTCCGAGTAAAGCCAAGAATGGGAAGAACGACCCATTTAAGACCTACTTTTAAAAAAATAAAAATATATAAAAGCTTGAACTTTACCATTAAGTGTATAAATCAATATCATTTAAATGGTCGCCTCGGAAAGATTCCAGCATACAATTCTTTTTGTAATTGCCACACATTCCACTTTATAATTAAGTGACACTTTAAATGACAGCTGAGTTTGGCAGGTGTCAAATGTCAGCGATACTAAAAAGAACAACAGGAAATTCGAATAAGCCAATGCAAATAGTGTCAAATACAAATCTTAATAAGCTATCTTAGTGAATTTGATTGTTGTGAGATTAAAATGTTAATATTTTTTATTTAAATCTAATTTTAACACAGCACTGTATATAATGTTTCGTTTGATGAGAAAAATATTCTATTTGCTGTACCTATAGCAATGATTTGTTAGCCTTGCTCCATGAGAAGCAGTATGAGATTTTACTGGATAGAGCTACATGACCGAAGAGGTCTGTGACCTTTTAAGTGCTTAAATTATTAAATTATATGTAGTTTTCTTTTATTTATAAATTATAGCATTAAACTAATTTTAACGTTTTTTTTTTCTTTCTTTGATTAAATTTTCTTCAACAAACCTAATTGAAGTATTTTATTTATTTTTATTTCGGTAATCAAATGGGAAACGTGCTTGAAGAAAGTTTTCTTATTTTTAAGACTTTCTTATACACACGTTAAGTATGTGCAGACAACACTTAATATGCAGCATCTTTTCGCAAAATTTAATTGAAGCCTCAATTACCGATGTCAAATTCAATTTTGTCTTATTTCCAATTTAAACTCCCAAGCTACGCTCAAGCTTAAAAAAGTTTAAGAGATTTTTTTTTATATCGGAGATGAAATTTAATTGAAATTACGTTTGACTTCAGAATTTATAATTGCAGATTTATTTAATTTGGTTTATTGGTATTTTTGTAAGCATTTACATATTTTTTTTAGAAAGTGTTACCTGGTTAAACAGTGGCTTTAGAGTTTTCAGTGGATTAAAATATATATTTTTGGTTTCGTACAACTTCCGGGACAACTGTTAAATAGACAAGTTCAAAATTGTTCGACTTTTATAACTAAGACTTGTTACTTTTGTTCTTAAGATTTATAGAACTTTAAGTTGGCAACACTTTTTTAACTGGCGGCCATTTTGACAGCTGTCCAGGCTTTGGCATTTCAACAAAAATAGACTGACATGTGAATAACGCCTTCAAATTGTGAACATTTATTTTGAAAATCATGGTTCTGTTCGAAAGACTAATCACTTGAATTTTACTTAGCCATGAAGCTCACTTTTGGTTGAATAGAAACGTCAATAAACATGATTTACTACTGCCAGATCCTGAACAGAATTCCATCAGTTTTGCCCTACAATATGTTTCAATCGATAAGCTAGAGTCTCCTTTTACCATTTTTTAAGGTGTTGGCATCTATAAGCAGAATTCAAAATAACAAAGAAGCGATTTTAGATGGCATTCATATCGAATTCTATAAGAATTCAAGTCCTGAATTTCTCTAGCGTGTTTGTTGGGGTTATTAAAAAAAAATGTTTAAAGAAGAGAAATTTCCGAGCTACTATCGTTTGGCTACAAAAGTTCCTATATTTAAAAAGGGTAATCCGAGTTCACCAGAAAATTATAGAGGCATCTCAGTTCGAGCTCACTAAGGCTTGTGAATTGGATAAGTCGATATCAGGCTGGTTTCCGGGCGGGCCTTTCAACGATTGATAAAATTTTTGATCCTACGAGCGTTGTCAGGCGTTTTATAGACAAAAAGAAGCCCCTATACATTTTTTTCATCGATTTTAAAGCTGCTTTTGATACCATCAACAGAAGATCACTTTTATTTAAGCTAGCAGTTATTGGTCTTTCAACCAAATTTATTCGGATTTATGAACAACTTTTATTAAAACGTCTGCAATGGTTTGTAATGGTATATCTATATCAAAATCCTTTAATACCGAAACAGGTGTTCCACAAGGCTGTATACTGAGTGCGCTGATGTTCGCTCTTTTTATCAATGATATTGAAAATAAATTACCGGGAGGGGTCAACTATGGCGATTTATCTTTGAAGATGTTTCTCTATGCTGATGACCATTTGGTGTTCTCTGATAACCCAGTGACATTGCAGCTTCAGATAAATAAACTTAAACAATATTGCGATTCGTGCGATCTCAATATCAGCATTTTTATATCTAAAATTATGATTTTTAAATCTAAAATTATGATTTTTAAACCTCAAAACCGTTCAGATAGTAACGTACGAAATTGGACATTAGATGGTACCACTATTGAAGCTGTCAGCTAATAATTTGAACATCAAAAATAATATTAAAGAGAAACTAATACCAGCCAAATCAGCTTTAAACTCGATGTGGCCACACTTTTTTCAAGAAGCTTCGTGAACCCTACATCGAAATGTAATTTTTTTGAGGCCAACGTGACCAGTTGCTTTTGTTATGGGAATCAAGTGTATGGATATCAATTTCTAGCGGATATAGAAGTTATTCAAAGATACTTTTTCAAAAAAATATGTTGAGTCCGTTATTTCGCAAATATATGTTAGAAGTAGATCTGATAGTAATCTGCACAGGCAAATCCTGCTTATATCAATCCATTGCGGATATTCCCCTTTTAGAAATTGGAATACTCTTACCACAGCACATAATTTAGCAATGAATCTAAAGCCAAACAACAACGAAGAACCTTTTACAACTGCATTTCGATGGTTGATGAGAAAATGTACAAAACTTATCTCGAAAGGGCTGGGGAATCACTTTCTAGAGCAACCTATAGCTTTCCTAATTTGACTTTGGATGATTATAACTATTTCTGTGAGAACTTTTCTGCTTTTGATATAAGTTTAATATTCAAAATACGGACTAAAACTCTTAAATTCAACTACAGGCCACATCGAACTGACTTAGGCGCAATTTGTTCACTCTGCAACTCAAACCAAAACGAAGATGTTTATCATTTTTTAGCAACTTGTCGTATTTTACAAGAAATTCGTAGACTTCATTTTGATTAAAGCTTCTTCTCGTCGTCGGAAGAATGTTTACGTGTTTTGAACGGAGAGTATGGTTGGAAAGTGCTTACTCTATTCTTACTTTTGTTGAAGCTACAGTGCATCGTGCTTTTGGGCCTCAAGTAATCGATCTTACCAGCTTACTCGATCGCTAGCTTGCTGTGTCCAGACTCCAGTTTCGAATACCAAGCTGGCGTGTGTCGGCCTCAACTTGATCACTCCACCGGTGAAGAAGTCTGCCTCTGCTTCTGATTTCCTCAGGGTAAGCGTTTTATACGAAACAAACTGGAGCTACGATGTTTATTCGTTCTACAGAAATCATATTTAAAAAAGAGGCTGGGATGCGACCCACACTGATAACTGTCGATTTGTCTTGCTTAAAAGTTTGTCTATATGTACTAGTATCAATTTTACCAAATTTGCGTACTATTTTTTGTAGATTTTATTTTTTATGAAAAAACGGACTTTTGGATTTTTATATAAAAATTTATGAATATCGAAAACAATATTTTCTGTAAAATAAATAAGTTTGAAGCCAATATCTATAATTTTTAAAAAGATATTTGGGTCGAAAATCAATTTTTACCAACTTTTATACATTTTTTTAGGTTTTTATTTTTTGTAAAAAAACTGTCAATTCGATTTTTCTCAAAATTTTACCGAATGTTGAAAACAATATTTTTTATAAGATAAAATTAGTTTGAAGCCAATATTTCAAAGTTTTGAAAAGATATTTGAGTCGAAAATCAATTTTTACCAACTTTTGTTAATTTTTGTTCGGTTTTTAATTTTTTGTAAAAAAACTGTCTATTCGATTTTATTCAAAATTTTACTGAATGTTGACAACAATATTTTTTGAAAGATAAAAGTAAATTAAAGTCAATATCTCAAAGTTTTGAAAAGATATTTGAGTCGATTTTCAATTTTTACCAACTTTTGTTATTTTTTTTCGGTTTTTAATTTTTTGTAAAAAAAACTATCAATTCTACTTTTTTTCAAAATCTTATTGCACGTTGAAAACAATAGTTTTTGAAAGATAAAAGTGAATTAAAGCTAATATCTCAAAGTTTTGAAAAGATATTTGAGTCGAAAATTAATTTTTACCAACTTTTATTATTTTTTTTTAGGTTTTTATTTTTTGTAAAAAAACTGTCAATTCGATTTTTTTCAAAATTTTATCGAATGTTGGAAACAAAATTTCTTATAAGATAAAATAAGTTTTAAGCCTAAATTTCAAGTTTTTGAAAAGATATTTGAATCGATATTCAATTTTTACTAACTTTGAGTAATGTTTTTTTTAGATTTTTTTTTTTATAAAAAAAACTGTCAATTCGATTTTTCTGAAAATTTTATCAGATTTCAAAAACATTGTTGTCCGTTGCTCAAAATTGTTTTGGAGATGAAATTATATTTAAGTCGTTAAATTTTGGAGGTGACAAATTGTTTTTTTCAGTTTTTTTATTCATAAAAAAAACCGTTAGATAGATTTTTTTCAAAAAATATACTTCTTTGAGATCACGTTACAGTTTATTATATAAAATTTAATTCAAGTCTCTAACATTTTTGGTTCGTAAGATATTTCGGGTTAACCAAAATTTTCACTTTTTTTTAAAAATACTATGGTAAAAAAACCACCCACGCAATTTTTTTGAGAGCCCTTTCTGCATCGTTCTGCCTTATTATCTCTATAACAAAATTTATTTGGAGTCGATATATCTTCTGGTTCTTGAGCTATGGAAGACGAAAAAAACGTCGCGAACGTACGGACGTACGAACGTACGTACACACACACGCACAGACATCTTTCTAAAAATCTTTTATTTCGACTCTAGGGACCTTGAAACGTCGAGAAATTTCAAAATTTTCAATTTCACAAATCGAACCCATTACAATAACTTCCTATGGGAAGTTAATAAAGTAAATTTCTTGGCGTCATTGTGCATTGGATTGTCATGAACAGTGCTTCATCAAATTAGCCGTTCGATTTCGGCATAAAACTGTAGGTCCCCCCATACCTGACATGATTCGAACCCAGGAATCGTTGAGAGTTGTAATAATAAAATAATAGGCTCTAGTTCTCAACGGACTGTCACGCTACCTAATTTTTTTTCTTTCTTAATTGACATTTTTAAATTGTATGTCAATTTAGAAAAATCTTCTTTGTTATATTGCGTTTCAAAGTTCCTTAGGGAGCGTTCAAGTGTTACGTAACGCAATTTTTGAAGATTTTTGAATCTGCTTTAACCCTACCAGAGGAGGTGTCAGATTAACGGAAAACCTCACAAGAAGTGGCGAAAACTTAGATGTTCCTTTGTCTAGTAAACTGGGTACTACGAGCTTGCTTGAAGTTTGAAATATTGGGCAAGGTGGAGGCATGAAAGCATCCGGAAGAACAGATTTCAATGCACTTCTCGGTGGTGAACAGCAGGAATCATCCGCGCATTTTATAACCTGTAAGAAATATTGCGATTCACGGACGTGAACGCTATACCACGGCTGTCTATAGTCCGCCGAAACGTCGTAATTATCAATTTTCATTTCTCTCTACAATTAGTGTTTCCCCAGCGTGCTGAAAATTGCGTTTTTCCAAATCATCAAAAACACTCTATATAAAGATATAAATCCTCGGTAGACATCTTGGTTTGCCTACAAGCTAAACCGGAAATCAGCCTCATAAACTTTTTCATAGTGTGCGTGTAATTTCTCCTCTAATTTATAAAATTTCCCCAAAAAACTCAGTAAGTGTGTCTATGTATGCGTGAACACACGTCAATTTTTCTCGTTGAATTCGTCCACATTACAATACAAGTTTTGGAGGGCGATACGTACGAAGGATTTATATCTTTACTAGAGTGTTTTTGCAAATCATCATCCGTAGTCATTCCTTTGTCGTCGACATGAGAACCAAAATATTCATGAGGCAGAATGACGCCTGTTAGTCGTTTGCTGAGGGGGGCCATCCGACGCTCAACTGGGTTATATGCGCTCCGCCCAGGAGTATTAGTCGCTATAAACAAGGCGTCCATACAAATATGATGATCACTGGCTTCACGGTGTTCGATTCTGTCATCATTAAGGGTTTGAATGACGGTATTATTAAAAATGATTCGAAATCATAAGCATGAGTGTTCGCTGTGGAGGATGAGTGTTTCCCGGTCCTTATGGATATATTCAATTCCCTAGTTTTGTATTTAAAAAAAACAATGTTGCGTAACGTATTGTTAGAAAGACACCCTCCGCCCCTATAACGCATCGTAAACCCCTCCCCCAAATTGCGTTACGTATTACTTGAACGGTCCCTTACTTCTGAAAAACACTTTTTATCAAGCAACTTCCGTAACTTAAGTTAAAAACTGCTAACTAGACTTGTTCAAAAGTATTTCAATTTTTTACTAATAACTAGAGTTGTGTTTCAAAAACTAAATATATTTCTTGTAAACACTTGAATAGTATCCTTGGATTTTGCTTCTATCAGACGCATATCTATTTTTGTATCAACTTGATAGTCATTTTTAGAAACGACACAATTAAAGTGTCTTCATTATTGCGACTATGCAATAATTCTCAATATGTGCATTGACATAATTTCCAATCTTTATCAATATGATTGATATCTTATCAAATAGCTCAAAGGTTTAATCTTTTTTTTATAATGCATACATTGCACATGCATATAAATATTAATAAATAATAATAGTAATCTATTGATAAAGAATTTTATAGCCGTTGCAAAAGAAAAACAAGAATAATTGTAACTACCTACTACAAAACTACTTATAAAATATATTTTATTTGTGTAGACAAATTGAATTCAGATCATCGACAATAATAATAAATAATGAATAAGACACAACAACGTGCGTATAATTAGTTTATTGCATTCAGTTCATGTTCAATTTGATTTCTCGTATATCATTATCGAGTTTTAATTTGTAAAGCACACACCGGGTTTTTATAATTTAATTTCTCATACCATGAGTCCATGAGACAACCGTGATTGTAATCTTCTTCCTTTTTAATAGATACTTTTTTTTTACAAATTCCACCATTGGTTTGGATTGCGATGACAAACAATTCAAGAACGATATAAAGATATCGATATCGAAAAATACAAAAAAAAGCAATAGATATTAGATACTTTTATTGATTGCAGAACATCGTAAAATTTGTTCTGCTGACGACATCATTGTGATTCGTAAAAAAATATATGTTCAACAATTTCGTGTATCTATTTACTAGTAGCTGATCAAAAAATAAGACACCATGTCATATCAATCGACACGATTTAATTATTATTTTTCTTTTATACTCTAAGAGGAGTGGTATTTAATTGGAGGCATTGGAATAAGTTTACAACTCAGTACAGGAATGTAGTTTGAAAAACGATTTGCTGTTAAGCCAAGAATAATGATGATCCAATGTACATATCTTGAAAAATATAATACGATTTTTTTTGTCTTTTGTAAATTGAAATTATAACATTGTTGGCATACAAATTGAAATAATGTCAGCACTAATACCGACCCCCCTTTCCCCCTGCCACAAACAATATTCAAAATTAATTTGAGGGACATATGAATTTATTTCACACCCATTTCTCAGTTATGTCTTAATGAAGAGTGTTCAATGAGTAATGAAATAAAGAAGTTTTCAATGTCATATGTTCATATTTATAATTTCCTATTAATATTCCTACAGTTTGTTCAGCAAGAAATTTAAATTGAATAAATTGAAAAATAAATAAATGAATTATTCCATCAAACTGAGAGTTTCTCAAAGATTTCAAGATCTACAGGAAGCCTTGAAACAAGTGATCTTAAAGCTCTCTTGTACTTAAAAAAAAATGTATTGATAAAATTCTAAAATAAATTACGAAAGCAATTTGGAAATTCTGAAATATGCTGAAAATTTCGAAGAAAAACATTTATTTTGCTCTGTTAATTTCTTCCAGAAATTATTGTCAAATTTTTCTTATAAATTTTGTTAAAAGATGACTTCTTATTATCTGCAATAAATGTAGGGTTTTTCAAAAAGAGGTTAACATTTGATTTATACGCTATATAGGCATCTGTCATTTCTGAAGTTGTTACCTTTAGACATTTGACAAGTTAAAACTACGCTATTACTAAAAACGGAACGATACACGTTAAACCAATTGAAATTGTTTAAAATCACTACAAACACAGTCGGTGTTTCGCAGTTACGCTTGGTAACTTTGCAAGAATAGTTTTCTGACCGTGTTATTTCTTGAAATGGTGATAAACAATCGGCCACGGAAATCTTCTGATTTTAGAGACTTTTTTTTAAAATACTACTTGAAAAATAAGGTCCACGCTTTTGCTCCACAATAGATTCAAGACCTTGAAAATAAAATTCGTGAAGTTATGGATGACATAAACATGTGAGAATTTATTGATCATTAAAACTGTCATGAAAATTTTATCGTGTTGTAACCGTGGCGGCCATTTTGCTTGTATCCATTTGTGACGGGGCTCTTGTCGTCTGGTGGGTTATTGTGCAGCTTTACTGTGTTCTTAACGGCGCGGCGTTCGTTCTGTCCGGGGACTACAGTGAGCGTTGAATTAGCAACGCAGAAAAGTAAGAAGAGAGAAAGGAGAGGTAAATAAAAAGTCGGATGTTTAAAATTTAACCAATTAGATGTTTATAAATAAATTTTATTAAGACAAAATTGAGGAAACAAGTTGAAGTTAAGTCTAAGTAACAAAGTAAAAATGGAAAGTACAAAACAAAAATGACAAGTGAAAAAGATTAGGCAATCGCAGTGTGTGATTTTAAAAAAGTTTAAGGAACGTTGGGAAACCGACCGTTGCCCTTATGACTCAAAAACCACAAAGAGCAGAATTTATAAAAAATTTGCGAACTCTTGCTTGAATAGACCATTGTAATATTTATATGATGCTGTAGTAGCTGAACTTCGATATAATATCTATCAGAACTATTAAACATGAGTTGAAGAATGTTCTAATTTTGGCCACTTCTTATAACATCCTTGCAAAATTCTGAAGGTGAACTCTAAGAACTAAAGTTCAAAATTCAGTAGAGTGCCATGGTAAATATTACATTATTTGCCAGTTGCCACTTGTGTGTGTTATTTTACATTTAACAGAAGGCAAGAAAATATTGGTATATGCATCAAATTGGAACAGCTTATTCGCAAACCCTATTAGAACTCGTGTTAGATTTTCTACGTCCAAAATGTGAAATGGTTTTTTTGAACATCGAATTGATTATACTTTATAAAAATTATCATTTAATAATTTCATTATTTCGTAAGACTTTATTTAATTTTCTTTCTTTTCTTTAATTTCAGGTAAGATTCATAAAGATGATGGTCCTTCCACTAATTTTCGGTTTGGTAAATTTTTGTAACATTTTTTTAATAAACTTATCATTTAAAAATTGCTGTGGGAAATTGATTCTATTTATAGGTTAGGTAAGGTTAAAGTGGATGTCCGTGAGAAAGTAGGATATACTTAGGCCAGTTTAATAGCCTATTGTTATGCGCCATATGAATCTTGATACTTTCCTCTAAGCTCAATGAAATCAGTTTGAGTCGAGTTTCATGTGTCTCACAATTTCCTGGAGTGTCCCTATGTCACAGCACCCAGCAAGGGTGAATCTTAAACTGTTGTGCCATATCCATTAGAGATGATCGTCAGTGTGGACTTTAGAGAATCTGAAAATACGGATATCAGATGTTGATATCACGTTTTCTTTAAGCCCGAACAAGACTTTTATTATCGCTAAAAGATTCGCCTGAAAGACGGAAATAGAGACTGAATTTCAGTCGTTCAGATGGATGGTGCAGTCTGTGTGCTTTGGAATTGATACGAAAGTACCATAGTGGCCAATGTTGTGCGCTTAAGCTTCGAGGCAACTAGCAGTTTTTTTAGGATCTTAAGGTTTTTCCTGAGACCGCTATAAGATCCGCATAGGCAATCATTTTGAAACCCTCCGCAGCCAGACGAGTTAGGTTTTGAACCACCGCCAGGTTCCAGAGGTGATGGGGATATTACACCACCTTGCGGTGTCCCTCTGCTAACGAATCTTCTAGTAGGAGAGTCGCCTTGTTTTGAGTTAATCATTCTGCTACTCAGTGTTAATTGAATTCACTCCGAAGGTGAACCATTAACGCTCAGATAATTTAGTGCAAATGTGATTGTAGATGTATCCAAGTTGTCAGAAGCACCTTCGATGTCAAGGAAAGCAAAAATAGTGTATTATCTAGTATAGTGTAGTTATACAAAAGCTTATTTATCGGTTAAGCAATTAAATTGATAACTTTAGTTGATGTTGATGGAAAGCCAAAAAGGGCAAATCCACTTATCTAAATCTTTAAAAAAAATGTTTTATTTTTACTTTATGTGAAGGTTTAAGGTATCTCAAAAATCAAAGCAAACATTTTTAAATTTGACGTAGGCGTCGTTCAATATGTCACAGTCGGCTAGTTTCAGTTTTCAATGCGCTGTTACAAGTGTCAAAAATTTTAACAGCAGGCAGCTATCTAGTGTCCAGTATTGAATCTGAGTTTTTTTTTAATCACCATTAAGAACTATTTAGTCGGTTGACGAATCATTCAAGCAACTTTAACACTACTTAAAAAAATTGACACTTTTCGAATAACCCTGAAACGTCAGTTGTAATAATTCTGAATCGGGCTTGTTACAAACAGTTCCAAAGGGAAGTTAATAAAATGTGCTTGTTAATTTTGTCTTCAAATAGTTTTAAGAGTTAGAAAAAGTTAAGTCCCCAAGTACCTTTTTACAACTACTTAAAACTTTGTCCCTGAAGTTATTGAGTTAGAGTGCGTTCGTAGTGAAGTTTAACTTTAATAACGCAAACTTTTCAATAAGAATTCCTTTGTGTGATATTAAAAAAAATAAATTAATTGTTTTAGAAAAGAACAAAAAAATGACAAATGAAACTATTTAATTTCCTCGCATGTTAAGAATAGTTTTTCTCACTATTCATATTGAACTCACGTTCTAAGTCAACAATTAAGCCATTTAAGTAAAATATGAGATAAATATAAAAGAAACTAACCTAACATCAACTTCCTTGGAATATTAATAAATCTTATAAAAGTTTTCTAGGCTTTTTTTTTGGATGTTAAACAAACTTCTTTCCCTACACCAAAAACAAATGTTACAGTTGTAGCAGATTTCACAATCTCATCCAAAAGATTGTCTTTATACGAACTTATAGGCATTCCATAGATTTTTCTATTCCACCTTCCAAAAAACCCATACAGACACGTAATAAATTATACTTAATCTTCAACTTTGTACATACGAGTACAAACATATGTATGTCTGCATCACCATTAAAGTTACAAAAACCTATAAGTATTAGGAAAAGAAAGAAGAAACACTTAACCTAAAACAAACATTTATTGAGGTCTAATTCTTGAACAAACTTTGTTATTTATTAGACAAGGAAAAACCTTCAAAAATGTTAAATGCAACAGTTTTGTGTTTAGGTTCGTTTGTTTACATTTACTTTTCACTGTTATTTGTATCTCTACTCCAATGTCTTGAAATATAGTATCTTCATTTTCCATCAATATCTATTAAGTGGCAATCGAAGTGACAAAATTGTTTTTTGTTTTTTTAAATATTTGTTCAAGCTCTCAAATATAAAAGAATTGAACATTTCCTACCAGATTTTTGTGACATCATCAGATAAGAGTCCCAAAATCATAAGATACGCAAAATAATAATAAAAAGAAAACAACAGATGGAAAAAAGATACTGTCACCCACTATACCGAAATAAAGATACTTTTTGGGTTAGGGTTGTAATAATAGTTGATGTCTACAAGATAGCAAAAAATAAATAAACGAACAAAACTTTTGATTTATATATGACATCATACAAATGGTATTAAAGTAGGTCTATATGATTTTTCAAGAATGTCAACATGTGCCACAATAAACAACAATAATAACGATGATCATAAATATTAAATCATCGTCATCATGATCTTTATCACAATCATATCATTATCATCGGCTATAATATAATGAATTGGACTAGAATACCAAAAGATACAAAAGATTCCATGTCATCTTAGAATCAGAAGTAGGTTTCGAAAAGTACCTAAGTACATGTGTAAAAAATATGTTATGTACGCTTGTTGCCATACAACATTTATTTATTTTTTTGATATTATTTATGACGACCACCACCGCCGTCGCTGTTTTCCTAACAAACGCAAAACTTGAGAAATAAATAATAATTTCCTTGAAAAAAATAGAAACACAAAATTACATAAATATTAATCAATTTATTGTGCGCGAACATACAATTTAATGAATAATTTATTTGAATATGTTCTTTTTTAACCGTTTAACAGAAACATTTATTTGAATACGAGTTCAGTTGAGGGACAGTATGTGGCACAAGAAAAAAACTCGCAATTGAACATCATTTAAAAAAGTCTTCTTTCACATAGAGGGGGCATAGTTTTTATGTATCTTTAAGGTCTGACGTGTAACAAGGTTAATATTAAAAGCGGTGTCCATGAGTAAATTCATATTTCCGTCAAAAATTGATTTTTTTTGTGGCTCATGGAACACGATTAGAATTGTTACTTCGGGCAATTGTTAACAAGTGAAGTAGAGCTGTCAAATTTACAACAACGCATTTTTTTAATTTGAAACTTCTTTGCATGAGTCTGTAAAACTAACCTCTTTCTCGAAATATGGTACGCGATTTTGGTTTTTCTTAGAATTTGTATCAATTTAAAAAGCATGTTCTCTACTTTATTCATTTTCAGAATGAGAATATGCAGTTCAATCTACCGATTCATTTGAAATTTGTCAAATTTGTTTGTAGCGAACTCTTAAAGACCGAAAGAAATTAAAAATAAAAAGAAAAAATTGTATCTGTTAATCTGACAGCTGTATAAGTACGAGGTGTGGCAATTAAGATCCGGGAATTTAGTTATAATTTAAAAAGTGACAACACTTTTTCATTTCTTATCATCTATCTAGGAAGGGGGATTTTCCTTTTAGTTGGAGTTCAAAGTTGAAGTATATAGCACGTTTGGTTTGCGTTTTATGCGTATATTTTGCAAGTAATTTTTTTAGTGACGTAGTGAAAATGTGTGACGTACATTACAAACAGCGTGTTGTGATTCAATTTTTACTGAAATCTGGCTAAAACCCCTCGAAAATCCTCCGAAAATTGTTGGTTGTCTATGGAGACGATAGCATGTCAAAAACGAGTGTCTTTGAATGGGCAAAGCGGGTCAAGGAAGGGCGTGAATCGGTGGAAGACGATCCGCGTGAAGGAGCTCCCGTCATCTCTCGTACCGACACGCCAATGGTGATCGTTTGCGCATGTTGATCACGTCTGACCGTCGCCTAAGCTTTGTGCATTGTATTGCGAGCTAAACATCAACAAAGAAACGGTTCGGAAGATGTTAAATGACCCATTTCATTCGTTTCACCCATTCTAGTACGTTTTGTAAGAGTTTTAGGCAAAAAAAGGCATCCCAACATTGCCTCACCCACCCTATAGCCCCGATATTGCTCCCTGCTACTTTATTCTATTCCCCAAGATCAAGTTGCACCTCTAGGGAACTCTTCATGGCGGCGTACAGAAGGTCCAAGAAGCTCTAACCGTGGTGCTAAACGGGCTAACTTTGGAGGACTACCATGGTTGCTTCCAATCATGGGAGAAACGTTGGAATCGTTGTGTAGAGTTAAAGGGAAATTATTGTGAAGGTCGATAGTAAAATTTTTCCTAAAACTTCATTTTCTTGTTTTTTATTGGGAAATTCCCGGAATTTAATTGCCACACCTCGTATAAGTATCGATCAAGAAATCCATATCTGCAGATTTGATCTTGAACCAAAAATAAATCAATATATTTTGCCACATGGGAAGCAAAAACATAGGAAATTTGTGTTCAGATCAAAATCAAACATAAATTGATTTTTTTACGCAAAGAAATTGTTAGGTAACTCACAAAAGTGCACTTAACAATTTTAAACGGCAAACCTTAAAACGTCAACGTCAGTTGTCAAAATTTTTAGTTAACTAAATCAAACTTAGGGTTTATAATTTCTAATTTTTTGCAGTTCCAATAAGGTTTTAAAAAAGTTGTACACAATGTTAATAACAATTATTTTAGGACAAAAAATCTTGTACAATTTCATTGGTAAACTGCACTAGTCCAAAAAGTCTCCGTACATATAAAAGTCTCCTTAAATATTTACTATAGCAATATAATAGAAACTAGAATTTCGAAAATCACAATCACAATTTTTTAAAAAGATGAAGGTGGAAACAAATTTTTTTCAATGTTACCACTTTGGTTTTTAAATTTATTCATTGTACTTTTTTGAAAAAAAAACACTAAATTTAAGGTGCTGTACGGAGACTTTTTGGACTAAGTGTATATTCTAAAGCTCCTCTTAAACTAACCAACTAATTTAATTAATAGTTTAATAAAATCATAGCTAATAAACATATATTTGGCAGCTCTTAAACCCAGTTTTATAGTAATTAAAAAAAAAAAAACAATTAAATGATTCTACATTTCCTGAAAACCCTCCATCGCTCTAATGCCGACTTAATTAAGTTTAAAAAATCACAAATTTCTCTCAAACAATTTGCTTAAGTTAAAATCACGGAATGACTACTTTATGTTTTGAGCAATTTGGTAAATCCATATGACATCTGTACACCTATTCTAATAGGAACAGTAGATGGAATTGTCCAGTCAACAGTTGTGGACTCTAATTATTAGGTCCGTTTACGCGTATTTGCGTTGTTTATTTTCACTAACTGACACTTTTTAGACATGTTTGGATGATAGTTTCTTTAATAATGTGCAATTACTAATTTACTAGTTAACAAAACGAAAAGAAAGCTTTAACATTTTGGACTCCTTTAGTAAATTGCTAAATATTAAGGAAATTTGTGACTAGTATAAATTGTTAAATTTATTGCTGATTTAAAATTAAAAACTGACACTCAATTTCTGCCCACTTGTCTAAAAAGTTGAAACTCGACAAATTCCCAATTCTAAATATAACCATTTATAGATGACCCAAAAAAGAATTCCCTTAAATTTATTTGATGTCCTTTCTTGTTTAAGCACCCTAAAAATACTTTTTTTCATGATAAACAATTCAAAAATTGATTGTAATCGACGTTAACATGTCATGAAAATACTCCTTTTGTCTCCAAAAAGTTCTAGTACATACTTTCTACACGTTAAATTATATTGCCTCTGACATAACATTAAATGTCATATTTTCAAGTAATTGTAATAGATTTTCGGCATTGACATCAACTGTAAAAAAATTACTTACAGTTCTATTTTGTTATCTTCGATATAGTTTAATAATTGACGTGCTCAATTTAAATTTAAATTAACAAGTAAAAAAATAAATCATGATTAATATTTGCTCTCTTTTTTCCACATTATTGATTTTAAATAAAATCTTTATAGCAACATAAAGATTGACATTATCTATCTAACAATGCCAAGTGTCAACCTATAAGCTTGTTTCAAAGTTGCCACTTATTTTAAATAGGTAATGAGATAATATACTATTAACCTACTTAAATTGCAGTTAGGTACCAGTAAATCATATATTTTCTACAGTTCTCAACTCAAAGTCGTTGCAATAAATCAATTTTTCTGAAGGTTACACCCAAATTTGGCATTTAAATTTGTTTCAAGTGATTTATTTATTCATACAAAATGAATACAACAAAAATAAAAATTTAAAAAAAAAAACAGAATTAATGTTCTCAAGAGATTAAAGTTTAAGCGAGAACCGTTCAATTTCATAAGCTGTTGTTGTTTTTGAATTGAAAAATAGAAGAAGAAAACAAAATACTAACAGCGTATCTCTCTTTTCTTTTTATTGTGAATATAGGAATTAAGTAAAATTCAAATCCGACGATGACGAAGACGACGGAGATAAAAAGAAACAAAAAAGCGGCAATGTGATGTCACCCTTGGATTTTGTATTGATTTATGCATTCGGTGTGTTTACGAGATGTCAGCGATTTATAGGAAATTATCAAATTAGTTAACGCTTCGATTGTTCGTATGTTCGTTTCTCGTGGCCGCATTTAAATTAAACCGGTTTATAGTGCGCATATTGATTTTGACAGAAAGGATGCCATCTTGTGAAATAAACAAACGGTACAATTTTAACAGAAAAAATAACTTTTTCTGTCAACAGTTCGTATCTCTGGATCTTGACAGACCAATGGAAAACGTATTTTCACACATGTCAGTTAAAAATCGTATTTTTAAATCAAACAAAATTAAAAAAAAGGAAACAAAAACAAAGTTCAAGACGTACTTCCTACTTAACTTACAAACAATATCACACAGAGCACACATCACAGTCCTTTGAACTTTGTTGTTTTTGTTGTTGGTGGTGGTGTTTTGTTTGCCTCCTTCCAGCAATTTGTATCTTAAGGTGCTCCGAATGGGCACGTCATAAAAATAAAAACATGCGTAGCGTATTCTAGTCTGTGAAGTTCATGCTGCGACTGGGAGCTGACAAGGCGCGATACGCATTCTATTTCGGGATGCATATGCATGGAATTGCATATAGCAGCAAGTAGCACCCCGTTGGGGACATTTTAAGTGCTAACAGAACTACAACGACGATGACGACGACTTCGACGAACCTCAATGGGTAAGAAACCAACATGCTACACTGCAGTGTAGGTATACCAGCTCGGCATGAATTAAGGGATAATTAACTAAGCGGCTGCTCCTGCAATTTATCCAGTAGCACTTGCGAGCTATAATTAGATCATCGTTGGGGTTTGCTTACATTATTTTAATGTTGAGACTCGCGTGCACTATGAGAGTATGTCCATGCCCATACCCATCATTGGCAGCGCAACGCAACGTTTACAAATAGGTACTCCTCTATGCGTGTAATGGGCCTGCTATATTAAGGAATGTTCTTGCCTATCTACGCATTCTACAATCTACAGCAGATGTTTAGAGAAGACTTACTTCCAAGAGACCATAAGAGTATAGTAGGCATAAGGCTTAGGCATGTTTATAGTTTGTTGATCTATTTGGGTACATTGCGCATTACTTCGGATGGAGGTTGTTGTTTTGCACTAAGGCTTTATAGATGAGATGAAAAATGAAGAAGTTCAAGGGCCGCGACTGCGAAGACGACTGTGAAACGGTCAATGTCATTCAACGTTGAGGTTGGCGCAGCGTTGGAGATTTATATGCAGTCGAATGTTTATACACATAAAAGTTGTATTCTTCTGCTTGGATTGTTGTTTATTCAGGTGGAACGTCATCATAAACTTAATGTTTGTTTATTTAAATAATAAAACGATAAAATTTGGAAAACACAAACTTACATACTTATTCAAAATATTTGTAATTTTCTTAACAAAAGACACTTTAAATTTGGTGTTGAAAAAAGACAATTTGAAAATTTTTCAATGATAAATGGTTAAATGGTTTTTTAGAACTTTGACGCTGAAGTCCTAAATATTCTATCATGCGCCTAAAACTATCCCTCAATTCTAGAGTATTGAATTCGAAATAAATTGTTGTTTTGGACTTTTTCGATAAGGAAAAGCAGATAAACAAAGAAAACATAAAAAGCTTTCGTCTTATCTATTCGACTCGAATTGTTAACATTTTTTGAATGAATAACTTATACGTCACAAACCAGCAAACAAATGTTAACTTTAGTTATGTTTTCAGTAACTAATATTAGATATAATTTGACAGATTAAAGTGCAACATTTTGAAAGCCTTTATACTCGTAACCCATATTTATAGTTGTTATCTTAAAGGCTTAGGGGATTTACATACTATACATTTATGGTGGTTTACATAGAATCAAAACAAAAATATTCTTTATAAGAAATTCGTCGCCATCATATTTATTTATGAGTTAAAAAAAAGTAAAAGTTCTATTTCTTAGAACAATATTTCAGATTTATTGGAGTTATTTATTTATTAATGGGTTCCCAATTAGGGTTCCATTTTGAATATTCTGCTATATAAACACCTGTTACTTTTGATTACTAAAGATTGAACGATTCATGCTCCAAAAACGCATTGCAATTCTAAAAATGTTAAACATTTTGCAGCCACAGTTCAAAGTAATGCAAGACCGGGTTATTTCTCAAAAACGAGATCTCCCTCCTTAAGCTTCGTTAAAGATTAGGTGTCAATGCCAAATTGCTCGTTTTTCATTTTTAAGAGACATGACTTTACTAGTAGTACCCGTAGCGTAATGATAAGTGCATAGGACTATTTGGAGGTTAGGACACTGATGTCGTCAATAAAAAATATCAATCTGTTGATTAAGAAGAACTTCTGGTTATCAATTAACAAGTATTCGGACCGCAAGATCCGGTCATTTAATTCAAGTACTCCTAGTATGTTCCCTAAAATCAACAAGGTTTTCAGGAAAAAGAACGATTATGACCTTCCGTGTCCGAAACTCCAAAGAACTGAAGAGAACAAAAACGGACTCAGGACAGCGCAAATAGATCCAGAAAAAGCCACCTTTGACGATGACTTTTTTATAATTGAAGATCGGAAGGAAAAAGTGGAGGTGGTGGGCGCTGCTTTCCAGCAAATGTACAAAGTGAATGTTATTATTCGCCCCAACCACGACCTGGAAAATAGAGCCCTACTTAATCACTTTTACCTCCAAAATGACATCACACAATTGCGATCTGAGAACCGCGATTTCATGCGGTTCAGTGACGATTCCTTGGAAAATTCCATAATCGCCGAGGAAACGACACTAAGTCCCTTGTTAGTGACGAAGGTTGAGCTTCAGCTCATCTTCAACTCAATAAAAAACAAAAACTCAGCAGGTGTCGATGGTTTATCCAACGTTGTACTAAGACATTTACCTAGGGAGGCAATTGACATTTACACCACACTCTTCAATAATGCACTGAACAATGCATATTATCCATCCAGTGCATTAAAAGACCGCTGTGGTCCATCCTCTCCCGAAAAATTGAAAGGACAACTCCAATCCGTCAAACCTTCGGTCGATAAGTCTTCTTTCGAACTTCAGCAAAGTTTTCGAAAGATCATCAATAGGGCTTTGAGTAAGTGGGCTGCGGATAACAAAATAATTCCGGATAAACAGTTGAGGTTCAAGGCGGGTCATGACATAATTCATGTTGCGTCTAAACTCGTTTCTGATATCCAATGGAATAAATCAAAACAACAATGCACAGGTGCTGGTCTGGTTGATTTGGAAAAGGCCTTTGACACCGTATGGTTAGAGGGTCTTTATCTAAAACTGAACAGGCTTGGCATAAGCAAACCATTGTTTTGTATACTTTATGATATGATTAACGGTAGAAAGTTTGTTGTCAAAAGTGGCAATGTAACTTCTACCACAACATTCTCAATTAAAAATGGTCTTCACCGGGGAGCGGTGAACTCGCCGATTCTCTTCAGCATTTACACCAGCGATCTGATAGGTAGTCGTACAAAGGCAATTGCGTACGCCGAAGATCTAATTGCGTACAGAACGGCCCGAAAGGTTGAGGTTATAAGAATTCTCTTGCAGCGTGATTTCGACAAGATTCAGCGATATTGCGACGACTGGAAACTTCCACGAGGGATACGTTGAAGATCTTTGATCTTCACTGGCAGCGAGTAAAAGTGAAGTGAAGACCTCGGTATTTGGAATGATCAGTATTTATGTTTCGACTGACAATGCTGCTCTTACGAGTGCCAGAGGAGCCTTCGCTCTGACAAAACGTCGGTTTTACAGTAGTCAGCTTGACCTCAGAGTGAAGGCAATTTGCTACATGGCCCTATGATAGTTTATGGTTGTCCTGTATGGTTCAACGTTGCCCCTTCTCAGATGGAGAAGTTTCGGGTGTTCGAGCGGCAGTGTTTACGACGCTGTACCGGCTTATATCGAACAGCCGAATCTTCTTATGTGCATTACTATTCCAACGAGGTCCGAATCAACAGAATTGACGATTTCGTGATAAAACTCGTTCGAGGTCACATTGCAAGAGCTATGTCTTCGACACACAATTTAATGTTCGGGGCGTTTAATCCGAACGACGAGTATTTTGAAAGTGCACGCTTGAGCGGCTTCAATCTACCAGAGGCATTCCTCTTTTTAGACAGATGCGGTCGCATACAGGATAGGGCTGTGTCCGAACGGCACCGAACTGATAGAGGAAAGAGGAGAACTAGTTTTGATGGCTTCAATCGGCACTTGATAGTGGGTACTCGTGGTGGGGTTTTAAGCTTTGGCCGTCTTACATACTTGTTTTATAGTTTAAGGGTTTAGTTTTAAGTAGAATAGGCATGGTGGCACACAAAATATAAAATATAACAGAAAAAAAATTTAAATTTTAAAAAATACAAGAATAAATAAAATAAACATGGAATAAGGAAACAAAAGGAAAACAAAAAAATGTTAGATAGTTAGATTTGCTACTTCGGTTGTTTAAGTCTTGAGTAGGTAGAATATGTAGTTGAAGTCAGTTTTAAATTTTATTTTAAGGACCTAATTTTAAGTAGTTATTAAGTAAAAATAAAATAAGATATTGAAATTAGATTAAAATTTTCTAATAAATACAAAATAAATAAAATTTAATTGAAGTTAAATAGTTTTAGATAGAATTAATAAACTACTATCACGTCAGAGATCTTGGGTTCAATCCTTCCCTGTGTCTCCTAGTTTTTTCGCAGGTTCTGCCTAATGCGAGGAATTAACAAATCCTCCAAAAGTAATTCTTGTCATGAAAAGTTCTTTCTTAAATAAACCCTTTGGATTTTGGTTTTCGACTCAAATATCTAGAAAACCTAAATTATTATTGACTTCAAATTCATTTTATTTTATAAAAACTATGGTGGTAAAAATTTAATACATTTTCAAGATAAAATTAAAGTGTACCCCTTTCTAGAAATATTTCTGTAGGCGTCATTGAATGCAAGTTTGGATCTCTGTAATTTAAGTATGCGTTAAAGGCAGACTTAGGGCTTAAATTGTAAAATAAGATTCAAGATTACAAATTTTGGTTTAAGATTAAATTTACAAATTTTCAGATTTTTCACTCATGTTTTACTAACCGAGTTTGTTTAAATATAGCTTAAATTAAAACTAGCCTTTACACGTTTGAAGATTAAACACAGTGCGAGCGTTA
The DNA here is from genome assembly GCF_945859685.1 of Eupeodes corollae. NCBI lineage: Eukaryota > Metazoa > Arthropoda > Insecta > Diptera > Syrphidae > Eupeodes > Eupeodes corollae. The sequence goes on along the minus strand of NC_079148.1, from coordinate 140,295,669 downwards.
CTAAAATATTATAAATATGTACATGTTTAAATATAAGGAGGAGATACTGGATCACATTTTTCTTAATGTTTTGAATATTAAAAAGATACGAAAAAAAACAGAGTTGTATAAATCATTCAACATTGTTGATGTGTGGTTAAAAAAAGAATCTCTTAACTTACCATTGAGGTGGTTTTAAAATTCACCATGCTCATGTTAAGTTACGCTTTCCCTAACCGTTTACTCTCGACTATACAATGTAAAAGTTAATTTTTTCCTCAGAAGTAACTAAATTTTTAATGCAGAAATCTTCAACACAAATAAGGCTCTAATAAAGAATCAGCTGCCCCTGGTATTTGGTCATTTCCAAATTAAGTGTTAATTTCATCTTTTGGCACATCGCTCTACAATACATTCTTGCTTGTTTACGTAGTCTTTCAGGTATTGAAGTATAAACCTTTACCTATACAACATATGTAACGTTTTCAGCCTCGTTCTTGATAATAATATACAATATTAAACCAAAATAAAAAAGCTTTTTGCGATAAAATTTTTGTTTTATCACTTTATCTCGCGTCTTATCAACAACTATATTCAGAGTAAAAGCCTATTCCTACCTGTTTTGTTGTTGAAAACGTTGCTTTATACGTAAAATGATTAATTTATTTCAACGATTCTTAATACCGATACAAAAAATTAAGGTATTACCGAATAAAAAAATAAATAAAATGTTTACATATACATATTTGTGGTACCTTGCAGCTTTATGCTTCTATGGAAAAAACAAATAAAATATTTTTGATAACGTCCCGTCTTCGTTGCTCCGGACCCAGTGGCAAAAAGTAACAAGTTTATTCTCAAAACTTATTGTATTGTAAAGACGGTTCAGTGGATAATTGGTTAACGTTAAGTTAACAACGAAATAATATTTTTTTCATATATTTTTTTTTAAACTAACTTTTATATATAGAAAATAAAAATTGAACTTTTTAAGGAAATTATATTACTGTGATGAAAAGACTGTTTCAAATTTAAAGTTTGTGATACTGAAAATAAAAGTTTAAAAAATCAAAATGAAATCGAATTTCAGTCGACATGATTATAAAAAATACGCAGTTTACGAGAAAAAACTCGTCATAAGATTAGGTATGTAAAATATTGGTGAACAATTACAAACAGTTTGTAAAAATTGTTTCCAAGTGTTTTTGTGTGAAATTCAATTCACCGGGCATGACTAACAGAATTAATAAATATTACTCGTTATCATATGAACTAGAATATTCATTGAAAATGAAAGTGGGTTGAACTTATTTTCTAGGTTTGAGGTTTTGTTACATAATTTTGAAATTCTGATGAAATGACAGATGTTTTGAATCTTTAAAAAAAAACAACAATATTCTTCTTATCTCATCACTTTGATGAAACTATATTCAACAATAAACTATAGCTTGACGAGAAATTTGATAATCAAATGATTATAATGTTTTGCGGCTTTATATTGTTCATTATAATCATTTTAAATGGACTTTGTGAGATTGTGGTTTTGAGTTAAAAATATATGCTGATTCAATTTGTACCTTTACCCGATTCTATTGTTTTAGTTTTGAAAACATTTTGCAAACATGCTCTTTCTCTCTTAATTACCTAACACAAATAATTGTCTGTGGTGATAAATTGAAATATTAATATGTATCCAATTAGTTTTCTTATCATGATTAAAAATGCAAACATATAATTGGCAGTATCTTGAACACACAATACAAAATTAATTGCAATAAATATGTGCATAACATATATAAAGAAAGATTGCGAAAAATAGATTCACAAGAAATGAATTTGTTTTATTGAAATAAAATAGTTAAGTGAAAGAAATGCTTATAAAAAATGCCAGAAATTAACGAGGAAGACTTTTTAATCCCTCAATTTTGTTTAAACTAAGTTTTGGTTTCCATAAATCAAAACAGAATATTGGCGGTTGTTGAATAATATTTGAAAAGTGATAAAGATTTGGCGGTCACAGTAGAACAAAAAACATGTCACTAAAATTTTATAATTGATATGATGTACATTTCCTGCTCCATATAAGCTTACATTTTGACTTACTCGGATATAGAATATTTTTTGAAGTAAAAACATTCTCATCTTCTTAGATATACATAAATATTAAAAACTTTATAACATTTCTTTGACGTAAGGCAAAAAGGACTTAATTAAGAAAGTGATCAAACATGTTCACTAAAATTAATAAAATATTATACGTATTAGTTGTTCTATCTCTGAAAACATTCCTGGCACACAGGAATGGTTGAGAGAGAGTTTAAAGTCCCTAGGCCCTGGTTTTTCATGGACTGTTGCGCCACCTAATTTATTTATTATAGTTGTTCTAGTTGTTGTCAAGTTGTTGTTAAACCAAAGAGATACAAATGGTTGTTGCACCAAATCAAAAACCTACAATGGAATTTTTGACTTAAGAACTTTTAACCTAACACCAAAGATTTATCTGTGCTATACTTTGGGTTCTGAATTTCGGGTTTCTGTTGAAATCAATTACCATTAATGGCAAATTATCGAAATTGACAAAATAACCAAACTTGCAAAACTTAACTTTAAAGAGATTTTGGAAATCAATCTTAATTTTTTAAAGTTTTTCTTTATCGAACTTCATCCTGATACAAATATAAACTCGAAATCTTTAATTACCTTCTTTTTAGAATTAACTATTTTGTAAATACGAGTATTTAGCAATTTTCTGGTAATTCTAAAATTTCATGGTTTACTATAGCTAGTAGATGCTGGTTCTCTTTTATTAGAAAGGTGCATCTGAACACGTCTTAATAGTGACAGTTTGTATATAAAACAAACAAACCTAAATCTGAGGAACAGACCCATTCATTTGAAATATCAGAAACTAGAAGCCATATAGATTGAAGAAATCACTAAAAGTTTATAAAGTAATTTTACTTTTTTAAATATAGTTAAATGTCAAGAACAATTAAGATACTAAAATACAATAAAAATATACCTAATTAATATTTATAGCATATAAAATTGAACATATTGCTAATATTAATGATAAGTAATGAATCTTTATTAAAAATCTTCTGCAGGGCCTCTTTCGGTAGTAGGTAGCCACTGTAGAATTTCTTCATAAAAGTCTATAAATTCTGCCGGTGCTTATTGTTTAACCTTTGAAATGTCATTAATTTTTAGATAATTTAAAGATACTTTGCCACTATAAACTAAATTTTGCTTGGTAAGTTAAGCTACTACAAGCACTTTTTACTTTTGAAGGAATGTAGACTTCTTGGGAAATATTACTATCTGTATAGTTTTTTGCGATTACTTCACCAGGTTAACTTAGGTCAGAAACAAATTCATAATGGCGCGTATTCATAAAGAATTACAGCTCTTATTTATAGTCACTTTTCCTAATATGTTTAGTAGAACTCCAGTTTAAGGTTGTATTCTACTACAATTATACTTCAAATGACAGGTCAAACCTAAAAAATACTGTTATATGTATTTTCAAATTCGTTATTTTGTTTTGTCATTCCTCGAATTGGATGTCGTATAAAGTAAGTAATACAAATCTATTTAATAGAAAATAAAAAAAACAACGTTCAATAATAATATTTTAGATGAACACCAAGGAAAATATAAAATGCGAACCGCAGGAAAAGTTATCGCAGTCAGACAAAGAACTTTCTAGCGAAAATTGCCAAAAAGAAGAGCTACACCAGCAAGTTTATTATTTTATATGATTAACCTTTTCAGCTTTTCAATTCACAAACAAAAATCAAATATGTATGACAATTGGCTGTGACAATAACTACTTAAACACACTATTTCCTATGTTTATAGTTAAAGGTTTGGCTCTAAACTTAGGTTTAAATTTATTTATAAATAGCCTAAACTCTGGACTTGCTTAGTAACAACGTAGCAAGAGTTTATCAAACATCTATGAATATGCCCCAATAAGTCGACACTTGTAAGGTAACCTTTTGATTTTCCTGTACAGCTTTTCCGTAACTTCTCAGTAATTAAGATTTTGGTTAAATATTTAGTTCAGCCCATTTCTAAAAATCTTTAATATTTTCTGTATTGATTTTTCCCATGTTAAATTTTCGGGTATCACTTGATCTAATAATCAGATCAATATATAATTCAAGATTTAAATCCTGACCTTCTCGGCATATTTTCTTTGTGGGACCATACACAATTCGCAAAAAAAAAGCATGTGACAAAATATCCGACATTTGCTATTTTTGAAATCGCATATTTAATTCAATTAATTGTTTTTAATTTGTCATAAAAGACAAACAAATTTCACTTGACAGTTAAGTTCTCAATAAAACCTTCAAAAACATCTTAATTCAACTTAAAACGAAATATTGTCTTCAGAACAAAATTTCAGAAACAAGTTTTAATTTCAAATGACCAATTTCTAAAAGTAGTATTTTTAAGGAAATCTAACACTGTCCTCCTTTAACTTTTTCTAACGTCGTAATTTCCAGAATGAACTTTATTTAAGCAACTATTATTATGACGTCTGCTTATGACCTATGCAGTACACAAATTTGTCATTAACACGATTAAAAATCCTAAACTGGCTTCTTTCATTCCTAATTTCTTACTATTCCCATATGTCACTTTGACATTAAGTAATGACAGAAAAGTGTAGTATATGAGGCGTGTTCAGTTAACGTTTGCTTAAAAAAATAATTTTGATAATTTGCATAAAGTGGTTTTACCAAATTAAAGTAAAGTGTTAGTTTCTTGTTTAAAATCTGGCTCCATCATTTGTACAGGCTGTTTTCAAATTGACAGTTTGGTTATTTGTTTTTGGATGCGTTCATTTACTAGTAAACTTTCAAAATTGTCAAGCCTCATTTGATAGTTATTCAACAACCATAACCAAAAAATTATGATTTTTTTTTTGAAAAGATTGAATTGAAAGAGAACCTATTTAACAAATTTATATGATTCAACACTTTTTGATTTGACACATTTTTAAGTACACGGATTAGCCGCGTTATAAATATTAAATTTGAAGCAAGTTCAATTATTTACTCACCCCGAAAGTTTCCGTTTCACCTGAACCACGCTCGATGCAATTTGAAGCGAAAAGTTCGAGGTAAATCCTTAATTGAACTCGCTTAATATTTAATATTACTCGGATTAGCCGAGTATTTAGAAATGGGTCATAAAAACAACCGCGGGAACCTTTGTGATTTCTTTGGAACTAACGCCGTTTTGTCTATATCTTGGGCAGTAGTTTTTAACAGTTAAATTAAGTTTATACAAAACACAACACAAACTCATTAAAAGTTTAAATTGCACTAAAAAGTTTCTAAGTTATTATTTTCAACTAACTAATAATATTATTTGTGCAACTTAAACTTTGAAAAGTTGGTGCAAAAGCAAACTTTAATTTTGTATTTACTAAAGTATCTATATAAAAATATTTGTTTTGACTTCCACCACTAACTGGCTGGATGGCTTGAAAAAAAATAACCTGAACCTCAACCACATTCACTTAACGTTCGTAACGTCTATGCAAATAGATAGATATATATTCTTGAATCGAAAATGATTCATAGCCTGCATTTTGCAATTTATATATACAAAGTCCAATGCAAATCTTCCCACAACTGTTTCTGAAAATGACACACCAGAAGATAGAAATTGCAATTGCATTGCTTCTCTTGGAACTCTTGTAAGCCAAATGCAAAGTCACACCAGATTTTAATAAGTGAATTCAACTGTGTGATGACTTAAGTCTAAAAAGCGAGTGTGTGTCTAAGTTATACTTCCTGGATCATGTCACCTTAGTTACGTTGAGGTTAAGAGTTCAGTTAAAGGGATGGTTACACCCTGAATGCTTGGTTTACAAAGGAGTGTGTGGTTTATTCTTTTATTTTTGAGACCATATAATTGGCAACAAAAAATATGTTATCTTCGGCTTTGATAAAATTAAATTCTTAGTTCATTACGTATCTTTTGTTGAACTTAAAAACAACTGTGAATCTTTATGTTTTTCAATGGGTTCCTTCTTGTGTTTTACCATTAGGTTATTTTTGTTTGCTGTCGTAAACGTTTCTCTTTTTTCGCCTTCCAGATTTGCTTTCAATGATTGGTTTCAAAATGTAGTTTTTATGCAGTTTGTCTACATACTAAAAAATTGTCTGTTTAGAGGTTTTTAAATGAACGATATTTGAACAGTTGTCAATTTTGAAGCTGTCATCTTTTGATATTTGGCAAATAAAAACTACTCCGTTACTAAAAATGACACATACACGGTTCAAGAACATATCGAAATTATTAAAATTCAGGACGAAAATGTTCGAAATTTTGCAGTAATCCCACTTTTTTAAAAAAGAAATAAGGTTTTCTGACAGTGTTATTAAAGAGGTGATCAAAATTGGCTACCGAAATCTTGTGATCTCAACAATTTAATTCAAAACCTTTAAAATAGAATTCACGAAGTTATTAATTAAATACAACTCCAAACGTGTGAATTCGTCATCAAGTATGTGTGGAAAGTTAAGATGCTGCAACCCTATCCGTAGTGGCCATTTTGTTGATATCGTGTTCTTTTGATAATGACAACCTTTAAACTTTACGATACAATAAACATCCATTAATTTCTATAAAAAACATTCCTTTTATATTTAATATCAAAATGAAACCTCTTATTGGAAAACCGTAGAGATATCTGTATATAATTAATAGCTGACCTGACAGACGTTGTTCTGGTCTTTTATTGTACAAAAATCAAGACAAGTTTGTTTTAAACATAAATCAATAAAATAAGTACTTATACGTCAGAGTGCGCTACTTTTTTCGGGGGTTGGGCTATTTAAGATAGAGCCGTAAGGGATTTACTCTAAACAGTTTTTTCAGAGCTAGACTTGAGTTAACTTCAAGTTTAACTAAAATCTCTTGACGGCTGACGTCATTTACATTTATAGCTTACATTAATAAAAGGAACTTACCATTAAATCTGTGTATATTTAAGGCCAAAGAAAATTGTAAAAACATTTAAATCAAGTAAAATATTTTCAACTTCCAACCGACATGTACTTTATTTGTAATTTCTATTTTCTTTTTATTTGGTTTACATTCCATGAAGCGTCAACCTTAAGTAGTTGTCGTTTGTACACTTTTATGGTATCTATCGGTTTTCATTTCAATATTAAACGATTCCACTACCTTACCTACAGTCAACTAAAATGTACATTGTACATTTTATCCTACTTACAGAAGAAAAAGTGAACAAAACTGAAGGTAAAAAAAAAGAAAATGTTTTTACTTTAATGTTTTGTATATTGATGGCGCTTAGGAATATTTTAAGTACTTATTCAAAGTTGGACAGAATAAAAAACAAAAAAAAAAAAAGAATGACAATGGATTACCCTCAATTCAGTTTTCATTTCAAACAAATCAATAACAAAAATGTATGTCTTGAGGTTTTTTTTTTATTTTTTCAGATGTTTTATCAGTGAAAAATTGTTTTAAATTTAATTGCACTGCGTGCAATGAGTTTCTTTAAAAATTTGATAAACTTTATAACTCAATAACAGAAAATTATATCGATTTCAGTTAAAAAGTTAAAAAGAATGTTTTATGATACATTCAAAAATTATCAGGAACTATGCTCAAGTCTTGGCATTTAAGTACACTTTGTTTTATTATCGCCATTTCAAATTACAACAAAAAAAAACAGTTGAATTTCTAGGTAAGTGTCAGTTGGTTTGATAAAATAGTTTGCATTTTTTTATTAGAATTCATAAAAATATACAACTCATGCAAAAGATAAGAAAATGTTAGGAATTTCGTTAAAGGGGGACTTTTTATTTTAAAAAACAGTTGGTTGTTCCGTACCTTTGTACTTTTATATCTACGAGTATGCAAAATGTGTAGAAAATATTTATGGTTTTTTCAATGTGGCAATTTCAAAGGTCAAACATATGATCCAACTGTTTAAGGTAGTTATCTTTGTTTTGATTTGCAAACTATTAAAACAATTTGTTTGCCAACGAAAATTCAACACATATTTTGAAATGTATTAAAATTATGAATCAATGTAAGAGATTTATCTACGAATTCCTTAGAATAGTTTTATGAATAATAACATAAACAATTTGTTATTTCAAAAGGAATTAGTCTAAGTATATACTATTTTACCAATTTAGTAGCGAATTAACAGGTTAACCATGTATCGCTCCAATTTTCGTATTAGTGAAGTTTTACTTGACAAATATAAATTAAGCCTTTCAATGGAAATCCCATATTATTATATAGCACCTATTTTGTGATTTCCAAGACTTCATAAATTGTAGAATAATCACAGGTCAATTTTACTAGATTTTCTGACTAAAGGGATTTGTAAGGATAGTTGAGTTTGAGTGCTGATCTACTTTCCACCGTCAGCGCACTCGTAGATTGTGTGCAATACTACGTCATCTGAGGTCCCTATGCTGATTTTTAATGACACTACTCTTGTAAGATCAATTGAGAAAATATAATTTGCTTGCAGCACAGTTTTCTGTTAATTGGATTCTGCCAATGAGTGACATGACGCCGCCTGTACTTTAAAACGTAAACGATCTTATATGACGATTCTTATTTTGCACTCGTACAGTTTTAAAAGTACTTATTGATCTTGACATTCACAAATCCACTGGCCCTGCTAGTATCCCTGCTATTGTTCTGAACATGTGTTCTTCAACAGCGGCATAACGACAGCGTAAGCTTTTCCATCTTTCCGACTCTTCAGGTCTCTTTCCGAGCGGATGGAAATAACATTTGTCCACCTTTTCAATTAAAAGGGTGAATTCGCCTCCCCCTTTAACTACGAGTATCTTCCAATTGCACTCACGTTCCTTCTTTCCAAGGTCATGAAAACGCTGATCAATTTCCAGTTAAATAAATGTCTTGAAAAACTTCTTAACGACCGGCTGTATGGTTTTCGTAGCAGTAGGTCCACTGGTGATCTCATAGTTTATCTCATCGAACAGAAGAACAAATCCTTTCATCGTTCTTAAGAAAGTAAAATAATTGCCCTCGATATTTCAAACGATCGAAAATGTGTGCATTTGGTATTGATCAATTTATTCTTTGTTAGAAATTTCCTTTGGACCGTTCATTTTGAACAGTATTGGATGAGTTCAATTCTAATATCCTCAAAAAAAATGCTGGTGTGCCTCAGGGCTCTGTTTTGCCTCCGACACTCTTTATTATTGTTATAAATGTAATTTCAGGACCTTATCCTTCGGATATGGACTCGCAATGGCAGCAGATGATAAGCTTATTAAATTGATCTTGACAGCATTTCAAAGAGAGATGAAAAACCGTATGGAATCTAATGCTTTGAAAACTCAATGTCCTAATGCCACTATATATAGGTGGTTCTTACAACGAGGCTAAACAGCTCTCAGTCCTGGTATGCGCATCAAAAACCATTTCTTGTGCAATGAGCACATATTTAACATTACCAAAAATGCTGATAATGTGTTGAGTTTTCTGAAGTTTTGTACTTCTTCTGATCTGGCTATAATTTGCAAAGCTCTTATTCGTCTAAAACTCGAGTATAATTCTCATATTTGAGCTGGAGCTTCAATAAAAAATTGCTCTTTTGGATAGAATTGAAATTGAATCCTTGCATTAGTTTAAGGATTCTCTCTTAAGCCGCACTACACGAATGTAGAATGCTTTACCAGGCTCAATGCACTCATTACAATGTGTAGACTTTCAAAACTAATTTGCGTCGGTGTCTCCTTTCTTATCCTATCCCCCTTTCCTAATTGCTCGCACTGCTTCTTATCATAATAAGGTTATTCTTAACCCCATTAGTGCGCGCACAATATTACAGAAAAAATTTAATGTCCCATAGGAAAAAAGTTGAACATAAAGCCAACAATGACTTAAATACTGAATCCTGACAATTTTTATTATACGAGGTGTGTTCAAAAAGTACCCGGAATTTTCGTTTGTTTCAAAAAATATGTATTTCTTCATTTACAACAATGTGATCCCCTTCAAAGTAGTCCCCCCCAGATATAATACACTTATGTCAGCGTTTTTTCCTATCTTCGAAGCACTCTTGATATTCACTTTTTGATATGTCCTTGGGCAATCTCGGCGATTCGGTATTTATTTCTTAGATCGAGGAAAACGCCGTCATTTCATGGTTCTCTTAAACTTTGGAAACAGGAAAAAGTCACACGGAGCCATATCTAGTGAATATGGAGGTTGGGACATGACTATGGTATTGCTTTTGGCCAACAAATTACGAACAAGCAACGACGAGTGAGCAGGTGCGTTATCGTGGGGCAAAAGCCATGAATTGTTTTTCCATACATCTGAGCGTTTTTTTCGGATTGCTTCACGCAAACTTAAACCGTACGACCTTGTGGTAAGATCTCTTGATGCACTATGGCATTATAATCGAAGAAAACAGTAAGCAAAACCTTCACATTTGATCGAACTTGACATGCTTTTTTCATAGGTGACGTTGGATGCTTCCAGGTGGACGAGTGTGCTTTGGTTTCGATATCATAACCGTACACCCTTGTTTCATCACCAGTTATGACCATTTCAAGCAAACTTAGATCGTCCTTGACGTCATTTAACAGCTTATTTAACATTTATGCGATTGTTTTTTTTTGTTGAAATATTGTCTAAACAAACTAAATTCGCCGGGCTCATAAAAACACGTCGGGCTTAGCAACTACCACAGACAAAGTAAACAGTGAATGTAGCTGAAAATTGCATCATACTTTAGAGACATGTATACCAACATAATACAAAACAAATTTTGACCTTCGGACTCTCCAGATCCCCGAAATTTAAAAATTCCGGGTACTTTTTGAACACATCTCGTATCACGACAAAGTTACAAAAATTCACGACAGTTTTTACTTTCGTATATATCGATCAATATTTCACTGACTCAACCACTCATTCTATGAGTCAATCAAACTTTAACTGACTCAATACTCTTTTAATATGCTCTCACTGACTCAATAAATCAACAATCCACTAAACATTTTTTTTAATGGCTCAATAGCTCTTTCACTGACTCAATAACTCTCTCACTGACTCAATAAATGTTCCACTGACTCAAGCACTTATTTACTGACTTAACCAATCTTTCACTGATACCTTAACTGACTTTGTGAATCTTTATCTCGATATTTTCATTGAATTGCCAAGTCTTTCACTGATTTAAATACTCTTTCATTGACTCAATCATCTTTCACTGGCTCAATTACTTTTTCAATGATTTTGTTTTTCACTGATCTAATTACTCTTCATTAATTCAATTAATTGTTCACTGCGTCACACTCATTTATCTCTCTGAATGTTTTAAAAATTATGGATCACATCTGCAGTGCACATAAAAAGACTGAAATTGAAAATATTTCCAATTAATGGGCGTGGTATAACCCTTTTTTCTACCTGCAATCAAAGCATTTCTGAAATAAAATTAAATAGTTTCATTAATTATCACGAAAGACCTCCCATGATACATACTTCAATTATATTTCCCAAATTTCATGATGTTAACAGAGAACACAGATTTCAATATTATTAACATGTTTTTTTTTATTTCTAATTACAGCATCACAATATGAACCGGGCGGTTACTCCCTTCAAGTACAAAACCGAAGTAATTCCAACATGACACAACGGGATGGCATCATAAAATTTGAAAATGAAAGAATAAAAACACTCCAGGAGGAGCGTCTGCACATCCAAAAGAAAACATTCACAAAATGGATGAATTCATTCCTTATCAAGGTAAGACCTTTAAGACCTCTCTATAACCAACTCCTTCAAAAATACCTAAAAACTCAAAAAAAAATATTTCTCCAAAAAAACAACACAAACCAAATAAAAACAAAAAAGTAAACATTTTCTATTTGATATGAATTTTTTTGTGTAGGCAAAAATGGAGGTCGAAGACCTTTTCACAGATCTAGCCGACGGTATTAAATTACTTAAACTCCTGGAGATCATATCGGGGGAGAAGCTGGGCAAACCAAATAATGGACGTATGCGTGTTCATAAAATCGAAAATGTCAACAAGAGTCTGGCATTCTTGCACACCAAGGTAAGTTGCATTCTCCAAATCAAGTCTTTATTATTTTTTTTTTTCAAGACTCATATTAGTAGAGTGTATTTTAAACCTTAGACCGTAGAAAGGTATATACACAATCTGGTATTTCTATATACCTACACATGTATCTTTTTTTCCCGAGCTGTGTTTGAGGAGCTGCATAGCCAACATAGCTTGGTGTCTTATGTTGTTTTCCAGTTTGTTGGATATTTCATTATTTTGAAACCTGTTTCTTTTTTCATATTTTTTAAAGTAAGTTAGAGAGAGATCCTATTAGCCCAAGGCACCTTAGTCATGGTATCGATGTTATATCAATCAAAAAAATTAAACCACAAGAGGCGGTAGGTTGTAGTTGTAGGAGACCGGATCAGAAGCGAAGCGGTGCGGTGCGGTGCTGCTTCATCGTGGCAGTTGATAATAATAACAACCTCGATTAGTTTGTTTTGACATTAAGGTAGCTTTGAGTTCAAAGCGTGATGTAGATACGTGATATAACAACCAACTGACTACCAAGACTCCGACAGACTACGGACGACGAACGATACAAGTTCACAATTTTCTGCATGAGCAAAAGTTGTTGATCCACTTTTGATCAGGGAATTCCATTTCCTTGGAGGCTCTTTTATTTTGTGCATATATGCTTGTCATTTCCGTTCTTCTTCTTCTGCAACAACGACCAAACGAACGTCCTCTGGAACGTATTACATCCAAGACCGCTGTTCCACCCTTGCGTCGGTCGTCGTCTTTGAGGCGGTAAAACATCAAAAGATCTTAATTGAGGACAAACGGCCAAGGAAACAAGGTTGAGATCAGAGCAAAGATAAGTAATGAAGATGAAGAGGACAAAATCGAAGATGTGGAATTTCGAAAATAAGTAGATGGATGTTTAACTTACATACATTTTTCTTTTGGTCATGATTTCAATTAATGTTGTTCTATGCACGCACATGCACTTTACACATCATTATGTACAGCTATGGCCAAAATAATTGGAATACAACTTTATTTTTGGTAATCATGTCTTTAGCACATTTACCATTTATTTTGCATGGTAAATATTTTTCTAAAGTTTCCTTATGGGTGATTTTTGATTCCATTTACTGCAGGCTTAATGAAAACCGCGGCAAACAATTTTGAACACTTGAGTTAAACTTCAAAAACAATACTTTTCGACAAGAGAAGTCAAATGCCATTTTTTGATAGATTTTATTTGATATTTTTAGTTGAAAACACCCTATTTTCAATTAAATCTATTCGTCGAAAATCCAACTACATACATATATACGTATTGACATTGATTTTAGGAGTTGAGTACCACATTTTAGTTCGCAAAATATTAATTTTATTAAAAGGGTATTCAATGTCTACTATCTTGCCCTTTGAAATCAGAGCTCCGTCAACATTACATTTTACTTCGAATCGTTATCCAGCGAATAAGTCATCTAAGAGGCATACAAATATGAAATGAACATGACTTTTATGAATGCGCTTCCGGATACGTCTGTTTTATACTTTCGGCATAGGAGTTAAATGACATTTTGAAGGCAGAGAATTTTAATTGGTGCATTGAGTTCAAACTTAAAAAAATAAGTTTTCATCCAGATTCGAATTAGTAGTATTTTTTTAAATTTTTAAAACCAAAAATATCAGGAGAAGCCATTCGAATGTTTTGGTCAAAAATCAAAAATTCGAATGTACTTAAAAAACGGTTTGGTAGATTTTTATCAATTCTTCTCTTTATAGAAAAATATGTTTGTAAAGTTCCAAAAGGATTCGCCTACCCATAGGACAATTGCTCGTATTTTGGTTTTAAGTTTTCTCAAGGTTTGATTAACCATTTTTTTTTTAATTCGATATCTCGAAAACGATTCAAATTTTTTCACGAAAATCGAATGTAAATACTGCTTACTGAAAATATTTTTAAATATAAACTGTAACGTTTTATGTACTAAATTAATTTAAAAAAAAACACTAATATTTTTTGGGAAAATGGTAAGAATACATTTTAAAACCTGAACATATACAAAAATAGAGTTTCTAAAAAAGTGCCAAGAATTTGTTTTAATTTTGTGCATAACTTTTGAAATTTAAATTGGAGGGATCCTAAAATTTGGAACAATTTTCAGAAAAATCTAGAATCACCTTTAAAACCCATATTTTCTAAAAAAAGAGCTTGTTAAATCTCATTTTTAACTTTCCATGAAAGAAATAGTTGTAATCGGTTTGATTTGCAGAAGTGAACATTTTAAAATTTCTCGTCGGTTCAAAGTATCTATATCAAAAATTCTAAGAGAGATGTTCGTTCATTCATACATTAATAAAAAAGGGTATTCCGGAATACCTCCTATCTCAAGACTTAGTAAATATATCGACTACAAATAGGGGAATTTAAATTAGGCTGTTCATTAGTTTTATTTTTTTAAAGTACAAATTTGGCTCCCCCAAATATCTCGGAAACCATTTATGCTTATCGACTTGAATTGAATTTAGTTTTACAAATTTTGCCGTCACACGCAATTGCTATGAATTGCCAAAAAAAAAATCGGCTTTTTTGTTTTATCAATAAAAAAAACGATCAAAAATATTCATCACTTCGAGTATTTTTCAAATTGTTTCACTCGTTCCCAGGGAATTTCATCCCCAATTGTGAATTTCTCTGGAAATAAATTTCCCTTGAACAAATATTCAATTGAACGACAGCTCCATTTATCTGGAAAATTTTTTTGACAGCAAAGAATTCTGACTGAAATTTGTATTCAAGATAAATCCCATAACTTTCAAAATAATTGTATTCATCAAAAAATAATGTTTTGACATTTGTTAACTTTTTAAGAAAAAACCTTTACAAAAAAACTTCTTAAAGTTTTTAAAAACTGATTTTCATCCTTGAAAACTTCATTTCCCTCTGAATTTTTTCGTTAATCGGAAATCTCAATGGAAATAAATTTCCCTCGAACAAAAATTCTATGTTATCACAGCTCAGTTTTCTTGGATATTTTTTTCCAATAAAAATTTATTCGGAGTTAAATTTTCAAAAATTATTTACGTTCCCAATGTTCAAGCGATGGAAATATTTCGAGGGAAATTTGTATTTACGGTAGTCCCGACTGACGTCAACACAATTCATTTTCCTCATAAGATAACTTTCTTAGAAAAATCCAGGTGGCATTTTTTGTACAAGGAATAAGAACTTCATCTAAAACATCCATTAAAAAATTGATTTTCGACTAAAATATAAAAAAAAAAACAAAAACTAATATTGATTATTTTATCATGTGTTATACATTGTTGTTTTTTTTCTTTTAGAAAAATCAAATTGACAACTTTTTCTTACAAAAAAAAAACGAAAACCTTTAAAACAACTAAAAACTTACAAAAAACGTTTATCGACTCAAGTGCCTTGAGAACGTAGAAAGATACTGACGTACAACTTTATTTTATCTCATACAAAATATTGTTATTTAAATTTTGTAAAACTTTAAAAATTATTGACAGTTGTTAGCGTGGGTGTCATCACAGCATTTTTCCTGTTTTTGCAATTGCAAGTTCTAAAGAGTTTGTGCGTTAAGGATAAGCCTTTTGCAGAATACCAAAAGGATCCGTTTTAGAGCAAATTTGTGTGTCAAAACCTTGCTGTAGATTTTTGTGATAGGAAAAATAGATAAGCTTTAGTTTTTTTTATTGAACGTCTAAATCTTGAATATAATTCGAATATCTGGGCAGATGCTCCTAAAACAAGTTTAAGGTGCCAGTTATAGCTATCATTAGATTTCATCATTGAAAACAAACATTGGAATTTTCTTGGCAGGTTGTTTTTAGCTATCATTAAAATTTTCTGTCATTGACAAAAAAAAATTCCTGATTGAAACCCAATGAAAAATGTTTACTGACAGAAATCTGTCATTGGAACTGTGATTGGAACACAAATCAGTGAAATCATTTGTTTCCCTTTTGAATATAAAATTATCAGCTGTTCAGAAAAATAAATTTCCGTCCGGAAAATAGAAAAATACGTTTTTACAGAAAAACAAATGCTCAATTACACTTTTTTTCCTAAAAAAAATTCTTTGGTTGATTTCCGATCGATCAGTATATAATTTTCATTTCTGATCGAAGAGAAACATAGTCAAATTTCGATTAAAAAATTTTACCGGATCGATTTCAATTATAGCTATAACCGGCCACTAAATCGCTGGGACAGAATACAAAAAGGGGGCTTTAAAAATGATAGGCGATAGAACTATAATCGAAATATTTACATCGCTAGAACACCGCCGCAATGTTTCATGCCTTTCGTTGTTTTATCAATATTTTTACAAACAATGTTATGTCGAATTAGCCAGTTGCATTCCACCCCTTAAACTATTCAGCCGTAATACTCGCACTTCCAGGAATGCTCATCCGTTTACCCTTGAGCTCAATTTCGGGCGTTCTGTCAAGTATAGAGATTCTTTCTTAAATCGCACATCGAGAATGTGGAATGCTTAGCCAACTCTTTTTCTCCCTCTCATTTTGATGTTCAGAATTTTAAGCCCTATGTGCACCGGTATCTCCTCTTAAATCCTTCCCTATTTTCCTAAAGCTCGCACTGTGTTTAAATGTAAACATATAGAGGGCACTAATAACCCTTTTAGTGCCTGTAATTTTTAAAAAGGAAAAACGGATATTTTATGTTTTCTTTGGATTTTTTCCAAAGGCAGTAACATCCTTTCAGAACTTTTGTACTCTTTCGCCACATTACTTATGGATATGCCTCTCTTTGGTGTGCTTAAATGACTTCAAGATATTTTTTGGTGCAGCCTTTTGCCACACCTATTGTTCAGTGGCATATTTAAGCAAAGCTTAGGCATAACTTCAAAACAAATGCCTACCAAAAATGTAACTTTTTTTAACGAAACCAGACTTTTGTATGAGATTTGTCATCTATTTCTCCACTTTTGACCTTCTAAATTGTAAATCTATGACACACATATTTTTCCTGTGATGTTTTTCGGTGACGGCTTACTCAAGTGAAGAGAAATAAACTCAAAAGTAGGAAATGTTCCTAATAGTTTGGCCATAGCTGTAAATCAAAGGGTGTTGTGCAATTAGCATTAACCTCCCACAACAGCATAAGTACAATATTGAATTAAAGTGATTTATCTATTAAATTATCTACTTTTTGAATTACACTTTCATGAAGAAGCTTTTTTATTTAATTGCAACTATAAGATTGTAACATGGCGCACTTATGTAGTTGTCGTTAAGTCTTTACTCTTGTTAATGTTTTCATTCACACCATTTTGATGTTTTATCAAAAGAAATCGGTTTGACATACATTTTCTTACCCAAGCTGCACAAACGAGTATAGATTTTCATTGGCCTCGTCTTCTAGAAGATTAGAGAACTAATTAAAAGCTCTAATTACCATAGATTAAAACAACTTGATGTTGATGACTTGACAAAATAAGAAAAAGCAAAATAAAATAAGAACACAATGTTACTAAAACTAGAAATTGTTCGTGGGTGTACCACTTTACTTTTGGAGGCTTAAAGCCGACGCTGCAGCGTGCCGGTCAAAGCTACAATTTTATTATTCCAAGAATTGAGAACAAAAGTTTAATTAAATTTTGGTTTTTGTTTGTTTTGATGTTTTTTTGTCATTTGATTCCTTACCCTACTTATGATAAGGTTCATTTTGTTGCTATATATATCGAAGATTTTATTTTTGAAATAACATTTTTAGGCGGTTTATGATATCAGCAATATTTTGTTCTTTAATTAACTTTCTATTTTATAGGATCTTATTATGTTTATTTTATGAGTTTTGTCTTTTCTTCCGGTGTGAATACCGACAAAATAAAATTCATCGCTATCTCTTATTGTTGAATCTTTTTGTTAAATTTTAATGAAGCCTTTAAACAGATTTTAATAGATCATTAAAAGTAAGAGTGAAATACGTGAGAGAGCGGTGTAAACGTTTGATTGCAAAGTGGAGTTAATTTTTTCACATTTTACGGTCTTGAATAAGTTACAAATTAATTATGTATTATGTAGATTTTAATTGCTTAAGACGATGAAAAGGTTTATTTTCTTTTTTACGTGATTAATTTACTTTTCAAATATCTCAAATGGTTTTAATCTTATAATTGCGGAGTTAAGGTCGTCCGGCTTTAAATTTGTAAGTCAAAATTTGTACATCAATCTCCTCTGTTTGGTGCCCTATAGGACTTTCCATTGGTAAAAAAATATAGTGATTTTTAACTTGTTTTGGATGTCATTGAAATGGCTCCAATGCATACTTACTTACTTAAGGTGGCGTTACAGTCCGGGGCGGACCTGGGCATCAACCAACATGCGTCTCCAGCCAGCTCGGTCCCTAGCTAGCTGTCTCCAGTTTCGCACGCCAAGTTGGTTGAGTCGCGGTCTTCCTCTACGCGCCGGCCGTCCCTTGGGATTGGATTCGAAGACCTTCCGGGCTGCAGCGTTGATGTTCATACGCTCTACATGACCTAGCCATCTAAGCCGTTTCACTTTAATTCTGCTAACTAGGTCAGTGTCGCTGTACAACCCGTACAGTTCAGTGTTATATCTTCTCCATTCTCCATCTATGCGTACGGGACCAAAAATCACCCGAAGAATTTTTCTCTCGAAGCATCCTAAGACGCTCTCATCTTTCTTTGACAGGGTCCAGGCCCCAGCGCATAAATGAGATGATGATGGGATGATGAGTGTCTTATAGATGGTGATTTTAGATGCTCGACAGAGGACTTTACTGCTCAATTGCCTTCTTAGTCCAAAGAAACAGCGATTTGAAAGAGTTATTCTACGTTTGATTTCAGCCCCGTGTTAAGTAGACAAAGTTCTCAATTACCTCAAAGTTATAGCTGTCCATGGTGACGTTTTGTCCAAGACGTCGTTGTTCAGTGTAATTTTTTGATGACAGCATATACTTGGTCTTGACCTCATTGACCACTGAACCCATCTTCTTCGCTTCAGTCGCAATGCTCAAAAATGCTCCACTGACATCACGCTTTGATCTTCTAACTATGTCAATATCATGTGCGTACCCGAGTAATTGGATGGACCTTTGGAAAATTGTGCCTCTAGTGTTGACGAAGGAGTCATATGGCAGTGCATCGCCTTGTCTAAAACCTTTTTTGAGATCAAATGCATCGGTAAGATCTTTCCCACCTTGATAGAGTAGCGTGCATTCTCTATCGTCAATCTACACAAACGGATAGGTTTGACATTGATGCCAAAACTAGACATTGCTCTATAAAGCTCTCTATGGATGCTGTCGTACGCGGCTTTAAAATCGATAAAGAGATGGTATCGATTTGAAGCTCCTGGGTCTTTTTCAAGATCTGCTGTAGTGTGGATATTTGGTCGATAGTGGACTTTCCTGGTCTGAAGCCACACTGACATGGATCTATCAGGTTGCTGACGAACGGCTTCAGAAGTTCACATAATGCGGCAGATTCCACTCATCGGGCATGCTCTCTTCCGACCATATTTTGCAGATGAGTTGGTGCATGCTCGGCAGCGATGCCGTCAGCTCCAGCAGCTTTGTTTGACTTAAGTTTAATTATAGCTATCTTCACTTCGTCAAGGTCGGGTAGGTGGAGTTGTTGATCTGCGTAGCCTAGGTTGAGTGGTTCTATCTCCCTTACAGCGGAATTCGGTTCGTCATCGCCGTTATATAATTTGGAGAAGTGGTCTTTCCATATTCTCGACATAGACTGCGGTTCTACTACGACGTTCCCCTGATCGTCTTTACGGGCTTCGGTTCGTGGCTGGCTCCGATGCATAAAATGTGAAAGTTTTCGAAATGTCAAATTTACCTACTTTTCAATGTAATTAGAAGGCTCTAAGTAGTACTCTTGCCATGATGGTTAGTGCGAAGGACTGTCATGGCAGAGGTCTTGGGGTTAATCCCTGGCTGTGCCGCCTAGATCTTCCAAGAGTGATTCTTGTCACGAATAGTTCTTTCTCGAATTATCCATTCGGATTCGGCATACAAATTGTTGATCCCATCTTTGACAGCATTACTAGTACACAGGAATGGTTGAGAACTGTAAGTCAGTAGGCCCTAGTTAAGGGAATGTTGTGCCGCTTAATTTTTATTTTAGGTGTCTTGCATTGTATTAGGAAAAATTAATTGGTATTACAAAAATTAAATGTAACCAGTCCGATTTTTTGAATTTGTAAGTTTTTGAGTGGTCAAATTTTCGACGTTTCACAGCAGTTAAAATGCATGTCTTTTAGAAACATATCCCTTAAACTCAATCATCGAGTTCACATTTCTTAGATTTCGGAAAATTTTCTCAGTCACATTGATTGAATAGGAAAATGAATATTAAAAGCTTTACATTCGTTTTCTCCCCCTTTAAATTGTGTAATTGTATTGTATATACTTGAGAAATAGAATTATTCAAATTCTATTCTCAGAGTTTTTACAGCTTAATCGGGAAATCTTCGTGGAAATACGGACATTTCATGATATTTCCGAAATATATACCTGCCAAATTGATACATTTGGCTTTGGATGAATCAAAAAAATACTGAAAATAGTATTTGCCAGGTCGACTATTTTAAGAACTTAAAATGACGAACAGTACTTTTTTGAATCCAAAGCGTTACTTAAAGTTTGATTTCAATTATTTTATTATAAATTACTTCAAAAATATTTAATACAAAAAAAGCGCTATGCTCATTGAGGTTAAAAAGAGAAGTGACTGGTTTTCGGTTGCCACCTAACACGCGTTCGTGGATAGTTGACGTTTTGCATCTGTCACATTTTGACTATGACATTTAAGATAGTTTCTTGGGTCTGCTTTCATTACAACTTTATTACGAATAACAATTTCATTTTGACATATATCAAAAGCTTTAAAAAAAATAGTTTGACAGATTATTTTTACAAACAAAATACAAATCTATAAATATTCTACTAAAATGTAATTTTCGAATCAAATATTTGAACAAGCAGGAAAGAGATTTATTTAAATGAAATTATTTAATTCATCTTATACCAAATATTATTTTGCAAAAGAATCTAAAATTGTTTATAGTCTCGAATATCATAAAACAGTTCATTCTTTAATTCTTTTCAAGTATTGAAAACTGTAAATAATTTAAATTTTGGGAAATTTTCTTTCTTTTTGTTTAAAATACATTGCAAATAACTTAACTTTTCGAATATTTTACCCTTCATATTGTGTAAAATATCGATATGTCACTTTGGCGTTTTTGATATTTCGACTTGCAACTTGTGTCAAAATCATGTAGAAATTTGTTTCAATTTTGAATACCTACATTAAAAATAAATAATTTGGTACAACAAATCCTTTTCATTCAAGTTTTGCAGTGCACCAATCAAAACCGGAAAACAAATGATGAGAAAAAACACTACTACAATCAGAAAAAGTCCTTTATCAATCGTGTTCCATTGGCAACAAAAGAAATCAATTTTATTTACATTTTTGTTGCGAATTTATAAATGGAAAACTAAAATCGTGTACACACCCAAATCTTTAACGGTGCCAAAAATATTTCATTAAAGCCAAAAGTCTTTACAAAGAAAAGATTTAAACGAAACATGTTGTAATCGTTAATCGTACAGTACATTTTGACAGTTGTATGCCATTGTTAAGTTTGACAGCTTTACGTACCAATTATAGAAAAGCTATCATTGAAAACTAATAAAATCAGTTGCAAACGACTTTCTTTTACAGTTTTCTCGTAAAACTTTATTTTTTACAGGTTATCATTCCAATTAAACAAAATGAATAAAAAAATATGCATAAAATATTAACAACTATTTAAATACCTATAAAACTAGCCATAAAAACAAAACATAGAATCATATAGTGTGTACAAGAAGCTAAGACGAACCCAATATCACCTGGTAACCTCATTCCATTGCCACTTCAATTCAATTTGACTTTCCGTCAATGATCATGTTGCTATATATACAAAATACAACACAAACCTCGAATGGTGTTAATCCTTAATCGATATAATAGAAAATAATAATTACCCTATAACTTTGGATACGTTTTAAAAAAGAAAAAAAATATATTTTTACATATAAATTCAACAATAGACGCAGCAGGTGGTGTCAGTAGCACCGCAGTAGCCTATATACTCGCAGAAGTATCTGAGAAAGTCGTATATACAGCTATGGCCAAAAAATTAGGAATCTTTCTCACTTTTTTGTTCAACTTTTTGTTTTACCTATGTATCATATATAACCATTCCTTGTCAAAATGTAAAGCGTTCGCATTTAACTGGTCAGTCTTTTAAAAGCCTCAACAAAGGGAATCCAAAATCTTGACATCCAATATTACTTTTGAAGAACAAGTGCTATAGACATAATTACCAAAAATTAAGTCTTGTTCCTATTATGTTGGCCAAAGCTGTATTTATCTAAACTTGGTATAAAACTTCTGCTACCAATTCTCTGTCTTATATTTTTATAATGCTCAGTCAGTGGCCAATTGATTGCCATGCAAATGGGTTTTAATGCTAAATGTTGTCTGCTGAGATTTCTTTGCAAATAATCAACCTTTCACGTCTCAAAAACGAACGAAAGACTACGACGACCAACGAACGACGCGACGGCTGCTGCCACTTATACCTGAAACAGAATAAACGGCCTGGTGCAGATACCAACAACAACAATAACGATATAGACGGACGGACGTGCAAAACAAATTTGTAGGTCGGACTTTTAGCCACTTGCGTTCATTCGTCCAACATCCCTCTACGTCTCTACCTCTCTATACTTGTGACCCCCAATATACATACGGGTACTATGAAGTCTGCTCCGCACTGTCTGCTGCGTCTTACTTGTTTAAATGTGCTCACGAACATTCGATTTGGTTGCAAGGAAAAAAAAATTTCTAGGTTAATCAAGGTTTGAAACTTGAAAGTTACTCCAAAATCACATACTTTACTACAGGGTGTTTCAGAAACTTGTTTAGTTTTTTTTTCTGTTTTATTGAAAATGTATCGAGAGGTTTTCAAACATTGAAATTTGAGTTTATTCGCAAAGACTACAAAAGTTATCGCCATCGATGATTTCCGCAATCAAATTTTCAGAAGTCTAGAGATTCATTTTGACAGTAGTGTAATTGTCTGTTTTTAACTTCAAACTTCACAAATTGTCCTGTTTTTTCTTAAACCTGATCGATTTTTTGAAGCCTTAATATAACTGACGTCCCCAATAGAACACAACATTCAAACTCAATTTTTTGGAAATTGGAATAATTTTTGGAAAAATACAAGTCTTTAAAAATAAATGAAACCAAATGTCAAAGTAAAAGTGACATACGGTGACAGTTTCAAAATGTATAAGCTACTTTCCCTTACTTTTTCTGTGTTATATTTAATTGAAAATTTTGTAAAACAACTTGGGAATAAAAATAACTAAAATTCAGAGTAACGAAATAAAACAGTAGTATTCTATAATAAATGGTTTTTGCACCAAGAGTAACATTGTTGGTAAACAAAAAGACACAAAATGTTAGTTAAAGTTGTATATGAGGATGTTCATAATAGACGATGAAGACGCTATTTGCCTCCGAATTTTAGAAAGTAATAGTCCTCGTTTCTGTTAGGATAGTTTTCTGTTAAACGTAAATCGTTTAAAACCGGAGATTTCGCAAGTAAATTAATTGCAGGTAATCGTATGGAATTCCAATCGAGCTATGAGGAAGTTTAACATATATTACAGATTTAGATTATCTCTTATTTTTTTAAATTGTTAAGGTCCTATCAATTCATCATCGTCCGACGAATCAGTGAACTTTCCATTTAATGTTTTAATTTACAACAATTTTGACTTTGAAGCTTAAATGTTTCTCTGCTTTTTGTGAACAGCTGAAAGTTGTTTTTATTTGTTTACAGCTATCTCAATACAGCTACCTAAACCGTTTAACAAGGTATCTAAAAATCCACTTATCCAAGATACCCTATCCAACACGAGATTTAACTCAGTCATTGTGAATAGCCCACATTTGGGCAGCTGTGACTTTTGAAGCTATCATTATCTTTTGACAAACAAAAACAAAGCCATTACTAAAATAGAAGGATACACCCTTCAGAATGTCACTATTGTGGTACAAAAGTTTTGTGATTTAATACCTTAAGAATTCTTTTCTTTGGGACCTTGCCAATGATCCAAAAACTATTCAAAACCTTAAAGACGGAAATCGTGAAGTTATTGAGGTCAAATCCGGTTAATTAAAAATTTGGTGGCTGTGTGCAAGTAATTGCCTTGTTAGACGTCGTTTGAAAGCAGTGGGACATATTCGAGATTTTTTAAAAATATACGCTTTAGAACAGTGTTTTCCACTGAACCTCATTTTGTCAACTACTGTCGCAAACCTCTTGTATTCAATTTAACCTGTCAGTTAATAAATCACTTTATTTTTTAACTTTCAAATGGTTTAATAACTCCCGATCAACGAATACAATGTAGATGCATTTTTCTATACATATATTTTTGTTTACCACCACTGTCATTACCAAATCGGTCGTTTAATCAATCAACCGATAAATTTGCATGCATCAAATTTGTTACCTGCAATTATTTTAGTTTTAACTAAGCGAGCAAAATAATTTAGTAGATTTCAATCAATCTTGACAAGAAATGTAAAAACAAACTTTCAGAACATTCAGTTAAGTGGGAAAGTTAATTGAGTATGATAAAGTTGATTTTCTAGGTCCGCTATTACAATTTAACAAAAGATTTAAATAATGCTTCCAATTAAATTTGGAGAGACAGAAATGGGTTAGAAGTATATTTCAATATTTTTAGTGAAAGCGAAATAACATTTCATTAAAATAAACTCCTTTCACGATTTCTAAACGAAAGGATAAGAAACTGAGAAATTCTCAATATTCCGAAGTGAAAATTAATTTTTAAAATAAGCAGTTAACCTCCCGCTTTTCAGTAGACGTTTTTGTTTTTTTTTTTTAAAGGACCCTTCAAAACTCCCATATAACACTTTTCCAATAGGTTTTGATGGCCTTTATTCAAATATTTCCAAAATCACTCTATCTTTTTAAACAGAAACACAAGATGCCAGTAATTGTACCTCCTTCAATAAAAGGTGTACGACTAATTTTTACCAATGAAGCCAAATATTTTGGTCTGATATTGGACAAAAAATTAAGTTGGAAACCTAATATTCAGGAAAAAGCTACAGTAGCTCTTTTCCTTTGCAAGAAAGCCATAGGAAGCAAATGGGGTTTTCAACCTCGCATAACCTACTGGCTATACACATCGGTCACCCGACCAATACTTATGTACGGGGTTGCAGTATGGTGGACTGCACTGGAGAAAGTCACATACTGCGACATACTCAGCAGAGTTCAGCGCACTGCATGTCTCTGCATAAGCGGGGCATTGAGAACCACACCCTCAGCAGCGTTAGACACTCTCCTCCATCTGACACCCCTCGACATCTTCAGTAAACAAGTGGCAGCGAGTACAGCGATAAGACTCATTTAATGGACCAACAACAATGTGGAGCAGTCCATCATTTTGAACCTCTTTGGTTCTAACCAAAGTACATAGACTACACTATTCCAAAATCCCAATTTGGAAAAAACTTCCGGGTATCCATTCCATCCAGAGATGAAGATCAAGACAAAAAACTCCTGGATGACAAAAGCATTCATTTTTATACAGATGGATCCAAGTAGTGGTGTGTACTCAGAAAAGCTTAATCTAAGCATCTCATTCCGCGTTCCTAATCATTTAAGGTCTTCCAAGCGGAAATTTTAGCGATCAAAGAGGTTCTCTCCTAAAAACGTGATATCAACCTCTGAAATCCGCATCTTCTCTGACAGTCAGGCTGCTATTAAATCTCTCGACGGTGTCTCAACCAAATCTCAAACGGCCCCCTATTGTCGATCGTCTTTTATGGAGAGGGCGCAGCATTTTAACATTCACCTCTGTCGGGTGCCGTTCCACAGAGACATCACAGGAAATTGTAGAGCCGATGAACTTATTAAAAATGGAACCGTCATGCCTATTTCACCTGAAAGTATACCGATAGCTACATGTAAAGTTCTGCTAAAAGAAACAGGTTTTGCGATAACAAACTCTGACAAACATGCGCAGCGAGAAACCGCATATGGCCTTCACAGGAAATAATGTGTCCTTACGGGACACTGTCTTATAGGCATACACGCAATACGACTTGGTGTAGCCTCAAATGACTTCTGCAGGAGCTGTATAAACAAGGGAGAAAAGGAAACAATCTCTTACCTTCCCTGCACTTGCCCTGCTCTTTCACTTAGACACAAACTTCATCTGGGAGACTATTCTTTTGATAATCCCAGTGAACTAGCTTCGCTTTATAAAAAGCTCAAAATGGTTTGACTAGTAATAAGTAATTCTGGAGATTCATGTGGTATCAAATTGGGCCTTTTCTTTTGGCCTGAGTGTGTGGATTCTGAATCCGCAGCCACTTTAACCTAACCTGATCTAACCTATATGTAGTGTCTCTAAAAACGACGTTCTTGGTTATCTTTAACATTTTTAAAGGGACATATCTTAAAAACCTGTAAAATATATGGCGTGATTTAAATTCAGGACAATTTAATCTTTGCAAAGCTTAATTTTGATAACCGTTTCTATTTTATTAAATTTCATGAAAATGCTTTGAAGTTTACGGAAAAAAAACACCCTCTATTTCCATCATTATCTCATATTTCGTTTTCCTTTTACTGCTTAACCGTTGCGTTTATAAACGTTTCTACAAAAATGTATGCATTTGCCTGTTACTAGTACAATCCCCAAGAATCTTTGGGTTATGCAATCTTATAGTGCTGGAAAATAAATGTTTTAAAACACATTCAAGAACCTTATTAAAAAAAAAAAGAACACTTACTATACCTATAAACCCGGCTTAAATATACATATATAGATACAAAGATACAATAAACCAAAAATATCTCAAAAATAAAAAAAGGAAAAAAACAATTTAGAAGATAAAACACACCTGTGCGATTCGCATTTAAAGCCGTGTGCCACATTTTTATTTCGACTTGCCGGCCGCGCCGGGACCAATTGCAAACCTCGGTTATTCTTCTTCCATTTCCAGTCGAATCTTATAGATATATTTATATTTGTAGATAGGTTTGGGGTAGGAATGTAAGTTTGGTTTTGTATCTGCGCTGCACCACCGACCGCACCGTACGAAGAAACAACAGAGACAGACCAACCGACTCGACCGCATAACGTCTGTGTCGGTCGCAAGTCGCAACAAATTCCAATCAATAAATTGGTCGGTTCTCTGCGCTGTGGTGTTTTAGCCTGGCTTGGTTGCTTCGGTTCGGCTATAAAATTGATTTTATGGAATTATTATCCATTGAGCTATTTCTATATACCTAAGTTATTAAGAAGCTTGTGCAGAGCTGTATGGTTTTGAGTTTTCAACGCAGGGATAATTTTTAATGCATATTTTCAGATTATTTGCATTGCATTTGCAGATTAGGTAAGGTACCTGGAAACAACAGAAACAAAAACTGATGGTTTTCCTTTTATGTGGGATTGTAAAATAACTGCAACATGTATCTTTGCATCTTTCATTGCAATCGTAAAGATTATAATTTGTCTTGCAGTTAGCAAGGTTGTAAACTTAAGAAGTTAAAATGAGTTACAATGTTGCAAATTTATATGAGCAAGTCTCATCAGATGATACCAGAACAAGAACCAGTGCCGGCTGTGCAAATGTGGACGTCGACATGGACGTAGACATGGATTGGACACCACCAACGCCGGCAGCAGCTCCGTGTAGTCGTGCTGACTGCAACCAGGTTATATATGGGTCAGTGAGACTGGAATACAAATAAGGACAGGAAATTTCTAACTAATTTTATGGATTGATTTATTTTTAGTATTTCTATACGAAGAAGAAAAACAAGAATTTGACTATTGCACTTGAATGGAAAGTCAAGCGTGTACTCGTATACCTATGTAGATCGATGAAAAGATCTTGATTAAATGCCAAATAGTCTTTCTCTTCTTTTTTTGTGACATTCTTTAAGAGTTCAACAGCAAATAATTGTCAGTTCTGAAATATTTACCGTTATATCTAGATTTTGTACGTTGAAATATTTCGACGATCCTTGCGGATACAAACTGTTTCAATTGAGAAAGGTTTAATAGTAAATTGACATATGAGATTTTCCATTGGAAGAATAAATCAATTTATTTCTATTGAAATCTGTTCAAACGTCGATTTTCGATTCGATTGGTGCTCTTTTTTTTGCAAATTTTTGTTCCAACAAACATTTATTTTGATTCTAAAATAGTTAAAGTTGGAACCACATTCATAAACTGTCCAATAGTTTATTCACATTTAACTCTTTTGACATTAAATGTTCAATTCACATCAAGTTCCTATAACTTTTCAATTATAAAATATTATAAAAGTTATAGGAACTTAAAACTGACATTTTATTTAATTATTTTTTGAATTGAAGTGGATATAAATTAATGAAATGTCAGAGTTAAATGTGAATAAACTAAATGGGATGTTTATGAATAAGTTTTCAATGTCATCTATTTCAGAATCAAAATAAATCTTTATTGAAAAAAAAAAAATCAAATCGCGCTGTTAGTAAACAAAATAATGACAGCTGTCAAGTTTTACTTATTTGTTTAGTGGTCCTTTTGATTTTGAATCCAGAAGTAAACTTCTTTTTTTTTATTCTGAATCATAATTGTCATTTTTCTAAGTTAATACTTACCATAAATCGACAAGTTTCACCCCTGTTTTTTTTTTCATTGGTAAACAGATCAATATAATTTATTTTTTAAATTTGTCAAACCGCAGAATTTAAATTACATCAAAAATTGATTTGATTTTTTTATTTATGGTCGTTTTTAATCCATCATTGAAGTGATTCTGAATGAAAGTATTGACATTGAGGTGTTTTGGAAATTCATTATCATGATTCTTTCCCACTTGACTGTAAAAAGGTAACTGTAAAGTAAAACAGACATTTTTCAGTTTTTAGTAAAATATGTAGGTGGAATTTCGAAACGATTCACCTCACAAAAAATCCAATGTTAGAACTTTGTATATGTAAAGGTTTTGAACATGAAGGGTTTTAAAATCATAAAAAAATGTAGGTGAAACAAATCGCTTATCGAAGTAAGGATATCAAAAATGACGTTTAGTTTGACGTTTAAAAATGTTTTTTCAATCCAGAAGCAAATTTGAAGGTTCATACAGCATTAAAGACTTCATTTGCTGCTAACTGCATTATTTGAACACAAATTTAGAACCTTTTTTAAGGATTTTTAAATGTATCTTCACTTGTTTACGGTTAAAATACCAACATAATCTTAAATCTGGACAAAAATTCTTAAAAAAAAACTATCGTAAATTTCAAAAGCTTAAAAAAATAATATACTGGCCCTATGCGGGTGCTCTAAGTTAATCCATTGTCTTATATCTACTGCCTTTCGGCCTAAGAACAAATTTAACACTAAATAACAAGAATTTAATCTAAAACCAAGAAAATTAAAAAAAACTTGGTATCTTTATCATTATTTTTTATTTTATATAAAACTTAAAACTAAATTTAAAAAAAATGAAACCCATTATAATACTTAAGCTACTTAAAACTAACCAAAACCAATAACACTACTTAAAATACTTAAAAACTAGAACAGCCACAGTAAGCTTTTTTTCGTGTTTTTTTTTCGTATTTTTTTTAATTTATTTTTTTTTATTTTAGATAATTTTATATAATTTTTGTTTTGGTGCCCTAAGCTAATCATTAAACGTATGTAAGCCGGCCAAGACCAAACACCCTAGATAACTTTAAATGACATTCTCAGTTTGACCTGTGTCACCTTATATCTTCGATCCCTATCTGAAACAGTCCTACTGAACCGAAGGCACTCGGCTCGGTCCAGTGCGGGGACGTCTCGACTGTAAAGGAGTCGCCTATCTACAGTTTTACGGCTGACGTGGTAGATTAGCGGCACCGCCTCCCTATCCTGTATCAGCCCTCGATTGTCTTAATAGAGAAATGCTTCGGCCGGAATGTTGCCACTTAAACGTGCACTTTCGTAGTACTCATTGTTGAGGTAGTAAGGCCCTAAATTAAGCTGTTAGTCGACAACATCGCTCTCGCAATGTGACCTCTACCAAGCTTCAGCAATAAATGTATCTATTCTGTTTATGTTGGCTCTGTTGTATAAAACCTGGTTGGAATAGTAATGTTTGCACTCCGACTTTGGTGTTCTGTGTAGTCCAAGGCAACGTCGCAGACATTGTCTTTTAAACACCCTAATCTTTTCCATTTGAGATGGTCAACGTTGAACCATACCGGGCATCCATAGGCAACCATCATCGGCGGATAAGGAACATGTAGCAAATCACCTTCACCCTGCTGTCAAGACGGCTGCTAAAAAAAAACCGTTTTGTCAGGGCAAAGGCTCCCCTAGCTCTGGCCAAAGCAGCACTCATAAATGTCTGTCGAAATACAAGTACTGACCCAACCAGATGCCAAGGTACTTTGATATACTTTTATTCGCCAGTGTCTGTCAATTTGGTCCAACGATCATTAGATTTTTCCAGTTCTTTCATGTATCCCTTGAGGCTCCATACAGCGGAGTCCTGAACAGAATAGTTTAGCATTTCTGAATGTTGATTTTCAACTTCCAGCCATCGCAATATTGCTGAATCTTGTCGAAGTCACCCTGCAAAAGTGTCTGGATAACCTCAATTTTTGGGGCCGTTCTGTACGCAATTAGGTCGTCGGCGTACGCTATTACCTGAGTCAGGCTTGCTATCAGATCACTAGTGTAAATGGTGAATAAGATCGGCGAGTTAACCGCTCCCTGTTGAAAGATTTTGGTAGATGTTACATTGCCAATTTTGACAATAAACCGTCTACCATTGAGCATGTCATAAAGCATATACAACAGTGGTTTACTTATGCCAAGTTTGTTTAACTTTAGATAGTGTCATGCCCTGCCTTAAAGCCGAACTGATTATCCGGAATTATTTTATTGTTCTTAGACCACTTGATAGTAAAAATGTACTTGTATTCGTTTAAAAAAGTATGAACAGCTGATATTTTGACACAAGTAGACTCGGCTTGATACTAAAGAAGATTTTTTTGACAGCCGGCCAATCATATACTAGACACTTGCTTTAACAACTTTAAGTCCTGTATGACATCTAATCTAAACGTTGCAAAATAAAAAAGTTTAATTTCTCACTTATCCATTGGTAAAAATGGAATTGATTTAAAATTAAAATATGTCAAAACAACGATTTTTCGCTCGTTTAAGCAAAAACTAATTCATTTGTTTCTAATTTAAAATCAAATTTTCCGGCTCAATTTTTTAAGAAATTTGACAGCTTCGAGAAGAAAGAAAGAACAACAACGCAATGACAACAACAATACATTTTTAATTATGTTCCATTGACCACGAAAAAATCAATTTTTTTTTTTGAAATTAAATTAACCAATTAAAAACCCAGAGTTTTTCAGCCACGACATGCCTCTTGTATGATTTTCGATATTCTCAATATTGACCTTGACCTCACAAGTTAAATTAGTTGTCTACAGTGTTTTTTTAAAATTATGTCGTTTGTAAACATTCAAGTAAATAATGTTGTATTCTTTTCTATAGGTTCGTCTTGAATCAATTGGTGCTGAAGACATTGTCGATGGTAATCCCAGATTGATCCTCGGTTTGATTTGGACAATTATTCTTCGTTTTCAAATTCAAGAAATCGAAATCGATGTTGTGAGTAAAAACTTTTTTTTAAAATATTTCATTTATTAACTAAAACTTCCTGTTTTTCATGTCTTTATAAATAGGATGAAGAAAACGAATCATCAGAGAAACGTTCAGCCAAAGATGCTCTTTTATTATGGTGTCAAAGGAAAACACATGGTTATCCAGGTGTTAATATTCAGGTAAAAAGTCTTAAAAAACATAAAATAAACTTTCAAAAACATTTTTATTTTGGTACTAATTTTTAATTTTAAGGATTTCACATCATCGTGGAGATCTGGTTTGGGTTTCAATGCCCTTATACACTCGCATCGTCCTGATCTCTTTGAATACAGTACAATTGTTAATTCGAAAAATTCAAATATCGATAATTTAAATCATGCCTTCGATGTTGCCGCTAATGATTTGGGTATTCCAAGGTAAGCTTTTTGAATTTAGTGTAAAGTGATATCTATTAATTTATATTTTTAATCTTTTAGTTTACTTGACGCCGAAGACGTTGATTGCGTACGACCAGATGAAAAGTCAATTCTAACATATGTCGCTTCATACTATCACACATTTGCACGCATGAAAAATGAACAGAAAAGTGGAAAACGTATTGCCAACGTAAGTATCTACTGTTTTTCAAAAATGTAAATTAAATGCAAAAATAAAGTAAAAAGAAGTCACCGAAAATTATCTTGCAAAGCCAAACTTGTCTTAGATTTCCTGATGGATGGTTCAATTCTATGTAATTCTTGAAACCGCCAGTTGGTTAACAGAACAGCTGACATTCATATTTCTTCATATGGAAAATTCTTCCAACAAAATAAATAAAACTTGCGAACCACAAGCCGACAAAATAAACCTCACGTATTAGATAAGATAGCCTGCTTTTCAATAACTCATATGCCTCAAAGCTTTTCATATCAGACTTTATCTTGACACCTCTAAAATATTTGTATACACAAGTTCATAATCTATATTCACAATTTGATTTGATACAATATTCAGATTTCGATCTTCCTTTCAATTCCCTGAAAATGTTACAAACTACCAGTTTATTAAAAATTCAAAACCCTTTTTTCTATGATGACATGAACCTACCTTAAACGTATTTTCATTTGCATACCTTCTAACTTATCTTAATCTCTGAATGAGTTAAATGCCTCTGGGGGTTCATAAATTTCAAATCGTTTCCGAAACACGAAACAATACAATTATTATTGGTTTCTGCTGTGATTTGGAATTTACTACAAACAGCTTTCAATAATTTTTGTTGTAGGGTATCGGAAATATTTATTCCAATGACCCTCGTTTCATATAAAAACAAGAAAAAAAAGTCTTAGTCTCCCACGATTAACGGTCCACTGATTTCGTCTTCGATTGTCTTTAGCTTTATTGTTGCTATTGCCCTCCAGTTCCGTCCCTATCATATCAATAACCATAAATATCATGCTCCAGTTAATCGATGGTATTTTAGAGTCTTATCCATTGGTACTAGGTAGGTACACCGACAGACCGTGTGCCAGCCGCGCCACCGCCATTCCATCCGTGTCCAGTAGACGGTTGCATAGACACTCACTCTTATTGCAATTCAATCGCTTATTCAGATTTTCTAATTATAGTCCACATATTTTCTTCTTCTCACCGTTTTCAGATCGTTGGCCAACTCATGGATGCGGATCGTAAAAAAATGCACTACGAACGCCTGACGACAACTTTACTTAGTTGGATCCGGAATAAGACAATCGAATTGGCGAAACGTGATTTTCCCAATTCCCTTGAGGGCATTCAAAAAGAATTGTTGTCATTCAAGGAATACCGAACTATAGAAAAACCAGAAAAGTAAGATTTGAGGTTCCTGAGGGTTCCTCAGCTAAACGTTTACTTATTCTTTTTTTGTTTTTGTAGATATAAAGAACGAAGTGAAATTGAGGCGTTATATTTTACCATCAACACTTTGCTGAAATCACTGAATCAACCCCAATATACCCCCCAAGATGGACAACTGGTCAATGACATCGAAAAAGCGTGGCAACAGCTTGAAAACGCCGAACACAACCGAGAGGTGGCGTTGCGCGATGAGCTGCTACGACAAGAGAAGCTCGAACAGCTGAACTATAAGTTCGAGAAGAAGTCAGTTCTGCGCGAGGGTTATTTGAAGGAAATGATTCAAGTCCTATCCGATCCGAGATATCTGCGACAAGTGGACGCGACTTTGAAGAAACATGAAGCGATATCTGCGGATATTTTGGCACGTGTGGAACGTTTCAATGACCTCACAGCCATGGCCAATGAATTGGAGAGGGAAAACTATCATGGAAAAGAGCGTGTGAAAAAACGTGAGGCCGAAGTTATGGAGAAGTGGAGGAAACTCCTTGAACTCCTCGAGAACCACAAGTACAATCTATCACAGATGAGTAACCTCATGAACCTGCTGCGTGAAATCGCCAGCACTCTCGAGGCTATCAAAGAGCTGCAGGTTCAGTTTGCCTCCGAAGATGTGGGACCACATTTGTTGGGAGTCGAGGAGCTACTTCAGGCACATTCACTGCAGGAACTTCAAGTGAATACCCTTGGCGAGACACTCAAAAAATTCACACGACTAGGTCAAGCATATAAGGATCAGAAGGATGCAGCGATTCTTATGCAGAAACTTGCAGAATTGGACAAAGCTTATCAAGTGTAAGTCTCCACCAATTTCTTTTCAGTTTTGTGATACTTCTAAGTTTGATTCTTTTTTTTTAGATTACTAACGCTCTGCTCAAAACGTCGGGCTTGTCTTGAGGAAGCGAGAAACTTCTACCACTTCATGGAGGACTACGACAACGAAGAAGGTTGGCTGGTGGATAAGCAGAGGATCTGTAAGACAGGTATCTCAGCTAAGGACCTGCGTGCCGTTCTTTCCCTGCAACAGAAACACAAAGCCCTCGAAGATGAAATCAAATCGAGGAAGCCAAAATCCATGCAGATGGGTGATGCTGGTAAGAAACTCATCACGGACAAACATCCCAGATCGTCGGAAATTAAGTTGAGGATTAATTCCTTGGAAGAGCACTGGAAGGCTCTTGAAGATCTAGTTGAATTGCGTCGGAAGCAGTTAGAAGATGCTGCTGAAGCTTATCAATTCTACACAGACGCCAATGAGGCCGAATCTTGGCTAAATGAAAAGATGGCATTGGTGAATTCGAAGGATTACGGAACTGATGAACCATCGGCGCAGGCCTTGCTTCAGAGGCACCGTGATTTACAGGGTGAATTGAATGCCTATTCTGGAGATATTCTCAACCTCAACCAACAGGCAGAAAAATTGATCAAAGCCGGAATTTGCACTTTAGAAGTGAGATTCTTTGAATTCTTGAAGAATTTTAAAAACTAGGGAACTAAAACGCTTTATTTCTTTCATAGCTATCAGCAGAACCAGAACAATTGCCTGAGGTCGAGCAAGAGGAATGGGTAAACGAAACCCGACTGGTACCCAAGGAAGTTTGGGAAGAGGAGCTCGTCGAGAAATTAGAGCACAAGAAAGTCACTGAAACCAAACTCCTGCCACATGTCAAAGCTTTGTTCCCCTTCGATGGTCAAGGCATGAAAATGGACAAAGGAGAGGTGAGTTCTCGTATATTTTCTATTTCATAATCATTTCTTTAAAATCGACGTCGGATTCCAGATCATGCTTCTTAAGAACAAAACAAACAACGATTGGTGGTGTGTTCGCAAGGACAACGGCACCGAGGGTTTCGTCCCAGCAAACTATGTCAAGGAGATTGAACCTTTGCCAGTTGCGTGCATCGTTACAAAACCAGAAAAAGTCAAGACTAAGCAAAAGGTGAAGAAAACAATCTTGGTGCGACAAGTTGTGCCCGTCCGGCGAATCAAACCCTCTAGTGTGTCCCAAATCAAACCATTGGTTAAGAGACGCTCATCGACAAACATCAATGACAACTCGGACAGTGTGGAGAAGCGTCAAAAGCGTATCAATGTTACCTACGATGAACTTCAAGAAATGGCGCAGCGACGACATGCACTTCTTGAGGATTCCATCCATTTGTTCGGATTCTATCGTGAGTGTGATGACTTTGAGAAATGGATGAAGGACAAGGAAAAGATGATCAAGTCGGATGAGGTCGATGGCGTTGAGAATGCCAAGAGGAAGTTCGAGAAATTCCTCACTGATCTATCGGCGGCTTCAAAGCGTGTTGAAGAAATTGACACAGCGGTTCAGACCTTCACTCGACAGGGTCATTCCCAATTGGATAAAGTTGTTGCCCGTCAAAAGCAGATACATCAAATCTGGCAGCGTTTGAATAATGCCAAGGCCGAACGGGAGAAGAGTCTGGAAGGTGCCTCTAGTGTGGAACTCTTCAATAGAACCTGTGACGAAGCGAAGGTTTGGATGAGCGAGAAGATGTTGCAGCTAGACACTGCTGTGATCAGTCCCGATTTGAAGACTGTCCAAGCTTTACAGAGGAGACATCAGAATCTTGAAAGAGAACTGGCTCCGGTTGAAGAAAAGGTCAATCGGGTGAACTACCTTGGAAACTCGTAAGTTTTATAGAAAGTTTCTCATGGACCAAATTTTAAGAGATTTTTTTTCAGGGTAAAGAACGCCTATCCAGCTGAACGAGCAAACGTAACCGCGCGCCAACAAGAGGTCACAGATATGTGGAAGCAAGTTCACGCTAAAGGAATCGAGCTTCGAGCTCGAATTGAGAATGCAGTGGGACAGCAAATCTTCAACAATAGCGCCAAAACACTACTGGCTTGGATTGATTCTGTCAAGGATCAGTTGAATGCCGATGACGTTGCTAGGGACGTGGAAACAGCTAATAACTTGTACAAGAAGCACAACGAGCTGGGCGATGATATCAAGGCTCACGATAATGAATTCGCCGAGGTGATTAATTTAGGTCAACAACTGACCGATGGAAGACCAAATGTCGCTGAGACCGTGAAGATCATTGATCGTCTGAAGGCCGAAAAGGATGCCATCCACAGGGGATGGGTAGAGAAACAGAAGTGGCTTCAACAGTGTGTGGAGTTGCAAATCTACAATCGTGAAGCTGACAAAATTGATGCCACAACCAAGGGTCATGAAGCATTCCTTGAGTACTCCAACTTAGGGGTAAGATAAAACTTAGGTACATGTTTTCCTTATGAATTCTTCTCAATCCTGATCGTTTTTTAGAATTCCCTGGACGAAGTTGAAGCCATCTTTAAGCGTCATATTGATTTCGAGAAGAGTCTTATGGCTCAGGACAAGATTTTGAAGGGTTTCTCCGATCATGCTGATAAACTTATTGCCAATGATCACTACGATTCTAAATAGTAAGAGAGTTTCTTTGCCCTAGCGACTTAAAATTAACCTTTTTGATTCCATTTCAGCATCGATAATCGTAGGAACCAAGTTTTGGCCAAGCGAAAAGCCGTAAAAGATCGGGCATTCGAAAGAAAACGATCTCTACAGGCCTCGAAAGACTACCACAAGTTTGCTGCTGAAGCAGATGATCTTAACACCTGGCTCAATGACAAGACAAAGATAGCAGGTGATGACAGTTATAAGGATTTGTCTAACCTGCCAAGAAAGCTCCAGAAACACAAAGCTTTCGAAAGGGAGCTTCGCGCAAACGAGGGTCAATTGAGAAATGTTAACAAGGATGCTGAGTCGCTAGTTGCCACCAAGAATCGTGTCCCAGAAGTAAAAGCCAAGGTTACTGATTTGAACAAGAAATGGAAAGATCTGCTGACGATCTCAGAAGACAAAGGTAAGTTAGAGCTTTGAAACCCGAAAGTATTTCCTTTTTTAAATATATTATTTTTCAGGTCGCAAATTGGAGCAGGCATTCCTGCAACGTGAGCACAATCGTGCTATAGAAGATGCTAAGAAGAAAGTCGATGAGTTGGACAACGCTCTTAAGAGCAAGGACGTTGGTCATGATCTGCGCA
The DNA here is from genome assembly GCF_945859685.1 of Eupeodes corollae. Classification (NCBI taxonomy): domain Eukaryota; kingdom Metazoa; phylum Arthropoda; class Insecta; order Diptera; family Syrphidae; genus Eupeodes; species Eupeodes corollae. Next base: position 140,257,867 of record NC_079148.1, on the reverse strand, counting down.
GCTGCAAGGACCTTATAAATAAACATCATATCTTGGAATCCGAAATCACCCTGTGGGAACAAAAAATTGAGGAATTGGTTTCATCTGGAGAGGAAATGGCACATGAAGGACATTTCAATGCAGCCAACATCAAGGACGAGACCAAGGACATTCAGAACAGATTCCATCTGTTGAAGGATCCGATCAGGAAGCGACGTGCTGAGCTCGAGGAAAGCTTGAACTATCACAAGTTTGTGTTTGAACTTGACGCAGAAATGCAATGGATTAACGAGCATATGCCAGCAGCAACATCGAAGGAGCTGGGACAGAACTTACATCAAGCTCAGTCGTTGCATAAGAAACATAAGAAGCTGGAAGCAGAGATTAAGGGTCATCAACCGATGATAAACAGAGCATTGCAGTCAGGACAGACATTGGTCGATCAGAAGCATCCTGAAAAGGAGAAGGTGAAGAACCTTTGCAACAAATTGGAGAAGGCTTGGGTGGATCTTGAAAGCAACACCAATGATCGTGCCAAGAAACTGGAAATGTCTCTAAAGGCACAACAATATCTGTCAGAAGCCGGTGAGATAGAATCATGGCTGGGAGAGAAGAACAATGTTCTCCGATCGACAGACTACGGACGCGATCGTGATTCAGCGACAAAGCTGTTGACCAAGCATAAAGCAATCGAACTGGAATTAGACACTTATTCAGGAATTGTCACCGAAATGGGTCATAACTGTGGAGCAATGGTAACCGCTGGTCATCCCGATGGAAAGATCCTGTCCTCGAAACAGGCACTGATCGAGAAAATGCTGAAGAGCTTGCAGAAATTAGCAACACAGCGCCAGATGAGATTGATGGAGAGTTTGTATATGCACGAATTCTTCTTGGAATCGGCTGAGGTAGAACAATGGATCAGAGAGCAGGACCAAGCTGCATCGTCGGAAGACTATGGTCAGGATTATGAACATTTGCAGGTGAGTGTCTCGACATTGGTTTCATATGATGACGTTTGAATATGAGTTTCTTTTTTAGCTTCTCCAAAACAAATTTGACGACCTGAAGCATCGTGTGGAAGTTGGCTCGGACAGAGTTAACCAGTGTGAAGTCCTTGCTAAGAAGTTAGTAGAGACTGACAGTCCATATGCTCCAGAAGTCGAGAAACGTCAAGAACAATTAAGGTAAGTCAAAAAATCCCCAACAGATTGATAGGATTTTTACAATATAACTTTGTCCTTTTAAAGATCATCCTGGGAGAACCTTTTGAAGCTTCTTAACCAACGTGAACAGAAGCTTCACGCAGCTGGAGAAATTCATCGCTTCCACCGCGATATTGCAGAGGCGTTGTTCCGCATTCAAGACAAGAACGCAGCTCTCTCAGCAGAACTTGGTAAGGATTTGAACTCTGCTTTAGCGCTTCTTAGGAAGCACGAAGGATTCGAGAATGACTTGGTTGCATTGGAGGCTCAACTGCAAGTGCTCGTGGAGGACTCAGTTCGTCTACAAGCCAAATATCCATCAAATGCCAGTGCAATTGCCCAACAACAAGACAAAGTAGTCACAGCTTGGAATGAGTTGAAGGAACGATCCGGTGCACGTTCAGACAGACTTGCTGCCAGTTCCGATCTTCAGTCTTTCCTCACAGATGTACGAGACATTATGTCATGGTCATCGAACCTGAGAGCTGCTCTGCAAGCAGAAGAACACGTCAGCGATGCCGCTGGAGCCACTGCATTGAAAATTCAACACGATGCTATCTACGGTGAGATCGAAGCCCGGGAAGAGAAATTCCGCTTCCTCAACGAACTCAGCGATTCCATGGTCCAAACTGGACACTATGCCGCCGCTGAAGTTGAGGAGAAGTGCTCTGCCATGTTGGACGAACGTCAGAAACTGCACGCTGCTTGGAACAAGAAGAAAATCATGCTCGAGCAAAAGATCGATTTGTTCTGTTTCTTACGTGATGCCAAACAAATCGACAATCTTTCTAGTTCCCAGCAAGCAGCGCTCACAAGTTCTGACTTTGGCCAAACTGTGGAAGACGTACAGAACCAAATTAAGAAGCACGATGAATTCGAGCGGGTTATCCAGACGCAGGAAGATAAGGTTGCGCTGTTACAAGATCATGGCCGTAAACTGATCGAGCAGCGTCACTACGATAGCGCCAATATCCAAGGAATTCTCACGGGAGTCTTGCAACGCCGTCAAAGAGTGAAGGATCTGTGCGAGAGGAGACACTACAAGCTTGAGGATGCTCTTCTTTACGCTCAGTTCGTGAGAGATTGTGCTGAAGCTCAATCATGGATTTCAGAGAAGAAGAAGAAGCTTGAAGCTGATGGAGCAAACTACTCAGAAGTATCAAACTTAGACGAGAAGATCAAGAAGTTGCAGAAACACCAGGCCTTCCAAGCGGAAATCGCCGCCAACCAAGGAAGGATCAAGGAAATCCAAGAAACCGGATTGATTTTGATCGGAAAGCAGCACGAGTCGTCACCAGAGATCAAACAAGCTATCGAGAGCGTTGTATCGGCTTGGAAGAGTTTGCTCGAGGAGTTGGACAATAGAGGCCGAGGTTTGGAAGAAGCCCAAGATATTTTGGAATTCAACAACCAATTGGACAAGATCGAGGCATGGATCCGTGACAAAGAGATGATGATCCAAGCCAGTGACACTGGAAGAGATTTGGAGCATTGCAATGCACTGACGAGGAAACTGGATGATGTAGACTCAGACATGCGAGTCGATGACCAAAGGGTGAAGCACATCAACCAATTGGCCGACAAGTTGATTCATCAAGGAGAAGTCCCCGCTGAGACAAAGAACATCGACAAGAGGAGGAATAACTTCAACAGCCGCTGGAGGCACCTCCAGGGAGCCCTCAGTGCCTACCGTGCTCTTTTGGGTGGCGCAAATGAGATCCACGTCTTCAACAGAGATGTCGACGACACTTCAGACCGCATAGCAGAGAAGGCCCTTGCAATGAGCTCCGAAGACACCGGCCGTGACTTGGCTGCTGTTGAGACCCTGATTCGCAGGGAAGACGCCCTAGAACGCGACATGACCGCCGTTAAGCAAAAGATCGGTGAACACGAGCGTGATGCAATGGATCTGAAGAAGAAATACCCTGACCGCTTGCAAGACATCGATAAGAAGCTAGACGAGCTGAAGAAATCTTGGAACAATCTCCAGGATCTCAGTATCAAACGTCGTGACGTACTCAATGACGCCTATGATGTGCATAAGTTCGTCTCGGACGTTAAGGAACTGGAATCCTGGGTGAATGACATAATCAAGAAAATGAATGCAGCTCAAGCCCCAATGACAATAACCGAGTGTGAAACTCAGCTGGAGTTGCATCAAGAGCGAAAGGCAGAGATCGATGGCAGAGATAAGGCTTTCCTGGACTTGAAAAAGCACGGAGAGGGTTTGGTGAGCGTGGAGAAGTCTAATGACGCTAAGAAATACCTGAAGACCTTGGGTGAACTGCATAAGACTTTGCATGACGCTTGGAACGATCGTGCCAGGAGGTTGCGAGAGGCTCATCAGTTGCAGCTCTTCAAATCTCAAATGGAACAAGTCGAGAACTGGCTGGCCAATAAGGAAGCGTTCTTGAATAACGATGACCTGGGAGACTCATACCAAGCTGTTGATAGGTTGATCAAGAAGCACGATGCCTTCGAGAAGCTCCTCGAGTCAGACAATGTAAGTGAGTTGGAGAAGTTCGCCAAGTCCATCCTAGAGAGCGATCCCAAGGACGCTACGATCATAAGAGACAAACTGTCGTATGTTCTTAAGCGTAGGCAGAAATTGGTCGCATTGTCACAGGAACGTCGCTTCAAGCTCACGCAGTCCAAGCAGCTTCAGGAGTTCCTTCGCAGTCTATACGAAATCGATCGTTGGTTGGTGCAGAAGATGCAAATCGCCATCGATGAGAACTACAGGGAACCCAGCAACTTGCAGAGCAAGATCCAGAAACACACAGCTTTTGACAGTGAACTCGTGAGCAATGCCTCCAGAGTCAAGGATGTGATTGCTGAGGGTGAAGGTCTCATTAAGGATGATCATTATGCCAAAACCGAGATTTCCAAGCACTTGGAAATGCTAGAATCCGATTGGGAAAAACTCACCGAAGCCTCGAAAGAGAAGAAGGACAAACTGAACCAAGCCTACGACGCATTGACCTTCAATCGCAGCATGGACGAATTCAACAACTGGATGGACGAAGTGGAGTCGCATTTGTCAAGCGAAGACTATGGCAAGGATCTTTCTGCTGTGAATAATCTAATCAAGAAACATGAGCGTCTGGAAGCCGATGTTACCCATCACAATGAAATCTGTGATCAGGTGAAGCAAAAGGCAGAAAAGTTCTTGCAGGCTGATCACTTTTTGAAGGATGAGATCCACGATCGAGCGATGGCAACTATTAAACGGTATCGTAGTCTTCACGAACCCATCGCCATCAGACGGGAGAACCTTGAAGATTCATTGAATCTGCAACAGTTTATGCGTGACGCTGAAGACGAACTCCAATGGCTGATCGAAAAGGAGGTTGTTGCTGGATCAACCGATCTTGGAGCTAGTCTGATCGCTGTGCAGGTTCTTCAGAAGAAACATCAAGGACTGGAGGCAGAAATTCTATCACAGGAACCCCTTATCCTCGCTTTGATCCAACGCGGACAACAAATGATGCGCGAAGAGCATTTCGCCAGAGATCAGGTGAAGTCCAAGTGTGACCTACTTCAATCGAAGTTGGTTAATTTGAGAGATCTGGCAAGCATCCGGCGTCTGCGATTGCTTGATGCTGTGGAGAGTCAGATGTTCTATGTGGAAGCCAACGAAGCCGAGGCCTGGATTAAGGAAAAACGTCCAATTCTCGCGTCACAAGATTATGGTCGTGATGAGCCATCGGTGCAGTCACACATCAAGAAGCTCGAAGTTCTTCACCGAGAACTGCAGTCGTTCAATTCTTCCATTGAGAAAGTCAACACTCTGGCAACGAACTTGATCGAAAGGAACCACTTTGACAGCCAGAACATCAACTCAAAGAACACCTCTGTGAGTTCCCAATACCAAGAACTCCTGAAACTGTGCAAGGAACGTGAATTGCGCTTAGCCGAATGCAAGAAACTCTTTGAATTCCTTAGAGAAACCGAAGATCTACACGAATGGATTGGCGATCAAATGACTGTGACTGCTTCTGAAGATTATGGTGAAGACGTCGAGCATGTGGAACAATTGATTCTCGCTTTTGACTCATTCATATCGAATCTAACGGCAAATGAAGGACGAGTTCAAGCGTGCCTGGCCCGCGGTGAAATTCTAATCAAGGAGAACAACCCATATCGATCATCGATCAAGTCAAAGCGAGATGAGACAAAGCAATTGTGGGATGAACTCAAGGATCTAGTCAATGCCCGTCAAGATGCCCTCGCAGGAGCTAAACAGGTTCATGTTTACGATCGGGCCGCTGATGAAACCATTTCTCTTATCAACGAGAAGGAATCTTCTCTGATTTCGGAAGACTATGGTCAAGATTTGGAAAGTATCCAGGCTCTGAATCGGAAACATGCTGTTTTTGAATCTGAGTTGTCCGCCATAAAGGAACAAGTCGACTCAGTGCTGGGAGAAGCTTCGAAATTGGGAGAAATCTACCCCGATGCAAAGGAACACATTGAAGTGAAACGTGATGAAACGATCGAAGCATGGGCTGATCTTAGAGAGAAGACCGAATTACGTCGTGGCAAACTTCAACAAGCCGAACAATTGCAGTCCTACTTTGACGAATATAGGGAGTTGATTGCATGGATCAACGAGATGCTGGCAAAGATCACAGCTCCGGATCTAGCTACTACTGTTGCTGGAGCCGATGCTCTTCTATCCAGCATCAAGGAACATACTGCAGAAATACATGCCCGAGATGAGACCTTCGCCAATTTCACAGCCAATGGACAGAAACTTATCAAAGAGAAGCACTTTTTAGCGCATGAAGTCGATGAGAAGATTCACATTCTGAAGCAGCGCCATGATTTGCTGCAGTTGACTCTGCAACAGCGAAAGGATCTCTACGAACTTAACTTAGACACCAGGCTGTTCCTTAAGGAAGCTGAAATCCTCGAAAACTGGATAACAAGTCGAGAGCCATTGCTTAAAGACTCCAAATTGGGTGAATCAATTCCCCAAGTTGAGGATCTTCTTCGACGACACCAAGATTTTGAGAAGACAGTGGCGGCTCAGGAGGATAAGTTCAATGCCATCCGTAGAATAACACTCCTTGAACAGAGATTCAAGAAACAGGTCGAGAATGAAAAGGTTGCCAAGAGAATGGAAAAAGAACGATTGGAGAAGGAACGTCTGGAAATACTGAAACAAAAGGAACTGCAACGTTTGAATGACGAGCGACGACGCACCGAGAAGCAAAACGAAAACCGTGCAAACGGTGTGGCGGAGAAAACTCCCATCTACTCGTCGCCAATGGTCACATCACCAGTTGCGAATCCTCTGCGTAGTCCCTTCGAGGAGGAGTACTCAACACCAAAGACCGTTGTCACTGGACCCGGAACTCCAACATCAGGTGTATTTGGCGATCGTCTGCGACGTGGCTCAGACACAACTGTTAAGCGAGCTGAAAGTATGAAAGTCCCCCAGAAACAACCCAAACGTACACCATCTTTCACAACCCGTCGACGGGCACAAAGTTTCCGTAAGAATGGCGGCAAGGGTGAAGGTTTCGACTTGCCACCCGTGGAAATCCAGGGATCGCTAGAACGTAAACACGGTCTTCAGTCAGGTGGAAAGCGAGCTCCGGTTCGATCGTGGAAGCAGTTCCACACAGTACTCTGCGGTCAACTTCTCTGCTTCTTCAAGGACGAAAACGACTTCATTCAACAAAAGACAGCTACAGCGCCAGTGAATATCCTTGGAGCTAAGTGTGAACGAGCTGAAGATTACACAAAGAAAAAATACGTATTCCGGCTGAAGCTTCCTGACGGTTCGGAGTTCCTCTTCGAAGCTCCCAAACTTGAATCGATGAATGATTGGATTAGGAAGATCTCATTCCACGCTGGCTTACCACCAAATCTACAACTTCTAAGCTATGATGAGTCTGTTAGGGTGAGTTTGAAGTTAAATATAAGTGTCGTGAAATTTATTAACGCATTTTCTTGTCTTTTTTGTTTAGCAGCAATCAAACAGTTTTCCAGACATCAAGATCGCCAGCCAAATTGATTCGCCAATGAGTTCCAGAGCATCATCACCTGACTCACAGCGTCGCAGTCGAAACGATTCGATAAACAGTAGTTTGTCAGGAAGTAGCTCGACAACGCCACAAATGAATTTCCTGCAAAAACAACAACAACAGTATTCACAACAAGCCAGCGTAAGATTTATAAAAATATAGGTCTTTTATTCTAAGGCATTTAAATATGTTCCAATTTGTATGAATTTAGATACCTGTACATCAACCCGCCTCTCCAACTGGATCTTATGGATTCAACGAACAAAAACCTCCAATTCCACCACGAGGTGCACCTCCACCAGTGCCACATAGACAAAGTACAGACAATTTGGTAGTCATGAGAAATCGTAATAGTGTTGGAAGTGGTAAGGTTTTTTAAGTTTGATTTGAAAATATTGAATTTTAATTGAGGTTTTGTTCTTGTTCGTATTTAAGATATTTCAGATGTAAACGCTAATTTTGGAAGCATGTCAAGATTGCAATCAACCACACTTCCTCCTGGATTAAGTGGCATTCCAAATGGTAACGAAGACATACGAGGATTTGCTGTGGAAACAAGGCATTCAGGTGAGTAATTTTAGTTGAACTAAAAGACACATTTTTTCACAAGAAGGTATTGTGTTTCTTCAAAGAAAAGACAACCACAAATTAGATGAAAACTGATGCAACAAGATCACAATTCTGCTATGTCTTTATTTTAATCAAATATAATACGACGTTACTATTGCCATCCCCGATGCACAGTGGATCGTTTCATACATTTTAGACGTAAAAAAGTCAAACTAAAATTTCTTAAGCTAGTGTATTTTCTATAATACAAGAATACCACACTGACTAGAAAATTCCAAGTAGAAAATATTCTTTTTTGAACAAGTTCAAAGTTATTGGACATCAAAGTCATATAAAATGTAATGGTAGATACAATCTTAAAATAAGCTCGAAACTTCTCGGAGCAAAAAGGCAACAGCTTTTAAAAAGTATAAAGTATTTTATTGAATTATTTTTGATACAATTATAGAATTAATACAATTTTTTAAATTAGTTCAAAAGTTACTTATGTATATGTTGATCTGTTTTTAAATATTTTGGACAGTCTAAATATGAATATCGCAAAGTGTCATAATGTTTATGAAAAGCTTTGAATGTTTATTTTATGAAACAATATTAATTTTAAGGGTGGCTGGTGGAACTATTGTTTGGATTTTATTAGGACCCATCGTGAATCTCCCTGGAAATTATAGCCCTCATTATTTTTCTCCTTCCTAAATACAAACCTTACAAATTGATTTATCACAATGTCCCTCCCTCTCAATAAAGTTTCAATGGCTATAAGTAGATTTCCGTCAAAAATTGATTTGTATAATGAAACACGATTGAAAAATCCAGACCTGAAGATTTGATCTTAAATCAATGCAAAAGCAGGGGAAATGTCTGTTTTGACAGACTATATCAATAATTAATTTATTTTTTTACTCATGGAAAACCGCATTAATTTAGTATTTAGTGTGACATTCCCTCACCTAATCCTTTCATATATTTAAGACGTCACTTTTTTGAGACGTCACAGTTTTTGTAAAGCTCTTGTAAGATAAGGGACGTAAGATACCATTTTATACTGTCTGTACTTTTTTTGTGAAAATCACCTGCAAATAAGATTTTACTACATTCAGCGGGAAGAACCCTTTGCTGTTTATATAGTACTGCCCTGATGGGCCACCTACTTTTGGGAGCCTTATGTGGGTAAAGTCAATTTCCCCAATTATTTTTGGAAACTCCCGTATTTAACAGAACTTTTTCATAGTCCTTAGCTGGAAGAAGTTGGCATTTTAATGAACAGAAGTCTTCTAGTAGCTAATGCTCTTGCCACTCGCTTACAAATTTGGCAAATCGTAGGTTGGCTAAATCCGTGGATGTCGGCTCTATCGTCTTGAATCGTCCCCAATATCTTATTGCAGCCATTACTTGGATATCTATGGGAATGTGATTCCTCTATTGTCGCTGCTGAGGTCCGAACGGATAATTCCTATTAATTTTGTGATATATTTGTTTAAATTCTTTGTTTCTTATGCTCACTAAATAAACATTCAAATTTGTCCACCAAACTTTTATATGGTATTTCGATATGTCATTGAACTTCAAGATCGAGGGTCAAATTTTATACTCAACTATCTGTCCCGATAGAGATTGTAAAGGTTTTTTTGAAAGGAGGTTTAAAACTTTTAAATGGAATAAAACGAATATAATATGTTTTAAAATTAAAATGAAATTTACTTTATTAGAAAGATAATCTGCCGACATTTTAATTTACATATGACAATAACCGCCACTGCTGCCTCGAACGTAGTCTCCTTTGGAGGTCCCGTTTAGGATGAATTTCCAAAATTTGTGGTCGTAGGCAATAACATTCAAATTCTTGCCCTCCAATTGGTTAATCGTTTCAGGCTTATGGGCGTAGACAAGCGACGTCATATATGTAACCCCACAGAAAATACTCAAGCAACCGCATTAACCGGGGTTTACCAAACTTTTTCTTTAATAGATCAATTGTTGCACGATGTGACATCTTGCGTCGTTGCTGTCCTGTTGGAACTACAGCTCCTCCAAAATATGGTTATTCAATTGAAGAACGAAAAAGTCAGTAATCTTCATTTCTAAAGGGGGACCATTGACTGTAAGCCCTGAGCAGCATCGTTTTTACAGAAGTATTGGTAAATTACTTCAGTAATTCATAGAGCACATCAAATAGTCGGTTTTTGTGGATGTTATAATGGACAGGTTCAGACAAAATAAAGGACTTCATTTGCAGTAAACGTCATTCTTTGAATTTAAATTTTGACCAAGGCAACTAGTTAGGTTTTCAAGTGTCATAAATTTCAAATTCAGAACTTTACTTCGCAAATCACTACTTTATGTTCATAGTACAAAAAAACTACCAAAAACATTATTGTTCCGAATTGACAAGAAACCCTTTTACAGAAAACATTAAATGGAGTTGTGCAGAAAATAAATAAATCATAGAGTAATAAAGTTGAGCATTCAGTTGAATGAAAATGATCAACTGTCATTTTGATAGAAGTAGACTTGACTTAATAGTTAGGGAGATTTTTCTTGACTAACTTTCCAGTCAACTTCCCGTTAAAGTTGCTTCAATTGGAAGATAATTTGTTGGCAGCTGAGGCTAAAAATTGCCTTACTTTCATCATGTCCCTAATGGCGCCTGAACTTGCCAAATGTCTCAACATACACTTTTGAGAACCATCATTACTGCAGCAGTAGGTTACTTTTGTTTATTGACCCATTAAAACAAAAGTGAGCTTCATTGCCAAAATTCGGGTATGAAGATAAAAGTAACCATGATTTTCAAAATCAATTTGCAAAATTTGTTCAAACGTTAGTCTATTCATCATTTACATGACAATCCTAAGTAAAAATAAATCTTATGATAGCTGACAAAATGGCAGCCAATTGAAATAGTTTTGCGAACTTAAAGATCTATGCCTAAAAAAACACTTATTAAGTCATCAATTCGCCAATTATCTTATTTTGCAGCGATTTTTGTAGACAACATAACTTATTGGCTCAACACAACAGTTTTGAGCAATTTTAGGAAAACTACGGTCTTTAATTTAGTAAAGTGTAAAAAATTGGTACATGTATAATGTATTCATATAATAAGTCAACAAGTATTATTCTATTATAGATTTCAAGCAATTGTTTGGAACAATCTTCTCCAGATTGGTTATTCTGCAATACCAATTATTGTTAATTTAAGCTCTTTAACAAATTTCCATAAAATAGACTTTGAACATTTAGTTAATTTGTCGACTGTACTTGACAGTGAAAACCACCTGCAAATATATTTATTGCACCACTTAAATGGTTTTAGTTCCCTGCAACGGCCTGTCTTGCTTAACAAGATTTATTTGCTGATAAGGATTGTAGACGTTTTAGAAAATGAAATACCCGAAAACAACAAACACTAGAATCAACTTAATTAGAGATTTGTTCAAAATGCTGCTGATAAAGTTTGGGGTTGAAATCTCGAAAACCGAAATCCCTAAATCCAAAATCCTGAAAACCCAAGATTTTGACAGTGCGCGAAACCGAAAATCTCAAATAATTACATAAAATTAATAATTTGCTTAAATTTAAGATTTAATTCATAGTAAGTTACAGATATTTTATTTTAAATTTAAATAAACTTAAAACATGTATTTGAGAAATTGTTGATTTTTTTACCACCAGCATGTATGAAACGTTCCATTGTGTTATTTGACGACAACGGAATCGAGACTTCGTTCTTGGAAAAGTCCTTAAGTCCCTAAGTTACTGAAACATTAACAACGATATTTATGTTAATTGTTATATTTTATCACCAACTAAATTAGAAAATTTTAAACTCCTAAATTTGTTTCTCCCAAATTCCCTATGGTTTGACCTTAAAATTTTTAAAATTCCCACAACAGAAAATCCACCACCATTACCAACAACAATGCCCCCCTTAGGAGGACACCAAAGAATTAGTACATTCGGTACACAACACATCAACAACAGTAACAAACACCAACAGCATCAGAATTATCAAGGATTACCCCAAAAAAGATCATCTTCATCTGCATCTTCAACTCGAACAGATGTAAACCGTTTCGCTGAAAATAATACCAACAATAATATGATGACACCAGGAGTTGGTAGTACAACAAAAAGGACTACAGTCCAAACATCAATGTCCTTAGGTGGTGCAGATAATGTTAACAACAATAATAATGGAAACAATGGAAATAATATAAATACAACAACCACAACAACAACAACCACAAGCCGAACCGTTTGGCATTATTCTCCAGATAATAATTCAGTGACAAATCCAAGTTATATGGGCATCAGTAGTGCTGACGTCGCTGGTTAGATTTTTGTTCTTCTCAATCTTTCTTTTTTAAATAATTTAGTTATTTTTTTACCTTTGGCTTTTTACATTTATGTATTTTTGAACAATTTTTGGGGTGTGTGTGGTATTTTTTGAAAATCTTTTCCACTGATTCTTGAACAAAAATGATTGCAATCATTTGAATCGGTTCTTTTAAGCGAATGCGTAATTTTCTAACTTCTTTTTAAGAGTAGTTTTAGATCTTTGGAGTGTGGACTTTTAAAACAAAAAAAAAATATTATTTTGCACGAATTTAACTTTCTAGATGGAAAAAAAATGCATTTTAACAACATTTATATATTTTTTACAGGTCAATCGGTGAAATTGACCCGTTCATACCTTAAAACTAGCGCTCAAGGTATCTTGGTCAATCGTTTAAGAAAAAAAAAAAGAAAAACCCTCCTTTTAAAAACGAGCTTTTGTAGTTATTTTAGCTTTACCCCAATAAACAATAGAAATACAAAATACTTAAAATTGTTAACCTTGATTATTAACCTCTATTTAGGATAAATTGGGTTTCCTTACCTAAACTTTCCTTTAAAATTAATTCCTTTAGAAATTGCTTCCTTTCGTTACTATTAACTTTAGTTTGACCCTTTCTTGCATGTTCAAAAACCTTGACTTGAAAACCTAACCCTTACACCAAATTTTGTATGTTAACTTTTGTTGTCATTATTAACTTTGTATTCTATGAAAAATTTCAGGTTGGGGAACAAGTCGCTATGAAAATGCACGACCAGTATCCTTGCAACCAGATTCAATAAACATCTCTCGTGTATCGGCAGAAAGCTCCAGTGAAAGTGAGGCACAATCGATTTCATCGGTTTCCGGTGTAAAGGGAAGCAAAAGCAAAGAAGAGCGACGTAGTGGCATGTTCCGATTATTCGGACGAAAAGATAAGGACAAGGACAAGTCGAGAAGATCCAGTCAGCCGCCTCAGTAAAAATAAATAAAAGGATCATATATAAATTTTAATTTGTTTATTTTTTTATATTATTATTTGTTATAAATTATTATCTGAGAGTGTGAATTGGAGTATAATTTATTATTCAATTTATTAATTTTTTTTGTTTGTTCTTTTTTTATTTGTTTAAATGTTAAGTCTTATAAATATTATTATATTATTATATATACACGTAAAAGTTTTAGAAAAGTGTCATTTTTTTGTAGGTATTTAATTTTGTCGTCTAATATTGTTGGTTACAACATTTAAAAAAAGATTATAAAACACAAGAATTAAAAATAAAAATAAAACATAAATTGTTACTAATCACGATATTTTAAAGAAAGAGAAAGAAAAACCCAAGTTTTTTGATTGATATTTATTTTCAAGTGTTTTTTAAATTTTGTTTTCTATTTTAAATCAAGCAAAAAGAATAATAATAAAATCAATTTCTATAAATAAAAATATTTCTTAATTTTTTACTTATATTTAACTATTATAAACAAAAAACATAGAAATATGTAATAAAACAATACAAACAAAAATATTTCTTTTAAGTGTTAAATCAATAATAAAAATAATATTCGGATGATAATTGTTTTTGATATTTTTCTTTTTTCAATTTGTAATTTTAATTTTTGTTTTTATTTTCTTTTTTGTGTTTAATTTGCTTTATATATTTTTCTTTACGTAAGATATACAAATTTAAAAATAATAATAATATTTCTTTTTGTTATTATATTAAACTATAAGAAAAACAAAAACAATTGAACTAATATTAAGTTAAATAATATATTTCAATAAAATTTATCTGAAGTGTTGTATAATAATTTTATATGTTTTTTGTTTCTTATTTTTGGAATTATTATAGTTTTTTAAACTTATAAAATGTGGATTTAAAAATTGTGTATCCTTCTGTTTACAATTCTTTGGCATAAGAAAAAAAAGGTCTTGAGTTAAAAAATTGCATTTTAGGTTTTTGATTTCGTGTATTGTTTTTTTTTTGGTCACTCTTGTATTTTTCCAATGTAATGCCAAAGTTATATTAAAGAAAACATTTTGGGCACAGCTTTTTCAAAACCATTTATCATATCATCATCATCCACAACTGGGTTTCAATCCTGGCGTCTTTTAACAAGTCTCCATGTATCCAAATTGCGAGCCGATGATGTCATCCAGTTGCCCATCTCAAGGCTTCGGGCGTTCTGGTTTCAATGGCGGATCCAGGGAGAGATGATGTTTTCGTGGTGGTGATGACCCCAATGAGCCACAAAGTTCACAGATTTTAGTTGTGTTAATCTTCAAAAAATCAGTGTTTGAAAAACAACTTAACTTGGAAAAATTACCTTTAAGGTATTTCCAAAATTCAAACAACAATATTTTCTATTGAATTATTTAAATAAAATATTTATGCTCAAATGAAGTGAAAACATTAAGATAAGTTAAGAGATCGTCGTCGATGTTAATAAATATATGTTTTATATTTCGAAAGCACAAATGACCAAATTAGAGTTTTGGAATTATGAATTTTAAAGCCCGTTTTTTGAAATGAGATTTTTTTTTAAATTTGCTAAAATTGTAACATAATCAATTATATGATAGATTGGAAGTTTTAACTTGAAGTACTCTTGACTACGATCATTTTAAAAGAAATAGTACAGACTTTTCATAACGACGACGGCATTTTGTAAGATAATGATATAATTTTGAAAATATATCAAGATATGGTACAGGAAATAAATTCAAATTTAACCACAGTTTCGTTCGGGAATTGTGGTTGCAGTAGAAAACAATGGTTTTGACCCTTATAAAGTCGCTTACTATATGGCCTCAAACTAGCCGTTCGGATTCGGCCTTAAATTGTAGGTCCCTTCCATTCCTGACAACAGTACTCGCACACAGGAATGGTTGAGAGTTGTAAGTCACTAGGCCCTGGTTCACAACGGACTATTGCGCCACCCCATTTGATTTTTGATATGGCCTCTTAATAGACTCGAACTGAATTTTCTTAGGATCCTTAGAGCTGCTTCACATCTAACATTTTATTTAAAAATCTTTTAAATTCCTACAGGAATTTACACTTGTGCCCACACAATTAAGCCACATCAATATTCACGCCATGCAACTAAAAATAATATAAATAAATAAGCCTTTTTTTAAATTGTGGTAAAAAATAGTTTTTGGATCGACTTTCTTTCATACATTAATTAAATTAATATTTTTTAGTGCATTTAAACCTTAAATTCATCACATTTTCATTAAAATGGGGAAAAAGAAAAGTTCCAACCCAACTTAGAGGAAAATAATTTGGGAGTGCTTCCAAAAGGAGAAAAATATTTTATAAGTAACCCAAACACTAGGTTTTTCTCGGGCAGAGTCAGAAATGCACTTGCTTATTTCAAAAAATATAATACATTGGAGAATTTACCCCGAACAGACCACGAAAAACCACTCCTGCTGATGACAGGCAACTTGTAAGGCTTAGCAAGAAAGACCCTCTTCTAACTTCAACTCAAATAAGAGCACAAATGGAAGAAAATTACCACGTCGTCGTGCTATCAGTAAAAATGATCCGAATATTCCCCAAGGAAAAAAAACTTAAATGGACGAATAAATCGACAGACGAAAACCGAACCTGTGGCCTGATTATGAGGTTCGCGGCGGATCGTTTTCAATTCGACCTTTCAAATTCGATTCGCTTCGTATTTCCTTATTAACGAACTCGCGGCAAAGCGAAAGTAGTTCTTCCTATATTCCAGTGATTTGACACTTTGGTTTGACTTTTTCTCTCAATATTCCAGTGATTTGACACTTTTGGTTTGACAGCTTTCCAAAAATTTTGTTTTGTTTTGATTGAATTTGTGAAATTTGCGGTGATTTATTTAATAAACAATATTAAAATTAAAAAATGGAATCAATTATGGTGTATATTTATTCTGAAAATGAAGAATTTGAGGAATCCCAGGAATCCTCAAGATTACGTGTGTCCAGGAGACTACTAAGGAGCAAATCTTCTCCTCTGGATCTCCCTTCAACTGAGTAAGTATTGTTTCCTTTTAGTTGAAATCAAATTAATCAATTAATTTACACACTTTGTCTTAATAGATTTATCAAACTATTTCGAGTTTCGAAAGAAGCTTTTGTCTTCATTTTGCAAGAGATCAGTGAGGAATTCAAGGATCAAAACAGCAACGGCATTCCTTCAATTTTAAAGCTTGCCGCTACTATGAGATTTCTTGCTGAGGGATCGCACCAAAAAGGAGTTGGACAAGACGTACTGCTTGGAATGGCACAACCAACAGTCTTAAATGTTTTGTCTGATACTCTTAAAATTCTTGAGAGACAGTTGTGCCCAAAAATGATAAATTTTAAAATGAATGAACAGGAAAAGCTAGAAGCAAAAACAGTATTCTATGAAAATAGTGGTTTTCCTGGGGTTATAATGTGCGTTGATGGAACGCATGTAAGCATTATACGTCCTTCAACAAATGAACACCATTTTTACAACAGAAAAGAATATCATAGCTTAAATGTAATGGTGGTAAGTATATTCGTGTAAAATAAGGTAATTTTTAAATTATTTAAATTATTTTACAGGCCTGTGACCACAAAATGAGGATATCTTGCGTTAATCCCAGTTACTAGGGAAGTTCATGACTCTGTTGTGTGGTCAATGAGTAAAGAGAGAGCTTTTATGGAAGAACAATTTAGACATGGGGAAAGCAGCAAGATTCTCGGTAACAAATGAACTGAAACTCAATATTGTAAAACGTAAAATTTTTGTTTGATTTAGGTGACACTGGTTATGCCTTAGAGCCATGGATGATGACACCGTACAGGGCAGCTGCAAGTTGAAGTCTCGAAGCGAATTTCAACACAATTCCAAGTGTCGAAACGTAATTGAACGATGTTTTGGCCTGCTGAAGGGAAGGTTTAGATGCCTTTTGCAATCTAGACAGTTGAATTATCGTCCGGAGAAGGTTGCACGCATTGTAAATGTATGTGCTATGTTGCACAATGTGTGTATAAAGTTTAATACCCCGTTGGATGAAGAATTTCAATCACAAGTCATGGATGATGTCTCAGGCTTAGTTTCCACATCTGAAGCAAATAATTATTCCAATATTTCAAAACAAACAAGAAATCGAATAAAAGATAGCTTGTAAATAAAGTAAAAGTATTTGTTTAATAATAAATCCTTCCAAACCTAAAAAAAATCATAGCATGATAGGGTTAAAAGAACAAAATGTATGCATACTTTCTTCCAGCTTTCAACATTTTTTCGAGGGGGTCCTAGGCTATTTAAAACTTTTGAAATATTGTCCCACAGTTCATTTGTTTTAGCCCGATATTCAGGACCGACGAGTGCTCCCGTTGCAATGCCCTTATTTTTTTTTCATAAACTCGACGAGAGCCAAAAATTGATGTCGATTTGTTTGCTTGTTTTTATCGTTCCTTGAATGAATTTTAAAATTTTATATTTTATTGTGGATAAATTATAAGAAAATTAAAATAAAGCTAAATCACATTTTTAAATTAAAATAAAGAAATAATCCACGAAAACGAACACTGAATAATTATAAACACTCTTTCCCCTGTGAATCCGCAAAAAAAAAGCTATCGGATTCAACTCGCCAACAAACATTATGACATTTCAAACTCGCCTTCGAATTCATTAATTGCTCGAATTCAAAACGAAGAAGGCGAAAGCGATAATTGAAAAATGGCAAAATTGCTAGCAAAACGATTCGCCGCGAACCTCATAATCAGGCCCCTGTCGAAAAAGAATATTTCTCGAAGACTGAAATATGCCAAAGATCATTTTCAAAAAAGTTCTCGATTCTGGAATTTGGTGGTTTGGAGTGATGAATCCAAATTCAATGTGTTCGGAAATGATGGTAGACCATATGTAAGACGTCCACCATTAAAGGAATTAAATCAAAAATACACAAAGAAAAACGTAAAGCACGGAGGCTTCTCTGTAATGGTCTGGGGATGTTTCACTGCATCATGTGTTGGCCCAATTGTACAGATAAGTGAATAAATGACTGGCGAGATGTACAAGGACATCTTAAAATACTCACTTAAATAGAGATTATGCGGACAATTTGCCACTTGCCTAGATATTTCAACAGGATAACGACCCGAAGCATTGCTCCCGGGTCGTTAAATCCTAGTTTGAGACCAATTCTATTAGTGTTCTGGAATGGCCGGCTCAGAGCCCCTATTTAAACCCCATAGAAAATCTATATTATAAAAAGGGCAGTGGCAGAAAGAAAACTCATAAATAGGAGCTCTTTTTGAAATTATCCAACAGGAGTGGAATAAAATAACACCCTCTCAATGTGCGTCTTTAGTTGGTATAATGACCAAAAGATTTGCTGAAGTTATACGACAAAAGGGATAAATAAATAAATTGGGCGGCGCAACAGTCCGTTTGCGAACTAGGACCTAGTGACTGACAACTCTCAACCATTCCTGTGTGCGAGAACTGTTGTCAGTAAGGGAAGGGACCTACAGTTTTAAGCCGAATCCGAACGGCGTTAACAGGGAGTACATCTGGTTAGCTTTGCGGAGGAGAGGCATCGCAGAAAAACTAAAATTGTTATTATAAAGAACATAATGAAGGATCTAAGTGTAACGTTTTGCACGATGTCAGGGGATTTTAAAATCCATAGTGCAGTCAGACAGGGCTGTATTCTGTCGCCCACATTGTTTTTGTTGGCTTTCTTAGGTTGCGGAGGACTTTGACATCCTATTAAAAGCATGGATTTCCCTCAAAGGACTACGAGTGTGGAGAGAAAAGCAGAAGTTGTGGGGCTGAAAGTTAATTCCGGAAAAACAAAAATGATCAGTCTCGGAACCCGACCATCCTCTCAAATAAATATTTCCTCGAAATCGGTGGAAAAATTAGAGATCATTCAATACCTTGGAAGTATCGTCTCCATTAAATTCGGAACCGAGCAAGACGTCACCTGCCGCATCGGCAAAGCAAAAGCGGCGTTCGGTATGTTGTCAAAAATTTTGAGGATTAACTCTATTAGCTTAAGAACAAAGATGTGATTGTTTTGCACAAATGCCGAATCTGTGCTATGGGTGCAGCACCTGGAGTCGAGGAGGAATTAGCGTCACTAGGCAAAAGTTTGAGGGGGCTGAAACACATCTCCGGAAACCGCACACGATGGCACGTAGGCGTAGCAGAGGCCATATTTCCCTTAAGGTGTTCTTAACGGACTAAACAGGTCTGAGGACCTAAGTAAGTAAGTTAGTTGCTGGACAAGAGTGATCTAAGAAGAACGGTTACTGTTTACCTTTTCAAATTAATATACATATTTATGTTTAAAGCTAAAACTTCATCTGCCTTCGTACTGAATTAAAATTTTAAGGTGCTTATTTACAAACATTTGATTTTAAGGCCTAAGAGGTCTGAGTGCTTTTTACTAAGCACTCAGCATAAAGAATGTACAAAAATATTCTGGATTTATACACATTCTTAAAACAATTATTAAACTGGTCCACCGGTCGTATACGTACTTTTTTTAGAATGTAAATGATTTTTGTTTAATGTGTTCCTTCTTTAAATTAATTTTGAATTATGATAACAGGTGTATGCAACTATTCACATTGTCTCCATTTGTATATTATTATTTATATAAGAACTTCTTTTGTAAGGTATCAAGAAATTCAATTCATATTTTCATAACACCTATAAAATATCCTACTTCTATTCTAAAGAATTCTCTTTTTATTAAAATGTCTTCAACATCACACCAACCAACTGTTTCGATATGACGCCTTTCAAAATTAAATTACCATTCCCTTAGATCTAATAACATATATTATTACTTTTACTAAATCGATGTATATGTACGTGTATATAGATACTTTTCATTACATTTGTAACACAACTATGTGCTAAGCCATTGTTTGCCACAGGTTACGGAAAAGGCAAAAAGGGAAATGAACTCCGTATAGTCATCATCAGGATGTCATGGTGATATCCTTATTGTGTTACATATGAAAATATACTGTCGAAGAAAATGTGTTCCACTTCGTATTCGTATTGGTTTACATCACTGCTACGAAGTGTGGAATTGGGTTAAAAGCAACCTGCTTGCCTTTGTAATGCATCACCCCCCATTCTCGTTTTCTCATCCTAGTAGTCGTCCTCGTCCTCGTCCTTAGTCGTTCGTCGTCATTGTCGTCAATCTGGTCTCATTCCAGAAGCTGCAAACTATAACAATTATATTATATCATCATCACCATCGTTGATAGGTACTTTAACTGTGAAGAGAGGGAGAAGAGACTGAGATGAAGTGTAGATACTTAAATAACGACAAGGATGACGACGACGACGGCGGAACGACAAAAGCTTAACATACCTCTACCTACCCTTTTGGCATACAATATCCTTTAGAAATGTTGTTTAACATCGATGCACATTCATAGTGTAATTATAGTACATTCTGATTGCGTTGAAAGGTTATTGACACTTACCCTCTGAGTCGCCTCAGACAGTTTTATTTAAATTTAATATTTCATAAAATAAATTAAAAAATATAACAAATTAAAGAGACAATAAAAAAGAAACTTAAAAGGACGTTAACTTTTACTTAAGTTGTAACCACCCATGTTTTTCTTTAAAAGAACAATTTTTGATCCTATAGGACTCAATGATTTTTATTGCACGAAACATTGAGATCCTTCTTATAAAGGACTAAAGCCAAATCTCGGCGTACTTAAATCAAAAACGAAACAAAAATGTTGTATTCTAAAAAAAATAAGAAATAAGAATACAAAAATGTTAATCCTATTACCAGAGACACAGTTCTCTTTCTTAGGTCTATGAGATTTTATTAAGTCCCAAAATCAAAACCGCAATGAATACACAAACTTGAAAAACCGAACGTACACAGGGTGTTTTTTTGAAGAGTCTCAGATTTTAAATATTTAAATTTAGGCTTAAATGTCTATTTGAAAAAAAAAAATAATCATAAGAGAAAATATGTTGAGAGGTTATTAGAACCAGCTAACGTGACAGCTGTCACTTTTGAAGTTGTTATCTTTTGGAATTTGACAAGTTAAAACTACGCCATTAATAAGAATTTAACGGTTCGTGTTTTTTAAAAACTTGTATTGTATTTACACATACCCATTTTTTTCTTCTGAGCATAAAGTCTTAAAGCTTCCGTATTATATCTTTTAAGTTTAGCGTTTTATTCTTTTAAAACATCGTAAAGTTTTTTAATTGCACGATAAGTTCTATTTAGGCTAGTTTTATTTTCCTTGGATATTTCAATGGGTTCAGTCATATTTGTTGTAATCGTCTTCAAAGTGGCTTTTTTGGTCTTCCATGTATTTAAACATTTTATCTATCCTCTCTACATTTTTTGTGGTTCATGTTCTATTAAATCTTCTTCAATATAACAACTTAAGTCGACTGTCGTGTTAGCATGTTTTTGCGCTTCATTTTCATCGCATGTTTTCCGGGCGATTTAATATTTTGTGTGTATTTGGGGGCAGCAAACGAGCGAGGGGGGGGGGGGAGAGGTGTTTCCACTAAGGCACCTCTCCTTATCCAGGCGGCAGCGGACGAATTCTCGAGATAGAATCAACGGTGGCGTCTACAGTTCCATTAAGGTCGAACTAATTACTGAACACCTTATAGGGCTTCTTCGACATATTCGGAGCCCAGGCCTGCAAGGAGCGGTTTATCCGGCTCCCCTTCCTTGGAGTTATACTAAGGATCTGGCCGCCCTCCAGGTTGGTGGTTGTGCCGTCGGAGCCTGGCCACGTAAAAAATACCTTTAGTTTCGAAGCACCAACAAGCCTCGGATACGGACGGATTCACTGTTGACAACCCACGCAAACGAAATAAGAACAACGAACTTCGGGTCAGTACGTGGAATGTTAGGTCCCTTAAAAGACCACATGCAGCCGAACAATTAGCGGAAGCCCTAAACTTCTGCATGGCAGATATTACAACCATCCAAGAAGTGCAATGGGATGGACCGGGCAAACGCAAACTAAAAGACTGCGATGTATACTAAGGCGACTGCTACCGAGAACAAAGACAGCGTCTATTTGGGTGTGCATTTGTTGTTGGAACTAGTTTCTTGAGTTTCAACAGTGTGAGCGAGCGCCTCACGACAATCCGCATCAAGGCTAAATTCGCCAACATAAGCCTAATATGCGCGCATGCCCCAACAGAGGAGAAAGATGAAGACACCAAAGACATATTCTTCGAGCTCTTGGTCAAGACATATGAGCAGTGTACTGGCTATGACATTAAAATTGTCTTAGGAGATTTTAATGCCAAGCTGGGAAGAGAAGACATCTTTGCTGGCATAATCGGGAGATACAGCCTGCACGACACCACCTCCGACAACGGATTCAGGCTGATCGATTTCGCTGTGGGGCGAGACGTTCTGGTAGCTAGTACGCAGTTCACGCATCTTAATATCCACAAGGGGACATGGAAATCTCCTGATCAATCAACCGTCAACCAGATTGACCACATTGCGATCGACGCACGACACTTCTCCAGTATCCAGGATATCCGAACATTCCGAGGGGCCAACATTGACTCGGACCACAACCTCGTTGTAGCTAAGGTACGGCTGCTGATATATCGGTCCAAGCCAAAACAAGGAAGTTTTGTGAGAATTTTTGACGTTAGACGGCTACAATCGCAAGAGACTGCCATGTCCTTTTCCTTTCGAGTATCTAGTAACCTCTTAAGGAGTCCTATGGTTCCTGCATTAAGTTTTGAAAACCAGTGGCAACATTGCCTTGCAGCCATCAGAGATGCCGCCTCTGTAGTGCTAGGTTTCACACGGCCACCACAGCGAAACCCCTGGTTTGACGACAAATGCCGGCAAGCTCAAGCAGCGAAACAGCAGGCATACAAAACGGCGCTGCACAAAAGGACTAGAGCTGCTCGCGAGCTCTACGAGCAGAAGAGGAGAGAGGAACACCGGCTTCTTAGATGGGAAAAAAGAGAGCATGAGAAGCGCGCGATCGAGAAGATAGATATATTGCACAACAGGAATGAGGTTCCTAAATTTTACCAAAAGGTAAAAAAAAACCTCCCAAGGGTACGGCAGATCTTGGAAAAAACCCATTAGCTTCAAATCGATACAAACCATCTCTTTATCGATTTTAGAGCCGCTTATGACAGCATCTATAGGGAAGAGCTCTACCGAGCAATGTCTTGTTTGCTTCGAGAGAAAAATTCTTCGGGTGATTTTTGCGTATATTGGATTTTCAGTCGGACCACACCTTCAAAATGTTTTGAACGATAAACAAAATATTTTACCAAATGCATAATTTGTGTATACCTTCTTCCACCTAGTTACGTCTTTTACTGGCGGTCTGTCACTGTTAAAGGAAATGGACAGATTTGCCCAAAATGATTCGGAGTAGTCTTTGTCTCCGCTTGAGAAGCCTGTCGCTATAATTGGATGATCCTCCATCCATTTTAGGAATACCTTCTTCTGTCCTATATTTTTATGTTTTTCCCTGAAAATAAAAACAATAATAGTACAAAAAAACTACAAATGCATGACGAAGAAAAAACGCAAGCGAACGAACAAGCTAATTGCAACTGTATTTTTTGACAGACAATTCACAGAAATAAAAAAAAAATATTTAAATGCTTTAAAAAAATGCAACAAACCGAAATACAGAACATGTTCGAAAATCCAATTCCCGACAACGAGTTGTGGAACACCCAAATTCACTTCCGGAAAGTGTATTCATTTCATTTCATTTTGTTTTGGATTTTTAAATTTAAAAACATAAAAAGAAACACCCATTACTTGCGTCTGATTTCCGTTGATTACGAATAAATGTGTGTTTTGTGTACTCTTGGTTTTTGAATCAAAAAATCAGCAGTTGAAACAATTAAAAAAACTCTTCAGAAAAAACAATCTCTATACCTATCTTGAGTTCTCAGAACTGTCATCCATCATGCTGTGGTAATCCGATTACGAATTAGGAGCATCTTAAGGATCATTGTTGTTTAGAGAGACAATATACTACATAAAATATTTTATTTAGATAGATTTGCTGAATTTTGTTTTGTATACAAAAAGAAATTAAGTGGAGTGAATCTTAAATAAATAAGAAGAACGCCAATTTAGTGGGGGAAGTAATGAAGATGGAAGAGTCAAAGAAAATGTTCTCCTTTATTTCATTAGCTTTAGGTTTTTTTCCGGGTATGCATGGTAATTTTTCAGGATTTAACATTTTTGTAATAGAATGGCAGTAAATCAGTTGTTTAGTTGAGGAGTTCAAAACGTAAAAACATTTATTGTTCTTATTTTGTGTGTTTCGAAAAATGTACCTTAAGATTTGGATACTCTTGTTGTCATTTCTTCATTGAATCAGAGGTTATAAATTGGTTTAACTGTTCTTGGGTTGGTGTAACTGTTCTTATAAATATTTTAAGCGCTCTCAAGGGTAAACAGTTATAAAATTATACAATTATGAATTCATTGAATTCCCCTAAAAATTTGGTGAGAGGTAAATAAGCACCTTAAGAATATTTTGCGAATTCAAATATTTCAAGTAAAGGCAAAAAGACTAAAAAAAAAGGATTTATAATGATTTCATTCCCAACAAAATTGCATTCTTTCACAAGATCAAAGATCAATGATTTAAAACGATATACGAAATCATACACTTTTGTCTGCACCTTAAAATGATAATAGTGAAAGACTATCTGTGCGTAAAAAGTGTGCAGTTAAAGTTCGTTAACCCCTTCAATTAAGAACCCCCAACAAAACTATTGCCAAATACCTTCGTAGTGGAAAATCTCATACAATTTTGAATTGCAACCGAATTTCATAATACGGATTTTCGGAATCCGTAATAGTTTCGGATTACGCTAGAATTCGTTATTGACATGTTTATTTTTTCAATTAAATTAATAGATGCTTCTAAAGAGGTAACAATATAAATAAATGCCAACCAAGGTGTTACGGTTGCAGCGTAATATTTTTTTTCATTTCTTCATAACTTCACGAATTCTGTCTTTATCTTTAATCGTCTGTGGAGTGTTGCAATAGACCGTTTCTTTCTTTGATCCTAGGAAAAAAAGTCTAAAGGTGTTAAAATCACAAGATTTCAAAAACGGCACCAAAAAGTATCACGTTGAATAGATAGAGGCTCTTTAACAATCATTCTCGAAATTTTCTTAGCCCCAAATGGGACAATTCTGCATATTTTGTATTGGACCTCATCACTGAAAACGACAATTAGTATTATTTTGATGCATTTCAAGGACCGAAGCTTGCGTTCTTGTATTAACTAAACTTCACTCCTTTTATTTTGACGTCTATTTTTACTTCACTCCTTTTATTTTGACGTCTATTTTTACGAAGATTTCTTCTAACTTAATCTATGCATAGATTTAATTGGCAGTTGTCGGAGAGCGATTGAGATCGTCGGTTGTGTCCTCGTGCCGTGCTTTGTTTTATTTCGTTTGTTCGTTGTTGTTCCCCCGCTGCAGTTGCGTCCGCTAGAAATAAATGAAAAAGAAAACAAATTGAACTAAATTAACTAACAAATAAATAACTAACAACAAATTACCTACAAAAAAATACAAACTTAAAGTGAATACAAGAAAATAACGGTTAAACAAAACAGCATCAACATGTAAGAACGCAGTAAGTAGCATTTCCATATATATTCTCTTTCTTATTCTTAGACTCTCTTTTTCTTGCGCTTAAAAGGTGCATGAAGATGATTGCATGCATTGTGCTGAGCTTTCTTATTAAAGCTCTCTCAATATTTTGCACTTATTAGGTTAGGCTTACATTTGTTATTAACCCTACAGTGCATGATTTTTTATTTTCCTTCCAAAAAAATATATGTGGTAGTAAATGT
Organism: Eupeodes corollae; assembly: GCF_945859685.1. Lineage (NCBI taxonomy): Eukaryota > Metazoa > Arthropoda > Insecta > Diptera > Syrphidae > Eupeodes > Eupeodes corollae. Next base: position 140,231,887 of record NC_079148.1, on the reverse strand, counting down.
GTTTTTATTTTTAGGAAAAATAATTTAAAAAATCACAACTCAACATAAACTTAGAAATTTTTTTTTTTAAGTATGTCCCACATATGTCACACCATGCATTACCTTACCGATATTTACTTAGTAGGATATATATTTAGTAATAAAACAATGTAGTAATTGCGGATAATTTATTAAGGAGAATGAATGTTTCAAAGTCTATACTGAGTCTGTTTATAAGAAAAATATAATCAACCAGTTTTTATATTAGAAAAAAAGAACTTTATTTGTGGAATGCTAAAAAACAGTTCTTGTCCTTATTCAGACAAAGTGCAACCTTGCATTTTTGACAGGAAACAAAGGATTTACCTTTACAAGCTGGTAACTTACACCGCTGTCTAACATTTGACCAGCAAGGAAAATGGTCAATTCCGTCGATCCTAACATCTTTAGGTGGTATGTTGGCTTTTGGCTTCTTTTTCTTTCTTTCGTCAAGCATATCTGATATGTATGATGTTGGTCGTCCTCTCTTTCTTGTCATAGATGCTCCAGATAAGCACAGTGATTTAGCTACCTCCAGTCGAAATTCACGAAGCTTCATCAGTTTAGTGTTTTGTCTCAGCGACTCTACTCTTTTATACAAAAGCCAGCTGTTTATTAGCATCACATCAATTAAGTGGTAGAAGATTCGCATATACCACTTTCTTGTACGCATTTTTATTTTATGTTTTCCGATAAAGGAGTCTAATAAATCCACTCCACCCATATGTCGGTTGTAATGTGGAATTACGTTTGGGGCATCGACATCTATGTACTGTTTACGTCTTTTATCAAAACGTCTTACTTTGTCTTTAGGCTGCTCACCGACAAAGAAGATAATAAAATCACAGGTTTGCTATCTAGCCACATAACTGTTGTCACTGGTACCCCGTCTACAGTAGTGACCCATTCTTCTGAGTATCCACGGGTCTTATTGGCATCCGATAACTGTTTTTGAGATGGCAGTTGCAAATTACTTCCTAAACGGCCTTTGTTGACGGTGCCTAAGGAATGAATTCCAATCTTAGCCAAGTAGGATACCAATTCAGGTGAAGTATAATAATTGTCAAAGAAGACTTTGTAATTCTTATTCCTGGGAACACAACGACACAAACGTACAACAATATTGCTACTAGCACCTAAATCAGGTTCATCAGGAAGCCTAAATTGATCGGCGTTTTCAGTGCCGGAATAAACTTCAAAGTTATATGCAAAACCTTTATCATCGCATAGTACCAACAACTTGTAACCCCATTTATGAGGTTTGTTGGGAAGGTATTGGCGAAGAAAGTTGCAAGCTTTTGTGGCGCACATTTGCTCATCGACCGAAAGGGTTTCTCTCTTTGGAACAGCTTGGCATTTCTTTTTTAGTGCCTCCAATATGGGTCGAATTCGGAAAAGTCTGTCATGTCCAAGTTGATCCCTCGGTATAAAATTTTGGTTGTCATTGAAGTGAATGACACTCCGTATTTTCTCGAAATCAGTCAAGGTCATGGTCTCAGTGATAATGGGTAAACCTAAGTCTGAATCCCAAAACATACGAATATTTGGTTGTGGGACCAGTCCTAACAGGAGACAGATACCTAAAAACTTTTGGGTATCTGTCTTCGAGACCAAAAGAGGTTTTGAGGGATCCTTCTGAATGCTATATTTGGTAGATTCCTCAGCAATGTGTTCCAACAAATCATCATCGAAAAAATACAAAAAATATTGTAATGGTGTCTCAAAACCCATGTACGGTTCCTCCAGTATGTCGTCGCCTGTAAATGTAGTAACGGGCGGTTGAAACTCCGTCTTTTTCCATATATACCTCCGTTTCATTCGTCTCACATTCACGGTCGGTTGAGCTGGTGGAACTGAAGATGGATTGGGTAGTGGGTGAGCTCGTGATGATGTCCGCCTGGATCGAGAGTTTACGACACCAGAAGTACTCGGCTGTGACGAATAGCTGGTATTACTAGGCTGACGACTGGGTATGCTGTTTGGATCATTTTGCAGTATTCCAGAAGGCACTTCAAATTCTCCCACCACCAGATCCTGAATTTTGTTCATGTCGTCATCGCTATCCCCATTGGACAGTTCCAATTCATCTTCGCTACCAGACGGCACCTCAAGATTGTGGTCAATAACTGTAGAATCAAGACGTTTGTTAGGCTTCATCTGCAAATAAACCGTATAATTTGATACACTTATTGCACAGTGTGCCATATCTGGCACATACAAAAATATGGTGAATTCATGTACTATATGAATTTTTCTAGGAGAAAACATTTTTTACAACAAATAGAAACATAAACTTACCTTCTCTAATCGTTTTGAAGCTAAAATTTCAAATTTTACCACTTTTCTGAAATAAGTTATCTGACCGTCGTTCACTTTTAACAAACCGGAAACTTACTTGAAATAAAAAACATTTTTTTCATCAGAACCATCATTTTGTAAATAACTGTACTATTATAAGCACTTCAATAGGTTCTTGTCCCGCTACTAGATAGTAGATGGCGCTGTGTGTACTCATATTCTATATTGGGGCATTGTATTGGTATGTGCCATATGTGGAACACAGTGCGCTGTAGGGTTAAGATGGATAGCAGATTACCGTTTTGATTTTGTGGGTTCCGATAAATTTAAAATCTGACTGCAGTCTAACACTATTGGAAGTTGTATATTGTTTTATATTTTTTTAATAAATTTTATACGGAAATTTTTCTTAAATGTTCACCTGATTTGGTTTTTACTTTTTGGGTTTATTCCATTGGATGGTAATTTTAGAGTCGATCATTGTAATATTCAACAATAATATTAAAAAAAGAGGCTGGGATGCGACCCACACTGATAACTTCCCATCCCGTCTGTCGATTTGTCTTGCTTAAAAGTTTGTCTATATGTAGTTGTAGGTACTAGTATCAATTTTACCAAATTTGCGTACTATTTTTTATAGATTTTATTTTTTATGAAAAACGGACTGTTGGATTTTTATATAAAAATCACTGAATATCGAAAACAATATTTTCTGTAAAATAAAATAAGTTTAAAGCCAATATTTTTAATTTTTGTAAAGCTATTTGAGTTGAAAGTAAATTTTTACCAAGTTTTAGTATTGTTTTTTTTAGAGTTTTATTTTTTGTAAAAAAACCGTCAACTCGATGTTCTTCAAAATTCTATCGAATGTTGAAAATAATATTTTCTATAAGATAAAATTAGTTTGAAGCCAATATTTTATAGTGTTGAAAAGATATTTGAGTCGAAAATCAATTTTTACCAACTTTTGTTAAATTTTTTTTAGGTATTTAATTTTTTGTACAAAAACTATCAATTCGATTTTTTTCAAAATTTTACTAAATGTTAACAACAATATTTTTTGAAAGATAAAAGTAGTAAAAAAGCCAATATCTACAATTTTTGAAAAGATATTTGAGTCGAAAATCAATTTTTACCAACTTTTATAAATTATTTTTTTAGGTTTTTATTTTTTGTAAAAAAACTGTCAATTCGATTTTTTCTCAAAATTTTTCAGAATGTTGAAAACAATATTTCTTATAAGATAAAATAAGTTTGAAGCCATAATTTCAAGTTTTTGAAAAGATATTTGAATCGATATTCAATTTTTACCAACGTTGAGTAATGTTTTTTTTAGATTTTTATTTTTATAAAAAAAACTGTCAATCAGATTTTTCTCAAAATTTTATCAGATGTCAAAAACATTATTTTTCGTTGCACAAAATTGTTTTAGAGATGAAATCATATTTCAGTCGTAAGATTTTGGAGGTGACATTTTTTTAGGTTTATTGATTTATAAAAAAACGTTACATTGATTTTTTCAAAAAAAAATATACCTGTTTGGTTATACCAAACATTACAACATTATTATATATTATACAATATATTATATAAAATTTAATTCAAGTCTCTAGCGTTTTTGGTTCGTAAGATATTTAGGGTTAACCAAAATGTTCACCAACACTGCTATGGTAAAAAACCACCCACGCAATTTTCTTGAGAGCCCTTTCTGCATCTTTCTGCCTTATTATCTGTATAACAAAATTTATTTGAAGTTGATATCTCTTCTGGTTCTTGAGGTATGGAGGACGAAAAACGTACGCACAGACATCTTTCTAAAAAAATTTTATTTCGACTTTAGGGACCTTGAAACGTCGAGAAATGTCAAAATTTTTAATTTGACAAATCGGACCCATTACAATAACTTCCTATGGGAAGTTTCGAACACGGGACTTTAAAATAAACATAACTAAAATAACAGTAGACTCCATATACACTTTCTGGTCCAAAATCGAATTTTCTCAAAAACGGACAAAGTAATTTGTATGAAACATGCCCTGACATTTTTACTTGCGACACATAGGAAGAGTGTGTAACAAAATTAAGAATTCAATATTTTAATCAAGTAGTGGTAGGGAAGTTGAAAGAGTTGGCCCCCCTATTCCGTTCTTCTGTCTGTGTTTATTGCCTCAACAGCCCAAACATTTAGATCGATTGAATTCAAAATTTTAAAATTGATATTTTAAGCGATTCTCATTAGGTTTTTTTTTCAAGAGTAAAAATATCAACATTGTTGGTCAAAAGTTGAAAATTCCAATTTTCTCAACAACAAACCGACAGATTTTTATTAAATTTTCTATAATTTTTTGTTCTTAACTTGACAAAAAATCGTATTTTTGTTTCGATCGAGAAGGAACCGTTATTTTCATTAAAGTCTTCGCAAGAACTTTAGAACCGATTTCAATCATTTTTGTCTGCACAAGCTCTTATACTGTATTAATATAATATCTTGATCGATATCGATATCTTGAAAACGGTTCAACATGTTTCTTACGGAAATCAAATATAAAACTTATATTTATAAGTTCTAAATGTCTGCACGAGTTCACTAAAAATATTCTTTCAAAAATTGAAAAATTTGACATAAAAGAGCTTGATTAAAAAAACGCTGTAAGGATTTTCAAATGAAAAAAACAGGTAATTTTTATAAATTACATAAATTATACTTATATGTATAAATATGTTCAACGAACATCGTGAAGCGTAGTTTATATATTTTAAGATGTGATTAATAAAAAATATTATTTTCAACATTTGGTAAAATTGTTGGAAAAATCTAAATGACAGTTTTTTTTAGAAAACATATAAGAATCTACGCAAATTTGGTAAAAACTGATGTCCTTTTCGATTATTTCGAATTTATTTCACTTTATGCAAAATTCTGTTTTTAAGGATAAATAAAGAAATCCCAACTAGGTCTAATAAAATCGCTCTTTTATCCAAGAGCCTCTTTAATTAATTAATACATATGAATAAATGTATATGTAGGGCATCAGATGAGTTGGTGCATGCTTCCTACCAAGTCATCGCCTTCTGCTTTGAATAGTTCGGCAGCGATGCCGTCAGCTCCAGCAGCTTTGTTTGACTTAAGTTTAGATATAGCTATCTTCACTTCGTCAAGGTCGGGTAGGCGGAATTGTTGATCTGCGTCGTCGAGGTTGAGTGGTTCTATCTCCCTTACAGCGGAATTCGGTTCGTCATCGCCGTTATATAATTTGGAGAAGAGATCTTTCCATAATCTCAGCATCGACTGCGGTTCTACTACGATGTTTCCCTGATCGTCTTTACAGGTTTTGTGGCTGGTACCCTTGGGAGGTTTTTTTTACCTTTTGGTAAAATTTACGAACCTCATTCCTATTGGGACATCCCTCTATCTCCTCGATCGCGCGCTTCTCATGCTCTCTTTTTTTCCATCTAAGAAGCCGGTGTTCCTCTCTCCTCTTCTGCTCGTAGAGCTCGCGAGCAGCTCTAGTCCTTTTGTGCAGCGCCGTTTTGTATGCCTCTTGTTTCGCTGCGTGCGCTTGCCGGCATTGGTCGTCAAACCAGGGGTTTCGCTGTGGTGGCCGTGTGAAACCTAGCACTTCAGAGACTGCAAGGTAATGTTGCCACTGGTTTTCAATGCTTAATGCAGGAAGCATAGGACTCCGCAAGAGGTTATTAGAGACTCGATCGGAAGAGGACATGGCAGTCTCTTGCGATTGTAGCCGTCTAACGTAGAATCTTCTCACAGTACTTTCTTGTTTTGGCTTGGATCGGGATATCCGTATCCGTACCTTGGCTACAACGAGGTAGTGGTCCGAGTCAATGTTGGCCTCTCGGAATGTTCGGATATCCTGGATACTGGAGAAGTGTCGTGCGTCGATCGCAATGTGGTCAATCTGGTTGACGGTTGATTGATCAGGAGATTTCCATGTCCCCTTGTGGATATTAAGATGCGTGAACTGCGTACTAGCTACCAGAACGTCTCGCCCCACAGCGAAATCGACCAGCCTGAATCCGTTGTCGGAGGTGGTGTCGTGCAGGCTGTATCTCCCGATTAGGGCTTCCGCTAATTGTTCGGCTGCACGTGGTTTATTAAGGAACCTAACATTCCACGTACATATCCGAAGTTCGTTGTCCTTATTTCGTTTGCGTGGATTGTCAGCAGTGAATCCGTCCGTATGCGAGGCTTGTTGGTGCTTCGCAACTAAGGTATTTTACCGTGGCCAGGAAGTCACTCCGACAACCCCCAACCTGGAGGGCCAGATCCTTAGTATGGCTGCAAGAACGGGGAGCAGGATAAACCGCTCCTTATACGCCTGGGCTCCGAATAAGTCGTAGAATCCCTATAAGTAGTTCACCCTTACTGGAACTGTAGACACCTCCGTTGATTCCATCTCCATTTGAGGTACTAGGCACTCGATGTTCAACCCGGGGAGGTGAGAGTAGAAATTGATAAACAGAGGTGGGTTTTGAGAAAAAACCTGTGGACGCTTGTGCCCTCTTGAATGCACATGTCTACCATTGAAACATCTACATACATATGTACGGTAAAATAGTACTGCAACCAAAGACGAATAGGTGAACCATTATTCTCCTGCGTAATTTAAATCTACCTCAATAAAGCACACGTTTGGTTATTAAAAAGATCATAGGAATTATTATTGAAGTAACCATTTTAACTGGAAAGTTTAAAGGAAAATAGTCCTGTTGCCACGTATGCCAATTACACCGTCAGATTCTTTCATACTCTTGAGAAGGTTACAGTTTAAAATTCGTTTGGCTTTAGCCATGTCTATAAATAAGCCTCAAGGCTAACCAAGGCCCATTTCGTGGTTTAAATTTTGAAAAACTGTTTTTAATTGGAGTAGCTAGCGATATTGGTTCATGAGATATTTGAGTCGACTTAAATGTTAACTTTTTGTTTTTAAATTGTTATTAAAAAAAAAAACACTCAATTGCTATTAAATTCTATCTGTATGACAAAATTTACTTGAAGTTCATATCTGTACTGGTTTTTGAGATATGGACGAAAAAAAATGGTATCCCGAACGTGCTGATGTATACAAATACAGGCATCACTTCAAAAAATTTATATTAGTTTATAAGTGAATTGAAACTATGGAATGTTAAGAATTTTGAACAAACTCTTATATTGTCTTAATAATTTGTATGAAAAAAATATGTAATTTTTTTTTTAATTATTAAAAAATATTATTTTAATTTCCAAAATTCAATGTTTTAAAGAAGACTTGACTTTAACTTAAAGATACTCAGCCTTAAACAAATTCCTTCTTAATCGGAAACTTTTACGAATCCTTGCTAATTACGTTCGTAGTCGAACTCATACAAATTTACGTTACGAATGGATTTCTTGGTTTTTTCGGAACCTGTAAAAGTTTCCGATTACGAAAGAATTCGTGGTAGGCATGAATATCTTCAAGAGTGACAACAATAAAAACCCTCAACATATTTAATTATAAGTGTGTTGAAATATTAAAACAAACCCTCAAAAATATATTTCGTTAGGAACTAACGGTTAGGTTGTTCTTATAAAACGAGAACTGTTTAAGCTTTATATTGCGTTGTAACTTAAAATACCAAATATTTTTCAACGCTACTTATTTCCTAAGGGGGACCGATTTTGGGTTACATCTTTATCTCAAAAATAAATAAACCATTGCAAATAATTTGATTTTCTTGGAAACTTAATTTTCATTGAGGTATTTGAAGTGAGGAATCAACTTCATCCATGAAACGTAAGTCATTGCAAGCAGAAGCCTTTGATGGTATCCTGTGAACTTATAATTCACAAATAAAAACACACTCTCTAATCTCGAAGTTCTTCAACATTCAACATTTAATTCAAAATGTTCATAAGTTTCTTGTCTTAAGCCTTGAGGCAAAACAAACGTCTAAAAGATTGACTATCTTCTTGCAAATATCTAATCTATATTATAGATTCAGATAGGTACATATAAAAGATACCAGCAAAACGACAGCTTGAAGAACTTCGATAGCTATAATGGAGGTGTATATACCTACATATATACGGACTTGGAACGCAAGACACAATGAAAAAACAAAATCACGTTCACGAGCATAATCTTTCTTCTAGGTTTGAATTAATATAATTCAATTTGCATAACAAATCTTTTTAAGCTTTTTACATCCTCACTCTAAAAGTCTGTGATGTTCTGTTCTGTTATAGCCCTAGCCACACAAAGACCGACCGAGTAAAAGACAGGGAAAAAGAAAGGTTTTCAAAAGAGAAGAGACAAAACCGAGCCAAAGACAAAACCATAAACTAGCAAACGATGAGAATAAATTTGATTTATAGCACTTTGCAAAAACTTTTTAATCACTTTTTGCTCCTTTACCCGATTGTGCAAAACTTCTAATGGCTTATTGGTGCACCCAGGTAGTTTAGCTAGTTACCATCAATAAAACAAAAGTTGAAATTTTCTTTCGTTCAGACGGTGGTTTTGATGTCCTTAATTATTCATCCCTTTAGGGGAAAACAAATCCCTTTTTTCGTCCTTTTTATCCTTCGGTCATTCACATCTCGAATGGACCATTTAGTATAAGCTGAGTTAATGCAACGTTTTATCATCCTTTCGACAACGGTCGTTGGTTTGCTTAACACATTCCCTACATATGAATACACTTTTTCCCACAGAAAAACATAAACGTAAGCAGCACGTTTGACAAAGGATTACAAAACAAACCCTGTCACTCTTGTCAAAATATCAAATTTATCATTTTTATCCTGTCAATATTTCTTTTAGCAAACTATAAATACATATTAAATCTGACAGTTTGTTTGAACGAGAGTATATATGTAGAGTACGATATCCTTTTTCAATACTTGATTGTATTTTACGCGTAGGTATTATATATATGTGTTATACGTATCCTTGTGGGAGTTCGTCCATCATTCTCAGGAGCATAAAGATAGGATGATGAAGAAAAACCACGTGAGTCGCGCTATGCTCTACTCTTACAATAACTTAAACAACCCACCCGCACCCCACAACTCGCCAAAAGGTGAAAATAAACAATGCGTGTCTGGTGACACAGAAAGGATCCTTCATTCAGAACAGACACTTCAAAGTAAAAACCAAAACAAAAGGATATACTCGTATATAGCCTCGTAGGTTGTATCCTTACTCTGAAGAGAGGAGAGATATGATTTTATAGGAACTCAACCAAGTCCCATTACACTCTGGTCTTAAAATATGTATGTAGGCAAAAAGATCAGAATTGGTATAAGGAACTTTTGTATCTTCTTATAACACTTGTCCTTATTTTGCTCTTGGTTGATGGTTTCAATTTAAAACCAACTCCAAAAACACTCTCACGTCAGGTTTGTGTGATATTACCGTTTTGAAAACCGAAATATATTTTATAGGACATCAAACTCAAGAAGCAGTTTTTTATTTCATGAAATTGGTGAGGGTTTTCCAAATCTAGAACCCCAACCTTCAGTATAAAGTTCAAAATTTTAGCTTTTTAAATTACACTAAGTTTTTAAGATATGTATATTCAAATAGAAAAATTATGTTGAAAACAGGTATTTTTGAAATTTAAGTTGAGAAAATAGTTTAAATCAAAGTTCGGTTTTAAAAACGATTTCAAAAATTAATTTCAAAACGTATTTTTCAAAACCATGAAAACATTAAATTCAAGGTTTCTTAAAACTACTTATAGATATAAATATACATATTTACACTTGTTTTTTATATCGAATTCAAAATCAAATTTGATGCTCTGTCTGACTCCATTCCAAGAATTGTTGCTTATTATCCTCACACTGAAATCATCCTCATTGCGGGCGATTTCAATGTACAAAATTCTTCTTGGCTTTGCTATTCTGGCCAGTCAACACCCGAAGGTATGTTGAGGTCTTTGCTGAGTTGAATCAATTAACTAAGCTTGTCGATGAGCCAACTCGAATCCCTGACGTTGCAGGTCAATCCACCCAACACCCCAGACTTGTTTTTACTTCTGACTTTACTTTGATTACAGCGCAGATATGGCTTTAAATTTACTTCTTTCTGGAATGAAAACATATTATCGCGTACTCATGGTTTGATTCGAGCTGTAAAGAAGCTATTGGGTTCAGAGATGTAAGTTTCCGTTGGTTTAAGCCAACCAACTGAGGAAAACCGGAATAAGTTCAAGCAACCTAGAAAGACTTGTAATGGTCATATTCGATGAACCAAATTTTTGCATGCTCAGAAAGTAAGCCAAAAATACTACAATGTCCCAAAGATAGCAAAAATTTCTGGTCATTTCTAAAAAACGTATGAAACACCACGTTATCCTCGGTTCTACAATGACACTCCCATGTGAGCTCAATCCATAATTACAATTTGCTTGCAGCACAGTTTACTGTTAATTCGACGCTACCGGAAAGTGCCATGAATCCTCCTGTTCTTGAGAGCGTAAACGATTCTATGGGACGAATCTTCTTTCGCACTTGCGCAGTTGCAAGAGTACTGAAAGACCTTGGCAACACACAAATCTACCGGCCCGGATAGTATTTCCCCAATTGTTCTGGAGAGGTGTTCTTCAACGCTGGCAAAACCACTGCGTAAACTTTTCCATCTTTCCTACTTGACTGGTCTCTTTCCGAGCGGTTGGAAAATAGAAGTGCCAGCCTGTCCCTAAAAAAGGCAAATCCTCATCTCCCTCCAACTATCGTTGGAATAGCACTCACGTTGCTTCTTTCCAAGTTCACGGAAACGCTGATAAATTATCAGATTAAGAAATATTTTGAAGAACGGAAGCTTCTTAACGACCGACAGTATGGTTTTGGTAGCAATAGGTCCACTAGTGATCTCATGTTTTATCTCACCCAACACTGGAACAAATCTTTACATCGTTTAGGAGAAAGTAAGATTATTGCACTTGATATTTCAAAAGCATTTGATAGAGTTTTGTATCAAGCTCTCTTATCGAAAATGCATGCTTTTGGTATTGATGAATCTCTTCTTCGTTCGATTAGAAATTACCTTTCTAACCGTTCAATGCAAGTTGTATTGGATGCTCTCAAGTCTGAAATTCATAAAATAAATGCTGGTGTCCCCCAGGTTTCCGTTTTGTCTCCAACACTCTTTCTCATTTTTATTAATGATCTCCTGTCTGCAACTTCTAATCCAATACATTGTTTCGCTGGGGATAGTACTCTTAGCTTTTCATATTCGTTTCTAGATTCACATTTTTGTCCTTCGGATGTGGAACTTCAACGGCAGTGATCTTGATAGAATTGTTCAATGGGGAATCAAAAACCGTGTAGAATTTAATTCTTCGAAACACCAATGTTGTCTCCCTCTTTAAAGCGTAACACACCCCGATGCCACTATTTATGAGTGGCACTTGCATCCAAGAAACTAATCAACTGTCAGTACTCGGTATGAGTATCACAGATCACTTGTCTGTGCTTACGTGTGTGCGTATGTTCGTATTTACATCCGTACGTTCGGAAAGTTTTTTTCGTCGTCCATAGGTCAAGAAGAAGTAGAGATATCGAATGCAGTAAGGGCTCTCAAGAAAATTACGTGGGTGGTTTTTTTTACAATAGCAATTTAAAAAAAGGTGAACATTTTGGTTAACCCTAAATATCTCATGAACCAAGGTTAGGTTGGAGTGGCTGTCCAGATGTCATTGACGCACGTAGAACTCAAGGGTCCATTGTGATACCACTAATGAGGTTACTCATGGGAGAGTAATGAACTTAAACAAACCATTTCGTACTTTTAATAAAGTTAGAGAGACATTTTGTGTCAATCGTTGCCAGTTCACTGGTGTTATCGAAGAAGGGATTACCGAGAAAGTAATTCCTTCTAATGGAGAGTGCTGTACATGTACATAGAAGGTGTTGGACTGTTTCCTCTTCCTCCTCGTCCATGCAGCTTCTACAGAAGTCTTTGTGTAGACCCCTATCCTCAGAGCATGTCTTCCTATGAGGCAGTGTCCCGTTATTACTCCAATTGTAGAGCTTATACTTTGTCTGCTCAGTGATATCCGTTTTAAGTCAATACTTGGCTACATTTGCTTGGTTGCTAGGCAGGTGGTACTTTGTGACCATCTAGCATTTGTTGTTTCTAGAGCATATTGCTTGAGAAGATATTTGCATGTAGCAAGTGGTGTTCCTATGTTATGTTTTTGTCTAACATTAGGCAGAAGTGTTCCGTTTTTGGCGAGCTCATCGGCTCATCGGCACCCAATTGAGGTGAATGTTAAACTGTTCCGTCATCTCATTCAGAGATGATTGACAATCGTGGACTGTTTGAGAGTTTGTGGAGACCGAAGCGAGAGATTTAAGAGCGGCTTGGGTGTCTGAGAAGATTCGTATATCCTTACAAGATATAACGTTTTCTTTGAGCCAGGATAGTGCTTCTTTAATCGCCATTACTTCTGCCTTTAATACACTACATTGATTGGGAAGTCTATAGGATAGACTGAGATTCAGTTGTTCTGAAAAGATACCACTTCCAACTCCGTGATCGGTCTTTGAACCGTCAGTATAGAAGTGTACCGCATCGTCTTCCAGGGGTCCCTCTTCTTCCCAGGAGGATCTTGAAGGGATGGACACATGGAATCTTTTACCAAATACCATTTTTGGGGTGGTATAGTCTAATCGATCTGGGATAGATCTGAAATTGTCTAGAATAGTTGTATGTCCAGTATTGTTAGTGGTCCATTGAGAGGTGCACATACCTGCTGACCGCTTGACTTTGATGAACTTATTTAGATTTACCATCTTGTCCAGTGCGGTCCACCATACGACGGCTCCATAAATGAGTATCGGCCTGATTACCGAAGTGTACAGCCAGTGGGTTATTTTTGGGGAGAAGCCCCATTTTGATCCTATGGCCTTTTTACAAGTAAAAAGCGCTACAGTAGCCTTTTTGACTCTTTCATCAATATTTGCCTTCCAATTTAGTCTTTTGTCTAAAATGAGGCCCAAATATTTAGCTTGATCGGAAAAACTTAATGGTATTCCTCTAATCTTGGGTGGGCTAATCTGAGGAATTTTATATCTTCTCGAAAAGAGTATTAATTCTGTTTTGTGTGGGTTGACGTCCAATCCACATTGCTTAGCCCATTTAGTTAGTTAGAAATTTGAATAACATTACATTACATTACATTTCACACTACTCAGCACATTAATGTACAGAGTAGAGAACACAGCACCTTGAGCAACTAGACTATGTAAGGTGATAACAACACAAGACAGAAGGACAGAAGAGAAAGAACAACAGAAGGAAAGAACACATGACAACAGCACGCGGTAGGTTTCGAGACGGTTCTCCATCTTTTTACTAACCACGCTCACCGATGCTTGATTTCGGTGATCGATGGGAACCGAAGCTTTATCAGTGACTAGGCCGTTGCCAGATTTGAATTAAATTTTATATTATATATTGTAACATGGTACCAAATAAGTACATTTTTATGAAAAAATCCAATTAACGGTGTTTTTTAACGTGTTTAATATCAGGTAAAATTTTGAGAAAAATCGATTGACAGTTTTTTTGTAAAAAATAAAAACCTAAAAAAAACCTATTTTCGACTCAAATAACTTTTCAAAACTTTAAGACATTTTCTTAAAACTAATTTTATCTTATAAGAAATATTGATTTAAACATTCAGTAAAATTTTGAGAAAAACCGAATTGACAGTTTTTAGCAAAAATTAAATACCTAAATTAAAATTAATAAAAGATCGTAAACATTGATTTTTGACTCAAATATCTTTTCCAAAATTTAAGACATAGGCTTGAAATTAATTTTATTTTATAAAAAATATTGTTTTCATTTTTGTACGGGTACTGCCTCTTGCGAGGAATTTACAAATCCTCCAAGATTCTTGTCATGAAAAGTGCTTTCTCAAATTAGCCGTTCGAATTCGGCATATAAAATGTAGTTCCCTTCCATCTCTGAAAACACTATTCGCACACATGAATGGTTGAGAGTTGTAAGTCACTAGGCCCTGGTTTTTCGTGGACACCTCTCAATTTAACCATCATTGAAATTTCAACAATGTTATTAACGTAACTAAAATAATTCCTTTCTTCCAAGTTGCGATTTAGTTGATAGTAGAGCTTGCTGTTTATACATAGATCCTGTGGCGTCATTCAAGTATTTCTCTCGTTGCTTTATGTCCACTGCGGAAATGACATGGTATAAAGAAGCTTTTAAATCATCCTGGTTATTACACAAAAGGTTAAGTTCTATTTTACATTCTCTTGCCAAATTTATCCAACCAGCACACCAACTTGTTTTGGTTCGAATTATTATTGCTCATCTTCATAACCCTCAAGATGTAATCGACTTGCATTTTTAGGGTTCGTATGAACATAGGAATGAGGTTCGTAAATTTTACCAAAAGGTAAAAAAAACCTCGAAAGGGCACCAGCCACGAACCGAAGCCTGCAAAGACGATCACGGAAACATCGTAGTAGAAATACAGTCGATGCTGAGAATATGGAAAGATCACTTCTCCAAATTATATAACGGCGATGACGAACCGAATTTCGCTGTAAGGGAGATAGAATAACTCAACCTCGACGACGCAGATCAACAATTCCGCCTACCCGACCTTGACGAAGTGAAGATAGCTACATCTAAACTTAAGCCAAACAAAGCTGCTGGAGCTGATGGCATCGCTGCCGAACTATTCAAAGCAGCAGGCGATCACTTGGTAGGGAGCATGCACCAATCCATCTGCAAAATATGGTCGGAATAATGCATGCCCGATGAGTGGAATCTCAGCATAGTGTGCCCGATACATAAGAAAGGAGACCCTCTAAACTGCGCCAAATACAGTGGCATCAGTCTCCTTAACATTGCGAATAAGATTCTCTCTGCCGTATTATGTGAACGTCTGAAGCCATTTGTCAACATCCTAATTGGTCCTTATCAGTGTGGCTTCAGACCAGTAAAGTCCACTATCGACCAAATATTCACACTACGGCAGATCTTGGAAAAAACCCAGGAGCTTCAAATCTATACCCACCATCTCTTTATCGACTTTAAAGCCGCGTATGACAGCATCTATAGGGAAGAGCTCTACCGAGCAATGTCTAGTTTTGGCATCCCTGTCAAACTTATCCGTTTGTGCAGAATGACGATGCAGAATGCACGCTGCTCTATCAAGGTCGGAAAAGATCTCACCGATTCATTTGATGTCAAAAAAGGTTTTAGACAAGGCGATGCACTTTCATGCGACTACTTCAACATCGTTCTGGAAAGAATTGTGCAAAACTCAACCGTCAACACTAGAGGCACAATCTTCCAAAGGTCCATCCAATTACTCGGATACGCAGATGATATTGACATAATTGGAAGATCAAAGCGTGATGTCAGTGGAGTGTTTATGAGGGTTTAGTGGTCAATGAGGGCAAGACCAAGTATGTGCTGTCATTAAAAAGGACAGTGAACGACGACGTCTTGGACAAAACGTCACCATGGACAGCTATAACTTTGAGGTAGTTAAGGACTTTGTCTACCTAGGCACCGCTATTAATGCAGACAACGACACCAGCGCTGAAATCAAACTAAGAATAACCCTTGCAAATCGCTGCTTCTTTGGACTTAGAAGGCAATTGAGAAGTAAAGTCCTCTCTCGAGCATGGAAAATCACCATCTATAAGACACTCATCATCATGGTTCTCATTTATGGCGCTGAGGCTTGGACCCTGTCAAAGAAAGATGAGAGCGTTTTAGGATGCTTCGGGAGAAAAATTCTTCGGGTGATTTTTGGTCCCGTACGCGTAGATGGAGAATGGAGGAGAAGATATAACGACGAACTGTACGGGTTGTACAGCGACACTGACCTTGTTAGAAGAATCAAAGTCCAACGGCTTAGATGGCTAGGTCATGTAGAGCGGATAGACATCAACGCTCCAGCCCGGAAGGTCTTCGAATCCAATCCCGAGGGACGGCGCGGCGCAGTAGAGGAAGACCGCGACTCAGGTGGCACACCAAGGTGGGCGAGGACCTCAACCAACTTGGCGTGTGAAACTGGAGACAGCTAGCTAGGGACCGAGCTGGCTGGAGACGCTTGTTGGTTGAGGACCAGGTCCGCCCCGGACCGTATAAAATACAGCTCGTGATAATCCTGATTCCAACATAATAACATAGTTGGGTGTTTTTGATGGCAGTCTAAAAATTCGCTTAATATAGTATCGGAGAAGTTTCTCAACTGTTTCGTATTGTTTCGTTCCCCAAGTTTATGCCGCGTATAACATGACAGACTCAATTACCGCTTCAAATATCTTGAACTTGCTGCTATGTGCTATACTTTTCTTAGAAAAAACATCGTTTTCAAGTTGCACTAATTGCACCTTTAGCCTTTACTAGTTTCTCTCTTAGGTGACTTTCCATGCTCAAATTTTTCGTTAAGTGAACTCCAAGGTATTTGAATTCCGTGACAACTTCAATGACAATAAAACCATTTTTCTTTCGCTAAATTGCGGAATTGAGATTCACCATAAAACTCCAAAGCTGACAATATTGATACAGGCGGTTTATCATTAACTTCTATGAGTCAGGATTGCTGCCAAAAGAACAATGTCGTCCGCAAACAGCAATGCTTTTATTATTTGTCCGGCGAAGTCTATGCCACCTGGTAAGGGGTCTGTGAGATCTTCAATAAACAACTCGAACAGATTCGGCCCTAATGTACAGCCTTGTCTGACTCCCGATTGTGTTTTAAACAATCTCTACAAATCTTCTCCATTCCACAACTTAGCAATTCTATCGGCATATATGTAGATTCTGAATTACTCTTCCGAACTTCCATGACATTTCGATACTATACAGCTTGTAGATAAGCGCATGTCTATCGATCATATCAAATGCAGATTTAAAGTCAACAAAAAACGTATATAGCTTCTTGTCCTTATTCAGAAATGTTTCTGCGATACTTTTAAGGGTAAAAATGTGGTCAACCGTCGTATTACCTGTCCTTAAGCCTGCTTGAATCTCCTTTAAGAGCTTGTTGACTTCTATTCATTTATTAAGTTTGAATATTTTATATGAAGCATTAAGAGAGGATATTAGACACCTCGGCTTAGCTCCCTTTTTTATGAATGGGGAAAATGATGGACTCCTTGAATTCTAGCGATATCATTCCTGTTTCCATGACATTGTTATATGTATATAGTTGTCAGTCTATTGATTAGCTCTGCTGTTCCATACTTATACAATTCTGCTGGTATGCCATTTGGTCCACATGCTTTCAAATCCTTAAGTTCCATTACAGCTGAAATCACTTCATGTTGTCTTATTGCAGCTTCTAGAGTATCGTTTTTAATAACCGGAGTAGCGTAATGAAAAACAAGTGTCCCTTCTGTTGGATTCAACTAACTCTGAAAGTGATCTGAATTTGAACTTAATTCCCACATTCGACTCATAAAAAATTCAAAATTTTCATAATTAATTAAGTCTTAAGCCAGTTGTTGAAATAAGTTTCCTTTTCTCTTCATATTTTTGAGTGTGTAATCAGTACATAAGAAAGTTAAGCTCGTTTTTATCTAGAATGGAAAGTATTGCCACTTTACTAAAGTAGGCTCAGTTTCCATTGAGAAGAAGCTAAGTCAATCAGTGGACTAAGTTCCCATGGACTTGTTTTTCCACTCCTTAGTTATACATACACATATGGTGCGTTAAATACGATCCTCTTTACAATGAAGTAAACATCAATTGACTTCTCTTTAAAAGAACTTTTTTTAATATCGAATGAAAGCTTTTTATTTCGAAATACCAACAAATATTTTTTCTAAGCTTGTAACTTTTGTAAATGCTTTTCAAAAAATTTAGAACGTTCAGATGGCAATGAAATTTTTGAGGTTCTATCTTCGTTTAGATAAAATGAACTTCGAAGCTTACTACAATTTCAATTTTTAAACTAAGGAACAGTGGTTTCAGCAAAGTGTTTTTAACATACAAATGGAAGTCAAAATTTTAGGTCTGAGATGAACTCTAGTAAATCAAAGTGGAGGTCCTAGAGATGGTCACCTGAGGCACATGCCATAGATGTCCCATGTTAAAAGTGCAATTGTCTAAAACGGCAGCAGCAAAAAGTGACTTTTGAACTGTTTTAAGCTGTTTTGTACAACTCAGTCTATTCAACCGTTCTCATTGAAAATCAACTTGAACTTATGTCAAGTTTGGTATTCATCAACATTGTGTCCTTTTTGATAATGTTTGAATACATTTCGTTATTATTATAGCAACATTTCTGCGCGTGCTTCAAAATAGGTCAAATCACTAAAACCTTACTTAACGAAAAGAGAAAAAGAGAGAGAGCGTGTGAGGATTGTGAGAGAGATAATTTTAGAGAGAAAACCATTGTTAACTGCCAATATAGTCCTTAGACCTAACACTTTGATTGCAGGACAGGACACTTTTATTACTGTGATAGCGTGCGTTGCGATAAGAACGGTTCTTGGATTCGAAATAAAAACCAAACAAATATAAAAACTGAAGGATAACTTTTCCACGCTTTTTCTAATAAAATATTCAATTTCAAGAAAAGGCTAAATAAAATTTGTGTATATCCTGTGAGTGTGTTGTCCTTTGAATATAATAAAACGAAAAAAAATGTTACGATAATAAAAGAGCAAAAAGATAAAATAAACCCAAAAGGAGTATTTTCATTCAAATTGTTGAATGTTTGCTGGAATAAAGTGATTTTTGTTTGTATCCTTGTTCCTTTTTGTTCCTTTACGGTTTTCTGTAGTATGAAGAATTTGTGAGAGTGTATTTAGTGCGAGTATTCGAGTTTGTGTATGTGTGCGTATGATTAAAAGAAAATTATTATATTACATTTTTTTTGCTGTTATAAAGTGAAAAAGTGTGTTTAAGCACTCAACGCACAGCACAAAAGGAAAGTCACAAACAAAAAAGAAGCGGGAAACAAAGGAATGTCACCGCATTTTTTCAAGGAATTTCATCATTTGGGAATTTGTCAAATGTGAATTTAATTTAATTTTGTTTTTTTGAGAAATATTTTTGAGATTATATATTCAACCACCAAAAAATACCCAAAAAACCAACAGAAAAAAGGAAGGAACTTTTGAATAGAAAAATATAATTTTTGGAACAAAAAAAAGGACATTACCAAAATAAGGTATGTTATATTGTGTACATAGAAGTTGGAAAGGTATTCCTCTCTATCTAATCAATCAGAGAAACCCTCTTTTTAGACAATGTATATTTTGCTATAAAGGGTACGGCATACTCTATTATTGTTATTATTATCAAAACGGAAATTATTCTCATTTCCATGACACAGAAAAGTTATTGCCCCTAATTGGGGGTGGTCAAAAACCAATAAATATAAAAGGCTATCGTGTGGAATGACATATTGCTTATTTGTTATAGCAAACTAAAAGGAGGGCGGAAATAAAGCTTATTTGGGTAAAGATAGTTAAACACAGAGTCTTAGCATATTTTAAGAGCAGCGACACACATTTATTTGCATATTATATTTTTGGAATCCAAAGGCAATTGTTTGGATAAATATTGACTTATAAATTATGAAAGGATATTCTTATTTATTTAGAGATTTATTATAAGGTTAACGTAACCTCTGATATCTTTGAAAATTGAGATAGTGTATTAAGAAGTTTTGTTTTAAAGGGGATTAATTTATCAAAAAATTAAGAGTTTTACTCGAAACTTCTATACAAACGGCTTGACCTAGTTAATTTGGACAGAGGAAGTATATTTTCCCTGGAATCCCTTTAAATGAAGATATATACATATTTCGTCACCTTTCATGTGGTGTGATTAATGAACTCATTAAACATGCAAAGCATAAACAGAAGGAAATTAGTTACAGAATATTAAAAAAAAAAAATACGTATACGCCCAGTGTCCCATTGTTATGCTCTAGATTAGATGATTTCATAAAGTTTATATTAGGACTTCTGAACCATTTTTAAGGTACTAACAAATTTTAATTAGAAAAACTAATAAGATCGTAGAAAAGTAATGGCCATTAAATTAGCTGAAGGAAACTTTAAATTGACAAAAAGGACTTAAAGCTTTCGAAAACTATGTAAGCTAAAAATTACGAAAACTGTGTACATGTTTTTCATATAACACGTGATTTTTTAAAACATTCAAAACGACTCTCAAAAAATATTAGCAAAGAAAAGAACGTTAATAGCTTAAACAATTTATAAACTTTTTATGAAAACATATTTAAAAACCAGTGTACTTAAAAATGTCGTACAAAATTTAAGGCTGAGTTTATATTTTTACATTAAAAGGCTTGTTAAGTAAAAATACGGAGGAAAGTAGGAAAAGATTTCAAATTTGATACCAGTCCAAATCGGTCTTAAGGTTTTTGAAAATCAAAATGAGAGTTAAAAATCGAGGTGGATAACACATTTCATATTCTTGATGTGCTGTTGAAAAAGGAATCTTTTTGATCATAGCACGTCTTAAATTGAGCCCAAAGCTCAAACGCTGAAAACCATTTTCTGAAAAGCGAGAATTAAGGCTGAATTGTTTGAGAAAAAAAATTACCTTGGGAAATTTAAAAAAAGATACAATTTAACCATTTGTTTTGTTAACACTAATGATAAAATTTTTTGTTTGAAAGTTACAAATTGTAAGCTGACATATCCAACGAAATTTATGACTTAATTTAAAGTTTTTATTTTATTAATATATTATTTAGACTTAAATTTCAAATTAATTTTAGAAATTGTAGAATTGTATTTTTTAAGACAGATTGTAAACAAAACAGTTTTAAAAAACAATTAATCTTTTTAAGAATTGTCGTTTACAAGAACATTGAAATCAAGAAAATATTTTACAGCTGTTTTTTCAACATTTTATCTATTAAAATTGAGACAATATTTGAATAATAATTTTATATTGCATTTGGTCCGGTTTAAGAAGTTGAAATTCCTATAGGTGTTTCAAGGTCCCTGAAAATCAGTTTTATAATTTTAAGAGGGATATCTCAAAAATGTGCGGAGATATTGGCTTTATACAAAATATTCTTTGCATTTAAAATCGAAATTGGAAGATATGATTCTGAACAATAACTAGTACTGTTTTTTTTTTTTTATAAAACAAATAAATTGGGTGGCGAAAACAGTCCGTTGAAAACTAGGACCTGTGACTTACAACTCTCAACCATTCCTGTGTGCGAGTACTGTTGTTAGGCATGGAGGGGACCTACAGTTTAAAGAATGAAAGCAATTTTCATGAAAAGTTGACCTTTTGTCAATTCCTTGAAGGAGGCTGTATTCGTTTATTCGTGAATCGAACCTAAGACCTCTGGCATGACAGACCAACGCACTAACCATCATGCCTTGGATACTACTTTTTTTTGTTACAGCTGGACCTTAAATATCTGACGAACCAATGGTTCTAGCCTTCATATAAATTTTAGTTCACAAATTAAAGCGTTGTACAAGATTAAAAATTGACAATTTTTTATAAAAATTTAAAAAATATCACGTATTTTACGAACAAAAAACAAATACCTTCAAAATGTTTGTATTGTAAATTTTTGGGAAAAGCTCGAATGGCAGTTTTTTGTAAAAACAAAAAAACTACAAAATTTTGATTAAGAAATTTGTAAAAAATGGTTTTAAACTTAAAGTTTTTGAGATAGATGAAATTGCAGCTTTTCAAAACACCATTTTAAAGAACTGTGCATGATTCAAATTTTGTGTAATACTGTTTGGTCATAATACAATATGTCTCAAATTAGGTATCACAGAATTATGAATGCTGTATACGAAAAGAACATTTTGAGATAGATAAAATTAGAGTTTAAAAACACTTATTTTCAGAGTTCTGCATGATAAAAATTGTGTGTGATACTTTTTGCTATACGTCTCACATTCATTAATTCAAAACCATGTAAATTAAAAATGTTATATACAAAAATGATGTATGAGCTGTCGCTTGTATTTTTAAAAAGTACAGTTTTAATAGTTCTGTTTTTCAACACTCTTCTCTGTAGAGGAAGCCAGCGCTTGATTTAATATTTTTTCAATTGAATTTATTTATTTTTACACGAACAAATTAAAAAAAAACCCTATGGGAAAAAAGTAAAAATATTGATGAATTTATAAAAATTTTTAGAAACACCAAAACTTTTAAAATAATTCTGTAAATAGGTTTAAAACGAAAAATCAATTTTTGTTTACAGTGTTTTGAAATGCCATTCAGTATTTTGTTACTTCAAATTTATTGTTACTTAAATGATTTTATGTCTCTTATAGTTCAACAGAGAACAGCTAAAAATTTTAAAATGTTTGATGATTACAAAAAATACCATTTGTACATGTTTGAGGGCATTAAGAAGCTAGTAGTGCGGGTCACTTCCCTGATCTTATTTCAAGTTGTGTTAAACGAAATTAAGTATTACTATGCTATGGCAACTCTTACACTTTTTTAACTATCACTTGCATTTGCATTAAATAAATCAGGAACCCAAAGCAAGTTTGATGCTAGAAGCGATGAATTTGCTTAATAGGATATGGTGATGATGCCCCTTTGGAAAAGGGGTACAAGATCCATAATTAAAAGTCGAGATGTGGTTTTCATAAAAAATATTAAAAAAAATTAAAAGCAGCCAAATTTGTTGAGTTTGAGCGGGTAAAGGTTGAATCACGATCTAGTTTAAAGTATGAACAAGGATTTGAAAAGGCTGATAATGGAGAACTGAAGATGATAATGAAAAAACGACAGAGGTGCCAATCAAAAATGTTCATGACGAAAAAAACGAAAAATGATAACCTGGAGCAAAATTCAGACAGTGAAGATTTTGATTAATCTTTAAATAATCAAGAAGTAAACTGCATCAATGTTGAAGCTCATTAATTGCTCAAAGGTACACCGAAACAGAATTTGAAAAAAAGGAAAGAAACTAAAACCACTTCATCAAGCCCGAGACCAAAACGAAACGTTCCTACTTCCAACTATAAGGAGACATCAAGACATCATATCTGTCGGAACAATTCGAAGAGGATGATCCTAAATCCTTGAAGGATGTTAAAGCTTCTTCAACTGTTGGTGAATTGAACGAGGCCAGGAATACTGAAATTGATTTTTGAAATATGAACAAAACCTCGAAAATTGTAGATCGACCCAAAAACAAAAATGTGGTTGGATGTCGATGGGTATTTAAAACTAAGCGAAAACCAGACGGAACTATCGAAAAAAGAAAGGCTAGGCTAGAAGCTAAAGGTTATTCGCAATTTTACGGTGCAGATTATTTCGACATATTTGCTCCAGTCGCTGAGATTAGCTCTATCGGGATGCTTTACGCTATTGCTACGGAATATGATCTAGATCTTCACCACATCGACATTTCAACTGCAGTCTTGTATGGAGACTTGGACGAGGAAATCTTCATGGAACAGCGAACAAGCTTTGTGAACGACAAATCTAAAGTTTGTACAAAAAACTTGAGAGCACACTTCAAGAAATCGGTTATAAGAATTCAAGCTACGATGGATGTATTTATCGCAAAATCACAAAATGATATTAACACTTTTATTACTGCATATGTTGATGACTTAATTTTGGCAACGAACAGTCAAACTCATTTTGTAATCTTGATATTGCACCTTGAATAATATTTTGAAACTAGGGACATGGGTCAACCCACGTTAACAATAGGTTAACAAGGAACTTTATCAATCAGCCAGTCAAATTATACTCGTATTAAGAGCTTGCTTTCAAAATATAATCTTGCCAACTGTAAACTGAGAACGTTACCATTGCAGCCCAAAACAAAACCTCAAATTGAAGGAGAAACTAAACCTGGAAACCAAAAGTCATATCAAGAGCTCATAGGGAGCTTACTTCACTTGTCTGCATCCAGTAAGACAGATATTGCGTATTCTGTGAATACTCTATCACAATTCAACCAAGACCCAAGAGATCAACATTAGAATTCAGCTTTTTCAGTACTAATGTATTTAAAAGGTAAATACAAAACTATTTTGTTGCAGATCTGGAAAGCCGATCACAGCCTATTCTGACTCAAGCTATGCTTAGGATGTAAATGATAGAAAGTCGCAATCTGGTGTAGTGTTTGCACTTACTGGGAATCGCGTAAACAGCCCATCGTTATTCAACACAGAAGCGGAATAAGTCACCTTAACAACAGCTGCGAAACGAGCCAAGTACTTCAAACTTCTACCTTTCGAAGTGAACCTACATTGTGCAAAGGATCCAATTACATTATTTACCGATACTCAAAGTGCCTTAAAGGAAGACGCTCGCGCACAAAACTTCTTCACATAAGATACCATTACATTCGCGAAGCTATAGCTGATGATATGTTAGCTGATCCGTTCACTAAAAATTTGTCTTTTGCTAAACATTATGAACATTTTAAAAATCTTGGAATTATATTAACTTGAATCAATACAATTTGAATCTAGATTTAGAATTTATAGTATGCATAATGTTTCTATAAGTGTTAAGCATTGAGGAGGTATGTTAAACGAAATGAATTATTATTATGCTACGGCAACACTTACACTTATTTAACTATTCCATCCGCATTAAATTTACAATGTTCTTAAATTTTTGTTTTATACTTACCAATTTGATTCTTACCATAGTTTTACACTTTACTTTTATTACCTTTCTTGAATAAATTTCTTACTTGTTATTGACTATAAGTTACCTTGTTTTTTTATGAATCTCTATATCCGTTGCCATCGCTTTTATTAGAATTTAAATTCTACAAGTTGAAATCAAAGAAATGGTTTAAACATTACATGTTTATTTAATTTTTCATGTTCCTTAGGCAACATTATTTTTTTAACTTATAAAGAATGTATAAGCTTTGAAGCCTCAAAATTTACCACAATTTTAAAGCAACAAAATATTTGTACTGAGTTAAGTAATTTCAAATATCTCGAACATTTTATTTCTTATTTCACTTGAATACCTTTAACATTTTTTGTTTTTCTTATGAAAAATAAAAATTAATTATGAAAATAAATTGGACCTTTCGTAAGACAAAAATAAATCAGCCCTAATTTAGCAATATAACAAGAAGATTACCTCTTAATTCACCTCCAAATGATCTTAGCCTTTATTGTTGAACGCTCTCTTTTTATTGCAAATTTTATTTAGATTTATTTTCCCACGAGTAAATTTTCCCCAAACCAAATATCACTAATTCTTTTTTTTTGTTGTTCTCAAAAAAATTGTTAGGCACGTGCAATTCCTTTACCAAATTAAAATAACTTAAGAATTTGGGTTTTTATTGCCTTGTGACTCTTTTTTCAAAAGATACCCTTTCACATTTTGTGTGTTTGAAGGATAAATCAAGTTCAAATTTCACGCCCACAGAGAAGATATCATCAACCATGAATAAACAACCTTTATTTATTTTCTCTTTATTCTTCCTTATTCATATTTGACTCAAACATAGGACACAATTTTAATTGGAAGCAAGACTTCATATCCACAATAAACAAAGTTTTTGAAATGATTTTTTGAATTTCATTTGCATGAGAATTGCATACAAAGAAAAAAAAACACTCATACGCAATGGTGACCCGAGAAGAATTTTACTGTGAATCTTGTTGAGGCTATGCACTACATAGGTTTTGTTAAATTGTCAGGTCTCTTAAATTCTGCAGCGTTCCTTTTTGTTTCTACAAATTTAATTTTGAGGAAGTTTTGAAAGTTCTGACTTCACTTTGCTTTAGGTTTGTGAAGGTAAAATAAATTACACTCATTGCCTAAGTAACATTAATTGTGTAAAACATCTGTTATTGTATTTTTTTAGATATATAATCACTTATTTACCAGATTTGTCACACATAACTCCCATAAGAACAAAAAAAGTAAATATTTTTATGATAAACATAAAATCACAATTTTAATGTTTCCTAAAACATACATATTTCCTATATATCATATTATTTAACAAAGCAGAGAAAAACATAACCTCATCTCATCATCATCTCCCAACACCAACACCCATAAACCTCTTGGATATCCCCCAAAGGCATCTTAGAGTTAAATAAAAATGAGTCTCTTAAGTGGCATTAGATAGCAGCAGTACCAGACCAGTATATAGTAGCACCAGTGGTAACAGCAGTAGAACTGGCAGTAGAAGCAGCAGCTGTTGAACATAAAATTTATGGTTATAGCAATTTCTAACATTATTATCGCCAACATTATGTGTATTTTCAACATCTTATTCCATTCAGCCAGCATAGAAGGATACTATTTAACAAGGACATTCAATTTGTTTATCATTTTTTTCTTTGTTGTTGCTTTTGTAAAACCCAACAAAGAAAACAAATCACCCATCCACCCATTTGAATTTTATAAATTTGTATAAGCTACGAGTATATATGTATATGTATGACCTTAATCGATTTTGAATGTGTATCACGCTATCAAAATTATATTGTTCGTCCTTCAAAATTATTATACCATTTTGAGGCAAATATATGAACATATAAATAAATGGAAGAAGTATTATAAGAAAAACGTTCGTTCCAACAGTCTCAAATGATTACAATATTGACCAAGACCATAATAGCTATTATTGTCCTTTGAAATCATGTACTCAAATCAAATGGAAATCATATATTCATATGAATTTCAAGGAGAGAACAAAAAAATCCCTTACGTCCTGAAGGACAAACAAAAAATGAAAACCATAATAAAAAATGAAATGGAATCATTTGGTGGATATTATAATTGACAGGATAATAAGCGAGATGTTTGTGTTTTATTTTCGTTTTTTTGATATAACCAACACCAACATAGTGCAGAAGATAATGGACGGGGATCCTCAAAGGACATTTTTGTCTTCTTGCGTTTATTTATAGGAACGGTTATAGATACATTTATATAAAAGAGACTGTTTTAGTCAATTTCATAGGTGAAAACTGTTCAAAATCTTTTTCTTTTTTTTGGACGAGGTACTGTCAGGATAAATATATTTTATCTTCAACATTCGTTATAATAATATATTGAAATAAGAAACAAACAAAACAAAAAACTAAGAAAGAAAATCGATTGGAAAAATGAAACAAAGCTGAATCATATATTTAAGGACTCGCTGGATTAAAGAAACACAAAATGATTACAAATTGTTATTAATGATGAGCAAAATAAAACGATTGACACTTTTAAGAAATGATTGATTATTTAATTTTTTTTCCCTTAATATTGTTTTTTTTTGTTTCCTATTATAAACTTAAATATAAGAATACAAATTTTTGATTGACATTTTTGTCCAAAAGTTTGACATCTTTGGCTAAATTGAGACGTTGAACTTTTGGTTTAAAATTTTACTTTTAAGGTAAGACAAAGAAAGTTCAATGGCCCTTGAAAATATATTTTATACTTTAAATGGATTATTCGTGTTTTTTAATGTTTTAAATTTTTTTTATTAGTCTATTTTTTCAAAAGAAAATTGTTTCATTTTAATATTTTTTTTTTTATAATTAGCAAACACTAAACGTTTTTTTATACCTTTAATATGCCAAAGACACAGTGTGAGCATTAGGAAAAGAGGGAAGGGTTGGATAGGAGGTGTCGGTGTACATTGGTTTTAACTTTCGTGGCAAGGCGTTCCACATTCGCGTAGTACGGCTAAAAAAAGAATCTCTGTACTTCATAGTACGTCCGAAGTTGGGCTCAAGGGTAAACTGATGGGCATTCCTAGAAGCGCGGGTATTACGGTTAAATTGTTTAAGGGGAGGAATGCAACTGGCTATTTCACTAGAGAATAGTCCGTTATAATAACGGTAAAAAAGGGTGAGGCAAGAAACCTTGCGTCGATGTTCGAGTGATGTAAACGAGTTGATGATGTTAATGTCTCCAATCATTTTAAAAGCTCTTTTTTGAATACTGTCCAAGAGGCTTAAATAAGTTACTGGAGCACCAGCCCAGAGATGAGAGTTATATTCAAGTTTCGGACGTATATAGGTTTTGTAGATTGTAGCCAGATCAGACGGAGAAAAAAATGTCTTGCAACGTCAAAAAAAACCTAGACATCTTGCGGCATTTTTGGCAACATCGCGTATGTGATCGCTCCACAATAGGTGGTTGCTAATGCACATTCCGAGGATGTCAAGATTTTCTGTTTTGTTGATGCAAGTGCCACTCATAGATAGTGGCAAAGACGGTTTATCTTGCTTTAACGATGCAAGACAGCATTGCGTTTTCGAAGCATTAAATTCGACACGATTTTTTATTCCCCATGCTGTGCAGGTCGGAATTTAATGAGCCAATCATATTTTGCCGTTGCAGTTCCACATCCGAAGAGGGGGGTTGTGAGTCTGAAAACGAATATGAAAAGCTAAGCTATTGGATTAGAAGTAGCAGACAGGAGATCATTTGTAAAAATGAGGAAGAGGGTCGGAGACAAAACGGAGCCCTGGGGCACACCAGCGTTTATTTTATGAGTTTCAGACTTGAATCCGTCCAAAACAACTTGTATTGAACGGTTCGAAAGAAAATTTCTAATCCAACGAAGAAGAGATTCGTCGATACCGAAAGCACGCATTTTCGATAAGAAGTTCTGGAAAAGGTGTAACTCTTGAAAGTTTTTGTTGGTTTCAGATTCAGATTTTTCCTCAATTTTTTAGTTAACGAATTTTTTTTTTTTCTTAATAAGTACACATTAAATTAGATTTTTGTTACCTTAATTATTTCAGTACGCAGTGTGAGCATTAGGAATGGGAGAGAGGGTAAGAGCATTAAAGTATTAAAGTATTTCACATTCGCGAAGTTCGGCCAACGAACGAATCTTTGTACTTCACAGTGCATCCAAAGTTGGTATCTATGGTATACTGTTTTTACTATCCTGAAAGTTAGTTATAATAGGAAGTTATTGTAATGGGCCCGATTTCTCAAATTACAAATTTTTGACATTTATCGACGTTTCGAGGTCCCTAGAGTCGAAATAAAAGATTTTAAGAAAGATGTCTGTGCGTGCGTAGCGAACGCACTTCCGTAAATTCGGTACGTTTTTTTCGTTGTCCATTGCTCAAGAACCAGAATAGATATCGACTTCAAAAAAAGGTAAAAGAAAAAAAAAATGTTGTAACGTTGAAATGTTTACGAATACAAAATGATTTTATTTCCAAAACTATTTTATGCAACGAAAAATATCGTTTTTTGCATCTGGTAAAATTTTGAGAAAAATCGAAATGACAGTTTTTTTTATAAAAAAAAACCTAAAAAAAACATTCAAATTTGTTAATTTTTAATTCTCGACTCAAATATCTTTTCCAAACTTTGAGATATTGGCTTTAATCTACTTTTATCTATTAAAAAATATTTTTGTCTAATTAACAGTTTTTTTAACAAAAAATAAAAACCTAACAAAAAACAAAAGTAAAACTTGGTAAAAATGTACTTTCAACTCAAATAGCTTTTCAAAAATTTAAAATATTGTCTTCAAACTGTTTTTATTTCACTGAAAATATTTTTTCGATATCTCGTTCATCCAATTTGCAAAAATTTAAGAAATGCTGCCAAAATTGGTAACATTTTTGTTCGATTAAAAATCTATTTAACAAACATTTTCTATTTTTGAAAAATATTGTTGGTAGTTCTGAATTTTTTAAAAATAATTCAAATAATACAAAGAGGGTGTTCCAATCGGCTAAGTGCTGGTGTAAGCATGCTCGCTTTAGCTGGTGCTAACTCGTCGGTGAGTTCTTGCACTCGCCACTCGATTGCTGTATACATTTCCATACATGCCTATCTTGCATCAAGAATCAATCGAATTCCTCATTTTCACAAAAGCGATTCAAAATACTAAACAAACATTTTCTTGTGGAAGTAGTGATGTTATAGATTTCCGGTGATATTCTCCCTTCGGTTCACCACGTTAAGCAGAAACCCCGTGGTTTCTCATTTTCCTTCTCTTAAAATTCCTCAGCAATTCTCCTAAAACTATGACTTTTTTATTGACCAACAATAAAATATATGGATATTTCGGAGATTAAAATTCAAGGTAAGAAATTTTTATTAATTTTTACCATTTATGGATTTCTCGGGTTTACGCTATTATGTATGAACTTATAAAAAATTAAATTTATCGAGTTCACTCAAAGTTTAGTGACCTTTTAATAACGATCTCTCTTGGTCTAGTTTAAAAAAAATGAGTGTAAAACTTTCGGAGTGTATAACACTATCGTTCAATGGACAATTGCACCTTTGCTATTATTAATGAGGAAAAAGCTTAAAATGTCAAATTGAACGAGTTACGAGCATAAATACATATATGTAATAAGTTGGATACTTAGCTTTGGGTGTATTCATTACATAAGGAGTATTCAATTTAAGATTCGTAGTTGTATGTCAAAATGCTTTGATTTTAATGGGATAGGATTAAGATAGGACCTTAGTGAGGAAAAATCTACGACCAATGTCCTGGTGGACGGTGCTACGTACTTCCCTTCGACTACACCTAGGAGGAACCCTTCTAGACCTTTCCAAGCACCCCAACTGTTCCGCGACATCATTATATCGAGAGGCACGCACCTTACAGTCCGAAAACACGGACACAGTCGTCTGACCTTTGTTTTTTTTGTGGGTTATGTGATTCTTTCTTCTGTGCAATACAAATAATAATTCTCACTACACCTTAGCTTAATTTATTCGTGTTTCAATTACCTTCGAACTTATCTAATTAATTTTGACTGATCGGTCGATTATGGTTACTTTTTGTCGGATTCCATCAGAAGGATGGAATTTCCTTTTTTTTTTGGATAACCGTGGTAGGTTGAAGATATTTCCTTGTCACATTTATACCATCATTTAAGACACTCACATACTTTGGTTGGATTCCGAGAAGATCAAAAACTTTCATTTACCTATATTAATTCCGAAGAAAATGTTAATAAGAAAAGCAATGTATTTTCAATCTAAATGTTGGTACTTGATTTTCTTAGAACCTAACTAAATTTTAATATTTAAACTTTTATTGGAAAAAGACATTATTTATTTATTTATTTAATCCGTTAATTATCTAACGTTAATATAAACTTATAGCTATTTACATAATTTTTAATTTAAAATTTTAATTAATATAGAAATAAATAAATACTATAACAAATTAAAAAATCTTTCTTTAAATTGTTTACTTTTAACATTGTCATTAACAGATGAAATTAAATTATAAAATTTATTGAAGACTGAAATCAATTGATTTAAAGGGCTATTCATACCATAGTTAGTTCTGCTAAAGATCGGACATAAAGGTATCTGTCTTCTTATGCTAGTTTGGCTATAGCTAAAATTTAGACGATTCAGAGCTGTTGCGGATATAATAGAACCATTAATTAATTTTAAAATAAAACAAAATTGGAGATATTGTCTATGTTGTGAAAGTGTAGGGAGCTTTATTAGCAAAAGTCTCTGAGAATAAGGAGGTGGTGTGAATAATTGGGAAAACGGAAGAAAACGAAGACAAAAACGCATAAATCTTTTTTGGATACTTTCAAGTCTGTCAATATGGACTGAATAGTATGGTGCCCATATAACACAGCCGTATTCAAGTATTGGCCTTACAAATGATACATAAAGAAGTTTTAAGACGTATGGGTCACGAAAGTCACGAGAAAAACGTTTAATAAAACCTAGAATTTTGTTAGCTTTTTTAACTATAAAGTTATAATGGTCACAGAACGTTAATTTACTGTCAAGAATAACACCTAAATCAGAGAAAACGGAAAGCTTACAAAGGGAGGAAGAATCTAATAAATAGTTATAATCTATAATTGTTTTTTTGCGTGTAAAACACATAGTTTTACATTTGTCAATATTCAATAAAAGTCGGTTTGTATTGCACCATTCCCTTAAACTATGAAGATCTTCTTGAAGCTGTGAGCAGTCATTAATTGAACTAATAGATTTGAAAATTTTAATGTCATCAGCGTATATTAAAACGGAGGAGTTTTTTATAACGGATGTTATGTCATTTATATATAGGATAAATAATAATGGACCTAAATGGCTACCCTGTGGAACACCAGAGTTGACGTAAAATTGGTCGGAGAATTCATTTCTGAATATAACGCTATAACTTCTGTTCTTGAGATAAGACGCGATCCACGTCAAGAATTTGTCGTTAAACCCTAAGGCTTTAAGTTTATGGACTAAAGTCTTGTGACACAATTTGTCAAAGGCTTTGCTGAAATCTGTGAATACGCAATCTACTTGTTTACGATCTTCGAAAGAGTCAAGGCAGAAAGAAGTGAAGTGAAGTAGGTTTGTAATTGTTGATTTATTCTGGACGAAACCATGTTGATTTTCACATACAATTGAATTACAATTAAAGGATAACATCTTACAGACAATGGACTCAAATAGTTTGGGAATAACGGAAAGTTTGGCAATCGGCCGGTAATTCGTTATTTCATTCTTAGACCCTTTTTTATGAATCGGAGTTATAAATGCACTTTTCCATAATAATGGGAAAACTGAGCTTCTAAGAGATTCATTGAACAAAACAAACAGAGGGTACGATAAATGAGACACACATTTTTTTAAAACACATGATGGTACACCATCAGGGCCAGGATGAAAACAGTCATCAAGTTCTGAGACACAACGAACAATTGAATCCTCACATATTGTCAAGTCAAGTGAGTTAAGGTGAGGATAATTTTGGGCTGGAGTGAACGAATCGGGAATTTGAAAAGAAGGAGGTACGTCGAAAGCATCTTTGAAGAAGTTAGCAAACATATTTGAAATTATTTGGGAGTCATGACTTGTTGTGTTATTAAAAGACATAGAGTTTGGGTAACCGTCAGTTTTTCTTTTACTTTTCACGAAATCCCAGAAGTTTTTTGGGGTCTGTTTCAATTCATTTTCAATTTTTATAATATAGTCAGAGTATAGAATATTGGAGTAGTCAATGAAAATATTTTTAAGTTCGGAGTAAATCCTGAAGTCTTCTTCTGCTCTAGTTTTACTAAATTTTAGCCATGCCTTATTTCTATTATTTTTTAAGTTTTTTAATTGAGTGTCAAACCATGGTGGAGTTTTAGATTTATAGCGAGATTTCCGTAATGGCGTAGTTTCATAAAAACAGTTAAAAATAATACTATAAAAATTTAGACACATGTCATCAATATTACGATTTAGGAGCAGTTGATTCCAGTCAACATTACACAATAAGTTAGTTAGTTCATTAAAGTTACATTTTTTAAAATTGAATTCAAGTTTTTCATTTGATGTATTAGGGATATTGCACACATTTATATTCAGTGATATATTTAAAGCTGGGTGGTGACGGTCTTCTTCTACTAGTTTAACATCGGCTGGAGATACAGCTACATCAGTGTTTATCGTGTCGGAGAAAAATATTAGGTCCAAATATTTGTTGTATTGATTGGCAACTCCATTAAATTGAACAAGTCCACAAGAAGCTAAACCATCAATAATTGTGAATTCATTGGTGCTCGTTGGACTGATAGGTGTAAAATAGTTGAAATCTGACGATTTTGTCCAGTTGAGGTTCGGAAGATTGAAATCACCTATGATGAGCAGTTCATCATTAGGTTCCATTTGGTCGTGGATCTTCTCAGTTAAATGCATGCAATTTTCATAGACAAAACTGGTAGATCTTGGAGGTATGTATACTGAGATGATAAAGAGATAACCTGTTTCCAATTTGATTTTAATACATAGCATTTCGACGTCAGAAAGATCAAAAGAATCAACCAAAGTGCATATAAGGTAGTTTTTTACCGCGAATAGTATTCCACCACCGACTGTCTCCGAGTCGACATCGTCAATGACAGCATCTACTACCCCGCTACTTAACAAAAACAGATCTAGGGAATATGAAATCACATTAGAGTTAGCCCATACACTTTCTTATTCATCAAAGAGTTGATTACATTTAGCTATTGAAATTTTTGATTTAACACTTTAAGTATTTGTACTTGCGATACATGGAAACTCGCGCTTTCAATAAAACATGACATTACCGAGTTAGATAAGTTCGAAAAGGAAGGCTTAATATCAAAAATAACATATTTTTTATATACAAAATCGAATCTCAGAAGTTTCTCAAAAAAAGATGCACAGTTTTTATCTTTAAAACTGGTGTTCTTAACTTGGCTTTTTTTAATGTACAAAATTAATTTTTCTGTTGCTCCAGAATTTTTTCAGGAACTAATCAACAGATACCTCATACATTTCTTTAAAACTATTACATTTTTATTGTATTTATTCTGTTTAAAATTCGATAGTCTCTACGAAATTCAAATTAAAAAATTTATAAACAGAAATTAAAAAAAATCTGTTTATAAAAAATTAATGTATGAAAACCTGCTCTTACAATTTTCGAAACAAAAGTAGAATTGAGTTCATTTTGGGAAGTTAAACGGCCGCGCTTTTAAATTTTTAAATGATAAACTTATTTTACAAATACGAGTATTTTTTTAAATCTTAAAAATATAGATTTGTGCGACCCTGTAGTGCGTTTAATTTTTAAAGAAAATGCGTTTGTAAAGAAATTACTCTAACGATTTTTTGAGAACTTTAAAAAAAAAAACGCATAAAATTGCAAAATCTCATCGATTCTTTATTTTAAACGTTATATTGGTCCATGACATTTACTTTTTGAAGATAATTTCATTTAAATGTTGACCGCGGCTGCGTCTTAGGTGGTCCATTCGGAAAGTCCAATTTTGGGTAACTTTTTCGAGCATTTCGGCCGGAATAGCCCGAATTTCTTCGGAAATGTTGTCTTCCAAAGCTAGAATAGTTGCTGGCTTATTTGTGTAGACTTTAGACTTGACGTAGCCCCACAAAAAATAGTCTAAAGGCGTCAAATCGCATGATCTTGGTGGCCAACTTAACGGTCCATTCCTTGAGATGAATTGTTCTCCGAAGTTTTCCCTCAAAATGGCCATAGAATCGCGAGCTGTGTGGCATGTAGCGCCATCTTATTGAAACCACATGTCAACCAAGTTCAGTTCTTCCATTTTTGGCAACAAAAAGTTTGTTAGCATTGAACGATAGCGATCGCCATTCACCGTAACGTTGCGTCCAACAGCATCTTTAAAAAAATACGGTCCAATGATTCCACCAGCGTACAAACCACACCAAACAGTGCATTTTTCGGGATGCATGGGCAGTTCTTGAACGGCTTTTGGTTGCTCTTCACTCCAAATGCGGCAATTTTGCTTATTTACGTAGCCATTCAACCAGAAATGAGCCTCATCGCTAAACAAAATTTGTCGATAAAAAAGCGGATTTTCTGCCAACTTTTCTAGGGAACATTCACTGAAAATTCGACGTTGTGGCAGATCGTTCGGCTTCAGTTCTTGCACGAGCTGTATTTTATACGGTTTTACACCAAGATCTTTGCGTAAAATCTTCCATGTGGTCGAATAACACAAACTTAATTGCTGCGAACGGCGACGAATCGACATTTCACGGTCTTCAGCAACACTCTCAGAAACAGACGCAATATTCTCTTCTGTACGGACTGTACGCATTCGTGTGGTTGGTTTAATGTCCAATAAAGTAAACTGAGTGCGAAACTTGGTCATAATCGCATTAATTGTTTGCTCACTTGGTCGATTATGTAGACCATAAATCGGACGTAAAGCGCGAAACACATTTCGAACCGAACACTGATTTTGGTAATAAAATTCAATGATTTGCAGGCGTTGCTCGTTAGTAAGTCTATTCATGATGAAATGTCAAAGCATACTGAGCATCTTTCTCTTTGACACCATGTCTGAAATCCCGCGTGATCTGTCAAATACTAATGCATGAAAATCCTAACCTTAAAAAAATCACCCTTTCCTTATACTGAAATTCGTGGAAAAATTTGATGCAGTAGCCCGTACTATTGACGACAATCCACGTTAGTTGAATCTTCGTTAATCTTTGGATAAAAATATTCCAGAATTGAAATTTTCCCGTGTTTAGGCACGGTTTCCAGGTTCTTAAGATCAGCTAGTTAAAAAATTATATCAAATTTTGTAACGGAATATATTTTTCTTTACAAAGATAAACATAATTATTGGTTTTTCTTAAAAAATCCTAGTTTTGTTAATTTAAAAATGAAACCTCTTGGTGGAAAAAAATGCAAAACAGTTTGCTTTAATGCTAACATGAGTACAAAAACGGTTTCGTGAAAGGTATCACTCTATTGAAAGTGTTTGAAAAAATTGCCTTTAAATATTATTTTTAAATTGAAATGAAAATGTGAAATTTTCCACAGCTTACATAAAAAAAGATATAAATTAAAAATTCGCTGTAAACGTTGAGGACTTAGTGAGTAAATGATTCTCTTCTGGGCGCTATTAAAAACGAAAATTTTACTATAATCTTGCTTCTGAAAATCGAGCAAATCTTTCAACTTCTAAAACAATTCTGCATAATTTCCAAAACTACTTCAAAAGTACTCAATAAAGAAAATGGATTTCATATTTTAAAAACCGAATTGCTAATTTTTTGATGGATTAAATTTAAGTTATAAGGATTTTTTTACCGTGAATGAACCAACAAATCCAAAGCATAAAATCTTCCTTTGATGTTAAAGTAAAATGTCATCTATTTCAGAACCTCTCAAAATTTCGTAAATTTATCTACAATAATATTATCCCTCTATGATCCTATTTAAAAAAAAAATCAGATTTTTGAACTTCTATTTCTGTTTGCTCTTTAAGTCTCGTGTTGGCGGATATCTCCTCAGTCAAATACACAATATTACCATTTCAAGTTCTTATATCTATAGACAACCTGAACCAATGTTTAGCTAAGCTAGTCTTTCAAATAAGGATCTGTTTTATTTTATTATTTTATATCGATAAACAAAAACCCACGCAACAATTTCATCATCAGAATAAACAAAAAGAGAAGAAGAAAACTCTTTCCCCAAATAAATATTTTAAGTGCGTAACTTTCATCACTTCAGCACTTTTCTGTCTGTGTTCGAAAGTTGAAACCGATACCGCATGGAGAATAAAACAAATCAAGGACATACACGGAAGGAACTCCTTAAATAAAACTTCAAAATACTTTTTGTCCTTCGCATTATTTATATAGTCAAGTTCTTATCCTCTTTTTATACAGAAAAAATCTCTTAACTCACTCGTGTTCTCGTACCTCAAGAAAATATATAAACTTAAATATGTCCTCCTAAGTTTACTTCAGGCTTTTAGCCTTAAAGTTAACCCCTGTTGTCGTTCATTGGTCGTTGTCATGTGGGACTAAATTTATTTGATACGACCCAAACCTTAGAAATGAAAATTATTTATATTTTATTGGAAATGATCTGAGAAAAAAAACGAAATAATGATGTTGAAATAGCCCTTTTTTACGGGTTTAAAGCGTTTGAAAATTGTAAGGACGAACAGTGGAACAGTACATCGGCTAAGTAACGAACTTTATATTGATATTTACCTTAAAGTCGAACCACAAAAGGGATGAGTTTTTTCATTATTAACACTTCCTTTTTCAAATTCAATATTAAAAAAAAAAAAAAGGAAGGCATTTCCTACTTTTCAAAAAAGTTATGCTTTTCAAAAACAAGGTAGAATCCCACATGTGGTATTATGTGTTACTTTATTAGAACCAACTTCAAGGACCTTCGTCCAAAAAGTGAAACGAATTCGAATTGAAAATTTCCCTAAAGTATTGACAAGTCAATAAATGAGGTTGTTTATTGTAGGTACAAGTAAATTGTGGGCACTGGAGCTCCTGGCTTCCGTTAAAGTTTGGCCTGACTGATTTGATTGGTTTGCCAGGGCAGGGTCCCCTCCTATAGCCGAGCTTCATCAATCAATGTTGTGTTTATGGAGGAAGTGAGTTGAAGTATAGGTGAAACCTAATACAAAACATAAATTGCACTGGAAACGTGTTATTTCAAATATAATTCAATTTGCATTGATTTGTCGAATTACGTGTAGGGAATTTATTTTATTCGTTTTCTAATATTTTCGTAAAGGAATGATTTAAGTGTGGGGGCGTGTTTCTTTGTTATTTTTCTATGGAGCGAGTTGTGTGGAAATTTATGTGAATTGAGAAAGTATATAATATGGTGTTCGTATTCATAGGAACAATTTTCTTGATTGATTATGAATTATGCGGTTCTACACAATTATTATAATTGCAATCCAAGCAATTTGAATAATGAAGCACTTTTAAGGCTGGAAAAAAGAAATCGATATGACGTTGCTAGGAGTTACCTTTTATATATGTTTCAATTTAATTTTCTATCCATGCATAAGAATAAATGAAGACAACAAATTGGAAAACAAATGTGAGTAAGAGTGGGTGGGAATTTCTGGTTAGGATTGATTCTCATTCTTTCACACTTTAAATCGAAATTTCTTTCAAGGATAATGACAATTTTTAGAAATTCCTACACAGTACTAAGCGAGTCTTAAAAGTACTCCAATGACTTATTTATCGGCGACGCAGGAAAAAAGTCCATATGCCAAAATTCCTCACAGGACTTTTGAGAGTTATTTTTCAAACAAAAGCTTTTTTTGGACATTTTTAACTTAACATATTAAGTTATTGTAATGGGTCCGATTTGTAAAATTGAAAAATTTGACATTTCTCAACGTTTCAAGGCCCCTAGAGTCCAAATTAAAAATATTTATAGAAAAATGTCTGTGTGTGCGTGTTTACATACGTTCGTACGGACGCAACGTTTTCTCGTCGTCCATAGCTCAAGAACCAGTAGAGATTTCGACTTCAAATAAATTTTGTTATATAGATAATAATGCACAAAAACGCAGAAAGGGCTCTCAAGAAAATTGCGTGGGTGTTTTTTTACATTATATATTGTAACTTGGTATTAAACAAATATATTTTTTGACTAAAATCCAATTAACCGTTTTTTTATAAATAAAAAAAACTAAAAACTAAATTTGCCAACTCGAAAATTTTACGAATAAAAAAATATTTTATCCCCAAAATAATTGTGGAAGGAAAAATAACGTTTTTAAGATCTGGTATAATTTGAAAAAAAAAACTTAGCAAAAAAATTAATAAAAGTTGGTAAAAATTGATTTTCGACACAAATAACTTTTCAAAAGTTTGAGACATTGGATTTAAACCAATTTTATTCTTTTAGAAATATAGTTGTAAAAATTTGTTAACATTTTGAGAAATATCAAATTGACAGTTTTTTTACAAACATAATTAAAAACCTATAAAAATAATTGACAAAAGTAGATAAAAATACATTTTCGACTTAAATATCTTTTCAAAACTTTGAGATTTTGGCTTAGATCTAATTTCATCTTATGAGAAATATTATTTTGAACATTCGATACAATTTTTTGATTAATCAAATTGAAATTTTTTAGCAAAAATAAAAACCTTAAAAAAGCATTTCAAAAAGCTCGTAAAAATAGGTTTTCGACTCAAATGCCTTTTCAAAAATAAAAACATTGCTTTCCAACTTATTTTTTTCGACATTCAGTTAACTTTTTATAAAAAGTCAACAGTCAAAATCTACAAAATTGACTTCAAATTAATTTCATTCATCCAATTTGCATTTGTTTCCTTCCCGTAGAAAGTTATTTAAATGAGTTCGATTTGTCAAATTGAAAATTTTGACATTTCTCGACGTTTTAAGATCCCTAGAGTCGAAATAAAATGTTTTTAGAAAGATGTCTGTGCATGCGTGTGTTCGTACGTCCGTATGTCCGTACGTTTGCGACGTTTTTTCGTCGTCCATAGTTCAAGAACCAGAAGAGATATCGATTTCAAATAAATTTTTATATACAGATAATAAGGCAGAAAAATGCAGAAAGGGCTCTCAAGAAAATTGCGTGGGTGTTTTTTTTTACCATAGCAGTTTGATAAAAGGTGAACATTTTGGTAACCCTAAATATCTTACGAACTAAAAACGCTAGAGACTTGAATTAAATTTCATATAATATATTGTAACGCGATATCAAAGAAGTATATTTTTAGAAAAAATAATTTAACGGTTTTTTTATAAATCAAAAAAACTGAAAACAAAAATTTGTCACTTCCAAAATTTTACGACTAAAATATGATATCATCTCCAAAACAATTTTGTGCAACGAAGAATAATGTTTTTAACATCTGATCAAATTTTGAGAAAAATCGAATTGACAGTTTTCTTACAAAAAATAAAAACCTTAAAAAAAATAATAAAAGTTGGTAAAAATTGATTTTCGACTCAACTATCTTTTCAAAAATCTGAGATATTGGCTTTAATTTACTTTCATCTTTAAAAAAATATTGTTGTTGACATTCAGTATTTTTTTTTTGATTTTGATAAAAAATTAAAAACTTGAACAAAATTTAACAAAAGTTTTTAAAAAATTGATTTTTGACTCAAATATCGTTTCAATAATTTTAAATACTGGCTTTAAGCTAATTTTATTTTAAAAGAAATATTGTTTTCAACATTCGATAAAATTTGGAAAAAAATTTACTTTCGACTCAAATAGCTTTTCAAAAATTAAAAATATTGGCTTTCATATCACATAAAATATTGTTTTCCATATTCAGTTATTTTTATATAAAAATCCAACAGT
Source organism: Eupeodes corollae (assembly GCF_945859685.1). Classification (NCBI taxonomy): domain Eukaryota; kingdom Metazoa; phylum Arthropoda; class Insecta; order Diptera; family Syrphidae; genus Eupeodes; species Eupeodes corollae. The sequence goes on along the minus strand of NC_079148.1, from coordinate 140,191,005 downwards.
CCGTTTTTTCAAACAAAATAAAATATACAAAAAATAGCACGCAAATTTGGTAAAAATTGATACGAGTACATATAGACAAACTTTTAAGAAAGACAAATCGATAGACGGGATGGGAAGTTATCAGTGTGGTACGCATCCCAGCCTCTTTTTTATACAAGAAATTGGTAAAAATTGATGATTAAAAAATCTCGTTAACAAAAATATTTTTTGACAAATGTCCTAAAGTCTTACTAAAGATGTTTATTTCTCAAAAATTAAAGCCTAAAATCACAAAAATTCCCGTCCATACAAACCTAGAGCCTGAACCAATTTTGGTAAGGGAGTGATAACCAAGATAACTTGATATGAATGTTAAGATATACTCACCATTGTTTTGAAGTTAACAATCTGGGACGTTTATTTTCAACCGTGGTCGGGGGTAAGCGTTCCAAAACGGTAATTTTTTCGATTTTTAGGTCGAAATGATAACCAAAAGTGTGTTAAAGACATTTTACTTCCAGCTTTTTTCTGACCAGACCTATTATAAGCTTTTTAAATGCATTTTTTTACTTAAGACCCTGATTATTTTTTTTCTATATGGTATAACTATAATAATGATATTTTAATATAACCAACAACTTATCCTGATTACGAAAATGTGTCTCCAAGACGTTTTGGTTGCAGTCTTCTACTTGCCCGATGCAAGGTTTTTTTTGCTATATCCGCAAATTTTTCGTGATTAGAATGTGGATCTTAGACGATTTTAGGGATACATCTTTAATTTGAGGCATAACCCAAAAATATAAAAATCAAATAATATTTAATAAAAATCAAACTTTTTATTTAAAAATAGATTTTATAAGAAATCATTCATCATCAGATTTATAGGATGAAAGATTCAAAATATTGTCTGTATTGTTAATGTTTTCATTTTCATTAACAAACCTTTAAATGGTTTAGTTTACAATGTTATGTTTACTGTTGCATTTTTTAAACTTTGGGGCATATTTCGTTGAAACGATTTATTTGTTGCAATAAAACGCAATAAACTCCCTTCAAAACCAGCAGATATATTGTATTTAAATATAATTTACTTAGATTTTAACAGAAATATTTAAAACTCTTAACTAATTTTTTTATTGTTCGCAGTTGGTTTGCAAGATTTGTAAAACAACTCATTATCGTGCTTCATTTACTTTTGAGGGTAGTTGTTTTATATAGGGGTTTTTAATAAGGGTTGGTAAATGATAAAAATGTCAATCGTGGCGTTTACTATGTGGCAAGTAGGGCCGTCCTGCTAAAACCACATGTCGTCTTGTTCCATATGGTTCAATTTGGGCCATAAGAAACTAGTTATCATCGTTATATAGCGCTCCTTACTAACGTCGTTTTAAAAAAAGTCCGGACCATTTACGCCACCTGCTCAACATCCACAATAAAACGGTAACTTTTGAGAAAGCATTATCACCTGGTGAACCTCGCGTGGGTTGATGTCTTCCCATTTACGTCAATTTTTCTTGTTAACACAGCCATTCATCCAAAAATTCACCTCGTCAATTAAGAAGATTTTTCAGTCAAAATTGGGGTCCTCTTCCAAACGATTTGAAGTCCAGTCAGCGAACAAACGGCGGCGTTGTCTATGGTCATGAACTTTGAGCTCCTGGGTCAGTTGGATCTTTTACGGGTGTAGGCCCAAGTAGTTTGCGGCAATATACTTCCTTCAAAACCAACACATACAATTTATTTGCATATAATTTACTTATAGTTTAACAGAAATATTTAAAACTCTTAGGTGACTAAGTTTTAATGTTCGAAGTTGGTTTGCAAGTTTTGTAAAACAATTCATTATCGCGCTCCATTCTTTTGCAGTTAATGTACTTGAAATTAAAAATTAGATTAGTTTAAAATCAATCGTTTTCAGAGGATTTCTGATTCAAACGTAAGTGTTAGTTAAATTTTCAGCATAATGCAATATGATTATGTAAAAGTTGATTACAACGCGATTAATTATTTTTTCTTTGATGTTGAATGGAATAGATTTTTCGATACGTACGCATAATTTGGAAACTAACTTCTTCAAATTTAGATGTCAAAAACTAACAATATGTAGTTTAAAAAATAAGTACAATAATAATAAAAACTAAATATCAATCCGGTTCGATTTACCTTGAGCAGTTCCTAAACCCAACGAAAGAATACGGAATACTTAAAAGTTTGTGTATAACCAGTATATGTGGGGGATAGAAATGTGAATCAAATGTAATTCGAAAGCTTATTGGAGAGTTTTAAATGAGCAAAGGAAATATTATGGTTTACCTCTCAACATGAGGTGTGAAGATGCGATTGATGCGATGACACAGAGATTTGTGATATGTTTGCTGATTTTTTTCAGTCAAATTTTGTACTTAAAAACTGAAATCGAAAAATTGTCATAAACCAACAGCCAATAACATGTTTAGGTTAAATTAAATTAACGTAGAAAGAAGTTTTGGAAGAACTTTCGTCTTTGGATGACAATAAAAAACATGAAATTGAAAACATGACAGTGACGAAATTGCTTCTATGTTCTTAAACTTCTGCTGATATGGTATTTCTAAGCCTCTTTATTTAATTTATCGCTTAGTCTTGGTCAATTCTTAGATACTTGGAAAACTTCAGTCATTACACCATTTTATAAAACAAGCTCGAAGTAGGATGTTCTTCGGTCTGTAGGACCGATTTTAAAGCTTTAAACTATTCCAAACAATTTTGAAGCCATTGTCAAAAAAAAATCTATGAACATATTACGCAAGGGATTTCAGATAGTCAACACGTGTTTGTAAGTCAACGATTAACTACAAGTAACTTGCCTATTCTTTCAAACTTTTGTACGGAAGGTGTTAACCGGGTAAACAAGTTGATGTTATAATATGCACCGAATTTTCAAAGGCGTTTGGTAGAGTGCAGCATGACGTGTTATTAATAAAACTAGAACACCTTGGTTTTCATTCTCAATTATTGAAATGGTTAGATCAATATTTAACAAATTGTACACAGTTTGTGAAAATTTGATGTAAAACAACAAAAAGAATTTATAACTTTTCAGGGGTTCCACAAGGAAGCCATCTGGAACCACTTTTGTTTTTTCCTTATATAAACACCAACTATGGGAAAAGTGATCTTATATCTCGTTCTTGTGCTTTTTTTTAAAACTCTGTATATGATGTAATTATTTTTTATGAGGCTTTTTATTTTGTAAATTATTTTACTATTTTATTATAACTGATATTTTGTATATAAACATTATAATCAAGTATGTTAGTGTGAAAGAGATTGTACTCGATAAATGGAATATACATAAATAAATAAATGCATTTTTGATTAGCTCCATTTCAAAGCATTTTTAACAATAAATATCATCTGATGAGTTTTAAGGGCGCCAATTTTACCGAAAGTAGTATCCGTGGTGTGATGGTTAGTATGTAGGACTGTCATGGTCATGGGTTCATCTAAAGTTTTTTCACGTGTACTGCCTCTTGCGGGGAATCGACAAATCCTCCAAGAGTAGGTTCAGCAATGGAAAGTAATTTATCAAATTAGCCGTAATGGTTTGGTTTAAAACTGTAGGTCCCCTCCATCTTTGATTTTATTACTCGCAAACAGGAATGGTTGTAAGTTGTAAGTCACTAGGCCTTAGTTCTCAAATGACTGTTGCGCCACCTAATTTATTTATAATGTAACAGAAATTGAAAACAAACCTCTTTAGAACTAGACGACTTTGAAACTTCGTTATGAATGCAATTAAAAAAAAAAAATATGCAGTAAAAACAACATTTTCAAATTAACAAATATTTAGATTTAGTTACAACAAATCAAGAGTTTCAAACAAAATTTACTGTAGCATCTTTTAAAGTGAAGAAATACTTTCTTTGTTAAACAGATTCGTCAAAAGAGAGGAAATGTTTTATTAATTGTCAGAACATCACTCTATGGTTAGATGTCATTTTTGACGTACAAATAGTCACGTTTCAGTCTATGGACATTGTTGCTAAAATATTTTAAAGCATTTCCTTGGAAGGACTAGGCAATGTATCAGTTAGTTGCCTTGAACACAAATCACACACTTTTAACCTGAAGAATTAAGTATTTTAAGAATTTATTAATAACTAATTTTGGTGAAGTTGTTAGGTTAATTGAGAATCATGTAATTTAATGAAGCTAAGGTAAATCATCAATATATGCCAAAAACTCGACGTCCTTAGAATATTAATATTAACCTATAGTAATTTTCTGTTTCCACCAAAATATGTGTAGAAAATCCATAGAAAATTATGTTTTTGTCTTTCATAAGAAAATCTCCTTATTTTGACCAAATATTTCATTAAACAAATAACAAACCATTTTAAGTGTCCTTAATGTTCATCAACAAATAATCTACCATTTCTTGCAATGCTCTGGTGTCACAGCTTAACCACCAGTCGTGCGTTTTAATTTCATTAAAATTGTTCTCAAGAATCAACTCTTCATGAACGCATGAAAGGAGACAAGTTTGTTTGTATTTTTCTTGCTTAATTTGACAACATTTTCCACTTTTCCTTTTATCTTAAAACTTTTAAATTGTTTTAGCATTAATTTTTTTATTCGACTTGAAGTTGACATAAAGGGTTTGAATCATGTTTTATTGGACCAATGGAAAAAAAGTAATCATGTTCTTTTTTTAGTTTCAATAAAACAATAATATTTAAGAAGTTTGAATCTACATAATGTCACATAATTAGAAGAACTAGCTTACCCGATTTTAGTAGGTTTGGGATAATCGTAAAAAACTTTTTAGTACTCATTTCGAGGCAGCAGTAAATCTAATTATTTTCAAAATGCGAACAAAAGAATGACCTTATTTCCAAATCTGACTCAAAAACCACTCTATTGTGATAAAATCTAATAAAATGTTCTTCAAAAAAGAGAAAGGCCGAGATTTAAACAAACTTGTCTTTAATTCACTTTAAGATAATTCTAATTTGAAAGTACAATTGCGAATGAATGTAATATTAAAAGCATTACTTTATATAAGAGAAAAGCTTAGATAAGAAAGCTTAGAAATATTAATAGAATAGAAATTTAAATGTAATAGATCAAAATATAAAGGTAAATACCAACTAGTTCAATAATTTTCAACATCCTCGGCGCGGGGCAATGATGTGAGTTCCAAAAGGTAAAGCAGCTGTACAGGTCTTCGAGTTTTCGATCCATCAGCGTAACGAATTTCACAAGCTCTTACCTTTCCGTCACGTCCAATAAAGGCTGCTTCGACCACAGCTAACTTCCATGCAATTCTAGGTTTCGCAGAGTCAAATACCAGAACTACATCATTTGACTTGAGTTGATTTGAAGAATGTCCTTGACTGTGGTGAAATGATCGCAGCAGTTGAACGTATTCAGTACGCCAGCGAGACCAAAGCATATTCGTTATCTTAAGACGTTGAGCCCAAAGTTGCTGCATATCAGAAGACGTCACAAGATTTTGGGAATTTGCAAGACTCCCATGGCCATGTATGAAGTGAGCGGGTGTAAGTGGTGAAATATCCAAAGGATCACTGCTGACGTAGGTTAGAGGGCGAATGTTCACCATTCCCTCCGCTTCTATGATCACTGTACGAAGTTGTTCCAGGGTTAACTTCGCTTTTCCGATGACTACTTTTAATATGTTTTTAATAGATCGTATCAATCGTTCCCAAAATCCTCCCCACCAGGGGGCTCGCTCGCCAATAAACTTCCAATGTATGCGTCTATGGATTAGAAAGTTTTGCACAAGGTTGTCGTCCGGTACTTGGTTTGTATTAGTAAGCTCTAAAGCAGCTCTTCGAAAAGTCTTGGCGTTGTCTGAATAGATCGTTGTAGGAGCACCTCTACGACCTATAAATCGTCTCAGTCCCATTATACAGCTTTCCGTTGTCATATTAGTTACAACCTCCAGATGGACTGATCGGATGGCAGCACAAGTAAAAACCATCAAATAACTTTTGTTCATCTGGTTTGAAGATTCATCCAAATAGAAGAGAGGACCAGCAAAATCTACGCCGACGCATTCAAATGGCCTTGACATCGTTATGCGTTCAATTGGCAAAGGCCCAAACGGCTGAGACACGGGTTTGGCAAAAAGCTTCTGGCAAATGATGCAAGTTTTAATTCTTGCTTTAATAAATGGACGCCCTTTTAAAATCCAAAACTGCTCACGCAATTTGCATAGGACGACGTTCGTACCTCCATGACAAGTTCTTTGGTGGTAATCATCGATTATTAACTTGACCAGATACGACTTCGGTAGGATGATGGGATGTTTTTGGTTAAGTGGCACATCTAACAACTGAAGACGACCTTTCAACCGCATTAAACCATTATCGTCAAGAAAGGGACATAGTTGAGATATCTTTGAAGTTTTTGGAACAGACTTCTCTTTCTGCAAATACAAAATTTCGTTAGAAAATGAAATATTTTGTAAATACCTTAGCCAATATAATTCAGCTGCTTCTAGTTCGCTGGTAGTGAACTCAGAAAATTCGAATGGGGGTTCTGCTAGGACTTCTAGGTTTTCTTTCATTTTGTACAGCTCTACTGCACGTAAGATAAAAGCTGTGCGTCGTAACAAACTTTTCCAAGAGCTGAATTCCTTGTATGGCAACAAAGGTTCAGGTGAGGTTTCTGCGGGAGCAAAAACGGGTGCCAAAAGAGCCACTGGTGCTAAGCTTTGAAAACCAGACTCGATCTCTTCATCATTGAAACTTATGTCGCCTTTTTGCCAGGTTGGTCCATGCGCCCATACAGATGAATTCAGTAAGCGGTGACTCCTCGGGTGAGAAGATCGGCGGGGTTCTCCTTTCCTTTGCAGTGCCTCCAGTCTGCTACTGACGTTAAATGACGGATTTCAGTGACTCGGCTCTGCACGTACGGCTTCCATAGATTAGCATCACCCTGAATCCATCCAAGCGCAATTCTGGAATCGGTCCAGAGGAAAAACTTGTGTATCATAACTTTAAGAGACTGTTTTAAGTAAGCACACAGTCGAGCTGCTAACAATGCTGCCGTTAGTTCCAACTTTGGAAGGGACAGTTCTTTTATTCCATCTATTTTGAGCGGTGCAACTCGATTTTTTGCACAAAGGAAAGCAACACTCTCTTCACCATCATCGCCAACGATTTTAATGAAAGCAACAGTTCCATACGCCTTCATGCTAGCATCTGCAAAGATGTGAATATTTATTTTGTTAAAATGTGAAAAATAAATAACTGCCCGTGGAATAGCAAAATCTTTTAACTGATGTAAATTTTTTACACAATCTTCCCAAAGAAGCATAAGATCTGGAGTAAGAGCCTCGTCCCAAGACAGTTTTGCTCGCCAGATGCATTGAAATAGAATTTTAAGTCTCACCACTACAGGTCCAAGCATGCCAAGAGGGTCGTAGATTCTAGCAATTGCTTGTAGAACGTTTCGTTTCGTGCCCTTAACTAAAATGCATGTCAGCAAATTTTGTAACGAATCTAACGGCACGGCAATTTCATCGCTTCCAACATACCACGATAGTCCTAGTACTTTTTGTTTAATAGTGGACTCACCTGGGCAAAGAGCGTTACGAACTAGCTCACTATTAGAGTTCCACTTCCTGAGATTCATGCTTGCGTTTCTCATCACCAACACAGCTTCCTCACCAATGCGCTTACCTTCTTCTTCAGTATTACAGCTTGCAGCGAAATCGTCCATGTAAAAACTGTTCATCAAAATGTTGCATGTAGGCTGAAACTGGATCTCGTTTTTCAGATGAAATCGCAAGGTTGCTGTCAGCAAGAAAGGGCTGCAATTCACGCCAAAAGTAACTCTCGTCATCCGATATTCGGCGATTCCCTCTTCAGTGTTGTACCATAAAAACCTGTGGCTGTCACGGTCCTTCTTGTTGAGCTCGATTTGAAGAAAGGCCTTCTCTACATCGGCCACGATCCCATAACGTCCAAGGCGAAAGTTCAAAAGGATCTTTAAAACATCGGGAAGTAGATTAGCTCCAACGTGAAGAAGATCGTTTAACGAGGGCGAGAATTCACTCCGTGCTGAGGCATCGAACACGATCCGTATCTTTGTAGTTGTACTTTCAGCTTTATACACTGGGCGATGAGGTAAGTAGATGACACGACGCAAATCGCCATCGTTTGGAGGTGGAATCGGTTCAGCTACACCGTCTTGAAGAAGTTGTTGTATACCTGCATCATATTGTTGGTATTGTTCGGGATGTCTGGACAACCGAGTGCGAAGTGACTTCAGTCTCGTTAATGCTTGTGCCTTGTTGCTTTTAACTACAACATCCGGATGCTTCCATGGTAGAGAAGCTTGGTAACGTTGACCGTTTTCTGAAAAGAGAGGTTAAATCTTTGGAAAGAAGTATTGTTGTCTCATCCCTAAATTCTTCTTCGAACAACAGACATTCTTCTTCGAACAACAGACATTCTTCTTCGTCTCACACAACTGCATCGAGCTTAGTGTCATTGAATGGGAAAAACATGTGTGCATTCTGTTCGTCAGAAAAGCATTTAACCAAAAATTGTGACGGTTCTTTATCAATAACGGAGAAGCGAGATATTTTAAGAAAGAGTGGTCGATGTTTTCGCTGTGCCAACCGAGGTCATTCTTCGAAGAAGAATTTAGGGATGAGACAACAATACTTCTTTCCAAAGATTCAACCTCTCTTTTCAGAAAACGCATTATGTCTTTCACTTGCTTATCTCCAATTTGCAAAGAGGTTGTGGAACTCGAGTCATCATCTTCTTTTGTTTCAGTAGCATGTTCTTGTTCATCTCTTTCCTCTACTCTATAATAATCCACTCGCAGTTCTGAAGGCAAGCAACGAAGCAATATTGTTTTCAGCATGACGTGGTAATGATGGGTAGGTATTTGCAAAGCTGTTAGTGTGCGACAACATGATGTTATAGAATTATATAAATTGCGAAGGCTAGCTGCATCTGTTCTTTGGTGGACGGAGCGAAGGGAAAGTAATTGCTGCATATTTTTATCCACCAAACGTTCTACGTCACCAAATTGTTCTTGTAGGAGAGAGATAGCGGCTTCATAACACATACCTGAAGCTGTAAATCCACCGATGACATTTTTTGCGCTGCCAGTTAACACAGATTCCAAATAACTAAATTTATCGGATGATGTTAAATTTCCGTTTTCGTGAACAGCCGTTCGGAACTGCTCCCAAAACGATAACCACTCATGATAATTGCCATCGAATTTTTTAAGCTGCAATTTGGGAAGTTTAACGGAATAATTAGAATTATTATTATGAGATGATGAATTGTTGAGAGGCGATCTTGATGTATTATTTGTGGGTGGGTTAAGCTTGTTTCTGACTTTCTGGAGACGAGAATTTAGACGAGAAAGAACACCTATTGCCGAGTCTTCATATTCGCTGACCCTTTCAAATTCCCTGTCTAGTTCATCTGTCTTGAGAAGACCTTTAGTTTGCACATCTTTGTTAACAGCATTGAGACTTTCATGGGCTAACGTCAGTCGCTGGACAAATTGAACAATTTCTTCCTCAATGGTATCCAGGTCATTTGTTGAATTGAGTTGAGAGCTTTCATTGTCGAAAAAATCCGTAGCATTTTTCACAATTTTTGTTACCTGACCTCTATACGCAGATCGTGCAGATAACTCCATATTTAACTAGTTAAATTGAAACGCGTCGTACTTTTACGTTACAAAAAAAAGAATTCTTTATTAATTTTGCTAATCTCTGTTCACCTTCCCGGGTTTCGGCACCATGTGATAAAATCTAATAAAATGTTCTTCAAAAAAGAGGAAGGCCGAGATTTAAACAAACTTGTCTTTAATTCACTTTAAGATAATTCTAATTTGAAAGTACAATTGCGAATGAATGTAATATTAAAAGCATTACTTTATATAAGAGAAAAGCTTAGATAAGAAAGCTTAGAAATATTAATAGAATAGAAATTTAAATGTAATAGATCAAAATATAAAGGTAAATACCAACTAGTTCAATAATTTTCAACATCTATAAAGTCTCATTTTTTCAAACATGTAGTACTTTTTTAGCTTCGAATAACCACATACATTATTCTTTTTGAGCTTCACGCGAAACCAGTTTTTTGTTTCCATTAAATGTTTAAAAGTTTTCTCAATACATAATCCCTATCATCAATATTCAGGTTATAAGTCGTTAGATTCAACTTCTTTCCTACATAAATCTTAAAAAAAACCCTAAACCATTTATGTTTCTACAGTGTTTTAAATAAGGGGCCAAGCGGTTTGAAAGAAATTTTTGTTTCTGCAACGAATCCATGGTTTGAACGAGGTTATCACATCAAGTTTTTGAAATTTAAAAGGTATAAACATAATTCAAAAATTTGAGAAGATGGTTAAAATAAAAAATAGCACACAGATTAACTTAAAAGCATTATTTCGAAATCCATTAAAAACATTAAATAAAAGGTTTCTAAAAATTTCATATACTTAGAGTCATACATTTTTTCAAAATCATAACACAGTTTATTGATAAGAAATATGTTGTAGCCTTACAAACACCGTTTTTTGATTATTCTTAACATTTTTAAAGAGGCATATTTTAAAGCTTGATATGATAGAATTGTTTTAAGCTGATTCCAGTTCAGGACAACTTAATCCATTTAGTAGTCTTTTGTTTGTGGATGGATTTAAGAACTTTGCTCAATCTACATCGCATTGGAATACCATTTTTGTATACATTTTTCAAAGAGTGGTTTCAACTTGCTAACTCACGTCAAGTTCATGCGACTTGAATGTGCACCTTAAATTTTCTTACACCTCATCATTTATTTCAACTTTAAGTAAAACCAACTCAATTGAGTTTCAAAAATGTTCGAAAATTGGATAATTACTGCTGTAATTAATGACCTTAACGTAGAACTCATTTAAAAATCGTTCTTCAGCCATCCTTGACTTGAGTAAAAACTCTATAGCTATACGTATTTCTTATATGCATCCATACCCAGAATTCCAAAAAAAAAAGAACTTGAAAAAAGGGTAAATAAATAAATTGATGATGCACTAAAAGAAACTAAAACAAATTTAAAAAGAGCTAATTTTTTTTCAAATAAAAAAAAAAATACAATAACATATTTTTAAGAGCTGCTACAAAAGTCTCAATTGACTATAAATACTAAGGACAGACAAAATATTTTGGAATTGCAGAAAAGTTTTCCAACAAAGCAAAGAAATGAAAAATAAACAAAAAAAACGAGCAGCGCATTAAAATGTAATAAAATTGAATTTTAAAAATGTTTACGAGTAAATTGATTACATTTTATACCAAAAAGTTGTCTTCTGTCATCTAAGCTAAGTGGATGCTTAAAAGCTGCGTCGTCTTTTCAAAAAACACAAAAAAAAAAAACAAATAAAACAAAATACTAACAACCCTCTTTGAAATAAGGTATATTACATTATATAAAAGGTAATCGTAAATATTTTATTTTTATAGTCTGTAATTTCATTTAAGGGTTTTCTTCTTTATTTTTTAAAGCAAATAAATATGTATTTAGTTCGTTTTTCAAAGTATAAAGCGTACCAAACATTAATTAAAGGGATTCAATGGAGAAATGAGTTCAAAAGTGTTTTGTAACAAGCATTAATTGATGACAAGTCACTTTTATAAGGGTAGAAGATTGATTGCCGAAATTTAAAAAAACCCTTTGATATCTTTTGAACTACGAGTATAGACATTAATTGAAACTTGATGAGCGTCCATTAACCTTATTTTTAAAATGGTTGTCTGAAGAAATATATAATTCCAACGAGACTTTTAAAGAATCATTAATATAGTGACTCCTTGATAGTTGGTATTCCAATACTTATGATCTACAATCATCTTATTGGGTTAAGGTATAAACGAAACCTACTTCAAAAATAAATCTACATAAATACCAGATCTAAAAAGAGTGGTGTCAAAAGTCTATTAATAAACTCAAATTATACTTATGTTAAATAAATAATTAGGAATTTCCAAATATCAAACATGATTATCCTAAATTAATGTTCATAGGTTCAATATCTAAAATTACCTTCTGTCAACATGTGTAATAATAAAAAACAAGGGATAGACCAAAATTTTGGATTACAGTATCGTGACGTGACACACAACATAACCCGAACCCGTCAGAAGTTAGAAAAAAAAACAATAAAGTCAAAATCAGTTTCGAAAAATTTTACGACATGTCAATAAAATGGAGGTTAACATTTTACAATATATTCTATACATATAGGAAAATAATCCCGAAAATGTATTTTTCTTCCCCTTTTTTGAGGTTACTTCTGCCTATAAGGAAAAGCGAAAAAAACCTAAATGTGACACGTATTAGATTTAAAAAAAAGAGGGAAAACCTTTTATGTAGATAGGCTCCCGTAGAGGATAGAATCGTTACAAGTAGAAAAGTAAACTACACTGCGGTCAAATAAATTGATGCTTAAATGAGTTTAAAAAAAACAGAAGACTTGTGTTCAAAATTCCAAATTTAGCCAATTCTGATTTGTTTGGTAGTAAAAAAGCTGACAAAATTTCGAGAACATAATTTTCTTCTTAAACTAAAGCAAACATGAGCCCAAAAATGTGTTTCATTACTTTACAAAAAAAAAGAACAAACAATTTGATAGCAAGAAATCAGTCAAACTGAACGTCAAAGTGACAGCTTTTTCATAGATATTTTCAAACGTAATTGGCTGCGTTCAATCTCGTGTTGGAAAGGGATTCTGGGATAGGTGGATTTTTAGACATCTTGTTGAACGAGTTGGATAGCTGTATTGAGATAGCTGTCAAAAAAATTAAAACAACTTGCAGCTGTTTACAAAAAGCAGGTACAAATTTAAGTTTCCTAGTTGTTTAATTTTCTCTTAGCTCAATTAGAATTCTATACGCTTAGTAATTTACTTGCGAAATTTCCGGTTTTAAACGGTTTAAGTTTAACAGAAAACTTTTCTAGCAGAAACGAGGACTATTACTGAAAATTTGTAATGTTTTTAACAAACTAGCTCTATTTTGAGCTTAAAATTTACTTTTTAAAGTTTCGAAAGAAATTAAACTTTAGCAAATTTTCGATTAAAAATGAAAGACGTGGTTCAGTTGAGGTTACTTGGTAGAATGAACGTTTTATTTTGGTATTGTTTCAGTTTCTTTTTCTTCTTTTTCTTTTCAATTTAGATTTTATTATTAATATGGCCGATAGGGCGGGCTATTTTAATTTTATACCATTTAATAATAATTCACAATAGGTTTTTTTTTTATATTATATTTTTTTATAATTCATTTTAATGCATTGTCGAAACAATTACCTTCTAAAATTCGGAGGCAAATAGTTTCTTCATCGTCTATTATGTACAAACTATCCTTAAATACAACTTCAACTAACAGTTTATACCTTTTTGTTTACCAACAATTACAAAAAGCTGAAATCAATTTTCAATTTTCTTGAAATTCAAACATGTGTTAAATCAGCTGTCCTGTCCGATGCCTACATACCCTAGAAATTCTTGGATACCGTTGGATTCCTTTTTTGACATCTCAGCTGTTTTTGATCAGCTGTTATTTTACAGGTAAAACACTAACAAAAAGGTATCCGGATACCCTATCTGTCTGAGATTGAACGCAGCCACTTTAATTCAAGGTAGTGTTCACATCAGGCATTTCTCTTTTTTGCACCTGAACAGAGTCTCAACTGTCAAACTTAAAACTGTGTTTTCTTTGTGTTCTTAGCATTTAGAGCTCCAAAGTTTCATTACTTTTTTCGTTTAGAACAACAAAGTTAAATTTCATGAGATGAAATTAGTTGAGCAAAATCTGATATTTAAAGGCAGATGGAGGAGTGAGACCTTCAATTTGAATTAAAAACAATGGTGGAAAAATATGACAACCAAAAAATTCAGAAGAAAAGCAGTCTTACAGCAATGATGATTTTCAAATAGATGTCATTTTGACGTTTAATTTGGTTATTGTATTGCTGCGATTGGCAGAGGAATTTAAAAATGGATGGCTGCGATATTTTATGACATTTTTTTATTTACCTACTATTGAAAGTTGTTGCAGGTTGTTCCTGGTTTGTTTCGGATTTTTAAAAAATAATTTACAAAATAATAATAATAATTTTACAAAATAATAATAAAGGTTAGGTTATAGTGTCAGTCCCAGATGGAAACGGACACACTTAGGCCAGTTTAATGGCCCATTGTGATACCACATGAATATTGAGGCTTCCTCCTAAGCTCAATGGAACCAGCTTGAGTCCCTTACGAAACGTGAGAGGCTGATTATGCTGATATGATCTAGATCGTTTAGATCGTTAAAGAAGAATTCTCCTAGGTAATTCTTGCGTTTTCGAGCTAGAGCAGGGCATGTGCAGAGAAGATGAAGAACCGTTTCTTCCTCTTCCTCGTCCATACAGCTTCTGCAAAAGTCATTTGAGAATACGCCTAGTCTCGTGGCGTGCTTTCCTATTAGACAGTGTCCGGTTATGACACCTATTATCGAGCTTATATGCGATCTGCTTAGAGAGAGCAAGCACCTTGAACGTTTTAAATCCAGTGTTGGCCAGATGTTTTTTGTTGCTTGACACGTGGTCATGTTGCTCCACCTGGTGCCTGCCCTCCTCGCAGCGTCTTGCATTAGCAACAATTTACAAGTAGCGATTGGTATGATAGTACTTGCCAAACGTGGTAGGATGGGCTGTACTGTACCGTTCCTGGCGAGTTCATCTGCCTTACAGTTACCTGGAATGTCTCTATGGCCCGGCACCTAGCATCGGTGAATATAAAACTAATGCGCCTTTTCCATTAGAGATGATCGACAGTTTGTAGAGACAGAGTCCAGAGATTTGATAGCGGCCTGGCGATCTAAGAAAATACGGATATCAGATGTTGATATCACGTTTTCTTTGAGCCAAGACAAGACTTCCTTAATCGCCAAAAGTTCCGCCTGGAACACGCTACAATGATTGGGAAGGCGGAATGAGAGACTTAATTTCAGTCGTTCAGAGTACACACCTCCACCAACATTTTCTTTAGTTTTTGACCCATATGTGTAAAAATGGATTGACTCATCCTCCAAGAATGTCCTATCCTCTCAAAAAGATCTGGTATGTATAGAAATCTGTCGAATTGTAGTTGGGGGATGGTGTAGTCTGTTTGCTTTGGAATTGATTCTAAGTACCTTAGAATTACGGAGTGGCCAATGTTGTTCTTAGTCCACTGCAACGAAGCATTGAGGCGAATAGCAGAGCTTGCAGCTATTTGTTTGCTAAATATGTCAAGAGGTGTAAGGTAGAGCAAGGTATCCAGTGCCACAGACGGGGTCGTGCGAAGCGATTCGCTTATGCATAGGCAGGCTGTACGTTGGACTTTATTTAACTTATCCCTGTTTATACCTTTCTCTAAAGCAGTCCACCATACCACCACACCGTACGTTAAAATCGCTCAGATTACCGATGTGTGTAGCCAATTCGCGATTTTGGGTTCTAAGTCCCATTTATTACCAATAGCATAAAATAAGACCACACCGATCAGCCAAAGTATTAGTCTGTCCAAGCCCTTTTGTAAGAGTTCTTTTAGGATATTAAGATGCTTTCCTGAAACTGCTATTGCAACGTCGTCCGCATAGGCTATCACTCTGAAACCCTCCGCATCCAGACTAGTTAGGATTTCATTCACCACTAGGTTCTAGAGGAGAGAGGATCGACCACCACCTTGCGGTGTCCCTCTACTAACGAATCGAATAATAATAAAGCTTGTCTAAAAAATTGGCCTAGAATTTTTCTTTTAAAAATACAAAATACTGCACAGATTAGTTTTTTCTTGACATCATACATTTTAATAAAATGTGAATAAAAACGTGTTTAGAATGAAAGACTTAGTCTTTAGACTTTAACTTAAAAAAAAACATCTCCCTATCCATGTTTCAGAATTTTTAAAAATTATTATAGGTCCTATTTTCTAAAAATAGAAAATTAAATTAAATATCCAACCAACCAACCAACCGCTTAACTTGTTCCTGGATTTTATTTAAAACCATTCATAATTATAGCGGCAGTGCACAAAATCGTAACTTCTAATTTGTACGCCCTTCATATTGCAAACTTTTGAAAAAAAAGATTAAAATTAAAGCAAAGCTCTTTTTTTTCAGGAAAGACCTTAACGCCTTAAATCATTCGATCGTACAAAATTAATTTTGCACATGCATAATTTAAATTGTAAAAGTATTTCTAAATCAGAGTTACTGAAACTAAATTTTGTCAAAGTTTTTTTTTTTTAATTTCAATCATAACGATTCTAAGTCCAACTAAACAGTAAGACAATTTTCAAAATACTAGGACTTGTAATGGATTGTGTGTCACTTTTCTAATTTTTCCAGAGATTCGTTTCTTGAAATTGGGTTTTAAGTATGAAAAATTTCCACTCTTCTAAAATCAAAAATCCAAAATTTGTTTCCTATTCAAGATCACTCAAATCAAATTGTCTCAAAAAAGTATTCAAAACTTTCAAAAATGAGGACAAGAAATTCGGACAAAATTATAAGTAAATATGCAAATTTTCAACCTAAACTTTCTTCTTGAATGATAAACGAAACAAATTTTCAAAAAACAAAGCACTAATCAAGTGATTCAGAGTGTTTATCTAGGGGTGGGCTCTTCTATAAATGCGATATCACGTTTAGCATCAGCAGTCAAATACAATATACCTTACCTTTGTATCCTTCTTGTAAGGTGTACACGAAAAGTCTCCTTTGAAATTAAACTACGCATACAATTACGGCACTGAAAGTTATGCGTTATGAAATTTTCTATCAGGCAATTAGTTTATATTAAATCCGTTGGGGGGATTCTTTCACAACTCTAGGTACTAACTATGTGTGTGCCATCAGCCACCGCATCCCCTAATCCTTTTATGGCAAAAAAGGAAATAACAAGTTTCACCTATAGTATATCGGGGATATTAAAATAAGCGGGTTAGGCTTAAATTTTATAAATTTATTTTGAACTTATGTACAGAGGTAAAATTTTGTTGCACAAAATATATTTTAGCCTTTTGAATTCATGTAGCTTGTATTTTTTTCGTAGTCCTTCAGTTTGTTGTTTATTAAATTGAAGATTTTGTTCTGCAAAAAGAAAAAGGATACCCATTGGCAAATATGGTCTTTACTATGACAGCACCCAACCTTAAACCATGAATTGTTAAGCATCTCAAAAGCATTCGGAATGGAAGGTGAGTCCTTTGCACGAACAAAAAAAAAACACACACTTTTTCTTAAGGGTTTGTTGGCAGGCTTCCATTCGATCAATGGCGATGTTTGTATGCTCGGGTGGGAACTTTTTTCTTCTCTGGAGCTAGATACCCGTAAATATGGTAGAAATTCATGTCACGCTTTGTATTTGAAAAATTTAGGTTCTTATTTGGTTAAAGTTCAGTGAAGGCCTAAAGAGTGTTTGGAAAGGGTTAAGGCCTTTGTTTATATTTGCCTTGCATACTCTCAATTTGAAAGTAGAAGAAATCAATGAAGTTAAATAGAGTCACGATGCTAGCGTGCTAAATTTTAATTGTTTGCTATTAATGATGCAATTTTGAAATTATTTGACAGCTGTCACTTTTAGGTGAGTGATGCTGGAAAATTATGAAATGTTTGCAATGACTGCCAACACTTATAATTAACAACCCCATCCACTTTACTTTCAATGCAGTCGGAATGTTCAAATTAACTTTATTTGCCAAGTTATTCATGTATGTTCACTGCATATAATGTTCCATTGAAATGAACTTAAAAATGACAGCTGTCAATTCATTTTAGAGTAGTCATAAATCTCATATCATCAATTGCGTTCAGTTCAAATCTATTAAATTTAAAAGCAGTATTATTTAATTAATTTCTAATCAAGTTACATTGAAAATCAAAGACACTTTAGTTGTTTTTTGAATCAGTCTAACACATGCACCTTTTTCACCTAATCGTCATAAGTGGCTTCTGATAAAAGCTCTTCAAACATCGCCACAGAACTGGCTGATTGATTCATCAGCTGACAAAATATGATAATTTCAAAGCACTTTCTGATATTAAAAAAAAAAGAAATAACAAACAAACAAAATACGCAGTTTTTAATATAAGGGGCGTTGTATCCGCCCATTTTCTGAGCTATTCTTATTCTTGAAGATTGGTTAAATATGTTGAAATGGTAGAAGTTTGAGTGAAAAAATTGGAAGACTGAAAAAAAGGAATTTTATGTTGAATTCAGAACGGCAGGCATCGAGATTGAGTAATTTTTTAAGAAATATTTTTCCAGACAAACAAAAATTCAAAAAATGTTCCCACCCAAAAAAAGATTTTATTAATTTTTTGACTAAATGCGCTAAGCCCAGATATTTTGAGACCGTTTTTCTCAAAATTTGTTACCAATTGAAAAAGAAGTAATATAATTTTTGTGTGTGAAATAAGATGAGGAAAATCCACCTTTGTTTTAAAAACCTTAAGTTTTCGAGAACATTGAAAAAGTATACATGACCCAGTTTCACTAACGTTTGAATTTTTGGTCCGGTCCAAAATAAGATGACTAAGATAAATTAATGCAATTTTTTGCAAAGTGAATATGTAACTAATTTTGTAAGATTACATGTTAAAGTGTTCAGAGACTTTATAAAGGGTCCGCCATCTAAAGTTTTTTTTTCAACTAGTGCTTATTTGGTGAATGGTAACACTTAGCTTATGTCTGATTTGACAGATAATTAGTTTCAATCTTCCGCTGAAGGAATATGGTTGTGCATACACTTGAACAACGCTGGGAAATATTGCCTGCGATCGACTTAGAGAAGATGAAGATTTTTTCAAAAAAAAATCATCTTTTAAGATGAAGCTCATTTTGATCTTGGCGGGTATGAAAAATTGTCGCATTGGGCGCACAGAAAACCCCAACGCATACAATAGCCGACAAAGACAAAACGATTCACTGTTTTGTGCGGATTTTGGTACAGAAGCATAATTGGGCCATTTTTATCTGAAAATGAGCAAGGAGTGGCCGTTACAGTCAATGGCGATCGTTATCATGTTGAACGAAGTTTTGTTTACAAAAATTGAAGAGAAGGATATTGGTAACATTTGGTTTCAACAGGACGGCCGGCGCTACGTGCCACACAGCCGAAACTACACTGGATGTTTTGAGCCCTGTTTTTCGAGATCGCACTATCAGCCGCAGAGCCGTTTGGCCACCTTGGAGCTACAATTTGAAACCGTTGGACTATTATTCGTGAGGTGCCGTAAAAAATAAGTGTTACGTAGACAAGCAATTTTAATAAAATTATTTTCGATTAATAACCGGAAGGATTGTATTTTTAAATAAAAAAAGAAATTTAGGAAAATATACGATAGTTTTTTTTGTATAGCATTAAAAAAAATTATTTGGCGGACCCTTTATAAAATAAAATGAACCGTTTTCTTCTCCTGTATCCAAGTAGTCGGCAAGATAAGTTTATCTTAATTTGTTATATTTTTTTAAAATTTTTTAGAAGTTTTTTTTTATATAAAATTCAATTTGTTTTAAAAATATTTTTGGTATATAGGTTAGTTTAGTATCTACTCATAAAATTATTTATTTCATTAAAAAATTTTGTTCCGTTTTGGAAATGTTGAATTTTGAAGAAAAAGATTTTTTTTTGACAGGACGAAATCTTCAAAAGACACTTGGCAGTTTTCGACACCAAGTAGGGTTAGACTCTTAACCACTAAAACCATCTCTTCATCAGGACCAATTTTGAAGGATCGACTACAGATTTTTGTTTCTTAACTTTATAGAATCACTTTGGGTGAAGCTTAAACTTTTAATACCTTAACATGTTTTTTTAGACAATAAGCTCATGAGGCTTGGTTCTTCTTAATCTCCGAACATTGTTTCTTATATTCAAGACGGACTCCATTTCAGAATTAGTATGACTTTTGCAGTCATTTTTTAACAACTTCTGTCACGATGTAGATCGGTATTTCTTATGTTCCAAGGTGCATTCACTATTCCACGAAGGACTTTGTTTTGGAATTTTTGGATGATTTCGGTATTTTTTCTTTGTAGAGCCCCATAATTGAATTCTATAGGTCCAACCAGGCTTTAGTAGTTCATTATACAGCATTATTTTGTTTTGGATTGATAAATCAGAGTTGTTACCAAGTAACCAGTACATTTTTCTATATTCCAAGTTTAGTTCTTCTCTATTCTTCTTGATGTGCTCTTTCCACTTAAGCTTTGCATCCAAAGTCATTCCAAGGTATTTGGCCGTATTGGTGTAAGGTACAGCTTGATTATTAATGAATGTTGGAATATTGTGTATCTTTTTATTTGTAAAGTTTATATGTGAAGATTTTGTTTCATTGAGTTTGATACGCCATTTTTCGGTCCAAGCTCTCACTGTGTCGACGGCATTTTGTTGTTTTACTGCTGCCTTAGAGACACATTTGTCGGGTACCAAAATTGCGGTATCATCTGCAAAAGTAGCCATTATGGTGTGATTACCAACTGGAATATCCCTTGTGTATAGTAAATACAGGGTAGGACCTAGGACACTTCCTTGTGGTACACCGGCTTCTATTTTCTTCAATTCAGAGTATTCTTGATCGTACCTTACTATAAACAATCGGTCTGAGATGTATGATTTTAATATTTCAAAGTACTGCCTGGGAAGATCCCTTTTCAGTTTGTACTCAAGTCCCTCATGCCAAACCTTGTCAAAAGCTTGAGCAACATCTAAGAAAATAGCTCTTCTTCTAATGCTTTTTCTATTACATCCGATATTCTATGAACTTGGTCTATCGTGGAATGTTCAGCGAAAAGGTAAGCTTTTTCTTTCGGGTTACCGATCCATTTCCCATCTTCAGATTTCAAGGGCGAGTTTTGTAACTGCGGTCTTTTCAGGCGCTTGGCTGCTTTTCATAGCGAAAAATCGGTTGAAGCATCAGTCGTTAAATTCCTTAGAAATGTACTCAGTGAATCATTTTTGAATTTGTAAATTTGTTTTTTAAGATTGTTGCTTATACGGTTAAACGTTGTTTTATCATCTTGAAACCTGGTATTTTTCCATTTTCTTCAAGCTCTTCTTTTCTCTATTATCAACTATCTTATCTCTAAAAAAATATTTTATTTAATTTTGTCTTCTATTAAAAAATGTTGGAGTACTTTCTTCAGCGGCCTGTTGCACATCAGCAATACATTTTTCCACTTCATGGTCCATTTGCTGGATTGTATCCATGGGGGATCTTAAATTTATAAAACTTAAAAGCCTTTCTCCAAAATCACTCCAGTTTGATTTCTTATTTACAAGCTTTGGATTACTTTTTTTAGTACTTCCGATTCACTTAGTGATAGAATCACTGGAGTATGATCTGATGACAGGTCATAATTACTTTCGACACTAATGTGATTTCTTTTGATTCCTTTAGCTACGAAAAAGTCGATAAGGTCTGATATTTTGTAAGTATCGGAAGGCCAGTAAGTTGGTGACCTGGAGGAATAGAATTCGCAATTGTATTTACGGCCTGCTTGGAAAAGTATTTTGCCTTTTTTTGATATAAGTCTTGAACCCCAATGGGTGTGTTTTGCATCTTCTGTCGGAGAGCACCTTGGTGGGCAGTATATAGCTGATAAAAAGATTGACATAACAAATTTTACAAACATTTTTGTAAAAGTTTTTAAGAAAATTAAAATTTTAGATTTTTTAATAAAAAAATTCTATAAGGATTATCGTTATTTTCTGTCTTAGAAAAATTATTTAAACTGCGAACATGAATCTACATACAACTTTAGTTTAAGCTTAAACTCAATCGATCCAATAGAAGAAATCGCCGAACCAATGTTTGTCAACTTTTCTGCCATCAAAAAGCCAAGTTTGAAATTTAGACTTGGACATTTTTTTCGATACTGTTATAATCTTTTTGAAATGAACTATGATGTGCAGTATTTTTTAAATTAACTTATTGCTTTCGAGAAATTTGCAAAAAATTTAATTGACACATTTTCACTCCCCTTAATGTCTTGTTTTTCTATCCAAAATGAAGACTACTTTTAAGGAAGTATTAAAAATGTTAAATGAACGTCTCTACTTATATCAATATCGTGAGATTTAAACTATGGAGACTATGTTGAATTGTTTTTAAGAAAATGAAAAACCCGCTAAAAGCAAAACTGCTTAAGACCTTTATTTCCAAGTTTGAACTCAATCGCCTTAATTGTTTGTTCTGTATTGGCACGGATAGACAGACCGACCCACTTTTTTTGATTACTCTTAAATTTGTGCGTCATGTTTGATTCAAATCTCGGTTTCGAAATCTTTTACTAATGCAATACTTGCCACAAAGCTTCTAAATATCTCAAGTAAGCATCATTATAATTTTATGAATTTGTTAAAACTAATTTATTTGGAGTACTTACTTGGTTCTCAGACCTGTTAAGTCCGGAACCATCGGGAACATCTCAAGGAAATTAGGGCCTCTACTCGTCTGCTGTTTCTGGAGATGTGTTTTAGCACCTTCCAGGTGTCTGAATCCACCTCGAAAGTCCTGCGCCATGTGCTTCTTGATCGTTCAGCACTTTTCCTTCTTGTGTAATGCAGTCATTACCTTTTTGAAGCGTATGCGCAATCCCTTCCAACTTACGACTTAGTATAACAGAGTCTATAGGTTCCAGGTATGTCCTTCTATGAAGGACCTCATTGGATATTCGATTAGGCCAGAAAATCCTTAGAATGTTGTGAAAACATCTATTCACGAAGGTTTGCATCATTTTTGTAATGGCTTAAGTAACCTTCCAGGTGCTGCACAGATTCGGCATTTGTGCGAAACAGTGGTAGCTTTGTTCTTAAAGAATAGAATTATTATTCCAAATTTTCGACAGCATACCGAACGCTGCTTTTGCTCTACCGATGCGACAGATGGCGTCTTGTTCGGCTCCGCCTTCGATGGAGACGATATTTTCAAGGTATTGAAATTTCTCCATTTTTTCCACCGGGTTACGAGACTGATCATTTTGGTTCTGCCGGAATTAATTTTCAGCCCCACGACTTCCACTTCTCTCTCCACATTTGTTGTTATTTGATGGATATCCATGATCCTCTGAGAGAGTAAGCAAACATCATCCGCGTAATCCAAGTGCTTTGAACAAAGCTGCACGCAGTAAATCGCTTATCATCAACAAAAACAATATTGACGACAGAATACAGCTCTGGCTGACTCCGCTACGGATTTCAAAATCATCTGACAACCTACCATCGTGCAGAAAGTGACACTTGGATCCATCATATGTTGCCTTTTTATAATAGCAATTAGTTTCAATATCAAAAAATTGGGCCTTTTTATGTTAATTTTTGAATAATAAATCCACTCATGGTTAAGAAGCGTACAAGGCATAAAGAAGGATGTTGCGTTCTATTAAAGGTATCTATTGAAAGAATTTATCGGTTTAAAATATTGAATACCATTTTTAGAAAATTCTTGAACCAGAAAAAGCATAATACTCATCGTATGTGCACAGTGAAAGGAAAAGAAATCGATATATTTTCTTCTTAGAGCTTGGAACCTCAGAGTAAATTCATGCATACTTTCTACATGATGTATAATGTACATATTTATTTACATATTCATTCCTAGCTCCAACAAAAACAAAAAATTAAAAAAAAAATGTTTTTGAAACACAAAAGGGGTTAATTCCATTAAAAAGTCATCGGCACCATACAAGTGTAGGCAGGAATGTAGGTGTACACTGTACATGGGAAACTTTAGCAAACGCAACGGTGCGATGATACAGGATCCTTGAAAAGAAAGATACGCAACCTGTTTCAGAATATGCACAGATGTTTTATAGTTCACTGAAAAAGAAGGATATTTTAAGGACTCTCGCATCGGTTTTTATATGAATGCGAATTTCAATAGAACAAAAATACAACATCTCAACATCTGATTTGAAATTTTCGCTTGAATCCTTTTTGTCTATCTTTGACATTTTTAAAAACATACAAAATTTCCAAAAAAAAAACTATACAATGAAGAGAGAAGGTCAAATGTAGGAGGTCAATTGTTACACAAATTTAAGTTCAGTGGGTGAAACATTTTTAAGCCTTTCTTTTCAACTGTGGTGCGTTTGAATGATGGAAAGAGGTTTTGTTTTGACAAAATCCTTCTGACCAAAATAATAATTCTTTTGAATTGAAGGTCAACAGATGGTAAAATTAATTATATGTGCCATGGTAAGTTCTTTTGAACAAAAATATTTGTTGATGCGGTGTACCTTATTGGCATTGACAAGGGTGCGAAGACATCTTTTATTTTCAAACATTTCCAGTGAAGTGATTTAGATGGTCTTAAATTAAATTAGACAAACACCAACAACGCCAACGCCTAAAAAGGCAATGTACATAATTCATTTTCAAAGGACATGACATTTTGTCGCAGATGCTTAGGCCTTACCTACACTACATACATATATAAATTGGCAATACACTAGGTTCCTATAGTCTGAATATTGAAAGGTGAAGAGCTTATTGAAAAGTTTAGACCATTTAATAGCCACACAATTTATATTCACTTTGTATTTTTGAAGACAGGATTATTTATTTATAGATTGTCTTGATTTATTTAAGTTTTTTTAGTTGATTTAAAATCATTAAGTCGAAGATGTGGAGGTTTTCTAATTTGAAGACAGAATAATTGATGAGGTTGTTAGTCTTTGGAATTAAGCTGTCAATAAAACGGTAAGGTGACGTTTTTTGTGTACCTTTTAAGAGATTACAAAGTTTTTTCTGCAGTTAATTTGCGTTTAGACAGATTCTTAAAAAAAGCTGTTTCGATAGTAAAGGGTGTCCCAAAATTGAAAACTTGGTTATATTTTAAATAACTTGTGCAGGAAAGTACGTAACCTTAAAAAATAGAGACAGGAATGCAAGAAATTGAATTTTTAATTGAAAAGTCATTTTAATCAGTCACAGAACTAATTTAACGATGTCCCAAAATAAACGCTCCCTTTTAGGGCATAGTTAGGAGTATGCAGTACGAAGCATCTTTTCATTAAAAACGCTGCAATTTTCGATTTGGTTGTATTCGCGGTATCCCCAAACTTGAGCACAGTACAACATAATAGCTTTTGAGGCGGCATTGTATATTTTGAACTTAGTTGAGTGCTGGATGGGATTGATGGGATTTTTAGATCCTCCCATCCTGTTTGTTAGATGCTCCTTCGAAGACATGTTGTAATTAAACACTACGCCAAAATATTTGTATTGAATAGACACCTTTATTTCTGAATTATTGTAAAACCATTTTTCGCATGCTGCTCTTCTTCCACCATTTCGAAATATTACTGTTTCCGCAGTAAGTTTAAAAAACTTCAATTAGCTGTTGCAAATCGGAAGTATTATCTGACAACAGTACAATACCGTCCGCATATAAGAGGGTTAATTTGAAGATCCTCTTAAACAATGCCGATTGGAAGTTTCGCATGAAGATTATTTAAAAATAGAACGAAGAGAAGAGAGCTTAGCACACATCCTTGACGAACACCTTTCTTCGTGGGGAAGAAGTCTGACAAACAACCAGTCGATCCATTTCAAAAAGCTGCTGTAGTTCCTTATAAAGCGACTTTAAAGTAGCCAGTATCTTCGAAGATATTCCCAGAGTCGACAGCTTATAAATAAGAGCATTCCTGTCAATGCTATCAAAAGCAGCCTTAGGATCGATGAAAAAATCGTATAGTTTTTTTTGGCAGAGTTGAAGCTGAATTATGCATGAAAGATTATATTGGTCCCATATGCAGCTTGAAATTCATTGATGATGTTGTTTTTTTCTAACCAAGCTGACAGTCTGTTCAAAAAAACTGTAGGAAACAGCTTATAGAGCGTATCGAGAAATGAAAGTCCTCTAAAGATTGACACAACATTTGAATCTCCTTTTTGAATAGTGGGCATACAATGGAATTTCTTAAATAATAACTTCTGTATCTAACTCTATAACATGTCGCTGAGGAAGAGCGTATGAGATACTATCTGAATCGTTTAGTTGCGAGAGTAATCTTTCGAAATGCATTTTAAATTCTGAATGAACACATTTAAGACTCCTAGTTAGGCTAACGAAATAAGCTTGTTTTTTAGTTTTACATACAATTCTACGACATGTTTCCTTTTCTGAAGGATTTGAGGTGTTTAAGAGCATTTCGCTTGACCGTAAACAAGCTAAATCAAACCAAGGTTTTTTCGCGCAAACTTAACATTTTGTTGCATGGGAGCTCCGTTTGCTTCATAAATACAGCTTTCTTCAATTGATACTGCTGGTATTATGATGGAGGGTTTAAGTGACTCGAGTTTATTTTTATAAGCAACCCCTCTTTGGTCATACCATTTTATTCTAGAGATACCTCTTTGGTTGGTATTTTCTGCTATTACTGGAGATTTTATGGAACAATTTAATGGCATGTGATCTGAGAAGGTTACACAATCTACACTAAAATTGTCTTTAGTGACAGTTAAAAGAATATGTTTTGACAGAAAGTAAAAGAAATAATAAAGCCCCACGAGCTGTCAAAATTTAACCTTTACCTATTGGAAAAATATTTATTACTTACAGAAAAATGGTTACAAATTTAAAGCTTCAGTTAACTTTAGGACATTCTTTGTAAGGTCTGAGAGTGCCCTAAAACTTTTTAATTTTTTTTACCGACGATATATTGATAATTGTAGTTTACACAAAATATAGTAAAGGAAAAATGAAAAATTAATTAATTTTTTTGACATCCAATTTAAATTTGTATGCTGTCCCAAAAATATTAATACAATATCTTAAATCGTTTGTGTTGTTCCAAAAACAACGCAATTTTTCTATATCTTTATAGATACTTTACATAACATACACTATTTTGAACTTTAAACATTGTGTTTTTTTGGGACAGTACAATACCATTACACAGCTTGTACTGTCCCAAACTAACCCAAGTTTGCTTATTTTGATATTTGTATGGTTACTTTACATAAAATACAATTGTGGAAAATCAAATAATTGCATTTATTTTTGGACATCCAAGAACATTTTCAATGGTGTCCCAAAAATAATACAATCCTTTTCAACGTTTGTCTAACGCAATAGATATCTTTAATATTTTTCCCCTACACTAAAAGCGCAGTACAAAAATGTATCTAAGTTTCTGACAGCCTTACAGAAAATAGAAATAAAAGGTGATTTTTTTGAGGTTAGGATTTTCATGCATTAGTATTTGACAGATCACGCGGGATTCAGACATGGTGTCAAAGAGAAAGATGCTCAGAATGCTTTGCCATTTCATCATGAATAGACTTACTAACGAGCAACGCTTGCAAATCATTGAATTTTATTACCAAAATCAGTGTTCGGTTCGAAATGTGTTTCGCGCTTTACGTCCGATTTATGGTCTACAGAATCGACCATGTGAGCAAACAATTAATGCGATTGTGACCAAGTTTCGCACTCAGTTTACTTTATTGGACATTAAACCAACCACACGAATGCGTACAGTGCGTACAGAAGAGAATATTGCGTCTGTTTCTGAGAGTGTTGCTGAAGACCGTGAAGTGTCGATTCGTCGCCGTTCGCAGCAATTGGGTTTGTGTTATTCGACCACATGGAAGATTTTACGCAAAGATCTTGGTGTAAAACCGTATAAAATACAGCTCGTGCAAGAACTGAAGCCGAACGATCTGCCACAACGTCGAATTTTCAGTGAATGGGCCCTAGAAAAGTTGGCAGAAACTCCGCTTTTTTATCGACAAATTTTGTTTAGCGATGAGGCTCATTTCTGGTTGAATGGCTACGTGAATAAGCAAAATTGCCGCATTTGGAGTGAAGAGCAACCAGAAACCGTTAAAAACTGACCCTGCATCCCTAAAAATGCACTGTTTGGTGTGGTTTGTACGCTGGTGGAATCATTGGACCGTATTTTTTCAAAGATGCTGTTGGACGCAACGTTACGGTGAATGGCGATCGCTATCGTTCAATGCTAACAAACTTTTTGTTGCCAAAAATGGAAGAACTGAACTTGGTTGACATGTGGTTTCAATAAGATGGCGCTACATGCCACACAGCTCGCGATTCTATGGCCATTTTGAGGGAAAACTTCGGAGAACAATTCATCTCAAGGAATGGACCGGTAAGTTGGCCACCAAGATCATGCGATTTGACGCCTTTAGACTATTTTTTGTGGGGCTACGTCAAGTCTAAAGTCTACACAAATAAGCCAGCAACTATTCTAGCTTTGGAAGACAACATTTCCGAAGAAATTCGGGCTATTCCGGCCGAAATGCTCGAAAAAGTTACCCAAAATTGGACTTTCCGAATGGACCACCTAAGACGCAGCCGCGGTCAACATTTAAATAAAATTATCTTCAAAAAGTAAATGTCATGGACCAATCTAACGTTTCAAATAAAGAATCGATGAGATTTTGCAAATTTTATGCGTTTTTTTTTTTAAAAAGTTCTCAAGCTCTTAAAAAATCACCGTTTATATATTAAGATGTAAATTATGAAATTCATCAGTTAATTTTGGGACATTCCTTAAGTTTGGCTTTGCGATGACCCAAAATAACAACATTTTTTTATTTGCTTAAAACTAAGAGATATATGGTGATAGATTGAAAAATGTTCACTTATTTTGGGACATGCTTAAACCACTTTCAAGGATGCCCTTAAATTAGTGGAAATCATTATACCGATTGTATAAGTTAATAATTTAATTTATTATTTTTGATCGACACAAATGCCACTTTAAGAAATTTCGAATATTTTGGGTAAGAATTTATTTGACTTTGGTTGTCCCAAAATTAGGGATATTTGTTTAAATGAGCCACCATTTGTGTAGTTGCTCCAAAACCAAAGGGCAGCAAAATATCGTTAATCTTTTGTCATCTCGCAAGGATGTCCCAAAACTTATTTTTGAAAAAAAACAAACCATGTTCATTTTGGGACATCTTTTTGTTTTACTTCTAAGAGGGAAAATGATTAAAAAGCTTCACATGTTTTTGGATGTTATGAAATTGAACACATTTTTTCATTAGGCGCAATTTGTGTGATGACATTACATACCAAAAAGTTGTAATGTTTAGGACATCTTGAACATTCTTTCAGTTAGGTTTACGAAAGAAATAAATAATTTTTCAGTTGAAACGAATTTTTTTCTCTGATCTCTGATGCACACTGGTTGAAACTTCTGATACAAATAAATTATTCGAAATCTTTTTTGTATAAAATAATAATGTTATTTAGGCACTGTTTGCCTCCGTCTCCTATTTAACTACCTACTAAGTTAACCTGACTTAAATAAGGTTTATGTTAAATTTGTTTTGTCTAAAGGACAAACAAATTTAAGCCATTTGATTTTTATTCCACCTCCATAAGAATTGTGGTTTTCTCCTTCTCCTTCTTCTTATTTTTATTTCAATTCAAATTAAGCCTCAAAGGTACAAGATTTATTCAGATTGTGTTGACTGATTAAGTAAACTTGCAAAAAATAACAAATTTAAGATAAAAATAATTTGAGGTAATAAAAACCTCAGAGAAGATTTACAGAAGTTATTTTTTTTCTTTCATTCAACTATGATGACATAAATTTTACCAAATGTGAATTTAAAAAACAAATTTGCAAGATAGGACTTTGGGAGATAAAATTCCAAGGTGTTTTTTAAACGTATTTATGCATTTCTTAAATAAAATATGTGTTGGGAATTATTAAGAGGGTGTGAAATTCAGGATGGTATAATTATACAAATTCTTTCGTTCTTTTTTTCCATCCAAACAAAAAATATTGATATAGGGATGAAGGTATTCACTATATGAAGGGATCTGAAGGGATTTCTTTGGTTCGTGTGAAAAAATATTAAATGACAACTTACCCTTGGGAACTGTCCCTTACGAGTTTCTATGTATATCCAGATTGTGATGATGGCCTTAACCAGAAAAAACAAGAAAAAAACCTTATGAACAAGTTTAAAGCGAGAAAAGAAATTATTTTTTAACGAAGAGTAAAATTCCCATGTGAACTGTTAAGTTGAAATTTTCATTGTGACCATAAAGTTTTAAAAATTCAAAGATTGTGACATTGGATTTAAGAAGGATACCTTAGAAATGCTTTATGGTAACACTTTTGCTACTTTATGATGTTTCTCGTCACAGACAAATGGAATGGTCTTACTTATTTCTCTATAAAAATCCTTCTAAATATTTTCTTTATAGCTCCCACAGTATTAATTATTTTGAGTGTGTTAATATTAAAAACCCTTGAATAAATTTATTTGTATAAAAAAATGGTGTGTCCCAATGGGAATTACCTCAACTTCTCATGTTTAAACTTTTTAAGACAGAAGAAAATCACTTTAGCAACTTGGGTTGTTAAGGTCCAGGTAAACAAAAATAAAGGACACGTAGATAGATTCAAGGACTCGTTTTTTTCATGATCTTAATGTTTATACTCTAAAACCAGAATTTTGACATTTTTATGAATTCAAATTCAATAGTACAAATAATTCTTCGTTTAAAACACAAGATTACATAACTCGAAATACATATTTTTATATTAACCTGGTTAATTTAAAAAAAACTAGATGGGTCTTGTTTTGAGAACTTCCAATTAAATTTTATGAACATCTTTCAGATTTATTTTTTCCATAAACCAATTTGAAGTTTAAGCTGTTTTCTAATAAAATATCCTTAAACTTGGAATAAATTGAGTCGCACGGAAAAGGTCTGAGCATTCCTTGGCCCAATAAATATTTTTGCGAAGTACCGCAGATGAAAGTATGCGTGGTAATCTAGAGCTGGCTAGACTGAAAATGTTTCGCAAATATTTCAAAATTATTTAAAGGCTTTTAAGAAACGCTTTTTGAAGACCGGTTTCTATGTTTATAACGTAGTTAAATGTATTATCTGGTAGCTTGAAACATCTTTTGACGAAAAACCTTTGATGCTTATTATGTACTCCTTGTACCCCCATACTTGAGCACAGTAATACGTAATTGGTCTTGATAGATAGATAGATAGATAGATAGATAGATAGATAGATAGATAGATAGATAGATAGATAGATAGATAGATAGATAGATAGATAGATAGATAGATAGATAGATAGATAGATAGATAGATAGATAGATAGATAGATAGATAGATAGATAGATAGATAGATAGATAGATAGATAGATAGATAGATAGATAGATAGATAGATAGATAGATAGATAGATAGATAGATAGATAGATAGATAGATAGATAGATAGATAGATAGATAGATAGATAGATAGATAGATAGATAGATAGATAGATAGATAGATAGATAGATAGATAGATAGATAGATAGATAGATAGATAGATAGATAGATAGATAGATAGATAGATAGATAGATAGATAGATAGATAGATAGATAGATAGATAGATAGATAGATAGATAGATAGATAGATAGATAGATAGATAGATAGATAGATAGATAGATAGATAGATAGATAGATAGATAGATAGATAGATAGATAGATAGATAGATAGATAGATAGATAGATAGATAGATAGATAGATAGATAGATAGATAGATAGATAGATAGATAGATAGATAGATAGATAGATAGATAGATAGATAGATAGATAGATAGATAGATAGATAGATAGATAGATAGATAGATAGATAGATAGATAGATAGATAGATAGATAGATAGATAGATAGATAGATAGATAGATAGATAGATAGATAGATAGATAGATAGATAGATAGATAGATAGATAGATAGATAGATAGATAGATAGATAGATAGATAGATAGATAGATAGATAATATAATTTTATTTCCATTAAAAAAAGCAAAGCTTAGCAAGTTTAACAAAATTCCTTTATTATTAAACTACGATATTTAAGAGAGTCTTTTAAAAAATTGTAGAGTTTTAGGTAGCAAGATCCATTTAAAATGTTAAAGAATGTTGGCCGATCTAAAGTTACATTTCCTAGATATTCTTGACGGTATCCTCTAAATAGTGGGCACACACCAATGAAGTGGTAAGTATTTTCTGTCGCATCCTGATTACATAGAGTGCATAGGCCAACAGAGTCGTTGCGGAAAGCTTTAGCATTTAAGTTCAAAAGACCGCACCTTGCTTTGAAGATTAAGCTGATAATGTCAAGGACATTATTATCGTCAAAGTAATTCGGGACTTCCGCATACAAAAGATTGCAATATTCGTCCTGAAACTGTGACTGCATTGCATTGCTGGAAAAATCGCCCCAATGCTTTTCTAATAGCTTTGTCAGCATTTGATTCCATTCGGAAACTGGAGTTTCGGGACTTTTCTCTTGGAAAAGGCCTGACCATTCTTAGGTCCAATAAATATTTTTCTCGATGACTGCTTCAGAGAGGATACGCGGTTAGCGGTTACGTGGCATTAACATCACTCTACACATCACTCTTTGACAGATGTATCTTTAATGGACTTAGGAAAGCCTTTGGAAGACCAGTTTCGATGTGCATTGCATAGTTAGGCGTATTATCAGGCATTCCAAAGCATCTTTCGACGAAGAAACGTTGTAGTTTTTCAGTTTGAATGTGTTTAATGTATCCCCACACTTGCGCACAGTAGTGCATTATTGACTTTGTTGCTGCATCGTGCACTTTATATTTAGCAGAGTGAGTACCAAACTTGTTCTTTACAAATTTCGACCATGTTGAGTTGATTGAGTTTTTCGATGATGTAAGTATTTTTGTTAAGTGATATGACCAGGACATGTTGTAAGAGAAGTAAACGCCAAGATATTTGTATTGATTAGTTATCTTTATCTCACCATTGTTGAAATATCATTTTTCAGCTGATGCTCTTTTACTTCCGTTCCTAAAAATTACTATTTCAGACTTTTCTAAGTTGACACCAAGTTTACAAATTTTGCAATATCTGCCGAAGCTATCGATGATCGGTTGTAGGGTACTAGGTCTGTCAGATAGAAGAACTATGTCGTCCGCGTATAAAAAAACATTTATTTGCATACCATTCACAGTGAGACCAGTTAGAAGTTCTAAGTGTAGATCGTTTAGGAATAGCACAAATAGAAGAGCACTCAGTACGCATCCTTGTTTAACTCCTTTGGATGTCAGGAAGAAGCTAGACGTACTAGTTCTATCCCAGACTGTAGCAGTCGTATATTTGTACAATAAATGTATAATAGACACCAGTTTCGTAGAGATGCCTATCTTTGATAATTTGTAAAGCAAAGCTTCTCTGTTAATGTTGTCAAAGGCTGCTGACACATCTACAAAGAAAGCGTAAAGCTTTTTCTTCTGGCTCAGCTGAAGTTGGATTATACAAAAAAGGTTGTAGACTTGGTCAACTGTACTATATTGTTTTCTGTATGCAGCCTGGTATTCGTCGAGTGTGGTGTTCATTTCAATCCAAAGAGTGAGCCTCCTAAGCAGAATCGTTGTAAATAGAAAGGAGAGCCCGCGATAATTGGAAGCGGTACTGGCATCACCTTTTTTGTATAGAGGGACAATTATTGATTTTCTGAAGGAAGAAGGTATATTTCCTGTTTCAAAGATATCTCTTAGTAGAGTGTGCATCTCTTCAACAAATGAAATGCTTGCGTTTTTGTAGAACTCATTCGGAATACCATCTATACCGGGTGCTTTGTTTTCTTTTGTTGTTTCTATTGCCGAGGACACTTCAGATAGTTCTATTTGACTATCAAACATTGGAATATGAATGGTTTCGAAAACTGTTATAGGTAACGTAAATCTTGACGAACCTGGATTCAGTGTGCCATTGAAATGTTCCATGAACTCGTTAGCCGTGATTTGTTTTGCAATGTTCGTTGAATTTCCACGTATTTCTTTTGCGATTCTCCACCATTCTTTTGTTAACAGTCAACTTCAAGGTTCCATTTATCACAATAGCTGCTGAACTTGTTTAGAATTGTTTGAAGTAAAGCTAGACTCTCAGCCAAAATTACAATATCATCAGCCGATTCCTTCCACATGTATTCAGATGGGCAGTTCAGAATGTAGGTCATTTAAGAACAAGACAAATAGCAGAGCGCTCAGAACGCAACTTTGTTTAACGGCTTTGCTTGTTCCAAAGAATTTAGAGATACTGCTTCCATCCCAGACGGCGGAAATTGTATCTTGGTATAATAGTTTGATAATTTTAACAATTTTTGTCGATATGCCCGATGTAAAAAGTTTGTGAATAAGAGCTTCTCTGTTGATATTGTCTAACGCAGCTTTTAAGTTTACGAACCCATCATAAAGTTTCTTTTTCTGTCTTAGTTGCAGCTGAAAGATTGAAAATCTGATCGATGGTACTATAATCTTTGTAAATGTTAAGTAGCTTAAGTGAATATTTTTGAGTTTTATGGCAATCCTTATCAAAGCAGGGCTTCTTTCGCTCAAACTTGACATTGGTATTAATAAGATTCCCATATGCTGCATAGAAACACTCTTTTAATGATTCGTGTTTAAACACTATCCAAAGGCAAGAGTTTTTGCACAGCAACTTCATAAATTCTATTCATGTATTGAGCGCGTCTATTGGTAGACTATTTAAGTCTTGGCAGCAATAATGAACTAGCGTAACTTCGAGTATCTTCGCAAAAGCTTTAAGACCTAAAACTAGCGGCATGTGGTCCGAAAAAGTTGTACTTTCAATTGAGAAACGGGATACATCTGATATCTAAAAAATAAACTCTGGTGTACCTCAAGACTCCGTTTTGTGTCCGACACTCTTCCTCATTTTTGTAAACAATGTTTTGTCTGAAACTTTTAAAACTCTAAATTGTTTCTCTGATGACAGTATCCCCAGGTTTTCACAATCGTTTTTAAATTCTCATAATTGTGCTTCGGAAGGTGGAGTGGAAACGGCAGCGTATGATAAGCTCATTAAATTCTCGGCTTGACAGCAATGGTGAACCGTGTAGAATTCAATTCTTCAAAAACTTAATACTGTTTACTGTCGTGGCTCCTTGGCTCCTTGCCAGTGTGTCGCACTGTCTCTACGGAGGCAATGCAAGTGCTGGCTGGGGCACCTCCTCTTGACCTGGTTGTCGATTGCCTATAGGATGTGAAGAGGAATAAACTTGTCCTCAACGGACTGGGAGGAGGCCTCAAATTTTACTGACAGGAGAGTAGGGCGTATTAAAGATTTGTTCAACAGATGTGTGTGCACTAGATGGCAACTTTTGAGTTTCTTCCTGACATAGATCAGGCAGTTAGGGTTAGGGACTTTAGTTTCACGCTCTTCATGGGTTATTTACTCACAGCACACGGGTCCATGAATGCATTTTTGCATAAGAGGACACTTTCGACAACAGCGGAGTGTTCCTGTAGACTGTCCTCACTATTCAGATATTAGAGATCTCTCTAGTATGGGCTTTATTAGGCTTAGATTAGTAATAGGGAAACTGCTGGGAACCCAGAGGTTTACGCAAGCAAGTTTTTGCACGAAGGAGGGCTGTAGGTAGGTAGGTTAGTCCACTAAGTTGTTTAGGTGGTAGTGTAGGGAAAAGAGGTTGAGACCACAACTGGTGGAAGTGACAGTCTATCTTAGAGTGTTCAAAGAGCCAATAGCCAATTGTCTACTATGGCTTGTTAAGATAGACTAATATATTTCTGTGTTTTGTGTGTATGTGTTTTTGCGTGGATGTGCTTTGGAGTGTATTAAGCTTTTTATTTATTACTGATGAATAAATGATTAGCTTGGCCTCATGAGTTGGCTTGGGAATCTCATTAAAGGTTCCTGGGTTGTGTATCATGGTGTCATTTCGATGTATTGGTGTTGCTATGCATTACTGCCAGTATTCAACTGGTGGTCACGTAGAGCAATATAAAGGCTACGAGACCTTGGACAGCAAGGAGTTTATCTGGAAGAAACCTTCGTTGCGAAGCTCCACCGGAAGCTATATTCTAGTACCACAGGAGACAGGAGCCCTGGTTCTTGTTGTTTCTAGTGTTTCATATAAACTGGGCGACCTGATAACACCTGTCTGAGAGGTATATCTCCTAGTGGGAATATCGTGGTAGCTGTGGTTGCCATATGTGGAACGAATGGCATTCTAGAGTACTGTTTACCACCTAAGACCCTTAGTATGCAAGAGGCGTTAGATAGGCCTCGAAACTCAGCAAGAAGTGTAGTTCATGCCTTACACATGACTATAAAACTGTACTGGGATGGTACTTGTACTATCCTGGGGTGTTGACCAACACTATTCTTGGTTCAGATATTGTGGGTAGGCCTACCGTGAAATGAGTCCTAAACGGAAGGTGTTCACGTAAAGCGTATCAATAATATCTTTTTACTACCATTTTTCAAAAACATTTTGCAAATATTTCTAAAACTTGATGTTGTATTCTTGTTTTTTATTACAAAAACAAAAACTACTTTTGAGCCTTCTTGCTTTTATGTTAAAAACCATTTTTGCAAAAATGTTATGAAATATTTTATAAATATTTCTAGTGAATATTGAAGGTAGAGATTGTAGATTTGGACAACCAATACTTCATGAATGTAGATAGCGTCAAAAAGCCATAAATTTAAAAATTAATATTTAAAAACCTGCGGTGAGAGAATAATTTTGAAGACCGATTTAAATTAAGTCAATCAAAACCCTTCTCACATGTGCAATTGTATTGCAAAAAACAAAACCTTCATTAATCACTATTATTTTCGATTTATTCTTCTTACAATGTCCTGAAACCTAGCTATCGATAAGTAAACCAGGAACTTAAATCCGATATGTATATCGGATTATGTATTTCTTTCGAAAATTTTTTTGATTAAAAAAGAATATCAGAAATTCAGAAACAAAAACTTTATTCATATTTCCTTTGATTGGGAAGCGTTAATTTTCCGCAATGGCAGAAAAGAGAAGGATCCGATTTTCTATCGAAACATGAGAGAAATCCTCTTTTGATTCCAAATATTTCCCTATATCCTTTAAGTACTTAATCCACTTTTATACCATAGCCAGCCAACAACAGTAACAGAGATAGAGATAAAGAGTTTTCCAATATTTACAGAACGATATACTGAAATTTTCTTTATTTGGTAAAAGGATAAAAGGACACAAATGGTCGTCTATACTTTTAAGCTTTGAATTTACCAATTTTACCAAATGTTATTGAACAAACACTAAAAATGACATCCTTCAATACAATGCTATACAAATATACATAATATTTATGTTTATAAATGAATATTGGATAAGGAAAGGAAGGTAAAAGCTTCAAGGATGTACAGTACATACTTAACCTTAACGTTTTAATTTTCATACCTTTCGTTTTGTGGTTACATCGAACGTTTTCACAAAAACCATACCTGACACGTGCTTTACTTAGTATATTTACCTATCAAAGAAAAGAAACAAAAACGACGACGTCTAACTACCAACTTGCAACTTACTGCTGCAAGGCCTTTCAACGCGAAACACGAATATACCCTGTAAAATAGCGTTGCTGCATTGAAAGTTTCCAATTTAACAGTTGAGAGTGTTTTTGAAAAGTAAGAGAAAAGTTAACAAAAAAAAAACAGAAACAGGAAAATAGTAAACACTACTTTGCTGTCAGCTCCAAAGTACGATGACGACGACACAACCCCTCCTAACTTTTCTGATCCTTTTTTTCGTTTTTTTATTTTTTTTGTTTCCACCAGGAATTTCCTGGGATAAACTCGCTATAGGAGACTCAGAACAGGGATAAATAAAGCCCTGCATTCCGCTTGTTTGTTAGTTTGCTTGCAACACTTTGTTCCAACATCCTCTTTCTACAAACTCTCCTTTCTTTGTCCTTTTTTATTGTTAATAATTTTTTGTTGTTTTGGTGATGTTTTGAAAAGGAGTTTTTGGGTGGAATTGGGGGCTCAAATATATCGAAATCCACCCCGTCACTGGGATAGAAGGGTTCCACTTCTAACCCTTTTGATAATATTGTTTTATTTTGTTAATTCTTCTTTTTTGTATTCCATCGTTTCGTGTCGTTCGTCCTGTTTCCTTTACCGGATGAGAATTTCAAACAAGTTGACGCTGTGAAAATGAAAATTAAGTTCCTCAAACTAAGGAATCTAAGGTATCTATTGTGTTTTTTTTTCGAATGGGGGATGATTTATCCAATAAACGTGAGAGGAAATTGTTATCTATGAGGTACTTGAAATTAAACCCTTTTTGTTTTTGTTTATATGAAAATTTAAAAATAACTTTGTCTATATAAGAGGCATAGGGAAAGTACCTTTAATGACATAATGAAATCATTATTAATTCACACGGGTGCACATTGAGGTTAGTTATGTATTTTCCTTGTTATTATTTGTTGCTGTTGTATTTAATGGAATAAATCGGATTTGGTGGTGTTAAGTATAATAAATAACAACAGCTATACCAATAAAAACAATTTAACTGGCTGTAAACTCATTTTTGTGGTTGATATTCACTTAAGACTGGAGAGAGCTTTATGATTGAATAAAGCTCATTATAGGTTTGGTAAATTGGTCACTTTAATTACGTTTGCTTGGTCATAAATTTGAATTCAATCAACTTTAGGTACAATATAAAGGAAATGTATTTCAGCGTGAAATTTAAATTTTGTATTAAAAAAGAATAACTTTTTATTTGCTATACTTTACTAATAGAAAACTTAGAAATAACTTTTTAAACAATAGTTTTTAATTTACAACAATTTAAACCAATTTAAATATCTTTTGAAACAGTATAATGCTATCTATATTAAGCATTCTGAAGTAGGTAATACACAATTGGTGTGAATTTAGGAAAAAAAAACATACAAATGATAGTTTTCTCATTAAAAAAAAAGTAGACGAAATATTTGTATCTTAAAAAAATTTACATCCGGTAAAATTTGTATAAGACTTTAATCTGCAGTTTTTTTTTACAGAATATAAAAAGCTACCAAAAATTAGTAAAAGTTGATTTTACTATTCGACAAAGTTTTTTCTTGGCAATGAAATTGTACGCAGTTCAAATATAATTCCAAAATAAGTCTTTAATATTAGGTTTTTGAGATGCATATTTGAAAATTGTGAGGCCATATCAATTCGTGAAGAAGTTATTTTTAATAAAATTCTGGGTATGGTTCCTGAACTTTATTTAGAGTCAAATACTAACTCATACGTAATAAGAATTTTCGTTAACTAAGTAAGATACTAAAATAATTAAAACTGAAGCTAAAACATTAACATTTGTACTTTACCAAACCAACGTTCAGTAATATTGAAAAACGGCTAGTACTTTTGATGTGGCATGGTGGTTAGTGCGATGGACTGTCATGCGAGAGGTCTTGGGTTCAATACCAGCCCGTGCCATTTAAAGCTTTTTTTTCATGGGTACTGCCTCTTGCAAGGAATTGACAAAGTCTCCATGAGTAATTCTTGTCATGAAAAGTGCTTTCTCAAATTTGCCTTTCGAATTCGTCTTAAAACTGTAGGTCCCTTCCAACCCTGACAACAGTACTCGCACACAGAAGAGAGTTGTAAGTAACTGGGACTTAGTTTTCAACGAACTGTTGCACCACCTTTTTTTTTTTTTTTTTTTTTTTTTTTCAAATTCATTTTTATTTATTCAATCTTAAACCTATCTTAAAGCTAGACAAAAATTCATAAAACTAGCCTAATTATCCATAACTTACAACTAACTTAATGGTCCCATACGGACACTCTAAGCTAAACTATAACACTTAAAACTAATGCCTTTCGGCCCTAAGATCTATTTTACTTCATTTTAATTTTATTTATTTTGTATTTATTAGAAAATTATGAGAAAAAACTAATATCAAGGTCCTTTTTTATTTTTACTTAAAAAACTACTTAAAATTAGGTCCTTAAATAAAACTTAAAGCTAACTTAAACTACCTATTCTACCTATAAACTACTTAAAACTAGAACAACCACAGCAGCAAATCTAACGTGTTTTGTTTTTATATTTTACTGTCTTTTTTTGTATGGTTTTTTTTTTCTTTGATTTTTTTTTTTTTTCTTTGATTTTTTTTGTTTTTAATTTATTTTTTCTTTGTTTTTTTTTCTTTTTATTTTTTAATTTTTTTTGTATTTTTTTTTTTGTGCCACCATGCCTATTCTACTTAAAACTAAACCCTAAAACTATAAAACAAGTATGTAAGCCGGCCAAGGCTTAAACCCCATCCCGACCTACACATTATCAAGTGCCGATTGAAGCCACCAAAACTGGTTCTCCTGCTTCACCCTATCAGTTCGGTCCCGTTCGGACACAGCCCTACTGAACCGAAGGAGCTCCGCTCCGCCTTGTGCCATGACGTCCCGACTGTACGGGAGTCGCCTATCCACGGTTCTTCGTCTGACGTGGTAGATTAACGGAACTGCCAATCTATCCTGTATCAGACCGCATCTATCTAAAAAGAGGAATGCCTCTGGGGGAATAAAGCCGCTCAAGCGTGCACTCTCAAAATACTCGTCGTTCGGATAGAACGCCCTGAAAATTAAATTGTTGGTCGAAGACATAGCTCTTGCAATGTGACCTCGAACGAGTTTTATCACGAAATTGTCAATTCTGTTGATTCGAGCCCCTTTGTACAGGACCTCGTTGGAATAATAATGCACATAAGAAGATTCGGCTGTTCGATATAAGCCGGTACAGCGTCGTAAACACTGCCGCTCGAACACCCGAAACTTCTCCATCTGGGAAGGGGCAACGTTGAACCACACAGGACAACCATACACGATCATTGGCCGTATGAGGGCCATGTAGCAAATAACCTTCACTCTGGGGTCAAGCCGACTGCTAAAAAACAGCCGTTTCGTCAGAGCGAAGGCTCCTCTGGCCCTGGTCAGAGCAGCATTTATATGTCTGTCGAAATATAAATACTGATCTAACCAGATACCCAGGTACTTCACTACACTTTTGCTCGCCAATGGCTGCCCGTGAAGATCAACGATGACCATCTTGCGCCAATTCTTACACGTATCCCTCGTGGCCCTAGCCAACGGAGTCCGGAACAGAATTGTCTCTGACTTCTGGACATTTATTTTCAGTTTCCAGTCGTCGCAATATCGCTGAATCTTGTCGAAATCACGCTGCAAGAGAATTCTAA
This sequence comes from Eupeodes corollae, assembly GCF_945859685.1. Lineage (NCBI taxonomy): Eukaryota > Metazoa > Arthropoda > Insecta > Diptera > Syrphidae > Eupeodes > Eupeodes corollae. The sequence goes on along the minus strand of NC_079148.1, from coordinate 140,149,910 downwards.
TAACCTCAACCTTTCGGGCCGTTCTGTACGCAATTAGATCGTCGGCGTACTCAATTGCCTTTGTAAGACTACCTATCAGATCGCTGGTGTAAATGTTGAAGAGAATCGGCGAATTTACCGCTCCCTGTTGAAGACCATTTTTAATTGAGAATGTTGTGGTAGAAGTTACATTGCCACTTTTGACAACAAACTTTCTACCGTTAAGCATATCATAAAGTATATACAACAATGGCTTGCTAATGCCAAACCTGCTCAATTTTAGGTAAAGACCCTCTAACCATACGGTGTCAAAGGCCTTTTCCAAATCAACCAGGACAGCACCTGTGCATTGTTGTTTTGATTTATTCCATTGGATATCAGAAACGAGTTTAGACGCAGCATGAATTGTGTCATGACCCGCCTTGAACCCGAACTGTTTATCCGGAATTATTTTGTTGTCCGCAGCCCACTTAGTCAGAGCCCTATTAATGATCTTTTCGAAAACTTTGCTGATGCTCGGAAGAAGACTTATCGACCGAAGATTTGACGGGTTGGAGTTGTCCTTTCCCTTTTTCGGGAGAGGATGAACCACAGCAGTCTTCCAATGCACTGGATAATATGCATTATTCAGTGCATTGTTGAAGAGTGTGGTGTAAATGTCAATTGCTTCCATCGGTAAATGTCTTAGTACAACGTTGGATATACCATCGACACCTGCTGACTTTTTGTTTTTTATTGAATTGAAGATGAGCTGAAGCTCAACCTTCGTCACTAACAAGGGACTTGGTCCCGTTTGCTCGGCGATTATGGCATTTGCCAAGGAATCGTCATTGAACCGCATGAAACCGCGGTTCTCAGATCGCCAATGTGTGATATCATTACGGAGGTAAAAGTGATTAAGTAGGGCTCTGTTTTCCAGGTCGTGGTTGGGGCGAATGCTAACGTTCACCTTGTACACTTGTTGGAAAGCAGCTCCCACCGCCTCCACTTTTTCCTTCGGATCTTCCATTACGTAAAAGTCATCGTCAAAGATGGCTTCTTCTGGATCTATTTGCGCTGTCCTGAGTACGTGTCTGTTCTCTTCAGTTCTTTGGAGTTTAAGACATGGAAGGTCATTATCGTTTTTTTTTCTGAATATCTTGTTGATTTTGGGGAACATACTAGGGTCACTCGAATTAACTGACCGGATCTTGCGGTCCCAGTACTTGTTAATTGATACCCTGTAGTTCTCCTTAATCAACAGATTGACATTTTTTATTGACGACTTCAGTGTCCTAACCTCCAAGTCGTGTGGGTCTGTAAGTCGTCTATACAAGTTTTTGAGTCTTGTCAGTAAGCCACTCTTGTGCTTTCGCAGTGCGTCAATTGTCGCGTTTCTGTAAGCGTCCATTTGGTCCCGTTCTCTGTACTTTGGGATTGTCCGTTCCATCGTTCGTTTTATTGTTTCGTCCATCTGTTGTAAATGTTGGTCAATTTCTGTATTTGTCAGGTTTCTGTTGTTTGGTGGGGCTATGTCACTCGAACGAAGTTCTCTTGCTAAGGCGTTGGTGAAACGAGGCCAACGCATCTTACTGTAATTGTAAGAGTGCGTTGCAACGTATTCCTCCAACTCCACGCGTTCGTTCGGAATCTGCATTACAGCAGCCAGTCCGCAGTGATCACTGTCGTACTCGACTGTCTGTAGGCAGTTTCGAGGGTGATTACCCACTTTGTCTGTTACTGTCATTCTAGTGTCGTACAGCAAAAGATCCAGAAAGGAGCCGCTTCTTGGATACGATGGCTTTTCGGTAGCCAGCAGGTCGACGCGTGTTGCACCACCTAAATTATTTATTTATAATTACTTTTCTTAGGGAAGCCGTATTTCTTTAATTTGACACTTTCATTTAAAAAAAAAAAACATTTAGATATACATTTATACCATCTGCAATATGTAATTTAGAATGCACTCTTCCTTGTTGCCCAAAAAGCAACCTTTAAATTATTGGAAAATCTTATGGCAGTTTTGCTGTACAATCTCTCATCCTAAAAACCATCCTTTGACCTCAGACAACTTAGAAGACTTTATTAATACATCAGCTTTAAATTTTATTAAGATATTTTAATAACATTTTAAACAATGGAACCAAGAAAAAAAACATAATGTTATAAAAAGTTCTATAGCTTTTAAAAAGATAATTCAATTCCGTTAGTTTATCTCCAAATTCTGTATCATATATTTTTGATTCTTTTAAAGAGAATTTTTCAGTCTATATTATCTACACCTTACCCCAATGAACCCCTTATAAAAATACAATTTTACAAAAAGCAAATAAGGGGATTTTAGGGGACTTATTGCTAAAGATGACATCGTGCGTCAATTACAATCATAACATTTCAGGAATTAATTATTTGGACCTTTGACTCTATTTTTCCCAGATTACACATTTTTTATAACAGTACTAAATACAATTCTGTAAAACACCTCAAAAATTCTTGTAGAAGATCTTGAAATATAAATACCATTAAGTCCCTGGAAAAATGTATTTTCTATTTGAATGGTTCTTTAAGTGGATATCAAGTTACACTTTTTCAAAACTCGAAAATCGTTGGTCAAAATAAATAAAATTCAGTCAATACCTGAAAAAACTAACGTTTTTCGTAGTTTTGTCGAATTTTGTCTGTTTTGCCTTTAGATCTCGAGGTTTAACACCTGGGCTATTTATAAGACCAATGTCATAGGCGCCTAGACCAAAAATTGGATTTACGGAAATGGTTCTTTCTACCCATAGGAACTTGATTAAAAATTTAGTATATTTGATGTGATTGATTCTAATTTTCACAAAAATCTAAGTACATTTTTAGATGTGGCTTTTTGGTATTAAATCAATAATTCACAAGGACATTAATGAAAAAAGAGGCTGGGATGCGACCCACACTTATAACTTCCCAACCCGTCTGTCGAAGTGTCTTGCTTAAAAGGTTTTAGGTTTTCGTGTTGGGTTAAAAAAGTTGATAGTTGAATTATTCTTGAAGAAATTAAAATTACCAAAAATATTTTTCATATAAAAAATAGTTAAGCTTGAAAACCTTGTTTTGTTAAATAGATTTTTAGTCGAAAACAAATTTTTACCAATTTTTGTGAATAAATTTTTATAAATTAGATAAATGCAATTAATTTGAAAGATATCAAGAAACGAACATCAATTTTTACCGAATTTGCGTACCATTTTTTTTTATGAAAAACTTTAAAGATAATATTTTCATTTTTTGAAAAGCTATTTGAGTCGAAATTAAATTTTTACAAAGTTTTGGTATTGTTTTTTTTTTTGTTAATTTTTGAATTTTTGTAAAAAAACGGTCGATTAGATTTTTTTTTGATTTGTCAGAATGTTGACAGCAATATTTCTTATAAGTTAAAGTTATCTGGAAGATAAATCTCAAATGTTTAAAAAGATATTTGAGTCGAAAATAAATTTTTACCAATGTTTGTTAAATTTTCTTTTAAGTTTTTATTTTTTGTAAAAAAAACTGTCAATTCGATTTTTCTCAAAATTTTACTGAATATGGATAACAACATGTTTTAAAAGAAAAAAGTAGTTTATAGACAATATCTCGAAGTTTTGAAAAGATATTTGAGTCGAAAATCAATTTTTACAAACTTTGAGCAATTTTTATTTTAGGTTTTTGTTTTTTTTATAAAAAACCAGATGTTAAAAACGTTATTTTTCGTTGCACAATGTTTTCCTTACGATTGTCAAAAAAAAGTGAGGTCGAAGCTCCACTGTGTTAACATGCATTGAATTCCTATGGCTGAACTCGTAAACGTCAGGTGAAGCCGAAGCTGAAGCGTATTTGTGATTCAGCCATTATTTTGACTCTATAGACCTTGTAACGTCGAGAAATGTCAAAATATTCAATTTGACTAATCGGACCCATTACAATATTTTCCTATAGGAAGTTAATTAACAAATTCGGCAGCACAACAGTGCCTTGAGAACTAGGGCCTTGTCACCGTGTGTAAGTAATGTCAGGGATATGAGCGACCCACAGTTTTATGACGAACCTTATTCGATTAAGCACTTCTTACTAGATTTTTAAATAATTTGTTTGTTGATTTTAAATCATTGTTTCTGAGACTATAGACAAAATGATTTTCAAAATTGATTGCAAGAATAAGGTTCTGGATCTCAGAATAGTTATATTTTAATAATATTGGTGTTTCCGTTGTTGTTCAATATTTGATTTTCTAAGTCAAATCACTTTTCTGAAAAATTACCCCTAAAGCCTAACAGTTCTAATATAGACCCTGTAGGCATTAAATTTTTGTTGTAAGTGCTCTTGCACAACCGACTGTTCTCTTTTCACATTACAGCTCTGTAAATAGAAACAGAAACAATCTCAATCGTATGATCCTCCCGCTATTAAATTGTAATACATACATTCCGTAATTATGAATAATAAACTGTCATAAAGCAAACATCGTCTTTTTTTCTGCTCGGTCGAAAGCCATCCTACAACCCCTTATCCCATGTTTTTTTTTACTTTTTTTGGAACAATTTTCTTATTCCAGAGTTATGGAACCTTATGCAAAATTTTCTACTGTTGTTTTTTTTTTCTAAAAAATTGTTAACAATTTTTTTCCATGGTTAAAAATACCAATAAGTGAAAAAAGCACTACATTTTTGGACACTTCGTATTTTGCCATCGAGGTTCGAAACATGTATTATTAATTAGATCATTGTTCTGTACTCAAGTTTGGGGATACCGCGAATACAATCAAGTTGAAAAGTTCCAGCGTTTCAGTATGAAAAGACTAACTTAATTGAATTTATATCCAAAGTTTTGTCAGCTCTTGAGAATGGCAAACAAGTTGATGTTGTATACACTGATAACAGCAAAGCCTTTCATAAAATATACCATAAGGTAGTCTATCTCAAACTAAGAGCCCTAGGCTTTCCATTTATATTTATAGACTGGATAAGCTCCAATCTTGCGAATAGAACTTATAGAGCCCTTTTCCATAACTCAGTCTCCAGTCATATATACATGCAACTTCTGGAGTCCCACAAGGTAGTCACCTTAGCCCCCTTTTCTTCGTCTTATCTGTTAACGATGCCTGTCTTAAATTAAAAACCTCAGATATCCTAATGTTGCGGATGATAAGAAAATTTTTAATATTATCTCTACTGCATCTGATTTCTTTCTTTTACAAAATGATCTTAATATTTTTTTTGTTTGGTGCATGCATAATTTCCTAGAGTTAAATGTAGGGAAATGTAAACAAATAATCCTTTCGCGCAAACAAATCCCATCTCATAGAGTATACTACTTCCCTAACGACGACGTCAACGTAGTCAATTCTATTAGAGATCTTGGTATTATGTGTGACAAACACCTGAATTTCCATTCCCATTTTGACCAAATTATTAATAAAGCTAATAGATCTCTCGGTTTTATTAAGAGATGGTCTAAAGAATTTTCCAACCTTTATGTAACTAAAGCGCTTTACATTTCTCTAGTCCGTCCTGATCTTGAATATGCATGCCAATTATGGTCTCCCTTTTATGAAAACCATTCACTCAGAATTGAAAATGTTCAAAGACGTTTCGTTCGATTTGCCTTACGTGGCCTCACCTGGGATGATACAACCAACTTGCCTCCTTATGCCGATCGACTAAAACTGATAGACTTGCAAAAACGCTGATAAATTATTTGCTCACCGATTGTTAATGGGCAATATAGATTCCCCGGAATACCTGAGTGATATTCATCTTAACACCAACTTATATTTATAACCCTCATCACCGCACTAATTACGGACACTTTGAACCAATGTCCAGAGTTCTTCGTCACTGAACCTATAGTAGTCTTTGACTATAAAATAAAATAAATGAATTGGGTGGTGCAACAGTCCGTTTGAGAACTAGGGCCTAGTGGCCCTTGTATTTATTAGAACATTAAAAAAAAAACTAATATCAAGATCCTTTTTATTTTTACTTAAGAACTACTTAAAACAAAGTCCTTAATATAAGACTTAAAACTAATCTAAACTACGTATTCTACCTATAAACAACTTTTAACTAGAACAACCACAGCAGCAAATTTAACTATCTAACATTTTTGTTTTTCATATTTTGTTGTCTTTTTTTTTTAATTTTTGTTTTTTTTTTTTGTATTCCATGTTTTTGTAATGATTTTTTTTAATGTTTTTTTTTGTATTGTTTGTATTTTGTATCTGTTTGTGCCACCATGCCTATTCTACTTAAAACTAAACCCTTAAAATATAAAGCAAGTATTTAAGCTGGCCAAGGCTTAAAACCCCATCCCGACTACTCACTTTCAAGTGACAATTGAAGCCACCAAACCTGGTTCTCCTGCTTCAGCCTATCAGTTCGGTCCAGTTCGGACACAGCCCTACTGAACCGAAAGAGCTCTGCTGTACCTTGTGCCATGACGTCCCGATTGTATGGGAGTCGCCTATTCACGGTTCTTCGTCTGACGTGTTAGATTAACGGAACTGCCAATCTATCCTATATCAGACCGCATTTGTCTAAAAAGAGGAATGCCTCTGGTGGAATGAAGCAGCTGAAGCGTGCACTTTCAAAATACTCGTCGTTCGGATAGAACGCCCCGAAAATTAAATTGTTGGTCAAAGATATAGCTCTTGTGACCTCGAACGAGTTTTATTACGAAATTGTCAATTCTGCACGTAAGAAGATTCTGCTGTTCGATATAAGCCAGTACAGCGTCGTAAACACTGCCACTCGAACACCCGAAACTTCTCCATCTGGGAAGGGACAACGTTGAGCCACACAGGACAACCATAAACGATCATTGGCCGTACGAGGGCTATGTAGCAACTTACCTTCACTCTGTGGTCAAGCCGACTGCTAAAAAACAGCCGTTTCGTCAGAGCGAAGGCTCTTCTGGCCCTGGTCAGAGCAGCATTTATATGTCTGTCGAAATATAAATACTGATCTAACCAGATACCGAGGTACTTGGCTACACTTTTGCTCGCTAATGGCTGCCCCTAAAGATCAACGATGACCATCTTGCGTCAATTCTTGCACGTATCCTACGTGGCCCCAGCCAATGGAGTCCGGAGCAGAATTGTCTCCGATTTCTGGACATTTATTTTCAGTTTTCGGTCGTCGCAATATCGCTGAATCTTGTCGAAATCACGCTGCAAGAGAATTCTAATAATCTCAACCTTTAGGCCTGTTTTGTACGTAATTAGATCGTCGGCGTACGCAATTGCCTTTGTAAGACTACCTTTCAGATCGCTGGTGTAAATGGTGAAGAGAATCGGCGAATTCACCCCTCCCTGTTGAAGACCACTTTTAATTAAGAATGTTGTGGTAGAAGTTACATTGCCAATGTTGACAACAAACTTTTTAACGTTAAGCATATCATAAAAAATATACAACAATGGTTTGCTTATGCCAAGCCTACTCATTTGTAGGTAAAGACCCTCTAACCATACGGTGTCAAAGGCCTTTTCCAAATCAACCAGAACAGCACCTCTGCAGTGTGCATTGTTGTTTTGATTTATTTCATTGGGCCTTAGGGCCCACAGTCGCTTCCACTTAATTATTTCAAGTTTTGTGGGTCATGGCTTAATTTTGTTAATCAATGTCATTAATTAAATAAAAAAATTGTAAGTTTTTTTTTTTTAATTATTGAATTAAACTTCTTGAAATAAAATATTTATTTTTCTTTACAAACTCAACCTCAAACTGAATTGTTTGTTTTGTTTTGTATGAAAATAGGGCTCCCAAATTGTTTAATGGTTAGAATATGTCGCTCAATGAATTAAAACCACAATGGACATTTCTAACACTTGTTCAAGGATAAATTTGTACTCCCACCTAACTGCTTGTCCTTTCAATGCAAGTACATTACTATTAAATTTTAGTTGTATGAAAAGGAACAACTTCATAATAAAAGTGGGCCTTGAATATAAATCATTAAATTTTATGTTTATATACAAAATAAAACGATTGAACATTTAAAGTTAGACTAATTTGTTTTTTTTTTTTAATATTTTCAAAAATATGAACTGCAAAAGCCCATCTGTTCACTTTATCTGACGGGTTTGATTAGATTATTATTGATTGACTCTCAGTTTTATCGCCGTATTTTCAACGAAATTCCACACTTTTTTATTTAAATCCTTAAAATCATGAGATCGGCCTTAGCCAATATTAGCAAATAGAATTTTATGTAAAATCCAACACCTAATTTGCTCAGGCTATAATCCATTTTGGGCATTACGTATGTTTGTTTGTTTAGTATATAACAAACACAACATCGTTGTATACTTATCTATATATATTCATTTTATATGTAGATATATTTATACTCATTTTTACCGTAATTATTTTTATGTTTAGCCATAAAAATCAATGGTCGGTTGCGTGGTCGGAAGCACATTTCTATACGTAACGTTGATATGGATTGGATATCCTTTGGGACATGGGATCTATTGTGAAATAAAAATGTACTCTTTTTATTAGAAACTTAGGGTCTTATCTTAACTTAACGAAAATATAGCTAAATCTATTATAACTGAATTAAGCCAATAAAGCCATAGTAGTTAAATATACATACATATATATGTATATGTGTGTTAATAGTTTATTACCATCCTAATGTACATAAACGATAAAAGTTAAACATTATAGTGAACACCCTTTAATGGGTTAATTTGTATTAAGTTTATTACAGATAAGACTGTATAAACAGGGGGTTGAAAATAGGCAAATATTCAATTTCAATTATGGACTTTATAGAAATTTGTAATTATAATCGTTAACTACTTTCGAGTTTAAAGTTAAACTTTATTGAATTATGTACGAAAAAGAAAAATATATGGCAATAGTAAAAAAAATTCAAACCTGATCAAGTTTGATATTACGATGGTGAGAAGTCGAAAAAAGTGGGTCCCTGTTTCCGTCATATACCATTGGGTCAATTGAGTTCAAACCTGGAAATTAAGGTTCTAGGCGGATTGGTGCTAGGCGTTTTTACATTTTAAGATGAGTAATAACAGTCCCAATACAAAACCTAATTTTTTTTCAAAAGCAAACCGTAAGATTTATATTAAATTTTCCTTAAAGTTTTTTTCTTAAATTGGCTTCTTTCAATAAAAAAAATATATATGAATTTGTGTTGCTTCAAAAGAGTACCCAACATAGAACCGTAATCTTTTTTGCAAGAACTAATCAGCCGATTTGAATAATTTGTCTGAACAAAAATATTTTAATTTTTTTTGTCTTAAAAATGTTAACATGTAGTTGGCCCACCAACTTTCGAGTTGGACAAATCTTTTAATTGGAATCCTTTGTGCATCGTTTGTTTAAGTTTATACAACTTTAAAAAAAAATATAAGTCACTGGTTTTTTTTTATTAGCAATTTAAAAAAATTGATGGTAGGGCCAACTACCAGCTTTCTGAATCTGAAAATTTTAATAACTTATAATTGTTTGTAAAAATGTGTACAATACATCCAAAGGCATGCATTTACGTTATATTATGGTTCATTATTTTAGTTTTTTTAAAAACGTACCCCTTGTATTATAGTTATCAATTTTTTAATATTTGGGGAACTTGTAGTTGGCCCACTGATAATCGTTTTTACAAATTTATACATCCAAGCGTTTAGTTTATACATTTCCCACATTTTATTAATATAATTTGTTAAAAAAATGGAAAGTTTTGTACATATTATAAATTTCAATAAAATAATCTTCCTTCCAAAGGGTGATTTTTTAGCTATTATATTTTTGGCACCACTGGTTTAAACAGCTGACGCATGTTTCGTGATTTGTTTCACTGTCAAACATATTCAGTTTGGTCTACAATTTAACAATGAATCGTCTTACAAACGAAAGAAGCATCCAGAAAAAGTAACAGTTTGGTGATGATGCGAATAGTAAAGTAACTGTGAATGTTTAGCGCTACCGTGAGATGATATCCAACTTTTTTTTGTGTCCAAAATGCAAGAGCTTGACTTGCATGACACGTGGTTTCAATAAGATGGTGCCACAAGTCACACAGCAAGCGCAACAATGGCCTTATTAAGAGGCGAGTTCGGTAAACATTTTATTTCACGTTCGGGACCGGTCAATTGGCCGCCTAGATCATGCGATTAAACGACTTTAGACTATTTTTTGTGGAGCTATGTTAAAGCTCATGTCTAAACATACAAACCAGCTTTAATTGAAAAATTGGAAGAAGTTGTAAAGAGTGTGTCAAAATTGGACTAAGCGGGTGGCCCATTTGAGGCGCAGTCAAGGTTAACATTTGCATAAAATAATCTTCAAACATTTAATTATATGGACCGTACTATTGATTCAAATAAAGATTTCATCAATTTTTTTGAATTGAAAGTGTGTTTTTTTTTTAAACTTTTCTATAGATTTTAAAAAATCACCCTTGTTTTTAATAATTTTCGTTCTTATGAGTTTATACATTTTCTTAGAAAAGTTTGTACAATCACTATTTTCTTATTATAAGCAATGCAAACATTTAACAGTATTTGGGATGCAAGTTGTCTCAAAACCAATTGTTCGAAATCAGAAACTCCACAAACATTTTTTGAACAATTTTAAATTAATGTATTTTCACATACATTTAATTATACAGATAATAAGGCAGAAAGGGCTCTCAATAAAATTACGGGGGTGATTTTTTTTGCCGTAGCAGTTTAAAAAAGGGTTCAAAATGTTAGAGACTTGTATTTATATTATAAATGGTAACGTGATACTAAACCAGTACATTTTTGGAAAATAATCCAATTAATAGGTTTCTTATAAATCACAAAAAAAAATAAAAAAAATTATTTTAGGAATCAAAAATGATTTCATCTTCAAAACAAGTTTGTGCTACGAAAAATTCCGTTTTTGACATCTGGTAAAATTTTGAGAAAAATCAAATTGACAGTTTTTTTTTTACAAAAAATAAAGACTTAAAAAAAAAACAATACTAAATCTTGGTAAAAATTTACTTTCGACTCAAACATCTTTTCAAAAGTTAAAAATATTGTCTTCAAACTTTTTTATTTCACAGAAAATATTATTTTAGATATTCATTTTTTTTTTGAATAAAAATCCAACAGTCAGTTTTTTCATAAAAAAATAAAATTTACAAAAATAGTACTTCAATTTGGTAAAAATTGATATTTGGTTCTTGATAACTCTCAAATTAATTTCATTCATCCAATTTGTAGTAATTTGAGAAATGCTTCTATAATTGGTAGACATTTGTTTTCGACTAAAAATCCATTTAAAAAAATTAACTGTTTCTTGGTATGAAAAATATTGATGGTAATTTAAAAATGTTTAAGTATAATTCAACTCACAACTTTTTTAACCCAACGCGATATCCTACAAAATCTTAAGCAAGACAAATCGACAGACGGGATGGGAAGTTATCAGTGTGGGTCGCATTCCAGCGTGTTTTTAAAATGGAACTCGATTTAAATTCGTTTGCATAAGTGTATACATACTAACGTTTGACATAGGTATAGGTATATACAGTGCGGTTCACATGGTTAGCCGCACTTTTTTTTTCTCAATAAATTGTACTTTTTCTGTTTGTTTTTCTCATGAACAACCATACGATGCATTTATTTGAAAGGTTATTTTTTATTTTATTTCCATGACTTCCGCAAGGACGAATGCTTTTTGAACCGAAATCATTCAAAGAAAGGAGGAGTAATGGTATGGGGGGCCATTTCATACTACGGCGCCTTTGAGTTGGTTTTTGTCTCTCACAAAATGACAGGAGTTTCTTATAAATCTCTTTTGAAAACAGCTTTTCCAGCAATAAGAGAGCTTTTTGGACCAATCCAGTGGATCTTACAACAAGACAATGATTCGACCCACAACGCGCACGTAGTAAAAGCAAATCTCGCTATTGAAAATGTGGAATTGTAACCCTTTCCACCATACTCACCTGATCTAAACATTATAGAAAACGTTTGGGGATGACTGACCCGTCAAATTTATGAAGGATGCAAACAATATGAAAGCTGTGAGGAGCTTATTACCGCCATAAAAGATGCCTGGTCTAAGATTTCATTAAATAATTTAAAAAAGTTATATGAATCTCTTAAAAGTAGAATTTTTGATGTCATTTCAAGTCGTGGAGGTTGTACAAAGTACTGAAACTGTAAAAAATAATATAATAATAATAAAAATGCAAACAAAAATTTTAGAAATCGATCAATTTCTATTTTTTTCAAACTTTTAACAGGTGCGTCTAACCAAGTGAACCGATTTAATTTAGCTTTTTTTGAAATTGTGGGAAGAAAGAGATCAAAATAACCGTTATGTGTCTCTCACTATTCTTCAATTTTTGTTTTTTTTTCCGAGAGAATTTAATAACCTTTCAAATGAATGCACTGTTTGGTAGTTCATGAGAAAAACAAACAGAAAAACAACAATTTATTAAGGAAAAAAATAGTGCGGCTAACCATGTGAACAGCACTGTATGTCCCAAAATCATTTTACACAATTTGGTAATTTTTAATTTTCTTGTTATTTAACTTGATGACGTTTTATTATGCTAATTAAATACAAGTAAGTACATACAAACGATTGTATGCTTTCAAAAAATTGAAAAGAGGCTGCGATGCGACACACACTGATAAATTCCCATCAAGTCTGTCGATTTTTCTTGCTTAAAAGTTTGTCTATATGAACTCGTATCAATTTTTACCAAATTTGCGTACTATTTTTTGTCGATTTTATTTTTTATGAAAAAATGGACTGTTGGATTTTTATTATAAAAAGTACTGATTATTGAAAACAATATTTTCTGTGAAATAAAATAAGTTTGAAGCCAATATTTCAATTTTCTGAAAAGATATTTGAATCGAAAATCAATTTTTACCAACTTTTGTTAAATTTTTTTAGGTTTTTAATTTTTTGTACAAAAACTGTCAATTCGATTTTTTCAAAATTTTACTGAATGTTGACAACAATATTTTTTGAAAGATAAAAGTAAAGTAAAGCCAATATCTCAAAGTTTGGAAAATATATTTGAGTCGAAAATCAGTTTAATCAACTTTTATTAATTTTTTTTTAGATTTTTATTTTTTATAAAAAAAACTGTCAATTCGTTTTTTCTTAAAATTTTATCAGGTGTCAAAAACATTATTCTTCGTTGCACAAAATTGTTTTGGAGATGAAATCATATTTTAGTCGTAAAATTTTTGGAGGTGACAAATTCTTTTTGATTTATAAAAAAAATCGTTAAATTGATTTTTTTCCAAAAATGTTCTTCTTTGATATCACGTTACAATATATTATATAAAATCAAATTCAAGTCTCTAGCGTTTTTGGTTCGTAAGATATAAAGAGTTAACCAAAATGTTCACATTTTTCAAACTGCTATAGTAAAAAACCACCACGCAATTTTCTTGAGAGCCCTTTTTGCATCTTTCCACCTTATTATCTGTATAACAAACCATATTTGAAATTTCTTGAGCTATGGACGGCGAAAAAAACGTCGCAAACATACGGACGTACGTACACACGCACGCACAGACATCTTTCTAAAAATCTTTTATTTTGACTCTATTGACCTTGAAACGTCGATAAATGTCAAAATTTTCAATTTGACAAATCGGACCCATTACAATAACTTTTTATGGGAAGTGAAAAATATCTTTTCAGAAATTGGCACAAATGTGTACTTCACCCCCTTTCAATCCCCAACAACATATCATCCTGCAGTCCAAAATGAACGGACTCAGGTTTAAGACGTTTAAATGAAGCTCTCAGTGCAAATCAAGCTTTGTCGAAAATTTTTCATGAAGGACATTTTTTCTCTAATTTTTCTGGACTAGAAATGAGTCACATTTATTTTTAACCTTTCATCATAACGTAACTACTATGATTAAATGTACCACAAACTTACATACATGTAGCTTTAGTTATGTAAATATGTTTAAATTTAAGTAATGCTTACATAACGTGAGAATTGTACGTAATCCTATACATTTGTATGTACATACATATGTATATTGGTGCTTTATAAGATTTCATTGAGGTGTTTTCATTTAAGCGATAAGTCAAAATTCTCAGAATTTCTTATTGTTTATATTCTTAAAAAAACACCTTTATCCATACCTATGTGTATTATATATGAATACATAAATCCTTTCAAAAACGTGCCTTGAATTTTTAAGAGACTTCACCTGATGTATACATATACACATAAATTTAAATAAAAGTTTTAAAATTTCCTTTGTTAACAAAACATGCCTCACTCACACTTTTGATGCATATTTTATTTGATTTTGTTTGTCAAAGTTCTTGACACATCAAAAAAGTTTAATCGTTTTACTTTTTTTCCTTTTCTTTATTTTTTTAATTTAACTGAGTGTAAATCGTCATCGTGAAGTTTAAAATTTGTAGTCATCACACCAGAGACTAAGACGATATGATGACATACTATATAAATACACTGTACAGTTCATACATATGTAAATGTATTTAAAAGTATGTACATATTTCACTAAATTACTCAATCCTTAATATTTGCATGTGAGTGAAAAGCAATTTCCTGTTGCTTTTAACAAGGAAAAGGAGAACACATATTTGAAAGCAATAATAAATTTTGACATTTGACTTTATAACGATAATAAGATGACTTTATTTTAAGTGTTCTTATTATGGGATTTCAACTTACATACCATTCCACTGGTAAATTATTATAAGTATTTGGTTTTTGCATTTTGACAAAATTAATATTCCGATGTTTATCAAGTTTGTTTTAATATGCAGAAGGGGATTAAGGAATCAGGAAGGCCTCAGGTGAAATTGAAAGATTTATTCACATCAGAAAAGGAAGACATTTTGATTCGACTTAAGAAGGTTTTTTTTAAATTTTTTGAATGCTATGTACCTTTTTTTAAAACTATTTTTACAGTTTAAAAAAACCACCGCCACTAATGTTTTAAGCCCACCGTTTATTTAAATAGTTTTCCATTACAAGGTTTCATTTTGATTGTCCCTGTTATTTGGCCAGCTGTCACATATTAATGTGGCATCTTTTGTCATTTGAATAATTAAAACGTCATTACTTAAAGTGGAAGAATGTAGATTTCAACAAAGCGCTGAAATTCTTAAAAACTAACAAAAAATTGTCGAACATTTTTCGTTTTAGTTTTAAAAACTATAGCACTTTAGGGTCTTCTGTCATGCAAGGGGTCATGGGTTCAATCCCTGCCTGTGCCACCTTAATTTAAAAAATTAATTTTCGCGGCTACTGCCTCTTGCGAGGAATTGACAATTCCTTCAAGAGTAATTCTTGTCATGAAAAAGTGCTTTCTCAAATTAGCCGTTCGGATCCGGCCTTAAATTGTAGGTCCCTTCCATTCCTGACAACAGTACTCGCACACAGGAATGGTTGAGAGTTGTAAGTCACTAGGCCCTGGTTCACAACGGACTGTTTCGCCACCCCATTTGATTTTTTTGACTTTAGGGTCTTCGTAAAGCCTGTTTGCCGTTGCCAATAAATGGTTTAGAGTAAATGGAACAAGTTGTTGACGAAATTTAAACAACAGCCCGAAGCTGCCAATCATCTCTGGTGGAGATAGAAGAACAGTAAAGTTTCACTTTATTTGTGTGCTGCGTCATAGAGACATTTCAGGTGATTCCAAAAATGATGGACTTTGAAAAAATGAAACAGCTTTACCTTAGTAAGCAAAGGCAATAAATTTTACATCGGTATACCTCCAGCTACTTGTAAACTTATGATAAGGCATGATACCATAAAGACAGATGATCAAATACAAGCACTTGTTGGTTAACTGAACTAATTTGGCCAAAGCTTATCTCTGTATGGGACACTGCTTAATTGTTAGGCATGCTAGCTAAGGCTTGGAGCTCCTACCAACGATTTTTACAGGAGCTGCATGGATGGAGAAGAAGAGGAGCCAGTATTTTAAACATGAAGAATACTCCACCTTAGAGACTTTTACTATATTACTCCTAGGTAGGTTGGTAGAAATGGCGATTTCAAGGCAACCTCGCCTGAGAGCCAATTAGCGCTATAGTGCGCCGTTTTGATACCAAAAACTCATTTGACCTTTGATAGAAAGGGAAAGATTTATAGAGAAGCTTCATAGCAATTATGTTAGAGCCATTTTGTCACATTGAGAAAAAAGATTAGGTCTCTAATCTTTGTTTAAGATACTTCATCAAGTTCGTGAAAGAATGCTTTTCCAAAGTATTTCATTCTAGTGTTTGCCAAAGCAGGACATTTGCAGAGGAAATGGGTTTTCGTTTCACTTTCTCTTTTCTCACTACAACTACGGCAAAACGTGTTGTAAGAGATACCCAACTTCTCTGCATGAACTCCTATAGGCTAATGTCCGGTACAAACCAAAACAATCCTGGCTATGTCTTGTCTTGTCCTGCCTAGAAGATCGTTTGTACGGGTTTTATTATAGGTGGGCCATATCTTCCTAGATATAATGCAGTTGGGTAAATTGCTAGAACTTCGGTTTGATTCAGTTTCTTAGATAGAAAAGATTTTACCCTTCATAGCACCAAGAGGAATGTTAACCATTTCTGCAAGTGAGCTATAAAGGGCCGATCCTTGCCTGGCTAGCTCGTTAGCCTGTTCATTTCCGACGATAACACTATGGCCCGGAACCCAGATCAGGGTGACACCGAGGTTAATATTCAGACTCACAAGCTCATCGTGACATTGCTGGACCAATTTAAATGAGGATGTGGCCGAGTTAATGGCGTTGACAACTGTTTTATTGTCAGTGAAGATAGCCGCATTTCGGTTTTGGTTTGGGCTTTGTTTGAGTATCTTACATGAGTATCTTATTGCCTGTAGTTCAGCCTGAAAAATGCTACAAATTCAGGAAACCTCAAGGATTTAGCTACATTAAGATCCCAGAACCAACTCCGCACCCGATCTTTAAACCGTCAGTAAAGATGGTTGTGTCGAAACCTATCGACACGATGTCATCCTCCCAATCTTCTCTGGATGGGAAAATAACCTTAAAACCCTTACTAAGGCTCAAAATTGGAGTGCAATCAGTAGTCAGTGTCTACAGAGATAATATCTGAGGGAATCAATTTCGTTGTGTTGCTGTGACCACAAGGTTTTGACAACCAGTTGTTTGATTTCTTCAGCCTAATAGCGCTGCAGGAAACTATGTATTTTTTAAAAAGGTAGAGGATTCAAAATAAGGTTTAAGGCGTCCGTTGGGTAAGTATGCATGGCCTCTGTGGTGCCCACGCAAGCTGTTCTCTGAACCTTCTTTAGCTTATCAATATTATAGGCTTTGCTAAGAGCAGACCACCACACATTCGACCCATATGTTAAGATTGGACGTACTACGGCTGTTAACGTCCATAAAATCATATTCGACTGAAGTCCCCACTATTTGCCGAAAGTTTTGCTGCTTAACTCGTACTTCAATATTTAGTTTTCAGTTTAGTTTAGGGTCGAGTATAACTCCCAAATATTTGGCACTGAAAAACAATGAAACCGTTGAGTGGAGGTAGCGTGAAGGGCGGTACTTTAGTTTTGGTGGTAAAGAGCAACAGTTCAGTTTTACTTTGGTTAACTCCTAGTCCACAATTTGTTTCCCAGCTGCTCAATTTCTTCAAAGCTGACTCCGTGGTTTCACTAATCAGAGAGGTGTACTTTTCTGACACCAGAAGCACCAAATCATCCGCATAGGCTACCGCCTTCACTCCACATCTCTCTAATTTAACGAGAATTGTATCCATGACCAAAAGCCATAGAAGAGCCGAAAGGACAACACGCTGTTGTGTTCCCCTACTCACGTGTTTTGTTGCGATTGTATTGCCTAGAGTGTCTCGAATCTTCCTACCACTGAGCATTGAAATAATCCATTCTGGAATTAAGTCTTCTACACCGAACTTCACGAGCGATGGATTCGGTGAGGACGTTGTTAAAAGCACCTTCTATGTCTAAGAAGGTGGCAAGAGTAAATGGATTGTTTTTTCTACAGTACGCACTACCTCATGGTATATATATTGATCCTAGAGTTCTAATAAATTCCGACATCTATTGTCTCAAACGCTTTAAAGCTACATATGGCTTACTGGTTGAACGAGAAAGGTAGATCTTAAGATTCATGTGGTATCGGAACAGACTAACTTTAATTTTAAGTGTGAAAAATACGGAAAAACCACGTCAATAGCCACCTTAACCTTAACCTAACCTTGTCACCCAAAAACAACTGAGAATATTATTGTTGTAGCCTTTAGTGTTTACGAAACCCTAGATTTTTCGGTTTTTCGTCGATCCTTGGAAATTAAGAATTTTTAAAGACGACATAAGATCGTAATTTGCACAAAAAAATTTAGGTGTTAGAGTTAAGTTAAAGTTCAGTTAAAAGAAGAATTCAAGCTAGTCAATCATTATCCACATTATATTATTTTCTGATAAGGTCCTTTTAAATTGATTCCAAATTAAGATCACTGGAAACCTATCTTCAGTGGAAAGGCGCGTTTTCACGTCGTGATTTGAAACTTTAGACTTTAATCTTTGTCAAAGATCTATTGCAATACCTCACAATCGATTCAAAACATTAGCCACATAATTTTTAAAGCTTTTGAAGGCATATAAATAGTATAGCAAATGTGCGAACTGGGCATGGGAAACTTGAAAGTAAGGATATCGTACTACAATCTTAACCATAATTGGCTGCTTAGCTGACATTAATGGTATATTTTTTTCCTTATAATTAATTAAAAATCCATCGATATATTTGAAAAAAAACTCTTTTTCTTAAGTATGAAAATGAAACCTCTTATTGGAAAATCCTGTTCTTTAAAATTTGCCTAAATATTTTTGAAAACCATTATGAAAAAAACAACCATTATTTGCATTCTAACACATTCAAAATTATAATAATTTTAAAGTTTTTATAAATATCCATTAGTACATCAACGAATCCACTCCTGTACCGTATATTCACATAAATCCTCACTTCTGAGTCAATTTATTTATGTCAACCACACACAAATTTATTGACTGTCTTAAAGAAAAGTCTTTCGTGCACTTTCCCTGTTTTATTATAATCTAACCAGCACTTAAGAAAACAGGATATTCGGTGATGGAAGGAAGCACACAAAAAATACAACAACAACAACAACAAAAAAGTAAACACAGCAATATCCCTTTCCACATCATTTAAACCAGATTTGTTGTTGTCATTTTTGTTTTCTGTGTTATAAAAGAACAAAAAGACATATGTACATATATATTCATAGAAAAAAAACAACAACAAAAAATATAAATAAATAAGTTTAAGTACATACACACACATATATACAACACTGATGGGTATTAGAGAAACCTAAATATCATTATCACATATAGGTATGTTTGTCTGTTGAGGGCTACCTTACATTAAGAAAGCTAGAAAGCCTCTAAAAGATGTCCTTAAGACATCCTCTTAAACAACTTTTGTAGGTTTTTTCATACCTACTGTCGCCCCTAAAGCGCTTACATATAAGAAAAGAACTAAGAAGCGGTTTATTAGTCAAAGGACAATTATTATATTCAATGGGGGAAAATGGGAGAGTGTAAGGTATCCACCTAATAGGAATTTTGGTTTGTCTCCCTTTTGGTAAAGGGAAAAGAAATAGAAGAGTTCTGAGTTATTTTTTTGATTTTGACAGTTGAACACCATTTTGGGAAAATTTCAGGATTAATTTCAGTGTTTTGTGTCTTTTTTTTGACTTCTAATTCTTGCGAGACATTTCTATATTGGAGTTAAATAAAGAAGCTGATGGTATGTACCCCACTTTTAACTTCCCACAAAAATTATAATTGACATTTAAAGAAAAGGAAAAGTATGCCATCAGTAAAAGCTGAATTTTTTAAAAAATATATTGAAAACGAAAAAATAAGCCAACCGTGTTTTAAGCTCTTGAATTTTGTATACTTTTATCCTAATAATAAATAATGCATTACAAAAATAATGTTTACAACTCTGTCTTCATGTCCATTTAATTTTGCCAACATATACTTCTAGTATTACAAAATCGAAAAAAGAGGCGGGGATGCAACCCACAGAGATAACTTTTCATCGCATCTGTAGACTTGTCTGCTTAAAACTTTAACACAATATTTTTTGTGAGATATATCATTTTAAGTCCATACCTTTGTTTGTTCTTTTAATTCTTTAGTCCAAAACCATCTTTTATCAGGTTTTTTGTGTTTGGTCTTTTGTAGGTTTTCGTGTTTTGCGACAAAAATTGTCAGCTGATTTTTTCCAAAAAAAATGTTTTCAAGTTGTATTGAAACTTTTTATTTCTTATAATGAGTTTTCCATAAGTGCTACAAAAGCTTTTTTTAATAAAACAAAAACGGTTTTGAATATCAATTAAATTCTTTATTCCTGTAAAAGTAAGATTGATTCCATTGTGTATGGAACTTGATTTCTTTTGCATGGTTACCACGGGCACGCTTGCAGAAGTCTAGACACTGAACCCAATTTTCGACGGTTTTCACTTTCCGGGTTGCGAGAGTGATAACCCCGAACCGCTTGAAACCACAGAGCTAAACGTAGTTCATGTGGAGCAAGTCAATTCCGTTATAACCAGAGAAAATATTTCGTAAGCCATCAATACTTTTTCTCCATATAAATCCTCAGGCATGTGCCCATGTCGTGTAGACAGGTCAAAGTAGTTTTTAACCCAAAAGTGGAAAGGCGAGGTCACGAATACGCGAAGGATTTCAGACCAATAAGCTTAACATCTTTTGTGCTTAAAACCTTGGAGCGCATTCTTGATTACCATATTAGAGAAATCCTAGTTGTACGACCTCTCGAAAGCTCTCAGCATGCTTATCTTAAGGGCAAATCTACGGAGACTGCCCTCCATGAGGTAGTGTGTACTGAAGAACAAACAATCCATTATAAAGAATTTACTCTTGCCACCTTCCTAGACATAGAAGGTGCTTTTAACAACGTCTTTATCGAATCCATAGAAGAATCGATCGTTAAGTTCGGTGTAGAAGACTTCATTCCAGAATGGATTATTTCAAACAAAACACGTGAGTAGGGGAACACCTCAGGGTTGTGTCCATTCGCCTCTTCTATGGCTTCTGGTCATGAATACAATTCTCATTTAATTAGAGATATGCGGAGTGAAGGCGGTAGCCTATGCGGATGATTTGGTGCTATTGGTGTCAGGAAAGTACACCTCTGTGATTGGTGAAATCACGGAGTCAGCTTTGAAGAAAGTTAGCAGCTGGACCACGAGTTGTGGACTAGGAGTTAACCAAAGTAAAACTGAACTGTTGCTCTTTACCACCAAAACTAAAGTACCGCCCTTCACGCTACCTCGACTCAACGGTCAAATTCTATCATTGTCTTTCAGTAAAAAATGTTTGGGAGTTATACTCGACCCTAAACTAAACTGGAAACTAAGTATTGACGTACGGGTTAAGAAGGCCTGTGTTGCCTTCTACGCCTGCAGCAAAACTTTCGGCAAAAAGTCGAAGATGATTTTATGAACTACGGCTGTGTACGTCCAATCTTAACATATGGGTCGATTGTGTGGTGGCCTGCTCTTAGCAAAGTTTATAATATTGATAAGCTAAAGAAGGTTCAGAGAACAGCTTGCGTGGGCACCACTGGGGCCATGCGTACTTGACTAACGGACGCCTTAAACGTTATTTTGGATCTTCTACGAATCGACCTTTTTATTAAATAAATGGGTTGTCAAAACCTCATGGTCACAGCAACACAACGAAATTGATTCCCCCAGATATTATCTCGGTAGACACTGACTACTGCACTCCTACTTTGAGCCTTAGTAAGGGTTTTAAGGTTATTTTCCTGAATTTGCTAGCGTTTTTCAGGCTGAACTGCTGGCAATAAGGGAGGCGTGTAAGATACTTAAACAAAGCCCAAACCAAAACCGAAATGCGGCTATCTTCACCTATCTTCACAGACAGTCAGGCAGCTGTAAAAGCAATTAACTCGGCCACATCTTCATCTAAATTGGTCCAGCAATGTCGCGATGAGCTTGCGAGCCTGAATATTAACCTCGGTGTCACCCTGATCTGGGTTCCGGGCCATAGTGTTATCGTCGGAAATGAATAGGCTAACGAGCTAGCCAGGCAAGGATCGGCCCTTTATAGCTCACTTGCAGAAATGGTTAACATTCCTCTTGGTGCTATGAAGGGTAAAATCTTTTCTGTCTACCAAACTGAATCAAACCGAAGGTGGAGCAATTTACCCAACTCCATTATATCTAGGAAGATATGGCCCACCTATAATAAAACCCGTACAAACGATCTTCTATGCAGGCCAAGGCAAGACATAGCCAGGATTGTTGCGGTTTGTACCGGACATTGGCCTATAGGAGTTCATGCGGGGAAGTTGGGTATCTTCTATAACACCTTTTGCCGTAGTTGTAGTGACCAAAGAGAAAGTGAAACAATAATCCATTTCCTCTGCAAATGTCCTGCTTTGGCAAACACCAGAATGAAATGCTTTGGAAAAGCATTCTTTCAAGAACTCGATGAGCTATCTGAGACAAAGATTAGAGACCTAATCTTTTTTCTCAATGCGACAAAATGGCTCTAACATAATCGCTATAAAGCTTCTTTATATATCTTTCCCTTTCTATCACAGGTCAAACGAGTCGCCGATTCCTTTACAAAATATATCATTTTCGTTGCGATAAAAAAATACATAGGAAAAAAGTTTGTATGCTGATTTTATTTTCAGGTACAATAGGCGTATACGCAATTTTATTATTTCATCGGTATGAGTTAAAAGAATCCATCTATCCTCCACTCCTAATTGTCAAAAAGAAGAACTAACAGCTCGCTATTTTATAAAAATTGATTTGTTTTATATAAAACAAATATTAATTGCAATTATTTGTTAAATCTAACTTTGAAATGAACAGAGAAGAAATGGATGGATGGAACAAACAAAAAAACATCAATTTTGCATAACTTAAATTGACTAAGAAAATGTTTTAAATCACTAAAACCTTCACCTTTCAAAAGCGAGAATAGAATTTCCATATTCTGATATTTAAGAACTGTATAAGAACCCAAAGGCCAAAAATCTATAGCAAATTCAAAATACTCAAAATTCCATCCAAAAAATAATATGGAAGTAGGAAAGTAAATAAATTCACCCCATGTTTCACAACAAACGGGAATAAGGATGCATACAATTTTTATTTATCACATCCACTTGTTTCGTAAACATCTTTGTACTGTTTGTTTTATTTTGGTATTGTATTGTTACATTTTTCTATAATATATTGCTTAGGGGTTGCCATCACACTTTGAATACTGTACCAACTACGATGCCTTGAAACGAATGACGTATGTAGGTAGATAAGCAGTACCATGCGTCCCAGTTTCATTTCGTTCATGTTTTTCGTGTACATATATTAGCCAATGAAAAAAAAAAAAACAAAATATACATATTTACAAAATAAGGATAATCCAGAACAATTTCCCTATCCACAGTTGGTAGAAGGTATAAAGACTTCTTAGACGTCTTAGAAGGAAAAAATATTATAAGACTTAAATCTTTTTACAAGGACGGTGGCGCTATGCTCCTTGTGTTATATTTGATTGTATAATAAAAGGAGCAGAAAATTGGGAGAAACCATAGTGGGAGGCTACATACATAATAATTAATCATCAAGAGCACACAAATATCTATAAGTGGATAGGATGGGAAGTGAATAAGATATTAAACGATTAATGAGATTTAAACATAGAAGTACTACGACAAAAGCATTTATGCTCATGAGAAGAAGGAATGTAACATACCCTCCTGAGGCCATAGGCATGAAGCCTGGAGCCTGATTCCTATCACTTAAATTGATTTACCAGTTTTTGCATTTGTAACATTCTTCCTGCATCTGTTTATGTTAATACTTTTAAGAAGATGGGGTTTCTTCAAATAATCCTTCCGGAAATAGAAGAGCAATGGCAGCATTCTTAAGATTTTTTAATATATTATATGAATCCTTCACAGCTATTTGATAGAGTTGGCATCGAATTCATTATGTGAATAACGCTTCCCTAATCTGTATAGTCTTTAAAGCCTTTCAAACTTCCTATTGCACATAATTTTAATCGGTCCCATTAATAAAACTTAAATTTGTGACATTTCTCGAAGTTTAAAGGTCTCAATACAAAGAACGGTTCTCGTGAAGAAGTGTCCTTGTGTGCCTTTATATTGTACGTATGGTAGTATTTTTAATTGTATCTTTTTGGTATGCAATTATTATTTAGTGCTTACGTTTTACACTTAATTCTTCTTAAAAAATCTTAACCAATTTTTTTAATATCAAATTAAAAAAATAAGAGGCTCGAATGTGGCCCACACTGATAATTTCCTATTAGTGACCGTCTGTTGATTTTTCAAAAGGTTTTACAAAATATTTATTGTGTAACAATATTTCACATTTTTTTAAGCTGTTCTATTTTATATTTTGCATATGATCAAATAAGTTAATGTGCCCCCCAAGATATTTAAGTCGAAAACCAATTTTTACCAAATTTATTAACATTTTTGGAAAGTTTTTATTTTTTATAAACTAAGAAAATTAATAACTCAATGTTAACAACAATAATATAGATTAAATTAATTTCGACATCAAAACTTTCATTACTTGAATTAAATTTTAATTTAAAAACTGTAACGTGATACCGAACCAGTATATTTTTGGGACAAAAATTAAATAAACGGTTTTTTATAAATCAAAAAAACTAAACAACAAAAACTTGCCACTTCGAAAATTTTTGGAATAAAAAATGATTTCATTTCCAAAACAATTTTGTGCAACGAAAAATAACGCTTTTGACATCTGGTAAGATTTTGAGAAAAATCTAATTGACAGTTTTTTTTATAAAAAAATAAAATCCTAAAAAAACATTACTTAAAGTTGGTGAAAATTGAATTTCGACTCAAATATCTTTTCAAAACTTTGAGATATTGGTTTTAAACTACTTAATTTTTTAAAAATTATTGTTGTCAACATTCAGTAAAATTTTGAGAAAAGTCTATTTGTCACTTTTTTTTACAAAAAATAAAAACCTTAAAAGAAAATTTAACAAAAGTTTTTAAAAATTGATTTTCGGCTCCAATATCCAAACTTTGTCCGCTATCGCCTCGACAAGGAGGTGGTGGTGCAGCAATTTTAATAAGGAAAGGTATTGAACACTCTGTTCTTCCTAACTTAAATCTCCAGTATATTGAGCTTTCGGGTATAGACTAGCAACTCTAAAACGAGTATTTTTTGTGCCTATTTTCCTGGCGGAAATAGAAACGCAGACAAAATTACTGATTTTAAAAAAGATTTGCAAAAATTATTCAAATATCGTCACAATATAATTATTGGAGGAGATTTAAACTGTCGACATCAGTTATGGAACTGTCTTCGTGCCAATTGCTAGGGCAATATTTTATGTGACATTAACGATCGTCACCCAAATTTCTCGATACTGTTTCCTCCTAACCACACTTATATACCATCTTCCCCAAATAACAGTCCCTCCGCCCTTGACTTATTTATCACTAACCCACAAAATTACCCTTTACGCATAGTAAACTTGGATCAGATCATTTACCCGTTGATATCTGTCTGAGTAATGTTGCAAATGTTAGACAAATCTCTTATTACTATAAGCCAACTGGAATCATTACAAATCGTATATAGACAGAAATTGTCCTGACACTAATTTAGAGGACATACATGATCCTTTACTCATTGATTCAATGTGTTCCAATTTTACTTCAATTATAAAAGGAGCAGCTGACTATGCAATCGCTAAGAGACCCATCAAAGATACTCAACCAATACAGCTACCTTCTAATATCTTATACTTATAATTGGGCTCCGAAACGCGGAAAGAAGAAAATGGGTAAGATACCGATATGATTTCTTTTTAAACAGCGTAAAATTCCTAAACAAAGTAATTAACAAAGAAATCTTTGCGTATAGAAACTGACGGTGGGGAAAACTTCTTTCCCCTTTTGATAAGGCAAGTAATCCCTTTTGGAAAGTTTCAAAACTGTTAAAAAAAGAGGGTCTAGTATCCCGCTTCTTAAAGTTGAAAACCAGATGTTCATTACACCAACTGAAAAGGCAAATCTTTTTGCAACAAATTTTTCTAAAGGGGGATTTTTTTGAGGTTAGGATTTTCATGCATTAGTATTTGACAGATCACGCGGGATTTCAGACATGGTGTCAAAGAGAAAGATGCTCAGTATGCTTTGACATTTCATCATGAATAGACTTACTAACGAGCAACGCTTGCAAATCATTGAATTTTATTACCAAAATCAGTGTTCGGTTCGAAATGTGTTTCGCGCTTTACGTCCGATTTATGGTCTACATAATCGACCAAGTGAGCAAACAATTAATGCGATTGTGACCAAGTTTCGCACTCAGTTTACTTTATTGGACATTAAACCAACCACACGAATGCGTACAGTGCGTACAGAAGAGAATACTGCGTCTGTTTCTGAGAGTGTTGCTGAAGACCGTGAAATGTCGATTCGTCGCCGTTCGCAGCAATTGAGTTTGTGTTATTCGACCAGATGGAAGATTTTACGCAAAGATCTTGGTGTAAAACCGTATAAAATACAGCTCGTGCAAGAACTGAAGCCGAACGATCTGCCACAACGTTGGCCCTAGAAAAGTTGGCAGAAAATCCGGTTTTTTATCGACAAATTTTGTTCAGCGATGAGGCTCATTTCTGGTTGAATGGCTACGTAAATAGTGACCCATGCATCCCGAAAAATGCACTGTTTGGTGTGGTTTGTACGCTGGTGGAATCATTGGACCGTATTTTTTCAAAGATGCTGTTGGACGCAACGTTACGGTGAATGGCGATCGCTATCGTTTAATGCTAACAAACTTTTTGTTGCCAAAAATGGAAGAACTGAACTTGGTTGACATGTAGTTTCAACAAAATGGCGCTACATGCCACACAGCTCGCGATTCTATGGCCATTTTGAGGGAAAACTTCGGAGAAGAATTCATCTCAAGGAATGGACCGGTAAGTTGGCCACCAAGATCATGCGATTTGACGCCTTTAGACTATTTTTTGTGGGGCTACGTCAAGTCTAAAGTCTACACAAATAAGCCAGCAACTATTCCAGCTTTGGCTATTCCGGCCGAAATGCTCGAAAAAGTTACCCAAAATTGGACTTCCCGAATGGACCACCTAAGACGCAGCCGCGGTCAACATTTAAATGAAATTATCTTAAAAAAAATAAAAAATGTCATGGAACAATTTAACGTTTCAAATAAAGAATCGATGAGATTTTGCAAATTGTATGCGTTTTTTTTTTTAAAGTTCTCAAGCTCTTAAAAAATCACCGTTTATTAACAACACTACTCCAACTCACTTCAGTGACCCTGATACTATTTGTGAAGTTAATAACTCAATAACAACCATCTCTCAATCAGACATAACTTTGCCTCCCTCTTATTTTGTGAACAATAGTAAAACAAGTTTTCTGGCCTTGACAGTATTAATAACACATTGCTAAGACATCTCCCGTGGTAAAAAGTATTTAACAACTATTTTTAATGAGTGCCTCAAACTATGCTATTTCCCAGTTTGTTGGAAAAAAGCGTCGATTATTCCAATTCACAAACCAAGTAAACTTAAAAACGAAATTAATAGCTATAGGCCAATAAGTTTGCTCTGTAGTGTAAGCAAATTGTTAAAAAAAAATAATCAAAGAAAAAATAGTTCTTCCTAGCTTTGAGTTTGGATTCAGACAAAGCCACAATACTATCCAACAAGTTGTAAGGCTTAAAAAACATATAAAATTCAATTACAAAAAATCAACTGGTCACATCATTTTGGACATATAAAAGGCATTCGATACGGTCTGGCATACGGGAGTGCTTCACAAGTTCAAGTTGTTTAATTTTCTCTGATAGAGAGTTTGTGGTCATATTGAACAAAATGTCTTCTTTTACACAGCTACAGTATCCGGTGTACTACAAGGTTCGGTACTCGGACCTATACTTTTCAATATTTTTGTAGCTGACCTTCCTCAAATTGGTGAGAATTTCCAAATTGCCATGTTTGCAGATGATACAGCCATTTTCGCTTCAGGAATTTTGTATAGTGATGTTCACCATACACTACAACAATCACTTAATAAACTCGAAGATTATTTCAAAAAATGGAAAATCAAGATAAATCCTTGAAAACCCAAGCAATATGGTTTTCACGTCGTCGTAAGCCATGTTTTTTATCTGGAAATGTAAATCTTCATTTGAATAAAACTTTAACTTAACTAACTAAAATCAAATTGACAGTTTTTATGAAAAAACGGACTGTAAGATTTTTATATAAAAATTACTGAATATCGAAAACAATATTTTCTGTGAAATAAAATAAGTTTGAAGCCATTATTTTTAATTTTTGAAAAGCTATTTGAGTCGAAAGTAAATTTTTACCAAGTTTTAGTATTGTTTTTTTTTTAGAGTTTTATTTTTTGTAAAAAAAAAACTGTCAATTCGATTTTTCTCAAAATTTGCTTGAATGTTGAAAACAATATTTCTTATAAGTTAAAATTAAAAAATTAGTTAGAAGCTATTATCTCAAATTTTTGAAAAGATATTTAAGTCGAAAATCAATTTTTACCAACTTTTATACATTTTTTTAAGGTTTTTTATTTTTTGTAAAAAAAAACTTTCAATACGATTTTTCTCAACATTTTTCAGAATGTTGGAAACAATATTTCTTATAAGATAAAATAAGTTTGAAGCCATATTTTTAAGTTTTTGGAAAGCCATTTGCATCGATATTCAATTTTTACCAACTTTGAGCAATGTATTTTTTAGATTTTCATTTTTATAAAAAAAAACTTTCAATTCGATTTTTCTGAAAATTTTATCAGGTGTCAAAATTATTATTTTCGTTGCATAAAATTGTTTTGGAGATGAAATCATATTTAAGTCGTAAAATTTTGGAGGTGACACATTTTTTTTTTCACACGCACGCACAGACATCTTTCTAAAAATCTTTTATTTCGACTCTAGAGACCTTGAAACGTCGAGAAATTCAAAATTTTCAATTTGACAAATCGGACCCATTACAATAACTTCCTATGGGAAGTTAATAAATCTTTGCTTCTTTGGACTTAGAAGACAATTGAGAAGTAAAGCCCTCTCTTGAGCACCTTAAATCACCATTTATAAGACACTCAT
This sequence comes from Eupeodes corollae, assembly GCF_945859685.1. Lineage (NCBI taxonomy): Eukaryota > Metazoa > Arthropoda > Insecta > Diptera > Syrphidae > Eupeodes > Eupeodes corollae. The sequence continues at coordinate 140,120,715 of NC_079148.1, read as the reverse complement.
CATCCCGGTTCTCATTTATGGCGCTGAGGTCTGGACCCTGTCAAAGAAAGATGAGAACGTCTTAGGATGCTTCGAGAAAAAAATTCTTTGTGTGAGTTTTGGTCCCGTACGCATAGATGAAGAATGGAGGAGAAGATATAACGACGAACTGTACGGGCTGTACAGCGACACTGACCTAGTTAGCAGAATTAAAGTCCAACGGCTTAGATGGCTAGGTCATGTAGGGCGAATGGACATCAACGCTCCAGCCCAGAAGGTCTTCGAATCCAATCCCGAGGGACGGAGCAGTAGAGGAAGACCGCCACTCAGGTGGCGCATACTTGGTTGAAGATCCCAACAAACTTGGCTTGCGAAACTGAACACAGCTAGCTAGGGACCGAGCAGGCTTGAGTCGCATGTTGGTTGAGGCCCAGGTCCGCCACGGACTGTAGCGCCACCTTAAGTCAGTAAGTAAGTAAAAGTAAAATTAAAAATAAGTCTTAAATAAAATGTCATAGAACACATATATTTATATTATATATTATACCAAACTATGTAAATATTTAAGTATGATCGATCATCTGGCACCTTCTCTTCTCTCACCCTCCTTAAATGCGAGTTGAAAAAAACCTTGAAAATAATTGGAACTTACGAAGTAGAAGTTTTTGATATATTTACCTGCATGCAAAAAAAATACCTACAAAAATTTTTAAATTCTTATTTTTCAACCTTTATTTCAACTTAGTTAATAATAACTTACATTAACTAAATGCCGTTGTTTTGTTTAATTCATTAAAATTCAACTTAATATTTTTAATCCTTCTTCTTCTTAACGCAAAATACTTAGGAACACATAATCCTTGTAAAAGTACATTTAGTAAGTAAAACAGAAAACTCGTGTCAAATGGAGAGAACACTAAAACTACCCCATCCATCATTTTAAATTATTATTATTGCTGTTGTTATGAAGGGACATTATCTTTCTCAAAAAGTTGGTACATTGATATTTCAAAAAAAAAAAGTTCAAGTCTTATGAAAACCCATAATATAACCTCCTATAGTTTTTCTGTGGTTCACACTTAACACAATTTACACAATTTTTTATTATGTTTCAAGCTTCAAGTAAATATAAATCCCTCAAACCCGCAAAAAAAGTTCATAAAACACTTAGATATACCACACACATGACCCTGAAAAAAAAAAAAATACAATAATCCTTTCCCACCCTCTAACAGAATTTTCCATCCTTATCCATAACCTCCAGAAGCCAGAAGACGATGAAGAAGAAGAAAGGGTGTCCCAATCCAAACACTTAAAAAGTTTTTTGTAAAACATTCCATTACATGGTATTTTGCTTCGAGACATTTTATACTAACCTCATACCTCCCTTCCACCCACCTCCCTTTATTAAATTTATTATTTTATACCCTGACATGGCACACATCTTTCAAATTGAATAAAATGTAGTATAGTATATCACATAACAGAATTTATATTTTACTTTCAAGGACAAACAGAATAACAATGGAAATAAAGTTTGGTGGTGGGGTGAAGCCGTTTTGGTTATAGTTTTTTTTAGTTTTTTTTTCCAAAATTTAATTAAACCTTTTCTGAAACTCCTGTCTCTTGCTACTTAAAAATATGTGCTGGAAAACTAAATTTTATCCCTAACCATGTGCAAGTATATTCTGTCACTTTTGAAGGATTTATTTAAATATATGACCAAATAGATCCTTGTTCATGTTATGTGAAGGATAAGTTTTCGTGTGAAACTCAGTCTAAATTAATTAAGTTTATTATTTTAGGAATTGAATAGTATTACTCAAATTTTATAAATAAAAATAACCTGTGTGTTTATGTTTCAAAGCAATACATTTAATATTTTTAATTTTACTTATTACTGAAAATTATTTTAAAAACTTTGTTCAGCTTCGGAAACACATATTCCTGTTTATTTTCATTCTGTTTTAGTTACTTCAAGCTATGAGCTTGAAGCTAATATTTTACTGTACACCAACCGCGCATTCTGTTGATTTTCGAAAACCCTTTTCCAGTTTGGGAACACAATTATTCCTAGTCTCGTATTTCGCGATGTAAACATTAATTTTCATTTGTAAACAAAACTTTTAAAGTTAAAATAAAAACTATTTTCATTAAAAAACTCAATATAAATTCCAATTATTTTATTTGCATTCAAATTAAGAAAAAATGTATTAATAGTTAATAATTTCTTACATAAAGGAAATTAATTCTTACTTAAAATTCGACGCACATACATTTTGAATATCTTCACATTTTAATGAGTTTTAAATATTGAGCTTGCACGTTCGTGAAGTGTGGCTAAAGAAAGTATCCTTGTACTTAAAGTACTAAGAAAATTGTGGTCAATGTTAAACTAATGATCTTTCTTAGAAGTACGGGTACGATTGTTTAATTTGAAGAATGCAATTATGTATTTCACTGGAGATTTTTTTTTTTTTATAATAAACGGGCACTCAAAGGGTTATTAATACAATATCCTTAACATGTTGAAAGTTTAAACACAGTGCGAGCTTAAGAAAAATAGAGAAGGATTAAAGAGTATAGAGAAAAACAGAGCTTGGTAAAGCATTCAGCATTCTCGATGTGCGGTTAAAAAAATAATCTCTATACTTGACGGTAAACGTCCGAAATTTAGCTCAAGGTAAAACTGATGTGCATTCTTAGAAGTATAAGTATTACAGCAGAATTCTTTGAGGGAGGGAATTTGACAGAACACTGTTACGAGTAATAAACATATCGGTAGAACAACGAAAGGCATGAAACATTGCGGCGGTGTTCAAGTGACGTAATTGTTTCAGTTGTAATTCTATCGCCTATCATTTTCAAAGCTCTTTTTTGGATCCTGTCCAAAATACTTAAACTTGTCTTAGGGGCACTTGCCCAAGTTTTGGACGAATGAAGGTTTTGTAAATTGCAGATAGATCGAATGTGATCATTCCATAAGAGGTGATCTGTGATATACATACCGAGTACTGAAAATACTCAGGAATAGCGGCAACGGGGCTGGGTTACGATTTAACGACAGGAGACAGCATTGAGCTTTCGAAGCATTAAATTCTACTCTGTTTTTGATTCCCCATTGTACAATGTTGTCGAGATCAGAATTAAATGAGCTTATCATACGCTGCCGTTGAAGTTCCACATCCGAAGGACAAGGACGAGAATCTAAAAACAAATATGAAAAGCTGAGGGTCCTGTCATCCGCGAAACAATTTAGTGGGTTAAAAGTTTCAGACAAAAGATCATGTATAAAAATAAGAAAGAGCGTTGGAGACAAAACGGAGCACTGGGCACATCAGCGTTTATTTTGTGAATATCAGATTTGAAGTCGTCCAATACTATTTGAAGTCGAAAAAAAAATTTCTAACCCAACGAAGAAGGGATTCATCAATACCAAATGTACGCATTTTCGATAAGAGAGCTTGATCCCAAACTCTATCAAATGCTTTTGAAATAACAAGTGCAATAATCTTGCTTTCTCCAAAACAATGTTAAGATTTGTTCCACTGTTTCCTGAGATAAACCATGAGATCAGTCATTAAGAAGCTGCCGTTTTTCAAGATATTTCTTGATAATCTATCAGCGTTTTCATGACCTTGGAAAGAAGCGACGTGAGTGCTATATGACAATAGTTGGACGGAGAGGAGGATTCACCTTTTTAGGCACAGGCTGGACAAATGCTATTTTCCATCCGCTCTAAAAGAGACTTGTTGAGTAGGAAAGATAGAAAAGTTTACGCAGTGGTTTTGCCAGCTTTGAAGAACACCTCTTCAGAAAATAGCGGGGATACTATCTGGGCCAGCGGATTTGTGAGTGTCAAGATTTTTAAGTACTCTAGCAACTGCACTAGTGCGAAAGAAGATTTGTCTCATAAAATCGTTTACGATCTCAAGAAAAGGAGGACTCAAGACACTCTCTGGTATCGTCTAACTAACAGCAAACTGTGCTGCAAGCATATTGGCTTTATCAATCGAGGTTACATAGGGAATGTCATTGTGGACGAGCGTTGGAACTGAGGATGACGTGCTGTTTCGTATTTTTTTTTACAGATGGCCAGAAATACCTTTGGGACACTGTAGTATTGTTTGCCTTAATTTCTGGTTGCAAAAATTTGGTTCGTCGAATATGACCATTGCAATATTTCTAGCTCGTTTGAACTTATTCCGGAAACTTACATCTCTGAACCTATTAACTTCTTTACAGATCGAATTAAACCATGTTTGAGAAAATATCGATAAAACAATAATAAGACTTGAAACTTTCCGGCGGTGTTCAGGATCAGCAAATATCTCAATAAGAGAACGATCTCCTATCGCTCTTTTCAATTCTTTCCAAAAGACTCAAGTAAGAAAGAATAATAGTTTCGTAAATTACAACCATATCAGAAGGGGTAGGAACTTCTAGAACTAAAAGCTGTTTAGTGTCCTCGATGCAAATACCACCCATGTGGCATTAGAAGATGGTTTCACTTTTGCGATACTAGGCAGAATTGAATTTTCGTAGCATAAAATTCTACATGGTTTTTGATAGCTCATATTGGTCAAAATCAGAATATAAAAAGAGGCTGGGATGCGACCCACACTGATAACTTCCCATCCCGTCTGTCGATTTGTCTTGCTTAAAAGTTTGTTGTATCAATTTTTACCAAATTTGCGTACTATTTTTTGTAGATTTTATTTTTTTATGAAAACACGGACTGTTGGATTTTTATATAAAAATTACTGAATATTGAAAACAATATTTTCTGTGAAATAAAATTAGTTTGAAGCCAATATTTAAAATTTCTGAAAAGATATTTTAGTCGAAAATCAATTTTTATCAACTTTTATACATTTGTTTTTTAGGATTTTATTTTTTTGTTAAAAAAAACCGTATATTCGATTTTCTTCAAAATTCTATCGAATGTTGAAAACAATATTTTCTATAAGATAAAATTAGTTTGAAGCAAATATTTTATAGTTTTGAGAAGATATTTGAGTCGAAAATCAATTTATAACAACTTTTGTTAAATTTTTTTTTAGGTATTTAATTTTTTGTACAAAAACTATCAATTCGATTTTTTTCAAAATTTAACTAAATGTTAACAACAATATTTTTTGAAAGATAAAAGTAGTTAAAAGCCAAAATCTACAATTTTTGAAAAGATATTTGAGTCGAAAATCAATTTTTACCACCTTTTATAAATATTTTTTAAGGTTTTTTATTTTTTGTAAAAAAAAACTGTCTATTCGATTTTTCTCAACATCTTTCAGAATGCTTAAAACAATATTTCTTATAAGATAAAATAGGTTTGAAGTCTGACTTTCAAGTTTCTGAAAAGATATTTGAATCCATATTCAATTTTTACCAACTTTTGTTAATTTTTGTTCGGTTTTTAATTTTTTATAAAAAAACATTCAATTCGATTTTGTTCAAAATTTTACTGAATGTTGACAACAACATTTTTTGAAAGATAAAAGTAAATAAAAGCCAATATCTAAAAGTTTTGAAAAGATATTTGAGTCGAAAATCAATTTTTACCAAGTTTTATTAATTTTTTTTTTAGGTTTTTATTTTTTGTAAAAAAAACTGTCAATTCGATTTTTCTCAAAATTTGTCCTATTTTTGAAAACAATATTTCTTATAAGAAAAAATTAGTAAGAAGCTATTATCTCAAAGTTTTTAAAAGATATTTGAGTCGAAAATAATTTTTTACCAACTTTTGTTAATTTTTGTTCAGTTTTTATTTTTTTGTGACAACAAGATTTTTTGAAAGATAAAAGTAAATTTAAATCAATATCTCAGAGTTTGGAAAAGATATTTGAGTCGAAAATCAATTTTTACCAACTTTTATACTTTTTTTTTTAGGTTTTTATTTTTTGTAAAAAAAATGTCATTTAGATTTTTCTCAAAATTTTATCAGATGTCAAGAACATTATTCGTCGTTGCACAAAATTGTTTTAGAGATGAAATCATATTTCAGTCGTAAAATTTTGAAGGTTACAATTTTTTTTTTTTAGTTTTTTTGATTTATAAAAAAAACCGTTATATTGATTTTTTTCAAAAAATATACATGTTTTGTATCACATTACAATTTATTATATACAATTTAATTCAAGTCTCTAGCGTTTTTGGTTCGTAAGATATTTAGGGTTAACCAAAATTTTCACCTTTTTTTTAAACTGCTATGGTAAAAAAACCACCCACGGAATTTTCTTGAGAGCCCTTTCTGCATCTTTCTGCCTTATTATCTGTATAACAAAATTTATTTGAAGTCGATATCTCTTCTGGTTCTTGAGCTATGGACGACGAAAAAAACGTCGCGAACGTACGTACACACGCACGCACAGACATCTTTCTAAAAATCTTTTATTTCGACTCTAGGGACCTTGAAACGTCGAGAAATGTCAAAATTTTCAATTTGACAAATCGGACCCATTACAATAACTTCCTATGGGAAGTTAATAAGCTTATCATAAGAATCTAAAAAATAATACGAAAAGCTGATGATACTGCTATTAAGTGGGTTAAAAGTTGCTGACAAAAAAGTTGCAAGACAATAAGGAAGAGTGTTGGAGACAAACCGGAACCCTAAGGCATACCAGTGTTAATTTTGTGGATATCACATTTAAACCCATCAAATATTAATTGAATTGACCGGTCTGAATGGTAATTTCGAGTTTAATAAAGAAGAGATTGCATGCGCTTTTGAAAACAGAGCTTAGTGCCAAACTCTATCAAATACCTATGAAATATGAAATGCAATAACCTTACATTCTCCGAAACGATTTAAATATTTGTTCCACTGTTTGGTAAGATAAACCATCGTTGGACCTATTGCTACGAAAACCATACTACTGGTCATTAGGAAGCTTTCGTTCTCAAAAATATTTGTCAAGCTAAAAATTAATCAGCGTTTTAATGACCTACAAAAAATTGACAAGAGTGCAAAGGGACTTTAGTTAGAGGGTGAGGATAGGTTGTCTTTTTTAGGGACAGGCTCAATAAATGCTGTCTCGGAAAGAGAACTGTAGAAGAAGATAGATGGAAAAGCTTACCCAGTGGTTTTGCTGGAATGAAATAACACCTCTTAAGAATAATCGCAGCGCTACTTTACGGGCCAGCGGGTTTGTGTATGTCAAGGTCTTTTAGTACTCTTGCAGCTCCACGAAACCAAAAGAAAATCCGTCCAATAGAATCATTTATGCTTCAATTAAAGGGCGTTGTTCCCCTTACCGTGTCATGTGTTGTCTTTTGGATAGTGCCTAGAAATGGATGACAATCTTCCCAATTATGAACCAAGCTAACCGTTTGCAAGGTGATGCAACAGTTCGTTAAGAACTAAGATGGAGGGACCTACAGTTTTATGCCAAAAATTACTCTTAGAGGAGCGCTCGTGAAAAAAACTTAAGATGGCACAGGCATGGATTGAAAGAAAGCCTTTTACATGACAGTCTTACGCCACGGGTATTACTTATTTTCGTCAAACTAATCGAAATTATGTAATTAAGTTTTAGTGACTGTATTTTTCTTTGCTTTCAAAAAATGTTTTTTTTTTTATATTTTCTAAACATCAACTTTTCTGAATGGAAATAACTTTACACGTTTATTTTTTAATTGAGAAATAATTAAAGGAATACACTTTTTTATTTCAGCTTTGGACATCTTTAAACAATGCACATTTTGTATTAAAAATATAAAAACAAAACTGCTGTAAGTATTATTAAAAAAACTTATATTCTTTTATATCAAACAATTCATTTCACAACATTTAAAAACAAAACAAAAGTTTACAGGAAAGACAACTTATTTCATTTTTCGTGTAAATATAGGTTTACAAATTTCTCACAAACACTAATATTTTTCTATTTTTAAAATGGAGGAGAATTTTTTCCGAAGTAAATTTGATTAAATTCTCACGAAAAAGTGAAGGAAAATGAAATTCTCTTAAATCACATGAAATAACTTACGTCAAGAATTTTTCATCCTGAAGCAAGAAAACTGAAAAATAAAAAAATATATTTATATAAGATTCTTGAAACACCAACCAATTGTGGATGTGACACTTGACAGTCATATTAATTTTGATTAAATACAATAATTCCAAAAAATTGGAATAAAAGATTTATTTTATCTCTGAATTTCTATTTTCTAGTAATTTTATTTCAAAAGTAAAAAAAATAAAATATTTAAATAAAGAGAAAAAAATAAACCTAAAAACACAAAAATTCCGGGAAAATCTATTGTTTTTTAAACTGTGATGTGTTTCAACGATATTTCTTATTTGTTCATTTATTTTTAACTGATTAAAGAAAATTTAACAGTTTTGAAAAGACGAAATTCTGTAATTAAAGAACAAATTGGAAAAAAAATGTGTGAACATGTTTAAAAAAGCAGAATTTTTGAAATTTTAAAACGTTTAAACAAATAAGCCCTGAGAAGTTTTTGTATTCGTTAAAGAAGCAGAGACATTTTAGAAGCGTAAAAGTCGAATTTGAAGTTTTATTTTTAAAGTACTTTAAAACGATTAATTTTTAATCATACAATGATCTATTCTCCATCAGCCATGACTTTGTCACTTCAAAAGTAATACATTATTTTTCTGTAGCTTTTTTTCTCTTTGCAAAACAATCAACTTCAAATGAAAAACTTTTGTCACCTTTTTAAGTCCTTTAAACCTCATATACCTTTTCTTACCAAAGTCTACAGAACGAAAGAGCTTAAGAATACAAAAATTGATATCAATAGTCTTGGTGACACCCTTGAGACATTTTTAGCTTAAAACTCATATTATTATTATTGACATATTAATACCTAGAAAAGTCTAATGGTTTTGGCAAAGTGTGTTGAATAATCGGAATGGGATGGGATAAGACCCTAGAAAAATCATATATTAAAATCATATGCATTTAATGTTTATTGTTTTGGGTTGAAAATAAAACATATTCCCAAAAAAGTACCTTTTGATGGTCTCTATAGAACTGACATATATTATATGCACACATTTTATTAATGTAAGATTTTGACAGGTACGTAAAGGCTGATACTCTTTTTATTTGGAAGTCGATGAACCACACCGATAAGGTTATTGTATTCGACAGCATCTTCATCAAGATGTCTCGAGGGAATTTACTTAGTAAAGCTGCCTAAGATTTGTTTGGAAGTCTTTCCAATAACAAAACAATAAAACGAAAGTTACATTTAAATACAAGTGGATGTGTAAATAAACCTAAACAAAGGATACACTACGAATCACTCGGTTAAGTATTAAACAAACATTTTAATCGTTGTGTATTTTGAAAATAATTTTGGAATTCAATAATTTAGTTTGAAGAATTATTTAAGTTAACTTTAATAAGTTCCACAAGGTTTTATTTCTGTCAATAAAATTTTAGTTTTTCAATTCTGTTTAATTTTCGAGGCTTTCTTAATTCATAAAGCAATTTTTTGTTCTGTAAATGTGTGACTATCTTCAATATTCAGTTATATTGTAGCATTTCTTAAATTTAAGAAAAATCTTCAAAAGTTGTAAGATTTTTGGTCAGTAAAGTTGGAAACACCACAACAAAATTTTGAACTTTTTGTGCTAATTTAATGCTCTTAACCCAGCTCACTTCAAAACTATCTTCCCACTTAAACTTGTGGTGATCCCAACTTGGCGCCAAGCTGGAAACACCACACCTAAAGGTTCGAAATTTAAAAAAAGTAATGATGAAAATATTTAGGGTGCTTTTTGGGCCCCTAAGTTCGTGATATCTCGCATTGTCAAAAGTCACAAATCTTAAATTTTTGGAGACTATTTATGAGATAATTTGAAAAATCTTTATAGTAATAAAGGAGTAATTATAAATGAGTAAAGCTTGTCAATTCTTAGTTTGGTGGAAGTAAAGTCATCAAGAATCGATATTTGCCACAATTTTTGATGTAATGGAGATTTTTTAATCAAGCCCAAAAATAGCCTTAAATTTCCATTTTTTCATTTTCCAAATTTTGTTTGATTTAAAAAGTCTAGAAAAATTACAGCTTCGATAAAAGTTAGGGATAAGTTCTTCAGGTCCCAATCTGGAGAGAACTAAGGAGCCCAAAAATAGCTGTGAATTGCACCTTTGTTAGTTTTTTAAATTTAGTTTAGTAAGTTTCCAAACATTTCAGCTTTGAGACTTTTTTTAAGGGCTTTCAATCCGGAGTTTCAAAAACTTAGGAACCCAAAAAGAGACCCAAATATCCCCATAATTTTTGTTTTAATTTTGAACCTTAAGGTGGAGTGTTTTCAGCTTGGCGCCAAGTTGGGATGACCAAAAGTGTATATCCAATCCATTGCCACTTACGTCTTCGTATTATAGATTATATAGGTTCCTGACCTGTCCTTCTATGAAGGACCTCATTTGAAATACGATTTGGCCAGAAAATCCTAAGGATGTTACGAAGACATATATTTACGAAGGTTTGCAGATTTCTTGCTATGGCAGAATTAACCTTCCAAGTGCTGCACCAATTAAAAAGCACAGATACGACATTTGTGGGAAACAGTCGTAGCTTTGTTCTGAAGCTGATAGAGTTGAATAAATAAAATTGGTTGGCGCAACAGTCCAATTTCATGACAAGAAGCGATGCTTCCATCGAATTAAAAGCTTTCCACTTTTTCCACTGGTTGCGAGAAAATATTTATTTGGGAGGATGGTCGGGTTCCGAGGCTGATCATTTTTGTTTTGCCGGAATTAATCATCAGCCCCACAACTTCTGCTTCTCTCTCCACACTTATTGTCATTTGATGGAGATCCAAGATCCTATGAGGAAGGAAGTAAGCAAACATTGTCCGCGTTATCCAAGTGCTTTAAATAGGATATAGGATATTGGATCCCTCTGCTACCTGACAAAACTGAGCGCAGTACATCGTTTATCACCAAAAAAAACAACATTGGCAACAGAATACAGCCCTGTCTGACTCCGCTTCGGATTTTAAAATCATCTGACAACCTACCATCGTGCAGAACGTGACACTTGGATCCATCATAGGCTGTTTTAATAATAGCAATAAGATTTTCTGGGATGCCTTTCCTCCGCAAACCCAACTTGTTAACGCTATCAAAGACCTTCTCAATGTTGATGAACAGCAAGTGTAGTGGTGATTGATATTCAACGCATTGTCCAATAATGATCCGCAGGGTGTTAATATGATCAATACAGGAGGATTCAGCGAAATCCTCAAGGTGTTCTCTGATGCGTTCCAGTATAACTTTTGCTACTATTTTGTAACGGATGGTACAACGCAAATTCCTCTCCAGTTTTCGCACTTGGCAAGAATTCATTTTTTTGGGAGCTTGACGATAATTGCCTTCTTCCACTCATGGGGGAAGCTTTCGGTGGTCTAGGCTTTTTTCATGAGCGGATGAAGCAGTTCGCTTGATGACGTTGGCGCTGCTTGTAATAGCTCTGCGTGAATTCCATCAAGTCCTACCTCTTTGTTGTTCTTAAATGATTTAAATGCGGCAACTATCTCATCTTTACTGGAAGGTGCGGTGTGGATTCGGGTATAAGTTTCTTCAGGCGCTTCAGAATGTATCGGTTGCACGTTCTTTGCAAACATTCGGTTTAGAGCCGAGGAAAAGTGTTCTTTCCACCTTCTGACTTGCTCATCCACCGAACTTATCACAGTACCGTCTACTTCTTTCATCAGGTGTTGCTTTGAGCTGTGTGTACCGGGCAGCTCTTTGGTAATTCTGTAAACGTTCCTGCTGTAGCACCTGTTTGCAACATCTTCTGCTTTTTGCGCCAATCCATTGATGTAGTTACGCTTGTCGCGGCGCACACTGCGGTGAACCTCTCTCTTTTTCATGCGATACGAGGACTCCAGCTCGTTTTATTCCTCTTGTGCAGCAGTTATTGGAGCCCTTAGCTGTTTGAGTTCGTTGGTCCTTACTGAAGATTCTTTTGAAAGCCAAGTGTTGTTGCTTCGTTTTTTCCGACTAACTATTCTGTCAGCACCTGAAATGAGAACATTTTTTACAGCATTCCAATGATGTTCGATGCCGTCATGTACTGTGCTGCTGATTGCTCTCATTTCGTGTGGCAGGTGGTCCCTAAATTGTTGACGGATCGTGGGATCCTTTAGTCTGGCGATGTTGAACTTGGGGCCTCGTGTTTTTTCGTTGGATCTTCGAACTGTAGCTGTACGCAATCTTAGGGTAGCTATCATTAATTGGTGGTAACGCGCAAGTCCCATGTCGGCTCCTCTCCTTTTTCGGACAGCCAAGAGAATGCATCTAAAGCGTCGACTAATCGCGAAGTGGTCAATTTGGTTGGAAGACGCTTGCCTGTCCATCGACACCCAGATAATTTTACTCGTTTAGCACATTTTGCGTTGCAATCCATCTTGTAAGTCGTTTCTGTAACATTGTTGTGAAGATGTTATATGTTGCATTTAGAAAAGAGATTCCTCGATAGTTCGCTGCATCCAACAAGGATCCTTTTTTGTGTAGCGGGAATATTACAGCAGTCCAGAATTCATCTGCTGGAAGATTTGTTTTTGTACTACGATTTAATAGAGCTCCACAGCAGGCTTCAGGCATTTTAAAGGATTTTTTTTCTTGAAGAATGTTGCAAGGAAAAATAAAAAAAGGCTTTAAGCAAGTGAATCATAGTGTCTATTTTTTTCTTTGTGCTTCTAAAAGAGAAAATATGGTAGGTACCTTTACCCACTCCTTCGATTTTGTCCCAAAGGCACGTGAGATTTTGAAAGAAGCGGCTTCTGCTGCTGCTGCTGTGTGGTGAACCTTAAATTTATACACAAAAAGGAATCTATATTTTTTTTCTTCGTAATGTGAACATAATATGGGTATAATGTAATTCAATGAAACAGTGGCATCATATAGGTACACATTACATATATTTTATACCTAATATATATTGAAAGCACTCTCTTCTTGTTTTTTTTTTTAAAGATATTTTGTTAACTCTTTTAAGAGGATGTGCGAAATAATATGTACCTATTTGTAGCTTATTGTAAAGGATTTCAACTATATGCATAGCACATCTCACCTCCTCCGCACTCACTCTGGCCCCGATGGGAATTGTCCTGATGGTCCTTTGGAAGAAAAAGCATCTTACGGTGTGTTTTTATTTTATTTATTTTTTTCTTTGGCCCACCATCCACTCTTTCACCACTCCCCTATTGGGATTTAACTCAACTAAGAAAGCACAAAAGTAAACCTTTCTCACGGCTCTTCTATATGTGAACGGCATTGTAAATTTATATTTCTTAAAGGTTTTATCATGTGAATATAAATTTTACTTTCATAGAAGAGTACGTAGGTTGATATCATGTCTTAAACACTTAATACACTTAAAGAAAAACAAGTTTAGCCTTGTTTTGTGAAAGGGTCTATGTAAATATTATAAATTATTAATTTTATTTGGTAGAATAAATCCTAATGTAAATTTTAATAGGCATGATTTAGTAAGTAGAATGATTTTGTTCTAGAACCTTTACGCCATTGGGATTCCTAAGGATATCCTTGAGGAATTTTAAGCTCACTTGACAAGGGTGTTAACTATAAGAATGGCGTTATAATTAATAGGTAAAATCAATTATGGGTCCTTTTTTGTTTACTTTCTGTTCATACTTAATTTTTTGTCAGTGTATTCATTGGAGTGTCATGATTTTCAATCGATATCAGATTATCTCAGCAATTTCTATATTGAATTGTTTAATATTCAAGGTAAGTCAAAGGAGATATTAAGTACAAGGATCTCTTTTTAATGTCAGATATATGTGAGTTCCTTTGGTGATGCATTATATACAAACTAAGCTTTAAGAGGGTAAACATTATATCCAGATTTCAGAACTCATCATTCTCTCTAAATGCACGTGTTTGCATTAATATTCGAAGTATACACTCTAAGTGCAAAAATATAGTATTCCACAAATATTTATGTTTCTGATTTTGTCTGAAGATGACTTTTGACTGCACAAATTATTATAATTTTATTCTTCATAATCACCAAAAAACAAAAACAAAGAAACTAAATTTATGTATAAATATTTTTATTTTCTCAAAAATGAGAGAAAATGAACTTTTAAAATGTTTGATGTTGAAAGAGTTTCAACTTTTCTTGTTATTGGTATGCTCGAGTACATAAGTCAATTATACACGTTCCTACATATATTTTATAAATCTTTTTTGCAATAGATCTTTCTTATAGATATACGAGTAGATACCTGTGTATCCTCCTTTTTTTATTTGTTTCAACATTATGAAGAAAAACAGGAAATTTAATTCAAATAGTTTTCTTCATTTCCTAGAAATATCTGAATAGTTTCTCTGTGTATATTTATTTGTTTTGTTCTTTTTGAAGTTTGAAATTAGGTTTTCATTTGAATTTTTGAATCTTCATAAGTTTAACCATTTCAGCTGTGAAAAAGCACTTTAAAATAAAATAAGATATGGCAAATTCCATTGATAAATAATACATATCTATGTGGTATGGATTTCGAATTGAAACTTGTGGAAACGTTTGTTGAGAAAGGAGAATATTATTCTTTGGAAATCCTTTTACCTATTTTCAATAGTTTTATAGTTAGCGAAATGCTGGATGATAGCAACCTTAGAGTGAAACTAGCTTTAAAGATGGAAAAGAACAATTATTGGGAAGATAGCTTTGAAAAAGTACTTTTTTCGAAAAAACATAGGCAATTATATTTCTTTGGAAAATTGTAAATTTTGTTAAGCTCACACATTTCTTTACCTGTTTTCCAAATACTAAAAGGAGCAATAACGATTTTGTAACAAAAAGATATGTTTTATCTAGTTAAAAATGAGCATTGATTTTTGGAATTTGTTTTTGAATAAAATCGTTTTTAAATTTGAAATAAAAGAAAATACATCAAAAATAATAAAAGTGAAATAATTTATACCAAAAATATTGTTTTACTTCGAAAAGATTCCGAATTATTAATTTTGTGAAGTTTGACATTTATCTGACCTTAACCCTTTAAACACTGGATTTAAAACGTTCAAGGTGTTTGCTCTCTCTAAGAAGATCGCATATTAGCTCGATAATAGGTGTCATAACTGGACATTGTCTAATAGAAAAGCACGCCACGAGACTAGGGGTATTCTCAAATGACTTTTGCAGAAGCTGTAGGGACGAGGAAGAGGAAGAAACTGTTCTTCATCTTCTCTGCACATGCCCTGCTCTAGCTCGAAAACGCAAGAATTACCTAAGAGAATTCTTCTTTAACGATCTAAACGATCTAAATCATATCGGTATAATCAGCCTCTCACGTTTCGTAAGGGACTCAAGCTGTTTCGATTGACCTTAGGAGGAAGCCTCAAGATTCATGTGGTATCACAATGGGCCATTAAACTGGCCTAAGTGTGTCCGTTTCCATCTTGGACAGCCACTATAACCTAAACTAACCTAACCCTTTAAAAACTCTTTTCCTTTTTACCGGATAAAAATATGAAGGGGTGGTGAAAAAAGGTAAAAAAAAATGTTTTTGAATGTTATTCGTAAACTAAAGGTTGTTTTTAATGTAAACATTATTGCACATGTTTTTCTAAAGAAGCAAATTATGATTTTTGCTTACAGTTCAGAAACTTGGAGGAATAATGGTTCGCAATTCAAAAAATCCATGTATTTAGGTGGGGACTATTTTCCAATCTTAGACTTAGTTTTCTAATTCGAAATAATATTCAGAGATTAAACAATATAAACAAACTCCACAACCAGAAAAAAAAAAGTATATTACTTTTGGATATTTTGCAACGACTATTTCTCACGTACGTTAATATGATCCATTTTGTGTAGAATTAGCTGAACAAAAATGTGTAACTAAAAGTTTTTGTCAAAAAACTACAGTTTTTAGAAATTTGAATGAAGTTTACTTAACCCCCTTCACCCCCCTCCCCCTAAGTTTTGCTTCTGTTTTCTAAACTTCTAAAACTTTTAAGAGAGTTCTAAGAAAGTATAAATGAAGCTTTCAAAGTGAAAGTCTAACCTTCCTGGGCGATTAAAATATAATAGATCTTTTTGACTTCTTTTGAAACTGACCTTAAGTTGATTTTTTTTTACATTTATATTTAAATGTATTTTAAAAAAAAATATTCTAGTAATTTGTTTGATTTTTTTTAACATAACATTAAGTTTTATGTATGTAAATACATTTAAGTTTGTAATAAATTAAGATTAAAATAAAGTGCGCAACTGGATCGCTCGAATTTTCCCCTGTTACACTCTGTTACTAAAGATAACTAATATTTTGAAATTTAAAAAAATATAAATTAACTATCAAAATCAGTTATCAGTTAGTGATTCTATGGGACCAATCTTTTTTTGCACTCGCACTGTGGCGAGAGCCCTAAAGGTCTCAACATACATTAATCCGCTCGTCCAGATGGTACACCTGATGTTGTTCTGAAGAGGTGTTTATCAACGCTGGAAAAAAACACGCCGTTAGCTTTTTCATCTGTCCTATTCCTCAGGTCTCGTTCCGAACGGATGGAAAACAGCATTTGAGAATCCTTTTCACCCTCTAATAACCGACTGATTGCACAAACGTCGCTTTTTCCAAGGTCATGGAAACGAAAAAATATCTCTTCTTAATGACCGGCAGTACGGCTTTCGCAGCAATAGGTCCACTGGTGATCTCATGGTTCATATAACCGAACGGTGGTTGCACTTGATATTTCAAAAGCATTTAATAGGGCATCAGGCTCTCTTATCGAAAATTCGTGCTTTCGGTTTTCATGAATCTCTCCTTTATTGGATTAGTAATTACCTTTGGAATCTTTCTGAAAACCGCAAAATAAATGCTGGTGTACCTCAGGGCTCCGTTCTATCTCCAACACTTTTTCTCATTTTTATTAATGATCTCCTGTCTGCAACTTCTAATCCAATACATTGTTTTACTAACGATAGTACTCTTAGCTTTTCATATTCGTTTTCAGATTCACATCCCTCTTCTTCGGATTTGGAACTGCAAAATATGATAAGCTCATTAAATTCTGACATGCAATGGGGATAAGAAACCTTGTGGAATTTAATACCTCGAAAACCCAACGATGTCTTGTTTCGTTAAACCATTGTATTTCGAAGGCACTTGCATCGAGGGGACTGAACATCTCGATATTCTTCAAAAAATGGCGCAAGATGTTAAGGTTTTCTAAGGTGATGCAAGAAGTTTTTCTATCCCTCTAATCTGGCTGTTATCGTCCTTATATACGTCTATAAACTTATATACGTCCAAAACTTATCTGGGCTGGTGCTCCTTCAACTTACTTAAGCCTCTTCAACAGTATTGAACGTAGAGCATTTAGATTGATTGGTGATATTACCATTAAAAGATCATTTACGTTGCTTCTTCTTCTTTAACCGTATTTTTAATGATTTTTGCTCTAGAGAAATAACCAGTTGCATTCCTCATTTAAACATTTTAACAGTAATACTCGCGATTCTAGAAATGCTCATCAATATATCCTCGAGACCAACTTCGGTCGTACTTTCAAATACAGAGAATCGTTCTTTAGCCGTACTATGCGAATGTGGAATATCTTGCCACACTGTGTCTTTCCCAGCCAATTCAATATTTAAGAATTCAAAACCAATGTGCACTGACACCCCCTTTCAAGCCCTCTTACCTTTTACTAATGCTCACACTGTGTCCACATAATAACTGTAGTATTATCCCCTTCAGTGTGCGCTTATTATAAAAAAAAATAGTTTGTTTTCAAAAAATGCCATTAATCACAAAACCTTGATTCGAAAATTCTCAGTCTTTTTTATTTAATTTTTTTGTTTAAGTTCAAAAATATATAAAAAAATAATAAAATAATACAAATGTTAAACATATATCAATAATTTCTAAAATTTAATTTTCGTTAAAAAAAAAGTCGGATTTTTGAGATAATTATCGGATTTTGGAAAAAAAAGAAATTTAATCCTTTTTTTTAAATCTATAAAGTAAAATAGGCCAAGTTAAGTAAAAAAAATCGAAAACAATTTTCGGTTAGTTTCAATTCAAAAAATGGAACTTTCTTTTTTTTAACAACAAATTTGTGTTGAAACAACTTTTATTTTTAGTCTTGAAAAAATGAAAATTTGCCTCACGCGAATTGGCTTATAACCTTAATTTCCAACTCAATAGACTTAATGGTTTAAGTAGTAGGGGTATGGTCACAAATAGGTAAATGGACGGACTTGAGGGACATATGTTATGTTATATTTGATTAAAATCTCTAGTTCGAAAAATTGGATAAATTAGAATACAACATGAAAATGTTCGAAAAATTAGAATTTTGATGTTTTTAAAACTTTTTAGAAGTAATTCCTAAAAATTTGATTTGATTTAATATATAAATGAATAGCCCCCAGCATTTTATGGTATGTAGGTTTTATTCAGAAATCAACACTCATCTTAAAAATTAATTGCTGTTTATCCTTGACTCGCATCAACGGAGTCGTTTTGGACTCTCAGTTGGTTTTCATGAATTTTTTCTGCCAATACACAAAGAAGTGCAACAGTCCTTAGCACCAAATCTCTAAAATTTATAGTTTTTGAGCCATAAGTTGTTGAAATTTACAATCTTTTATAAAATTTGGATCTAAAATATAATACGGAAAATCAAGTATACTTAAACCTCAACTATTAGCCTCTCAAAAATTATAAATCTTACCAGTATTTTGATGATGATTTGTTTGAAATTGAAATTCGTATACAATTTGCAATTTTTTTTTTTCGTTAGTTCTGTTATTTTCTAGATAATTGCAAACAAATTGAAAGTATTTGTATAGAACGGTTTAGTGGTCTGTATAACTCTTTTTTTTAGTATTAAAAAAGCGTAATGATAACTTTTAGAGCGTTTTTTTTCTGAACACTTCACTGGGACGGAGATAATACTATAGATTGTTGGAGCTATATATATATTCAACATTTTGTTTGTGAGATTTCGAATAAATCTCTGCAACGTCCCCTACAAACACAAAAAGTCGTTAAAAAAAAACAATTTTAAAGTAACTTTGCATGCATAAAAAACTAACAAAAAAAAAAGTGGAATTAAACCTATAACATGGGAACAATGTTCAACAATTTTCAAAAACTAGGTAGTACTTTTATGATAAATTTTCATTTTCTTAAACTCGAACATTGTGTCGAAATTTCTCTTCAATTTCAGGGTTGAAAAAACACTTTATCTCAATATTCAAAAACATCTGTTACAGTAAATTTCACGGTTTTTTATGATTTTAAAAATAAAACCAAATAACATATAGAAGACACTTAAAATGCCATATTTAGAACTTTTACAAGTTACTAGTTCAAAAAAATACTTTTTAAATTGTTCTGCCTACTTCACTTAAAAACCGTATGAAAATGACTTTTAACTTTATGTTACATATAAGAACGCTTGAAGTAATAGAGATTTTTTCAATAACTGAATTAAAACCAAAATATTAAAACTTTTCGAATACGAAATGGCTCTTTAAACCATATATGACAGTTTGTGATTCTGAAATGGGATTCAAAAATCTGCTACAGCAAAAAAAGAAAACTATAATTTGATTTCAGATAAAAATCTTAGTTGACTATAATTTAAAAAAAATTAATGTTTCTCTTGAGAAAATTACATAAAATCAATACAACCATTTATTGGCTTTGTACCTCGAATTATAGGCGACATTTGGATGCAGATAAACAGTTAAACGTGTAATATGACCTAATTCCAATTTAAACAACATTATCGAAAGTCATAAAGTTTCGTTGAAACTTATATAAAGATGACGTAAATTTTTGATAATTTATCTCATCTGTCTAGTTCATCTTATTAAAAGGATTATATTACGCTTCAAGATACTTACCTTTTTTTGAACTTTCCTTCATTTGAAATAACACATTCCCATTATAAATCAACATATCCTGTAGGTACATCGCAACTGATTTAAAAAATAAAAGGTACGAATCTTATGAGCATAGCAAAAAATCGATAAGAAGAAAAGGAAAGAAACTCAAGTAGGTTCTTTAAAAAGAAGGAAGGAAGTGGTGTGTTTTTGTAGTCAGCGGTTTCCATTTCATCATTAATCTTGTTGCTATACAAACCTTAGGAAAACATGATAAATCTATGGTTTTCCTTCGTTTGTTTTTCTATTTTTATGTCGTCCATGAAAAAAATGAACTCTCTATATTTTTATCCCCATCACACATGATGTTGTTTTTATTTCAATATATGCCCTCGCTCTATCACTTTAATCCTCATCCTCCCTCGTTCGCACTGTCAAATCATTTAAGCATCGATATAGACGACTGAAAATCATAGGACTTAGATCATCCAGCCTACATCCGGTTGGTCCTTGTAAGTGAATTGCAGCATAATCGTAACAATCTATCATCCCATCGCTATCACAATCTCGGATGTATCTGCCGATGTAATCCTTTACGGCACGAGCCGCACAAAATGGATTATTTACACATTGTAAATATGCTGTAAAATAAGAACATACACACATATGTACATATGTACGTATGTATGTGTAGAGATTAGAACTTTGAAGTGACAACTTTAACAACACCTAATAACAAGACCAAAAGATACTGCATCAAAGGTTGTTCGAAATAATTTATCCACAAAAGTCAACATAATATCCTTGTCATTCGCCATCCCATTTACCAACCACTCACACGTCGTCGTCGTTGTCGGCGCGTACATACCTACCCTTTTGTGAATACGTCCCCGACTCCTCGCCATAGATGCCACCTTTAACCGTCGGACTGCCTGCATCAATCCAGTATGGCTGGGATATCCTGAAAATGCCACAATCCAAACCACTGGAACACTTTGCCGGCAAACACCCGGTACCTGCTTCGCAGATACACTGCAAGCAGGCTTCACTGACATCAAAGGCTCCTCTGCCACGAGTTGAGGATTCATTATTGTCATATCGAGGCGTGACAATTAGGTTAGTGGGAGAAGAGTTTTCTAACCCGAATCCTTTTCCATCATCATCGCCACTCGTACTGCTGCTACTGCTGCCACTATTGTCACACTGCGAGCACTCACGTTCCGTAACAAAAGCTTCTACAGAAATAATTAAATCACCGTAACATTGCCATCATCATTGTGCAGTGCTAGGCACTGCACTGCATCGAGTGCATCACCAATTAAACCCACCTGGAGTGTGATAGTAAGCGTGATGATGCTGATGCCGTACAAAAATCACCCCGCTTAGCGAGAGCAAGGACAGGGCTAGAGCAAGCATTGCAACTATTCGGCAATCAAGGTCTGCCATTGTTCGCGTTCGTTAATATTTCGGGGAAAATTTTCAAAATAAACAAAAACTAATTAAAATAATTTTAAACCACGTTCAGCTTGCCATTCGCAAACAACGACCCAGGCGCACTGTTCGATTTCAGCAACCGGGGAAGTGGCTAAAGCTGAGACTTCAGAGATTGAATATGTTCAAAAACAGCAGTGATGTTGACCTTTTGGGGGACTCCTCTTGATAACCTAAACTTGTGCTGGTGATTGGATTTTCCTTATCACAAAAAACATCTTTTGTTTGTAAATAAAATAAAAATGTAAGCAAATTAATGACTGTCGCGGGAGAAGTGTATAAATATATTTTATTTTTCTGATTAAATATGTGTACCTATACCTTTCGTGTGCGGGCAGAGGGTGAGCTGAATTTCATCACTGTTCAGACTCAGATTCTGTTTTGATCCCTTAACGCCCACTATGAACGTGATGTTGAAATGTCTGAGTTATCAAAGGGCTTGTATGATGAACGTTTTTGAAATGCAAAAAAAAAACACATGATTAATGGTGATAAGGTGAAAATCTTTAAATGGCTATACACGAGAGGAATGACCTCTGAACTTTTTTTGTTCGTAGGTCGAAGCTTTATGAGTCTTGTGAATTGTTTGAAAGATTTGAAGAGTGTCATTTATGTCATTTTGTATTGGATAGAACATCACTTAAAGGACTACTTCAAACTTGCTAAAAGAGTTTCAAGCGCCTAAAAACTTCAATATTAATTATGATGAATAGTTTGCAAATATTGAATGAATTTTATAACATGTTTCACATAGACGTAGAAGTGCAATTGATTCTAGAAAAGATAATCTGGTTGTGACGGGAGGAGACTAATTTGTCATTGACAGTGATTATTGGGTCATCTTGTTTGAATCTTACTTCAGACACATCAAAGCTCTAGCCACTCAAATCTCTTAACATCGCTTTTTAGGTACCTGAGATCGAAGAAGTCACTTTTATTCAAAAATTAGAAACAGGCCGTCAAAAAGTTATTTATGATGTTTGCTGTAAAAGGAAACATTTCTTTGTTGGTTTTCTTACTCACTCAAGAATTAAGCTTGTCCAAAATGATAACTTTTTAACCTTGATGCGGACAAAAATTCTTAGTGAATTATCGAATAAGCTTGGTATTGTCAATACTTTACTTACCTGATACCAATCCATTCCCATAAAAAGAACTTGAAAACCAGTGTACATTGACATCTTCTCCATGGTACTCTTAAGAAGTTGAAAATGATTATTTGTGCAATAACTCTTATTTTCATTCAAAGAATTTCAAAATTAATGTTGTCAAAAATAATGAAGTTTGATCAGTTTTCTGTTGACGTATCAGAAAAATTTAAATATTTTGCAATATTTTTTACATGACTTACTTACTGTTAATATTAAACGCCGCCGGTTACAAGATTTATCAACAAATGTTTACCAATTTTAATAATGATATTTTTACTTGCGCCATTTATTAACTAATGTCAAGTATTGCATATTGAAATATGACATTACAATTGTGGAAAAAGTGGGTCGTGCGAGTCCGTCCGTTTGTCTGAGGCATTACCATTGAGTCTCTTAAGTTCAAACTTGGAAATTAAGGTTTTAAGCAGATTCACATTAGGAGTTTTTTTTTCCTCAAAAGTTGTGGTTCTTAAACTTGTTGTTGTTAAATTTTAACTTTTTTTTGTTTTAAATTGTTTCACAATAGTGGAGCTGCTTAGGAACTAATGCACCGATTTATTTTGTATTGTCTACACAATATTTGTTGATCAAGTGTGTCTACTTTTTTTAGTTTTAAAAATATCCCAAAAACTGGTCAAATGATTAGTTTTCAATAAAATCAAGGTCTCAAGAACTTTTAACCATTTTTTAGCCAAATTCAATTGTATGAGCATTGAATAACTACATACTAAACTATTTGAAAAATTTAATATTAGTTAAAAGAGTACTGTTGTCAGGGATGGAAGGGACCTAAAGTTTTAAGCCGAATCCGAACGGAAAAATTGAGAAAGCACTTTTTCATGACAGGAGTTACTCGCAGTACCTAGGCAGTACCCGTGAAAAGACTTTGATGGCACAGTCATCGCATGACAGTCCAACGCACTAACCATCATGCCACGGGTACTACGATCAGGAATTACTAATATTCATAAATATCGACCCCCTTTGGACATTTTTTTTGACTTAACTAATCACCTTACTTAACACAGTAATTCCTTTAATTGCTTATATAATTTTGACTTCAGATGATCTTATTTCCAAAAATTGTCTGAAGATTTAACCATTTCTGGAATTGCTGACACATTAGCATTTTCGAACATTGACTTAGCAGTTTCAACTTTTTATAAAATTAATCCTTAATTTTGTTTTGAAATAAATGAACCCTTAAAGAAATCAAGAAATACAAACTTTAGCCATCCTTGATACACGAAAGAATTGCGTTTGATGTGTAACAATATAAGGCATGGATAACTTATCTTAAAACTCTGTCTTTAATCAACTTCTCTTTTTATGTTGAACTCTTTAACCAATTTATGTTCCTTTCTAATTTTTGTATATGCTTCTTATGTTACTGATGTGGGCACTTCTTTGAAAGAGAATCCTAAAAAAAATTGGAATTTTGTAAACTTAAAGAAAACGTCAGATGGCTTTCCAGTTAACTTCACTTACAAGAACCTTTCATTAGATAAAACTGTTGATATCTGTAACGCTTTCGCAACAAATTTTCTTGAGTCATTTGTTAATAGCCTTGAAGAAGTTGATGAAGTACATTTTCATAATCTTCACTCCATTTTGCAAACTACCCGTAATCACATCCCTGTGCTTCAGAGTACGGTCCTTGATCTTTTATCTGCGTTGAATGATGACTGCTCAGCCGGTCCTGATGGTATTCCCCCGTTACGTTTTTATTCAAAATTTCTCTAAAAACAGGCAAATATCCCAGTATATGGAAGAAGTCATTTCTAACTCCAATTTTCAAGAAAAGTTACAAGTCGGATATAAACAACTACAGGCCCATTGCAAAGCTTTCTTGCATTCTAAAAGTGTTTGAACAAGTTGTTTGGGAAAGTGTAGCAATTTAAGTAAGAATCTCATTTCCGAACAGCAACATGGTTTTGTGAAAAAAGAACAACCGTTACAAAAATCTCCTCACATACTCAAACATATGTTCAAACGCTTTAGAACAATGTTATGAAGTTAACTGTGTATATACAGATTTTTCTAAAGCTTTTGACCAACATAGCCACGGAAGAAATTTATTTAAACTTAAAGCTTTTGGTTTTCCACCATTTTTCTTAGCTTGGATTAAATCAAACCTTGAAAACAGATCCTATAAGGTTAAATTAAGAAATTGTTATTTTGAACCTTTTGTTGCTCAATCTGGTGTTCCCCAGGGAAGCCATCTTGGCCCTTTTCTGTTCATTCTGTCTATTAACGATGTATCGTCATGTCTACGCCCAAGTGAACTTCTCATTTTTGCAGACGATATGAAGATTTTCAAAATAGTAATGTTCACCCATGATCGTATTCTTTTACAAGCCGACATTGATAGTTTCACATTTTGGTGTGCGAAAAATAGCCTTTTACTCAACCCTTTAAAATGCCATAGACGATAACTTTCATTAAAAAACTAATCAGTCGCGTATTTGACTACTGTATATCACACCAAAAATCTGTCGTGTCTTCACATTTAAAGATTTAGGTGTTCATTTCTGTTCCAACTTAGAGTTAACACATCACATTAATTTTATTGTTAATAAGGCAAGTTCTATGCTTGGTTTTATAAAACGCTGGGCAAAGGAGTTCAATGATCCCTATGTTACTCTTTCTTTGTACAATTGCCATGATCGTATTCATCTTGAATATGCTTCGGAGGTATGGAGTCCCTATTATGAAATTCATAGAAAACGTATTGAATCAATTCAACATAATTTCATTCACTTTGCCCTAAAGGGTCTTCCTGGAATGATCCTTATGATGTGCCTCCCTATGAACATCGTATTCTACTTCTTCACGATGAAATTGATGCACCTTATTTGCTATCTTGTGTACATTTGAATTACCGGGGCGGAACTTATCACCTGCGCACATTTGATTTTATACATATAAACTTCCATAGAACTAACTATGGGAAGAATGAGCATTTTATATAACTTAAACTGTTCGTCGATAAATTTAAATTTAAATTAAGTGGGATTAATATCATAGTTTAGAACCAGTGATCCATTATCGTAAAGTCATTTAATTTTTGTTCTGTAATAGTCAAATGTTAATTATGTTATGTATTTTGTGCGTGTGTTAGGCTTTAATTGAATTATTTTTTACTAATAACTAACGCATGCACTTATGATGAGCCTCTTATCGTAGTTTAACGCTTGCTATAAGCTTATACTACTTTCTTAAAATTCTGAAGTGTAAACAAAAATGTTGTTTTATTTTATTATTACTATTTTTATTGTTATTATTATTTTTATTCCAAAGTTCTATTAGTCGACAACTTATTCTTACCAATATTTAGCACCATGTTTTGGGGATTTTTAATTTCTTATTTTTCTTGTATTTTATAAAATACTATTAGTTTAAAGCCAATAACTTTTAACAATATCAAAATTCGCCAGATCAGACTTCATTACTTACTAAGGGATGTTTATATCATAGCTGTGCCATAAATTGCACGAAACAGTCAACCTTTGTTAGTTCACTGATGATTGGTCAAAAAGATATTCGTTATATTGCTCTTAAAATATAGTTGTTTCTAGCATGTCTGCTGATCAAAATTATAACCGTTTCGAGTTGATGGTTTTTCAACCAAAATTTAGATTTCGTGCGAACATATTTTTTCAGCCTTATGCTTTGGTCTTTAATATTTCCATCAGCACATTTGTTTCATCAATTCTATCAACACTTAAGTCCTTCTTCTGCACCTCAAAGGCCAAATGCTATGGATGTACTCCAGTTATCTTTACACCATAAGCTTGGTCTGACATAGAATATACCAAAAGATACGTTCACGGTCGATTTCTCTAAGCTGAAGCGAGTTTTAGTTGAATTGAATACCAAAACATGCGTTTATAAGTTTTTTTCAATGCCATACTACTTCCAAGACTTATTGTTCAAAGCGTGTTGGGACTCGAGCTCAAAATTTCCAGTGATTCCACTTATAATTTGTGCTGTGAAATGATGATGAATACTAACATTACGTTATGTTACTGAACCGAATTTTCTATAGTATTTCTATTTTCAATTTCCAAACTTCTCAAAAATTTGAGAAACCGGCATGGAAAGTAACTTTACATCTGATAAAAAGAATTGGTTATAAGAACTTTAAGTTTTATCATCAAAACCTATTTTTAATTAAGTTTGAAGTTAAGGAATTTAAATGGAATTTAATGAACATATAAACATATGTTTAAAAAATTGAACGTTAACAAAACTGATATTTTGAATTCATTAAAAGTAGACCAATTTACATTCAATAACATTAAAGAATGTCTTTAAAAATAGAAAAACACACAACTAAATGGTTTGTTAAATATTAAATTTAAAAGTCAAGTACCTTTTAAAACTTTTGTTTTAAACACGCAAAATAACACTGGTACCTACTTCATTTCTATAGTTCAACAACAAAAAAAAACAATGAGAAAAAAAATACTCAAGAGTATAATGAAATCCATACTACAACAACAAAAATACAAAACGAAACGGAAAAAAAAATATTTCAAACTACACTTAAAAAACTTCAAAAAACAATTCAGCCCACACGAATAGGTACTCAAGAGGCCCTGCTATTATCGAGTGTCAGCTGCTAAAAGTTTCACAAAAAAAAATTAAACTTGTGTTTTGGAATATTTAAAAAGGTACTATGAGTAAGTATATGAGAATGAATAAAAAAAGAACTAAACATTCACAAATAGCTTCGATGTAAAATGTTAAAGCTTTATGGTATAATGAAAGAAATATTAGCTTGATGAAGATACTTAAAAAATAATAAAAAAAAAATAGTAAATCAATAATTTAAGTCTATAAGTGATAAAAAAATGTTCTTAACACTAAAAATGCATATCGGATGTTTATCAAAGAGCTTGAGAATTTTTAATAATAATAAAAAAAAGAAATATTATTGCAATGAATTGCTTGTTACTATAATTTAATGGCATTTAAACGGTGATTTTTTAAGAGCTTGAGAACTTTAAAAAAAAGCATACAATTTGCAAAATCTCATCGATTCTTTATTTGAAACGTTAGATTGGTCCATGACATTTACTTTTTGAAGATAATTTCATTTAAATGTTGACCGCGGCTGCGTCTTAGATGGTCCATTCGGAAAGTCCAATTTTGGGTAACTTTTTTGAGCATTTCGGCCTAAATAGCCCGAATTTCTTTGGAAATGTTGTCTTCCAAAGCTGGAATAGTTGCTGGCTTATTTGTGTAGACTTTAGACTTGACGTAGCCCCACAAAAAATAGTCTAAAGGCGTCAAATCGCATGATCTTGGTGGCCAACTTACCGGTCCATTCCTTGAGATGAATTGTTCTCAGAAGTTTTCTCTCAAAATGGCCATAGAATCGCGAGCTGTGTGGTATGTAGCGCCATCTTGTTGAAACCACATGTCAACCAAGTTCAGTTCTTCCATTTTTGGCAACAAAAAGGTTGTTAGCCTTGAACGATAGCGATCGCTATTCACCGTAACGTTGCGTCCAACAGCATCTTTGAAAAAATACGGTCCAATGATTCCACCAGCGTACAAACCACACCAAACAGTGCATTTTTTGGGATGCATGGGCAGTTCTTGAACGGCTTCTGGTTGCTCTTCACTCCAAATGCGGCAATTTTGCTTATTTACGTAGCCATTCAACCAGAAATGAACAAAATTTGTCGATGAACACATTTCGAACCGAACACTGATTTTGGTAATAAAATTCAATGATTTGCAAGCGTTGCTCGTTAGTAAGTCTATTCATGATGAAATGTCAAAGCATACTGAGCATCTTTCTCTTTGACACCATGTCTGAAATCCCGCGTGATCTGTCAAATACTAAAAAAAATCACCCTTTATTTCATTATGATACGATTTTTTTCATGTCCTTCATGTCTAAGAGTAAAAAAATCAATTGTATCTGTTCATCACTAATTTTACAAATATACCAGCAGTATGTCGTCTTACAGGACATGTCGCGACAGTATTATTGGCGGGAATATTTTGTTCCAATGCTTTAAGAGTTGCTGGTTTTTGACGAAGCCATTTGTCATAAAATAAGCTTCATCACTTAATACTGAAAATAGACGGAGTTCTCTTTGAACTTTCTGTACATTTATTTATACGAAAATAAATTTTCGTATTTGCGTTATGTTCTAAAGGTAAACAAAATATGATAAACTGCCAATCTTACCGAAAAGAAATCACATAAATCATCAAAGATTCTGGTTCAACTTAAAAAACACCCTTTTTAATGTTCAGAATTATTAAATTTTATAATCGATTTAAAAGTAAAAAACAAAATCAATTTACATTCCTGCCAAACATAAATTATACCCAAAGAAAAATGTGCACATCGATGTCATGTGTTGGGGTTTCCGATAAGAGGTTTCAGTTTTAATAACCCACTATTTGGGCAGCTATCACTTTTAACATTTGACCGAATTTAATTTCGCCATAAGTAAAAATTTAATATATGAACAAGTTTCAAAAACATAGTTCAATAAATTGTTGAAATTCACTATAAAAAATGTCAAAATGAAAAACCAGCATCGTAACAAACTCAATTTTGCAAGAAATGTTCCCTAACTGTGTTGTTGTTTTTCAAAGAGTTGATCACAAAAGGCCATCGAGATCCTGTGATATCAACAGCTTTAGAATTTTTTGTTTGGGGTCACCTATACGACAAGGACTGTATTTTAATGTTATATAATCTCTACAAGACTTTAAAGATGGAATTCTTGAAGTAATTGAGGATATATGTACATACAGTCTGCTTCAACTGAAAACGCACAAACATTTTTGAAAATCACTTTAGTCACTTAACAGTAGATTCTAACTCTTGCCATAAGATGTAAAAAAAGAAATTGAGAATAACTATCCAAAATAATTCATATTTTACATTAAGATTACAACATTATTATTTGCGAAGATGAAGACTCTTTAAAATTTGTTAGAGTGTTCGAGAATTGCAAATTGAGTAGATGCTACAAATACAATTTTAAAATTATAGTTTACAATATTTAATTTTTTATTTCTGTTCTTGTTGTTTTTTAAATTTTTTTTTTAACTTCCCATAGGGTGTTATTGTAATGGATCAAAATGGATTTGTCAAATTGAAAATTTTTGCATTTCTCGATGTTTCAAGGTCCCTAGGCTCGAAATAAAAGATTTTTAGAAAGATTTCTGTGCGTGCGTGTGTACGTACTCGACGTTTTTTGTCGCCCATAGCTCAAGAACCAGAAGACATATCGTTTTCAAATAAATTTTGTTATACAGATAATAAGGCAGAAAGATTGCGTGGGTGGTTTTTTTACCATAGCAGTTTGAAAAAAAGGTGAAAATTTTGGTTAACCCTAAATATCTTATGAACCAAAAACGCTAGAGACTTAAATTTTATATAATATATTGTAACGTGATATCAAAAAAGCACATTTTTTGAAACAAAATCCAATTAACGGTTTTTTTATAAATAAAAAAAAAATTGTCACCTCCAAAATTTTACGACTAAAATATGATTTTATTCTCCAAATCAATTTTGTGCAACGAAGAATAATATTTTTGACATCTGATAAAATTTTGAGAAAAATCGAATTGATAGTTTTTTTATAAAAAAATAAAAATCTAAAAAGAAACATTACTCAACGTTGGTAAGAACTGAATATCGATTCAAATATCGTTTCAAAAACTTGAAATTTCAGCTTCAAACTTATTTATCTTATAAGAAATATTTTTTTCAACATCCTGCAAAATGTTGAGAAAAATTGAATTTACAGTTTTTTACAAAAAATAAAAACCTAAACAAAAATTAATATAAGTTGGTAAAAAATAATTTACGACTCAAATATCTTTTCTAAAAATTTGAGATAATAGCTTCTAACTAATTGTTACTTATAAGAAATATTGTTTTCAACATTAGGACAAATTTTGAGAAAAATCGAATTGACACTTTTTTTACAAAAAGTAAAAACCTAAAAAAAAATATCAAAAGTTTTAAAAAATGATTTTCGACTCAAATATCTTTTCAAAAATTGTAGATATTGGCTTTAAACTACTTTTATCTTTCAAAAAGTATTGCTGTTGACATTCAGTAAAATTTTGAAAAAATCGAATTGACAGTTTTTTTTTACAACAAATAAAACTCTAAAAAAAACAATACTAAAAGTTGTTAAAAATTTACTTTTGACTCAAATAGCTTTTCAAAAATTAAAAATATTGTCTTCAAACTGTTTTTATTTCACAGAAAATATAGTTTTTCATAAAAAATAAAATGTACAAAAAATAGTACGCACATTTGGTAAAAATTGTTACGAGTACATATAGACAAACTTATAATCAAGACAATTCGACAGACGGGATGGGAAGTTATTAGTGTGGGTCGCATCCCAGCCTCTTTTTTTGTATTAATTATAACCTTAAGCATCATTGGTCAGATGAGTTAAAAAACAACATGAAATAAAATGAAATTGTTTTAATTATTTTTATTGTAATAGTTAGTGAGTTCCATAATTGAGTGGCATTAACAAAAAATGTACATTCAGATTGCAAACAAGCAAATCTTGGTTGTTTTCGCATTGTATTTGAGTCAACGCTTTAGCACACTTCACATCCATTCAGCAGAATAGGTAATTGAAGAGATCTTACAAGCAACATCTTACTACTGACAGTAACAAACCTTTGTGATGTGCACAGTGGACGCAAAGCACTATATAACTTGTCAATTGTAGTAGCTGCATGGTGAGTCCAAGTTAAAGTCTCGTAAAAAGTAGTACAAAGATTCCTAGCAGATGTTACAAATTCGATAACTGAGCTACCCAGCAGAACCGGTGGAAAACTTGAATTATCAAGAGCGAGTATGTAAATACAATAGGTTTAAATTTTTTTGGATTGAGGGTGAGGTTATGCTTGAGAGCCTACTGTTGTATAACAACTAGATCATCATTAACATAGCTAATAGCATTTCTTATGCTTTCTACAAGAGTGTCCAAGTATAATTGGACGTCATCAGAAAAGATTTAACCAGTCGTAAAGTGAAAATAATGGAAGTCCAAGAATAGAACCCTGATGGACCCCAGCTGGGACTGTCAGAAATGAAGATGTCTGATTTCTTACAGCAACGCATTGTTGTGGATTAGATAAGTATGAGTGCAGAAGTTTCACCGCAAAACTAAAGAATTTGAATTCATACTTAAGTTTTCTAGCAACGTTAAGAATGTAGCACGATTCATGTCCATCACTCAAGTAAAAGCCTCGTTGTACAGCTTCTTTTTGCACGAAACCCGGATTGGTTTGTATCTAGCAGGATATGGTATGTTATGTGTCCTTGCATCTGTTTTTAAGTAGTTTTTTGAAGACTTTAGATAGGAATGGCAGGATAGCAATAGACCTATATGCTGTGTTAGCATAGTTTAAAGTCTTGGGGATAGGACGTATCTTAGGATATTTCCATATTCTCGGATACTTAAAACTGTTTAATATAGAATTAAATAAATGAGTTATGTACTTTAGAATATTAGGAAGTACAATTTTCAAGAACTTTGGATTGATCCCATCTATGCCTACGGCGCCTGATTTAATGGACAGCATCGCCTCGGGGACATATTCATCTGTGGACCGAGTAAAGTCAATTTCATTACTCAGAAAATCAGATGCAAAACCATGAGAGTCAATCAAATTACGTGTTTTGGAAAGAGATAAAGACACAAACTGGTCATTGATATGGTTGCAGTCTATGTTAGCATACAGTTTTGAAATTCGTTTAATATTGCCCATAACTTAAATATTACATCATAACTTAAACTATTGTTATCTATGGTCTGAAAGTCTCTATAACTTATGACTGCGACTGTCGCGTCCAATTGAATATCATAGGTTAAGAATATCATATTATTGAATTTGAATACAAAAAGTTTCTATTAAGTTATTTAGTTGGTACTTCAATTGTTATTTTAAATCATTTCGTTCAATAATTCCGTTATGAATCAAACAGTTTGTTGGCATTTCGCTAAACTTTAACTTAATTTCACAAATTATGGTTGCGTTGTCTTTAAACTGACGTCCAGCATCTTTTGTGTGTGGCACTAAGCATTTCCAAGTATATATAATAATACTTAGATCAGATAAGTACGGCAATTGTTGAAAGAAGAGCAAATTTTGGTCCTCAGTTTAAGCTTTTATTATACGCACTGAGTAAATAGAAACGTTATCATGTTGGTAGGCCAAGATAATGGGTCAAAAAATGTTAAATTATTTAGCAACATCTTTTTTCAAGATTATCTCATATAATAATTTTTGATAAAACGACCTCAACCTCAACTGTTCCACAATAACTCACAGCTTTCAATATAACAACACCTCCTTCACAGTTGTGATGAAGCTTTTTATTTTTCTAAAATAGTGAACATACAAGTTTTTGGCTGACGGCAAAAGCCAATGCTATATTTTGTGTTTAAGTATGCATAATGTATTTCAATGTTTTGTTTTAAATAAAATCACACTACTACTACTACTACAAGTTTTAGAACCAACGAAATAAAATATTTTTATCGTCTGAACATCTCAGATTATTATTTGAGTTTTGAGAAACTCTAATAGCATCATTTTTAGTTGTTCGTCAAATAGCGGTTTTATCTAAATTTCAATTCGTTTGATAACTCTTAAAATTGTCTATAGAAGTCAGGACACGCCAATTTTTTGTTTTGATTTTTCTCCAGAATCATAAGAATCAGATGCAGAGGCAGTTATGTTTTAATTAACTTTATGTTTTATCTGTACGAATCCTTATTTTTTATGTAAGAATAAAAGCCATTTAGACTCCAGCCAATTTTATCAGCTGTGACACGTCTGGTTAGGTCTTGGTGTCTAATCAAGTCGATTTTAGCTTTTGAAACACTGCTTAGGCATATCTCTGTCTTAAAATTTTAGGTCAGAAATTGAATTTCACGTAAAACATTAAAAGTGTTTATTTAAACTTTCCAGTGCTTGATTCAAGTTGACTCAAAAACACAAACTTCTTCTATACGTAAAGGAAATTTTAACAAGTGGGCGAAAACAAGACTCACAGTTTTAGTTGTATATTTTTTTGGATTTTATATCTTAAAACATCTTAAGGTTGTTGTTAACAATGGCAGATGTCATTAAAACTACCAATATTTGAAAAAAAAAAGAATTAAAAACCATTTTAGAAAATGTTAGTGCGTACTCAGATAAAGCTCAGTAAAGATTCAAACTAGTCAAAATATTTTATTTTCACACAAATTATTTCATAGCTTTTAATAGAAAAATCATTTTCCAACGTAAGAAATCTCTCAAAATATTTTCCAGATTTAGTCGTAAATCATAAGTGAACTAAAATGGACTTTTAAAGTTATTCAAGAAACTGTATATTACTTTAACTTTTTTGACAGAACACAGCATAAATGATTGATTTTGTATCTCTACTTAAAATATCAAAACAAAAGCTCATTTTCATATCAAAAGGATTTTAAAGTGACTTTGTTCGTTCTGTAGATTTTTCGGAAGATATTTGATTAAAATGTGTTTAATTAAATATTATGAAAAAGGAGGAAATCATGTTCATGCCAACATAATTCAAGGCTTTTTGTTATCAACATAAACTACAAGCCCCTCACAGTTGCTTTTCTACACTTTGTATGTGTTACACTTACTTTGTGTAAAAGCATTTATTCTTTGATTAAAATGTCCTTAAAATTGACATAAAATAATCCTCAATAGACTAGACTATAAATAAAACAAAAAGGTGGACATTTCACAAATCGAAAAAAACAGCATTAAGAAAGCTTATAAAAATGATATCAAGCACGATAACTGGTTTTGAATGACATCAAGACACATAACCCACATCAAAACTCACTTTCCAAAAAAAGAAATTAAAATCTAAAAATAAAATTCTGAAATTGAATGAAATCATAGCAAATTATTGTTTAAGGACAAAAAAAAAACTAAAACAGATGAAAAATATTAAGTATACGCACGAGTGATCCAAATGCGATGGTATCCTCTGGATTGTCGTACAAATCCATCTTAGCCCACACAATATCCTTTTCCATTCCACATTTAACTTGACACGAAATCTTATTTGTCTCAGGTTCCGAAAACACTAACCCACCCCCCTCCTCCCTGCTAACCATCGCCCCTCCCCATTCCTTAAAAGTAGCTTTATCTTTATGACCCTAACGCAACGTGAGAGCGTATTTCATACAGCTAGATCCGTTTCTAAAAAACATTTTAGCTTTATTGGCTGCAAATATTGACATTGGCCCGAAGAGCTAGTCCATGACGACGACGATGATGATGATGATGATGATGACGATGACTATAATAGCTATCGCCATTAGGATGGATGGATTCTATGTGAGGGCGTATTTTGGTACGGCGGCGGGAGTCTATATCGATGATGTTGAACGACAAAGATGAAAAATCAGACCGGAATCACTTTTGGCCAAAACGAAATGAACATTGATGTCAGTTTTGGATGTAGGTTAGGTTGTAGTTTGTACGTATAGAAAATAATCGAATCTCGTTCTCCATTAATATCAATTTTTGTTGTTTTTTGAAAGTATATAGAAAGAGGATTTTGCACGATGTGATGGGATGTTGTACGTAGTATATTGTACTTTTATTGTAGAACGGGCCGAGTTCAGAGAAGCTTAGCAATCTAATTAGGTATTCTTGTGGATTTTTATAGTTGTGTTCTGAATTGAAATTTCCTATTAAATTTTATAGAAATAGGAATTTATTGATTATTAAAACCCTCGCTTTGGATTTTGTTTTTAAAATCAACACATCATGATGATGTTTTGGGTGATAGGATTTTGATTTTTTGTTTGTGTGTTGTAATAATCCTCAGTCATTATGCAATGCACTCGTTTATTTGTTCATCTGTTTTTTTTGGTGATTGGGAAATTCATTCAAATTGATGTAAATGTGACTAAAAGTACAATTTTGCATATAATTATTACATAAATGGAAATATGGGGACATAGGCTTAAAAGCAGCACTATTCTGTTTAATGCCAATGATAAATTTTAAATAAAGTAAATATTCAATTTTGTATTTACAACAGAGGCGTGCACACTTAAGTCCTGAAGGAGCTAGAAATATTTTTGTTAAAGTGTTGCCATTTTGTTAATTTTCAACAAATTTACATTTGCTTTGCATTCATATACGTCACGACCAGAACATTTAGTAGCAACATCTGGCCATGCATTTTCTCCCTTTTGGTGGTCCTTGTAATCTGCAGAAGAGTATTCCCAAAAGCATGAATTTCTTTCAATTATAGATATTAAATTAATGTCGTTGTCACATGAGGTTGCTTCCTGTCGTACTTATCTGCTTTAACTGGTCACTATGATCGGTCATTAAGTGGCAGAACAAATTATCTGCACATTTGAGAATGATTTCTGTCTTCATCGTTGTATGACAAAGTTCACACGATTGGCACAAGACAGCTCATTTTTATTTGCCTATTTGCCAAAATTAGCTGCGTTGCTAGTACGCAGTTCACACATCTCAATATCCACAAGGGGACCTAAAAATCTCCTGATCAATCAACCGTCATCCAGATTGACCACATTGCGATCGACGAAACGACACATCTCCAGTATACAGGATATCAGAAGTTTCCGAGCAGCCAACATTGACTCAGACCACTACCTCGTTGTAGCTAAGGTACGGCAACGGATATCCTGGTTCAAGCCAAAACAAGGAAGTACTTTGAGAAGTTTTGACGTTAGACGGCTATAATCGCAAGAGACTGCCATGTCCTTTTCCGATCGAGTCTCTAATAACCTCTTAAGGAGTCCTATGCTGCCTGCATTAATCATTGAAAACAAGTGGCAACATTGCCTTGCAGTCATCAGATATGCCGCCTCTGAAATGCTAGGTTTCACACGGCCACTACATCGAAACCCCTGGTTTGAGGACGAATGCCATCAAGCGCACGCAGCAAAACAACAGGCATACAACACGTCGCTGCACAGGAGGACCAGAGCTGCTCGTGAGCTCTTCGAGCAGAAGAGTAGAGAGGAACACCGACTTCTTAGATGGAAAAAAGAGAGCATGAGAAGCGCGCGATCGAGGAGATAGAGCGATGTCACAACAGGAATGAAGTTCGTTAATTTTACCAAAAGGTAAAAAAACTTCCCAAGGCTACCAGCTACGAACCGAAGTCTGTAAAGACGATCAGGGGAACATCGTAGCAGAACCGCAGACGATGTTGAGAATATGGAAAGACCACTTTTCCAAATTATATAACGGCTATGACGAACCCAATTCCACAACCTCGGCGACGCAGATCAACAATTCCGCCTACCCGACCTTGACGAAGTGAAAATAGCTTTATCTAAACTTAAGTCAAACAAAGCTGCGGGATCAGGCAATAAGTTGGTAGGGAGCATGCACCAACTCATCTGCAAAATATGGTCGGAAGAAAGCATGCACGATGAGTGGAATCTCACCATAGTTTACCCAATATATATAAAAAAAGAGAACCTCTAAATTGCGCTAACTACAGAGGCTTTAGTCTCCTTAACATTGCACCTAAGATCCTCTCTCCAGTATAATGTGAACGTTTAAAGCCATTCGTCAACAACCTGATAGATCCTTCTCAGTGTGGCTTCAGACCAGGGAAGCCCCCATTCGACCAAATATTCACACTACGGAAGATCTTTTAAAAAACCCAGGAACTTCAAATCGATACCCACCGATTTTAAAGCTGCGTATGACAGCATCCACAGGAAGAGCTCTACACAGCCATGTCTAGTTTTGGCCAAACTTGTCCGTTTGTGCAGAATGACGACGGAGAATGCACGCTGCTCTGTCAAGGTCGAAAAAGATCTTACCGATGCATTTGATGTCAAAAAAGGTTTTAAACAAGGCGATGTCATGCGGTTACTTCAACATCGTTCTTGAAAGAATTGTGCAAAACTCAACCATCAACACTAGAGGCACAATCTTTCAAAGGTCCATCCAATTACTCGGGTACGCAGATGATATTGACATAATTGGAAGATCAAAGCAAAGCGTGATGTCAGTGAAACGTTATTTAGCATTGCGACGGAAGCGAAGATGATGGGTTTAGTAGTCAATGAAGGCAAGGCCAAGTATATGCTGTCATCAAAAAAGGACACTGAACAACGACGTCTTGGACAAAACGTCACCATGGACAGCTATAACTTTGAGGTAGTTAAGGACTTTGTCTACCTAGGCACCGCTTTTAACACAGACAATGACACCAGCGCTGTGGGGAAACGAAGAATAACTCTTGCAAATCGATGCTTCTTTTGACTTAGAAGGCAATTGAGAAGCAAAGTCCTCTCTCGAGCATGTTAAATCATCATCTATAAGACACTCATCATCCCGGTTCTCATTTATGGCGCTGAGGCCTGGACCCTGTCAAAGAAAGATGAGAGCGTCTTAGTATGCTTCGAGATAAAAATTCTTCGGGTGATTTTTGGTCCCATACGCATAGATGGAGAATGGAGAAGAAGATATAACGACGAACTGTACGGGCTGTAAACGACGAACTGTACGGGCTGTACAGCGACACTGACCTAGTTAGCAGAATTAAAGTCCAACGGCTTAGATGGCTAGGTCATGTAGAGCGGATGGACATCAACGCTCCAGCCCGGAAGGTCTTCGAATCCAATCCCGAGGGACGGCGCAGTAGAGGAAGACCGCGACTCAGGTGGCACACCCAGGTGGGAGAGGACCTTAACCAACTTGGAGTGCGAAACTGGAGACAGATAGCTAGGGACCGAGCTGGCTATATACGAGTACGCATGTTGGTTGAGGCCCAGGTCCGCCCTGGACTGTAGCGCCACCTTAAGTAAGTAAGTAAGTAACTCACTTTTATTACTTGCGACATATAGGAACTATGTATATGGCAAGTTTTGCATTCGTGCAAAATTTCGAACTCGAGATTTTAATCAAACATGATATTACGATGGTAGACAAGTCGAAAAAAGTGGGTCCCGCGATTCCGTCCGGTCGGTTTTGTCTGTCTGTCCACGCTCCTACAGCCTAAACCATTGGGTCGATTGAGTTCAAACTTGGAAGTTAAGGTTTTGAGCAGATTCGCGTTAGGCGTTTTTTTCATTTTTTTTTAAGATCAAAACTAACAGTGGCCACCATACAATATTTTTGGGCAAAAAACGAAAATTCGAATTTTCTCAAAAACAAACCGATAGATTTTCTTTAAATTTTCTCTAAAATTTTATTTTTTAACTTGGCTTCTTTTAATAAGAAAAACAAATTTTTGTATTGCTCAGGAAAGGTACCGCTCATAGAACCGTTATTTTGTTTTTTAATTTTCTCAGTAATTTATAAACCAATTTCAATAATTTTTTTTCTGAATAAGCTCTTATATTGCTTTAACAATATTTTATTATCAAAAGTGCAATTTTTTATTGTTTGGATTTTTAAAAAAATATTGAATTTTATTTTTTCAAAATTCGATATCTCAAAAACGGTTCAACATTTTTTTACGAAATTCAAACGTATAGCGTATATTAACAATCATTAAACAACTGCGTACCAAAAATATTTTTAGAACAAAATTGAAAAATTTTATATATAAAAAATTAATTTAAAAAAAAAACCGCTCTAACGATTTTCATAAAAAAAAATTGAAAAATAAAATGTTTTTTTATTTATAAAATGGCATTTAAATTTTTGAAAACAAACTTATTTTTCGGCGAAATTTTGATATTTTAATATTTTAACTGTGCATGAGCCCAAAGAGCGCATTATTTTGACAAAATTGTAATTACATTCCTAGCTTTTATCTAAATTAGTACGTATGCTTGTTATTTTTTTAAACTTTAACAAAATAAATAAACTGAACGTAAAAACTCCATGTTAGCGCTGAAAACTTATAGTAAAGAAGGAATGTAGTATGTACCTTTTAGCTACCAATAACATTCCTTCATTATCATCATAACATGTCCTTATCTATCTATCTGCATAAAGCTAAGCACGCCAATGAACTATATACCTGCTACCTAACTACACAACCAATAGGCGATCGCTTTAGAATTTAAACATTCATGGTCTGCCTCTTTCTTATCTTATTTATTTTCCATCCTGATTCTTCTTATATGAAATTACAATAAAGCTCTATCTAAAGGAAAAAAGCTTTGAATCGCATCGTAGCCTTATAGATACATAATACAAACCATTTTTCATATACAAAGATCGTACCGAAGTAAAAGCAGACTTATGAATGTAAATAAAAACAAATATCGGTAAAAGATCCTAAACAGCTGACGTAAGCATGCAAAAGTTTGTTTCATCCCCTTATTAGATACAATATTAAGCCATTTTGTTTTTTATGTAAAGTGCGTTGATATAAATAAAACAAATACAAATTCATCAACCTTCATATGGAAGCTCTTTATGTGAAAATATATACAAGGATAGACTCAAATAGAATGAAGGAAATTGTGTAGACTTTTTGGGTCGAAAATTAATTATCTCCCTTATTCTGCTGGCTGCTTATGCATAAATAATATTTTTCTCCCGCTGAATTTTTCCACTTTCGATACTGAAGCCACGCCAACGACTATGCATCTGGTCGCCCTAAAAGTTTCTGCTCATGAGAGTACTATGGTTTTCATTATGTACAATTGTACATAATGGCATTTATATCTTTGAAGACAAACTTAATTTACAGGTATATTTTTAAATCTTATATAAGTACTTTTTTAAACATACTCTTAGCATACAGGAGCAAGTTCGTGCGACCCAGTCGTGCATTTTATTTTTATGGTAAAGCTGTATGGAAACTTGAAAGGAGTAGAAATGTTACTGATGGCATAGGTTGCGCTTAAAAATAAGGTCAAAAATGTTACTTCTGTGCAATTCTCCAGCGTTCGCAGCAAGCGTTTATGTAATCCTTATAGCCATAGATTCAAGATCATGATCCACATAATACGACCCATAATGGTGTGAGAAGTTTTTTGGTAAAGTAATTTTGAAACCAAATAATGAATGACCATGTGTAAAAGAAATTTAAAGCTTTAAGCAATTTTGACGAAAATTCACTGAAGTATAAAAAATGCAAATAAAAATGTTTGATGCATTAAGTATTGGCATTTTAATAGTTTCTCAAATTTGTCCAAAGCTATCCTCTTTAAAATTGTTGATTAAGGTTATCAACACTCGTTTAGCATCACAAATGGCAAAACAAAACTGTTTTTGTGAATATTAGAAATATTATTCAATCATAAAAGCTTTGTTGGAAAATTTCAAAACCTGATTTGAAATAAGATTAGTACCAGAAAAAACAAAAACAAAAACAAATTTGACCTGTAAAGAAGTCTGATTCAAGTTTATTGAAGCGATTCAAGGTTATGTGGTAAAGTCTCATTGAACTTTAGAACATGCCCCTCAATAATCTTTTTTTACCGACCCATATGTCAACATGTGTTCAGTATTTCGACAAAAAAAAAACTATATACATACTCAAAGAATATAAAATTCGAAAGCTTTGATGTTTTAGGAGGCCATTTTTGCTATGATAATATAATGAACATTTTGTGAGCTATAAAATGAAATAAACCCTTTTTTTAGTGTTATCCATTTGAGGCAACAGGAAATTGTACTTATATCCAGGATCCAGACACAGGACATTATTATGTGAAATTCCTTACAGTTATCTATAACATATGTACCTACCACATATTATGTAACATAACATATTCAACACACTTCAACTATAATACGTCGCCGCTGCCGTTTATACCACAAAAACCATATTAAATGATAATAAAAAGAAAAATAAGAATAAATTGGGTTGACTAAACATTTTATGCATTTGATGTACACAATACACATTTACCACCGATATGTATATTATTTTTGTGTTTGTGGTTTTATGGCATAGTTCCATTTTACAGTATTAGGTTATGTAGTATAATTTCCTTTTTTCCTTGCATTTAACTTCTTTTTGATGTTTTTAGATGAAATCTACGTATTTTATTTCCGTTCTAAGACAGAAGGGTATACAAAAATTCGTTTCTTTTTCTTGTTACATATTTATTTATGAAATGAGATTTGTTTTTTTAATAAAAGATCTAAAAGGCTCGCTGCAGAAAAGGCTGACATAATTCCACCCACGTTGGAAATACAAATAAAAAAATATATAACAAAATAAAAAGAAACAAAGAAATAAAAAATTGCAAAGCGAAATTTGTTTATTCAAATTAAGTGTCGGTCGTAAAATTTAACTGAATGAGATAAAAAATCAAGTATAATAGGTAGGCACTTATTACAAGAATTCAGAAGTCATGTGTACAAAGCAAAAACCTAACCTGGTTAGTTAAAAAATTCATAAGGAAACATTTATTCATATGAATAACTGCTATCAACTCAGATCATAAAATTAAATCAAATTTAACAACGAATTATTAGAAGTTTTGGTAATAATAAGAATAAAGGACTTCTATTTATTATATTTTTTATTAAAAACTCCAAAAATGCCTAAGTTGCTTTATTAAGTTTTCTAGCATATTGCACTTTTTGGATAAGTTTGTATGGCCTTAAATTTAATCCGACTTTCTCTAGTGGTGTTAAGCTCAAAGGTAATTATGTTTATTTTGTACAATTTAGAGAAACGAACTATGACATTGATAAGAATTTGCAAGCACAGAAGGGCGTCTGCTTAGGTATTTAGTTAAGTTTTAAAGTATATACTTTTTTTTAAATATTATATCAGGCTAACATTATAAGTTATAACTTCTAGCATGAGAAGTTTAACTACCAACAGATCGGTGAATCGAGGCAGTCCCCAAGGTGGGGTCCTTTCAACTCTTTTATGGAACATGGTAGTATACGACCTTTCATTGGAAGCAGAGGGTTTCAAGGTGATTGCCTATGCTGACGACGTTGCAATATCCGTGTCTGGGAAGCACCCCAAGTTCACTCGGAACTCCTACAAAATGTCTTAAATAGGCTAAGCAATGTGGCTTGGACGACAATCCACATAAAACAGAATTAATACTCTTTTCGAGAAAATATAAAATTCCTCAGATTAGCCCACCCAAGATTAGAGGAATACCATTAAGCTCTTCTGACCAAGCTAAATATTTAGGCCTCATTTTAGACAAAAAACTAAATTGGAAGGCATATATTGATGAAAGAGTAAAAAAGGCTACTGTAGCGCTTTTTACTTTTAAAAAGGCCATAGGATCAAAATGGGGCTTCTCCCCAAAAATAACCCACTGGCTATACACTTCGGTAATTAGACCGATATTCATTTATGGAGCTGTAGTATGGTGGACCGCACTGGACAAGATGGTAAATCTAAATAAGCTCATCAAAGTCCAGCGGTCAGCAGGTATGTGCATCACAGGAGCACTTTGCTCAACACCAACCGCAGCACTGGAAGTGCTTTTAAACCTAACACCACTTGACATCTTCTCCAGAAAGGTGGCTGCCAACTCATGTGTAAGGCTTAGAGCCACCTCTCAATGGACCAGTAACAATACTGGACATACTACTATTCTAGACAGTTTCAGATCTATCCCAGATCGCTTTGACTATACCACCCCAAAAATAGTATTCGGTAAAAACCTCCATGTGTCCATCCCTTCAAGATCCTCCTGGGAAGAAGAGAGACCCCTGGAAGACGATGCGGTACACTTCTATACAGACGGTTTAAAGACCGATCACGAAATTGGAAGTGGTATCTATTCGGAACAACTGAATCTCAGTCAATCCTATAGACTTCCCAATCAATGTAGTGTATTCCAGGCAGAAGTAATGGCGATGAAAGAAGCACTATCCTGGCTCAAAAAAAAACATTATATCTTGTAAGGATATACGAATCTTCTCGGACAGCCAAGCCGCTCTTAAATCTCTCGCGTCTGTCTCCACAAACTCTCAAATAGTCTACGATTGTCGATTATCTCTGAATGAGACGACGGAACAGTTTAGTATTCACCTCATTTGGGTGCCAGGCCACAGAGACATTCCGGGAAATCGCAAAGCCGATGAGCTAGCCAAAAACGGAACACTTCTGCCTAATGTTAGACAAAAACATAACATAGAAACACCACTTGCTAGATTCAAATATCTTCTCAAACAATATGCTCTAGAATCAACAAATGCTAGATGGTCAAAGAGTACTACCTGCCTAGCAACCAAGCAAATATGGCCAAGCATAGACTTAAAACTGTCAAAAGGCTTGATATCCCTGAGCAGACAAAGTATTAGCTCTACAATTGGAGTAATAACAGGACACTGTCTAATAGGAAGACATGCTCTGAAGCTAGGGTTCTACACAAATAACTTTTGTAGAAGCTGCATGGACGAGGAGGAAGAGGAAACAGTCCAACAGCTTCTATGTACATGTCCAGCACTCTCCATTAGAAGGTATAACTTTCTTCGATAATACCAGTGAACTGGCAACGATTGACACAAAATGTCTCTCTAACTTTATTAAAAGTACGAAATGGTTTGTTTAAGTTCATTACTCTCCCATGAGTAACCTCATTAGTAGTATCACAATGGATCCTTGGGGTCTACGTGCGTCAGCCCTCAATGTCTTCTGGACAGCCACTCCAACCTTACCTTACCTAACATAGCGTTTCTATAATACCTCAGATTTTGATGAGAATTAAAAATAAAAAAAATAAAATGCTTTTTGAAGCTTTCTAAAGTCATGAAGTAATTTTATTTTTTTTTAAAATACTCTACTGGTTTTCCAATATCTAATATCTGTCTTCAATATTCAGTTAAAATATTTGTAGTATTTCAGAAAGTCTTAGAGAAATCTTTATAAGGTGTTAAATTTCACATTATCTTACATAAATCTTCAGGAAACGCTGAACGAATTATGATGATATTTTTTAACAGAAAAATAAAAAATCGCTTTCGTTTTTTTTTTTAAACAAAACTATAGCATCAAGTTTTCGAAATATATTGAATAAATAATTCAATAAAATGTTGGAAACGGTTACTTTTA
The DNA here is from genome assembly GCF_945859685.1 of Eupeodes corollae. Classification (NCBI taxonomy): domain Eukaryota; kingdom Metazoa; phylum Arthropoda; class Insecta; order Diptera; family Syrphidae; genus Eupeodes; species Eupeodes corollae. The sequence goes on along the minus strand of NC_079148.1, from coordinate 140,076,240 downwards.
AGATTTTTTAAAATTTCGATGCTAAATTTGTAGACATGTGGATTCAAGAGGACAATAGCGTCCACAACTCCTACTCTCACCTTCCCGCCAGTGAACATCGGGTACCTAGTAACTGGGGATTACATTCTAACCCCAAACGATTGAGGGGGAGGGAGAGGTGTTTTCTCTAAGGTGCCTCTCCTTATCTAGACAGAAGCTGATTAATTCCAGAGACGAAATCAAAGGTAGCAATTCCAGTTAAGTTGAACTACTTATTGAACATTTTATTGGGATTTAACGACATATTCGGAGCCCAGGCCTGTAAGCGGTTTATCCGGCTTTCAGTTCTTGGAGTTAAACTAAGGATATGGCCGTTCAGGTTGGGGGTTGTCCCATCGGGGTGACTTCCCGACCATTTTAAAATATTTTAGTTACGAAGTACTAGCAAGTCGGATTTAATGGTTTACAGATCAATGTCTAGTTTTGTCTATTTTTAGCGTGTCTGTTAAACCTATAAGTTTATGCAGAATAAGGATGGAGACCACACTTTGCTCTATAAAGGTCAGAAAAGATCCTACCAATGCATTTGATGCAAAAAATGTTTTTCAAAATTTGAAAAGAATTTTGAAAAACTCATCCGCCAACACTAGAGACACAATCTTTCAAAACTTCAGCCAATTACTCTTGTAAGCTGAAAATTTTGAATTAGTTAGAATATCAATACTTGATGTCAGTGTTGCGTTTTTGATAATTGCTCCGAAAGCGGAGAAGATGGGCTTAGTAGTAAATTGAACGAAGACGTCTTGAACAAAAAATAGAGAGCTATAACTTTGAAGTAGACTGAGTCTACCTGTTCACCGCTATGAATTCAGACAACGACACCAGTGCTTAAATCAAACGAAGAATAACTCTTGCAAACCACTGCTTCTTTGGACTTAAAAGGAAATTGAGTATTAAAGATCTATCTCGAGCACCTAAAACCACCATCTATAAGACACTCATCATGCTGGTTATAATTTATGGCACTGAGGCCTGGACAGTGTCAAAGAAAGATGAGAACGTCGTAGGATGCTTCGAGAGAAAAATTATTAGGCTGATTTTTAGTCCCGTAGAAGAAGATACAACGACGAATTGTATGGTCTGTACAATACTGGCCTGGTTAAGAGAATATAAGTCCAACGACTTAGATGGATGTGTCCTGTGTGTCAAAGTTATGGTCATTTGAATGGCTTAAAGATTCTCTTCGATCTACTTATGACAATTTTGCTTATTAACGTATAACCAGAAATCACCTTCATTACCAATCACCATAAAGCCAAAAAGGTGCTCTATGAATCTAGGAAACAGATTCATTTTTTTCAAAGAAAGTTTCCACAGTTTGGAACCGTTGTTCTGGCATTAAAACGTGCATAACAAATTTTCATACGTTATTGAACAGAATAAAATAAAAACTTATATAATCTGAGTGAGCATTTTAAATCAATAATGGAAGCAGTAAAGAAAAGACAGTCAAACTTGTCGCTTATGATTTATTGCAAATTATTCACTTTACCACTTATAACTTGGCAATAAAAAAAAACGTTTAAAAATTTAATACATGAAAAATTTATGACTCATATTATGAAGGAGATAAATGATAATTTACATTTATTATCCATAAACAAATATTTATTTTAAAATATCTGTAAAATTCCAAAATTTTCCAAAAAGCATAAAATTTATATTTTTGTAATCCACTTTAATGTAAAATGATAAACTCCTTATTAACTATTTCTACAAAGTACGTACTCATATTCGCAAGAATTCACATCCAGGACATACCTAAACCCACATTCGAATGTAAAAGTTGTACCAAATTATATATGTTTGTAACTTGACACAATACACAACTATACGACGAGTCCTGTAAAAGGAAAACAACAACAACAACAACGACAGTGTTCAACAATCCTATTTTATGTTGACAATTTAACATTTTCATTTCCATGAAATTTAGTTTTGCGTTGTCGTCAATCTGTTGCTCCTGTGTAATTTGATAAGTTAATTGCAACCTGTTAATGTAGCCAAGCGGTATCTATCTACTATCTATACAAATATACATAGATAGACATAATACCTATACAAAAGCAACCTACATATATACTTTTATATACAATGTTTGCCTTACAAATTGTGGTGGATGAAATCCAGGATGTTAATTGGCATAGCTTCTATACGATTCGACAGTCGAGTATATACGCTTCAATGATATCGAATATTTTATACAAATGCAAATTGATCAAATGGGTTTTAGTTTTCATTTCGTTTGAGTGGTTTCTTGATTTGTTTTGGGGCTTTAATTACTGAATTTAAAGAGGAAGAGCGAGAGTTGTTATAATGAAAGAGATTTTTGGCTTATTTAAATGTAATAATAGAAGAGATTCTGGTAGGGTTTATAGTGGCTCAAAAACCTTGAGGGAATTAATATGAAGTTCAGACTTCATGAGAACAATGAAGTACCTTAATTTTGTAATGTGCGCATTTTAATTTACAGTGAAATAAGTATAATTATTATAGTTTTATTTTTGAATACTCTAACTTGTGTAAATGACAATCATTTTCAACCTCGAAAAACAAGAGTTGTTAAAAAAAGTTGAGCAACTTTTCACACTCTTTGTGAAATGTGATAATTTTCAATTCCTTGGAACTTTCAGCAAAGATTTATGTAAAAAGTCAAAACCATGTAAAATATGTTGAACTTTGAAATTCAATAAATTCCAATCGCAAAACAATAACCACTTAATCCTTCATTTCGTCATTATTAGTTTTATTCCAATTTTTTATGAAAGAGTGTCTTTTTCACAGGAGGAGTATTTCAACGATTTTTGTATATGGTTTGACAGTTGAGGATAGTAATGATGTTGGTTCCTATATAAATTCGTCAACAATAAAAAGTGAAGCTTATGAATCAAAGTCAATCCTCCAGCAGGCTTTAACAAAGTACCATTGACTTGTTGGTTCTATTTACACGCTTTTGGCAACATTATTCCATATTTCTTTCAAAAGAGGAAGAAACTGTCTTTACGGTGAATAGTGAGCGCCAAAAATTAATTGGCTTAACATTGGCAACATTTTCTTCCTACAAGATTAGATTAGGTGAGGTAAATGGGCTGTTGATTGATGACGTCAATGCCTCACTTAGATCCATGTAGATCTATAGATACGAAGTATTAAACTTCCCTAAAAATACAAAAAAAAAACTTTTAATGTCTATAAGTTGTCTTGTTCCAGCCACATAGAGGTGTCATTAAAGCTTAAGAGGTGGTTTCTTGAAATGTCTACCAGTTCTTCAAGGCAATATAAGAGTTTGTTCCGAGTTTGGCCTAATGCTGGGCAAAGGCATAAGAAGTGGGCTATATGTTCATGCTCTTCCTCAGCATTGCAGCAACATGTCATTTGACGCATTTTCTTTTTATGACAACCCATCTGGTCTGTTATTATGCTAGCCAAAATCGTAGACTTTTTTTTGTCGAATTCGGGCCATTTCCTGGCTCTAGCACAGGTTTCGAAGCTTTTCCATTTTTCCAAGGTTTTTTAAAAGCATCTTGTTACAAATGATCTATTTAAGTTCAGGGTTGGGTCAGGGTTGTACCTGTCCTCGAAATTTCATCAGCTTTCTCATGTTATTCTGAGAGCTAAGAACCGTTAGTCGACAGTATTTTTACAAGCTTCAATTTAATTACTATGGCATAAATCATACTTATTTCCAATTAAGACTCTTTATCTTCTTTATGTCGATAAGACAGATATACGCATTTGGCCTAGGTGCCACAGTTCGACGGATGAACTCTTGGAGCCACTAGAGAGTATTTTCATTCTCGCTAGTCATAGTTTTAAATGAACGAAGAGAAGCGGGGGCTTATTCTTGAATATTGTTCAGTTGGCTTCTTCCAGGATTCGTAGCTCTAGAAGTTGCTATTGTTTACCCGTCAGATTTCGAGTAGGCTTGCCTAGGTCGATAATAACAACGTGATGACATTCCTGCCTTAGGGATGTTTTAAATCATTTAGTCATACTGGGCGATGGGCTACAAGGCGACGAGCTTGTTTTTCTCACTTTTTTCGAGCTCGAGGAAGGTTGCAGGTTATTAAGGGGTTATACTGCCTCTCTTTAGTTCGTTGTGTCTTTATGTCATTTTACGGTGTTGGTATTCAGTGTCATTAATCGCTGTTCGGATTTGTTCTCTCCGTTAAGGTTTTGGCCTTTCTCCCAGAAAACCACTGAACGATCCTCGCCATGCTTGGCCTTATTTTCCACGACTATCATGACACTGTCCTGTGTGTCAATTAGATGGTTTCCCGGTTGAAAGTAAGGAATAGGTTCTGGGTACCCGTTTTGCTGATACCAATACCGTTTTCCGGCCAGTAAGGGATGGAAAACCCCATGATTGTGCCCATTGCCGAGCTGGATGTGTACCCTATTATAGATGGATATCTAATAATACAAATTCAGCAAAAAATAGACATTTTTTCAACTATTTATAGGTTATTTTTTAAATATGTAACCATCACATAATTCGTTTTATTTATTAGAACTTTGGTAAAATAATACAACCACTGCTTTGAAGAGATACTTAATCAAATAAAGAAGTCTCTAGTGATGTCAGAACAATCCCTTTGTCTTATTCTTTGTCTTCACCCCCTTGAAAATTGGTGCGGAATATTCCAAGCTTGGTTAGGTAGTAGAGCTCATAGCGCCGATATTTCGTGCTCTTTATCAAGTATTGTAGCAATTGGTGTGTGACCACTTTAATAACTGGAGAACAGCTGTAGACGATAGTGGTTCCATCAATGTCTTTCCAGTGATCTTTTTTGGGAAACATTTCGGTCCGTTCTTGACGTGTCGTCGTTCCAATTCTGATACATTGTCCCAGTGCAACTTAACTAACCTCTTCACTGTTCTCTTCTAGTAAGAGATCTTGATCTGTCTAGATGTATTTATTATACCAGAGGGGTTGAAGCTTGTAAACGCTTACCTCAATTGGTCAGACAGTAGCCTCATCTTCCACGTTAAGTTCTGCTGTCTTAGGTTTGGTCCCTCTTAGTTGTTTGTGTCCTTTGACGCTTAACATTATCCAATATCAGAGTGTCATCCATTCGAACAATGCTGCTTAGCTCTGTATGCAAAAGCAAGTCCACTCATTACGGCAAGGAGGGTCAGTATATAGAGCTTTCTGGAATAGTCCTTAAAAGTGACTTTGTTAAGTCTGACAAACTGTCAACACTTGAATCATTGGAAGTAAAAAAAATTCAACTTGGGTCTAATGAAAAAAAACAAACAAAATATATGCTTGTTTTATTATTTGAATTTCTTCAGTGCTTAAAAAATTACCCTGTGTCATGATATAATTGTATGATAGACCTTAATTCTCGTACGTAGTTACTAAGGACTCATCGCTACTAAATTGTCATGGAATTAAAACTAAACGATTTAAATTATTGTTCCTTTTTTTCTGTAAAGATTTAAGTCAACAAAAAGGACTTATGCATCATCTACTTGTATGTTCTTGATATTATGATGAAAACGATGACGAGGACGACGTATCTTTTAATTCAATTTTTTTTAAATAAGAAAATTCTTCGTTCTTCGTTTTCATTTTCATTTTTATTTGTTTTTTTTTTTTTTTTGGGAAAATGCGTAAAATTCTTTGAATAAATTTTGCCTCAAGCAAGGATTTTTTTGTGGAAATATTTGGCCTTCTATTTGCATTTAAGTGCTGACTTCAAATGGACAACAAAAAAAAATACAAACAAACTTGGAAATTGATAACATGATAGCTTTTTTCTTTAATAATAAAAGTTTATACATTCGGACTTGTTGTGACTTAAAATGTAGTTTGGAATAATAAAAATGAGATTGATGGTTGTAACATTACATTGATCTTTTGATAAGGTCCTTTTAAATCCTTATCAAAGTTTTAAGAGAACTAATAGGTCTTACTACAAAGTCAATACCCTTAAAGGCATAACCTACCTACTCCCAACTATATCCTGAAAATAATTTATTCCAAGTTTTTCCTTTTTTTTTCTTTTTAGAATTCAAATTCAAAGGATAACAAAAGAAAAACCTAATAAACTGTCTGTTGATTTTGTTGTTGTTTTTTTAGTTTAATGGAATTTAAAATCAAGAATAATCCTTTCCACAAATCTGTGTGGAAATATCTTTTTTTATCCTATTTTTCATTTTGTGTATGGTTTCTCTAAATAAGCTTAATGGTTTCTTTTCATCACATTTTACGAAAGGATAATTCTGTTATATGTCCTTTATCCTTTTTTTTTTGTTGTATTTTACATTTTTATTTTACAATTCAATTTAAGAAGGAGCTAGATAGATATCTACCTATACAAATTTAACAAAAAAAATACATACTATTTCAACTTTATAAAGGTTATTATGTAAATATGTAAACATCACATAAAAATGTCTTCCATCACATAATTCTTTTCATTCATTAGATTTATGGTGAAATAATACAGCCACTACATCGAAGAGATACTTTATTAAATATAGATGTAAAGTTTGTGTATTTTATTGTGTTTTTCTTGCAAACAACAAGGATGAAAAATATGCTTTTAATATTGTTAAATCATAAAATGTTCATTTCTGTACACATTTACATCATATATCCTCCCTTTACTCGATCCATAGAACAAAGAAGCAACAGTTTACATAAATAAAAAATAAAACTATAATAAACCAAAGAGGGAGTCCCTTAGCCTACCTTCGGATCCTGTTTTAACTATATTATGCACTCACTGTTTTTTGAGTGCACTGCATCCCACCTTTCCCCCTTCTGCACTAAAAGTATGGAATTTTTTGTTCCATTAAAACATTTATATGTTTATATATATATTCAATATTCTTTATTATAAAACAAGGGTTGCGGTACCGAGCAGAGAGAAAAACAAGGGAATATACATAAAATATTTATGAAAATATACTTTTCAACTTACTGGCATCAATTAACTTCCAACTTTTTTATTTTTACTTTTTCAACTTTTTATAATTTTTTTTTAAATATTTTTTGTTTGCTGAAATGAACTTTGTTCCATAAATTATTATGTAATTTTTGTGGATGCAGTGCATAAAATATAAAAGGAGATGGGGTTGGTTTCTGTGTAAACCTTAACATTCTTTGGTACTGAGGGTGGTTGTAAAATTGTTGATGCATTAGTGTAATTCATCAATATTAAGACATCAAAAATATAAAAGTCTCAGGTTCGCATAATTATTATAATTCTCAGAAAATTGATGTTTTATGGTATGTTTTTGTATGGAAGCACTCGATATTCAGAACTTATAGTTTATTGTGTAGAGATAGTCAGATGTATGTACTTGTATAATGTGCGTGGGTATTTATTCAATGATTAATTTGAACTTGTTAACTTTACTATTAAATTCAAGTTTTTGATAATTCAACCCTTTCTGTAGGGTTGATTGATTGAAAGAAGAAAATGAAGTCCTATGTTTACATTATTTCAAGTTCTTCTTTTTTTGTGTTTTCCAATAATTACAAGGGAAAAATTGTGAGAGATATTAAAGTTAAAACGGTATGGAGTAATTATTATATTTTTACATTTTAAGCGGGCAATTTTTACATTTGAAGTACCCGTGGCATGATGGTTAGTGCGATGGACGTCATGTGTTTTGGGTTCAATCCCTGCCTGTGAAACCTTAATTTAAAAAAAAAATAATTTGAGCGGGTACTGCCTCTTGCGAGGAATTGACAAATCTTTCAAGAGTAAATCTTGTCATGAAAAAGTGCTTTCTCTAATTAGCCGTTCGGATTTGGCCTAAAATTGTAGATCCATTCCATTCCTGACAACAGTACTCGCACACAGGAATGGTTGAGAGTTGTAAGCCACTAGGCCCTGGTTCACAACGGACTGTTGCGTCACTCAATTTTATTTTTAATTTTTACATTTTCCAACACTCCAACCAAGTGTCAAATAAGAAAATGGTCTAGAAGGTTGTTTTAAAAAAAAGTATTAAAGCGACTTCAAAAAATATTGAGCTCAACTAAAAATGGTAATATCCTGTTATTATGCAAAATGTTTATTTCTTTAATAATACAAATCTGTGATTTAACATAAAATTTCGATCAATCCAAAAATCAATAAAATGCACGAATTGGTTTTTCGAACTTGGTATCAAAAGACTTTTTTTCAAAAAAGTATTTATACATTAAATTTTCAAAATAAATTTGTTTTCAAAAATTTAAATTTTATTTGATTGTTTTTTTTTCGAAAATCGTCCAAGCGTATTTTATAAACTAAAAATATTCAATTTTTTAAAAAATATTTTTAGTATGCAGTTATAAAAAAAAACTAAATATTTATTTTGTATTTGATTTTCGTAAAAATTTACACTCCGTTTTCAAGACATCTAATTTTGAAAGACAAGTTAAATATTTATTTAAAAATCCAAAAAAAAATGACATTTTTGATCGTCAAACATTATTAAAGCAATAACTAAGTATGTGAGGACAAAATATTAAAATCAGTTCATTAGGTTTTGGGACAAAATTAAAACAAAATAACGGTTCTATTGGGGTACCACTCTGGAGCAATACAAACATTTATTTTTTTATTAAAAGAAGCCAAGTAATGAATTTTTTTTATTAAAAAATTTAATCCAAATCTTTTGTTTTCTTTTTGATAAAATTCGAATTTTCGATCTTAGACCAAAACATTAATATGGGATCGACTAAATGGTTTGGACTGTAAAGATGAGCACAGAAAAACTGACGGGCGGAATCAAGGGACCCGCTTTTTTTAACTTCTCTAACATCTTATTGTCATAATTGATTAAAATTTAAAATCTCGAGCTCTAAATTTTTACGAATTCAATATATCCAAAAAATTCTATTGGTTTGAACTAATTGTATGTTGAAATTTTTAGAAAAAAACCATTTTAAAGTTTTCTTCAAATAAAAGGAGATTTAAAATCAGTCAAAAATTTATTTTCGACTCTAATATTTTAAGAACAATATGGATATTGAGTGTACATTAATTTCGTCTTATAAAAAATAACGTTTTTGACGTTTGGTAAATTATTCAATCAATGATATTTATCAATACATTAGAGTTGAAAACTTTTTTTTTTTATTTCTATTAGAACCAAAACATTCCATCAATATTTTAAAACTAGTAAAAATTTTCTTAAAGACAATATCGTTTTTTTCCTTAGAAAAGCAAGAAATTCAAACACTTTCTGAGATTTTTATAGTAAAAAAAGAAACACCTTACTTCGTTTCTTGAAAAGTCTTTTTGATATCTGGAATTAATTTTTATAACTAAAAACAGGGTTATCCATTTTGCGGGTTCAAAAGTAAAAGTGAAAAAGAGGCTGGGATGCGACCCACACTGATAACTTCCCATCCCGTCTGTCGATTTTTCTTTCTTAAAAGTTTGTAGGTTTTCGTGTTGGGTTACGAAAGTTGTTATTTGAATTATTCTTAAAATTTTAAAATAACCAACAATATTTTTCATATAATGAAATAGTTTAGTTTGAAAATCTAGTTTTGTTAAATAGATTTTTAGTCGAAAACAAATGTTTACCAATTTAAGAAGCATTTCTTAAATTTTTACAAATTGGATGAATGAAATCAATTTGAGAGATATTAAGAACCGAACATCAATGTTTGCCTAATTTGCGTACTATTTTTTGTAGATTTTATTTTTTTTATGAAAAAACGGACTACAGAACATCAAAAACAATATTTTCTGTGCAATCAAAAAAGCTTTTCAATAATATTCTCAATTTTTGAACTGGTTTTTGAGTCGAAATTAAATTTTTGCCAAGTTTTAGTGCCTATTGTTTTTTTGTTAGGTTATTATTTTTATGTAGAAAAACTGTGTATTCGATTTTTCTCAAAATTTTATCAGATGTCAAAAACATTAGTTTTCGTTGCACAAAATTGTTTTGGAGATAAAATCATTTTTATTCGTAAAATGCTCGAGGTGACAATTTTTTTTTCATTTTTGTTGGTATATAAAAAAAGCGTTAATTGAATTTTTTTTCAAAAAATATATTTGATTGGTATCACCTTACACTTTATTATATACAATTTAATTCAAGTTTTTAGCGTTTTTGGTTCGTGAGATATTTAGGGTTAACCAAAATTGTCACCTTTTTTTAAACTGCTATTGTAAAAAACCACCTACGTAATTTTCTTGAGAGCTCTTTCTGCATCTTTCTGCCTTATTTTCTGCATAACAACATTTATTTGAAGTCGATATCTCTTCCGGTTCTTTAGCTATGGACAACGAAAAAACGTCGCGAACGTACGGATTTAAGGACACGAAGGCAAAGACATCTTTCTAAAAATCTTTTATTTCGACTCTAGGGACCTTGAAACTTGGAGAAATGACAAAATTTTAAATTTGACAAATCAGACCCATTACAATAATAATTAAAAAGTTAATATTCATTTTATATTTGATTTTCGTGAAAATTGTAACCCCGTTTCAAGATATCAAATTTTGAAGAACAAGTTTCATATTTATTTAAAAATCCAAAAAAAAAGAAACGATGACATTTTTGATCCTCAAATATTATTAAAATCAGTTCATTAGTTCTTGAGACAAAATTAAAACAAAAAAAAGTTTTGGGGGTACCTCCCTCTGCAGCGATTTTCCGAATTGAAAATTTATACATTTTTCGGTTTAGAGTCCATAAAATTAAAAATCATTGTTTTTACAGAGATGTTTATGTGAGCGTGTGTTCGGTCCATTGTGCATATGTTCGGAATAACTTTTTTGAGTTTTTTTTTTAACAGATTACAATATGGAGATGGGCAAAAGAGACTTACAAAAAAGATCTGAAATTTTTTTCCACAAAATTCTTGAATTAATCGTTTCTTAAAGTTTTTGGAAAAATATAATTTGAAGTGTTTTTGCTAAACAAAAAAGAAACTTAAAACATTTAAAAAATTGATTTTTGGTTTAAATATTTTAAGAAAGATATTGAGTTTAAATTAATTGAGTCACATAAAAAATAATGTTCTTAATATTTGGTAATTTATATTTGAAAAATTCTTTAATTGAAATCAATGATTTTTATCATTTTTTGTTAGAAACATTTGTTTGTTTTTTCTGAAAACCAAAACATTTTATCAATATTTTAACAGTTGTTAAAAAAGCGTCGTAGTAAAAATTTTCTTTAATTCAATATCAGTGTTTTCCTTAGAATTAAAAGACAAAAATGGGATACAATTTCAGAGACGCTTATAATAAAAAAGAAACAACTTACTAAGTTTCTTGAAAATTCTTTTTGTACATCGGGAATCAATATTTTTATAACTTAACTAGCTGACCCGACCATCGTTGTTTTATCGTATAAATAATTTCTAAAGAATATTTTAATAAAAAAATAACTTATTGTAAGTGTGCAAAGATGAATAGGCATACTTGGAAAATTTACAGCTTTGGTAGCACAAACTGTATTATTATATTTGTATGAAACCAAGTCTCCTGGAGACAAATGTTGTATCTTGACATTGAATTCGTTGACATCCACATTTTTGGTGATAAAATTACTCTTTCCGCCAGCCATTCATGATTTATGCATATATTGTTTATGTACATCGGGAAAAAGCTTGTCAATCAAAAATCGTGCATGAATCGTCAGGTAATTTTATGCATCCAGTTTCATCTATAGTAACTTTTTCGTCACATATCTAACAGTTTTTAGAATTGTTTAGTGGATGAATCTGGAAGCATTCGAACACGCATATTTACTTTCAGTTGTACTTTTTCAACATTACGCCTTTGTGGCAATGATTTTAAGAACGCGTTGATTTCATCAGTGTACGTTAAACGCGGAATAACGAAAGGAGTAACAGAGTACCAAATAGTCTGTCGTTGTTTTGTATGTCTTTCAATGTCCTGTTCAGCGCCTCAAGGGAATGTTTGTGTGCCATAGTGCATTGATCCCAGATCATTATTTTACACTGTTTCAGAACTGTGGCCATGGATAATTGTTTTTTATATTGCAAACCACGTCTGGGTTATTTTGAATATTTAGTGGCAGTTTAAATGCTGAATAAGCTGTTCTGCTTCCATTCAATAAAGTTGCCATAATGCTTGAAGATGCAAAAGCTAATGCGATACCATTATTTGACCGTATTTTAGCAAGAATTAGCGAATAAGGAATGTTTTTCTAGTTCCACCGGGTGCATCCAAAAAAAAGAATCCACCTTGTCCTGCCGAAACTGCGAGCATGATGTGGTCATAAATGCTTCATCATTCATTCATGGCCTATTGCGAACAATCGCTGCCATTCCTTCAGTATTGCATTGTAGTTCACGATTCCATTCAGTGTCTATTAAATTAGATGCATTTTGATTTGGTGAATGCATACCGAAATGACTGAGTTTTAAGTTGGCAATGATTGTGCAAAGATCCTCAATAGTAATCAATGCTTCATTGTACATAGCGTCACTAAAACCATAAGATCGTTGAACTGTGTAAAAACCTATTCTCAAGCTTTCCAAATGTACATGCAAAATTTCATTGAAATTGGCCAAGCCGTTTCGGAGGAGTATGGCAACCAACACCGTGACAGGAGAATATCATATATTAGAAGTTTATTTATTATTTTGCGGTTTCAAAAGTAAACGCAAATAAAACACATATAAAATATTTTGTATTATTATATTTCATTTTTATTATAAAGCTTGAAGGTCGAAGGTCGACATTAAGTTTAAAACATTAAATCATTTAAATTACCACCACAAAAACTGTTGCATCGAATCTTTTCAGGTAATTTTCGTCCACTTTTTGACATATTTTGGTTTGTATCTCAGTCATAACTTGACGAATGCTGGTTTTTAAGTGCTCAAGAGTTCAAGATTTATCTGCATAAATACGGCCATTCGAGTAGCCCCAAAAAAAAATCCAGAGGTGTCAAATTGCATCATCTTAGTGGCCTTCGCTACGACGAGAAAATACTCGTCAAGGAAATGTCTCTTGCAATAGAACCATATTAGCTTGAGTAACGAAGCATATGGCACAGTCTTGTTGAATCCACACATTCTCCAAGTCGGTTTCTTCAATAGCATGGCAAAAGAAGTCAGTTATCATATGACCATACCGCTTCGAATTGACGGTGCCAGTCGTTTCATAGTTGTTGTCGAAGATCAAATCAAATGGGGTGGCGCAACAGTCCGTTGTGAACCAGGGCCTAGTGACTTACAACTATCAACCATTCCTGCGAGTAGGTACTGTTGTCAGGAATGGAAGGGACCTACAATTTTAGGCCGAATCCGAACGGCTAGTTTGAGAAAGCACATTTTCATGACAAGAATTACTCTTGAAGGATTTGTCAATTCCCCGCAAGAGGCAGGGATTGAACCCAAGACCCCTTGCATGACAGTCCAACGCACTAAATTTTGTATGAAAAATCAAGGTCCAGCGTCTATCAAACACCCATTCGACGTATCTACGACCAACGTTGTGAATGGTCAGCGACTTCAGTTGCTGTGTAAGCTGAACTTTATATGGATTAAGTTCTTATTCCTGAGACTAGGAATCGACCCATTCGGGTTTTCAGCAACACTTTCACTTACAGAAGCAATATTTTTAGTGCTACGGACGAAACGATGACGCACAGGCCTTATAATATTTGTAAACAATCTAGTCTCTTCAAATTTCTTCACAATTTTGCTAATTGGTTGGTTGGACGTAAACCATAATTTCCTCTTAAAGCACGACATGTAGTTGTGGAAGAATCACAATTTTTGTAGTAGGGTTTAACACATTATGTTATCGTAAATATCAGACTTTCAAGTGGAAAAAAATGGTTTAACAACTTAGTTTGACAGATGTTTTAGTCATATACTTTTGAAGCCGCAAAATAGTTTGTCCGTTATATTTAAAATCGTTGTGGGGTTTTGAGATTTTAATAATACTAATAGAGTGTCAGGATACAATCTTGCTAACTTTTTATAACAATGAAAACTTTTACTTTAATACCATAGTAATTTAATCCTTACAAAAAATGTTTGTAAGGATTCAAATTTTCTTTCGGATCTAATTTGTGTTTTAAATTTAATTAAAAATGATTTAAAGTACTTTCCATAATCCAATAATTAATATCTTCTAATTTCAATATTTATGGTTATGTACCAATACACGTTCTTTACACGATTCCTAATTATTAACATGAACAATATTCCACTCGTAATATAAAAATTCTTAAAAGATGAAAAAGTTATCAAACTTTGTGTATTGCTTTGAACATTTAAAGTTGTATTTTATACGATTTTCTTTGTAGTATATTTTCATTTCCATCGCTACACCAAAAGTTAAAGATTCTATAACTTTTTGCATTAAATAAGCCTGGGGAATAATAATAAATAAATAACATCTCTCAACAATGTGTTGCCGTAAATCTGAAGAGTCAAAAGAAAAATGATTTTCGAACTCATGATAATAAAGGCAGAAGGAGCTTCCCTTATGATTTATCCAAGGTAACTTAAATACATAATTTTAAATTCATACACAAATTACTTTCTTTTTTTTCTGGAAACATTTTAAAGAACGATGAATTATTTTAAATTGTAGAGATATGAACAAAATACAATTTGTTTTCTTTTTGTTTGCAATACAAACGTATGTATTTTTAAACGTGGTGAAAGTTTTTTTTAATATTATTGATTGATTTAAAAAAGAAAAATATGAAAAATGAAAATAAAATGGATATGTTAAGAGAAAACACAAATGTTTGTATGTTTTTAATAAATGTTGAAAGTCTGAATAAAAATCGTGCTTTTGATTTGATATGTTTGGTAACATACAAAAACAAAACGAAACTAAGTCAATTTTTCTCAGAAATCGCGTTAAAGCATATTGTCGAATCCTTGAAAGGATTTTCGTGTTGAACTTATTTAAGAAAGTGATAAGCACTCAAAGTTTATAAGGCCAAAGTTTATTCAAAATAATTTTAAAAGGTATTTGACAAAATATAAAGAAAGAGGAACAATTTTACAATGGATGGCGTAATTATTTATTGGCATCCAGATACAATTCTATATGTCAATCGAGACGCAAGAAATATCAAGAGAACCGTGAATTGTGAAATGGTAAGGCATAACTTATTTATTTAGACTTTCCAGTAAATTTACTTTAAATGTTACACTAATACAAAATAAACCAAAGCATACATTCAATTTCAGCCTAAAATTCATAGCCTTTATTCGGAATCACTATGTTTTTAGAAGTATATGCTTCTGGAAATTCAGCTTCTTTGAACATACTTACATTTTCATTTTGTATTTAAATAAATTTACTAAACAACGTATAAACTATTTAATGTTCAATTTTTGTTTTAATTTCAGACGAAGTAGTCTTTTCAAGATTGATTAAGGTTTTTGATTGAATGAAGGTAAATAAACACTCACGGTATTTAATTTTATGTTTTGAATCTTGAAAAAAAAACTAAAGACGATTGCAACGACTAAAATTCCGTAGTAAATTTTTCGGAATCCGAAATCCCATGCTTATTTTTTAATTACAAATCAACTGTTTTAAGAAGCATTTTTTTTAAACTTAACTTTTAAAATTAAAATTTTCAAGTGAAATAATATAAACTAGCTGACCCGGTCACGCGTTGCTGTAGCTAACGTTTTTTTTTATATTACAATGTTGTTAACTATTAAAGGAGACCGGTAGGAGAACATTAGCACCACCATGCTTTTTTTTACATAGATGCCGTGCTAGTATACAAATCAACCAGTTTGGGATTTTGAAGGAAGGACTTTGAACACAATTGACCAACATTTTCGTAAAGTTGAAGTTAAGTGAAATCAATACAAAAAAATTTAATTTAAAATGTTTCATTATTTTCATTCAAGTTTCAAACAAATGTTTATTACGAAATTTTTAGTAAATAACATGTGATAGTTAGATAAAGCTTTAAATATTTAAACAATAATATTTAATATTTTGAGTCATAGATCCAAGCTTGAGATCCAATTAGCGCTGTAGTGCGCCGTTTTGATATACCAAAAACTCGTTCGACCTGTGATTGAAAGGGACAGATTTATAGAGAAGCTTCATAGCGATTACGTTAGATACATTTTGTCGCATTGAGAAAAAAGATTAGGTCTCTAATCTTTGTCTCAGATAGCTCATCAAGTTTGTGAAAGAATGTTTTTCCAAAGTATTTCATTCTAGTGTTTGCCAAAGCAGGACATTTGCAGTGGAAATGGATTATCGTTTCACTTTCTCTTTGGTCATTACAACTACGGAAAAAGGTGTTGTAAGAGATACCCAACTTCTCTGCATGAACTCCTATAGGCAAATGTCCGGTACAAACCGGAACAATCCTGGCTATGTCTCGCCTTGGCCTGCATAGAAGATCGTTTGTACGGGTTTTATTATAGGTGGGCCACATCTTGCTAGATATAATGCAGTTGGGTAAATTGCTCCACCTTCGGTTTGATTCAGTTCGGTAGATAGAAAAGATTTTACCCTTCATAGCACCAAGAGGAATGTTAACCATTTCCGCAAGTGAGCTATGAAAGCCCGATCCTTGCCTGGCTAGCTCGTCAGCCCGTTCATTTCCCACGATACCACTTTGGCCCGGAACCCAGATCAGGGTGACACCAGGTTACTATTCAGGCTCGCAGGCTCATCGCGACATTGGTGGACTAATTTAGATGAGGATGTGGCCGAGTTAATGGCTTTGACAGCTACCTGACTGTCTGTGAAGAAAGCCGCATTTTGGTTTTGGTTTGGGCTTTGTTTAAGTATCTTACATGCCTCCCTTATTGCCAGGAGTTCAGCCTGACAAACGCAAGCAAATTCAAGAAGCCTAAAGGATTTGGCTAAATTTAGGGACTCAGAAAAGATCCCAGAACCAACTCCGCATTCCATCTTTGAGCCGTCAGTAAAGATGGTTGTGTCGAAACCTATCGACACGATGTCATCCTCCCAATCTTTTCTGGATGGGAAAATAACCTTAAAACCCTTACTAAGGCTCAAAGTAGGAGTGCAGTAGTCAGTGTCTACCGAGATAATATCTGAGGGAATCAATTTTGTTGTGTTGCTGTGGTAATAAGGTTTTGACAACCAGCTATTTGATTCCTTCAGCCTAATAGCGCTGCAGGAAACTATGTATTTAATAAAAAGGTCGATTGGTAGAAGATCCAAAATAACGTTTAAAGCGTCCGTTGGGCAAGTACGCATAGACCCTGTGGTGCCCACGCAAGCTGTTCTCTGAACAACATTTAGAGTGCTTCAGATTAATCTGGATGACCTTCAGCGCGTTTTTTAATTATTTTTTAGCTGCAGAGATGGGGCCTGGCAACTCGCTGGGGATCTCGACTCCACTTTTAACATCGTCAACCTCGACGTTGTCATAAGCTTTGTCGGTGTTTTTTTTTTGGCATTCTTTATGCCAAAACTGAGTTTGTACTCGGCCTTTTCGAGAGCCCCTAGACTCTCCTCACTAATCCTCAGAAGGTAAGAGGCGCTTGTTCTCTGCAGTTCTTCTGCCTTAACGTGCAAATTCGTACATGGAGACCAGCGGATTTTGCCTCTGAAGACCGTGGATCAGGTCCTGTCTGCTTGGCTTTATGTTCATGAGCGGCAACCAAATGCGAGCCTTCGGTTGTCTAGGGGTGTCCTTAGCTGGGATGAGCTTGAGCTTCAAGCCCCCAGTCATTGCTAACCTTAGCAATGCTTTCACTAAGGAAATCCCTAGAAAACCTGTCCGCACACTTAATTACCCTATACGCCCTGAGCATCTCGCCAGAGTCAAAACTAGGAGCCCTCACTGTTTGATATAGTGTATAAAAACACCATCTCAGCGAGCTTGCCCTCGATAGAGTTCCACACGTTCAGCAGAAATTTGCTGTTTGTGGAGAGCTGATCTACAACTGCTACGTGGAGGTCATCCCTGACAACCTCTCTAAGAGTACGCAGTTGCGCTGTTCCAAAAGATGGTGCTTTCACTGGCTTTGTCCGGTCGTCAAGCTTGCTCTTTTTCTGGGACGTGCAGATCTCTACCTCAGATCTGTTTTGCTTGACGGCCTTTTCTCGGCTGGCCAGAGGGTTGTTGTATTCATCAACAACCTTCTGGTACTTTATTTTATCTTGGGCGTCCCTCTCATGAATCACTCCGGTCTCTTCATTTTTGGCAATCTTGGCAAGAATGTGAGAGAGAGAAAGAGCGCCTTCCGATGATTTTTTGGTTCCTCGAGTTGCACTGCTACTAAAAATTTAAACCATAAATGTACATTGTTTGGCCTTGATAATTTTTGTAGGCAAGGGAAAAGATTAACGAATTGGAAACTGTAACCTTCTAAAGGGTATGGTTGAAGCTGACGGTATCAATGGAATACGTGGCAACAGGAGCACTTTTCCTTTAAACTTTCCAGATAAAATGGTTTCTTCAAGAATATTACAATGATCTTTTTGATGGCCAATCGTGATCCGTTGTATTATTGGGGTGGATTTTTCATATTTGTTTAATATAAAATAATTCATGCTTTATGATCTTTTTCTGTAAAATAAACACAGAATTCTGCAATAGGTTTATTGGAAAAATTCTAATATTACTTCTCCTTTTTCCTTTAAAAGAAATCTGTTTATAAACACAAAGTCCACAAAATACCCATTACTTTAGGATACGTATTTTAAACCCTTTTTGGTTTCCTTATTTCTTGGTAAACGAAGCGTTTTTATAAATTTTAATGAGTATATTTAACGAACGTATTATGTTTTTCTTTCCAAGAATTTTGGTAGTACCTACAAGGACTTTATATGCTCTTATATTTCCATTTGGTAATATTTTATATGTAATATAAAAGAAAGATTGTATTTTTATCTTTCACGCTAATTATACAAACAAAAAATATTATTTTCTTAACAGAAATGGGATTCATATTTTCAATATTACCTTCGTCTAGCATTTACATGAAAATAAATGTTTTCTTACCCCTTTTCGGAATATAAAAAAACTTTCTTTTTCCATATGTTACCTTACATCGTCTATCATAGCCTTTTAATTCTAACATTATATTGAATCGAATTTTTATATTATCCCAGAAATTGACCACTTACCTAGACCAAGGATAAGAAAAACAAGAACAAGAAGAAGATCCCTCTTTTGTGCAAACTCAAGTGTACATAACGTGTGGGCATTTAGTTGTGGTTGCAAAATATCTCTAAGCTTATAAGCCCAACCGGATGTGGGTTAAGCTTAAAAGGATTTAACTTTGCGAGTGAAGTTTGAGTGTGAGAAAGAGAGAGGGAGAGTATGTGCGTGCAGTCATATAATAAAGGTTTTATTTTCCACAAGACCAACATCAGAAGAAGAGTCTTACATCAAATACACATAGGTAAGCACAATGCAACTTTCCCATTATTATAGAAAGGACGATATAAGGAAGGCATACATAGCTTGGGTATACAACCGTCTTCTTCCTTGGTCGTTGTCATAAAATGAAGAAAAAGTAAAGTTATGTGACCTGGTTGTGATTTCCTATTAGAAACAGGTGTACATCTATTCTATTAATCACCAATATAGGTTATGTTCAAGTAAAAGAGGAAGAATAAGTTTAAGTTTACGACTTTTGGAAGGTATGTGGAAGTAAAGTTATATTTTAATGGAAGTTCCGTAAACTGAGGAAACTTTTATTGACAGAGATGATGATTGTTAAGAGATTTTTCTACCATCACATATAAAATTTCAAGAAGAAGCAAAAAATTATTTTTCAATGTGATTCAGCCCAATTGAGAAAATATTATTTAAAATTGCTTAATCTTTTCCTTAGCTGATTACAAACGTGGATCTAGTCAATTAGTAAACAAGAATATTTGTACAAAAGTAGAGAGCAAAAGAAAATTGGACTTTCATTTGAGTTAACTGTTGTCCAGTGGGGCATCGTATAATAAGTTCAACAACTCCTTAATTATGAAAGAATTTTAACAGCTTTATAAAAATGCCCCATTTATGTGTCATTTAAATTCATATTTTCGAAATTTTGTCTAAACTAAACTCATCAACTTAAGTTCAGAACATATTTGGAGTTTTCAGCAACCAGTTTTATTGTTTTAAAACTTTTAAAAAATCAATTAAAAATGTGTATATGAGATAAGAAAAGTTACTGTTTGATCAAAGTATGCTCGTTTAAATTCGGTAACTGGAGATTTCTTAACTGTTTAGACTGATTAGGCTTTTAGTTTCAACAGGTCTAAATGATCTTGTTAATATCTAATCCTTGCAAAAAAATAATTCTTTCAGCAGTCGAAGTTCAGTATCAGTAAAGAAATCATTTCAAATGTATTAGTAGGAAAACATGACTAAATTAAATTAAATGAAGTTAGAAAATAAATTTAACACCAGGGACGGATTTAGAGGTTCAGAGGCCTCGGGAAAATAAAGAAGTGGAGGCCCACTCGCCCCCCATCATTTTCAAAATAAAGTAAACCATTTTTTTACTCGAGTTTTTTAATAAAAAGTTTATTAAAAAAAATTGAAATTAAATTTAAGGGTTAACGAACGGTACCTTTCGAGCTTCTTCGACGAAAAGTCATCAGCTCTGAAGTTTTTGATTTTCGAAAATTTGGTAGTAATATAGTTCTTGCGATTCATCTGTTCCATATTTTTTTTTTTGGTATGAGTCAATCAAAGACACAAATTGAACCAACTCATTACCAAGACTAACGTCTAAATCATCAGGATACACTTTCACCAATGCCTCTGCTGCAGCGTGCAAGTTTTCAGCGTGAATCCAAATCACGAACCTACAGCTTCATTGGCATGCAATCTTTCAGTAAGAGAAATGGATAGCTGGTCAGTCACTGGGATGAAGGCGGATATTTTGGTGTTTTTCCTTGGGTGACAGATTTGCGTCTTGTACTTTGCCGTAATCGAGCGGATTCAACCTCACATTTCTCGTTCTGGTGCGTCTTGTACATATTCATTTATCAAAATCATTTCGTTTGGATTCCACGAATGATTTCTATGATTCTAGTGCCACATTGCCGATTCAAGAATCATTTTCATGTCTTGCAACATCTTGTTTGTAGCGTTGAATTGCTCCAAGATATCGTTCAAAAATGTTGCAAACAAAGCGGTTTCGAGACTACTCATTTTCTATAGAAGGTGCGTTGCTTCATTTCTCACGATGGCTTTTTGCTCTTTATTGTATATATGATGTCAATTAATTAATTTGGACTTAATGTATATGTGTTAGCACAAGTCCAGAGACAAGTACCAAATATCTTACCGCTGAAATAAAAATAAAAAAGGATAAATACCGACACAAAAAACAATTTTTTATAAGTGGAAAAAGCATTAGCTCAAAAAACCACTGTTACTTCCTTTATTCTTTCCGACCTGCTCTTTCCACATTCGGTCAAAGACTAAATCTTAATAATATTTCTCTTCAGAAAGAATGAGAGAAGAATGTAATGTAGAAAACATCGAACAGAAGTCCACAAGGCTCAGTTCGATTCACAAAACATCTAACGAGAGTTAATAGACTCTTCGTATTGAGATACGGAGCCGAATACCCAACCTCCGAGGATGCTGGCA
This sequence comes from Eupeodes corollae, assembly GCF_945859685.1. Classification (NCBI taxonomy): domain Eukaryota; kingdom Metazoa; phylum Arthropoda; class Insecta; order Diptera; family Syrphidae; genus Eupeodes; species Eupeodes corollae. Next base: position 140,054,673 of record NC_079148.1, on the reverse strand, counting down.
AGTACCACCCCACTCAGACCCTAAGCGATTGGATTACAATCTGAAGATGGGTAGTGAATTGGAAGTGCTTCTTATCAGGGCCATTTGAGATTTTGATATTTCACTGATTGCCTGATTGGAGTGAACAAATATACGAGTAGATCAATGCTTTTTGTTATTTAAGATTAATGTAATTAAATAATCATATATGTACAAAGTACTGTAGGCTGTAGGTAGAGGTAAAAGAGCAAAATTGAAGTTTTTATTGTGAGGCCCTCCGTTTGTGGTGGTCCCAGGTCTTCCACCCGGTTGCCCTGCCTTAAATCCGGTCCTGAGGAACACACAAAACTAAGTTCATGAAAACATAGAAAAATATTTGATTTGTGTCATAAACTTTAACATTAAACATAACATTGACATTAAGTTATTACTACTCTACTGCGGTAGCATCAGCACAACTTTATAAAAAATTTTATAATATTAAAGTAAAATTGTATATGTAAAGCTGCTAAGACCCAACCAATGAAAGTTTTAACTAAAAAGTAAATGTATTTAGTTTAATACGAGGCAATATCAATGGCCATAAGAGAGAACACGATTAGGTTTGGTACCGAGCAATCGATGACGTTGACAACATTGTTGGCCAAATTTTTAAAATCACAATCAATTAAATTACATTTAAATTTGAAAGGTATTTTTGTAAGCTTTAAAAGAGAGATTTTAAAATTGATAAGGTCTTTAAGGACGTAAGTTTACAAGAGTGTTCCATTATTGTTTTAACAGTTTTTAATATTATTTGGCTATACGAAACGTGTACTCCACATTTGTTCACGTTAAAATACATACACAGCCCGACAACCGATTAGCGCTTCATATCACCTAAACAATTAAAACATTTGAAATTAACTTTTTGCCCATGAAAGTTTGTAACATTATCCTCGAAAGAATTGAAATCTTTGCTACGATCTCAAGAACTAACATTTTAACAGAATTTTAAAGAATTTAATAAGAAAAATCATCTTTTTTTCTGGACATTTGATTAGAACCCCAACTTGCAAATGCAAAATATCATAGGAAAAAGGACAGAGAATACTTTCAAGTTTTTTTTTTTCATTTTAATTCCTACATTTACAACTTATTCCTAAAAAATAAATAATGTGTTATACCATCACGGTTAACTTTGACCTCGTACATCCTGCTGGGTAAAAATTCACATAATTTCTTTATCAAGAGAAACAGTCTGCCAGGCACTTTTTATTCCTTCAATGAGTTCTGTTTCAGTTGGATATAACTTCCAGACTCGTATACCATACGTGATAGTGGCCCCCAAACATTTTCTTTTAAGGTCGTGTGAGTATACCGGCCATATCCGTAAGGGTAATTTTTGGAGCTCAATCCAATACTTTACGAACTTAAAGGTGTGGATAGGGGCGTTATCCTGTTGCACCTTCCACTCTAAGGGCCCAAAAATATCCTTGATTGCAGGGAACGAAATTCTCAATACACCATTGTATACTGTGGTATTCATGCAACGAGTAAGAAATTGCAATTCAAAGGTACGTTATAGCTCTCCATACCATAACACCACCAGCATAGCTGTGCAATCGATCTTAAGTATGCTCTTCCTTTCCAAGATCATGTAAGTAGCAAGCATAACCATCGGGATCCTTAAAATTAAATTTTGTCTCGTTTTAAAAAACAAGCTGCCACTCCTTCGTCCAGAACATATGCGCTCTTCAGAAATCAACTTCTTTCCCATAGGAAGTTATTGTAATGGGTCCGATTTGTCAAATTGAAAATTTTGACATTTCTCCACGTTTCAAAGTCCCTAGAGTCGAAATAAAAGGTTCTTAGAAAGATGTCTGTGAGTGCGTGTGTACGTACTTTCGTATGTTCGTACGTCCGTACGTTCGCGCCGTTTTTTCGTCGTCCATAGCTCAAGAACCAGAAAAGATATCGATTTCAAATAAATTTTATTACACAGATAATAAGGCGGAAAATGCGGAAAGGGCTCTCAAGAAAATTGCGTGGGTAGTTTTTTTACCATAGTAGTTTGGAAAAAAGGTGAATATTTTTGTTAACCCTAAATATCTTACGAATCAAAAACGCTAGAGACTTGAATAAAATTTAATATATTATATTGTAACTTGATATCAAAAAAGTATATTTTTTGAAAAAATCCATTCAACGGCTTTTTTATAAATCAAAAAAATTTTAAAAAAATTTTCACCTCCAAAATTTTACGACTAACATATCACAATTTTGTGCAACGAGGAATAATGTTTTTGACATCTGATAAAATTTTAAGACAGTCGAATTGACAGTTTTTTTTTATAAAAAATAAAAATCTAAAGAAAAACATTACTCAAATTTTGTATAAATTGAACATCGATTCAAATATCTTTACAAAAACTTGAAATTTAGGCTTTAAATTTATTTTATCTAATGAGAAACATTGTTTTCAACATTCTGAAAAATGTTGAAAAAAATCGAATTGACAGATTTTTTACAAAAAATAAAAACCTATAAAAAAATTAATAAAAGTTGGTAAAAAATGATTTTCGACTCAAATATCTTTTCAAAAATTTGAGATATTGGCTTTAAACTACTTTTATCTTTCAAAAAATATTGTTGCTTACATTCAGTAAAATTTTAAAATAATCGAATAAACAGTTTTTGTATAAAAAATTAAAAAATTGAACAAAAGTTGGTAAAAAATTGATTTTTGACTCAAATATCTTTTCAAAAATTTTAAATATTGGCTTTAAACTAATTTTATCTTAAAAGTAATATTGTTTTCAACTTTTCGACTCAAATAGCTTATGAAAAATGAAAAATATTGGCTTCAAACTTATTTCACAGAAAATATTGTTTTCGATATTCAGTAATTTTTATATAAAAATCCAACGGTCCGTTTTTTTCATACAAAATAAAATGTACAAAAAATAGTACGCAGATTTGATAAAAATTGAAACGAGTACATGTAGACAAACTTTTAAGCAAGACAAATCAACAGACGGGATGGGAAGTTATCAGTGTGGGTCGCATCCCAGCCTCTTTTTTAGTTTAATGTCCTGAACTTTATGTATTCCCAAGTAATAAAACAAAAAACCAAGTCAATTTTTCTATAGGACCTCTTGTTCATTTTTGAGACTCATTATTGTTGTTCTACCGTGCCACGGGGACTGAGCAATGGTGTCATCACATATAGTTTTTGTGGAAAAGCGGAATCACCTGCGGTAAAGTTAATCTAATTAAAATCTGACCATATTGGCCCTTATTCAACTGCTATTAAAAATGTTTGCATCATGGACAAAACAAGGCCACCTTGCAACCACATCAGTAAGAACGCCATTTTTGCAGTTTCTATTCCCAAATATTTCCACCTCGGACCCCCTTGAGATTAGATTTCGTGTGAAATAAAACAATATTTTATCTTACCTCGAGACTGAAATTTAACATGTGTTCCGTCAACAGCACCAATAACAGAAGGAAAAGAAAAGATCAAAAGAATCTCTTTTAACCTGTGAAACTTCTAATAATGTAGATGCAATTTTGCTATATTAACCATACAACTTTGCAACTCCTGTGGCAGCTCTTGAAACATGCATCCATCCACAATCAGCAATACTTAAAAGATGATTGCCTGTAGGAATGAATCGTATAGCTATCAATAGCTGGTTTGAAATTGAATATATTTTTAGAACACGGAACATTTTGTTCAACGGTTTGTTATAAAAGTTATGTGTCAAAAATGTTATAAGGCCGTTCCACATCCTTCTTGATTTGTTCTTATACATGGATACTCATATTTTTAGTCAAACGTAATCTTTTGTAGAAGGCCAATTTATCAAAACTAATAAAATACCCATTACTATCCTAAACCTGACGGAGGAAACCAACTTCAATCAATTCATGAACCTCCACATCACCTTCCAACAAATCAGCCAAATCAAAATTCATTTTTATTTAAGTTTGAACAAAAAAATTTATTTTTTTTTGGCCCAACAATTTACTGAAATGTCATCACTCAACATGCCCTACTATTTTTTCCCCATAAAATAAGTTTCACTCATGTTCATTTATGCAAACCATTAAGCAGACCTTAGAAACTTAAATAAATATAAGTCGTATCAGCAAACGGTCCTAAGTCTTTTTTGATCAGAAAGGAAAAGAATTTTTCATAAAATTTTACTTTTAGGTGAAATTAATTAACTCTTACAGAAATGAAACTTCTTAAGAGATTTAAGGACATCAAAATAAAATTGTATATGTAAAGCAGCTCTGACGCAACCGAAAAGAATTGAATTAAAAAGAAAATCTATACAGTTTAGGAACGGGAATGCATATTTTTCTATGAAGCTTTGGCTATAAGGGAGTACCCGTTTAGGTTTTGGTACCATATTATATTAAGGGTGAAGTTGACTTTGCAATATAATTGGACAAATTTTTAAAATCTTAATTAATTTTTTTATATTTAAACTTGCAGTTATAGGAGTAGTAAAAAAATGTATATCTTACGCATCCAATAAAATATATTTTTGTAAGATTTTAAATATAAATTTACTTATTCTTCTGCATCTTAGAGATTTTGACATTTTCAAGTTCTTTAAGAATGTAAGTTTACAAAAGTAAACAGTTTAGAATATTTATGTATTTGGCTATATATGAAACGAGTATTTCACATTTTTTCAAGTTAAATATTGGTATTTAAGCGACTAAAACGCTGTCTTAGAAGGGGTCTAAAACAATCTTCTCTACTGCTACAACTATTCCGAACAATAAAGCAGCTAAGACTATCGTTAAACCGGGGGGGGGGGTGATGCATGTAGGATATGTATTTTTCAAAATATAACAAATCGGTGTCGTAATGACAACTCAGTTTGATAGTCCTCTAAAATGATCATGTTTTGATTGCCAAATAGTAAAGTTTCAAATCCATCGTAAAATTGCCTTTTGTGTTAAAATGTCCGAAACATTGATAAATCTTATTTTAAGAAAAACCCGCTTAAATAACTAAACAGAGCAATTCAAACCTTAGAGTAATCAATCTCTGGAAAAGAATTAGTTACATGCTTGGAAATGTTAACAAACAAATTTCAAAACTGTCAAGAATAGGAATCAAATCTATTTTAGAAAATTTCACACCGATATGGCGACTCAAGACACTCTTTAAAGTTTGATATTTTATCAAAACTTTCAAAAATACCGAACATTTTAACGTGCGCCAAAGAAATAAAACTGATTGATGAAATCAAATTGACAATATCTTTTCCTACCTAAATTGCTTCTCTATATTTCAGAAAGAGTTTTTTTAAATAACTTAATATAAATTATTTTGTTTTTCTATGGTTTTTGGTTTAATTTTGAGGACATTACAGAATTTTAATTATTTTTCAACTCTAGGATCCGCCTTTGGGTGATTTAAGTCTTTCCTGGAGGCCTTATTGATGAAATTATTACATGTCTACCACGAAAATTAATGTGTACAATTTTTCTTCCACATTTTTCTGAATTAATTAATACCATTTTTTTCTAATTTCCCATTTTTTATAAATATTTTTTAGGTTTGTTTTAGTGCTCTATTATCTTTTTAATATTTAATGAAATAATACATAATGCCCTAAATCACTCCCATAAAATATACCACCTACTCTCTTGATTAATATATGGATTTTTTTATATATAATTCTATAAAGCATATTATCCTTTATACCCGTCATGAGTGGCTTACATTTGATTTGATTTAACAATAAAGAAAAAATGTATGTTTTAATAGAATTGTTCTTATACTATATGGTCGTTTGTTGGTTGTGTTACAAACAATTCATTTATACAGAATGAATGTGACGGAAATTTCATATGTTCCGCCATTATTTTCTTCATCTTTCTCTATCTTGTTCTCTGTGTTGCGCTTTGTTGTGATGCCAGGATCCCGGATACGCAGGATACAGGAAATTCAGTTAAAACAAAAAGAACAAAATAGAACAAACAAAAGCACTTTAGCCTTTCTCCATTTACAACTACATACAGAACACGTACACACCACAGTCACAGCATGAAAAGTTCTACACACAATAACATATCATAAAGTGATGACAATAATGATCCTGGAAGAAAGAATAAAATAAATCCTGTGCTGTGTCCTGTGGGTCCTTTTTTCCTATTGTTTGTTTGGCGTGTGCTTTTACTGGTGCAGTTTTGATTGTTAAATCATTTTAATGCATGATGTGTATTGTATGTTTGGTATCTTCTCGGAAATTATGTGTTGGCAAATTCTTTGTAATTGGTTTAAACATATATTTCCTTTTCTATGAAATTATGTTTTCATATTCTTTGTATTTTTTTCTGTTCGCAGTAAAAGCCAGCAGCATAAAACTATTTAAACTGAATTATCGTCAGTATGGTAAAACAAAATATGCGGTATCTTATTTCTCTTGAACAAACACACAGTATTTTACTGAAAAGGGAATAAAAATTTCCGTGATAAAGGGAAGAAGGGCATTTATAAAATACTAGCTTTTAATTTTGCAATAATCACTGGAAATTTCGCAAGAAATGAGCTAACGGCGCGCCCTTTTGGAGAATCGTTCTTCATGGTACAGGATTTTAAAATTAACCTGTAACTACAGAAGGGATGAAAAGTGAAAATTGTTTTTTAAGTATTTATGAGTTGAAACCAAGAAACGAGCACTCTAAAAAATATATTCAGAAATCTAGAATCTCTTTTTGAGAAATTAATTCAAAATTACTGTACTAAATATTTCCGTTTGACTTTCATTATAATATGTGTGATAAATGATAAGCTTCATATTTTTGTAATACACACTTTTTGAAAAATTAAGAAAACACAAGTTTATCAATTTTAAAAGCTTACTTGCTTACTTACTTAAGGTGGCGCTATAAGCCTGTGTGAACTAGGGCCTCACCCAACAAATTTCTCCATCTAGCTCGGTCCCTAGCTAGATGTCTCCAGTTTCGAACTCCAAGTTGGGTGAGGTCACCTTCCACTTGTGCGCGCCACCTGATCCGTGGTCTTCCTCTACTCCGCTGTCCTGTGGGTGTGGATTCGAAGACTTCCGGTTTCCATGCTCTCTACGTGATCCAGCCATCTTAGTCGTTGGACTTCTACCCTTCTGGCTACGTCTACGTCGCTGTAAAGTCCATACAGCTCATCGTTCCATCTTCTCCTAAAATCCCCTTCGATGCATACGGGACCGTAGATCACACGAAGAACTTTTCTCTCGAAGCGACCCAAGGTGCTTTCATCCGCTTTTGTCACATTCCATGTGTCTGCACTGTATAGCAGGACGGGGATGATAAGAGTCTTACATAGCGACACTTTGGTCCTTCGAGAGAGGACTTTTCCACTCGATTGCTTTCTTAGCCCAGCGCTGGTGTTGTTTTCTGCGTTTACAGCTGAGCCTAGGTAGACGAAGTCCTTGACTACCTCAAAGTTATGTCTGTCGATGGTGACGTTTTGACCAAAACGTCGGTGTTGTAGGTCCTTTATTAACGACGTCAGGTACTTAGTTTTGCCCTCATTAACCGTTAAACCCATATTTGCCGCCTCTGCCTCAATACTCACAAAAGCCCCATTGACATCAGGCTGAGGTCATCCGATTATGTCAATGTCATCAGCATATGCTAGTAATTGGACAGACTTTTGAAAGATAGTGCCTCTAGTGTTGACGTGTGAGCTATGCACTTTTCTTTCAAGCACGATGTTAAAAAAATCACATGACAGCGCATCACCTTGTCTAAAACCGTTTTTGACATCGAAAGGTTCTGTTAAGTTGTTTCCAACCTTTATGGACCAGCGTTAATTCTCCATGGTCGTCCTGCACAAACGGACGAGTTTGTCAGGGATGCCAAAACTAGACATGGCTCATACAACTGGTCCCTGTAGATGCTGTCATATTCGGCCATAAATCGATGGTGGGTGTTGATTTGGTGTTCTTGGGTTTTTTCCAGGATCCCCCGTAATGTGAATATTTAATCAACTGTGCACTTTCCTGGTCTAAAACAACACTGATAAGGACCTATCAGGTTGTTGACAATGGGCTTTAGACGTTCACATATTACGGCAGAGAAGATTTTATAGGCGATGTTAAGTAAACTGAATAATCTATAGTTGATGCATTTTAGAGGGTATCGTTTTTTCAGGATCGGGCAACCAACACTGAGATTTCATTCATCGGGCATGCTTTGTTCCCACCATATCTTACAGATAAGTTGGTGCATGCCATCCACTCCAGCCGCAGTAATAGACTTCAGCTTCTTTACTTCGTCTTAGTCGGAGGTCGGAATTGTTGGCTTTCGTCGTCTATGTTGAATGGATCATCCTGCCTGACAGCGGAATTCAGTTCTTCATCGCCGTTATACAGTCTGCAGAAGTGGTCCTTCCATATCATTCCATATTGACTGCGGTTCCACTACGATGTTTCCACTTTCGTCTTTGCAGCCTTCGGTTCTAGGTTGATGTACCTGTGAATTTCACTTCACCTGTTTATAAAACTTTCGAACTTCATTCCTGCTTCTAAACCTCTCAACATTTTCGACTTGTTTCTTCTGAGAAGTCGGCGTTCCTCTCGCCTCTTCTGCTCATAGAGCTCACGAGCAGCTCTCGTCCTTTTATGCAGTGCCGTTTTGCGTGCCTGTTGTTGGGCTGCATTTGCCTGCCGACATTCCTCATCAAACCAGGGGTTCCTTGTTGGTGGCTGCTTGAAACCAGCACATCAGAGGCGGCTTCTCTGATTGCATCTTGGCAATCTTGCCACTGGGTTTTCGATACATTGTGTTGGCGGCAGAGAACTTCGAGAGAGGTTTCTTGTAGCCGTTCAACGTTGTACCTTCTACCAGCACCTCCCTGTTTTGCCTTGGGTCTGGAAATCCGAAATGCTACCTTGGCTACAACGAGGTAGTGGTCCGAGTCGATGTTAGCTCCTCGGAAAGTTCGGAAGTGTTGTCGTGCAGGCTGTTCTTCCCGATTATTCCACCAAAGATGTCTTCCCTTCCTAACTTGGCATTAAAATCACGCAGGACTATTTTAGTTTCGTAGCTAGGGCACTGCTCATAATATGTTTTGTCTAGGAGTTCGAAGAACGTATCTTTGGTGTTGTCGTCTTTCTCTTCTGTGGAGGCGTGCACGTTTATCAGGCTAATGTTGCCGAATTTAGCCTTGATGCGTATTGTCATGAGGCGCTCATTGATGCACCTATAGCTCAAGACTTCTTGCCTAAGTCTGGCTCCAATGACGAAGCCGCATTCAAATAAGAGCTGTTGGTTTTCGTGGAAGCAGTCACCATAGTAAATATCGCAGTTTTTCATCCTCTTTTTGCCCGCTAATTCTTTGGCCGCATGTGGTCTGTTAAGGGACCTAACATTCAACGTGCATATCCGAAGTTCGTTCTCTTTATTCTTTTGCGTTGGTTGTCAACAGTAAATCCGTTCGTGTCCGGGGCTTATTATTGCTTCGCAACTATGAAAGCTTTTACCTGGCGAGGAAGTCACCCCGACAACACAACCCCCAACCTTTTTTTTTCGTACAAATATAAAAAAAATATTGTTAGTAAAGCAAAATTAAAGTCCTACCATAATGTTACTTAAGTGTTGAATATTTTTGCAGTAAACTACTTATTTCTGTCAAATTATTCAAGAAGTTAAGCTTTTGAGTCAATTTACTAATTAACATTAGCATCATTTTGCACATTTTCAGGAAACAAATGAGAAGTCATATTTAGCTTTGAAATACATAATTATAACTTAAAACTGCGGTAATGGTCGATTAGTCCCAAAAACAAATTAATCTCCAGTAAACTACTGATATATGTTTTAAACAAAGAAAAAAAATGTATTAATAATTTCCACATGTCTGTTCAATTAAGTACACATTTAAATATCCTTAAAATTATTAATTTGTCAACACTCACTTAGATATTAAAACAAAAATATTCAGTAATACAATTTAAAATAAATTAGAAAAGCAACAAAAGATGGATAATATTTCGAAGTACAAAATTTTTTTAGTAAACATTTACCTTAGCCGTATTATTCAACTTAGAGCTACCGAGAACGTTTCCAAGAACATGTTAACAGAGTAAACTCGATCATCCACTGAAAAAGAATACTTTAACTATTCCACAAATAGCGACAAAAAGTTACTATCAAGCTTTTTTTTTTAAAGAACGATTTTTAAAAATTATATTTTTAGTAAGTAATGATGTAGTATTCGGTTGTTAAATGACAACTGCTCAAATAGAGATCTAATTGGAAAACTCCTAAAATCAAAACAATCATCTACTTCGCTGTACACCTTGAAAACGATTATGTATCGTGTTAACTTCAGATTGAGGGATTAGAGCTATTATACATTGATGCTTCCGCACCTTGTCACAACTAAGAGGTGTTAAAAATATCTTCTAAATTAATAAAATTGCTATTCCAACCATCTTTATAAGATGATGCAATAATGGGTTAAACTTTAATAAAATATTAAGAAAGTCTCTCATTAATAGCAAAGTAATTCATTTTTTTTCGACATTTATAATAGCATTTTAAATATTTTTGATAAAGCCGACAATAATTTCAATACCTTCCTTCATAATTCCGAACAATACAATATTTCACTTTCTACTTATCATCAAATTAATACATAATATACTCGTATGTATGTACGAATAAATGTGTCATCAATTTCTTACCATCTGTAAATAATTTTGCAGACGACTCAGGCACTCCATGAATTTTTAAGTTTATTCAAATTTAATTTCATCATAAAAATTCACTGAAGTATATTTATGTAGGTTTGTGCAAAACAGTCTTTTATTTTCGTTTGTTATGGTTTCTTTTTGCGACAAAAATTAATTTGCATTCATTAAAATAAAATTTATTTCTAATTTGAAAAAAAAATTAAATAATAACAACCGCAACTTAAGAAAATTATATAATATTTTTCCTCTTGTTAGGATCTCATTAGGAAACCAAAATGTTGGAATAATTTAAGCATATTAAAGGATTTTCTCCATCAGTCGTAAGGACGAGTGTACTCGTATATTTGTAATATTATTTTGTTTTAATATATGCATATTACATCGTTTACACCTGTCATCTCGGGGTATAATGAATACAATAGGAATGAGATATTATTAAATTAATAAAATACTCTTGTGGAAATGACATTTTTTGTTTGGCTCAGAGGGAATTTGATATATGATGAAATAAGGAGACAACGTGTTGATAAAAATGACAAATTGGAATTCAGACTTTTTGAAGAATTCTGTTTTTAACTTGAAAGTTAAATATTCACGAGCAAATTTTTCAAGATCCTTGGGCCTATTCACATGACAATACGAGAGAGATAATAAGATAAAGGACCTTTATTGGAAAATCTTTCAAGATTCCTTTTTTTCTAATTGTGGGAAATTTACAAAAACATTGTCCTTCGGTGATTATGTAATGATTTTTATTTCAATAGAATCCAATTAACTACATATTTGTGTTTAAGTCTTTCAATGGTATTGTCCTGTCCTGAAGTCGAAAGGAAAATATGGGCCTACTTCAAATTAGACTCACCAATCTTGATCAAATATTCATGCAAAACACAAAAGTCCTTCCAAGAAGAGAAGATTGTTTCTCTCAAAACCATTACAGAAAACAACAAAAATAAAAAGAGATTTATTTCAATTTGTAGATAAAACACGAATTTTAAGAAATATAAAAAAAGAAAATAATAAGGCAGGCACTTTTGACTTTGAGATCCTTGACTTTGTACTTTATTATAATCTTTTATAACAACAATCATCTTCTTTTTAACTAATGAAACAATTATTTCTGTTTGCCACTAAATTGGCAAACCTTAACAGCATTTTGTTTGGTATCTCGATGAAAAGATGTCAAAGGATGTCCTTAGGACTTGCTAGAAGATACGAGCGCTAGAAATGATATCCTTGTTGTTTGCTTGCTCAATACTCATCCTTTTGGCTTGTAAAGAGAATGTTGTGTTTTGTGGCCTTTTGCTTTAATGCGATTGCTCTGTATATCCTTGCCAAAGAAAATATGTACTCGTTTCATTCTTGTCACGCACATCACTTACGAGCATTTCATCCCCTTCCATATTCGTCCTGATGCGATGGCTTGATGCGTTTCACTATGATTTCCTTTCTCGAACGTGAGTTGTATGCAAAATTATATAAATAAATAAGTAATTTTACATTACAAGCAAGTACAGGACATTTATCAAAATGGATTTAATTGAAAGCTTTGATGTGTGTTTAGATCCTTTCTGCTTCTGTTATTATATTTTCTTATACACCAGAAGAAAGGGATGAAATAGGTTAGGTATTTGTTGTATAAATGTGGTGCTAAATAACATGTTAATTGATGAAGGGTGTGTTTTATAGTTTTATTCGTATATGTGCATAAAATTTGAATATAATTAAGGATAAATATTATTCAAAACCAATTATATGGCTCAGATAACTTCCCTATAAGCTTCTGGATTTAAATATAACTACTTCAGGAAGGATTTTACACATGGTCTTGATCTGTGGTTTGGAGATTGATGTTGATAAATTTATAAGGAATGTCACATCTTTTATGTTGGTTTGGTTAATTCTGAAAATTGAGGTATGTTTATTTAATTAAGGGTTTGGAATTTGTTTGGATTAGTTTTTTGAATACAATATATCAAATTAATGACAGCTTCTTTTGACCAAAGCAAAATGTTTGCATTGAAGATTTTGGCAAGAAAGTTTGTTTTCAACTTATCCTTTTCTAAAACACAGTCTAATCTTTTAATACTGTTGAGAGCTGAACTTAACTTCTTGTTCTTCTATATTCCAAAAAAAGAACTAAGGTTCAAAAAGAAGTTACATGAAATAGAAATACTTAAGAACACTTTAAAAACTTATATGTCTTGGAATAAAAGTGAAAACTAATAAATTCGAAGTAATGGGATTTCTTATATGAGGTTTCATTTTGATATTAAAAAAGGTAATGGTGGATCTAGAAGGAGAGCGGGTCGTTGGAGTCATGCAACAACTAAAATTTTTGTTTTCACACAATTTAGAATTTACAAAAACTTAAGTCATGCTTTAAATTATTTTCATAAAATTTGTTTCTAAGAAAAAGAGCAAATATTCAGGGCCCTACTATTAAACTCGATTCTACAATGAAATTGCTCGAACTCGAAAAATTGGTACTTTGTATCTATTTGACTATACTTTAAAACGAACGAGAATTGAATAGTTCTAGTGGTGTCTTATGAACTTTCGAATAAACGAGGAACTACGTAACTCGAAAGTAGAATAAATTCAAACAAGGATAAATCGAAAATAATCACTCTAAATCAAATGTGTTTGCGAGCGAAGATTTTTTTCTCAAGGTGTAAGTAAAATGTTGAATATGAGTTCCAACTATCACCCCAATTACACTGGCAATTCATGGTTTTTGCCAAAAATAGCGTTTGGACTTTCATTTCTCTTCCTCATTTGTTTCAAAATTCATCATAAGCGGGCACATGACGGGCAAAACTTCGGCAAGTATTTTTGACATGGTTTTCTGTGCAAGTCCAGCGTTCTTGTCATCACCGATTTGGTTTTGGTCACCTCCTATTGCCAAAAACTTCAATGCTGCTAAAAACTTAACGATAATCGGAACATCATTTTTTCTTCTGCGAGTAGTCATGTCGGATGGTATGGTGTTAAGTAAGAACATAAATTCGTTTTAAGAAAGACGATAGTTCTTAACAAAAGTATATATTTTTCATTAAGAATGCGTTCAAATATTCTACCGTATATATATGTACAAACTTTTTCTCACTTAGCACCAGTATTTTGGAATTATCTTTTATTCTTCTGCGTTCAATTTGCTTGTAGTGTTCTTCATTTCCTTGCAAATTAAACCAAATTCCAACTGTGTCCATTTTTGTAATAATAGTTCTTCTTTTATAAAAGGTTCTATTTACTATTTATATTATATTTATCTATTTATTATTGTTCCATGCTCCGTCTTGTTCTAGTTTTAAACTCTTCAATAGCAAATGTCTAGTATCTCATTTAATAAATACCTTCAATTCTGAAGCAAACTGCTGCAGTACATGCTTCAATATAGAAATAGTGAAAGATTTTAAGTATTTAGGGGTCAAAATTGACCAACATTTAAAATGGACTGAGCACATTATGGATTTAAAGCAATATCTTCTTTCAACCGTAAGATGCTTTTATCAGTTAAAAAAATATTGTTCATTCTCCACGTTAAAAAAGGTTTACTATGGTATTTTCCACTCGAAGTTACAATATGGTATCAGTTGTTTGGGGGGGAGGTGCATACTTAAACAAAATCCAATAAAAAAACAACAGGTATCCTTCCAGTAAGACACTTGTTTTATTTTAATGTTTAGAAAATATTTTTTATGGGGAGTGGTTATTTGGAAAGCTCTATGAGTAATACATAATATGAGAAATTCTAATTCGGTACGATCAAACATTTTTCGAACTACACTTTTTAGGAAGTCTTAAACTATTGTGTCTCGCAAATTATACAACAGTCTTCCAGCTAAATTACGAAACATTAGAAACCGTCCACAGTTCTTAAAATCAGTTAATTTTGGCTTCATAATTTCGATACTTATAACATTGAATCTTTGTTAAACTACGCCATTTGATAATATTTATTCCCTTTATTTATTAAATATTTTATTTATTTAATTACAATTTTGTTTATGCAGTTCAAATCAATCATAGTGATCATTTCATAAAAAACTTTTTTCTCTGTTTCTGTTCTTTATACTATACGTTATTTATAATCTGTCCACCCCACAATATAAAAATTTGTAAATGTGGCATTAATTAAATTTTAACTTAAAATTCAAATGCTACAACCTATTCCCTCTAATTAATTGTACAAAATACATATATTATTAAATTAGAAATAAGATATCTAAAAATTGTTAGGAGAATATGATATTAATAAATAATAATAATAATTACCTTAGAACATATAAAAAAGCGTCTTTGCTTAATCTAATATTAATATTTACTTTATTTATCAGAACAATTCTACATAATTTTCACACACTTATATTGTGTCAGGTAAATATAATATATTTGATTTGTCTCGCGAAAATTCATCTTATTACTTTCTGCTTCCTTTTTTCACTTAAAATTGCCAATCATATTGCATCCATCTTCAAAACTGCAAACATTTTACTTCAGAAACAAAATAAAAATGGATGATCCTTTAGTTCTGACATTTCGAAGCAATTTTGAAGTTTTCGAAATCGATCGAATTGAAGGACATGCAATTTCATTTCACGTGAAATTGGAAAGTGATTTAAATTCATGGGCGTATATCTAAAAAACACATTTTTTAACGAAATATAAATGTAACAAAAAATTTAAAATGATTTTCGAAAACAAAAATTAAGTATATATAGGTTTTTTGAGAAATAAATGGAATTTACATTTTTTAGAAAAACTTACATGTACATGCATGTACATTTTTAAGTTTTAAAATATAGGAAATATTTTAAAACAGATTTTTTAGAAGAATTTAGAAAGTTCTAACGACCCAGTCGTGCATTTTATTTCTTTCAAAATTGATTTTCTGTTGAATACAAAAACTTTAATTAAAGAAATCTACCTTTGAAGTGAATTTGCTTAAGATGCCCTAGAACTGAGATTCAAACACGAATTTTAAGAATATAAATGTCCCAAAAACTGCAAAAGTGAAACTTTTGTTAAACTTAAGGCTATTTGAAAACACAGTGAATGTTTCATATCTATTAGTATAAAAGTTTTGAATGCCTTAAGAATTGAACTGAAAAAAATTTTGAAACGTGTAAGTATAATTTGTGAGTGCCACACAACATTTTCTTAACAACTTATTCGTTTATCTTTAATTTTTAGAGAAATTATGTATTTAAGTACACCTTTTTCCTTCAATTCAAGAACAAAATTACAATCTACAATTTTAAGGTTTTGTTAACTCTTCAAAATAGTTTCTAGCATCAGCTCCAATCTACGAGCAAACAAACTGACAACGAAAATTGAGTTCGAAAACAACACGTCAAAAAATCCAGAAAATTCTCAATATCAGGTTTTTGATTTTTTGTTGCGTTTTTTTGCGTCCATAGAAATGGAAATAAAAAAGAACTTAACAAACAAAAACTCTCTAAGCATTATGTTTTAGCTATTAAATATGGCATATTTAGAAAACTGTTGGATAAGACTAAACCTTGATGGAAACAGTGTTCTTAAATAATTTAATAACTGAAGTCGTCACTTTAGAACTTGAAATGTATAAATTTAAGGCTAATGTACACATTATGTTTAACTTTGGCCAGCCTCCTTTACAAAACATTAAAGAACATAAGTCATGAATCAAAACTCGTCTATATATTAAATTTGTGGCCCCCCTGATTAAAAGTCTGGATCCGTCCATGAAAAGAGGGAGTTTATTTAGTCACAACATCTGCTATGGTTTTTAAAAAAAATTTCTAAGACCAAGATCGATGATAAATTAACGAGTATTATTAAATAAACTTCATTTTTAAAAAACAAACTTTATCTTTCGGAGTGAAAGAAATAAGTCTTAAGGTGTTCATAAGATTTGGGTGACAAAAACGCTTCGAAAAATAACACGTTCAGAAAACTTTTCTCTACTAAAAGTAAAAAAATGAGGTTTTGTGATTTTTTTTCAAAAATCTTCTGCAATTGACTGATTTCTGAAACAGTTTTCTCTAAAGTATAATAATATTTTATTGCTTTTGAAAATTCTTATTATAAAGTAATTTCAACCTTTTTTTAAGTAAATAACAGAAGTCCCCATTAAACTGTTTGCTCGTCAAAAATCAATAATTCTAATTTTCCCAAGAACGGCTCATCAGAAATGTTCGTTCGTAATCAGGTTTCCTTCAGTATTGAATGTCTATTTTTTCTGAATTTTTTTTTTTTTCAAAGTTCTATATCTCAAAAACTAGTTAACATGTTGATTTATTTTTAAGTAGGTACTGAAAAGCAAAGGAACATAAATGTATTATAAAATACTCACTATCGATGTTTGAGTACAAAACTTTTTATGGAGATAATCTTGTTTTTTAAATCTTTGATAGGGGAGCAAGATCGTGCATTCGACTATTTATTAAGGGGAACTCTATTTTCAAGTGCAATTTCATATTTGATTTTTAAACCGCAAAAAAACTTGAAAACTATAGTGAAAATGCAAATATTTAAAGGTAAGTAATTATTTCATTATGCTAGAAAACTCTCGAGAGTTGCTCTTATGCTAAAATACTAAGGTTCAAAAAACCTTCCTGAATTGAAAAATTGGAAAAATAAAACTTCTTTATAAATGCAAATATGCTCAAGAAGCCTTATGTGATTTTTTCAAAATTTAAAATTCTACGTTACAGCACGTAACGTTGAAATTTTAGCAGACAATTATTCTTTTATGTAATTCGAAAACATATTCTTAAATTTGTTTAATTTCAAAACCGACAGGAAATACCATAAGTTAAGAAATTTTCGTAGTTCTGCTTTTGATGAGGATAATCGGATATCCGGTTTGAACTAATTAGTAACCTTTATTTAAATGAAGTTTGAAGATGACGTTCATGACCTCATATTTCAACAACGGGCGCAACCTTATAATCGATAACTTTTTCATTCCTCGCTATTTTGGAAAAAATCCACTATTTTTCGATATTTCAACTCACCAAAAAAAAAGCAAAAACGTATCCAAAAATTATAAGCCCATTGAACTGGCGAAGGAGCTGATAAAGTGGGAAATGAATTACGGTTCACAAGCAACAACGCAAATCAACTATGAAAAACAACTTTGGGTGCCTTTTGCCTTTAGAGAGAGGTCTTGTCAGTTTTCAAACATGATCTAACGTATATTTCGAGCCCATCACGTAAAATGTGGTTGAGGCCATGAAAACCCATTGGAAAAAAGCAGACCAGTGATTTCTGTAAAACATTTTTGAACAATGCAATGCGTTGATATCTTGTAAAATTTGCATTCTAACCAAACTTGAACTAATAGTTGTAAAATGTGTGTTGTTAAAAAAATGTATTGATAATACTATAATATTCTTGACAGTTGCTTTCGGATAAATTTTCATTTCAGAGTAAATCTGTTGAGATTTTACCATCGAAAATTCACCTGTTGTGTTTAAGAGATCATTTTCTGATAGTACTTTTTGATCATGGCTTTAGTTGTTGGACCTATCCTTAAAAAGGAAATAAAAAGAAGAGATTGTCGCCGCCAATGTGGGGCTTCAAATGGAAGATGCTCAACAATTCTGTTAATATCAGCAACTAAATAACTGAATTAGACATTTTTTTTGTTAAAAACGATTCAAAGATTTTGCATATCACAATCTTGCTGGAAGATATCATAAGATTGACAAAAATCATTTTCTTACATGGTTTCTCGAGTCGTTAGATTTTATTTTGAGTACATAAATACTGTACTACTTTCTGTCCCAAAGTTAACTTCGATAGTCTCATTTTTGTGTAAGTTCGTTCATGGCTCTTTCTGTTCACTGTTTTTTCGTGTTAAATCTCGGACAGCGAATCACAAAATACGAACTACTATTTTGGAAATCTACGAACCCAAAAATTCAAATGTCGAGATTTAAATTTCAATTTGCCGATAGCTACTCTCAAGGTTGTATCCACTTGAAGTTCATTTTCGCTGGAGAGTGGAATGAGAGTACCTTTAGAAATTCCATAACCAAACATCAATTTTTAAAACTTTGCAGCTTTTTGTTTAATTCCCTGGAAAACACACCTTCTACGTTCAAAGGTATTAGACATACATATACAAATCATATATCAATAGGGTGTTTCATTTAAATCTATAATATCCAATGGCATCCGCTTAGACTGCAATAAAGTGATGATTTTCCGAAATAGGGATTGATAACAACAGAATTTGTTGGAAAATATTTTTCAACAAAACTCCCTTAACATATAAATCCTACCTCTATATGTTTCTTTTGTCTTGTTTTAAAATATATATATTTCAAAAATCAATATGAAAAGGACAAACTAGTCGTTGCTGAATGAAATTCACGAGAACTTGTTTTCAATGTTTTACAACCCTAAAAGAAGAACAAAACAAAATGTAATAATTTATAAAGTATTTCTCCGAAAAAACACATCATATTTCATATATATGTGTTTTACAGTTTATCTTACCTATGAACGTACGTGTAATATTTTGCTACGCCAAATACAACCAATTTTCACTTGTGATGTGAGAAAAACAGTTTTTCATTAATATTCCATTATTGGTGGGATATTTTCCTGACAAAAACCAATCGATCATAATATTTTTGAAGCTACTACATACAAGCGCGTACGGAAAACAGAAAACCCACCTTTCACGTTGTCGTCACGCGGCGTATAGTTTTACAAACCCCACAACAAGTATAATTAAGACTTCACAGCAACAAGAGCAACAAAAATCATTTATTCGCTACACTTCAGCATCAGCCATCTTTTCATCCCCTCTCAACATACTCCCACATCCCCTACTCACGATATACAAATTCACACATTTCCCGGTGGAGTTGGAGTTGAAGTTGGTTTGAATTTTTAAACTTAATTGCCCCCATGGTATCCCTCATCTGCTGTGCCATCACACTCTCTGTGCACTGTTGCCTGGACTCCTCTGCAGAAACTATGGCTCAATGGTCAAAGTTCAATATTGCATTCGATTGGAAAACATATTTCATCCTGAAAATAACTTCGTATGTAACATGTTCGAGTTTTCCTTTCCATCAATAAACGATGACTCTATCTGTAAATGTATATAGATGGAAAATATACATCCCTTCTGAAATTTGTTTATTTTTTCTTTATTACAAAACGTAGAACAGGATACAGATAAAGATATACAGTGGATGAAAACAATCCCTTTTTAACATCAGTTGTTGCCATGTGATTTGCACTGTACCACGTGCATTGTGCAATACTTGCCGTTGTACTCTTACAACGTAGTGCAGCATGCAACACAAATTCGATGACAATACGTATAAGAATCGCTTTGCTGGCGAAAATTCCGTCGAAGTTAGTGTTAGCGCTACGAGTTGTTAAAACGTCAGCAGTGGTGACCAGAAAGAAGAAGGATATTGGTACTGCATTAGGGTGGTCCTTAAGATCGAAAAAGTTTGAAGACACTACTAAATTATAGTCTATAGAATCTGTGAATATTTTAAACATTTCAAAGACATGAATTTACATATAAAAAAAATTGACAGCTGTCAGTTCTAGTTTGGCTTGGATGAAAAATTAAGCAAGATATCAATGCCATGTATTGTTGAACAATGTTTTACAAGAAAGCACTGGTCCTGTTTTTTTCCGATGGATTTTAATAACCTTAACCCTTTTTTAAGTCATGGGCTCCAAATGTACCCAAGCTCTTGTTTAAATACTCACAAGACCTCTCCCTATAAGGCAAAGGGAAACCAAAGTAGGGTTCCCTATTTTGAATTGCGTTGCAGGCTTTGAACGGTCGGTCTTTCAATTCCCACTCTATCAGCTCCTCCGCCAGTTCAATGGGCTTATCGTCTTTGGATACATTTTTACTTTTTCTTGGTAAGTTGAAATATCAATAAATAATGAAAATGTGTTTGACGTTTGCAGGAATGAGTTAAAACCATTTGATCTAAAACACCGACTCCAGATTTGGTCTTGCTGTCGTACATTTCGTCACAGTCTTATTCTCAGTATCGGAAGTGACTTTCTCACATTCATGTTGTGTCGATATCAAAACATATTGTTTATTTGGCTTTTGAACATAAATCACTAACGCCATTCTTAGCGAAAATCCAAAGATGGTTGAGTGGCATGGCCGATTTTCTTAGAGAAAATCCAAAGATGGTTGAGTGGCATGGCCGATAATGGCTTCATATCATCAAGGAATTCCTTTACTACAGAAAGTCTTGGTAAAATAAATAAATTTAGTGGCGCAACAATCCGTAGAGAACCAGGACCTAGTGACTTACAGCTCTCAACCATTTCTGTGTGCAAGTAATTGCATTAATGGAGGGACCTACAGTTTATATACCGAATCTGAACAGCTAATTTGAGAAAGTACTTTTTCATGACAAGAATTACTCTTAGGGAATTTGTCAATTCCTATCAAGAGGAAGTACCCGTGAAAAAAACTTTAGGTGGCACAGGCAGCGATCAACCCAAAGACCTCTAGCATGACAGTCGAACACACTAACCATCATGCCACGGGTATAACAGAGCCTTGGTACGTATCTTGTATTTTCGCCTTTTTGTCCCAAAATGGTGTTAGTTTTTATCGAGCAACTTTAAGGCCAAGCTCACGGTTTTGAAGAAATTAGTGATTATAATGTTGCGCCCGGTGTTGAAATATGAGGTCATCATAAGTGGAAATCGTAAATCCTCATTAAAGGTAGAACTGGTGGAAAATTTTTAACTTATGGTATTCCCTGCCAGTTTTGAAATCAAACGAACTTAAGAATATATGTATTTTCGAATGACATTGAAAAATAATTTTCTACCGAAATTTCGAAATAACGTAATATAATGTAGTGTTTTAAACTTCGAAAAAAGCACATAAGGCTTCTTGAGCATATTTACATTTATAAAGTAGTTTTATTTTTTTAAATTTTTCAATTCTGGAGGATATTTTAAACATAAGTATTTTAAATTTAAAGTTCAGATTAAATATAAATATTGTTTTTTTTTTCAATAAGAGCGCTACAAAAGTTTTTTATGTAAAACAAAAACGGTTTGGGATATCAATGAAGTTTTTTATTCCTGTGAAACACGTTCAATGCCATTATGTATGGAACTGAATTTCTTTTGCATGGCCACCACGAGCACGCTTGCAGAAGTCCAGACGCTGAACTCAATTTTCGGCAGTTATCAAGGATAAATCGGCCGATACTACTGCAACTTCAGGTTCGATACTCTTACGAAGTTCATCAATAGTTGCCAACTTGTTGGCATAGACCATGGCCTTGACGTAGCCCCACAGGAAATAGTTTAACGGCGTCAAATCGCACGATCGCGATCAAGGCGGCCAAATGACTGAATCATTTCGTGCGATAACACGTTCTTCAAATTTGGTTTCCAATAAATTGATTGTGTCGTTTGCTGCATGGCTTTTGGTACCGTCTTGTTGGAACCACATGTCCTCCAAGTTCATATCATCGAATCGGGGCCAAAAATATTCGGTTATCATTGAACGGTTGTGATAACTATTAAGAGTAACGTAGCGGTCTTAATATCTCTGAAGAATGTACGGCACAATGACGCCGCCGCCGCCGTGGCCCATAAAACACACCAAACCGTAATATTTTCGGGATGCAATGTTGACTCATGTGGTGATTGCTGTCTGGCCAATACTTAATTTTTTGTTTATTGACGAATCTTTTCAGCCAGAAATGACCCTCATCGCTGAAGATAATTTTTCGACGAAAATCTATATCATTTTCAAGTTCTTGCTCAGCCCAATTCACGAACATACGATCCTTCTGGTGGTCAAGCGGCTTCAGTTCTTACGTCAATTTAATTTTGTAAGGATGTAGGCCAAGATCTTTTCGCAAATTTCGTCACAACGACGTCACAGAGATGCCCAACTCTTGAGAACAACGACGTTTGAGAGACACACCTTTCTGCAATTGAAGCCTCAAC
The DNA here is from genome assembly GCF_945859685.1 of Eupeodes corollae. Taxonomy (NCBI): domain Eukaryota; kingdom Metazoa; phylum Arthropoda; class Insecta; order Diptera; family Syrphidae; genus Eupeodes; species Eupeodes corollae. Next base: position 140,032,012 of record NC_079148.1, on the reverse strand, counting down.
GGCAGCAATATTCTCGACACTACGGGTACTTCTTTGTCTCACTGGCACCGGAACATTTTGTATGAGTACTGTGCCTGTGGAGTTATTTTGTCCGCTCAATTTGTTGGGCTTCTACGACGATTATGACGACAATAAATTGGACGTAGAGCTCTTAAAGTTGAGGCCAGTGACTCTAAATTTTGGTAGTAAATTTTAATAATTTTGACCGTTGTTGGCTCGTATATCTTTCCATCATAAAATGGCAAACCTTACTAAAGAGAAATGACAAAGGAGCGCCAAGAAATATAGCTTCGTTTACTGTCGCTCTACTACTAGTGAAATTTTCAAAAAAGTTATTGTTGAAAACGGGTATTTTTAAAATCGTAGCAGATAGTTAAAATGGAAGTTTATTTTTAGAAATCAGCACTAAGAATGAACTCCAATCGTATTTTTTCAAAAACATGAGACCATTAAATTCAAGGTTTCTCAAAACTTTATATAGAGTCAAATGAATACTAATAACTAAAGAAAACTTCTGGAACTTAACTAAGATACTAAAATGATTTGAGTTGTATTTAGAAAACTAAAATTTGTACTTTGTTTATCATCAGACAATTAACTGTCAAAAAACGTTTTTGAAGTCTTAAATATGTTTAAAGTGGCCTTAAATTTTGATATTTATAGGAGCGATTCGAATTGAAAACAACTTTATTCTTTTAAAAACTACAATTTTGCAATTATTTAAAGGAAGTTTGTTGGAAATAAGATATGTTAAAATTTTTAGAAATTTATTTCAAAAAGGTCAAACAGAGACACTGACCAGAACCACCCTAATGTAAATTATTTTCTCGACTTTCACAAGCTGCCATATTAGATTTTTCCATGAGAATGGAAATTTAGTTTAAGAAAAGTAAGAAAAAAAAACAGCATTCATGTCTAAAGGAAATCCTCTTATTTCCTTTAAGCCCTAAGTGTTTTTCTTCTTTATCATCTTGTTTTATTTATTTATCATCACATCGTGTTGTTGTTGGTGTTTTTTCGTTTTTTTTTTTAAATAAGATGAACAAACTTGTGTATCCGTATCCGTCCAATCATTTTTTACTATAAAAACTTTTCATCATTTTTATAAGAAAATTTAAAAGGGCAACAAGAAATATGTATTACGTTCTGATGTCTGGATGATGAGAAGATCGAATTTAACGATGATGGAGAGAGTTGATATAGATTTGATCAAAACCATCACGTAACACGATAATGAAAACTAAACTAATTATAAATTTATCTTCTGAGATTAAGAGCAACTTTGTGGGTGGCAAAATTGTATCTTTCAAGACAGTAATTTATGTACATTAAAAATAAAGCATAGGTACTTTTAGTTTTAATTGAGAAGATTTTTGTACATTTTGTGTGGTAACACTTCCATAGGTATATAAATAGGTCGACTTATATTATGGGATTGTGCTGAAATAAATGTATATATTTTAAAGTAAGTTTTGAAAGAGGACAGATGAAAGCTTTTAAAAAGTTTTAATAGTTAGTTTCATGAAATAAAAAATATATAATAAGATAATGTATGATGAAAAATTTTAACTTATGTCGGATAAGAACATTTTAAATTAAAAAAGCCTGTTTCCGCAAAATTCTTCAGTCTACTGGGAAAAAGATTTATGAACAAAATAAATAACTAGAAACCCCTATTCTAAATCTATTAAGGTCTATTACCTTGTGTTGTGTTAAAACACCTTCAGTCATTTTCAAACAATACAACTCCTGAAATATTGTCTGATTTTAAGTTTGAGTATTATTTCATTTATAATATAATCTACGACTTTGCAGAAATTGTTTAATTCCAGGTTTGCATAGTTTTTGAACTCCTTCGATTTAAATTTTATATTTTGGAATTTAAACCAATCTATTACCAAACTTAAAAATAGAGTAGTACTTCTGAACGAAATGTTGAACAAAATATTCCATTAAAAATGTAAGCCCATCATTCTAATCCCCAAAAAAGAGAGAAATTGAAAAAATTAAACCCAATCATCTAGAAACCACTCAAACAAAAATAAACATACATAGAAAAACCTATGTTTATTCAAGGCAAATCAATTTCCAGCCCTTGTCATTCAATATTATATTTTCTTTTTTGACAATATTAAAAGCAAATCATTTTATAATAATTGTGTGTTCGAAAAAAAAAATCCATAAAAGAACCATGACCCTAATCAAGGGAAAAAAAGTTAAAGTCTGTGACAAGAAGGAAAAAAAGGTTGTGCCTCCACTTGAATGGAAATGACTTCAATAACAATCTTTTCTACAAGAAAAAAGAATCTACCATAAAAAAAAATACTTATGAATAATTCAACCTTTTTTTGATTAGAATTAAATGATTATAATTTCCACTTGAAATTCAAATTTAAATTATTCAATTACTATCAGTTACCCAATCGATTTATAGGAGGTTTAAGAACTTTTTAGTATTTGTTCACTTAAAAAACACAAAAGGGACAATTCGACAAAACTTTAGTAATCTCATTTGAAAATCATTGATCACTTGAATTTTATCCATAATTAGAGAATCTTAAGTCCTATGTCTTAACAACTCACTTGCTTCTCATTTCAATTCAAAACTTAAAGTTCTTAAAGACAGAAACCCCATTTTTTCCCTTTTCGACAAAAATGCAAATAGTCTCAATTAGACGCTATGAATATTTCATTTTCACACATTCATCCCTTTCTGAGAATTCTAAGAAAAATGGGAAAATGTCAAGAAGTTGTGTTTTTTTTGTTTGCCCTTTGTAATTTTCCCATTTTGTCGCTAGCGTTACGCTGGGTTCTCTAAGTAACCATCAAAAGCAAAACAGTTTCAATGAAAAATAACATGAGAAATTTCAAGGCACATTCAATCTGCATGACATTAAAGGAGCTAGCTACATATATTCTAAAAGTGTATCTATGCATGTGTGTATAGAAATTACTCGTATATTTGAATAAAGTTAATGTCGGTTGTCATTCCAATTAACTTCAATAAGAAGCTTTTTGAAACATTTTAGAAATGATATGGTCTGGTAAAAGACGAACTGAACTTATAAAGGTTGCTCCTTATTATTCATCCTTTACACAGTTTTTTTTTTTGAAAACTTTTTGACTTTTCCCTTTTTAGGTACTTGAAATTTTAAAAGTAGGAAACATATCAAGTTTTTTTTATAAATTAAATAAATTGTAGTTTTGTTGAATATCGTGAAAAATAACTAGCTGGCCTGGCAAACGTTGTTCTGAGGGTAGGAAAATGTATTTAAAGACATATTTTAGCAAATAAGCAAAATTAGAAGAAAATAAATAAAATCAAATTAAGTCTTATTCATTGAAAATTAGAAAACAAACAAAAATTAAATTTCATCCCATTTTTTTTGAGTGGATGTGGCAACTTTAATGTTTGAATGAATCGTACATCTAACGGATTCAATAATTCTGCAAGTTTTTTAGTTGTTGTCTTAAGATACTTCAATGTGGAGAACAATAGAACTTTTAACAAGGATTTGCCAAATAGATAGTATCGTTCACCAAATCAAAAACTGCGCAGCGCCCCAGCATTATTATAGTATTAATTTTTGAAAAGAGCTTTTCCACTTCTGATTCCAAAAATTTGTAATACTGTCTTCTCTTACAAGGTTGATGCTTTTTAAACATTTTCGAGTTATACCAACTTTTATTGGGCTGGTTAAATTTTGGGTACACTTAAATGAATGTATGTTACTCAGTGATTCTAATGAAAAAAGAATTATTAAAATTGGTCCAGTACTTTTAGAGTTTATTCGTTACATACAAAAAATACAAATCTTTCCTCTTTATAATATTAGTGTAGATATTTGGGTTGAATATCAATTTTTATCAATATTTAATTCGTGAGATATTTAAGGTTATTGAAATTTTTTACAATTCTTCAATTTTCCATCGTAAAATATACTACCTGTTGGATTTTTTATAAAGTTCTCTCATTTTTATGTTATTATTTGTAAAACAAAAATTAATTTGAAGTCGGTTCTTGACAATGAAAGAAGAAAAAATATGTATATCGATAACTTTTAAAGTTCGGAAAGTACGTCAAGTAAATTCATACTTATGCACGAACATCACTGTAAAATACAATGATTGAAACCATAAGAGCCTTAAAACGTTAAGAATTTTCACACTTTTTAGTTTGACAAAACAAACCGATTTCTATAATTTCCTATGGGAAAGCTAATAAAAAAGTTTGTATACGCCACAGTATACCACATTGTATTGTGTATTGTATTTTTTCGGTATAATGAACCTTAAACTGATTTTAACTAAGAAACTTGTGTTTAAAACATACATTTATGATGAAAAATTATTTGAAAATGTATTATTTTCTTAAAAAAAATTTCAAAACAAACAAGAGTTCTATGAGGGATGCCCTTCTGGAGCAATACAAAAATATTTGTTTTTATTGAAGGAAGGCAAGTTGAGATACAAAAATTTAGCGAAAATTTAATAAAAATCTATCGATTCTTTTTTGAGAAAATTCGTATTTTCGGTGTTTGAAGAACAAATTTGTAATTAAGTTTTAAGAAAATGAAACAAACGGCTAGCACAAGTTTTCTTAAAACCTTAATTTCCAAGTTTGAACTCAATCTTTGCAATTGTTTACTTATCTACCATCGTAATGTCGGGGTTGATTAAATCCTCGAGTTGGAAATGATTTAGGAATGCAATATTTGACATATAGATATGCATTTCTTATAAGTTGCAAGTAAAAAGTTCGTTAACGCCACATTCCACCACATTGAATTATTGTTATTTTTGGACATAATGTTTTCAATAAGGAAAATGGCGTTTCTCACAAAAATGTATGTATCAATAAAAAAATCAAAATTTTTGGGGAATTTTCAAGACGCTGCCGCTGGCTGTATTTCGAAGAAAGCCGGAATTTCAGTAAATAATAAGTGTTGGCCACAGATGATACAAAAAATTAGCTGGCGCAACAGTCCGTTGAGAAAAAGTACCTAGCGACTTTTAACTCTCTACCACTTCTGTGTGCGGGTAATATCAGGAATGGAATGGACATACAGCATATTTAATAAATGCGAACGGGTAACTTTTCTTGACATAAATTAAATTTGGATTTTTCAATTCCTCCAAAAAGGAGAATCCGTGATAAAAATTTAATGACAGTGATACGCATTTTTTTTTTAAATTTAAATAAAACTAGCCTAATTAACCATAACTTACTGGTCCCATACGGACACTACAAATTAAACTATTATACATAATACTAATGCCTTTCGGCTACAAGCTTTATTTTTCTTCAAGTCTACTTTATTTGTTTTTGTATTTATTAGAAAATTAAAAAAAAGCAATGCCTTTTTTAATTCAACTAAGAAACTTCTTAAATTTAAGTCCTTAAAATTAAACTTTCTAAATATAAACTACTTAAACCTAGACCACAGCAGCAAATCTAGGTTTATTGATTTTTTTTTTAAATATAATTTTTGTTGTGCCACACCATGCCTGTTCTCCTTAAAACTAAACCCTAAAACTATAAAACAAGTATGTAAGCCGGCCAAGGCTTAAACCCTCTTCAAGACTACACGCTATCAAGTATCGATTGAACCCACCAAAGCTGGTTCTCCTGCTTCACCTCATCAGTTCGGTCCCGTTTGGACACAGCCCTACTTAACCGAAGGAGCTCTGCTCCGCCATGACGACCCGCTTGTTCGCCTATCCACGGTTCGTCGTCTGACGTGGTAGATTAGCGGAAGTGCGAATCTATCCTGTATCAGATCGTATCTACCTAAAAAAAAGGAATTCTTCTTGTGAAATGAAGCCCCTCAAGCGTGCACTTTCAAAATACTCGTCGTTCATATAGAATAAATAGTTGGTCGAAGACATAGCTCTTGCAAAGTGACCTTGAACGGGTTTTTACTACGAAATTGTCAGTTTTGTAGATTTTTAGTCCGGTTGTGTAGGACCTCGTTGGAATAGTAACGCACGAAAAAAAATTCGTCTGTTCGATATAAGCCGGTAAAGCCTCCGTGGTAAACATTACCGCTCGAACACTCGAAAGTTCTCCATCTGGGAAGGGGCAACGTTGAACCACACAGAATAACTTTAAACGATCATCGGCCGTTGAGAGTCATGTAGGAAATAACATTCACTCTAGGGTCAAGCCGACTGCTGTAAAACAGCCGTTTCGTCAGCGTGAAGGCTCCTCTGGCCCAGAATCACAACAATCAGATGCTCCCCTTAACATTTGCTTTTCTTCAAGCTGCTGTTTTTGCAGTTCTTTTTACTTCCATTTGTTTTGTGTCTGTAGAAATTAAAGAAATTGAATTTCACTTAAAACACTCAATGGAAATTTTGGTCTTAACATGTTAAGCGAGTGCTTACCATCTACAAATGGCTAGCGGTCCCCTTCCAAACGATTTGAAGCCCTGTCATTGAACGAATATCATTTGGTGGTCATACACTTTGAGCTCCTGGATCAGTTGAAATTTGTACGGGTTTAGGCCCAAGTCCCGACGTTAAATTCGGCAAGTTTAAGTCTGCGAAAGGCCAAGTCCTTGTGCACAGGGAGGAATAGAACACCTCGGGTTCTGCTGTACGCTTTCCCTGACCTTGGCGATATTCTCGGCAGATCTTGCGTTCCTTGAACGAACTGGTGTTGGCTGATTGTTTACTGAACCGGTCATCTCAAATTTGTCCACCAAACGTTGAAGAGTCGACTGTGAAGGACCACTACGTCTACCGTAAAATCGGCGCAATGCGAGCAACGTTTTTGTAACGAACAGTCATTTTGATAATAAAGTCATTCGAACGTTCTGTGTAATCATAAGCAACTGAATAACAAACAAAAGATTGAACAGATGTCACCAAAATACAATGGCCGCCATGTGGCGCCAAAATCTACCCTCGCCAATTTAAAAACCCTATATTATGTTCATCGGGCCAGCTTCGCAATATCGCTGAATCTTGTCGAAATCAAGCTGCAAGAGAATTCTAATAGTCTCAACCTTTCGGACTGTTCAGTATCAGAAACGCTGGTGTAAATGCTGAAGAGAATCGGCGAATTCATCGCTCCCTGTTGAAGACCATTCTTAATAAGGAATGTTGTGGTAGAAGTTACATTTTTAATTTTAACAACAAACTTTCTACCGTTAAGCATATCATAAAGTATATACAACAATGTTTTGCTTATGCCAAGGCTGCTCATTTTTAGATAAAAACCTTTTAACCATACCGTGTGAAATGCCTTTTCCAAATCAACCAGAACAGTCCTACGCATTAACCATATGACGCCACGGGTGCCAAGTGTTTACTTTATTTTTAAGTTGCGATTTGTTTAAAATTATTTTTAAAGTCATCTCAGAAAAACCTTATAAGAAAAAATGGATTGAGTTCATGGTTATGTGACAATTCGGTACAAAAATAATTAAAACTAAATTAACGACCAAGCAAATCAAAAGTCGTAAGAAATAGTTAACCCTAAAAATAAATAAAAAACTGAAAAACGTACAACATAAAGAACTGTTTCTAAAAAATTGATTGATTGATTGAAAATTGTTTAAGATATCGAAATTACAAAAGAAAAATATATTACTCTTTAAAGAACAATAGAACATTTGTTTTGGAAAGATTTAGAAAACGATTTTATTTAAAGAAGGAGGCGTTTTTTTTCTCTTAAAAATGTTGACCGAAATCAATAAATTTGTGTATGGTACCATAAAAACCCATGATCCATTGGTCCAAACATAAAGCACTTAACCAAATTAAAACCCTAGAAATATATTTTTAGATAAAAGTAAGATTCTTAATTTTTGGAACCTTAGAAAATAACAGGTAATTTAAAAGTAAATACATGAAAAATGTTAAGCCTGCTTAAATACTAATGCTCTGAAACGAACCCTTTAAAGAAGATTACAATTAAAAGAAGAGTTTAAATATGCAAACAAATATAAGTCTAAAGGATATTATTAAAAGGGTTTTAAAGACTGCTTAATTAGAGCAAGTTTTGAGATTTAATTTGATTCCTTTCATTCTTTTTTCCAAATATTGAAAAAAAATATAGGAAACAAAAAAGTAAGCAAACAAATAACATTTTCCTGAATATGACTTTAACCTAAAAACAAGAATTGTAGCTTGTTGAGTATTTTAGTTAATTTGAATAGGAAAAATGTAAATAAAAGAATTCTAGGAATAAAAAACTTTATAATTTGATGTTATTCGAAGCATAACGCGTATATGTAATATTTTCATATTAATTTCACATATGGATGAATAAAAGTAATTTAACAGTACATAATTATGTATAATCTAAGGACATACATAGAAGTTAACATAGCATATCTACATTCATTAGTTACAAATTCAATCTAACGAAATATTATTCCTGGAATCGATTCTGAGTTTATGATTTTACATTGATATGTTTTAAATTGAATCAACCTATAGTTGTGTGCCTGTGCATATTAATAAAGTTTATTTATTTAGGAATATTCAATTATTTAATTAAATCATGAAAATACCTATCTACGAGTATATTCCATTTATGTACATATCTTCATGTAAAACATATTGCAGAGTTGGGTATATATGAAATTAGTAACATAATAATTAAATTGAGTATTTTATTATGATAGATGGATCAAAATAAATTAGTAACTGAATAATAATACAATAATAATTTGGTTTATACACACCCGCTTGTTAAATCGAAAAACCAATATTTTCTTTAACAAATATCAATATCCTCCCTGAACAGATGTTCACATACCACATGAGGTCGATTTAATGTCCTTACAGAAGTTGAAATGGAAACATTATTTTAATGTTTTCATATACAAAAGAGTAAAGTGAAGTGTCCTTAATACTCGCACCCTTGTCAAGGTCAAAGGAATAGGGTTTGTTTTTGGACTGAGCATGTCCTCAAAAAGTTCTATAATAAAAGACTACCCCCTCTTGTGCAATGCCAAACATAACTTTTTGTCTGGAATTTACATATATCTACAAAACAAAAGAATTTGAAAGGTTTTTTTCTTTGTTCCAGGAATGTCTTTTATTTAATTTTCCAAACGTTATTCAACTCTAAACTTTATTATTCAAAAATAATTATATATCCTTTCGAAAACTATAGTAGATATCCTTGAATCTATTATATATTCACGCATTCAACTCACGTATCCATTAACTCGGACTATTTTCCTTTTAAATGTAATTATAATTAAGTGTCAATTCATTGTATCGTATCGCTTGAAATAATCTCAACACTCTTTTGATACTAGACTCATGTTAAACGCCCCAACGCCTTAAAGTCATTTTGGTTAAAGCTATTCCTCGTCGTTCTTAATGCCATCTGCTGCTCTCTCCCAAAAGCAATTTTAAGGCATATAATTTTCCTAATCGTGGGATCCTTAAATTTGTTCTTTCACATGATTTTCCTAAAGCACACATTCTACAGATACATTTATTGTGCACAGCTCATATACAAAGATACATAGATACAAAATTTTACACACTCGTTCGCATTCTTATTTAAATTATTATCCTTGGGTGTTCGTTCAACTGAGCTCACTTCACTTTTCACTTCAGTACAGGAACGAACATTTTTGTTATAAAACGAATCAGATTTAAAACTTTTCTATGTTGAGCTTTGAAAGTGTGATCTTGACATTATTTACGTTCAAATGAAATATACATAAGTATGAGCTGAGTGTGTTAAGATTTTGAAATGCTGTTCTGATTTTTCAACTCTTTTGAAATCATATTCATGCATTTAATTAAAGTTTACACACAATTTACTAGATGAGTTTTGTAGTAGATAATATACCCCACGGAAAAATAAGAACTTTTTCCACACAAAATATATTAGGTACCTTCACACGCATTTAATTAAGGAGTTAATTTAAGCTTATTATGATGGTGATGGTTGCTTTTGTAGAATAAGAAAGTTCTTAAAGGATATTCATAAACAAAGAAACATGAGCTTTGTTAGAGTACGTTAAGAAATTTAAAGGAAATATTAATTATAATTATGGAAAGTTGAATTCTATGTTTTGAGATTTTTGCTTTAGAAGATTTTCCATAAAGTTGAAAATGTCTGAGGTGTACATTTTATTGAAAAAAAAACTATTATAACAATATCTATTAAAAAAAGTATAAAAGAAATTTTGTATTTGATTTTGAGATTCCAACATTTATTATTTGAATGAAGGACCATGATATTGGTTGAAATAAGCCAAATCCTTAATCCTTTTTGCAAGCAAAACTTTTTAATTAAAAATATTGATGGAAAATATAAATTAGAAAAAAAACTCTATAAACTAACAACATATCCGTTCCATTGTTTTTCTATAATAATTACTTTAGGATCTTTAACTGATCACTATGCTTCTTCTATAGTGACTTTAACGCCAGCGCTGATATGATCACAAGTTTGATTCTCCTAGGAATGAGAACTTTTATCCCGAACAGGGTCAAAAGCATCGGACCTATGGAAAACGCATGGTTTGACACTACTTGAACAGAGGTTATTAGGGCCAAAGAAGTAACATTTCGTTGCTATAAAGCCAACCCTACTGAGGAAAGCCGGAAAAAGTTCAAGCAAGCATGGAAGGCTTGCATCGCCCACAATCGACGGACCAAATTTATACATGACCAGAAATTACGGCAAAAAATACTGCAATGTCCCGAAGGCAGTTAAAATTTTTGGCCATTTGTAAAAAATTTTAGGAATTCTTATTTTTCCTCGGTTCCGATGCTCGTTGTCCATGATGCTCCTTTTGTTAGCTCTTTAGAGAAAGCTAATCTTTATGCTATGCAGTTCGCTGCCAGTTTAAATCTGCCAGAGGGTGCTACGACTCTGCCTGTACTTGAGCGAGTTAGTGATTCTTTGGAATCAATCTTTTTTCGAACTCGTACTGTGGCAAGAGTTCTTAAAGATCTCAACATTCATAAATCTGCTGGTCCGGATGGTATCCTCGTTATTGTTCTAAAGAAGTGTTTTTCAACGCTTTCAAAACCACTGCGTAAGCTTTTTCATCTATCCTAGTTCTCAGGTCTCGTTCCGATCGAATGGAAAACTGCATTTGTCCGGCACTTCCCCAAAAAGGCGAATCTTTATCACCCTCTAATTATCGACTGATTGCACTTACGTTACTTCTTTCCAAGGTCATGGAAACGCTGATTAATTATCAGCTCAAGAAATATCTTGAAGAACGGAAGCTTCTTAATGACCGACAGTATGGATTTCGTAGCAATAGGTCCACTGGTGATCTCATGGTTCATCTCACCGAACAGTGGAACAAATCTTTACATCACTTTACAGAAAGTAAGATTATTGCAATTGATATTTCTAAAGATTTGATAGGGTTTGGCATCAGGCTCTCTTATCGAAAGTGCCTGCTTTCGGTTTTACGAATCCTCCCTTCATTGGATTAGTAATTACCTTTCGGATCGTTCAATACAAGTACTATTGGATGGGTTCAAGTCTAAAAACCACAAAATAAATGCTGGTTTACCTCAGGGCTCCGTTCTATCTGCAACACTCTTTCTCATTTTTACTAATGATCTCCTGACTGCAACATCCAATCCAATACATTGTTTCGCGGACAATAGCACTCTTAGCTTTTCATATTCGTTTTCAGGGTTACATCCCTCTTATTTGGATGTGGAACTGCATAGACAAAATATGATAAGCTCATTAAATTCCGACCTAAACAGCATTGTTCAATGGGGATTAAAAAACCGCGTGGAATTTAATGCTTCGAAATCGCAATGCTGTCTTGTATCGTTAAAGCGAGATATACCCCCAGTGTTTCCTTATTCATACTCACATTCATGTATTTTATTGAACAGGTTATACTGTAAGATACATTATCTTTTAAAATAGTATAAACTTAATTATTATATTATGTGTTGTGTAAATTTGTTTGTGAATTTTCAAAATGAAAATTAAATTAAATTGCATGTATGTATGTGAAAAGTTTAAAAAAAAGTTTAATATAAATTAATACAAAATAAAATAAAATAAAATAAAAATCAAAAAATAATACTTTATAACTAACAGAAAAAAAAATAAGGACTCAAATCATCACTACCTTAAGGTTTGCAAATATTCCTCAATTTTAATTCGAAAGAGCTTAGTACAGTTTATCATTCTTAAAGATCGAGGAAGACAGTTCCACAGACGAATCGCAGCTATGAAAAATTGGCGTTCTGATACTAAGAACGTGTAACGTATGGGTACAATATTTAATGTTCTAGTAGAATGTGAGTAACGTGTCCTATCATAAAGGTAAGGTGGTTGGCGCGTTTGTATAACGTTATTTAGCATTACAAGTGATCTAAACTTGAAAAGGTTTTCAAGAGTAAGGCCATAGATAGACCTTGAGAAATTAGAAACTCGATCGTGTATCCTTTTAATCCAAAAATGTATCTGGCAATACTGTTGTAAGCAACATTAAGTTTGCGCTTGTGCTCATAATCACAATTATGAAAGATTTCACAGCTGTAGAGCATTATAGGCACGAGCAATGTTTTAGCCAGTATCATACGAGTTTTGAGTGGTGTTATTTTATGATTTGTCCAAAGTAGACGAAGGCCTCCGTAAACACGACCTATTGTCAATCTTATGTGGTAATTCCAAGAAAGCGTTTTTGTAAACATTAAACCTAAGTTTTTGGCTGAATCGACAAACTCAATTTGTTTATTGTTTAAAATTATCACGAGAAAATAAGACGTGTCGATGGCTTTTCTTGAAATTACCAAACATTTTGATTTTACTGGATTGAGACAAAGTCCATTTTTCTCTGACCAAGGAAAAATACTGGCAAGGTCTTCGTTGACTTCAACGGCAGCATTTTCAACCAAACCTAAAGGAAAACTTTTACTTATTTGAACATCGTCAGCATACATATCCAATTTAGAGTTCTGCATACATAAGGGTAAATCATTGATGTACATAGAGAAGAATAGTGGTCCTAATATTGAACCCTGCGGAACCCCTCTTTTAGCCATAAGAAGTTCTGAAGCAGAAGAGTTTGCAATAACTGCCTGAGATCGTAAATGCAGATACGAATGAACTAGACTTGCTGAAGAAGTAGAAAAATTAAATTGATTTGTTAGCTTACTAAACAGTATTTTATGATTGACCGTATCAAATGCCTTTGAAAAATCAAGGAGAACTAAAAAGGTGACATTGTCGCTGTCAACAGCTTGTCTGATGTTTTCTACAACGTTAATGAGAGTTGTGGTGCAGCTGTGCTTAGGACGAAAGCCAGATTGGTTAACACAAAGCAGATTGTTCTCAGTTAGGTAATTCCTTATCTGACCATTCATAATTCTCTCTAAAACCTTGGAAAGAAAAGGTAAAATCGCAATTGGTCGAAACTCACGTTCGTTTTTTGGAATTGGAATAATTTTTGCTTGTTTCCAAGCTGATGGAAAAACATTAATATTGTATTGTATTGATGTGTTAAGTATCTTAGAATGTAGGGTAGTATCGCTTTAACAAAGACTGGATGAATTTCATCTATTCCAATAGAGTTTGATTTTATATTAATGCAACTCTCTAAGACGTCAGCTTCAGTTACCTGCGAGAAACTAAAACAAGGAAATGAAAAAGACGCATTCTCAAATGAAGCAAAAGATGTTTCTTCATTTAATTCAGAGTTTGGAAGCGACAAAAACTTTTTATTGAGCTCATCACAGTTAACATCATCATAGCTCATCTTTTTTTGTTTGCCAATGCCAATTTCACGTAAGTTTTTCCAAAGGTTTCTACCCGCTTGTGAAGGATCTAACTTTGGTGCGAAATATTTTTGTTTTGCATTTCGAATCTCAGCTGTAACTTTGTTTCTCAATCGTTTAAATTCAATATACAAAATATTTAGTCGAAAACGTTTCCAACGTTTATAGGCCAGGTCGCGTTCATATATAAGATTTTTAATGTGCGTGTTAAACCACGAAGAATTTTTTGTTACTACCGTTTTAGTGATCAGTGGAATGTGTGTTTCAAATAAGTTTCTTATATTCTCTTGAATGAAAAAAACTTGATCTTCGGCAAAAGGCATTTCATAAACTCGAAACCATTCAATTCGTTTTAAATCATCTTCTAATTGGATCGTATTCACTCGTTTGAAGTCGCGAAAAGGTAGATAAACGGTTGTTTACAGCTTTTTTCGGTTATTCTCTTTTTGGAGTCAGTAATTAGCATTATGATTTTTTCTAGTTTTTCGGAAATTGAGATGCCAGCGGGAGAAAAATTTTCATTTGAATCAGGCATTGTTAAGGCTTCGATCTGATATTTATGTGAAACTGTAGATTGTGTTGGTGTATCAAAATTTGAATGTTTGGAACGTGAAAGCGTTGGTATTTTTTGCGGTTGTTTTGAAGGCGAAGGGGATTGAGAGAAATGTTCTCTATAACGTTTTGAAGACATCAAATAGAGTTTTCATGTATGTATAAATGTTTGTGTTTAAATTAATGTCTGGGTAGGTTGGGGAAATTTTATTCAGCTGTCCATATCAGAGAGAAAAAACACTGATTTAATTTTAGTTAGTTTTTGTTGACTTTCATCAAAATTTTAATGATTCAAATTTTTTAATTTGGACAGTTTTTTATTAAATAAATGCACATTTTCAATCACTGAACATTTAAGAAAGCGATAGTATAGTTTGTGACCTTGGCATATAATTTAAAACTCCTTTAAACCAAACCGAAAACCGCAACACTGTCACACACGTCTGCTCAGTCACACATCACATTAAGTTTCTTAGGGGATGCAAAAAATATTTCGCCCCTTCTGATCTGGCTGTTATCTACAAGATTTATATACATCCATAGCTTGAGTATAACTCCTATATCTGGGCTGGTGCGCCTGCAACTTAGTTAAGCCTCTTAGATAGTATTAAACATAAAGCATTTTAACTTATGGGTTATAATATCATTATAGGTTCATTTTCTTAACTTGAACATCGTCGTAAGGTCTCTTGTTTGACCCTTTTTTACCGTTATTTTAACGGTTTATGCTCCAGTAAAGTAGCCAGTTGTATTCCTCCCCTTAAACAGTTCAACCGTAATACTTGCGCAATTTGGAATGCTCATCAGTATACCCTCGACCCAAACTTCGATCGTATTGTCAAATACAGAGATTCGTTCTTTAGCCGTACTACGCGAATGTGGAATGCCTTACCACACTCTGTTTTTCCAAGTCATTATAATATTCAGGAATTCAAAACCAATGTGCACCGACATCTCCTTTCAAACCCTCTCTCCTCTTCCTAGTGCTCACACTGTGTTTCTGCATAATAAGGGCAGTAATATTCCCTTGAGTGTGCGCTTATTATAAAAAAAATATTTCAGATTTCATGGTAAAAAGTACCAGGGGACATTTTTTTTAACCAGATATCTGGTAGAAAAAAAATAGGAAGAAATGTTGTAAAATACTCCTGATTTCGTGGTGAATAACTCTAAATTTCCTGGTAAAAAGAAATCTGGTTTTATTTACCGAAAATCTATTTTTTCTGGGAAAATTTCT
The DNA here is from genome assembly GCF_945859685.1 of Eupeodes corollae. NCBI lineage: Eukaryota > Metazoa > Arthropoda > Insecta > Diptera > Syrphidae > Eupeodes > Eupeodes corollae. The sequence continues at coordinate 140,016,480 of NC_079148.1, read as the reverse complement.
GATAGAAAATTTTCTGGTAAATGTTACCAGCGTCTTGGTAGAAAGTATTTTTTTCCTGGTAAAATGAAGATTATCTATAATCTGGTAAATAGAAGCACGAAATTTATTTTCTGGTATACTTTAACTTGCTAGATAAAGCCAGTCTTTCGGTACTTATTACCAGAAATATTTGGAGTTTTCAAATGATGGTCTTGTATATATTTTTCTCGTAGATAAAAACCAGTCTTCTGGTGTATTTTCACCAGGAATCCTAAGAAAAATTTTACCAGGAAAAAAAATGTTACTTGTATATTCTACGTGAATACTGGGTTTATTCCCGGTATAAGTTTTTCGAGGGAAAAAAATCACCTGATATATTCTACCAAAAATCTGGTAATTAATTCCATTAATTCTAAGAAAAATCTCCTGACAAAATTTACCAGGATTTTCTGGAAAATTTTATTAAGAAGCTTTGCAGGAATCTAAAACCACTTTTTCTTGATAAATTAAGCGGGATATCTGGTAACCGTAACCAGCTGTTTTTTAGTGTATTTTCACAAATTAATAAGGTTCAAAAAGCTCTCCGTGTCAATTTCGGACAGTATTACTGAACAGCAAATAGCTTTTCGTTATTATTTAAAATTGCTTCATTACCACGCGCCGCTACCATAAATTAATAGAAAACCTTTATAAATTCAAACTTGGTACATTTTAAGATCCATTTATTTTTTACGAAGGACTTATTGGTTTCTAATGTTTAGTAAGAGTTCCCTGCAGACAATTTTGTTCCCCATTTGCATATTTTTTGAAGTTCTAATTAGGTGTATATTATAAAGTGTCATCAATTTTTCGCTTTTAAAAGTAAACGCAAATAAAACACAAATAAAATATTTTTGTTCTTGATATTTGTATTATAAAGCTTGAAAGTTAAAATTATGTACGAAACACTACATAATATAAAAGACCACCACGCGATTTGTTGCAAGCATCGATTCTTTTGAGTTAATTTCTGACCACTTTTTGATACATATTGAGCAGTATCTCAGCCATGACTTGACGAATGTTGGTTTTTTGGTTTTTAAGTGCTTAAGAGTTAAAGGTTTATCTGCTTTAATACGGTCTTTTGCGAAGCCCCACAAAAAAATGGCCAGCAGTGTCAAATGGCATGATCTTGGTGGCCAGTTGATATCGCCACGACGAGAAATTTCGCTTTCAGGAAATGTTTCATGTAATAAAGCCATATTCGCTCGAGTTGTGTGGCATGTGGCACCATCTTGTTGAAACCACTCCAAGTCCTAATCTTCAATAGCAGGAAAAAAACAGTCGTTTATGATATGTACAAACCGCTCCGAATTGACGGTGCCAGTCGTTCCATAGTTATTTTCGAAGATATAAGGTACAATCACACCTCCGGACCAAAGAGCTCACCAAACAGTGACTTTTTGTTGATGTAATGGCTTCTCTTCAGTTACTTGAAGATTCTCAGAACCACATCGAGTGAGAAATGTGCTTTGTCACTGAAGAACGTTTTGTTCGATAAATCGCCGTCCAACGACCACCTGTTGAATCTAGATCCTAATACAAAATACCCCATAATGTGCCGTTAGACAGGAATCGACGAATTGGGGTCTTCGGCAAAACTTTTTTTAGTTTATCAAAATCTTAAATCTATCTTAAAGCTGGACAAAAATTCTTAAAAAACTACCGTAAGTTTCAAAAACTTAAAAAAAAACTTATCGGCCCTATGCGGGCGCTCTGAGTCAATCCATTATCTTGTGACTACTGCCCTTTGGCCTAAGAACAATTTTAATACTAACTATCAATAATTTTATCTAAAACCAAGAAAATTAAAAAAACTAGGTATCTTTATCATTATTTTTTATTTTATAAAAAATTTAAATTGAAATAAAAACACCGAAACCCATTATAATACTTAAGATACTTAAAACTAACCAAAACCAATAAAACTACTTAAAATTACTTAAAACTACTTAAGAACTAGAACATCCACAGTAAGCTTTTTTTTTTTAATTAACCCTATATACCGTTTTACGACTGACGTGGTAGATTAGCTTAACCGCCTCTCTATCCTGTATCAGCCCTTAATTGTCTAGATAGAAGAAAACTTCGGGCTGAATGTTGCCGCTTAAAAGTGCACTTTCGTAGTACTCATTGTTGGGGTAGTAAGCCCCAAAAATTAAGATATTAGTCGACTACATCGCTCTCGCAATGCGACCCCTTCCAAGCTTTCAGCAAGAAAGCTGCCAAAAAGCAACCGTTTTGTCAGGACAAAGGCTCCCCTACCTGTCCAGAGCAGCACTCATATGTCTGTCGAAATACAAGTATTGATCCAAAAAGATGCAACGGTACTTTATTACACTTTTATTCGCCAGTGGCTCTCGATTTGGTCCAACGATCAATAGATTTTTCTAGTTCCTTTTTATATCCCTTGATGCTTCATACAGCAAAATCCTTAACAGAATATCTTCGCATTTCTGAACGTGGATTTTACGTTTTCGTTAGTTAAGCGATCCATTTTCTTAAATCTCAGACTTTAAGCTGAAAAAAATTGGTTAAGCAACTTAGTTGGACCGAAGTCAAATTTCAGCCCTATATACTTTTGAAAGCTCAAAATGGATAACTCGTTATATCTTATTTCGAAAATGCTGTTCTCAAATACAAATTTTGTTCAATTTCTTTATAATAAATAATTTTAATTTCAAACCCCTCTCCCCAGTGATCTTCAAAGCGTTTTTATGGTCTTAATATAGTTCTACAACATTTTATTTGAACCAAAACATAACACGGCTATAATTATGTTGTTATTAATTTGTAGACACGTTATCTTTATAATTAAATATTTATATTTGAATCATTATAATTTAAAAACCTAATTTCTATTCAAATTCTTTGGAATTGAAATTAAATAAATGCTATAAAGGTTTTAAAAACAATTTAATCATTTGGCTAGCAACTGTTAACTTTTTTTTACATAGAAATCATCTTAAATAATTTTTTTCAAGAGTTCAAGAGTCAATGTTTGTTTAAAAATGCAAAATAAAATAAAACATTTTTTTTTGTTTTTGGTAACCCGGAAATCAGATTATCAATTTAATAAATTAATTAATCTTTTTTTCCTAATACTTTTCTAAGACAAGCATAAAATTTTGTTGGATTGTTGTATAAATCCCGGTTATACTTTTTTAAACATTTTAAAACAATAGTTAAAAGAAAAACATGTTCTGTTGGTTAAAACTAAAATCGCTAAAACCAACATTATTAGCAATTAAAAATAAAGGTGCGTCGTCGGTTGATTTCTTGAAAATATTTATAGACGTCGAGAAAAGTAAATTATTATAAAATATTATTCAAGCGAATGCGTTAAATTTTAAACAATAGACAAAATGATTCAGCAACACAACGCACCGGGTGACCTTTTGGGTATTCTTTTGGTGTTTTTTTTTTTTGTTTGTTTTATTTTTTGCTAATATTTATACAAATTGCCAAAATATATTTTTTTTTCAAAATCTTAAGGACATTCAAAAATAAATAAAAATATATTTGTTTTCCTACATTGTAGTACATGTTTGCAATTATGCCTCTAGGTGGGCATCTTTATGTATAACTTCAAAGCGTGTAGGTTGGGGAGATACATGAATTATTAATTATTGCAAATTTTTCTCAAGGCCAAGTTAATGTTTGATAGGTGGTAGATGATTCGATAATTAATTACTGCTAGCAATTTAACCTACTTATTATTTTAATGGTATATCAATCATTAACACACATCCATAAATAATATAAAATACATTATTTGCAGGTGGATAAATGTGTAGGTGTTGCCATTTGCCATTCGGCTAATGGTTTTCTGTCTTCTGCATATTTGTGTCTTCACTTGATATTACAAGGACAATTAGTGGGAATCCACCCCCAAACGTTTGCATTTTTAATTTTAAGATCTGTCAATAACATATTCTATTTTCGTTAACCTCAAATTATAAACTTTTCATGCTCTTGTCGACCACAGGTCAAACGTCACCAACCATGGAAATATTAAAATACAAATTCTGGGAAACAACCCACACTTGTATTTTTAGCAATGAGTGATGTTATAATTTTAATTTTAAACTTTTAATTGTATTTTTCTAAAAATTTGACCAAATGTCAAAAAGTCGTGTTTTCTAGTATCTCAAATAATTTTCAATTTTTTTTTTCTTCTTTAGAACCGAAAATGTTGTGTTTTTTTTTTGTTACAGTTTCTTTAATTAATTCCATATTTGTATAATTAAATAATGATTATGCAAAATTATTATTCACCAAAATTCATACGTTTGTACCTTCGGGACCATAGATACGGGGTCCCGTATTTCAGTGGTGGTGTAAGCGTATAACATAATCCGTGCCGAAGAATGAAAGGCTGGGGGGCAAACCAGTCGCTAACGAGCTCATTCGGATGCCTTGTCAGGGTCCGTCTTATCTTCTGCCTTACCCCGGTATATCGGCTCTGCCGGGGCTGACCTCTTTTTTCCGACCTACTTGTGGGACCAACGTTCAAAAAACTTTTACAAAATGGGCGAACTAGACATGACAAACGTAGAATAATCCGTAAACTTTTATGATGAACTCTTGGCCTCCAGCCAGGAGTCCTTAAAAGGGAGTTCATTTAGCACTGGTAGTTCCAGCACTTGTGAGGAGTGCTACTCACTCCTATAGTTCCTAATCCGTATACAAAACCGAAGCTCTCGAGTAGCAGTGCAACTCGAGGAACCAAAAAACTATCGGAAGGCGCTCTTCTCAGGAACCGCTTTAAAACGCCTCTCACATTCTTGCCAAGATTGCCAAAAATGAAGAGACCGGAGTGATTCATGAGAGGAACGCCCAATATAAAATAAAGTACCAGAAGGTTGTTGATGAATACAACAATCTTCTGGCCAGCCGAGAAAAGGTAGAGATCTGCACGTCTCAGAGGATTAGCGAGCAGAGTCTAGGGGCTCTCGAAAAGGTCGAGTACGAACTCAGTTTTGGCATAAGGAATGCCAGCTTTGGAGGACAGCTAAAAAAAAATTAAAAAACGCGCTGAAGGTCATCCAGATTAATCTGAAGCACTCTAAATGTGGTTCATAAAACAGCTTGTGTGGGCACCACAGGGGCCATGCGTATTTGCCCAACGGACGCCTTAAACGTTAATTTGGATCTTCTAACAATCGACCTTTTTATTAAATAAACGGTGATTTTTTAAGAGCTTGAAAACTTTAAAAAAAAAACGCATAAAATTTGCAAAATCTCATCAATTCTTTATTTGAAACGTTAGATTGGTCCATGACATTTACTTTTTGAAGATAATTTCATTTAAATGCTGACCGCGGCTGCGTCTTAGGTGGTCCATTCGGAAAGTCCACTTTTGGGTAACTTTTTCGAGCATTTCGGCCGGAATAGCTCGAATTTCTTCGGAAATGTTGTCTTCCAAAGCTGGAATAGTTGCTGGCTTATTTGTGTAGACTTTAGACTTGACGTAGCCCCACTAAAAATAGTCTAAAGGCGTCATATCGCATGATCTTGGTGGCCAACTTACCGGTCCATTCCTTGAGATGAATTGTTCTCCGAAGTTTTCCCTCAAAATGGCCATAGAATCGCGAGCTGTGTGGCATGTAGCGCCATCTTGTTGAAACCACATGTAAACCAAGTTCAGTTCTTCCATTTTTGGCAACAAAAAGTTTGTTAGCATTGAACGATAGCGATCGCCATTCACCGTAACGTTGCGTCCAACAGCATCTTTGAAAAAATACGGTTCAATGATTCCACCAGCGTACAAACCACACCAAACAGTGCATTTTTCGGGATGCATGGGCAGTTCTTGAACGGCTTCTGGTTGCTCTTCACTCCAAATGCGGCAATTTTGCTTATTTACGTAGCCATTCAACCAGAAATGAGCCTCATCGCTGAACAAAATTTGTCGATAAAAAAGCGGATTTTCTGCCAACTTTTCTAGGGCCCATTAACTGAAAATTCGACGTTGTGGCAGATCGTTCGGCTATTCATGATGAAATGTCAAAGCATACTGAGCATCTTTCTCTTTGACACCATGTCTGAAATCCCGCGTGATCTGTCAAATACTAATGCATGAAAATCCTAACCTCAAAAAAAACACCCTTTACATAGTTTCCTGCAGATTTTTTAGGCTGAAGGAATTAAACAGCTGGTTGTCAAAACCTTATGGTCACAGCAACACAACAAAATTGATTCCCTCAGATATTATCTCGGAAGACACTGACTACTGCACTTGGATCTCAGGCTAGGTTGCCTTGAGATCGCCATTTCTACCTACCTACCTACCTACATTTTAAAGGGCACTAATAAATGTGGGTCCCATCCCAACTTTATTTTAATGTATAAACTTAAAAAAATCGATAATTTTTTTAAAGTCTTTCTGGAACCCATGGTTTTATTTAAAGTTGCTACTTCCGCTGGTTTTTGAGATATGAAGAATAAAATATGTAAACACAATAATGTTGACCCGTTTTTGAGATATTGAATTAAAAAAATACTTTTTTAAAAATCCAAACAAAAATAGATATTTTTAATAATCAAACATTACTTATACAGTACTAGAGCGGTGCTTGAAATAAATTCAAGTTAAATAACTTCACTTCTTCAATTTTATGAAGTGCAATATGGCCAATTTTAAGCAGTTAGTCTTACCACACTTTCAAAAGATTAAATAAAGACAAATTTGTTTTATTTTACGGTCAACTGCTTCAAATCAAAGAAAACCTAAGGTCGCACCTACCCCAAATACTATAGTGTCACCCAGCAGGGCGGTTGCATACCTCAATGTTTACACTTTCCGTAGAAATAAGTTTGCCTTTTTTATCAAAATTGCAATACAATAAACTTTTAAAAATCTTTGTGAAGTGCAATAAGGCCAATTTTTGAAAGTGGCTCACTCGGATTTATTTCACGCATTAATAAGAGACTGTTCAGAAAAAAAATATTAATATCGGTATATTAGGTGCTAATAAATTTTAGAATCAAAATAACGGTATTTATTACTATTCTTATGAATTGAACCATATTTTGTATATTGAAAGAAGTCAAGTTAAGAAAAGAACGATGTTTATTCGCTATGGACTCCTGAACTACTTAACCGATATTAATCAAATTTGTGTGTAGTTTTACCCAGCTTGAGAGAGAGGACATCTTACATCCTAATAATTTATGATTGCAATATTATTTTAATGCAAGTTGTTTGTCTATCATTTGACAGTCACAATTACTATTATCAGCTCCAAATGATTCTAACAGATGGCAACATCTGTTGACTGGATTAAGTACTATTTAATAGATGGCGCTTTGTAAAACTTTCGAAACGTTTCATATAAGGTACAATTTAATAGCATAACCAACACATGTTTCTGAGGCTAAGGTATAGGGTACATTTATTAATTTGTGGTAAACTAAATACAGTGAATTTTATTTTTAACTTTTTGGTGTTAGAATAGCCACGTGTTACTAAGACTAAAGCAATCAGACAATTTCTTCATTGTTCTTTAGAATATACGAAGTAATTACTTTAATCATAACTGGTTCAGTGATCGAGCTATTTTGGCAGCCAAAAATGTTGATGTTGATTAACTTTCGGATACAACAGTTGTTATCAGGAAATCTGATGTCTTTTAAATTAATGAAAATATAAGTGTAAATTTACCAATTGAATTTTTAAATTGGTTAGAATACCATCAGAACGCCAATCTTCGATTAAAGGTTGGTTCACGTGACTGGTTCTATGACGTTTGTTGATCATCGCTACAAATAATTTGAACTGGAAAGTTTAAAGGAAAAGTGGTCCTGTTCCCACGTATTCCATTGATCATCGCTACAAATAATTTGAACTGGAAAGTTTAAAGGAAAAGTGGTCCTGTTCCCACGTATTCCATTGAACCGTCGGATTCTACCATACTCTTAAGAAGGTTACAGTTTCCAATTAGTTTACCTTTTGCCATGCCTACAAAAATCTCAATTCCAAAAAATGTGCATTTTTGGTTCAGATTGGGAAAATCCACATGGGCATCTATGTGTTGCATGTTCACATTCACGTTCAACTTAAAAAATAAAATGTACGAACATATTGATCAACTGTGCTTAAAGTCCTTTCCCTTTAAATCCCCAATCAGTAAATTTGTATAACAGCTTTTACGTTTCAGTCTTCGTTTGTAAAAAATAATTGTATGGTAATAATGGGTGACGGTAGTAGAAAATCAGTCATAAAGGTTACACAGTTTTTTTTACAAATTTCAGCAATGTAAAAAAGCAGGTTGATGCCCATGTCTGATGTTCTCCTACTGTTTCCCTTAAATGGTAACCACAGCAACGTCAGGCCGGGTCAGCTAGTTGCTTTATAAAAATCTTTGAGGTCGTAAATTTTCGATTTTTAACTTCCCATATTGTAATGGGTTCGATCTGTCAAATTGAAAACTTTGAAATTTCTCAACGTTTCAAGGTCCTTAGAGTCCAAATAAATGATTTTTAGAAAGATGTCTGAGCGTGCGTGTGTGTACTTTCGTACGTTTCATCGTCCATAGCTCAAGAACCAGAAGAGATATCGACCTCAAATAAATTTTGTTATACAGATAATAAAGCTAAAAGATGCAGAAAGGGCTCTCAAGAAAATTGCGTTGGTCGTTTTTTTACCATAGCAATTATTAAAAAAGGTGAATGTTTTGGTTAACCCTACATATCTCACGAAACAATGACGCTAGAGGCTTGAATTAAATTTTATATTGTACATTGTAACGTGATACCAAACAAATTTGTTTTGGGAAAAAAATCCAATTAATGGTCTCTTTATAAATCATAAAAACTTAAAATTTACAAATAAAAAATGATTTCATCTTCTAAACATTGAGATATAGGCTTGAAACAACTTTCATCTCTTAAAAATATTTTGTCAACATTCAGTTAAATTTTAAGAAAAATCGAATTCACATTTTTTTTACAAAAAAAAACTAAAAACCTAAAAAAAATTGGTAATATTGATTCTCCACTCAAATATCTTTACAAAAATTTAAAATTATGATGTCTAATTAAGTTTCACTTATAAGAAATATTGTTTTAATTTTCGGAAACATTTTGAGAAACATCAAATTGACAATTTTTTTTACAAAAATTAATAACCTAAAAACACAATACTAAAACTTGGTAAAAATTTACTTTCGGCTCAAATAGCTTTTCAAAAATTAAAAATATTGGCTTCAAACTTATTTTATTTCACAGAAAATATTGTTTTCAATATTCAGTAATTTTTATATAAAAATCCAACAGCCCGTTTTTTCATAAAAAATTAAATCTACAAAAAATAGTGCTCCAAATTGGTAAAAATTGATACGAGTACATATAGACAAACTTTTAAGCAAGACAAATCGACGGACGGGATGGGAAGTTATCAGTGTGGGTCGCATCCCAGCCTCTTTTTTTGTGTTAAGGTGGCATAGGCAGGGATTGAACCCAAGACCCCTTGCATGACAGTCCAACGCACTAACCATCATGCCAGGGGTACTACTTAAGACTTTGTAATATACTTATTCGTTACAAACTTTAAAACAAATGTACGAACATTTTGATCAACTGCGTTCAAAGTCCTTTCCCTTCAAATCCCAAATCAGTAAATTTTTTGTAAATACTAATTTTATTGTAATAAGGGCTCGCGGTAGTAGAAAATCAGCCATGAAAGTTGCAATGTTTTTCATAAATGACATAATATGTAAAAAAGGATCGTGGTGCCCATTTTTGATATTCTCCTACTGTTCACCTTAAATAGTTTATAACAATGTAATATGACAAAAAACAGTAGCCACAGCAACGTGTGCCGGGTCAGCTAGTTGCTTTATAAAAATCTATGAGGTCGCAAATTTTCGATTTTCAACTTCCCATAGGAAGTTATTGTAATGGGTCCGATCTGTCAAATTGAAAAATTCGACGTTTCAAGGTCCCTAGATTCGAAATAATAGATTTTTAGAAAGATTGTCTGTTCGTGCGTGTACGTACGTTCGTACGTTTCGTCATCCATAGCTCAAGAACCAGAAGAGATATCGACTTCAAATAAATTTTATTATACAGACAATAAGTGTAAAAGATGCAGAAAGTGTTCTCCAGAAAATTGCGTGGGTGGTTTTTTTTACCATAGCAGTTTCAAAAAAAGGTGAAAGTTTTGGTTAACATTAATTATCTCACGAAACAATTACGCTAGAGAATTGAATTAAATTTAATATTGTACATTGTAGCGTGATACCAAACAAATTTATTTTGGGAAAAAAATCCAATTAATGGTTTTTATAAATCAAAAAACTGAAACAAAAATATACGAATAAAAAATGATTTCATCTCCAAAACATTGAGATATAGGCTTAAAACTACTTTCATCTTTTAAAAATCAGTTTTTCAACGTTCAGTAAAATTTTAAGAAAAATCGAATTCACAATTTTTTTACAAAAAAAAACTAAAAACATAAAAAAAAATAATAAAAGTTGGTGAAATTGATTAGACAGTTTTTTTTACAAAAATTAAAAACCTAAAAACACAATACTAAAACTTGATAAAAGTTTAGTTTCGACTGAAATTGCTTTTTAAAAATTAAAAATATTGGCTTCAAACATATTTTACTTCACAGAAATTATTGTTTTTGATATTTAGTAGTTTTAAAATATCACGCAAATTTGTTAAAAATTGATGTTCGGGTCTCGATGTCTCCCAAATTGATTTCATTTATTCTATTTGTAAAAATTTAAGACATGCTAAAAAAAATCTGTTTTCGACTTTTTAGTTGAGTTTTTTTTTCAACAAAACTTGATTTTCAAACTAAACTATTTCTTTGTATGAAAAATATTGTTGGTAATTTAAAAATTTTTAAGAATAATTCAACTGACAACTTTTTTAACCCAACACGAAAACCTACAAACTTTTAAGCAAGACAAAACGACAGACGGGATGTTAAGTTATGAGTGTGGGTAGCATCCCATTTTTAAATTTAAATCAAAATGTAATTGATTTTAATACTTCAGCTTGTTCTTAAGATGTCAAGGAAATAATGTGCTTATACATAAGATTGAACGGTTTTTGAGATATTTAATAAAAACAAAACTTATTTTTCTTTTCAATCCAATCAAATACATTTTTTTAAGCATCAATTACTAAGGCCGATTTTCAAGAATTTTGAATTTTTAAAAGTTGGTTTTATTTCACGGCACCTATTGGAATACAAATTGTTTATATCGGTTCAATTAAAAATAAAATAACGTTTCTATAGTAGTAGTAAGACCAAACATTTTTCCATATTGAAAAAAGTCAAATTAAGACATCAAATTCAGAAGAAAAGTTTAATAAAAATCTATAGGGTCGTTTTTGAGAAAAGTCGAATTTTCAATTTTTGACTTTAAAATGTATGTCCATATGCAAATTTGGTTTAAAGCCTTAATTTTCAAAGTTAAAATAAACCTTTAAGAAACAAAAAATGGTCACTCTTATGCATACCACGGTCGCATCAATTAATTGACAAAACTTAAATATCTAGAAAAATGATGTATAGCTAGATGTCAACATAGATAAAAGGTTTGAGACGACGAAGACACAAACCACTTTGATTTACTTAAAGATACATCCATACATAATTTTTGTATATTTTGTGTCACTTAACAAAAAAAAAAAGAAAAAAAAAACTGGTTAAAAAATACTTCATTATTGCCATTAATCTGACAAGACCTGAATTCAAATTTAAGAAGAAAAATAAAACACACAAAATTGATTAACGATTTATGTGGAAATATAAAATGTTGCTGTTTTTTTTGTTGTTGTTTCTTATGTTATAGTGATGGCCCTATACCATCAATATGTACTCAAGAAATTATTAGCATAATGAGTCAACTTTATAGTAATTTACTTTGACATCTCATGTTCATGTCAGAGCTAGATTTTAATAACAAATAAAATTTAAAAATACTACGTTGAATGCTAACTGGATTTTTGGATTTATAAAGTCAAAGAGGGGATGAAGCTAAATGAAACTAACTTTGAACCCGCGCACCAAATGCAAATAATGTTAAAAGTGTAAAGTAAATAATGATGGTATAGATATTGATAATTTTATGCCGATTAAAATCTTAAAGATACATCTCTGTCAATTATTGCTTGTGCTGAGTTTATAAGAACTGACACCTCTGGATTTTTGGTTTGTGGTTTATTATTATTGGAAAAATGCACATTTTATGTTAATAAAAATATTAAAAAAACCTGATGAAACTACTTAGATATAAATGCAAATTTTTAAAGTATTCAATTCAATAGAAAAAAAATGTTAATCTTTGTGATGCACTTAGCCAAGCATCTCATAAACAAAACAGAAAAACACCTTATCCCAATTCGAATTTCCGGCGAATAGCCTTGATGGGATTTGCTTTGGAATCTTTTAAGACCAACTTGAAAAATAAATTAATTTGATTCCGTATTTTGATATTTTTTATAGCACCACACTTAATAAGTATCATTTTTGTAACAAATGTAGACCATAGGTTAGGATAAATTAATTAAATCGTTGGAAAATTAATTATAAAAATGTATAGTCGTATAATATTTAAATTAATTTACTGTCTAGAGAAGACGTTGTTCTCCCCAGTAAAATGAAATATAGGTACTTATTCGAGACAGAAGATTCTTGGAAGTTATTCGATTTTTGTTTGTTATTTAAAATATTTCAAAAATGTTTGAAATTAATTATGAAGGGTTTTTTTCACACAAGAAAAATGTTATAAATCTTAAGTAAATATAAACAAAGATGGTTAAACATGGGTTCAGTTGATTTCGAGGGCATATACCGGTCACTTGGAAGTTATTGAGGTAGACACCTGTGACTTGAAGAAAACTTAAGAGAAAAAGAGTCAAACGGGGTCAAATCTCACGAAATTGGTGACAAGTTCACGTCCGCTGAAGTGGGATGTCCGTTGAGGTTCATTGTCAAATCATTTGTATCTGAGCACCATGGTGATAGATTGCCACTTCAAATTAGACTTCATCTCGATTGGCACCATTCAAAATCCCATCAGTTTTTAGCTTGTTTTAGTTAACACTCATTGAGAAGTGGAGCTCGTCACTTTGGAAATAATTGTATTTTCTTAAAATTAAAGTTGATTAATTTTCAGTTTGAATTTAAAATGATTTATTACTTTTTAAAGTCATAATAAGTTAATTAATTCGATAAATGTTGTTTTTCATTTTTCCTATGGAGAGGGGAATCAGTTTGATGTAATTAATCAAATTCAACGAATGTATTTAGTGTGATATTTAAAATATTCTATGCTAACTCTAAATTGATGATAGGTTTCGAATCTTTTAAAATTTTCTATGCTGAATTTAATGTTTTTTTTTTATTTGTTTCTATAACTCAATTTTTAAATTTAAATAAAAAAGAAATATTCAGATAAAAATATACTAAAAATGGAATTTAACCGGACCGTTAAATGTTCCGTCTCGAATTGCAAACCTAAGTCTATATTTATTGAAAAAGTTGTCAGTTTTTTAAAATTTCTTAAAGGCATTTTTTTAACCTTTAAGCATGTTGAACTAGTGAGTCTTTGACAATTTTCAAAAATGTTGAAAGTTTTCGAACAATGAATACTCATGTTCCTATGAAGCATCACAAAATGACAATATTGAAAAACTGGGTGGAATTATTTCCTTTGAGTAACGAGTTTGGATACGACTAACTACAGATTCTTACCAGTGAATGACAAATTTGAAAAAAAAAAAACTAAATGAACCTTAGGGTCATGTTTATGTATAAGTATCATAATCATTCAAAAGACAACAAAAAATTTCGAATTTCCATCTCCTTAATATATTAATTTTTTTTAGTAAATTTGTAAACTATTTTCAATTTTCATTTTATATGTTCACCATTAATAACCAAACTTGCGTCAAAAACAATCATTGAAAGGCAGCCAAGTTTTGACATTTAATAGATTTTAACTTGCGACTCATATGAACTAGATGGCAAGTTTTAAATTTATAAAAAATTTCGAAATCGAGATTTTGAGCAAACATGACATAACGATGTTAAAGAAGTCGGGAAAAGTACGTTCCCAATTCCGTCCGTTTGTCTGTCTGTTCTCGCCCCTACAGCCCAATTAATTGGGTTGATAAAGTTCAAACGTAGAAATTAAGTTTTAGCGCTGATCCAATAAACGGTTTTTTATAAATCAAAAAAAAAAAAAAAAAACTGAGAAAACAAATTTGTCACCTCAAAAATTTTACGAATAAAAAATGATTTCATCTCCAAAACAATTTTGTGCAACGAAAAATATTGTTTTCAACATCTGGTAAAATTTTGAGAAAACTTAAATTGACAGATTTTTTAATGAAAAATAAAAAATTAAAACAACATTACTCAAAGTTGGTAAAAATTTGATTTCGACTCAAATATCTTTTCAAAAACTTGAGACTATGGTTTCAAACTTATTTTATCTAATAAGAAATAGAATTGACAGTTTTTTTTACAAAACATAAAAACTTAACAGAAAATTTGACAAAAGTTGGGAAAAAAGGATTTTCGAATTTAAACTAATTGAAAAAAGTATAATTTTTAGAAAAATCTAATTGACAGTATTTTTACATACAATGAGTCCCTAGCAAAAAAAAAAACAATACTTAAACTTGGTCAAAATGTACTATTCAAAAATTAAAAATATTGTTGTCTAATCTTTTTATTTTACAGAAAATATTGTTTTCGACATTAAGTAGTTTTTTCGTAAAAAAATAATATCTACAAAAAATAGTACGAGAATTTGGTAAACATTGATGTTCGGTTCTTGATATCTCTTAAACTAATTTCATTCATTCAATTTGTAAAAATTTAAGAAATGCTACTAAAATTGGTAAACATTTGTTTTCGACTTAAAATCTATTTAACAAAACTAGATTTTCAAACTAAACTATTTCCTTATATAAAAAATATTGTTGGTAATTTTAAAATGTTTAAGAATAATTCAACTAACAACTTTTTTAACCCAACATGTAAACCTACAAACTTTTAAGCAAGACAAATCGACAGATGGGATGGGAAGTTATCAGTTTGGGTCGCATTACAGCCTCTGTTTTTTTTTTTTTAAGACTAAGACTCATACATACTTTTTGGGCAAAAATCGAAAATTCGAATTTTCTCAAAAATGAAATAATAGATTCTTATTAAATTTTTGTACGATCTAAATAATATTTGATGATCAAAAATGTTGAAATTTTGGTTTTGGATTTAAAAAGAAACATTCACTTTTTGCCAAAATTTGGTATCTCGAAAATGGGTCAGCATATTTTTAAAAAAATGAAATATTAAGTGTATTCTAAATAACTCGTACCAAAACTGTTATTAAACAAAAATGAAAAATTATGTACAAGTATTTTCAAACACACAATTCTAAAAAATTATGGTTCTGTTGAAAAATCAAATGCCATTTAATTTTTTTAAAGATAAACTTATTTTGCAGGTATATTTTTAAATCTTAAATTATACATAGGTACTATAAAGAAAACATACTCCTTGGATACACGAGCAAGTTCATGTGACGCAGTCATGATTTTGTTAGTGTCTTCTTATGAAAGTTATTCTAGCAATATAAGTCAAGTTTCGACACTTATAATTTTTGACAAGTTATTAGCAGGGTTAGGATTGTGTTGATCTAAAAAATTAAAAAAAAGGCAAAACAAAACACTTTGGCTACGTTCAGACGACGACTATTCGATTCTATTTTTTCACGTATGCGTTTCACACGAGAAATATTCGATTCCATTTTTTCACGTACGGGTTTTGAGGTTGCAGGAGACACAGCACTGTCGGCAGTCAACTGACCATCGTCAAATCGAAAACAAGACGTAATGAACGTAATGAATGAATTCGATGAAATTATGTTCGTGTAAAAGACACAATATAAAGATAAGCTCTACGTATCATGTATACAATAAAAATACATTCGAGATTCGTATCTTAGTGACAAATTCGTACGGTATACGGACACAATTATTTCACGAATACCGGATTTTCCCACATGGGCTTCGTGTGAACATAGAAATATTACACTCACTGCCACTGGTCTATTCGATAAAATCCCGTATACTGTATACCAGAAAAATATTTTCGCCTGAACGTAGCCTTAAGGCAAACAAAATGCATTTACTAAAAACACCAGGAAAATAAACAAAAATACATTTTACATACATACAAAACAGTTTTTTAAAGTTTTCAGGTAGAAATCTTTTTCCGATGTCCCTTAAAAGGGCTTTAAATGAGCTAAATGATCTCTCAACTTTAGCTGAAACGAGTCTAGCCCATCTAAAACTTTTAACATTATTCACTTCAATGTTTCCTAGAAGTTTGGAATCCACTTTGCCGTTTATTACAAAATGTATTTGCTCAATCGTTTTTAACCCTGTGTTTCCATTGAAAACGGCAGTAAACTTCTTCAAGACTTCCTCTGCAAAGGGCCCTTTCGCTTTTTTTTTAATTTTTTCCAATGTTTTTCAAAACAGGGAGTTCTTCGCCAAGTGATGTTCCTTGATAAGAATATTGTTAGCTTAAGTTATATGTTTTATGCATGTTTTTTGTAGATCTTTTAAAATATTTTTTTTTTCGGATCGACTAAAAATACAAAATTGACCTTAAAATACGACAGCTGCTCCTACAGTTCATCATCTTCAATGAATTTTCTTGTAAATGCAACACATCTTGCATCATCTTCGAGAGCGCCGACGATTTTTTTGATTCGAGCGAAAAAGTCCGCATAATATGCTGCTGCCTGTAACCAAGAACCCAGCGAGTTAAAACTTAGTTTAAATGTAAGTTCAAAAATTAGATTTAAAATTCAATTTCAAACAAACTTACAGGTTGAGGTGGCAGTGGTTTTTCAGGTTCCACATGCTTAAAAAAACAATCCGAGATGGACTCTTAAAAAATACTCTTTTCAAGTTTGATACAAAGGCCTCAATTAGTAGTAGTGACTGCATATGCTTTTACAAACTCTGTTTACACCTTGAGTGACGCAAGTTACATGAACCATTTTCGAGAACAACCCTTCCAGAATTTTGCCACTCTTCTTCATCAACGTTGCAGGGTCTGTTACGGACAACAAAACCTTTTCTCTCTTAAGCTCCTCGGGCCACAACAATCGCATCAAATCGTCAAAAAGCTGGGAAATTGTTATTGAGTTTAATCTCCCCAGAACTTCGGACGTTAATACATAGGTACCCTTGTCCATATGCTCTCAAAGGCTCAATTGTACAAGATTTTTACTTGCGACGTATAGCAACTATATGGCAAGTTTTGCATTCCTAAAAAATTTCGAACTCTAGATTTTGTTCACACATGATACTACGATGGTAGAGAAGTAAAAAAAAATGGGTCCCGCGATTCCGTCCGTCTGTCCTGTCTGTCTGTCCAGGCTTCTACAGCCTAAACCATTGGGTTGATTGAGTTCAAACTTTTAACTCATAAGGTTTTGAGCAGATTATCGTTTGCCGTTTTTTTAACTAAAGATTCTCACCGGTATGCGAAAATGTTTTTTATGCTAAAAAAATGATTACATATTTTTAAACAAAATTTAGTAAAAATGCAAAAAAGGCAGAAAAAGGCAAAAATGGCGAAAAAAGGCAAACCAAGTCTATTATGGTATAAAAAGGCAAAATAAAATACTTATATTTTCAATCACCAGGGCTTGAAACATGTTTGTCGAAATCGATTTCATCTTCCGTTTAACCAAAAAAAAACAGAGTTAGTAAGATCCTATCCCTGGATATAAGTCTAAAAAAAGGATCAACATTTTAATCATTGTTATAATATTTGTTGACTTATGATTTCTTTTCAAATAAATATTTTCGTTATTTACCTTTAGTCAAAAAAAAAGTTGGCAAATAATGATGACAAAAATTCAGGTTTTAAATTTGAATATGGACATACATTTTAACGATAGAATTGAATAATTTTTTTAAAAAACAAATCTTTGCAGTGTTTTCGTAAATTATCTGTGTATTGCTAAGCATTGATCATGATAAGCCTTATTTTGTGTTAAGATTAGCAGAAAAATGATGCAAATTTTGAAATATACTAGCAAGTCCCTTTACTTTAAAAAACAGGTCAAATTAATTTTTTTGCGAATGACTGGAAAACTATAATTTTTTTTTATAAACGTTGTACAACCAAAAGATTGAAATAGTTTTTTTTGTAGAAGTAGTAAATTCAGAGAAAACGGTTGAAATGTGGCAAGTCTTATTATGTAACAAATCCATATTTTTGGTCTTAGAATGATTCAAACTTTTCATATTATCTCAGGCTTAAAAAACAAATAAAAACAAGTATGATTTGTTTATCCTTCTTTCTGTGCCAAGTCTCTAGCCAGCTTAGCAGTACGGGCCAAACTCTTGGATCCAAAAATGCCTCCTCCCCAGTGTTTCCTGATTTCGTATTGACGGTTGTTGTAGTTGGTCTTGACGACTTCAAAGATCTTCGACTCCGGTAGAGCCAAGGCAGTGCAGTTCTTGCGACGCACCAACGATCCCAAACGAACCTAGCCCTTAACAATGCAGAATAGGACTCTCATTTTGCGACACGAAGCTGGAACAAAAACAACTCAAGGGGATCGACATCGTGGAAGATGACGACCAATTGAGCCTTCTTCTGCTCAACGTGCTTGGTGACGGTGTTGGTTCCTGACCTCACAAAAGTGGTCTTCTTCTTGGGCTGACATTTTTTCTGGAAGCGCAGTTTCTTGGCCAAAGGTGACTCAGGCCTGTATTTTTGACAGCCGTGGTCTTGTTCAGGGTCTGGGTGAACTGGTGAATTGATGGAGATACCTTCAGATGCTTCTGGAGGACAGCCTTTTGACGCTGGACGCGAATGTATTTGGGCCATATGAGGAAACGAGACAAATCACGTTTGGATTAGATGTTTTGTTCAATGCCAAAGTTCTTTGGCCTCTTCTCGTAAAGCTGTTTGACAGTTTTCTTGACAACGGCTTTCTTGATGGCTAGAGGAACTGAAGCCACCTTCTTGGTCACTGGCTTCTTCTTCGGTCTTGGCTTCTTAACAACCATATTGGTTTAGTTTTTATTAAAAGATGTTAAGCTAAAACGCAGATTTTGTTTGGCTCAAAAAAATAGGTGCTTGTATGTCTGCCTGTCAAAAAGGTAAAGGGTGCTCTTAAAAATCTTTAAAATTATCACTTTATCATGAACACCGGGAAAAGTACCGCCAAATGTGTGATAAAATATTGGTCATTATCAAATAAATGATGAGGGTAATTATTCCTTCTACGTATATTGTACAATAAAGTTTTTTTTACCAAAAACCTATAGTTTCCGACTAATTCCCTCAAGTATATAACATTTGTATTGCACTAGTACAAAATAAAAGACATTTCAAGTAAGTAATAAGAACGTTTTAAGCAAGCTGAATTGTTTCAAAGTTAAGTCGTTTTTGTTTTTGTAATTTTAAAGTCTAAATTTCGATGAAAACAATTTTCCCATACTATCAACTACTAGATCGGTTGTCTCCATACAATTAATCGATAAAATTCATGCTAGCCCTTTAAACAATCTCTATTGAGCTTCTCTTCAATGAAAACAGAGTTACAATGGTTTACAACTGTATCTGTTGTAAAACATTTGTATTATATTTCGTTCGCATATGTAAATTTTAACAATCTTTTTAAAACCTTGCATTTTAAGTAGAATGATACCAATTTGAATATTTATGAAAAGGAATCTAAGGTCTAAGAAGAAAGGAAAAAATCATTAAAAAAAGTAATAAAAACATGTAAAAAAGTATAATTCTGCACCAAAATAAACAATAATAATAATTGGATATCAACTTGACCTTAATTTTAGTTATTTAATGATTTTATTTTTGTTTTCATAATTAAAAAAAATAACCCTAAACTGATTCGCACGACAACATCTGCCCGCATTTTTTTCACAAATCAATCGATTTTTTAAAAAAATTTAAATAATCTTCTCTTAACCTACTCAACCTTTCACAGTTGTAGAAATTTAATTATTGTCATATACATAAATCGCTTACTAACTTACGATCAAGATGAAGACACATTTTAACCAACCAACAAAAAAAATTTGCATTAATTGCGGTTGGTCGTAAAAAAATCAAGCTCCAAATATCGGTTTCAGACCATTTAGATGGCCAGAGATAATATTACAAATGTTTTGTAAAAATATGCATAGCATATCAATCGATTTTTATTTGAGCTCCGAAAATTGTGCAATTTTGTGACGAACTTGAAGTTATCTCAACTCTTCACTTGACTTTACCGTGGTGCGATGTCTGAGCGTCGTGTTACTATAAAAGATATGTCTAGCCAACAGGTCAGCATCAGTTTAACGATCATCTTCTCAGAGTTTAAACCATTCACAAAATGTTCAAAATTGTAAGTTGTCGTCTTTGTCGTCGTCTGGTATCTCATGGATATTTTTTTTTCTCTGTCCACCTTGTATCTCGGATTAACTTTATTTAAAAAAAAAATGTTTCTAACTTTTTGTTCTTTTGTGTTTTTTGTTTAAAAATAGATCTTAGTTGTGTGCCTTGTCGGTTCAGCCATTGCTGCAGGCCCCGGCCCGGAAGTTGAAGTTCTTCGTTTTGGTAGCCAGGTCGACAATGACGGTACCTATGGATACGAATACGAGCTAAGCAACGGAGTGACCGCACAAGAATCCGGAATTGGAGGACAATACGCCAACGGTGGCTTCCGTCACTACTCACCGGAAGGTGAGCTCATCGAATTGGCATACTCAGCCGACAGCAATGGATTCCACCCAGTTGGAAGCCATCTACCCACACCACCACCAATTCCAGAGCACATCCTCAGGGCAATTCAGTACATCGAGACCCACCCAACAGCCGAAGAACAAAAGGACAGGCAGATCCGACAACAGTATGGACAATAAGGACGAAGCAGTTTCTATCTATGTATATCCTTTACCAGAGAGTGTGCTATATCGGTTTTGTTGGCACTGTGTGCTTTTTATTGTTATATTCCTAAGTCCTTCGTAGTAAATTCCATCCTTCTTCTGAATCTGTAATGTCCCTTATAAATCAGACCTAGTTACCTGTTCATATGTTCATTGATGTAAATATCAAACAAAATAGACTGACATTTTGTGTATTGTGTTATCAGCACAGAAATATGAAGAAAATAAAAAAAAATTAATAGAAATATGATGTTTTTTTATTATTATTAATATTTTATTAGAAATCATTCATGAAAATACATTATTTATATGATGTTGACTGGAGGTTCGGAAGGGGAGGGAGTGTATCGAACTATGGAAGTTCTATAAAACATTCTTAGGTGTTGGGTCAATTTGTGTGTGATTTCGAACAAAACTTTTATACAAATGAATTCCATTGGAAAAGATACAACATAAAGATACAGGTGAAGACCTATTTAGATACATATTTGTGGCCCCTCAGTTGACCTCATCTTGGTTTATCTTACAATGAAAATGACAAATAGAAAATAATATATTTAACCTTAGACAAAACTTGACTTCTATTTATTGTTAATGGTAAGAGTGATTAGCATAATATTTGTGACACAAAACAAAACATAAGGAAGTAGGTTTACCTTTTATGTAAATTCATGTAAAACTATGAACAGAAGCGAAAGGGGACTTCTTGCGTAGCACGTCATAATTAAATAGTTTATTCATAAATTCACACACACAAATGTATGTATGTCTCTATCAGACAGGTTTTGAAATTATATGATTAATCGCAAAACGTGCTTTAATTCTATGAGTTTTGTGGTGTTAAAATTTGATGTTATATTATTATGTGTATCTATTTTGCGTTTTATTTATTTTGGCATGTAACACTAATTTAAAATCAATCGAATATATTCAAATTAAAAGCGTCAGAAACAATTTGATAGGTTATACAAAATTAAGCAATGTTTACTTAAGTATTTATGAATTTTGAATACACTAAAAAAAAAGCTGGCACCGGTTACCAGATTTCCCACTTAATATATCAAGAAAAAGTGGTTTTTAGATTCCTACCGGGCGTCTTGGTAAAATATTTAATGAAAATCCTGGTAAATTTTATCAGGAGATTTTTCGAAGAATTGATGGTAAAATACACCAGGTTTCTGATAGAATATACCAGGAAAATTTTTTTCGTGGTAAAAATTATACTGGGAATAAACCCAGTATTCTGGTAGAATACACCACAGTATTTAATTTTCCACAGTATTTCCGGTAAAAATATATCAGAATTCGAGTAGGATATACCAGGAATTTTTTTCAGCTGGTAAAATTACACCAGAATTCTGGTAAAATATACCAAAAATAATTTTTTTTTACTAAAATTTTCGGGTGAAATGTTCCAGAAGACTGTTTTTTATCTACGAGGAAAATATATACAAGACCATTAAATTTCTGGTTTTATTAAGCAGGAAAGCAAAATAATTTTTAAACTTCCAGTATTTCTGGTAATAAGTACCAGAAGACTGGTTTTATCTACCAGAAAAAAATATACCAGAAAATAAATTTCCTAGTTCTATTTACCACATTCCCGATAATCTTCATTTTACCAGGAAAATAAATACTTTCTACCAGGTCGCTGGGAACATTTACTAGAAAATTTGACCAGGAAACCAGATTTCTAGTAATTAAAAATAGATTTCTTTTTACCAGGAAATCTTGAGTTATTTACCACGAAGTATGGACTATTGTACCAGTTTTTTGGCTAATATTTTGTACCAGGTTTTGACTACAAGGGAAATTGTTTGAGTATAGCAATCTTATGTATTTAGCATCCATGTAATTAGAAACTTAATTATGAACCACAATTTAATAAAACTCCACAAAACTTACTTTCTCATATATTTTATAAAGAATTATTAAATGCTTTTTATGTACGCCATTTTTGATATTATTTTACACATTTTTGGATACAAATTTAAACTCTTGGTAGGTATTTATTTTTTGAACTGTAATGACAGATAAAACCAATATCTAACAGAAAATCAAATCTTAGACTTGGTCGCACAAACTTGTTCACGTATGAGAAAGTTTTGTTCAAAAATAATTTCTGTGTTTTAATATTTAAAAATTAACTGTCAAAAAAAGGTTGTTTTTAAACATTTAAATGTTGTTGTTGTTTTCTCAAAAACACTATGTTTTCAATTTTTTTTGGAAAATATTTAGAGCTTTTTTTTTATTAATTTTGTATGTATAATATTTTTCAATTTAAAGATAAAAAAGAAGCTGGGGTGGGACCCACACTGATAACTTCCCATCACGTCTATCAATTTGTCTTGCTTAAAAGGTTTGTAGGTTTACGTAATTTGTTAAAAAAGGTGTTAGTCGAATTATTAAAAAAAAAAAAAAAAATTGCCAACAATATTTTGCATAGGACGAAATAACTTTATTTCAAAATGTATTTTCGTTAACGAGATTCTTAGTCGAAAACCAAAATTTTACCAATCTTAGTAGCAATCCTTAAAAGTTTTTATATCTTATATAAACAAATACAAATTAAATGAATGATTGTTAGTATTTTTATTATTATTTTTCAAGAGATATCGAGAACCGAACATCAATTTTAACCAAATTTTCGAACTATTTTTTGTAGATTTTATTTTTTTATGAAAAACCGGATTCTTGGATTTTTATAAAAAAAAATTAATTAATGTAGAAGACAATATTTTCTGTGAGATATTTTATTATTGAAGCCAATATTTTAAATTTTTGGAAAAATATTTGCGCTGAAAGTAAATGTTTACCAAGTTTTAGTATTATTTGTTTTATTAGTTTTTAATTACTTATGACATATAGGAACTGGCAAGTTTTGCTTTCGTGCAAAATTTAGAACCCGAGATTTTAATTACAATATATTTTAAAGATAATTTTACTATGGTAGAGAAGACGAAACAAGTGGGTCCCGCGATTCCGTCCGGTGTATCCTTTCTTTCTGTCTACGCTCCTATAGCCTAAACAATTGGGTCGATTGAGTTCAAACTTGGAAGTTAAGGTCTTAAGCAGATTCGCGTTAGGCCTTTTTTTCATTTTCTTTAATATCAAAACTATCAGTGGCCCCCATACAATTTTTTTGTTCAAAAAACGAAAATTCGAATTTTCTCAAAAACAAACTGATAGATTTTTTTTTTAAATTTTCTCTAAAATTTAAATTTTAACTTGGCGTCTTTTAATAGGAAGAACAAATTTTTTTTATTGCTCAAGAAAGATTCCCTTCATAGCCGTTATTTTGTTTTGTTAATTTTCTCAGCAACTTATGAACTAGTTTCATTAATTTGATTATCAAAAGAGCAATATTTTATTGTTTGGATTTTTAAAAAAATATTGAACTTTTTTTTTTCAAAATTCTTAGTTTCAAAAACGGGCCAATATTTTTTTACGAAATTCAAATGTAAAGCGTATATTTACAATCACTAAACAACTGTATACCTAAAATATTTTTAGAACGAAATTGAATAATTTCAGATATACAAAATTAATTTAAAAAACAAACAGCTCAAACAATTTTCAAAAAAAAAAAAAAATTGCAAAAAATCAAGGGTTTTGTTATTTATAAAAAATTTTGAAGTCTAAGTTATTTTCCATGTATGAGTTTAAAATATTATTCTTTAAGAATAAGGTAGATTCACACATATTTTACTTGCCTTTGTCTATATAAAAGAATAAATGCTTAGTACAAGTTTAAGAAACGGGCCAGAAAGAGTATATGTATTTTCTATTAGAATCACTTGTTCAACGTATATACATTATACCTATAAAGGTATAACGTACAACCTTTACAACTTCTGCTTGCGTGTCACTTCTTAATTAAAATCCAAAACTAACAAGAGCCTGACTGTAAACAACACATGAATAGCAATTTCTTGTACCTGTTCGTATGTTTGTTTTTTTTTTTAAAAACTTTAACGAAAAAAATAAACTGAACATAATAACTAAATGTTTGCCCTGAAAACTTGTAGGAAAGAATGAATGTGATTGGATTGTTGTAAGTACCTTTTACCTACCAATAACATTCCTTCAATATCATCAAAAACATGTCTTTATCTATCTATCTGCATAAAGTCAATGAATCTTTTTTTTTCGTTTTAGACACCTACCTAACTTAAACCAAGTGGCGATCGCTTTACAATTTAAACATACATGTTCTGCCTCTTTCTTATCTTCAGATAATTTACTTTCCATCCTGGTTCTTCTAATATGGATTTAAAATAAAGCTATCCAAAGGAAAAAGCTTTGAACGAATTAGTTGAATACACAAACAGTTGTTTTCGTTAAGTATGCTTACAAGTATTTTTCATTTCCGGCATGAGTTGTGTCTTGGGATCAATCGCGCTGTTTTTTTGACAAGTCAAATGGCACTTATATCTTTGAAGACAAACTTATTTTACAGGTATATTTTTAAATCTTATATAGGTACTTTTTTAAACGGACTCTTTGCATACAGGACCAAGTTCGTGCGACCCAGTCATGCATTTTATTTTTTGTAAGAAAACTAACAATTCAATTTTTCACAAAATTTTACCGAATGTTTAAAACAAAATTTTCTAAATAAAATAAGTTTGAAGGCATAATCTAAAAGTTTTGAAAAGATATTTGAGTCGAAAATCAATTTTTACCAACTTTTAGCATTTTTCTTTTAGGTTTTTATTTTATGTTAAAAAACAGTCGAATCAATTTTTCGGAAAATGTTACTGAATGCTGAAAGTAATAGTTATTAAGGGATAGAATTAGTTTTAAGCCAATATCTCAAATTTGTGAAAAGATATTTGAGTCGGAAATACATTTTTTTAAAACTTTTATTAATATTTGTATTATTTTTATTTTTCGTAAAAAAACTGTCCATTCTATTTTTCTTAAAATTTTACCAAATGTTAAAAACATTGTTTCTCGTTGCATGAAATTATCTGGAAGATATGTACAATCATTTTTTCTTCGTAAAATATTTGAGGTGACAGGTATTTTTTTAAGATTTTTCGATTTATAAAAAAACCATTAATTGGATTTTTTTCAAAAATGTGTTAGCTTGATAATACTGTTCAATATATGACATGCATTATTATCTGTATAACAAAATTTTTTTGAAGTCGAGATCTCTACTGGTTTTTGAGCTATGGACGACGAAGCAAACGTACCGAACGTACGTATACACAGACATCTTTCTAAAAATCTTTTATTTCGACTCTATGGACCTTGAAACGTCGAGAAATGTCAAAATTTTAAATTTGACATATCGGACCAATTACAATAACTTCCTATGGGTAGTTTAAAATATTTTACGTACGCAGTTACTAAGTGCTTTTTAATGTACGTTTTACATTTGAGTTTCGTTAGAAAATTATGACCCGTTTTTTAGATATATAATTTGAAAACAAAAATTTAAGAGTTTTTTAAAAATCAAAAGCAAAAGTACTGGCATTTTTGACTATGAAATATTATAAAGACAGTATAAGAGCTTGTGCAGAAAAATTAATATTAAATCCGTTGATTAATTCTTGAGAAAACCTTAAAACAAAAAAACCGTTCTGTATCATCCTAATGTCAAATTTGATTAAAATCTCGAGTCCGAAAGTTTTTACAAATGCAATACTTGATAAATAGTTCCTATGCGTTGCAAGTAACAACCACCAACTGGTTTGTGAAAAAAGTATGTTCGTATATTTAAATATGTTGATCTTGAAATTTTCAAAATAAATGTAATGTAACCAAACTTAATCTTTGAAATATTTAACCTGCAATTTTTATTTTTACGCACGCACTTTCATACGTATTGAAATCCATTGGTTCGGGATAACTTTTTTTGACGCCTATATCTCGAGAATGAGTAAAAAAATATAAAATTTAAATACATTCCATTTTACAAATAATAACATTGAAATACGTAGAAAGGACATCAAAAAAATTCACTGGGTGTTTTTTTTTTTACATTTTAAAGCAATATACAGAAGAATTGACCCCAAATTATTGATTCCAATTAACCGCTAGCTCTAATATAATATTCTCAAAATACTCAAAAACTGATATTACCTCCAGCATGATTTTAAATAAAAATTTTGGCATCTGGTCATTTTAAAGAAAATTGCAGGTGACAGTTTTTTGAACAACAATGAAAAAAATGCAAATTTGTTAAAAAACGATTTTTAACTCAAATATCTAAAGGACAAAAACTACATTTATTAAGGAACTAATTTCATCTTATTTATAAAATTGTTGATAATATTTCATATTTTTTTTTGAAAAATCCTATTGACAGTTTTTTTCGTACAAAAAATAAATTATATTTAAAAATACATTAAAAATTGATTTAATGTCGCATAATCTAGACATAAATTAGCTTAATCTTTAATTTTTGATTGAATTTCTTCAATTGTGTATATTGCAAAAAATTCATTTTAAAATACTTTAAGGGTAAACGAGTTATCATTTCTAAATTTGTTTTCTTCAAAATTCTATATCTTAAAATGTGTATTATTATAAGCACTTAATTACTGCATACCAAAAGTACTTCTAGGAAAAAATTAAAGTTTATAGTTACAAAATGAATTGAAGAAAAAATCACTCTAATTTTTTTTCGAAAAGAAGTTTAAAAATTTAAGTTTTTTTGAGAAATTCATTTAAACGTTTGAAGTTAAACTTATTTCAATTTTATTATTCTACAACACTTATAAATGATATATTTTAACTAAAACCTTGTGTAAAAGTGGGTGTATATCACGCCTCCTAAATTGAAAACAGAGTTAGAGAAAGGGCGATTCTAACTCCGAATCAGATTATTTCCGAAAAGGGGAGTAGTAAAAGAACTAAAAATGTTTTTGGTCAATAACAATCACAATTAATCCTAAAACATTTATTTGCATATGATTTAAATCATGAATTTAATACAATTCTTTTAAATTTTTGTCAGTATACCGAAATTTTCGAACTACCCAAAATTTAAAATCATTTTCGTATTAAAATAATAAAAGGTTATACAATTTACAAATTAAAACACTACACACAAAAATCAATCATAATTTAAAGCTTCATCAATAATGCTTATAGACACATGTTAAAAAATGGTAAAAATGCATATATCAATCATTATCCATACCTAAATAAATTAATCCATTATACACTATATTATTACACATAGTCATATATCGTATAAATAAAATTAATTAATTTTCATTTAATGTCTATTTCAGATTATTTGCTCTGACAACGAAATAATAAAACACACAAAATCCCCCGCTATCACTCCCCTCACCGTCATCATCATCACGCTAAAGAATTCCCATTAACTAGGAACAAAAAGTTTAATATTTCAAAACCTCTGCGGAAGAGTGGAATTGAAAGTGGAACAATCGCGCGATCTATAGGTCTAGAGGTTGTCGGCGTTTCAGTCTTTGGAAGCCTTCTTCAATTATTCACAATCAATTAGAATTCGAACGAAAAAATTTCAATTACACAAACGATTTCTGCTGCTTCACTAATCGATTCACTAATTGAAATCAGGATTTTTCGTTCTTCGTTATTTTTGTTGTTTGTGTTGGTTATCGTAAGCGCCACATAAAGGTGTACCTCAATTCATGCTCCCGAGTCCTGAGGATGATGATGCCATAAAACCTATCAACTCGCTCCGTGGTGGCTATAGAAGAAAACTTGTATTTGTAAAACTAATGCAGAACCAAAGCTTCCTCGCATCATCCGGCATGATAGGAGGATGATGATAATTGGATGATGCACATACAAATAATCACGTTGCCACCAATTATCACCCCGTTGTTGCACATTCAACAATCTCCCACCATCCTATCTACTCCTGCTAAGGATTAAAACGACGCTCCTTCCTAAGCCCCCAACGAACGCATGAGAAGTGAGTGAAAAAGTGAAAAAGTGAAAACCTAAAAATAAAGCCAGAGGTAGGAAACTTTTTTAGAAAATCGATTTTCATGTCACGAATTGACCATCGTCCTGGCAATGACTGCAGCAGCATCATCACTCCAATGTCAAATAGGAACAATACATTCTGGTGTCGAACAAAGGACCATTTTATAAATATATCTAACCGAATCGGGACCTGCAAAATGGAATGTTCCACTCGATTGAACAAGTGCGGCACCTGGTTTTGTTCTCGCACCAATAATAACAATAACAACAACAACAACATGACATTCAACAGCACCAGTGGCACCAACAACGACCAGCTAAATGGGGCGAAGCCGATTCCCTTTACGAGTGAAATAGTTCAGGGACCCGGCCCAAGTCCGGGCAGTTCGGGTTCGTGCGATGACAGCGAGCCACCAGCAAAGAATTGTTATCGACTTGTAATGTTGGGGTAAGTATAAAACTTATGTTGCAAACTAAACAACAACAAAATGTGATGATGATGTAGAAAAAAAAAGGTTTTATTTATATTTCATTCATGTGGAATGTTAAAGTGTTGCGGGGGGGAGGGAAGACAGTGGGGCTGATGGCAAGAACTTAAGCAAACAATTTAACTCCCAATGTGTTTTTTCAAGCATAGACCTACGAATATACAAAAAAATCAATGAACAGAGGTTCGTTGTTTTTGACGCACTGTGATTATGGTCAAAGGTGATGCTGTGTCAGCATGTTGTTAAAATTGAGTAAATAAAAACCGATTACCTTCGGCTACAGGGTGTTAGGGTATTTTTAAGGCTTTTACTGAAACACGCACATCATTTTCTTTACTTGTTTGTTTTTTTTTTTGAAAATTGTCGAATTTGATTTTTATTCTTCTATTATAATTAAACGAAAGTGTCCTGTCCATATGCAAAGGTATACTGGAATATCGGTCAATAGGGGTTTTGACCAGTGGACAATGCAATGGACTGGACAAGGCCCTTTACCTACAACAATTTTCTTTTTTTTAAGAAATACTTTCTTACGAAATTTGATGCACAAGATTTACACATTTTCGATGTAGTACTATTAACCCTCCTGTGGTACCCGTGGCATGATGGTTAGTGCGTTGGACTGTCATGCTAGAGGTCTTGGGTTCGATCCCTGCCTATGCCATCTAAAGTCTTTTCACGGGTACTGCCTCTTGAGAGGAATTGACAAATTCTCCAAGAGTAACTATTGTCATGAAAAAGTGCTTTCTCAAAATTAGCCGTTTGGAGTCGGCATATAAACTGTAGGTCCCCTCCATTCCTGACAACATTACTCGCACACAGGAATGGTTGAGAGTTGTAAGTCACTAGGCCTTGGTTCTCAACGGACTGTCGCGCCACCCAATTTTTTTTTTTTTTTACTATTAACCCTCCACAGTTTCATAATAGAATAAATACGTGGCCCCTAAGGATTTTAGGAGGCCTTGTTTATTCAGTAATTGGAGCTGAATGAGGTCACAATAGAGTTCTTGATAAATTAAATTGACACAAAGATGGTCAGCTAAGGATCTCAATTTAAACTCTATCATTACTTTAAATAAAATTCCGAGAAGTTCGTAAAGTAAATTTTACGGTAGCAATTTATTTCGTTAACACTTAAAATATTTCATTGTACACTGCTCGTATTAAAACTACAAGTGTGATTAATTTTAGAACTATTGAAGATTTAAAGGTTCACATGGAAATTTTGTAGGGTAATTTGAAAACAAAGCAAGAAAAATAATAAAATCTATGCGAAATAAAACTATCATACTTTTCCCTTTTTAACTTCTCATTGGAAGTTATCATAATTGTCATTTTGAAATTTTTTGACTTTTAAATGTTCAAGATACGTGCGTGTGAAGGTACGTTTCTACAGTTGCATACGTTCAGAAAACGTGCCAATATATCATAAGAACTAGCAAAGATATTGATTTCAAATAAATTTTGTTTAAGTAGTTCCGCCCAATATTTTTTCAGAAATTAAACATTTTTTGACTTCAAATATTTTGCTAATAAATAATTCTATCGACCTTAATTTAATGGATATATATGAATTACAAAAATTCAACAAGTGTTTTATTTTATAAATAAAAAAAGAAACAGAAACACAAATATTTTTCAGATCGAACATTTTACGAAGACATTTTTGATGTACGTTTAAATTTTTATAAAAATCGAGTTAACATTTTTTTACTAAAATTAACCTACAATTTCATTCATTTAACTTTCTAATTGCCTCTACCGAAAACAAAGCAACCTTCAATTTGGATTGCTTGCTCTTTAAAGTTCTTTAAATGACAATTTAGATTAAAAGAAATATCATATGGGTAAGAGCTCCAATATTAAGTTATCAGTGTGGGTTACGTCCCAGTCTATCTTTCTAATAATATTATAATGCTCTTTGTTTAAAAATCTACCCCTGCAAATTATCAGTGTTGTCAGATCAAATTTCCAAATCTGTTAAAATCTCTTTTTTTTCTTAATTAGAAATAGATTAAAATTCATAACAAAATAACAAACTGACACTCTGACATTTTGCATTAACGTCAGAAAAAACACACATTTTAATGATATTCCAAGAACTTAAAGCTATAAAATTATTGAATCAAAATTTATTATTAACTTCTATTTTTGTTAAGTTCTCTTACCTATCATAATATTAAAATGGCAGATCAAGTGTCATTTTCAATAATTTGACCAGTTTATATGTATATCTAAGATTTCTGAGAATTTTCTCACTCTGATTGACAATGCAGGAAAATTAAGAATGAACATATTTTACTATTTATTATCATCTTGCAATCAAATTAGCTTAGCATTTGTTTTCATCCTTTTCATAATATTCTATAGAAAATTGTTCAGAAATCGAATCACACAAATTTTGTTCTCAGATTACCGTCACTAAAAGCGAAAAAATTTTTTTTTATATTTCTGAGAAAACGGAAAATTCTGAGATATTATAAATACAATCAGGTGGATTATTTACGTTTTTAAAATGTTTGTAGTTTCATTGTCTCTTGGAAGTTCTTTCTTTATTTTGATACCTTTAATTTTGACAGACACACACACTTTGAAAATAAGTCACCTTGGAAAAGTTCAAAGTGAAAAAGATCCCAGTTAAAAAAATATGCAAAACAATCTTCTGGAAAGTATAACAATTAAAGCCAGTTTCAAACCGGAATTTCAATGTGTTCTAGTCATCCTTTCCCGCTCCCACTTTCTGATAAAAACTAGACTCTGACACCAAAATTCAAGGTCAAGGTCCCAAAAATCAAAATAAAAGATTTTTAGAAAGATGTCTGTGCGCGCGTTATACAGAAAATAATGCATAAAGATACAGAAAGGGCTGTCAAGCAAATTGAGCGGGTTTTTTTTTACCATAGCAGTTTAAAAAAAGGTGCAAATTTTGGTTAACCCTAAATATCTCACGAGCTAATAACGCTAGAAACTTGAATTAAATTTTATATTATAAATTGTAACGTGATAATAAATAAACATATTTTTGGAAAAAAAATCCAAGTAATCGTTTTTTTTATTAATTCAAAAAAACTTTTAAATCAAATTTGTCCCCTCGAACATTTTACGAACAAAGAATGATTTTATCTACAAAACAATTTTGTGCAACGAAAAATAACGTTTTTAACTTAAAAACATTACTCAATGTTGGTTAAAATTGAATTTCGACTCAAATATCTTTTCAAAAACTTGAGATTGTGGCTTCAAGCATATTTCATCTAATACCAAATATTTTGTTCAACATTCGGAAAAAACTTTTAGAAAAATCGAATTGACAGTTTTTTTAACAAAAAAATAACAAGCTAAAAAAACAATCCTAAAACTTAGTAAAAATTTGCTTTCGAATAAAAAAGCTTTTCAAAAAAATATTGTGTTTAAACTTTTTTTAGTTCACACAAAAAATATTGTTTTTTTCAATAGTTTTTTTTTATAAAAATCCAACAGATCATTTTCCATAAAAAAAATCTACAAAAAATAGTACGCATATTTAGAAAAAATTGATTATCGATTCTTGATATCTTTTGAATTAATTTTATTCATCCAATTTTTTAAAATTTAAGAAATGCTGCTAAAATTTGTAAAAATTTGTTTTCGACTAAAAATCTATTTAACAAAACTAGATTTTCAAACTATTTCTTTATATGAAAAATATTTTTGGTTATTTTAAAATGTTTAAGAAAAATTTAACTGACAACTTTCTTAGCCCGAAACGAAAACCGAAAAACTTTTAAGCAAGACAAATCGACAGACTGGTCGCATCCCAGCCTCTTTTTTTTGTTATAATTCATGACGTTTTCCAAATAAAGGGTATTTAAATTTTAAGGCGTGATGTTGATATCTACTGAAGCAAAAATTATTTAGGAATTTATTGTCTGATATATTCTGGCAACCCTGTTGCTGCTCACAAATAAATAAAATATTGGCTGCATGGCCTCCGCAATTTCGGCGGTACAACTTCATCCGATGATGGTCAAATTTAAGATGAGGCATAACTGAGTTTATATGCTGTAAGTGTGCCCAATTATGTCATTCTTTAGCTCTCGAATTGTTAATGGCTCATCGAGTTTTTTCCTGCAACATGATTTTGGTGTTCAATTGATATCGCCACAACGTAAGATAACCATTGAATTTGTCACGCAAAAGAGCCATTGTTGAGTTAGCTGTGTGGCAAGTTGCGCCAACCTGTTAAAAACACATTTCGTCCATATCTATATCTTCTAATTCGAGCCATAAAAAGTTCGGTATCATCTCATGAAAGCGAACATCATTCACAGTGACAATCTGACCAGCCTCATTTTGGTTAAAATACAACCCGATGATGCCGCCAGCCCATAAACAGCACTAAAAAGTCAATCCTTGTGGGTGCATTGATTTTTTGACAATCACTCTTGTATTCATTCTTCAAATGCGGAAATTCGCATATTGACGAATCCACTGACCTGAAAATGTCAAGAGGGTGTATTTCAATATTTTCAGCAATACGGGCTGTACACTTACTCACTTACTTAAGGTCGCACTATACAGTCCTCTGTGAAGTAGGGCCTCACCCAACAAACTTCTCCATCTAGCTCGGTCCCTAGCTAGATGTCTCCAGTTGCGCGCTTCAAGTTTGGTGAGGTCTCTTCCCACTTGTGCGTGCCACCTGATTAGTCGTCTTCCTCTACTGCGCTGTGCTGTGGGTGTGGGTTCAAACATTTTCCGGGCCGGAACATTGATTTCCAAGCGTTCTACGTGACCCAACTATCTTAGTCGTTGGATTAAGTCTACGTCGCTGTACTCTTCACTCCCCTTCAATGCATACGGGACCGTAGATCACACGAAAAACGACCCAAGGTGCTTTCATCCGCTTTTGTCATAGTCCATGCTTCTGCACCGTATAGCCGGACGGGGATGATGAGGGTCTTATATAGCGACTCTTTGGTTTTTCGAGAGAGGACTTTACCACTCAATTGCTTTCTTAGCCCAAAGAAACAGCGGTTAGCAAGAGTTATTCTGCGTTTGATCTTTACAGCGGAGCCTAGATAGACGAAGTCTTTGACTATTTCAAAGTTATTTCTGTCGATTGTGACGTTTAAACCTTGTACTTTGTTTTGTCTTCATTAACCGTTAAGATCATCTGCCTTAATACTCACAAAAGCCCTATTGACATCACGCTGAGTTCTTCCGATTATGTCAATGTGATCAGCATATGCTAATAATTGGACAGAATTTTGAAAGATAGTGCCTCTAGTGTTGACGTGTTAGCTCTGCACTATTCTTTCAAGCACGATGTTAAAAAATCGCATAACAGCGCATCACCTTGCCTAAAACCTTTTTTTGATATCGAAAGGTTCTATTAAGTTGTTTCCAACCTATATCTAGCAGCGTGAATTCTCCATGGTCATCCTGCACAAACGGACGAGTTTGAAGCTCCTATAGATGCTTTAAAACGCGGCCTTGAAATTTATGAAAAGATGGTGGGTGTCAATTTGGTGTTCTTGGGTTTTTTCCAGGATCTGCCGTAATGTGAATATTTGATCAACTGTGGACTTTCCTAATCGAAAACCACACTGATAAGGACCTGTCAGGTTGTTGACGATGGGCTTTAGACTTTCATATTACGGCAGAGAAGATTTTTTAGGTGATGTTAAGTGACTGATTGCTCTATAGTTGGTGCAGTTTAGAGGGTCTCCTTTTTTCAGGATCGGACAAACAATACTGAAGTTCCATTCATCGGACATGCTTTCTTCCGACCATATCTTACAGATAAGTTTGTGCATGCTCCTAACCAACTTATCTCCAGCTGCTTTAAAGAGCTCGGTATTCAAGCCATCCGCTTAAGCGGTTTTATTAGAATTCAGCTTAGATATTCAGCTTGTTGGCTTTCGTCGTCTATGTTGAATGGATCATCCTGCCTGACAGCGGAATTCGGTTCGTCGTCGCCGTTATACAGTCTGTAGAAGTGTCCTTCCATATCCTCAGTATTGACGGCGGTTCCACTATGATGTTTCCACTTTCGTCTTTGCAGCCTAGGTTGATAAAACTTTCGAACTTCATTCCTGATTTAAAACCTCTCAACATCTTCAATCGCACGCTTCTCATGCCCTTTCTTTTTCCTTCTGAGAAGTCGGTGTTCCTCTTGCCTCTTTTGCTCATAGAGCTCATGCCTGTTCTTTGGCTGCATTTGCCTGCCGACTTTCCTCATCAAACCAGGGGTTCCTTGTTGATGGTTTCCTGAAACCCAGCACATCAAAGGCGGCTCCTCTGGGGTGTTCACTGGTGTTTTCATATTTGTTTGCTTGAATACCTTAAATACGTTGCTAGATTGTATAAATTTCTATGGTTCAAATTAATTTAGTCTGAAATTGAGCGATGTCCAACGAAATGCAAAAAAACTTGTGTGGTTCACATTCAACATTGATTCTTTAAATTTAATCAATCAATCATTGTCTTCAAAATTCTGTTTAAATATTTACAGTATTGCAAACAATTAAATCAAAATATTTATAAGATGTTAGACCTCTAATGCTGTTCATACATTCCAAACAAACGCGGACCTTCTATGGTACAGTAATTTTTAGCACTTAAAGGCTTGAAACTTTTCCCTCATTTACACTAGACTATCACATCAAGTTGTTAAAAATATTTCAAAAACAGTGTTGTTGAGATTGAAGTTCAGGACAACTTAATTCTTTAAAAAGTAGTGTTTTCTTTGTGGGACAGAAAATTATCTAAAGTTTTCCGAAATGTTCTTTAAGACATGATATAAATTTTTAATGAGTCACTCGTGTGGCTAAAATATCGAGTCCATCATTTGCTGTTTTCGAATTACTAACATTCTCTTCACAGAATCAGACTTGATTTGTACACAGGTTTCCAAGGAAAACCAAAACTGAAATAACTGATTTTCTATTTTGCATTGAATTTTAAAAAATATTTATATTGATCTAACTCGACTAACTCCGCTATTTTGTGTTCTTTTTAGATATAAAAAAAGATTCCTTCAAAACCTGTTTTGTTCAGAACAGAAATTCATTTTCAGAAATTCATTTTCAGAAATATCAATTGAAAATATCTGTTGCTTCTATTAAATTAGATATTGTTAAATAATTGGAGTGCATGCATTTCTAATGAAGATACACCCTTACATTTCTCTTCACATTAAAAAAAGTGTTGCAAAGATTTCTTTTTAAATAAAGATATTCTTGCAAAATAGAAATACCAATCAATACGTTAACTATAGAAACGTCCTTAATAAAATCTTATTCACTCCTCAATAGACATTAAATGTGACACTTTTATTGAGAATTGAAAAAAAATCTATCCTTGAATCATGCTCAATTTCTTCATTCATTGATTCATTGAATTTGCATCACTCCTTGTTTCAGACAGAAATGAAGCAACAAGCAACTGTGATTCTAAAAGGATATTAAAGTCCTTCAACCTGGAACTTGGAATATCATCATCACATTCGTGTATAGTTTAGAATTAAAGTCAAGTGATGTCCTTTCAACCTTTAAGGATGATGTCTGCCATTCCCATGTTCCTATTCGACGTCTTTCTATCACATCGCTCTTTATTTTATCTTTCTCTGTCGTTGTCCTTTGAATTAAATTACATGAGAAAAATCTTGAAGAAACTTAATTAAAGCGTGAAAATGATTGAGATATTACAGAAGGTAGGGAGGGAGGTAGTGATAGCGATATATTTGTTTAACTCAATGCCAGTCATTTACAGTCCTTTGTGATATTTCCTATCTCCTTTCTATGAAGTTTTACGTTTGGCTTTCTGATTGCGATTTTTTCCTTCTTCTACTACTTCGGATAGATGTTCCCTCCAAAAACAAAAATAAAGAAAAAAGGATCTATAACGAAAACGAAAAGTGAATGATTTAATTTTGCATGTCCTTCGGCTGCTTCGACTACGGGTTTGGCTTGAATTATGTTTCATTTAAGGACAAAGAGAAATGTTGGTAGTATAAAAAAGAAATATAAGAAGCCGCGAGTTATATAGGAATTTGTCTTAAGAACTAAATGATGAAAATGACAACGACGAAGGATGAAGGACAAAATATTATTATGACGTATTATGAGATGTCGTCTTTTTTTTTTCTTCAAAAATGAGGTTTCTTTTCTTCACAATTTTTTTAAGAGAAACAAATCAAAAATTCACGACATAAATCTTCCTTACTTTTTTCTAGAAAGTAATACATAAAATAAACATTTCGCGATTACACCAAAAGGATATTACTTGTCGTCCTTTTTTTTAACTTTGAATAAGAGCATAAAGATATACAAAATACAAAACGAACCAGGCTGAACCTTCAGGATATAATGATTATTGAAAGTCATTAGACTAATTAAAATCCCGTCCAAGCCTTAAAGCCTGAAAATTAAACAAGATTATTAACTTTACGTGGTTTAATTTCTTGCAAGAGGGTACATATTTTTTGGGTCTTCCCCAAGTTGAGACTATTGAGGGTTAATTATGTATACAGCTCCTGTATTTAAATATTAATTTTTTTTCTTGAGTTTTCTCACCTTTTTGTTCTTTTCTTTTTTATATATACAGATCCGCTCGAGTTGGTAAGACATCGTTAGTTGCAAGATTTCTCGGTGGCAAGTTCGAGGAATCCTACACACCGACCATTGAAGACTTTCATAGGAAATTATATCGGATACGAAGTGAGGTTCATCAGCTGGATATTCTTGACACTTCGGGTAACCATCCATTTCCGGCAATGAGAAGGCTGTCATTTCTAACTGGTAAGTAAAGAAAGAAGAATAAGACCATCATCTCAATATGGAAATAAGTTGTAAGTACTTACCCTACCTCCCTTCAAAAAAACAAGAACATGTTGTTTTCGCGAGGGTGAAAAAATGTGTTTCACTTAATAGAAGAAGGGCACACTCAGTGAAAAAAAAAACACGAAAACAAAAAGTTTTGCATAAACTTAGGAGTTTTATACTTGGTTATTAAGAAACTTTGAAGAAGATGGTTTTTCTTCTTCTTCTTTTTGTAACAAGAAGGAGATTCTTTTGTAATTAGGATCAAGTGAAATCATAAACACAAACTTTGCTGATGCAGAATGATGCTAAGATGGACCCCATATTCTGAATGTTTTTTTCTTAATTTTAAGGAAACAAGGAAAAGAAATTACCTTTAAGCATATACACTTGCTAATAAGGAATTCCCACCCAACGCCCATATTTTTACCAGCAAAATCTTTAAAATTCAGTTATGGTAAGAGTCTTTTATGTAATGTTTTTTACCTTGTTGATTTAATTCATTTCTGAGAATTTTAATTTAATTTGCTTAATCCTGTGGCTTGGCGGTGCTGCGGTGTTTAATATCAAGTTCTTTCTCTCTTGTTAAAATATTGAAATAGTACGCATAATTTAAACAACCTTGAGAAAGAATGAAAATAATGTTTGATTTTAAAGCTCAGAATCAGATTAGCGACGGAACAGAAACTGGGTTAAACATAAATTGATTTTTATTTTTAGCTTGATTTTGAAGAGCATTCAGGACTAAAGAATTATTATTTAAGGAAGATTTTTGGGGATTTTAGAGTTTCATAGTCTCTGCAAAATCAAAAATGCAAGTCTTGTCTTGGTATCTTTTCGAACTCAATCTTGAATTCATTGTCGCTTGGTTTTTCTAGTAACAATTATAATTTGTGTAGTTTCTCGTCTCGTCTAACTCAGCACTTTTAATTTCTTAATTTGAATGAAAGAGTTCAAGATTTTACTTAAGTTAAACCAAAATATAAGACTGTTAGAAAACAGTTTACAAATATGTAAGATAAATTTACCTTTTTAATTTGGTTTTTGTAAGTTACGTAGCCATTTTCCAATTCAGTGAGTGATCTGAGACACAAACTTGTATAACAAACTGTTTGAAATTTACATAATTTGTTCTATAAAACTTCATTCAGGAGCTATGTTGCCTTTTGGAAGTAAAACTTAAATCAAGAATGTTTTGGTTTTTATCCAGAAAGTTTTCATACATAAATAGAAGTTAAGTTAATTTCAGACCAAAATATACAATATTATCTGGGTTTCGTTTCAGATACCTAATAGATATTATCGAAACCACAACATAATTTTTCCCGACTCGTGGCTATCTGTATTGAAAATGTTGTTCGTATTCCTACATAAAATTCCAATTTAAAAAAAATTAATATTAAATGGGGATCCGTGAAATAACTTAATAAGAAATAACCCCCCAAAAATATATGAAAAAGCCTTCCAAAAATTGTATTGTAATGGAGGTTTCTTCCCTATAAAATAACTTTCCATTTTTGAGGATTTAAGTCATGCTTTTTATAGGAATAATTTAGTTATTTTATAAGAAAATAATTAACGCTTTTGAATTATATATATCCCTTAATTAAAGAAATAAAATAAGATCAATTTTAAGGTCATGATCTTATTTCGCTATAATAAGGTTTACTTCGCTTTGACATTTTGGTTTACACCAGCATTTCGGCGAATAAATAGTGAGGATGGGTGTATGAAAAATCTTTTACCTACCCTAGATTATATAACGATCAAAACTTGTGGTTGCAGAAGGACAGCCAGTACCTCAAATACATACTTCTCTGTTTTGATTAGCATGCTTTTTCTTTGATAAATTTAGTTGGTCTTATTTCTCATAATAATTGGGCCTTATTTATTTTAAAATTGGAGTTATTTCACTTCTAGGAAAGCTCATCAGTTTACTCTTAAGACCAAATTGGGACGTACTGTTAAGTACAGGGATTTTTTCTTAAGCTGTACTCCAAGAATGTGAACGTTTTTTCAAGATTAATATTTCCCATTTATTACAACGTGCAGACATTCAAAACTAATGTGCATTGACATATCCTTTCTAATCCTGTCCTCCTTTCCTAATTGCTTGCACTGTTTTTAATCATTATAAGGGTATTCATAGAACGAACCCGTTTAGCGCGCTAAAATAAAAAAGTCCTTTTTGGGGACTAGTTTTTTCTTTTTTTGGAAATTTATTTCACGCCTCTTTAAAAACTTATTTCGTTTTCAAATTTGTGGACAAATTTCATTTAAAGTAGGGGGATTATTTCTTGAGAAGTTATTTCACGGAAGCATTAAATGAAGGTCGCTTAACATATTTTTTATAATTTCCTGCAGTAAAGTCTTAAGGCATAAATCGATGAAATTGTTAAAGTATTCCTTAAACTGTTTAGTCAAATTTAAGAAAATACAGTAAAATTCAACGAAAATAATCATTTTAGCGTTTTAGTGTTAAAAAAATATAAATTAGGTGGCGCAACAGTCCATGAAGAACCAAGGACTAGTGACTTACCATTTCTGTGTGCGAGAAATGTTGTCAGGGATGGAACGAACCTACAGTTTATATGCCGAATCCGCACAATTTTGAGAAAGCAACTTTCATGAAAAGAATTACTCTTGGATTATTTGTCAAGAGGCACAACCCGGGAAAACTTTTTTTTTTTTAAATTAAGGTGGCATAGGCAGGGATTGACCCTAAGACCCCTTAAATGACAGTCCAACGCACTTACCATCCCTCTACGGGTACTACTTATAGTTACATCTCGAAAAATATTTTTCTTAGGCTCTTTTCCCACTACAAGGTTTTGACCGTACGGCAAAAAACCGGACGTCATAAATCGGATCAATATGAAATTACACTTTATAACGTTTTAACCAAACGGTAAAACACGATATATGCGCAGGGTTTCTGTGCTTAGTATACTTTTTCACAGGTTTAGTTTTATAAGAACACGTGTCTTGAAGTGGGTGATCGAACTCTACCGCACGAATAAAATCGTGTGATGTGAAAACATGCATTTCGTCACGTACGCCACTAAGCTTATCGCGCCGTCCGGCTGCCGTTTACTGTAGTGGTAGTAGATTGTTGCTATACGGCGCGGCGTCTGCATTTTGTCGTGACTGTATAATATGAAAGCGTATATGCTCTTCTTCGCGCCTCTAACAAAATGTTGCTGTCCGGTTTTGCCGTGTAGTGTGAAAAGAGCCTTAAAGCTTGTTTTTTTTTTACTCAAGTTCATTAATCCTTCTGCAAAACGCAAATATAAGAACAGAAAAATGTCTGAATTTTTATTTGTGACATAAAGGAACTATGTGACAAGTATTACATTCGTAAAAAATGTCGAACTTGAGATTTTAATTAAACATGATTCCATCCATCTGTCTGTCTATCGGTCCTCTACAGCCCAAACTATTTTATCGATTGAGTTAAAAATTGGAAGTGAAGGTCTTCAGCAGATTTACGTTAAGTAGTTTTTTGTTTTTAATTTTTTCTTTAGACTAAAACTAACAATAGTTCCCATATACATTTTTTTTGTCAAAATTGAAAATTAAAACTTTCTTAGAAACTGCTTTATTTTCGGTAACATTTTTAACTCGGTTATTTTCAATAAAAAATTCATTGTTCCAGAAGAGCACCCCCATAGAACCATTATTTTGTTTTTTAGTCTTCTCAAGAACTAATGAACCGAATCCAAAAATATTTTTTCTACACAAATTTTTATAATGCCTCAATAATATTTAATGCTCAAAAATGTATTCGTCTTATTTTTGGATAGTTAACAACTATTTATTAATTTTTTTTCAAAATTCGATATTTCGAAAATAGGTCAACATTTTTAACGAGATTTCAACTTTTATCAACTAAAAAAATGAATACCAAAAATAAAAAAAAGAGGCTGGAATGCAACCCACACTGATAACTTCCTATACCGTCTGTCGAATTGTCTCCCTAGAAAGTTTGAAGGTTTTCGTGTTGAGTTAAGAAACTTGTCAGTTGAATTATTCTTAAAAATTTTAGAACTACCAACAATATTTTTCATACAAGTAAAAAGTTTTGTTTAAAAATCTAGTTTTGTTATTTTTAATTTTTTAAAAGCTATTGAGTCGTAAGTACAACTGTAAATTAGATTTTCCTCAACATTTAACTGAGTGCTAACAACAATATTTTTCAAAAGATAAAAAAGTAGTGTAAATCCAATATCTTAAAGTTTTGAAAAGATATTTGAGTTTAAAATCAATTTTTACCAACTTTCATTAATTTTTTTGTTTAGGTTTTTATTTTTTGTAAAAATAACTGTCGATTCGATCTTTCTCAAAATTTGTCTGAATATTGAAAACAATATTACTTATAAGATAAAATAAGTTATAAACCATAATCACAAGATTTTGAAAAGATATTTGAGTCGAAATTCAATTTTTACCAATTTTTTTCTTAGGTTTTTAATTTTTATAAAAAAAAACTGTCAAATGGATTTTTCTCAACATTTAAACAGATGTTGGAGATGAAAATATATTTAAGTCGTTATATTTTCAAAGTGACAAAGTTTTTGTTCAGTTTTTTTTTTCATTTACAGACAAAGTTTTTAATTGTATTTTTTCCAAAAATATACTGGTTTGGATATATTTAGTGTTAACCAAAATGTTCACCTTTTTTAAACTGCTATGATAAAAAAAAACATACACGCATTTTTTTTCAGAGCTCTTGCTGCATTTTTCTGACTTATTATCTGTATAACAAAATTTATTTGAAATCGATATCTTTTCTGGTTCTTGAGCTATGAACAACTAAAAAAACGTAGTGAACGTATGGACGTACGGAAGTACGGACATACGGACGTACGAACTAACGTACGTAAAATTTTCAATTTGACA
Organism: Eupeodes corollae; assembly: GCF_945859685.1. NCBI lineage: Eukaryota > Metazoa > Arthropoda > Insecta > Diptera > Syrphidae > Eupeodes > Eupeodes corollae. The sequence continues at coordinate 139,973,375 of NC_079148.1, read as the reverse complement.
AATCGGACGAATGACAATAACTTCCCATGGGAAGTGAAAAGGAGTTGAGACATTTTATTTATAAAAAAATAATTAAAAATAAAAAGCTATTACGATTTTTGCAAAAGAAAATTAATAAATTATAGTTTTTGATTAAATAAATCGCTTTTAAATTTTTGAAGGAAAACTTATTTTATAGACATTTTTTAAATTTTTAAATAAAAGCGTTATTTGTAAACAGTCTTTGAATAAAAGCAAGTTCGTGCTATCCTGTATTGCACTTTGTTTAATTTTGTATACAGGTCTTATGTTTTGCATCTGGATAACTGATTTGTTTTTAATTTTAACTAAACTTGGTCTTCTATTTAGTTTTAAACATTTACGTTTCCTAAAAAAAATGTTTAAAAGGCAGTTTTTTGAACTGGATTTTTGGAAAACTTATTTAATATTTATATAAAAATTATTAAAAAAAAGTAATTTTAAAAGCTTCATTTAAAACGTTTTTTCTTTCAAATCAGTTAATATTTAAAAAAAAATTGATATGCACGTTTTCAATAAAGGCAATTATGATTTTGTAAATTGAAAATCAATAAAATTTTCTTGTGCAGGAACGTTTAATAATAATTTTCGTTGAATTGCTTTTCACAAATTTTAATTTGTTTAATTTTACTTATACGTCAAACTGAAAGTACTACAAAAATAGGATTATAGGTGAATATGTGTGTTTTCTTGTCAATATTTGCAATTTCATCTAAATTGGCGAAAATTATATTGTATACTATTAAACGCATTGTAAATACGCTACGTGTAGATTAACAACACAAATGTTTCAAACCATTTAATAGATTTGAAGAAAAGCAATTGAAAATGAAAATGTTGAAACCTTAAAACTGTTAAAAAAATATGTTTTTTGATTTATGTTTTCAAATGTATTTCTTTTTTTGAAGCAACAAATTTATTGAGTGGTAAAGGAATATATCTTTTTTCCTAAAATTATTTGTTTAATTCATTATTTATTTAACACGAAGTATTTAGAATCCTCAAAATAGAGGAACATTAACAATTTTAAAAGCAGCTATTCTTTGCAACTTATTTATATCGTAGATAAGGTTTCTAGGGAAACTAAGCTTTTATTTCAAAGTGTACAAATAAAATTTATAATGAAGGGTGTTAAATTGAAAACATTTTAAAACTTCGTCTGAGGGAAACACTTCGAGGAAAAAAAACTGTATTCTCCGTAGACTCCAAAAAATAAATGTGAAATGTTTAATTCCTTTCAAAATTTAACTCATTCTTGAATCATAGTTTTCTAAATTTTCTATCATTTTTATGAAAAAGAATTCCGTAACCCGTTTTGTGTGCTTGGAACTACATGAGCAAAGATGTGTTGGTACAATTTCGTTTCAAAAGAAACGTACATTTTCTAGAAGAAGCGGAAAACCCCCTAAAAGTGTTATCAACATTATTAAATAAGTTTTCTATGGAAAATGTATCAAGTAAAACTATTTTTTATAATTTGTATGGCTGCTTGAAAAAACTTAGTATAAGGTAATTTTCTAGTTTTCACTTCGCTTTCAGCTTTAACGATTTTTGGCATCCTTTTTTTTAACTGCCTTTAATTTTCAAATTGCAATCTTCTTTTGATTTTTGTATGGACTTTTTCATTCTTCTGATATCGGGCCAAAAGCTGTACTATGAATAGTTTGATCTTATTGAAACTTCGAGTTAAAATTCATACCACTTACCACAGTCTTTTTAATCAAAGCTTAGAAACCTCTTTGTTCTTTATTTTGTATTGTTTATTTTCTCTTATTTTCCTCTTTAGTGAATAACTTCAAAATATTAAGTCTAATTTCCCAAGAAATCAGGTACAAACATACAATATTTTTTAAAGTGTTCAATTCTTCAAGAACCAAGTAAGAACTGTACTGTACCTACGAGTATTCAGAATCACACAAAAATAAAAAAAGAAAAGGTTAAGAAAATGTTAGGAACTTACGGTCTCAATTACATCCGGATTATTTACCAACTCAATACCACTTGACCAAAAACGAATCGACCTTTTTGAAAACCGATGAATATTCACTTGAGTGCTTTGAGAAAAGGTTCTTTCTTAGGTCACATTCAATCAAGTATTTATCGAACCGATGGAGTGTATTGAGTTGAGAAGAAAATTAAATACACATCACACAATGAAACAGGATTCAAATTAGGTCGTCTTGAAAAATGATTTGAAAAAAATACTATTTTTTTTATAATTGGCTTTTGAAAAGAAAAGAGAAAAAAACCCAATACCTTAGCATTGTTTTATCTCAAGAAGGAACCTATTCATCTTAAAACAGAAACGTACCTTCAATTACTCATTTATGCATTTTTTTCATCCATTTTTGAAATTATGTGGATCACTCAATGTTGTAATCTTTTGAATTGAGATTGACTGAAGTGAGTCTGAATTAAGTATAAAAGAACGGAATTTTGTTAGGCATCATAAAGCCGGATTCTTGTTCTGCTCTATTAACAAAACATTATTTTTTCGTTAATATCTTTTCAAGTCCGCCAAACACAGACTTCTATGGATGTACTCGTACCTTCTCGATTCTCATTAAAATTATGTTCGTTATTTTCTTGTTCTCTATTAAAACCAAAGTTAATAAAAGATATCCCTAATTTTCAGCTTTTTTTATGTGGCTTTTATTTCAACTTCAGTTCAAGACAGCAGCCAGAATTGTATAAATAATTTAGAATGGTTTACCCCAAAAACGCAAAAAAAAAGAAGAAGATATTAATGTTCCCACCATAACGCGGATATCTTTTTATATGAAAAGCTTACACCACACCAACCAAACCTAATGACGTCTGGCTTACAATGTTAGAGAAATATATGAAGAAGTGACTAGGTATAGATATAAAGGTTTAAGGCTTCTGTGTACGTAATTACGCTACTAAAGGATATTTAATGAGAATTTTCCTGTGCATGAGTGGTTTTTCATTACAAATTACCTGGTTATCTGAATTTTATTTCTCGCATAAAAACCAAACCAAATCAAATGTGGATTTTTTAACTACCTGCACACAACGCGTATGAGCTTATAAGTCAAAGTATTTAGGTACCTAAAAGTGGAAGCAACATCCGAAGAAAAGATTAATATGATGATTTCTTTATTAGAAACATTTATGAATACGCACCTACATAAATGTGAGATATTCACTTTCTCTGGAATATAACGATTTACAACAAAACACTGTTATCATAGCTTTGCAGAGGTATAAAGACGTGAGATCTTATGGAGTGGTAATCATTTTTGACACTTAAATAAGAACGAAATGTCAAAATTTTCCTCCTTTTTCACCTCATTCATCGATTTCTTTTATCAAGGTGATTATTACTCATATTTGAGCTTTTCAATTTAGGCTCTAAGTATTTTTATACAAAATAAATGTCTGTTCTTAAGCCCTTCATAGATTCCAAAACGGTTGGACCGATTTAAATGAAATTTTTAGGAATGAGACAAAACAAAAGAAAAAGGAGGTAGGAAAATTTATATGTTTTGTAACAATGTCATTTTTTAGAAAATAATATGGCAAGTTTTGCATTCGTAAAACATGTCAAACTCGATATTTAAAATAAACATGAATTTACGATGGTAGATAAGTCGAAAAGTGGATTCGGAGGTTCCGAACCACCCAAATATACACAATATTTAGACAAACTTGTATTTGTTATAGACTTCCCAACAAAATGGAATTCTCTGTTACAACTCATACAAACATTTTTTAAATGAGATGGGTCACGTCCAAAAACCAGCATTAGATAGTAAATTTGTTTGAAGTGTTCAAAATAAAGAAAAATTTTAATATTTAAGTATTGAACGTATATTTGAAGCCCTAAATAACTGCATATAATAATATTAAAAAAAAATATTAAAAAATAATAAACAAAATTAATTTGAATATAATGCACATTCTCAATTATATAAAAAATCCGCTTTAGAATATTTCTGTAATTTAAAATTTAAGAATGCACCTGCAAGAAAGTTTATTTTCATAAATTTAAATGGCATTTGATTTCTCAAAAAAAAAAACACAATTTTTCAAGATTTTAAGTTAAAAATGAAGAGGGTTTTTAAAATTAATTTTAAATACATACAATTTTTCAGTTTTAGTTTAAAAATAATTTTAGTATGAAGAATAATCAGCCTGGCTGGGGGCACAATTCAAAAATAGTCAAGTCTCTAACGGAGTATCTGGATACCTGGCGACGTCTGGATTAACTTGCCTTAAGTGCTTATGCGAATCTCTGTACAGACGGACCTTTTTTCTTCGCAACTCGTGGGACCAAAGATGTATAAAGACAAACAAAAAAGAATGATGAGACCGGTATCTCTTCAAGACCGGGCGGCAGTTTGGCGTCATAGCTTCCTGTCGTATCTCCTGCAGCCAACACAGAGAAGGGAGCAGTGGCAACCCATGGACCCTCCTCTGCTGTTGGTAGCAACGAGAGTAGAAAGGTAGGGAAGGGATACCTAATTTCAGTAGTGCCAGGGTTGTGCAGAATGACCCTACCACTACTAATGAAAGTTCATACAGAAATGAAAAGGAGAAACTCTCTAAAAGCCTGTATAGACAAAGGCGGCAAGCTGCGAAAATACTAAAGGTCTCTGGTGCATCATTGTAGGCTGAAAACCGCTTGCGTCGAATGGGCTAACAGTGTCCTTGCTGCAGCAAGAACCAATAAAGACTTTATGTCTAAACGCGAAAGGTCTCTTGAGGTGGCCATACCGACACCAAAACGGGTTGTAAGCACAACACCAGCACTTCCCTCAATCCCATCAGGAAACAAGCCAGTTTCATTGAAATCACGAAGGGACCACAAAGTCGTGGTTGTGTTCATTGACAGGAGTGAGGATAATGGCAAAATATCGACTGATCGTTGGCACCTGGTCAAAGTTAAGCTTTTTAAGCATTTTGAGAGAACTTTCAGAACCACTTCCTTTTATGTCAAACTCATGGTTTGTTGTGACCAGAGGTCTTGTGACTTATATAAGCTCGCCGTCAAACGGTTTGGTGAAGTTTGGCCAGGTGCGAAGCTCGAGGATTCCAATCGAACCTGCTGGCATGGAGGACATTCTCGAGATCGTCAAATTTTGTAACCCATCCCTTTCGATGCATAACTGGAAGATAGCCAAGCTAAAGAAAAAGATTGATCTTGATAGGAGTGCCATTGTGGTACTCAATAAAGATTCGTTGGGTCCTCTAGCCTTGACCAATGGCTCCATAAACTATGGCTACGAATCCATTAAAATTTGAATTTGTAAAAAAGATGAGATTAACGCGGATAGCAGGCCTCCAACAACAACCGAAGGTGAACTAGCGGTTGGTTGGCCTGGGACGTCGTCTTCTCTCCTAACAGAGGGTCACAATGCTCCCTTGCCCTCTCCAATCACGACTTCACCCTCTAAAAAAGGCATAGAGAGTCCATCCTTAATGTAGACTGAGGACGACCCAAACATGATCCTTCTGAGCGAGACAAAGGATGCGCCTAATTATTAGGAGTGATGTTAACGCTCATCACACGGTATGGGAAAGAACGAATATCAATGACAGAGGTGAGTCTCTTTTTGATTATGTTTTTGGTACTAACCTCTTAGTAAGTAATGTTAATAACGAACCAACCTTCATCACTTAAACTCGACAAGAAGTCCTAGACATTACTCTTTTCTCAGATACTATACATCATATGATCTTGGTATCTTGAAGGTTTCCAAAAAAACACTCGTTCTCTGATCATAGATATATCTAGTTCAATATCAATGCGGAAGAACTCATTACAATGTTTACTAAAACCTGGACTATCTCAACTCAGCTATGAACAGATCGCTGGAAATTGCTTGCATACTTATACACATAAGGGGAAAGAGAAAATCACAATGGTGGGCCTCAGAGCTTGACTCGCTCAGGAAATAATGCAGGAAACTCTTCAACCGAGCCAAAGGCGCAAGACTAGCCTCTCACTGGGACTCTTACAAAGAATCCATAAGAATTTAGAAGAAGGAACTAAGGAAATCTAAGCGATCTTTTTGGCGATCCTTCTGTGTCACGATAGAAGAAACTTCTGAAACCTCTAGGTTACGGAAAATTATTTCAACGAACCCACCGGTACCAAGCTGCTTGAAAAATTTAGACGGCTGCTGGACAAATTCAAATAATGAATCGCTGAACTTACTATTGAATACTCATTTTCCTGGTAGTTCTCTTACCGAAACTTGCAACCGCTATATACGTTTAAGTGCCAATACATTATTTCCAAAGGTCTGATCGTAAGGGACAAGCTACAATGGGCTCTTAACAGCTTCAAACCTTTTAAATCTGCAGGACCAGATGAAATAATACATTCCTGGAAGATCCATTTTTTACAGATGGTTCAAAAACAAAAGAAGAGGTTGGTGGAGGTGTGTTCTCTGAACGACTGAAATAAAGTCTCTCATTCCGCCTTCGCAATCATTGTAGCGTGTTTCAGGTGGAACTTGGGCTATAAAAGAAGTCTTGTCCTGGCGTGACATCAACAGCTGATATCCGTATTTTCTCAGATAGTCAGACTGCTATCAAATCACTGGACTCTGTCTCTACAAACTCTATAACAGTCCATAACTGTCGACGATCTCTAATGGAGATGGCACAACAGTTAAATATATACCTGTGCTGGGTGCCACGCCATAGAGACATTCCAGGTAACAGTAAAGCAGATGAACTCGCCAGGAACGGTACAGTACAGCCCATGCTACCACGTTTGGCACGTACATACTGGCATACCAATCGCTACTTGTAAACTGTTGCTAATGCAAGACGCTGTGAGGAGGGCAGACACAAGGTGGAACAAAAACACCACGTGTGAAGTCACGAAAAACATCTGGCCAACACTGGATTTAAAGCGTTTAAGGTGCCTGCTATCTCTAAGCAGATCGCATATAAGCTCGATAATAGGTGTCATAACCGGACACTGTCTAAAAGGAAAGCCTCTACATTCATGTGGTATCACAATTGGCCATTAAACTGGCCTAAGTGTGTCCGTTTCCATCTTCAACAGCCACTTCAACCTAACCTCAACCTAACCATGCAGAATAATGACCCGTTTTTGAGATATCGAATTTCAAAAATAAATGTATAATATTTTTGTTTAAATTCAAAATACAAGCAATGACAATTTTGATCATCAAATGTTGTTCAAACAATTATTGAAATCGGGTGATTTATTCTTGAGAAAAATTAAAAACAAAACGGTCCTATGGAGGGTACCCTTTTAGAGCCATACACACCCTTTTTTAATAAAAGAAGCCAAGTCATGAAAATAATGTAAAAAAAATCTATCGCTTCGTTTTCGATAAAATTCGAATTTTTGATTTTTGACCACAAAATTTGTATGAGGCATATTGTTCTTTTTTTAGCCTTAAAACATTTAATTTAGAATTCGAAGTAATAGTTTGGGCTGCAGTGGCGAGGAAAGGCAGACAGACGGACAGAATCGGGGGATTCAATTTATTCGACTTTCATCATAATGTCAGGTTTGATTTAAATCTCAAGTTCGAAAATTTTTACAATGCAATACTAACCATATAAAATTTGAAAATTGTTTGTACAGACCATTATTTAAAAACACCGTTCTAACGATTTTTCAAAAATTTAAATAAATAATAAAAAAAAAGTTGTTCGAAGAAATAAGGCATTCGGTTTTGGCTTAAAAACTGGGACCCATCTCCGAAATAACTGGCACACAGAAATGGTTGAGAGTTGTAAGTCAAAATGCCCTAGTTATTTTTTGCGCCACCTAATTTTATTATTTTTTAATGGTTATTTAAATTTTCTTAAGATAGACTTATTTAGCAGGAAAAATGTTAAATCTTAAAGGTACTATTTTCAAAGAGACTCATAGGATAGAGGATCAAATTAATTTGACCCAATAATGCATTTGATTTGTTTGCTTAAGATTTTTATTTTACAGTCATTTGGTTTTTCTCAAAAGTTATTCAAAATAGTATTAATAACTACTTTTTGTATAAGCTCGGTTTAAAGTCAACATCTTAATTATTGTCCTTAAGAAATGTATGTTGTTTTTTTTGTGTAGGTTTCTAAAACTTGACCAAAGGTTAAAAATAATATTTTACAAAAGATAAAACAAGTGTAATTTTAATATCTTTATTTTTTTTTTGAAATAATGTGTGAAAATTCAAATTTTTAATGGTATTTTTGTAGGTTTTTACTTGTATAGAATTATAAAAAAAATTCCAAATGCCAACAAAAATGTTTTTATAAGGAAAAATAGTTTGATGCCAATTTAATTATTTGTTGAAAAAAAAATTGATTTAAAATTCAATTTTTACAAATTTTTGGTATTAAAATGTTAAAATGTTTTGCCAAAAATCTATTAATTCAAGTTTAAGGTATAACAATTTTAGCAGATTTCAAAAAAAAAAATCTACCCATAAAGTTTCTAGTTAAAAAATATTTATTTTTCATTTTTTTAAATTGAAAAAAAGTTAACTGCGCTATTGTCTGAAATATTTTGGGTCAGTCAAATTTGTCAAGCCATTTGTTTATTGGAAAATAAACCACAATTTGAATTTATTTGAAAGCAATTTCTGTATTTTTATGTTGTTATGATGTACAACTAAATGTATTTGAAGTCGATATCTCTGCTGGTTCTTGAAATTTTCACAGACATTTTTTTAAGATTTTGATTTTAGTAACTTTTTAGCTTCAAGAAATGCCAACATTCTACAAATTGGAACTATCAAAATAACTTCGATAATACGTTCTATATTTGTATAATACTTTTTATTCAATTTCGTTCACTTAAGTGTGACACTTTAATTGATCTTTTTAAAACCCAAAATTTTAAAGAATATGATATTGCAACGTCTGCTAGGTCATATAGTCTTCTACAAAAATACTCAATTTTGTAATTTATTCACCTTTCAAGGAGGCATTATTTATTGAACATTTATGAAAAGTATTTTTGAAAAAAAAAAACTACAAAGTTGAAAATATACCTGCACAAAGTTTCTAGACCTTTTCAATAAAACACCTTTTCAAAAACTACACGAGAAAGAAAGAAAGAAAGTTTTCCAAATAATAAATTGCTTATTTCCCTTTGGAATGCAAAAAAGGACAGACAACAAAGACAGAGAGAGCCTTTTCTTTATATTTTATTTATTAATACTTTTGCAAACAAAAATATATCCAAACTGACAATAATATGTAATATATTGTTTTCTTATTGTTGCTTTTATTCATTCTTACTTCAGGCGATATCTTTGTCCTCGTATTCAGCATGGACTCAAGGGAATCCTTTGAAGAGGTCGTCCGATTGCGAGAACAAATACTCGAGACCAAATGGAGTGCACAATCGGGTGGACGCTCAAAAAAGAACCTACCCAAAGTGCCAATGGTCATAGCTGGTAACAAATGTGAACGAGATATGAAGTAAGTACCTAACCAACATAAACCTTTATGTAGAACAGCATCTGCACAATATAATTAAAACACCACACAACATGTCCTTAACCAATGTCCTGTCCACTGTCCAATGTCCATATAAGTAAACAAATAACTGACATATGCTATTTTTATGTTTTTGCCTCCTTTTTCAAATTGAACCATCATCCTTTGCATCGTGCAACAAATATCACAGGACCGTTCAGACTGAAGAAGTTATGGCTTACTGTGCGGGTCAGGATGCATGTTGTGTTTTTGTCGAATGCTCAGCCAAAAAGAATATTCGAGTCGATGATATGTTCTACGAATTATTCCTGGCGGCGAATTTACCCCTGGAAATGGCCCCCAACCATCATAAACGCGTAAGCACAGCCTTTGGATCGCCATGCACCCTGCCACCACCACACACCGCCTCCAATCGATCCAAAAAGTGTACTCTGTCAATTAAACGACGACTGAGTGATGCTTGTGGTGTAGTGGCGCCCAACGTGAGGCGCCCCAGCATTCGTACGGATTTGATGATAATGCGCAGCAAGACCTGCTCCCTGGGTGAGGGAGTTGGCTCGGATGCGGCCGGTTTCATGGGGCGCAGTTCAAGTGGTTGTGTGCTGCAATAATTTATTAATATTTTCGACTATAGACTATTCTATCGACTTATTAAAAATAATGTACTAGATTTATAAATGTATGTAAATTCGATTGTGCTCCTTAAAGGACGAAGAACTATATAAGAGAAGAATAAGATTTTTAAATGTGAAAATCTTCAATTTTACTTAAAGTTCTTTTTTATGTTCTTTTTATTTCCGTTTGGTACGCGGTGGCGTATGCTTGACTTAATGTAAATGATATTCCTTACTGTAGCAGTCCTAAGTTGGTCAGTTATTTCCAGTTTATATTATCGTCGCTCTATTTCTTGCCTAATTTACATGAGTTTAAGCTATGTAACATCTTTTCCTGCAATATTTTTGCTTTCTTTGATTCTTTTTCTAAGAATTCCTTGGGAAATATGGTTTTAGTTTTTCTTTATGGAAATCATGGTACCTTGTTGAATTTTCTTTATATCCTTGGCTGCCATCATGATATTTTTTGGTTTATTTCTTATTTTTTTTTATTTGTTTGTGGTGCTCACACAAAAATGAAGGACCATCAAGGGATTTACATTTTTCTACCTAAATTTTGCTACACCAAACTTAAATGCAAAATATTATTCAGTATCAGTATTCAGGACATCATCCTCGTACCTTTTCTATGTGATTTTTTTTGTTGTTGGCTTTTGGCGCTGTTTGTATAGCTTTGTGAATTATTAAGGGAGGTGCTATTAATTTTTTTGTTGAGTTTGAGAAAAGTGGCATTTTGTCGAATCAGCAGATTTCTGAGCGTGTGTATAAAATCAAAGTGGGAAAATTTATTATTTCATAAAAAATAATTTACCTGAGTAAACGTGATGCAAGCAAAGGAGAGAAGTTTGCAAACTTTATATGAATAGATTTTTTTAGAGGGATAAACATTTTCCCAAGGTCATGATTGAAGGATTAAATATTTTTCAATGGAAATTCTAATTGACATTCTTTAATAAAAAAATTAGGTTATGGTCGGAGGGAGTCAAAGTTTTCGTCTAAGTTTAGATTCAAATAGGAAAAACGTGTACTGAACCAAGACGGCGGGATCAAAGATGTAATATCGTTCTTTAATACACGATACTTAAAGGTCTAAGCGAAATATAACAGCTTATTGTGTTTTTCTTGTTACTTTAATTGCTATTTCAAAAGTTAGATATTGAATAAGTTGGGTTTTTTCATACAGGCTAACATTTTGTATTGGAATACAACAAATTTGATTATTTCAAATTGGTATTGGTATAAAATTAAATTATTTTAAAACCTTCTGACATTATGATTTCTGGCACATGACCACCACTGTCAAGAAGTCAGAATTCGTAATATTTAGTTGCCCCTTTTCGATGACTTTTCCCAAAACTTATTTCCGTATATATCGACAATAACTCGGCAATTGTTGTATTCTTAGTATTCAATCGTTTTGGACTTGTAGCCGTATATTGTAGACTTCACATATCCCCACAGAAAATTGTCAAACACTTACTTCTTACTTAGGTCCTCAGACCTGTTAAGTCCCCACAAAGGACATAGGGCCCCTGCTACGCCTACGCAACATCATGTACGGTTTCCGGAAATGTGTTTCATCTCCCTCCAACTCTTGCCTAGTGACGCTGATTCCGCCTCGACTATCCTGAGCCATGTGCTTCTCGGTCGTCCAACTCTTTCTCCTTTTTGTCTTAGCAGATTCCACTGCATTGCTTGGCCTGCAATGCAGTCGTTACCTTTTCAAAGTGTATATCCAATCCTTTGTCAATTAAGTCTTCGTATTTTAGATTCTATAGGTTCCTGACCTACCCTTTTATGAAGGACCTTATTTGAAGTCCGGTTTGGCCAAAAAATCCTAAGAATGTTACGAAGAAATCTATTTACGAAGATTTCTTGCTATGGCTGAAGTAACCTTCCAAGTGCTGCACCAATAAAAAAGCACAGATTCTGATTTAGCTGATAGAGTTGAATAAATAAAATTGGTTGGCGCAACAGTCCGTTTGAGAACTAGAGCCTAGTGACAGACAACTCTCAACCATTCCTGTGTGTGAGTACTGTTTTCAGGGATGGAAGGGACCTACAATTTTAAGCCGAATCCGAACGGCCAATTTCATGACAAGAATTACTCTTGGAGAATTTGTCAATTCCTCGCAAGAGGCAGTACTCGTGAAAAAAACTTTAGCTAGCATAGGCAGGGATCGAAGACCTCTCGCACTATCCATCATGCTACGGTTACTAATAAGCTGATAGAGTTATTCCTCCAAATTTTTGACAGCGTTCCGAACGTGGCTTTTGCTTAAGCGGTGCGGCAGTTGACGTTTTATTCCGTTTCACCTTCGATGGAGACGATACTTTCAAGGTATTGAAAACTCTTCACTTTTTACACCGGTTGCGAGAAAATATTTATTTGAGAGGAGGTCTAATCATTTTTGTTTTGCCGGAATTAATTTTTAGCTCCACAACTTCGGCTTTTCTCTCAAAACTTGTTGTCATTTGATGCAGATCCATGATCCTATGCGAGAGTAAACAATCATTGTCCGCTAAATCCAAGTGCTTTAAATATTATGTCAAAGTCCATTGGTTCCTTCTGCTATCTAACAGAGCTGAGCGCAGTACATCGCTTATCACCAACAAAAACATCTGACAACCTACCCTCCTGCAGAACGTGACACTTGGATCCATCATATTATGCTGCTTTAATAATAGCAATTAATTTTCCTGGGATGCCTCTCCCCCGAAAAGCTAACCAGATATATTCCCTGTTAACGCTATCAAAGGCCTTCTCGAAGTCAATGAACAGCAGGTTCAATTATGATCTGCAGGGTGTAATTATGATCAATACAGGAGGATCCAGCTTAGACTGGTGCTTGTTCTGCATCGAGTGTGGCCTCAAGGTCTTCTCTGATGCGTTTCAGTATAACTTTTGCTACTATTTTGGCAACTGCTGGTAGAACGCAAATTCCTATCCAGTTTTCGCACTTTGTAAGATCTTCTTTTTTTGGGAGCTTGACGATAATTCCCTTCTTCTACTCAGGGGGAAGCTTTCGGTGGTCCAGTCTTCTTTTATGGGCGGATGAAGCGGTTCGCCTGATGACGTTGGCGCTGCTTGTAAAAGCTCTGCGGGAATTCCATCAAGTCCTACCGCTTTTTTGTTCTTGGGAGTAAGTGCTTTAATTGCGGCAACGATCTCATCTTTACTAGAAGGTGCGGTGCGGATTCGGGGATTAGTTGTCAACAGCATGATTTAAAAGGCCAGTTCACATGCCCTTACTATGAAGTTATACCGTTTCTAATCGTTTCCTTAAATAAATCAATTATGTTTCTATTCGAAATAACAGCTCATGGTTCTTTTAATTGATGTACAAAAAATCCAGCTGTCATCGCTCTAAAGCGTTCACAGTTTTTAAAAATGTGTTACCAGTCTCGTCTTAAATAAGCATGGACCAATGATTCCACCATCCCAAAGAGCACACCAAAGATTCAGTTTTAGACTAAAGGACTATCATCATTCCAATTACGGCAGTTTTGTTTCTTGACGTATTTATTAAACCAAAAGTTGAAATAAATTTCGAACAGTTACGCAATTTGTAATCAGCCGTGAATTCAGGTCAGCTGCAGATCCAGAGGGAGGGGGGAGGTTTAAGTCGTAAGAATCCTGAAACTCGTCATCAATTCCATCTTATATAAATTTGACGCTCATAAATAGTGTAAGGCCTTCTTTAAACGCCTTTTTCTTTTGTAATAGATTTACTATTAAATACAAACATTTTTAACGTCGTAAAAAATTAAAGAAATCTACTTTTTGAAGTGAATTTCCTTTGAATGCCCTAGAACAGAGATTTAAACACAAGTTTCAAAAAAAAAAAAAATATAGATGTCCCAAAAACGAAAAAGTGAAGTAAAAAGTCAGTAATTGGTGAATGGAACAATTAAGTTTCTTGCCTATTTTTTTGTGTACCTCAGTTTGTTTTCATTTATTTTTAGAAAAACTACGTACTTAACTTCAAATATTTCTAAAATTCCGTTTGTAACACTCCAACATGATAACCACACACTATGTATACCAATGTAATGTTTTTGCCTTCTGCTAAACATAAAATAACAAAATAACACTCAAGTGGCAACTGGCAACCAATGCAATTTTATCGTAGCACTATACTGAATTTTTAACTTTATTTCTTAGAATTCACTTTCAGTACTGTGCAAGAATGTTATAAGTAGTAGCCAAAGTTTGTACATTTTTCAATCATGGTTAATAGCACTGTAAGTACATATTATATCGTAGTTGAGCTACTCCAGCGTCTTATAATTGCAACAGTCTATTTAAAAAAGAGTTCGAATATTTTTTATTTTATAGTCTGTCCGATAAAAATTGGCAGTACAGGGAAGATAGGGATATCTGCATCTCGTTCGCACTCTTTTCCTACGCATAAGTACCTTTCTCAAAAAAGCTCTTACAGGGTTGCCGTAATGCGCATTTTGAATTTGAAAAAGCTAAAAAAAATAACTGCAGGGTTACCATTCTTCTTTTTTACATTGAAATTTCATTTTGTTCATAATTATATATGAAAATGAAATAAAAATTATCTTTTTCCACACCACCAAGAGGTAAGATAAATGGCGCGTTTTTGAAGGGTATCCCCAGTAGGCCTAATAAAATATCAACAACCTGCTTTACAGCCTCGGTTTTGCTTTGCAGGTTCTTACAAATAGCTTTTGTCGCCTCAACTATTTCTTTTTTTTGTCGGCACTCAAGTCCTTTGAGCCTGTTGATGTTGAAGCCATTTTTAATTTGCACAACACAACAATAAAATACAAACAACACCACAAAATCATAAAGATAATATACAAACAAAACAACAAAGGCACAACACTAAAAAACAAACCACACAACAATAGAACAACAACAGCACAACAAAATTATTACAATAATGCACAAAAATAACTCGCAAAATGAACAAACCTACCGCCCGGCACAAGAATCTACGCAAATAATATACTTCCTCAAATAAAATGGCTTTGATTTTTATAACTGCATTTTAACTGATTTCCAGAACTTTAAAAGAAATGCAAAAGTCAAAACACAACACGATAACACTCATCGTTCAGAACTTTTAAAAAAGCTCTCAAAGCAAAAGCTCCTCAACAGAAACCCATTGAAAAAGTAAGAAAAAAATACGAAGTGAGTTAAGAAATTGAAAAAGGCAACTCTGAATGTGTGTGATTTAATGAGGGTTGAAAAGCAGCAGAGAACGATCAGTGCATGCTCAAGTGTGTGCCAGGTAGGTCGTTGTGGGATCTATGTTGGATGCCATCGAAAATTCATGGGTGTTTTATTAAACTTTTTAAAGGAGTTTCCTTCAATTGGGTATGGTGTAGAAAATAGCGCGCCACTGATTTTTAAAAAGCTCTCCCATAAGGCCTGTACTGCCAATTTTTATCGGACAGATTATAACAAATCTGCTTTTTGTGATTTTTGTGCCATAAGGGCGACGACGGTTGGTTTCCCACCGTTCCTTCGAGGCGCGAATTCAAATTGTCATTCTTTCAACTTGGCATTTTATTTCCACTTACCATTTTGTTTTCGAACTTCAACTTTGTTCTTAATATTTTGTCTTAATAAGAAATAAAATCCATATCTAATTGATTAAATTTTAAAATCCGCTTTTTTTTAATTCGCCTTTTCTTCTTCTTACTTTTCTGTGTTGCCAATTCAACTTTCATTGTAGTCCCCGGACCTGTGATGGGGCTTCTACCACTTAAGTGGTATTTCTATCACTTTTTTTTGTTTCTGAAATTCCACCACCTCCAACTCAAAATCTACCACCTTTTACCATTTGCTGGTTATAAAAATAATTTTTCTATTATATCATCGTATTCCTGTATTGACATATTGAAAAATTGTTGAGGAACATATATTTTTACTTCTGTCATAGATAAACAAAAAGATTTCATAAACTTTCAGAAGGGACTTAGTGTCGATGAACATTAAATTTTAAAAGTTTGTCAAATTCGGTGGCTTTTTTTAGAAATTCTATTAATATTGCCTTAACTTTAAAAATGATAAACGATTTGAACAGAATATTCCAATCTGAGACAACACTAATCCCCCTCTTAGTCGAAAGTATGAAATCTTTTAAGTTGAACTTAATGAAAAAATCCATAAAACATTAAAATATTGACATAAACATGGATGTAAAAAATCCTGAAAACTATTTGCCATACTCTAAATTGTAATTTGGGTAACATTTTGAAGAATACATACTAGAAAAAGAAATTGATAAAAATAAAATCATGGAAGTATTTAGATCCGAAAAAAAATAATTGCTAAAATGATTCCAACAGTCATATTTTCCGGTAGACGCTGCAACTGCTCAATTTTGAGTGGAGAAAACTGATAGGCGAGTTTAAATTAATAGAAAGTTTCAAGAATGATGACATTGTACAACAGCGGATTTTTCTAATTTTCGAAAGCCTGTCACTGTACATGTTACAACTTTGTTGTTTACCCATAGTAGCGCAGCAGCTGAACGTTTATTTCCACAACTCAATATTATCAAAAAAAGATAAAAGAAACAAATTGAACTTAACTGTACTCAACATTTTAGCTGCAAGAGAAATTTCGGGTAACGGGCACATTTTGATATCCCAGAGGTGTTGGTTAAATATGCTTCGAAATACCATTTCAAAGATGGTTCTTATATAAAATAATTATTTTATCGGTTGTAAGCAAGATATGAGATTATAAAACTAATTTGAATTAACTGATTTTGTTTTGTTTTTATACCACCTTTCCACCACTTTGATATTCCAAGTCCCATCACTGCCCCGGACAGCATGAACGCGGCTGAGAACACAGCAAAGCTGCTTTCATTTGTGTGGTCTGACTGATTGTCCCACAACAACCCCCCGACGACAAGAGCACCGTCATACGTTTTATTTTCCTACGAAAAAAAAGATCACAATTTTCTGGAAAATTTTCTCATTTTCTGCATTAATATTTTTGTAGCGTTTTTCGCATTTATAGAAATTCCAACAGGAACAGAATATATTATTGAAAAAAAGCTCTGTTTCAACACAAAAAAAAACTCTAAACCATTGTAGTTTAGCTTTCAAATATGGCATATTTAGAAAACTGATGAAATCTTGGAATGTTTTAATATCTTTAATTAATTGACAATAGTGTTCTAAAATTATATAATAATTTGTTAAATGTGATAATTGGAATTTGAAATATGTAAATTTATCGTTAAGATACGCATTGTGTTATTTAAATTTTGTTAGGCTCTTTTACAGAACATTAAACAACACCCCCCCCCCACAACTTGTATAAAAGTCTGCATTCACATTTGAAGCATGTTATATTGCCAAAAAAAAAACAAAAATTGACAGCTGATCTGACAGCTGATAAAACGGCCAGTTAAGTGTTGCCAATTTAATATTCTTGAAATATTTATCTAAGAACCCCTTACTTTTATTCATTCAACGAATTTATTTCCTTTTGATTTTGAAATAATGACGAAACAAAACTTTGTTTTGATTTTTTTCATAAAAATCCTCTGTCATATGACAGAAACAAAAAATCGACACAAAATAGGAATTTGGAAAAGTGGAATAGTACCCTCAAATTGCCATCATTTGGGCAGTTGACAGTTAAATTTGTATAAAATTGAAAACAAACTAGAACAGTGGACAAATTTGAGATAACTACGAGTTAGTCTAATTATTTTTTACCAATTAGAACTATTTATACAGTATTTGAGACACCCTTTACATTTGAAAAAAGTAAAATATTGTTGCTCTAAGAGTTTAAATTTGCACCGGATTTTTTATTTGTAGATTGTCATTTATATTGGTGTAAGAAAATGGCAATACCGTGATTAAATCAACTGTCACTTGAAAATATCTCCTGACAAAAGAAGATATTACGAAAATTAAAATGGTTTTATAAAATTTTGTGATTTAAAACGATAATTAAGTGAACAAATATTTTGACCACAATTTGAAAATACTTTTGTTTTGTAGTACATTTGAAATTATTGAATTCTTGAAAATCAAATTTTAAATAAAAATAACAAAATTGGAAGACAATAACAAAAAATGAATTTTGAAAAGCTACAACAAAAACATCGCTTTAATATAAGTGATTTTTACATTTAATAAAAAAAGATAAATTTGCACAACATATTTTGTTACAAAAAGGCGATTTTTTGTATTCATATCATTATTTTAAAAATTTGAATAAGAATTAAAAAAAAAATAAAATGGCATTTGATATCATTTATAAATAAGCATGAAATTTAAATAATTATTAATTAAATAATATTTAGCTTAAAAAAAATAAAACCAAATAATTTTACCACAAAAAACATAAAACGTTAAATAAAACTGCTACATACCTTATTTAATTATATTTTTAAGAAATAAATTAATGACTAAACAAAAAAAATAAATTGTTCCCAACCATGTTGATAGAAATATTTAAAATGCATAATTCAATTTTATAAATAAAATAAAATTAAATAAAACAAACAACTTATAAGAATATGTAGAAATGATAATAATTAATAATTATCACGAAAGAAACAATTTTACTGTGTTAATAAACAATATTTTAATGTGTAACCATATTAAACAAAAAATAAAAACAAAAGAAATAAAACTAATCATAAAGTTGTTAAAATTTACATACATATTTAATCTACATGAAAATACATACATATTATTATTGAAAAAAAAAACTATAAATAATATCAATTTTTATTTAAATCAAAAATTAGTTACTAAGTTAGTAACATAAAATAACATAGTTATTACATAAATAAATATAACATATACAAAAATAAATGAACGGATCAATGTAATTGTTGTTAGAAATTAGTATTTGATAAAAATATGTTTATAAAGTTAAATTTTAAATAAAAAGTTAAAAACCAAATAAAAATATCACAACATTAAACTCGTATAAATTCATTAAGAAAAATAAACAAATAAATTAATTGTTAAAGAACTAGCATAGCCGTCATTGTTAGGAAAAATCTTTATAAGATTATAAACAATAAGAAAATTTATTTAATTTATTTAGATTTTGCTACCAGAACCGTTTTTTATTCATGTCTATTAATGCCTACAAAATATATTATAAAAATACATATTCAGAATTAATGTGATTTGTTCGGTTTTATTTACATAACATAGTTTATGAATATTTATTTATAAATCTTTAACACTTTTTCACAAACAAAACAAAGTATTTTATTAATCGCGACGATTACCACCGATGAAATAAATACAAATTGAAACAAAAAATCAAATATTTTATTTAAAATATTTACACCATACACTTCCACAAAAAAACACTACTATACTTTTTCTAAAATACATATACTAAAAATTTATATTTTTTATTTAAATCTATAAAAATGTGTACAACTCTTAAAAAAATAATCACAATATCTCAATGTAACATTAAAATAGCTAAACTATAAAAATAACTATTTTACTCCTATAAAGCTTCTTGTATATTTGAAGTGATTTATTGTAAATGCCAAAATTCCTTTTACAAAAAAAAAAACATTTACTAAAATTTATTGTAATTCTTAAACACAGATTTAACTAAAATATTTTTGTTGTTGTTTTTAGTTTATTTCTTATTTAATGGAAAGAGATAAAGATATGACGCAGAAAGATATTCTATACAATTTATACACGATAAAAACAAAAAATGGCGAAATAAAAATAATTTGAAAATTTAAATATTGAAATGGCTTGGTTTGTTTTTTCTAAATATCAACTTAAAAGTGAGGTAAGCAATTTGGCTTGAGCAAAAAAAGACGATTTTTTTTAACAACTTTGATCAGGAGTTCAAATTTTGGTAATTTATACGAAAAAGCTCCTTTAAAAAATTAATATTTTTTAAACAACGACATATAAAAAACACCCTGTGTCTAAATTAAAAAGCTTTTGGAAGCTTAGATATCTAATAAAAGTTTTTGCAAAGCTTTTATATTTTGTAGCATAAAAAGTTCAAAAAGTTTTGTTTTTGTGGTTGAAGCTTTTTATGGAAACTGAGCGAAAAAGTTTCGACTAAACTTTGAAAGCTTATACAATTTTAGCTAATACTATCACCTATTTTAACTTTAAGCGAAGCGAATGAAAACAGTTATAACGGTTGGTTTTGACCATAATCTTTGTATATGAAAACATATTCAAGGCCATAATTAAACACAGGATTAAGGGCTTTGTATATGAAAACTCTCTCCTTCTCCACTTCACCATTAATGACGTCGCTGGACGTTCCACAAAAAATATGTAGATGCCGCCCTATTCGACTTCCACCATGAGATTACTATGGTTTTCATATAAATAGGTAAGGGTTTGGAATGGGAAGTGACATAAGAAATCAAAAGTAAGTAAGTAATTGAGGATCCGTAGCGGTCGTATTAACGGTCACATGCATATGTTCATTAGATGTGTCACACACAAGGTCTTTAGAGGTCTTTAGAGACTTTTATCTCGACCTGTGAAGGTATTTTATCACATGGTCTTATATACGAACAGATATTTATGACACAGCCTTTGTATAAATATTATAATATACAAAGATGCAGTCAGCCTTAAACATCAAAAAAAGCTTAACAAAAGGTTTGTGAAATTATGTCGAAAACAGAAACTTTAAGTTCAGAATAACAAAAAACAGTAAGTGCGAGCTTTTAATATGAACACATTTTCATATACATATGTACAAAGGTACGAGAAAAACATTGCTAAAAGTTGGCTAATACAAGAACTTTCAAAGCTCTAAGCTTTTATTATGTCATAATATGCCAATACGGTCTTCCAAAAAAAGGTTTCATTTTGTATACTTTACATACTAAAACAAAAATTACAATTTTTGGATATGAAGTTTATTGTTTGTTGTATTTCTCAAGAATTAAAATCAACAAGTAATCGGGATCTTTCTTTCAAAGATCTTTAAATTTGGTTCTTACATGCAAAAATTCTGAACTCCTGGTATTTTTGACTGCCATTGATTTCGAAAATTGGAAAACTGTCCAGAAAATCAATATTGTTTTTAATTCTAAAAATATTCAAATTTGCTTGCAAAAATTCTGAACTCCTGGTATTTTTCAATGACACTGATTTCAAAAATTCGAAAACTGTCCAGAAAATCAATGTTGTTTTTAATTCGAAAAATATTCAAATTTGCTTGCAAAAATTCTGAACTCCTGGTATTTTTGACTGGTACTGATTTCGAAAATTGGATAATTGTCCAGAAAATTATTATTGTTTTCAAACAAAAAAATATTGAAATTTGCTTGAAAAAATTCTGAACTCCTGGTATTTTTCACTGACATTGATTTCAAAAATTGGAAAACTGTCCAGAAAATCAATGTTGTTTTTAATTCGAAAAATATTCAAATTTGCTTGCAAAAATTCTGAACTCCTGGTATTTTTGACTTGTACTGATTTCGAAAATTGGAAAACTGTCCAGAAAATAATTGTCGTTTTAACTATAAAAATATTCAAATTTGCTTGCGAAAAGTCTGAACTCCTAATATTTTTGACTGGTACTGATTTCGAAAATTGGATAATTGTCCAGAAAACTATTATTGTTTTCAAACAAAAAAATATTAAAATTTGCTTGCAAAAATTCTGAACTCCTGGTATTTTTGACTGGTACTGATTTTGAACATTGGAAAACTGGCCAGAAAATCATGGCCGTTTTTAATTCTAAAAATATTCAAATTTGCTTGGGAAAATTCTGAACTTCTGGTATTTTTGACTGCCACTGATTTCGAAAATTGTTAAACCGTCCAGAAAATAATTATTGTTTTCAAACAAAAAAATATTCAAATTTGCTTGCAAAAATTCTGAACTCCTGGTATTTTTCACTGACAATGATTTCGTAAATTGGAAAACTGTCCGGAAAATCAATGTTGTTTTTAATTCGAGAAATATTTAAATTTGCTTGCAAAAATTCTGAACTCCTGGTATTTTTGACTTCGAAAATTGGAAAACTGTCCAGAAAATAATTGTCGTTTTTAATTCTAAAAATATTCAAATTTTTGTGCGAAAATTCTAAACTCCTGGTATTTTTGACTTCGAAAATTGGAAAACTGTCCAGAATAATATTATTGTTTTCAAACAAAACAATATTGAAATTTTCTTGCGAAAATTCTGAACTCCTGGTATTTTTCACTGACATTGATTTCAAAAATTGGAAAACTGTCCAGAAAATCAATGTTGTTTTTAATTCTTAAAATATTCAAATTTGCTTGCGAAAATTCTGAACTCCTGGTATTTTTGACTTTGAAAATTTGCTTGCAAAAATTATGAACTCCTGGTATTTTTGACTGCTACTGATTTCGAAAATTGGAAAACTGTCCAGAAAATCAATGTTGTTTTTAATTCTTAAAATATTTAAATTTGCTCGCAAAAATTCTGACTTCCTGTTATTTCTGACTGGTAGTGACTTCGAAAATTGGAAAACTGTCCAGAAAATTATTATTGTTTTCAAACAAAAAAAAAATAATTTTCTTGCAAAAATTCTGAACTTCTGGTATTTTTCACTGTCATTGATTTCGAAAATTGGAAAACTGTTCAGAAAATCAATGTTGTTTTTAATTCTAAAAATATTCAAATTTGCTTGCAAAAATTCTGAACTCCTGGTATTTTTGACTGGTACTGATTTCGAAAATTGGAAAACTGTCCAGAAAATTATTACTGTTTTCAAACAAAAAAAAATAATTTTTTTGCAAAAATTCTGAACTTCTGGTATTTTTCACTGTCATTGATTTCGAAAATTGGAAAACTGTCCAGAAAATCAATGTTGTTTTTAATTCTAAAAATATTCAAATTTGCTTGCGAAAATTCTGAACTCCTGGTATTTTTGGTTTCGAAAATTTTAAAACTGTCCAGAAAGTTTTTATTTTTCCAAACAAAAAAAATGTTGAAATTTGTTTGCAAAAATTCTGAACTTCTGGTATTTTTCACTGTCATTGATTTCGAAAATTGGAAAACTGTCCAGAAAATCAATGTTGTTTTTAATTCGAAAAATATTCAAATTTGCTTGCAAAAATTCTGAACTCCTGGTATTTTTGACTTCGAAAATTGGAAAACTGTCCAAAAAATAATTGTCGTTTTTAATTCTAAAAATATTCAAATCTGCTTGCGAAAATTGTTAAACCGTCCAGAAAATAATTATTGTTTTCAAACAAAAAAATATTCAAATTTGCTTGCAAAAATTCTGAACTCCTGGTATTTTTGACTGGTACTAATTTCGAAAATTGGAAAACTGTCCAGAAAATCATGGCCGTTTTTAATTCTAAAAATATTCAAATTTGCTTGGGAAAATTCTGAACTCCTGGTATTTTTGACTGCCACTGATTTCGAAAATTGGAAAACTGTCCAGAAAATCATGGCCGTTTTTAATTCTAAAAATATTCAAATTTGCTTGCAAAAATTCTGAACTCCTGGTATTTTTGACTGGTACTGATTTCGAAAATTGGAAAACTGTCCAGAAAATTATTACTGTTTTCAAACAAAAAAAAAATAATTTTCTTGCAAAAATTCTGAACTTCTGGTATTTTTCACTGTCATTGATTTCGAAAATTGGAAAACTGTCCAGAAAATCAATGTTGTTTTTAATTCTAAAAATATTCAAATTTGCTTGCGAAAATTCTGAACTCCTGGTATTTTGATTTCGAAAATTTTAAAACTATTTAAAAGTTTTTATTTTTCCAAACAAAAAAAATGTTGAAATTTGTTTGCAAAAATTCCGAACTTCTGGTATTTTTTACTGACATTGATTTCAAAAATTGGAAAACTGTCCAGAAAATCAATGTTGTTTTTAATTCGAAAAATATTCAAATTTGCTTGCAAAAATTCTGAACTCCTGGTATTTTTGACTTCGAAAATTGGAAAACTGTCCAAAAAATAATTGTCGTTTTTAATTCTAAAAATATTCAAATCTGCTTGCGAAAATTGTTAAACCGTCCAGAAAATAATTATTGTTTTCAAACAAAAAAATATTCAAATTTGCTTGCAAAAATTCTGAACTCCTGGTATTTTTGACTGCCACTGATTTCGAAAATTGTTAAACCGTCCAGAAAATAATTATTGTTTTCAAACAAAAAAATATTGAAATTTTCTTGCAAAAATTCTGAACTCCTGGTATTTTCCACTGACATTGATTTCAAAAATTGGAAAACTGTCCAGAAAATCAATGTTGTTTTTAATTCGAAAAATATTCAAATTTGCTTGCAAAAATTCTGAACTCCTGGTATTTTTGACTTCGAAAATTCGAAAACTGTCCCGAAAATTATTATTGTTTTCAAACAAAAAAAAACAGTTTCTTGCAAAAATTCGAAACTTCTGGTATTTTTCACTGACATTGATTTCGAAAATTGGAAAACTGTCCAGAAAATCAATGTTGTTTTTAATTCGAAAAATATTCAAATTTGCTTGCAAAAATTCTGAACTCCTGGTATTTTCCACTGACATTGATTTCAAAAATTGGAAAACTGTCCAGAAAATCAATGTTGTTTTTAATTCGAAAAATATTCAAATTTGCTTGCAAAAATTCTGAACTCCTGGTATTTTTGACTGGTACTGATTTCAAAAATTGGATAATTGTCCAGAAAACTATTATTGTTTTCAAACAAAAAAATATTGAAATTTGCTTGCAAAAATTCTGAACTCCTGGTACTTTTGATTGGTACTGATTTCGAAAATTGGAAAACTGTCCAGAAAATCATGGCCGTTTTAAATTCTAGAAATATTTAAATTTGCTTGGGAAAATTCTGAACTCCTGGACTTCGAAAATTGGAAAACTGTCCAGAAAATTATTATTGTTTTCAAACAAAAAACCATTGAAATTTTCTTGCAAAAATTATGAACTCCTGGTATTTTCCACTGACATTAATTTCAAAAATTGGAAAACTGTCCAGAAAATCAATGTTGTTTTTAATTCTTAAAATATACAAATTTGCTTGCAAAAATTCTGAACTCCTGGTATGTTCCACTGACATTGATTTCAAAAATTGGAAAACTGTCTAGAAAAAAATTTTTGTTTCCAAACAAAAAAATATTGAAATTCGCTTAAGTTCTGAACTCCTGGTATTTTTGGCTTCGAAAATTGGATAACTGTCCAGAATATTATTATTGTTTTCAAACAAAACAATATTGAAATTTTCTTGCGAAAATTCTGAACTCCTGGTATTTTTCACTGATATTGATTTCAAAAATTGGAAAACTGTCCTGAATATCATGGCCGTTTTTAATTCTAAAAATATTCAAATTTGCTTGCGAAAATTCTGAACGCCTGGTATTTTTGACTTGTACTGATTTCGAAAATTGGAAAACTGTCCAGAAAACCAATGTTGTTTTTAATTCGAAAAATATTCAAATTTGCTTGCGAAAATTCTGAACTCCTGGTATTTTTGACTTGTACTGATTTCGAAAATTGGAAAACTGTCCAGAAAACCAATGTTGTTTTTAATTCGAAAAATATTCAAATTTACTTGCAAAAATTCTGAACTCCTGGTATTTTTGAATGCCACTGATTTCGAAAATTGTTAAACCGTCCAGAAAATAATTATTGTTTTCAAACAAAAATATGTTCAAATTTTCTTGCAAAAATTCTGAACTCCTGGTATTTTTCACTGATATTGATTTCACAAATTGGAAAACTGTCCTGAATATCATGGCCGTTTTTAATTCTAAAAATATTCAAATTTGCTTGGGAAAATTCTGAACTCCTGGTATTTTTGACTTCGAAAATTGGAAAACTGTCCAGAAAATTACTATTGTTTTCAAACAAAAAAACATTGACATTTTCTTGCAAAAATTATGAACTCCTGGTATTTTTGACTAATACTGATTTCGAAAATTGGAAAACTGTCCAGAAAATAACTGTCGTTTTAATTCTAAAAATATTCAAATTTGCTTGGGAAAATTCTGAATTCCTGGTATTTTTGACTTCGAAAATTGGAAAACTGTCCAAAAAATAATTGTCGTTTTTAATTCGAAAAATATTCAAATTTTCTTGCAAAAATTCTGAACTCTTGGTATTTTTCATTGATATTGATTTCAAAAATTGGAAAACTGTCCTGAAAATCATGGCCGTTTTTAATTCTAAAAATATTCAAATTTGCTTGGGAAAATTCTGAACTCCTGGTATTTTTGACTTCGAAAATTGGAAAACTGTCCAGAAAATAATTGTCGTTTTTAATTCTAAAAATATTCAAATCTGCTTGCGAAAATTCTGAACTCCTATTATTTTTGACTGACACTGATTTCGAAAATTGTTAAACCGTCCAGAAAATAATTATTGTTTTTAATTCTAAAAATATTCAAATTTGCTTGGGAAAATTCTGAACTCCTGGTATTTTTGACTTCGAAAATTGGAAAACTGTCCAGAAAATAATTGTCGTTTTTAATTCTAAAAATATTCAAATTTGCTTGGGAAAATTCTGAACTCCTGGTATTTTTGACTTCGAAAATTGGAAAACTGTCCAAAAAATAATTGTCGTTTTTAATTCGAAAAATATTCAAATTTTCTTGCAAAAATTCTGAACTCTTGGTATTTTTCATTGATATTGATTTCAAAAATTGGAAAACTGCCTGAAAATCATGGCCGTTTTTAATTCTAAAAATATTCAAATTTGCTTGGGAAAATTCTGAACTCCTGGTATTTTTGACTTCGAAAATTGGAAAACTGTCCAGAAAATAATTGTCGTTTTTAATTCTAAAAATATTCAAATTTGCTTGCAAAACTTCTGAACTCCTGGTATTTTTGACGGACACTGATTTCAAAAATTGGAAAATTGTCGAGAAAATCAATGTTGTTTTTAATTCTTTAAATAATCAAATTTGCTTGCAAAAATTCTGAACTCCTGGTATTTTTGACTGTTACTGATTTTAAAAACTGGAAAACTGTCCAGAAAATCAATGTTGTTTTTTTGCATTCAAATTTGCTTGCATAAATTCTGAACTACTGGTATTTTTATCTAACATTGATTTCAAATAATTGGAAAATTGTCCAGAAAATCAATGTTGTTTTTAATTCTAAAAATATTGAAATTTTCTTGCAAAAATTCTGAACTCCTGGTATTTTTGACTGGCACTGATTTCGAAAATTGGATAACTGTCCAGAATATTATTTTTGTTTTCAAACAAGCAAAATATTGAAATTACTTGCAAAAATTCTGAACTCCTGGTATTTTTCACTAACATTGATTTTAAAAATTGGAAAACTGTCCAGAAAATCAAATACAAATTTGCTTGCAAAAGTTCTGAACTCCTTGTATTTTTGAATGCTACTGATTTCGAAGATTGGAAAACTGTCTAGAAAATTAATATTGTTTATAATTCTAAAAATATTCGAATTCGCTTGCGAAAATTCTGAACTATTTTGACTGACACTGATTTCAAAAATTTGAAAATTGTCGAGAAAATCAATGTTGTTTTTAATTTTTTAAATAATCAAATTTGCTTGCAAAAATTCTGAACTCCTGGTATTTTTCACTGGCACTGATTTCGAAAATTGGAAAACTGTCCATAAAATCAATGTCGTTTTTGATTCTAAAAATATCTAAATTTGCTTGCGAAAATTATGAACTCCTGGTATATTTGAACTGAGAATTTGCAGAATTTTAGTTTTTTTTTGAAAAAATAATTTTATCATTCTATTTTTTTGGTCGTTTGAGAAATACCAGGAGTTCAGAATTTTTACAAGAAAATTTTAAATCTAAATAAAAACTAGATATTTGGTTGAATAAATTATTTCAGTTAAAAAGAATCGTGTGCAACTCTCATAAAGCACCGATTTTCACCCAAATAGGTTCTATTAGCAGAACCATAAGACCAACAATGTTTAAACTATGCAGTTTTTAAATCATATCGGGGTTGGTCAGTCAAAATATCTATACTAAACATTCAAAGTCCCTTGTTTTCAAATGGAAATTTTCTTTTTCATCCTCAGAATGTCCAATATCATTGAAAACAAAAATGTATGTGCATAGTAAATCCCTTAATATTGAAATCGGGACATCCAATACACTTCATGATGTTTCAGCTTCGTATAGACTCTAAAGACAGATAGGATGAGTGTATATGTTGGGTGGGTAGGATACCCAGTTCAAAAACAGCATGCGTCCTTCCTTTACACAAAAAAAAATAAAAATAAATACAAAACTTTTCTTTTCATTCATTTTACTTATATTTATTTATTATTTTTAATCTTTTTCTTTACAATTAAAAACTTATTCATAAGGAGAAAATGAGTTGGTTTTTTGTTCATATTGAGTGAGTTTTATTTTCTTCTTTTATTATTTTACATTTTATTGAATTGGATTTTGTTTTATTTATATTTTTTTTTATTTTAAATTTTATTTCTCTTCATTGTTTGAATTTTATTGTTCTTTAGTTTTTTTCTTATTTTATTTTATTTTATTTCATTTT
Source organism: Eupeodes corollae (assembly GCF_945859685.1). Classification (NCBI taxonomy): domain Eukaryota; kingdom Metazoa; phylum Arthropoda; class Insecta; order Diptera; family Syrphidae; genus Eupeodes; species Eupeodes corollae. The sequence continues at coordinate 139,944,840 of NC_079148.1, read as the reverse complement.
ATTGGTTGGTGATAAAAATTGTTTTATTTCTCTTGAATTTTTTTTTGTTTTTTTTTTTGTTTTGAAACTTCGTTTATTGCCATTTTGAAATGAATCCAAATTGCTGATGGATTAACGCTTGAAGTTTTCAATGTTTTTGACTTATTCATTTTTTGACATATTTTTTTTGTATGGTAACATCTACATGAGCGAGAATATTATGATCGGGAGTTATGGATGTTTTTCATTGTTATATTAGTTTTTCTTAGACTAAAAATTATAATATAATTTAATTTTTTTAGTTTAAAATATTCAAAAATATTACAACTTAAAACTGGATTTTTTTATATGTATAATATCTTTTTTATTATAAATTTATTTACAAAAGATTTTGCGCCGATGTCAGTTGTTTTGGTATTTTTTTTAACTATTTGCATTTTTTTTTTTGTAATAATTAAATTCTTTATAAGAGAAATATTTAGTTTTTGTTTTTATTTAGGAGAATCTCTTGTTTTTTGTTTGTTTTTTAAATGAATTTGTTGCTTTTTTGGCAGTGTAAGAATGCGCAGTTTAAATTATCATATAATTTGGTTTCAAATTGTTGATTGAAAATTAAATTTTGGATTTAAGATGTTTCAAGGTTTTAATTTTAAAATGATTATAATCAAGGTCTCTTAAAATAATGCATTCTTTGAAGCACATTTTGAACTAAAATTGAATGAAATCAACAAAAGATATCTTCTCGATTTTTGTAGTCTTAAGAGGCAACATTTTTAAAATTTATTTAAGTTGTAAGAGTTTTATTAAACGAAAGAAAAAAAAGACAGATAACGTCTTATAAAAGCTGAAAATAATCTAAAAGGTATTTTGTTGGTTTTTCAGAAAAAAAGTCAAAAACTCATGAATGTATAAAAAAAAGGTCGAAGCATTATTTAAAAAAAAATCTATTCGATTTTGTAAAGTTAAAGTTAACTCAAAGTAAAAACAAAATTTCTCACATAAAAAGTTCTGTACTTGATAAGAAAAAATAAGAAGCAGAATAAATCAACCATTCCTGGATTGAAGAAAAGTTTTCCAAAGATTAGAGGTTCTAGAAGCAAAAGTTGGTTTTCTGATTTCCAAGTTTCTGCAAACATCGTTAGATTTTAAGTAAACTTAGTAAAGGACAATTAAAACAAAAATACTAAGTTGTATTGAAAAAATGCAGATTTTCAAAAATTCTATCCAAATTTAAAAACGACATATTTAGGACTAATAAGGTAACAAAAAACTTACAATATTATAAATAACAATAAATTGTATCAACACATTTTTTATCTATTAACTATCCAAATAATTAAACAAATTTCCTGCGCTAAATTTTATAAAATTTTCTTACTATCGCAAAATCTCCTTAAGGACTAGAATAATGATTTTGTTTTTGTTTTTCAACTGAGTTTCATTCCATTTCTTATTTAAATTCTAAAAATAAAAACAATGCACACAAAAAATGACCTATACATTTGCTATTATTAAGTTTTTTCATTTTTGTTTAAATATAATATAATGCAATAGTTTTAAAATTACTAAAATTTAGTTTACAATGTACAAATCGAATTGTTTTTGTTCTTTTTTTAACATGAATGTTTTTCTGTATTGATTAATTTTCATATAATTTATTATATTTATGTATAGTTCTAATTATACGTATGTACTAAGCTTAAATTAATAAAGTACATAATTTATAATATAATATATATTGTTTTATAATTTAAGTATTTAATTACATTATATTAAATTTTATATTTATTTTGTTGTATACTAACTAAAAAACTTGTATTTCTCGTATAAAAAACTTATTTAAATTTAAATTTTCACTTATATTTTTAATTTTTATTATTTTATGTTGTTTTCTTTTTTTATTTAATTTACTTCAGTTTTTTGTTGTATTTTGTTTGTTTTTTTTTAATTTTTTTTAAATGCAATTCGTTAAATGTCAAATCAAAAAATGCAAAATAATTAATTTTAAATGCATGAAGTAAATTTTATTGTTTTGTTTTTGTTTTTATTGTAAATAAATTTTGTTTGGATATTACAAATACTCGCATTTTTATTTATAAAAAAATATACAATAATTTTATTTTTGTTTGTTTGTTTTGTATTAAATAACTTAAATATTGGTAAAAATAATAGAGAGGGACATAAGATAGAAAGAGAGAGTATAATAATACAAAAGTTTATACGTTGGTAGTCTTTTCAATTTTTTTTGTTTATAATTTTTATAATTTAACGATAGCCAAGAATTTTGTTGTTTGTATTGTTTTATTTTTAATTAAAAAATATAACGAGGAGAAGGGAGGTTGCTTTTTATAATAATTCTCGAAGCAATATTTCTCAGGTTCTTTGTTTTCATTGCGTTGAGTGGTGTTTGTTTTTTGGTTGGGTTTTTTTTTAATGGGGGGTGGGGGTTGCTTTGGATTGAAGGTAGAAACTAAGCAACACCAACCTGTTGATGGTTTTTCTTTTGGAAACATCATCTTTCTCATTATGGCACAGTCCTTTTTGTTTGTTTGTTTATTTTTTTTTGTTTTTATTTTTTATTCTTGGTTTTTCTTTTATTTATTTGGTATGTTTGTTTTTTTTTTTTTTTGTTTTAATTACATAAATTAAAGTCATCTCAAGTGATATTTTTAAGATATTCAGCATATTCTTCTGCCGTTTCAAAGTTTCGTCCTCTGAAAAACAAAAAAAAAAGAAAATAAATATTAGAAGATATTACAAAGAAAAATACTAATCTGTTTTATTTGTTTAGGTTTAAGCTGGTTTGGATTAATGTTTTATTAATATTTGCAATTAATTAATTTTTGTTTTATTATTTTGAGTGACTTACAAATGTTTCCAATAAGGTTCTCACATAAGGTGGAGAATATAGAACAAATCGTATAAACTTAGCTACCATCTCCAATAGACTTCAACAAGAAGGAAAAAAAAGGAGTTAATGGCAGGTTAAAGCTTTCAATGGTTTTCAACATTAAAACCAATTATTGGATATTGTTTTCATAGATCACTCAAACAAATGTTCCTGATTAAAATTAAACATTTTAGGAGTGGATTGATCTTTGAAAGAAAAAATGACTGAGATTGGCATATAAGAAAAAAGGAACGTCTTCATTTTTTAGAAATAACTGATAACTTCCCATCAGCTACGTGGAAAGGGAGGTAGGGGGAAAACCCAATGGGCGCGGGATTTTCTAGGGGCCTGCTAAATTGAAAGCAATGAGAATATACTCTATATTTATCATCAACATACCTATTTTCACTTATTTTTAGAGGCTTTCATGCTTTCGCAATCGGCCCCCTGTTTGCATGTTATCTGCCAATTAATAGGTCCCAAACTTGCCGATCTGGGCCCCCTGATTATTATTGGCACACATTTTTGTTTATATTTATTGGAAAATTGGGCAACTCTAAAGTATTGAAAGAAAGTTATAATAAAGTTTTCTTATTTAATTTAACGTACATTTCAAATTAATCTTATTTTGAAAATTGTTAAAGTCAAAATAAGGGGCCCGGCAAATTAATACAAAACACAAATATTTATTTCGGTTTCTATTTCTATTAATTTTCTTTTCTTCTATTTTTGTTTCTGCTGTAAACGAAATTTTTTATTTGTTTTCGGGGGACCGGAAAATCCCACTAGGGGTATAGGAATACGAGGCGATGGCAATCTTATTGGAGAGCCAAATAATGGTAATTTTTTGGGCATTTTGGAATAAATTAGTCATTATGACCCCTTACTTCAGGAGCACTTGGAAAAAGTAAGAATTTCACAACAAGAGCACAAACGTCTGCAAGTCCACTACCTTTCCGTTGAGGTTCAAAATGAGTTTATTAAAATTTGTGATTGAGATTGAAAACGTCAGTTAATTCGCTATAATTGTCGATGTAACACCCAATTCAAGTCATGTGCAACAAAACACATTTATTTTGCGATATCTGCGCTTGGAAGAAAATGTGTTCACCATCCAAGAATGGTTTTTGGAATTTGTCGATTGCGACAAAAAAGAACTGGCACCGCAATAGCTGATTTGATCTGCGAAACATTGGCAAAGAACGGAATCCCTTTAGAAGACTGCTGTGTACAAGGCTATGACAATGGAAGCAATATGAAAGGACAATATAATGGTGCACAAAGTCATATTTTAAACAAAAATCAGAATGCGGTGTATTCACCATGTGCAGCTCACAGCTTTAACTTGTGTAGAGTCGATTCAGAGAAATGTTGTACTGCGGCAATCACATTTTTTGGACTTGTTCAGAAGTGTTTGAAGTTGTTTAGCAGCAGTGCCCAACGTTTGGACATTCTTAAGAAGAATGTGGCCGGATCCCTTCACAAACTATCCGATACAAAATGGTCCGCTAGAATTGAGGCAGTGGAACCTTAGAACATCATTAGGAGCCTTAAGTGATATTAATTTAACTTCTGAAGCTAGAAGAATATATACACAAATTTGAATACGTGATGATGTCTTCAATTTGGTGTAAGGTTCTTAGCGCTCTATGTGAAAGAAGTATCATTCTTCAAGCCAGAAACATGACTATTGACGTTGAAATTCGAAATCTCCGGCAACTTCATCTCCGATTTGAACTTCATTCGAAACTGGATTGGGGGATTTTTCAGAATCGTTCCCATTGAACCGAAAAACTCAATTCAAGAGACATTTTGGAGAAAATCGAGGAGCCGGAGAGCAAATTGAAACAGACGAAGAAATAAATTTCAAGAAAAACATCTTTTACGTCATCCTTGATACGATGAAGAATTTGAATGCTACATTTTCATTTTTTTGGCAGTTTTCAACAATGGAAACAAGGTTCATCCAAAAGTATAACTCGCATGTGTCTCAAGAGTTGAAAGAAGAAATAATTCATCTGAAACACATTTATGAAGCCAATTTGAAGCAGAACTTCCGCCATTGAGTTTGCTCAATACTATTTATTCCCAGAACTTGAAGACGATTTTCCCCAACATTTGTGTTGCTCTTCGTTTGTTTTTAACCATACCGAACGTTCAATTAACAACCTTGGCAGAACAAAGAATTTTCATCATTCGTTCTCATCACAAGATCGTAATTCTGGACTAGCTACACTATGTTTCGAGGCACCTTTGGCAAAGAAATTTAATTTCGATGTAATTATAAGTTGTTTTGCTGCTCAAAAAGCTAGGAAAGCTCGTTTGCAAAAGGACTAACTTCAATAAACGTGCGAATATTTTAATATAAAGAACACCAATAAAGAGTATTCAATGTAAACCTTTTAAAATACATAGTTTTTTTTAAAGACAAATTTCAAATACTTTTTCTTCGCTCTATTTTATTTTTATAGTATGTTAAAGATCTTCATTCTATTTTTTTTTAAATAGTTCATCCACCAACCAACATGCTGTTGTCAATATCGAATTAAAGGTATGATCCTGTTCGGAATCTGTTCTACTCGCATGTAGAATTATTTTCTATCCATCTTCCGTTTTGACTAAACTGGACTATACCCTAAGATTGATTTTATGATTAAAGTTTTTTTTTCAGTTCACTTTGCAAACGAAAAATTATTATTTCCTTTAATTCCAACCAATTTCAAGCTATTCGTAATTGCAGTTAGACCTTAAAAAAAAAATGGTAAAAGTGGGGGGGGGGGGGGAGAGCGAGATTTTCCCGTCCCGAGCCCTGAATTCCTCTCGACGGCCCTGCTTCCCATTAGTACCAGCCAAACATCTTCAAATGCTATTTAAAATGATTTATGTCAGTATATATTAAAGAATTTAAATGAATCAATAGTTTTTTTTTGTTAACTTAGATTAATATATGAAAAACTGTCTTTAAATGTTACAAAGTGTAAAATAATAAATAAATTGGATGGAGCAACAGTCTGCTACGAACTATTGTCTAGTGACTCACAGCTCTTAACCATTCCCTTGTGTAACAATTGTTGGCAGGGATATGGAAGGGGACCCACAGCCGAATTTAAATGGCTTATTTGACAAGAATAATAACTTTTGGAGGAATTGTTATTTCCTTGCAAGAGGCAGTACCCGTGAAACAAACTTTAGATGGCACAGGCAGGAATTCAACCCAAGATCTTTGACATGACAGCCCAACGCACTTACCATCATTCCACGGGAACTATAAAATATTTTTGTGGGATGAAAAATTTGTTGGAGTCTGACAAAAGTTAAAATTCAATATTAAGTACTTTTTCGTATATATTTTGTTTTAGGTCGAAATTTATCTATACAAAAATTTCAGTTGCAATTTTCTATAGTTGAGTGCTATTAAATATTAAAATTAGCATTTTATTTTTTCTTTGTTCTTAATATGGAGTCGAAATTTAATTTTTACTAGTTTGTAGTTGTTTCTGAAGGCTTTATTTTTTGTAAAAAATATTCCATTTTATTCTTGAACTCGTTCAAGAGCAATTCGTTTGGCCCAAGATGAGAGCAGATTGCACAAAGTTCGTAAAGATCTGCATACAATGCAAGAAATAAAAAATCAGTCGACACAACAAAGCACCAATCGCCCCAATCAGTTTGAGATCCCAACGTTTTGCCCATATCAACATGGTTGGCGCTTTGCCTACATCACACGGTTATAGGCATCTTTTAACGATCATAGAGTGATACACTTGATGGCCAGAAGCGTATCCTATGGAAGATATCAGCGCAGAGACAGTAGCCCAAAACCTACTCTATGGTTGGATGGAGCGATATCTAATTCCATTACAAATAACAACTGATTTGGGACGGCAATTCGAGTCAACACTGTTAAACAAAACTTTGGGAATAAAACACTGCATCAGAACAATATCTTATCATCCGTGATCCGCGCTGGCACCACTATCTTAAGACTGCCATAATGAGCCATGGAACTGCCAACTGGTTCCAAGTTTTACCTCTTGTCTTGCTTGGTTTGAGGACGTCCTTAAAAAAAAAACATGGATGCCATCCCAGCAAAACTTCTCTATGGTTAAACAATTCCGTTACCAGGCGATTATGTTTCTGAACCGACAATTAATTCTCAACTTCAGAATACTTTGTAAAAGAATTTCAAAAAATCATGCCCACCTTACGACCAAAAAAAAACCAACCACCATGCAAGACCCACATTTTTCTTACAGAAGTCTTTAGAAAAATGTACTCATGTCTTCATAAGAACTGACAGTGTTAGATCTTCACTTCAAGCTCCTTTATAAGGACTTTAAAGTAAAAACAAAATAAAAAACATTTCTAACGACAGGTTAAAAGCCGCTTTTATCAATGCTGATAAAACGGATGATCCAAAAACTAATAACGAATAAACGATTACGAGGAACCCACCACCCAAGACATCGAAACCTAATCAGACAACTGCTACAACTCTATCAGACCGAAAAGCCATTATTCCATGTACAGTGTGCACCCTATACCGAAATTATCAACCATGTATTCATTCTGTTCATTAATGTATACTAAATGTCATTCAAACATAAAATGAATTGTTAGATATATAAAAGAATAGCTCATAATAAAAGTAGATGTTAAGAAGAACGGTCTAGGATTTTTAGATACGCATCTACAATTTTTTAGGATTAAGTAGTTTCCAACTAAAATCTAGTCTTAATATAACAACTATAAAACTATATTAAAAATACCGGTTTTAAGATTATTTTTATAATATTTTTCTAAAATTTGACTAAGATTGGCTAAGGGGACACATTCCTCACAAAAACAACAATTTCTTTCAAACAATTTTGGTATTTCCTATAAAAAAATATTTTAAAATTAAGAGTTAATGTTTTCTAGGATTTAAAAGACAGGTACAATTTAACAACTCATGAAAGTGTTTCCATAATTGTAAAACATTACATATATACATTTTAAAAAAATAATGTAAACTAAATATTAAAGACAAGTATCATGTACTATTAAAACCACCAAAGATTAATTTGACAAAAATACTAATTTATTGCTTAAGATAAATTCGAATGAGCTTATTTAGCAATATCTCTAAAACTAAACTTGATAGACTAATTTTGGAATCGGATTAGAATAAGCTACTATAAAAAACAATTTTTTTATAATTTCAAACGCGTTCATCTTAAAATCCCTTTCTTTAAATTAGAGAGACTGGTGAAAAGTTCTTTACTGTTTTTTTTTTTTAATTTAGCACACGTCTTCTTCAAATTCAAAATTATAAGTTTTAACCTTAAACCATTCAAAAATAAGTGTAAAATCAAACTTTCTTTCTGAGGTGTGCTGATCGATTCCTCTTTTCATAAGGCTCTTAGTGAATAAGTTACTACGGAGAATTTTTTTTAAAAAAAAATATTGATACTTATTTAAATACATGATTAATAAATTTGTTTATTTTAAACAAACGATGTATGTATTCCCTTACGTTTAGAGTAATCTCTGAACAATTGTTAACATTAAAACGATAACATGTATCGCCCGCCCATGAAGATCTATCAGACAAGTGCAATTTGTTTGCTTTAAAAGTGCGTATACGCCTAAGTGCACTTGCTGTAATGTTATAGTTTTTAAAGAGATTTAGGACCTTTTTGAGACTCTACGAAATAGTGTTTAACAATTTGACAAATTTTTTCTGAAAGCACTGAATTTCTAGATATCATAAATCCCTCAATACTTGATTTTGAGCAATTAAAACATGACTCTAATAATTATTTTATCCAGGAATATTTTAATCTAATAAAATAAATCCATACCAATCAAATTTATTTCTCCTACTAAAAATGATCAAAAGGTCTTAATTAAATTCTCTTTCTTGGAACTATACCAACCCTATTAGCCTGAATTTCTTAAATGCATTAACTAACATGGATTAAAAAGCACCAAACACAATTAAAATTAAGTTCAATATGATTAACTAGAATTCAATATTTAGTTAGAGTCTCCTTTCAAGATCAATCACAAAAATAAGTTAATACAATATCTACCCTCGTCATCATCGCAAGTTAAGTTAAAGGCGGTGTTTGTGTGATGCCTGGTTCGTCGAAGCTTAAATAATTCCTTCTTAGAAAATTAACCCCCCTGTTACACATGATTATATTTCTTTTAACTTTTTCAACTTTTAATCCTTAAAATCCTTATTTCAAGAAATGAAATGCATTCTCTCTTTCATACTACCCATATACCTACACACACACAAGAAATAGAAACAGAAATCATAAAAGTATCTACTTATCTAAGAGCAATTAATTTGGTAGTAGTTACATGTTACAGTGGGGATTTTGCCAAATTCAATAGACAATAATTACACGTGCAGACAAGCAAATAATTGCTTCTTAGAAATCGTTTTCTCTTTTCTTTAAATGAATTCTCCTGAATTTTTCACCCACCATAAACAACTGCGAAATTCTACCAAACCATACCCAAGGACGCTCTATCTATCTATCAGATGAAAGAATATCCTTTTGATAAAAATTAATCCTTGGAAAAAAGGAGAAAAAAAAAAACAAAATATAACTTACACAATAAGGAAAAAGAGGAATGGATTTCAGTATTATTTCATCATCATACACAATAATCTCTCTCAAGGACTTTACGAAAGAATGGTTTGTTGTTGTTTAGGGTTCATAATACAAACCGGAAACTTATAGATTATTACAGGAAATCGGTATATTAGTTTTTATCACATTATTACATCATATGGTGGCTAATCGTTTCTCAAACAAACCTAAATATTTGCCAAATTACATGAACAACAATAATACTCTGACATATGGATAGTATTAAACTAACTGTACCCATTTCATACATCATCAGAGTTCAGAATCCAGACTCTAGACTACAGAGCCAACCTTCAGAGTAAGTGATGAAAGAGGCAGCAGGAACACTGATTGACCAAAATCCAATAAGGACTTTCATTGCTTGCTCTCCATTATTTCCGTTGGGATTTGGCTTATTTCTCTTTCTTTTTTATTATTCTTGTCGTTTTCTCTCCCTTCATCGTCGTCTCTATAGCTTTTTTCCCTGCACGGTTATTAATTTAGTTTCCGCAACGAACAATGAATAAGGACAGGTCCCATGAAGAAAAGGACGAGAACCCATCAACATTTCGTTCGTTCGTTCATTCGGTCAGTTCTTTGGGTTTGCTTAGTCCTCTTCCATCATCATTTAGGAAACGAACGTGGATTGGGAAAATATCGAGACAAAAAAAAAATTACTGAAAAGGACATTCAACAGTAGGTACACCCGTACCGTACCCAATGTCCATCTAGAAATATCCTGGAACTTCAACTTCCCAATGGAATTTTATATAAAACCCTTTCTTTTTAGTACACTCCAGCTTCGAGTATATGCATGCATAGAGAGTGGACTTGTTTTTTTTTTATTTTGTTGAACTTACCTTCTTTCAGAGTCAAGCTCTCGTTTCCTTCGTTGGTTCTTCGGCACAACTTCAATGCATAGGATAATAAATTGATTATTGCAGGAGTACGTTTCCTCGTCTATTAATTTATTCCCCAGCAGACTGCTGGCATAACCGACCTTGTCCATGGATGATGACATCCATGCATCACAATACATTTCCTGAGCTAGTTCGCCATTTAGATGCGATCCATGCCAAACAACTTTTTGTGACCTATGTAAAAAGAAGAATAATAAAGAATAATGATATTGAGAACAAGGGCTTAAGTGAGATAGTAGATATAGTATAAAAGTTGAAAAGATGAAAAGTCAAAAAAAGGTTTATAAAGATTGTTTTTCTTGGAAACGCTTCTTCTCTGTAGGGTAAATGCACTTTAATGAATTTTTTGTATATTTAAGGAAAATATGTAAATTTATTAAGTTTTTATTTTAGAGAGTTTTTCAAATGATTTGAAGTCTTAGAGGATACTCGGATATTTCAAAAACCTTTTTACAGTTGCTGATATACATTCTATCCGGATAGTGTCACATCTCAGCCATCTTTTTTAATTATGTGGATGTTCGACATTTTTTAGATAATACAAACAAATCATTTGACAATATTCGGATATCCGGATGCTTACGGATAAGACATTTATAATCCAAATTATCCGGATAATTTTAGATAATTCAAGTGACTGATTTAAACATCCGGATGTTTCCGATCTAAATAATTAAGTAGTTCTATTGTATCCAGTTATACTAAAATTTGGATATTTTATGAAGAAATAGTTAATTATTGGTTTTTTTAAGTTGTCAAATCAACCTTAGATAAAAACCAACAATAAATAAAAAATTTAAATAGAAAAGAAAAGTGATGTAGAACTCGAAAGCAAATAAGTAAGCTGAGCTGATCGAGAAATATTTTCTTTGCAATTTCTTAGATTTTTAAGACAATACAAAAATTTAGATAAATAATTGGAAAAATGTTCGCAGGTGAGCTTGAAAGTTTGATTATGTTTAAAAATATTTGATTTAATAAACTGAAGATTCTATTGTAAGTTTTTTTGATGGTTATTTAATTTTTCATAAATTTTTTCAACTACTGCTTTATTCTTCTTCTCAAAAGCACGGATTTTAGAAAAAGTCTTTCGAAATGTTTAAAGTTACCTATGAGTTGAAAATCTGTATCTCTTTGGTGAAGTCTTGTTGGTTTTGTACGGTAGTTGACTATAAGTCGTTTCTGTTTTACGATTTTCGGTTACCTGTTACATATTATTCTTGGAGTCAAACACTTTTAGCTGCCTGTCAGTTTCCTGTAGTTGCCTGTAGGTTGTCTATTTTAACCTAATAGACACCTGTTAGAAGTCTATTAGACGTCTTTTAGTTGCACTATGTTCAATACAAAAAATATTTCCAAGCTCTGCTATTCACCTCAAAGCTGCATCGCAGTTTGGTTAACAACAATTCCACTCCGTAATTCTTAAGGATTCAGAATTAATCCAAAAACACACTCTCTACACCATCCTTCAAATGCAATTCGACAAACATTTTCAGACTTCTATACCTGTCAGTTTTTTTTGGATAGGACATTCCTGGAAGATGAGTCACTCCGTTTTTGCATAGATGGATCGAAAACAAATGAAGGCGTTAGTGGAAGTGTGTACTTTGACTAAAATTAAGTCTCTCCTTCCGCCTTTTCAATCATTGTAGCGTGTTTCAGGCGTAGTTTTTGGCGATACAAAAAAGTCTTGTCCGGGTTTAAAGAAAACGTAATATCAATATGTGATATCCTCTTCTCAGGCTTTAACCAAATATCTTGAATTCGAAAACTTACAAAATTTTTTGTAATGATAATGAAATCATTTTAATAATCGTGGATTTAAACGGTCGGATAGATGAATTCCAAAACACACCTTTTTTGAATGAATCAATCAATGCAGGGATGCTAAAGATTTCTGGAAAAATGTAAGAATTTTAGATAACTGAAACAGATAGAATGTTTTTCCAATCAGTATCGACATGATGGGCTCATATTTCGAAAAACTTAAAAAAGTGGATCCTAACCAATCTTACAAAGGTCTTGCGTTACTTTTTTTTACATCGAAGAATTAGACACTCCATTCTCAATGCCAGAACTACTTTTTGCCTTAGAAAAAATGAAAACAATAAGGCTTCGGGTTTAGATGGCATCCCAGCCGAGTTTTTTAAAAATGCCAGGTCACAATTTTTAGAGCTTATATTGTTTTTACTAAACCGAGTGTTTAACAACGAAGAAATACCACATAATTTCGAAGAGTCATCCATTTTAGCGATCTATTAAAAAGGAGATCCTAATCTCCACGAAAAGTACCTTGGGTTGAAACAAACAACATAATAAGTTGCTGGGTTTCGACCTAACCTCTCTCTAATTGAACAAATTTGTTAGTCTAACTAATGTTGCTAAACGTTTTTTGGATAAGGAAACTAATCTCTATGCTTTTTTTTGAAGATTTTAGAGCTGCCATTGATACCATAAACAGAAAACTATTACTTTTTAAACTAGAAGGTGTTTGATTATCAACAAAATTTGTAAGAATATATGAGAAACTTCTTTCAAATACAACAGCGGTAGTTTCTATTGGTAGAATATCTTCGCAGCAATTTAAGACAGAAGTGGGTGTCCCGCAAGGTTGCATTTTACGTCCTTTGCTCTTCTCACTTTTTATTAACATTAGATTAACATTAGAGACAGTGTTCCAGAGGGTTATATATTATGGTGATTTGCTTATTAAGGTGCTTTTATATGCGAATGACCTTGTCATTCTTACTGATATTCCGGTAACTCTACAACTGCAAATTACAAACTTAACCAGTATTGTAACTCTTGGGATCTTCAAATAAATAGTTCAAAGTCGAAGATTATGGTTTTCAGATCACATAATCATAATGTCAGAAATGACCGTTCTTGGAACCATATAATGGTGAAAGAATAGAAAAAATTTAAAAAATTCAAACATCGGACCTCATATCAAAGAAAAAAACATCAGTTGCGAAATCAGCCATTAACTGCTTTTGGTCAAGTTTATTTAATAACAAATGTATCGAACCGATGGTAAAATTCAAAGTATTTAATGCAACAATTAAAAGTTCACTCTGCTATGCTAATGAAGTGTATGGTTACGAAGTATGTGAAAACTTTGAAGTTGTTCAGAGATATTTCTTCAAACGTGTATTTAAGGTCCCTATGAACACATCTAACTATGCAATACTTATACTCATATATGTAGAATCTGGACTATCTTCAATTTTCTTATTATACTGTCAAAGTTTTAAGAGATGTGATAATAATCTTCAAAAAAAAGTACTCATGATTGACTTTAGCGTTTTTACACGCCGTTCAAAGATTGGCAAGAATTGGCTGCTAAATATAATACGATATTGAATTTAGTCTTGAATAACTTAGGTTCATGGAAGAATGAATTCTATGACTGCATCTCAGCAATTGAATAACAAGTATTTAAAAATTCTCTGAACCGTGCTAAAGAGTCCATGGAACGATATACAGCAACTGGCGGAATCTAATTATTTTCGAAAAAAAATTCACAGTTAACGAGATGAGTTTAATATTTAAGATCCCAACTAAAATTGTAGAGCTAAATTACAGACCCCATAACTGTAATCTTTGCAACCTTAATCAAATCGAAAAAGTTTATCACTTAACAGCAAGATGTCAAATACTCCAAGAAATTCGACGCTTATACTTTGGAAAAACTTTCTTTCTACAGAAGAGAGTTACTCAATTCTAAATAGTGAGTGTGGTTGGAAAGTTCTTATCCAGTTTGTTACTGAAGCTATCGCTTACAGAAATACTTAAGTATAATGTCTAAGTTAACTTTTTTAAATTATATTTAATGTTAAAATACTTTACACTTTTTCATTTTCAATTTTGTTGGTGTGTTTAAATTTTATAAATATAAATTTTAATGTTATAATTTTAGATATAATTGGCAGACGGCTTTTAAGCGATGCTCGTAAATCTTTTATATTAAAACATTTGCACTTTATATGTTGGAAAAAATAAAGATAATAATAACAATAATACTAATGATAATAATATCTGGACTCTGTCTCCTCAACATGTCAGGTCACAACATGCTATCTCTGGGCAAATAGCATATAACATCCATAATCGGTGTCACTGACTAATAGAAAAGCACGTAACCCGCTAGCGGTATTCTCAAATGACTTTTGCAGAGACTGTATAAATGAGGGAGAGAAAGAAACAGTTCTTCATCTACTTTGTAAAATGTACATGCCCTACTGTAGCTAAAAACGCAAGACTTACCTAGTAGAATTCTTCTATTCTTCAATTCTTCGTTTCGTAAGAGACTCAAACTGGTTTAATTGAGTTTGGAAAAAAGATTTATTTGGTATCACAATGGGCCTAAGTAAGTCCTTCTATATCACTGACGGATACCTTAACGCTTAACCTTACCTAATCACATGTGTCTTGTTCGTCTAATCATATCATCTATTTGCTACCTTTTAGTCACCTGTTATTTTTCTGTGAGTCAATTTTGGTCACTATTATTTCCGCAAGTCACCAATGGTCTGTAATTTGAATTTCAAGTCAATTGAAAGTCTAACTTATATTGTACCATAATTATGTAAATGCCAGTTTTAGTCCTCGATCAATCCAACTGACAAAAATGTCAAATGTCATGAAGTACTTTTTCCAAGGATTCTTGAGTATACTTTTTAATCATATAGGGTATGGTTTTAAACTTTTTGCATATCCATTTTTCTTTTCTCTTTAATATTACTTTAAAGTAAATTGCTCCCAAAACACTTTATATTGCATATACGAGTCCTGACAAAAGGGAATTTAGTTTTCTAGGGATCGAGATGATGATGAACATTTTAATGAAAATTGAGATGGAAAATTTTAAGAGTAAATGACGACCGACACGACTCGAAGAGGCTTGTCCAATGTCCAGTCCATAGACTAAATGAGAGGTTGTCTAACGGTTTTCTTTGTACACATACGTGTATGTGAATATCTGAATACACACACATGCATGTATATTGTTTCTTGGCATCAATTAGTCAATTTAAGGGCAATAGATTATAATTGAGTTTGACGCACCCAAAAACAGGATATTGATCCTTTAACGTTAAAATACCTATAGATAGAACAAAACAAGGATATGCTTATTTTCATTTTATTTCATGTGTGTAGATGGTTTGATTTTTCATCTTGGTATGGAAAAAGGATATAGGTTGAGAGTAAAACTCAGAGTGTAAAGGCCAAGAGTATTAATTGATATACGAAGTTTTGATATCCTGTCTCTGGATGTTTGAAGATTGCTTGAACAAGGGATTTCAATTCTAGGATTTTCGTTATTAAGAAGGACTGTTTTTTCATTAACACTTAAAATTTTAAAACTTTAATTAGTAATTTATTTGGAATATGTATTTTATAGATGATTAAGTCATGCAGTGCTTATAATTGGTAAGGGGTAAAAAGTATATGGTATATCCTTGACATGGGTCATCTGGAGACTTTAGAATTGTTAAGTATTTTTCTAATGAAATTTCGATTTGAAGGTTCAATTTAAATAAGCTTATTGACAGTTTTTATTTTATTTCTTTAAGAATAATTGAACATTTTTGGAAAAAAAAGATTGAAGGCGAAATTTTTTGTATGTAACTCTATTATTTTGATTTAAGTTCAGATACATAAAAAGAAAGAACAATATTTTTATTTAAATCTCCGTCAACTTCTTTTTTTTTCTAAGTTAATAAAATCTTAAGTTGATCAAATGTAAAGCTAAAAATCAAAAGGTTAAAACAATAATACCGACCACCTCTTATAGAATGATGACACATTTGGCGTTGTCAAAAATGAAGCTAAGTTTTAAGATTTCTCCAAATACATAGGAAAAGAACAACCCTTCTGATCTGGTTCGATTTTAAGAAAACTTTTTATTCCACAGCTTGAGTGCAACTCTCAAATTTATACAGGTGCCCTTAAAACAAGCTTAAAATACCTATGAAAATTATAAACTACGGAAATATGACCAACATTTTTACATCGCTTGGACACCGCTACAATGATTCATGTCTTTCATTTTGTATCGATACTTTAATAATCAATTTTCTATCGAAATACCCAGATCCCCTCGACCCCTCAAACAATAAAATCTGCTTGAAATATTTGGACCTTAAGAAATGTCAACCAGTTTACGCTTGAACTTGATTTTGGAAGAACTGTCAAAGATAGAGATTATTTCCTTAGCCGAACTTCAAGAATGTGCAAAGCTCGTACTGCTTTCAAACGTATTAACGGTTTTAATGAACATTGGGCATATAGTGTTGTATTCCATCTCAATAAATTGAGTTTTTGTATATAAAAATGTTTATTAAATTCATTTTTGTTAAAATATACATATTTACTAATTAACTTTCTTCAATTCCAAAATCTTATAGCAAAAAAGTTTAATATTTATTAAATACCTCTTTTCATACCTGTTGGCTTAATTAATTTCATTTTAAAAATAACTTTTCCTCTTCTAAAGGTTTTTAAATCAAAATGCTTACAATATTTTCATCTCATCAATCTACAGAGCTTATAGTGGAAACAGAAAAAAAAATATGATACCCAATTTTCCAAACTTTTATACCTATAGACAACCTCTTGCTTTGAGGTCTTTACTTCACTGCATCAATTACAACTTAATTATTAATGGTAAGAGTAACCCTAATGCCATGTCGAGAGTAGGCATAATAAACAAATGGAACATCACTTCAGTCTATATACACACAAAGTCAACTTTAGCTACCCTTCCTCTATATATTATACTCTTATACAGTAGATACAGTTAAAAAGTTCCTCGCACTATGAAAATGCTTACTGACTCCACTTAAAATCACAGAGCGGCGAGGGCAAATAGAGATTCATACTATACGAGATGTGAGCGAGATATTTTCATCTGCACAAAATACACAGCATCAGCATCAGCATCAAAATCCAGCCCTTAGCAATCTCAGAGTTAGAAAGTTATCTCTAGAGGGCAGCACCAGATAAACAATCTACTGCGAGCGCATCATTAATTTCTGCGGTTTATTTATGACTTCCCCCCGAGAAAGAGAAACTATAGGCATCGTCATCGGCATCGCTGACTGACGAACGTTGAGGATGAGGATGAGGACTAGGGTAGAGGTAGCAAGTTGATCTAACATAAACATAAAACACTAAACAACTCTTTTCGCATCTTCCTGCAATCAGATGGCACCGCCACCATGATGGATCCTACCCAACAAAACCGGAATCCCAACCCAAACCGTCCAAGCATAACCCCCTACCATCACCGTCACCACTATTCGGTTGATTAACATACTGCAATTGCGGACTATGAAGCGGAGTCAAGTACAACGGCACCAGCTGTGCTCCGGGCCAAATTGTTTGAAGTTGGCCGTAGGGTGAGCCGTTACTGCCAACGAAGCTGACTTTATCGTCAAATGACGACAAAGACAATGTCGACGGACTACGGACTACAGACGTCAGGCATCAGACGACGGACAGAGAACTACGATGTCGTCATCATCAGAGTAAAGCCATCTGCCTAGTTACCCAAGCCCGTTGGTATACAGCTGTAGTATTTAAAAATATACCGCTTTATTGGTGAAGAAGAGACGGACGAGTGACAGGGTTCAGACCCGAGTGGCAGTTGGTATTCATCTTAAATGAATAAATTCAAAGTCAGCCGGCAAAAGTTACGCCAGACACCACAGAGCACAGCACAGCACAGCCAGACCCGGACCAGTACCAGTACCAGAACAGAGAAGCCTTCCCTTAGTCGCTCTCACAGCCCATTTCATCTTCATCCCCTTTTCTCATACTTTGCTGCATCCTAATTGAGGTAAAAGTGAATAACTTAGCTTCTGTCAGAGTTGCAAATTCCTCCCATGGGCTCAATTTAATGTAAATGTTGACCCTACTCATTCTATCTTTCTCTGTCTTTCATCCTCCCCTCTTCCTCTCTCTCTCACTCTAACCTTTTTATTTGGTCCTTGTTCCATGATGATGGTGTTTGTTCTTCATTTTTGTTAGTAATTTTTTTTTTGATCCTTCAGGATGTACTTTTTTCTTTGTACCGGAAGTTGTTACAAAATATACATCGTAAATATCCTACGGGATAGTTTATATCACATTTTAGTAGTTTATCTTCCTGGGTGACATGCAAAGTTGATGCTCATTTTTTTTCGTTTGTTGTTGTTGTTTGTTTTATTTCGTCACTTTTATGGGAGCAAAGGACCTTTTTGTATAGGGGTAGGTATATTTTATGGTATATTTTCTGCCGCCCAATGGAAGACAATTTTAAAGTTGAAACATTTTTTGAACTCAACTAATTTTGAAAGAGCATATATATAATTTTTGTAGGGAATGTTAAGAATATGTGTGCGGTTTTATTTGGGTATTCATTAAAAAAAGGACATTTAAGAGAAAGAATTTTTCTGTTGGAGTTCATTTGTGTTTTTTTTGTCAGAGGTTTGTTTGACAACTTTTATGAATAAATAAAAATAATTACATGAACTTTTTGTTTTTCGAGAAAATATACAACTTTAAATATTGAAAGGATAATTTTAAAAAGTATTTTTTTTTGGGAAGGGGTTTTTCGAACGAAATATGTAATTAAAAAAATTAAAATGTGTACATGCAGAAGTTTAAACAAACTTTGGAATCGTCAAGATTGGTTTACCAAAAAGAGAAATACTTTCTTAAAACGTATGTTTTTGAAATAATATTGGTTAAGGTAATAATTCATGATATTTATGATTGCGGCGAGGTCATAAGTAAGAACTGCAGACTGTTAAGATTCATCAATCCTTCTGATATTTTAAAGAGTTATTTCTTATGATGAGTTATAAGCCACTACATCATATACTTATTTTTGAATGACAAGTTAACCTGAAATTAACCTTTTTCGCATCTTAAATTCTTAAATAAGTCCTTTTTTTTGCCAGAATCTACCTTCCTAACCTACACAAAATAGGAACTTATTTTGTTTACTTAGCTAGGAGTTGGTATGTACTTTGGGATGTAATTCACGAGAATCCATTATTGTAATAAGAATGACATCCATATACCATCCTCCGAAAGGGTGGTTCTTGAAAAAGAAATGTATTCCCAGAATTCCAGCTCACTTTTTAACATTTTTTGGTGAGATCTTTGAGGATACCTGACTGTTCTTAAACCTTTGCCTTTTTGAGGTAATTTTTGCTAAGAAATATGTTTAAAAAATTGTGTCGCTTTAGAAATATGTTACCAGAAAGTTTGACAATGAGTCACTCTAGGTGTGTTTAAATAAGAATTTTAACGTCTTTTACTATAACAAGCCACATCAAAAAATACTTTCAAAAACTTGATGTTTTTTCAGACAAAAATTTTACTCATTTACTTAACATTTCAAAATTTGGAATACGATATCAGAATTTAAAGAAAAATAAAGTGTTTCTAGAATCTTCGAAAACTATGATTATTGAAATTCGGTATTTTGAAATACGGTTTCTCAATTTTTAAAGTCTTGAATAAAGAATTTTAAGAGAAAAAATACTTTCAACTGAAAATTTTGAAAAATTGATTCAAATTAAAAAGTTAAAAAATAGATATGAAAATTTAGTATTTTAAATTAACTCCCTTATTAGTTCCACAAAAAAAATGGAATCACCCTATTTTTACACATTCATATTCAAGTCAAAAATCTAAAAATAAAAACAAAAAGTTTACTGTTCCAACATTCAAAGCGAAATTGTTGAATTCTCAGGAAAACACTGCATAAAAGTATGTTTTTTATTTACCTACACAATTCCAAGAATCAAAAAGTTGTTTTCATGCTTTTTTGCTTTAAATTTTCTTAAAATGTACAAAAACAAAAACAAAAATAGAAATATTCATATTTTTGGCAAAGCTTTCCTGGAATTGTGGTAACTTTAATAAAGAAACAATTTCAAAAATAGGAAACATAAATAAAACATAATATCGAATTTATAGAAAAAAATAACTTTCAACCAAAGGATTCAATATTGATTTTGTGTCGAAAAGTTGAAGAAATAAGCTAAGCACTAAAATAGGAATTCATTGCATAAAAGAAAAAGGCAATGAAAAGTTGAAGTTTAAGTGGTTTTTGGTAAGATATTTGAGATGTTAAGCCAATTTAATAGCATTTTTGTCGTATTTATTTCTTGAAAAAATATATTAAAACGATTTTCAAAAAATGTAAACATGCATTTAAAATACAATATATATATATGTATATAAAACTGAAATCAAGCAAAAGAGTAAATCTATTGTTACGGTTTGGCTTTGAAACTTCTTATCCAATTGTCATGCGGTTTTTTTAAATGAAAGAGGATACATTGAGCAGGTTTAAGCATAAATAAAGTCCGATAATGTTAGTTAAAAAATCCAAATATCACTGACTCACTGATCTCACGTTTTGATAGGAAATATGAATACCGAGTGCAATTTCTGTCTTGCATTCAAATAGCCTAAAGAACCACCAGGTATCTGCTGTTCAGGAGGAAAAGTTTTATAGGCAGACATTTCACTGAAACCATTAAAGAGTCTTTTAAATCATTCTCATCGAGATTCTAATAATTTTCTTGATATGATTCGTGTTTACAATTCTGCTTTACAAATGACGTCATTCGGTGCCAATGAAATCAGACATGGAGATTTTATGCCTACATTTAAAGTTCAGGGTCAAGTCTATCATTTTGCTGGATCTCTTTTACCAAACCTGACGAACCGAAATTTTTGAGAAATACAACTGCGAATGTCGATAGCCCCAAATAATTACAGAGAATTATTATACGACTTGCAATATTTGTTACATTTTCACAATCCTTACGTGCGCAGCTTCAAGAGTGCTTTTGAAGCAATGTCATCAAATATAGAAAATTTTCAAGTCATTATCAGAGTTGACCGTGCACCACAGACAGAACACAGAAGTCGTTATAATGCACCTCATTTTAATGATTGCTATCGAGTGAAATACACCGGCCTTACGATGCACTGCAGTACCCTTTGATATTTAGTCATGGTGAAGACGGTTATTCAATTAATACTACAAGTTCATCTAATAACAAGAGTTCTTCAAACAAAAAACTGTGTCAGCAATAGATTTTTCCTCTTATTAAGTCATACTTATTTTAAATCAACAAGCGAAAAATCGACATGATATTATTTCATGATGTTTAATTTTAAAAGTAAAAACTGATTGTTTTAATAACCAAAGATAACAATTTGGTGAAACAATGTGCTATATGGCGTATACAATCGAGTGGAAAAAAAAGAGGCTTTCCTCATGTTCATCTTTTAGTTTGGCTCCAAGATAAGGTACGGCCCGACGATATTTAACTTCGGCTGAGTTGCCTGATCAACAAGAAGATTCTAAACCCTTCGGTCAAATAAATCATTATGCACCATGTATGAAAGATGGAAAATGTACCAAGGTATTTCCAAAGACTTTTTAAAAGACACTCAATTAGGAAAGGACAGCGGTGTCAATCACCGACCAATAGCGGAAAAATTGCTCACTGAAGATGAAAGGTGGTTATTCTTATAGATAAATCGTTGAATTGTACAAGTACCACACAAACATAGAACTCTGTAGTTCAATAAAAGCTATTTAATACATTTGCAGTTATATCAATAAAAGTTCCCATCAACCAACATTTTCAGTAGACTCACGAGATGAAATTCAAAATTTCCAAAATGGCAAATATATTAATTCATCCGAAACTGTTTGGGGCATATTTAATTTTTATATCCACAAACGTTTTCCGCCAGTTTTTCAAGTAGCTGTATACTCACAAAATGGCATCTGACATATTGCAACAACACAGACATAATTTGAATAACTGGACAACGACAACAAGGTGGTTAGCAATAACGCCACAAATTTTGAATGAGGCATTAATATTGGTTAAAGATCAACTTCTAAAAATATCAGGAAAAATGATGTCAGACTTTGATAAGGAATCTCCTACACGGGTTGAAGAACGTGACACACAATTTCTTCAGGACAGAGATTATCTTTCAGAAACAACCTATGATGCCAACCAACTTTCAATTTTCGTTCAAGAAAATGAACAAAAATTAACCGAGAGAATTAAGCGGTAAAATGTGCACCTGGCGGGACTGAAAAAACGTCCTTGATCAATCTTTTGCTTGTTAAATTTAGAATGCAAGGAAAAATTGCATTAGCAGTAGCATCATCTGGGATTGCTGCAACATGACTACAGAATGGAAAAACCGCTCACGGAACTTTCAAATTGCCTTTAGATTTGCAAAACCAAGAGCATTTTTCTCGAAAAAAAACTCACTAGCTAAAGTGCTTAAAGAAAAGACGTTTATTGTGTGGGATGAAACGACTATGGAAAATAAAGGTGGTCCTAAAGCTCTGCATAGAGATTTTAGAGCTGATGAACGTCCCATACTAAGTTGTGCCAAGAGGTACAAAAAGTGATGAAATAAATGGTTGCCTAAAATCGTCGTTTTTGTAGGCTTCTGTCAAACTTATGAGATTGACCACAAAAATGAGCGTACATTTAGATGGTGATAATAATGCAGCACAACTTTCAAGAACTCTTTTGGATATAGGAAATGGAAATATTTTAAATAACGATGGTGAAGTACTAATAGAACCAACATTTGCAACTAGTATCACTGGACAAGACGAATTAATAGCAAATGTTTACCCGCAAGTCGCCTGAATTTCAGAGAAAACGGATAGGGCTCCAATAATACTTATGAGGAATTTCAATGCAGCGAAATTATGCAATGGTACTAGATTACAGATAATAACTATACAGAGGAACGTCATTGAAGCTAAAATTATACCAAATCGGTGTTTTTTGAAAATCGTTTCAGAACATCTTTTTTATTGCGTTGCATCTTTACTTGTTTTTGAGATATGAACAAGAAAATGTTTGGTATCCTGAAACTATGTTCATACGTATTTATCTTTATCCGATGGATTTAGGTTACATATAAGGACGTTAAATCTTCGGGAGATATCAAAATTTCAAATTCAGGAAATTTTAACCTCTAAATTTGTTTTTTAGTTTTTTTTCAGGAATTTGAAAATCTGACTGTTAAAAACGGTTATAATTATTAATAGCAAGAGTGATAATAATCATGTTTTTTAAAATTCTATAAAAGTGTTGTCAAATTTTAATATAAATTTGGCCTTAGGTCTTTTCGCCCAAAACCATACCACCCAAATTAAAAATGTTATAACGCCCAAATCAATTTTTGACATTTTATGATTGGGGTTATATGTCGTTGGGTACTAAGACATAAGAAACAAAAGAAATCATAATCGTCGTAATGCCCAAGATAAATGTCACAAAGCATAGCTCCTATGTCATAAAACCCAAATTAAAAATTCTTTTGAGCAAAATTTCAACTTACAAGTTGGGTACTCTTTTATTTAAAATTAGTTTGGGTGTGACGACATTCACTGTGTGTTTTTTGGCAATTTATTTTTACTTTTTGGGCTTTGTGGCGTATTTTGGTTTTTGTGACATTAAAGGATTTGAGCAAAATGTCCTAACACCACAAAATTAATTTAAAAAAATTTAACACCAACAAGAATATTAATTCTTATTAAAACAGCTTCATTCACAATTTAACTTTCTGGCGTCAAAACTTCATATAAATTTATTCTAAAATTAATAATAAATCAAGAAAAAAAACGAATGAGGAAATCGAAAATTTTGATGATAATGAAATCATCGTGAATATTAAAATGATGAACATGCATAAGATTTCTTTTAAGTTGGTTTTTTTTTTCTTGTTTAATTTAAAACACTTAAGGCAAGATAAATCCTTAATTACAAAAGAAGTTTTTCGTCCAGCAATCTTCAGGCTTCAAGCTGTCCAAGAATTATCAGAGTCTATATACATATACATATGTACTGTAATACAAAAAAACACCCTTTTTTCTTCTTTCCTCTCAAGACAGATAATTGCTTCTTAAATTAATTCTGTTGGTTCAGCATAAAAAATGCATACGAAATGAAAGGACAAAGTTGAAGGAAAAACTATTAATAGTCCTAAAGAGGCAGAGACAGAGGCAGAGACAAGGCACAACCCAAATGACAAAAAAAAAACACAAAACTGAAGAAAAAAATTACGAAAAACCCCAAAAACCATCTTTTCTCATGTCCTTAATTATTATTAGAAACATTCTTCTGTCCTACTACGCTACAGGATTTTTCTAGCTGATGCTGTGGCATCATAGCTTCAGAAATGCTTTATGTGAGTTTAATGTATACTCGACTTATACAATATACATACATATGTATATATAAAAAGAAACCATCTGAAATGCGGTTAAGTTGTCACAGAAACTGAGAACTAAAATCGTCGTCGTGGTCAGAAATAGTTTTGGAGAAGGAATTTCCAGTTCATAAAGTTGGCGAACGGGCTTTCAATCTAATCCTTCCATCCGTGGTGGTCGTGATGTCCTTCGGTAATTAGTGAAGCATTTAATTTTCTTGGCAAAAGGGCTCTTCATTTTTCTCTTATTTTGTTCTTTTGCTCTGTTTATACTATATTGAACAGCAAAACAATTTTAAAAGGACGAATAACGTAATGATAATGATAATATAAGGACGATCATTATTATGATGATGATGATAATGATGACTATGATGGTGATAGTGAAGTTCTTGGATTTTTTCTGCTCTGGTTTGAAAGAAAGCAAAAAGGACATTCACTTGTATTTATGAATCCCTGTAAAATATTCACGAGGAGAAAGCCAGATATTTCTAACTGAATATCGCAAATGAATTGCCACTTGTCCGGCTCGAGGGACCAAAGAGAAGACACTGACTGTGAGGATTCTACTTGAGATTAACGATGATAATTTTACTAAAATTACTGGCTGTGGTGGAATGCTATGCTAGGGTCCTTTTGGTTTTTTGAGAAACAAAAAAGAAGAACTCACCCTTAATCTTATGGAAGACCGACCACCAAAGGCGAGATGACAACAACGAGACGATGAGAACCACGACAAGAAGGACGACGAGTGACGACGACGCTAAAGAAATTCAATCCTTGTTTTTTCCCTTTTTTTGTTTTATAAGAATTTCATTGGACTGGTTAAGATTTGAGGAAGCCTCTTATAATACCATAGCTATCCTTCATTCTCGGGTGGAGAAAAAAATCGAGGCATTTTCTTGACCATTATTTTCATCTTCCTGTTATGTGAGTTTTTTTTTTTGTTGTACTTTATCCTACCCTATCCTGGCAGAAAAAGATAGCAGAGGAGGAATATGTATCAGGACCACTTTGCATTCATTTTTGACTGGCATTGCAGCAAATTGGAAGGACTTTACGGTTGGTTGGGTTGGTTTCAGGGGGGGGGAAAGGAATCTCCTCTCTATGTGTGGATGGGGATATGGATGTGGATGGAATAGCCTAACCAATGCAGACAAATAGTTGAAAGTTTGGGAAAACTGAAAACTGAGCATCAACAACCGAAACGTGTGGACAAAGTGTCTCGAAGTTTATTTGATTTTCTTGAGGCATGCTTGCTTTGCTCCTTTCCGTCTCTCGGTCTTGATGCTCTTGGTGTTCTATATGCTCAACTTGGGTCGGTTTGCAGTGTTGTCTGTTCGTGTATTTCTTGTGCTTGAAAACTTCAAATATCTGCATGCCATTGCCATAGCCATTGGGTGAATATTGTATTCGGTTTAATGCATATATACAGTTATGTCACAGCAATAAGGTGGTATACACTGTGTCTTGTTTAAATTTTGTACGTATGTATTATGTATTTTGCCTAAAGGTTTTTCGTATCAAAATAGCCATTTTGTACGTTGTATATTTTTACATAGAAAATGTCTGGTATTTTTACTGGAACAATAAAGAAAGAGTAAACCCTATAAGGAAATAGCTGAATATTTATAAAGTAAGATTTTATATTTAATTCATTCAAGACGTTTAAAATAATACGTGTGTGGAAAACTAGAAAAGAAGATTAATGTTTAACAATATCTGCAAAATTGTTAAGAACTTGTAAGGATTTTCACTTGAAAATATAAAATGCAGACGTAATTCATTTTAGAAATTATTTCAAAAATTCTAAAACTCATTTCAATACTTGTTTCAATTTGTTTACTAATTAACCACTTAATATTTATTTGTTTATTTATATATTAAAATTTGAATTCTTTTTTATCTTTTGTTAAAAACTTTGGTATTGTTTCTTGTTTAAAGTGTATTTAAATGTTCTCCTAATTTGTTTGAAATGCTCGAAATAACAATAACCATTTCTCCAAAAGTTCATTTGAAATTTTGAAAATTGTACTGCATTTATTTACTTTCACATGAATGTATATGTTTGTGGTTTGAGTTATAGTTGGTATATACATACATATGCATAGTTAGGAAGTTGCAAATGAACAAATAGTTAAGTTTAAACAACTTCAAAAGTATAGGTAAAGTAAAGACCAATAGTTTATTGTGATGTGAACCATGGTCTAGTGAATTGAGATTGTAGATATCTAACCTTATATAGCTATGGAAGATCATGAATCTAGTATTGAATTAAGACAACACATGGTAAGGCTATAAACAACTTGGGCCTTGGGTTACTTTGAAGGCTTCGAAAAATTATTCGAAAACTTCAGGGAAGTTTTAAAACCTTCACATTTATTTTATAGAAAATGAATTTGTCTTAATACGTGACAAGTTTGATACTGTGTCCGATTTTTTAAAAACATTTTTTTTCAAAAATATTACACCAATTGGTAATATGCCTGTTTTGAATTATTGGTCAATAATGTTCATACGGTGTTGTCTTTTGAAATGTTCTATTTTTATTGACTCAAAGTTGAAAACAGTAAAACTCTTTAATATAAAGGTTGCCAAAGCGCTTTTTTTTATCTATTTCAAATTGTTTTTGAATTAAGTGACGCCTTTATTTAAATGGTTTGTTTCATGTCCCTAAAACATATTTAAAGGTTCATTCCTTCCCTGGATCATCAGAAATTTCTGAATGTATTTTGTTTATTACTTATATGCTTCAAAAATAACCCTAGGATTTAATTAGGAGTAAGCTTTAATTTGGTTATTTTCGAGATTATTTTATAAAGTTTATATTATATTCCATACATATTCATATCCTGCAGTAAGAACACTTTTCCAAACCAAAACATTTATTTTTACTTGAATATGAGGATGCGGTAGAAAATTTAGATTTTGAAAATTCACTTATTCAAGCTGAATAAGGGTTTTGATTGCTAAGATGTTGGGTATACACAGTGGTGAAACCAATTTTGGTTAAATTGGGAATTTCTCCAGTAACTTATTTATACATTCTGAAGAAGTCCAATTAATGTGGTTTTGTCAAGAACATCTGTAGTTTTTATTTTGGATGATCCAACTTAGAATTTTAGAAAAAACCAATGATCTTTGAATTCATTATTATTAAGTGTTTTTTCCTGCAAACAATTAAATCTTGTTCCATTTTCAAGGTTCTTAAAAACCGTATTCTTTTGTCATATAAAGATTTAGTTTCTCTTAAAAGTGTTTAAGCCATTATGAATTTATAGCGCTGTTAAGTTTTTAAGAAACGAAAAAGCAACTATGGAGTAATCAAGAATTTGTAATACAAAAGTTTACAAGTGCTAAGTTTTTTTTTATAAAATTATCAAGACTTTGAAAATCAAATGAAAAAATATTTTAGTTGTCAATTCATTTTTATAAATTTTAAGTTATTTTCTGTTTTTGTAGAGATTTTATCATAATATTCTTTAACATTTTTTTCAAAAATTTAAAATTTTTTACTTGTTATCGAGTTTTTACGTTTTTGTTAAAATGCGTTAGGTAATAAGTTACTTATAAAATTAAATAAATTCGCTGTCGCAACAGTCCGTTGAGAACTAGGGCCTAGTGACTTACAACTCTCAACTATTCCTGTGTGCTACTACTATTGTCAGAAATGGAAGGGACCGAATCCGAACGCCAAATTTGAGAAAGCACTTTTTCATGACAAGAATTACTCTTAGAGAATTTGTTAATTCCTCGCAAGCGGAGGTACCGGTGCAAAGACTTTAGATGGCATAGGCAGGGATCGAACCCAAGACCTGTAGCATGACAGTCCAATTTAGTTACTTAAAGCTTATAAATATGTGGATGTAATTGTAATGGGTCCGATTTATCAAATTGACAACTTTGACATTCCTTGACGTTTCAAAGTCCCTAGAGTCTAAATTTTAATAAAGACGTGCCCTTGTACGTCTGTACGTTCGCGACGTTTTTTTCGTCCTCCATAAGAGAAGAGATGTCGACTTCAAATAAATTTTGTTATACAGATAATAATGTAGAAAAATGCAGAAAGGCCTTTTCAAGAAAATTGCGTTTGTAGTTTTTTTTTTTTTAAATAGGTGTTTAAAAAAATTGAAAATTTTGGTTAACCCTAAATATCTTAGGAATCAAAAATGCTAGAGACTTGAATTAAATTGTATATAATATATTGTAACGTGTACAAAACAAGTATATATTTGGAAAAAATCAAACTAACGATTTTTTTTATAAATACAAAAAATATTTGTCACCTCGAAAATTTTAGGAATTAAAAATGATTTCATCTCCAAAACAATTTTGTGCAACGAAGAATAACGTTTTCAACATCTGTTTTAATTTTGAGAAAATTTGAATTGACAGTTTTCTTAGAAGAAATAAAAACCTAAAAAAAAATTACTCAAAGTTAGTAAAAATTGAATTTTGACTTAAATATCGTTTGGAAAATTTTAACTTACAAGAAACATTGTTTTTAACATTCAGCAATATTTTGACAAAAATCGATTTAACAGGTTTCTTTTATTAAAAATAAAAACTTAAAAGAAAATTAATGAAAAGTGGTAAAAATTGATTTTGACTCAAATATCTTTTCAAAACTTTGAGATTATGGCTTCCAACTAATTTTCACTTATAAGAAATACTGATTTTTGAGAAAAAGGAATTGACATTTTTTTTACAAAAACTAAAAACCGAACGAAAAAAAAAACAATGCTAAAACTTGGTAAAAATTTACTTTCGACTCAAATAGCTTTTAAAAAATTAAAAATATTGTCTTCAAACTCTTTTTATTTTCCAAAAAAACAGTAGTTTTTTTTATAAAAATCTAACAGTCCGTTTTTTCATAAAAAAAGATAAAATCTACAAAAAATAGTACGCAAATTTGGTAAAAATTGATGTTCGGTTCTTGATATCTCTCAAATTAATTTCATTCATCCAATTTGTAAAAATTTAAGAAATGCTTCTTTAATTTGTAAAAATTTGTTTTCGACTAAAAATCTATTTAACAAAACTAGATTTTCAAACTAAACTATTTCCTTATAGGAAATATATTGTTTGTTTTTTTTTTTAATTTTTAAGAATAATTCAACACACAACTTTTTTAACCAAACACCAAAACCTACAAACTTTTAAGCAAGACAAATCGATAGACGGGATTTGAAGTTATCAGTGTGGGTCGTATCCCAGTCTCTTTTTTTTCCTAAAAATGTTAACTTGTTTTTGATATTTCGAATTTAGAACACAAAAAAATAATGTTCTTTGAAAATTAAAGAATATTTCAAAACAAAATCGTCTTTAAAAAAATAGAAAATGAACAGAACTTTAATTTTTAATTTTAGGCTTAGAATGAGAGGGCAAGGACAGACGGACGGAATTGCTGTGTACACTTTTTCGACTTCTCTACCATAACATGTTTGACAAAAATCTCGAATTGTAAATATTTTCCGAATGTAACAGTTGTCCTTTAGTTCCAATATTTCGCTAGTAAAATGTTTTTCAAAAGTTTGAACTTATTCACGTGCAGACACTTTTATATAAGCCAGGCTTCAACATTCTAGTGATGTTTTTAAGTCAAAATTTTCAATTCCACAAATCGGACATATTATCAGAACTTCTAATGGGATTCTATTTAATCCGTGGATCAATCGAAGTCTTCTGCGATACAATTACTGCTAAACAACTCAAAATTAACTATTTTCATACCTCATAAATCAAAGGTATAAAATCTTTTTCTAGCATACGAGTTTCTATATTTTATTCCATAGAAAAGTATTTTCAAAGTTCAATGTTTATCGCACAATTTGCATTATGACCTTCGAAGAAAAAATTATAAAATTCATGTAAAACTTAAATAATTACTGGTCCCTTTAATTTATTTGGGAAAATTAACCTTAATTAAAAATCCCAGCAACATTTCTATGCACCTTATAAGAACTGAGAAATTTAATATAAAATTTTATTTCCTGAATAAAATCGAGGTTTAGAATAATATTGTTTCTGATAATGGTGTTTTTGACCTTTCAAAAAGGTTCTCTGGAAACATAATAATTTTGGATATTAAAACTCTACAATCAACAAAAATCCAAGAGAATTAAACAAGTACATAAAGCATTAAGAAAAGTCTTGATATTTTCCAAGAAGAAGGCGTAGGATGATGATGGGTGTGTGGAATTCTAGATAAGAGGAGAAAGCAAAATATTATGTCCTGGACTGAGGATGTTTATTGGTTTACATTTTTGGTATAGAAATGTTGAATCTTATTTAAATTTTAAGTGACAAGATTGTTATCTTTAATTATTTTCAAGAATAAAAACAAAAAGAGATGGAGATGGAGAGAGCAATGATTAAGAGATAACTTTGTTGTTTGATGGTTCTAAACGGATATGAAATTAAAATATTTGTTTCTGGAATTTTATGTACATCTATATAAAAGTTAAAAAAGCTTACATTTTAAATGGAAGGAAAAGGACAAAGGACCTTTTAAATATAATAAGAATTATTTACATTTTACATATATTAAATTTATTTAAGCCTTTTTCTCCTTAATGAAATAAGATTACAAACAATTTTGAGGTTAACCAATTTGTTACATTACACAAAGTATTTATGGTTATGTTGTAGTTCTTAGAAATTTTCAATTTCTATATAAAGAGATTTTTACAAAAAAACAGTGTTTTTGTTTAAAGAAAAGTTGTCTAAAGTATTTTAATCGATTTTGATACCGAATTATTATAGGAGTAAAGTTTTAAGAATAAGAAAAGGAAAATCAATTTTTATGATAATTTCTTGTTTTATTATTGAATAATTCGTAAATAGTAAGTTGCGCAAAAGGGTACTCGATAAAATTTCTCAAAAATTGAAAGGTGATTTTGAGCATTTTTGAAAATCTTTATGAGGAAGTTAAGATATTTGAACTTCATTGAGTATATTTATGACGTTACAATATGTAATGTAAAATTTAATAAAAGTCTCTAGCGTTTTCGGTTCGTGAGATATAAAGTGTTTACCAAAATGTTCACCTATTTTTTAAACTGCTATGGTAAAAAAACCACCCACTTAATTTTCTTAAGAGCCCTTTCTGCATCTTTCTACATTATTATTTGTATAACCAATTTATTTAAAGTCGATATCTCTTCTGGTTCTTGAGCTCACGCAAAGGCATCTTTCTAAACATCTTTTATTTCGACTCTAGGGACCTTGAAACGTCGAGAAATGTCAAAACTTTCAATTTCACAATTGGACCTATTACACTAACTTTTTATGGAAAGTTAAAAAAACAGAAAACGACAAAAGACTTTTCAATTTCAATTAAAACAAGATAACAATTCAATTTTGAAACGGTCAAATAATTAAATACCGGCTTATAAGAAAATAAATAAGTTTCTTAAAATAAGTTAGGATTTTCGACCCATACGGAAGGTTTAAAGTACCAATAATACGGTGATAGATTCAAAATCTGTATTGTGAAAATCTGACGAAGTTTAAGAACCATTGAGTTTTTGTCTTGGTTATCAGCCCGAAAAATCAAAACCTGTAGTTGGTTGGAAATGTAGTGCATTATGAGGTTTGGATATAATTTTTTGAAATTGTCCTTTTTTTATTAAAACTACATTAATCTCTAAAAAATAGGAACTTAAAAACACCAAAAGATAATGGTCTGCAAGAACGATTGAGCATTTGGTTTTTGAATTTTAGTATTAAAAATATTGCAAATTTTTCATGATTTTTTATTACTCAAAATCGTTTACCTCAACACTGCACTTCTTTAAGTTGACTGGACTCTAAAATCAGACAGTCTGCAATAAATTGAATTGATGTTTTAAATATACATAGCTCGAAAAAAACTTTTTAATCGAAAGTACGTAGATTTTTGTATATGACATAGTTCGTTTATAAGTCACAATTATGTGACAATTTTGAAGACAATTTGAAAGTTTCCACTTCAGGGTTTTTTTTAACATATGATTTTCATGAAGTAATAAATAAATATTATTTAATATTATGGAAAAAAATTTAGATTTATTAGAAACATAAAGGATTGCCATTAAGTTTTCTCTACTCCCTTAACCCACAAAATAGCACCATTTTGTAGGCCACGCTATCGACGTGAGTAATGCGTTCACCAAAAGCTTTATTGAATAAATTGAATATTTTGATCCATCACACGAACCATTATTTTAGTTACGAAAATTATGGTTATTTAGAATGACAAAAAAAACAAACCAAACAAAAAATAAATTATTAAAAGATCTTCTAAAAAATCTGATCTTTAAAATTCTATCATTTAGGGGCTTGATTTGTAAAATATGTTTTATTAATTGATGTTTTCGACAATTAATTGATGGATTTTATAAAAATTGTCTATATTTGGTTTCTTACTTGAAGTTAGTGTTAAAAAAGTATTCATAAGGAAGAAACTGTTTTTGAGATTAGTTATGAAAAGTATATTTAAAAGTGGATCATCAAAATACCTAAAATCGGTTCAAGTCTGAAGTTGTGGTAAAAAGTTTATGCATCTTTAATCTTCTTATACCTTATTTAAAAATTTGGTGTTTATTGTTATAAGATTTCGATATTTCAGCTTTGAAATGCTACATGTATCATTTTGTTTGTGATATACTATCAGCATAATGCAATAAAAAAGATGATATTTCATGAAGCCGTTAAAATGATAGGTAGCTCCAAAAGCTATCTAAATTCAGATCCTCTCCATTTATATCCATTTAATATTTCCTACAGCTACAAAATTAATTTCCTCATAGATGCTTATAAATTACAAAAATGAAATGGTTTTCTCAACCATCATCTCATATCATATAAAATCGCATCATCCATCGTCGCGTCGCTTTAAAAAAAGAAAACCTAATTTCCACTTTAAGTCTTAAATTACCTACAATTCCAACAACTGAATCCTTAGCACTTTTATACTAGTCTCTTTCTTATTTTTTTTTTTAAGTTTAAATTTATTCGCTTAACCTAGATGATTCATAATAACCATAAACACGAAACTCGTGGCGGTTATAACTGTCAAAAGTAAATTTCATGCTGCAACTCAATTTTGTGGTAAATGTACTTATGTATATCTTTGTAGGATTGTGGGGATAATATACACATATAAACATATATAAAATGGAAAAACATCCTTATAGTCCTTGCAAAATAAAAGAGCAGCAGTTGCCCGCCCTCTCTACATAAGGGAAGGTAAAGGTACATCAGAAAAGAACCATCACAGACGAGGTTGGTCGTTTCGGGTTCTTTTTAAATTGTTGTTGGTGAGTTCTTCAGGAATTGTAATTACCTTGGTCATTATAAAACATAGAAGGTCATGGAAAAGATATACTTTTTAAGATATATACATATATATGTATACATATGTAGATACGGTTTATTTATAATAATAAAAGGTATAAAACTTACCACTGCGGATGAGTTAGTACATCCTTCCCACTGAAACTGTAAATTCGAGGTGCTTGCGAAAAGAATCCACCTTGTCCATTGAATATACTCATCCAGGAACTAAAGAGGACATCTCCTCGTGTATTCACAACCGGCAGATTGCGATCACTCTCTCGAACTATTGAATAAATATGTTGTGTTCTGAAATTTTAAATAAGAATAATAATTGAATAGTTTTGAAGAAATATTGTTAAATAATTGAATTCAAGAAATGTATAATATTTTACTGCTTGTGATAAAAAAGTAATTTTTTGTTATATTTAAAAGTTCAAGTCGTTAAGATAATATGTAGACATTATTAAACAACAAAGCAGAACACACAAAAATCCACCATATGTTATTAAAACTTGGAAGAAATTAAGAGTTGTTTAAAAAAAATGGAAGAAGTGAAACCGTTATGTAAAGGAAGCAAGAACACCTAAAAGAAATATTAAGACTTATGCTACGGATATCACGAAATCACAATACCAAATTTCAAGTAAATCAGTCTACATCAAAGATAAAAAAATTGCCCCGACACACAATAGTCTTCATCGCTAATGTTTTAGAAGATTGGAAAATTCAGAGTTAATCCGATACTCAACGTTTTGAACAACATAAATTTATTGTAAGCAATGTAAGAAATTCACTGAGCAGCTTTACCAAATTTTTAATAATGACAGAA
Organism: Eupeodes corollae; assembly: GCF_945859685.1. Classification (NCBI taxonomy): domain Eukaryota; kingdom Metazoa; phylum Arthropoda; class Insecta; order Diptera; family Syrphidae; genus Eupeodes; species Eupeodes corollae. The sequence continues at coordinate 139,910,004 of NC_079148.1, read as the reverse complement.
AATTGCAATTAAAAGATTATTATTTATACTTGGATGAACTTAGGTTAGGTTAGGTTAACGTGGCTGTCCATGAAGGAAACGGACATACTTAGGCCGGTTTAATGGCCTATTGTGATACCACATGAATCTTGATGTTTCCTCACGTCCTTTACGAAACGTGACAGGCTGATTATGCTGATATGATTTACGAGTAGATCGTTAAAGAAGAATTGTCCTAGGCAATTCTTGCATTTTTGAGGTAGACCAGGGCATGTACAGAGAAGATGAAGAACTGTTTCCTCCTCTTACTCGTCCATACAGCTTCTGCAGAAGTCATTTGAGAATACGCCTAGTCTCGTGGCGTGCTTTATTAGACACTTTCCGTTTATGACACTTATTATTGAGCTTCTATGCTATCTGTGTAGAGATAGCAAACACTTTGAACTTTTTAAATCCGGTGTCTGTCCTCCTCACAGCATCTTGCATTAGCAACAGTTTACAAATAGCGATTGGTTTGCCAATATGTGCCAAACGTGGTAGGATGGGCTGCACTGTAATGTTCCTGGCGAGTTCATATGCCTTACAGTTATCGGCACCTAGCAAAGGTGAATATTAAACTGCTGTGTCATTTCCACTAGAGAGAGTAGAGACAAAGTCCAGAGATTTGATAGTGGCCTGGCTATCTGAGAAAATACGAATATCAGATGTTGATATCACGTTTTCTTTAAGCCAGGACAAGACTTCTGTAAGCGCCAATAGTTCCGCCTAGAATACGTTACAATGATTGAGAAGGAAAGATCTGGGAGGTATATATTTGGAAGTTTCTGTTGAATTGCAATTGGGGATGGTGTAGCCTGTGTGCTTTGGAATTGATTCTAAATACCTAAGAATTACGGAGTGGTCAATGTTGTTGTTAGTCCACTGCGACGAAGCTTCGATAGCGAATAAATATGACAAGAGGTGTTAGATAGACTAAGATGTCCAGTGGTGCAGATGGGGTCGTGTGAAGCGATCCGCTTATACATAGGTAAGCTGAACGTTTGACTTGATTTAATTTATCTTCGTTTATAGCTTTCTCTTAAGCAGGCCAACATACTGCCACACCGAACATTAAAATCGGTCTGATTACAAATGTGTAATAGTAAGTAGTAGCTGTTTTTACTCTTTCTTGTACATTGCGTTTCCAATTTAGTTTTTTGACAAATGGAATTTTGTATCTCCTAAAATTGGACTGAATTTGGGTTTGTGTGGGTAAACACCCAACCCAGTCCACACCGATCAGCTCAAAGTATTAATATGTCTAAGGCATTTTTAAGACTTCTTTTAAGGTGTTAAGATGCTTTCCTCGAACTGCTATAGCAACGTTGCCCGCATAGGCTATCACTCTAAAACCCTCCGCATCCAAACTACTCGTAGTTAGGATTTCATTTACCACTAAGGTTCTAGGGGAGAGGGTTTAGAACACCACCTCGTCTGCCAGAATAGCCCAGTTTTGAGCTAATTATTTTGATAGTCAGCAATTAATGAATTAACTCCAGAAGCGAACTTTCTACATTTAGAGATGTTTGTGCAGATGTGTCTACGTTGTGAACAAACCATAGTGAACGCTTCATAAAGGAGGGATATTGGATGGTGCGTACTAACGCTGGTTCCACCGATTTAACTTTACAATTGTCATGTTGAGACGAAGACATAAGTTTTTTATCAATACTTGCCCTTAAGTGGATATCAATCAATCATTCCAAGGTCTTAAAAAGGAATGATCATAGACTAAGATCTTAAGGATTGACCTGTGAGCATTTACCTCCTTTGGGTATAAAAACATTTTTAACTTCTCTCCATGCCAAGGGAATACGAACCAGGTAAAGACAGCTGGTAAAAATTGCCTGATACTGCTGGATTAGCTGAAAGAATTTTCCGTAATCAGGAAGCTTCAGAAGTTTCTTCTATTGTGCTACAGAAAGATTGCGAGGAAGATCGCTTAGATTTCCTGAGTGCCTTCTTCTAATTTCTTAGGTATTCTTTGTAAGAATCCCAGTGAGAGTCTAGTCTTTCAGCTTTGGTTCGGTTGAAGAGTTTCCTGCATTCTTTTCTGAGAGAGTTGAGCTCTGAGATCCACCATTTTGGTTTCCATTTTGTATATATTTGTGAGTGTATACCACTTTCCAATTTTCCTCATATTTTTCAACAGAAGACTTATCCTCTTTTCAACATTTAAAGATTCTGCGATGTTGGGTTGTTGCTTCATATCTTCCAAGTGTTAAAAGTTTGAAGTTTCTCGCTTGATTTGTTCTAAAGTTAGAGGGGGGTCAAAATCCGGAAAAACCTTTTTTTGTGAAATCGAGGCAGAGATCTACAACAGCTTTTATCTATTTTATCTAACTCAGGTATTAAATGGGATAGCAATTGCAATTTAATTTACATAACCAAAAAGTGAAGGTTTTTGAATTCATAGGAGATAGAGTACATATTTTTTTTAAGACAATCTTTAACTTCCAGTGGAAATAATTTTTATATTGTTTTTAATAAATCGTCTCGTTTTTATTTCATGGAAGAAATAAAGAATTTATATACCGTTCGGAGCTTGAGGATTCATCTAAATCACTTGACTACTCCACAAAAGGATTACCTCTAAAATGTTTATTCCAAAAATTCAAATCTGTATCTCAAAGCCAGTTCAATTTCATTTTCTGTATAACTCAAGTATCATTCCACAACTTTCACAGTAGGTGCACGGCGGCATGGAGCGGTGGAGTGCATATGTCAAAGTCAATTAAAAAATATTTCATTTCATGAGATTTTCAACATTCATATTGGGCGTAGCACAGCGTCGCGCTGCACCACGGTGGCGCCACCGTGCATACAAATTTTATATCCCAGCACACACAAAATTCTGAAACAGTTTTAAAGTTTATCCATAATATCCGCATAAAATCACATATATCCGAAAATTCCGATGTGGTTTCATTATAATCGCTTTCAGTTCGAATATAGGTAGAAAACCAACAACAAACGTCTCTCTTTTGCATCCTTAAAGCCACAAAATTCAAAATCGCAATCCCATATAGTGGTATTTTCATATATCGATTTGAAAAGGGGCAAGCCACCCTCCACCAGCGTCACTACTGCCGCGTTACTCACGAAATCCCTTTTCGTTTTATGAGTTGCATTGGGATTTAGGAATTCGAACTTAAAATGGTTTCGGGAAAAGCAAACACAGAAACGCGATTTTTCAACTGAATGGTTTAGTGGTTGGTTTTGGTATGGTTCTTGTGCATCATCAGGGAATGTTGGTTACCATCATCGTTGTCGTTGTCGTCGTCGCGTAGTTATTAGTGGTTCTCAATCACCTGCAACTTCGCTTTTTAGAAATGATACATCGGTAGGGGTCAACATTGGAGTGTGTTTTAAGGGACTCTGTCAAATATGAGTAGTTTATGCAGGGTTTCGGAATTGAGGAAGAATTTAATATGAAATCATAGATACAACTTCAAAACTCAAAATCCTATTTCCACACAAATTTAAGGAATCTACCTGATACCAATTTGGTTCTGCAGGCATGCATAAAGATACAAATGTATCTAAAGAGATAAAAAGCAATATCTATCTATATATTTCCCATTTTCACATCGTTTTGGATCTTACTATAATGTGACCTAATTTGTTGGACAAATTGTCCCACCACCCCACCAGTGTATAGAGTGTACGTACCATATCCTCCTCCTATCAACCTCATGATTCATGATTCACCCATAAACATCTGAGCCAGGTGCAATTTATTCAGCACATCTTTCTTCAAATATCACATCCCACACCTCCCCTCCCCCCTCTGCCACCCCCCAATTTCCATTTACATCCGGATGAAGATTTGTTAGCATTTTGTAACCAATTTGCATATTAAGCAAAAGAAAGATAAATAGAATGAAATAGCAAGTTGTTTTTTATTTTTTATTTCTTATTTTTATTTTTTCAGTTTTCACACATTTTTAAGGAGCACACAGAACATCTAAAAGGATATAGGATTCAAAAACGAGCATTTTGCAATAAATCATTTAAATTTCTTTTCTCCAAAAATAGACACGTCGTCGTCGTCGTTCTCTTATAAGGTACAACCTACAAAAAACCTAACCTAACCTATACTTCATATATGTACTTATGTATGTATATTTGTATAGAGTACATGTACTGTAAAATTTGTACATACATATGTATGAGTTTCTATAAAGAGATGAGTGAAGAAAATAAAATGGAACAAAATGAGATGAGAATTGTTCAGATGGTCTTCTTCATAATAAAAGGCGAATGTTCTGCCTTGAGGCTTTCTGCAATCTTTATCCTCTTTTAACTAAGGTAAGTTTTACTCATACATATGTATGTATATACATATAACTTTCTACATATCCTTTGCTACATATGAGTACATTCAATTCATCGCTACTCTCGTTTGCATACTTTGGGGTCAAGTTGCGAATTTACACAACCTTGCTATAGAGCAAATTGGCAAAGTACAATGTTAAAACGCGGTAAATTCTCTTATCCGGAGATTTTGTATGTGTTATAAGGGGCGTATTAAAAGGTTTCTAAGGCCTCTAGGCCAATGCTTGAACATTTTTGGTAAATTAAAACAATTCAAGCAAAAATAGCTTCGAGCTAAAATGTAAAAAATTTAAAAAAAAATATCGGATGTAAACCAATTTGTATATTTTTGTAATACGACAAGCTTTCAAAATTTTGATTCACTTCGGTAAAAACTCTTATCATTTTTTTTAATGTTTTGAAGCTTTGAAATCAAATTTTGCATTTTTACAAATATTCAACTCTCAGCTGTCTCATTTTTGTTTCTGTTCGTCCCGCAAACAAAATAAAGACGTTTTGAAAGGATTTCATTAATCATTATCAATTTTTTAAACACGCATTGTTAAAAGTGTTAAAAACTACAATAACGTTGTTTTTTTAAGGTTAAACACAACATAGTTCTGAACAATAAACTGTCTGATGATTTTGAAAAGCTTATATTCTTGCCTTTTACACAGACACAGGTTTAAACCATTTTCGAATCTCGCTAAGTTTCTGGAAATTTCTGTTACAATTTTCAGAAACCTTAAATTTAAAGTTTTTATTGTTTTTTAAAATAAGTTTCGGAGATAATTTTGATTCCGTACTTCGATTTTATTATCTGTTTGGGCCTTTAACACAATTTTTGTCTATATTTTTTAGTGCGCATATTCCAAAAACATGATTTAATAGCATTAGATAACATATTCTTAAAGAAAACTTAAATTTCACTTAAACCGTTTTACAGTTTTCTACTAAAATCTGTTTTAGAATTGAGATGGCTAAGGATGTTTTTGAGATTTATAAAAGACGAGTGAAATCTAAAAACTAATCAAGTTTTTTACGTATTGAAACTGAATATTAGAGAAAATGATTTAAGAGTTGAAAAACCATCAAGAGTTTTTTGACAAGAAACGGATTCATGAATTAAGATATTGTCAGGACTTTTAGGTTTGAAAAACATGCAAACTAAAAGAAAAAGTCCAATTTGATTTCCAAGAACAAACTGTCGATAAGTTAGTATTTTAAAGAGCTAAAAACATTTTAGAAGAAATATTGGAGACATATTCAAATGCAAAGTTAATTTTGGGATCTTCTTAATAAACGTCAATTTGTTGTAAATGAGTTTCCTAGTACCCGCTTGAACTTGGTAGACATATAAGTCATCTTCCTAGATAAACTTAAAAATTGATTATTTCAACAATGCAAAGAATAGTGTATGCGTAAAATACAGTTTTTGAGAAACTAGTCCAAAAAGTGGTCGTGGCAGACTTTACTTAAACCAAAACTGTTGCTAGTTTCAGGTCCGAATTTCGATAACTGATGGGTGCAAAGCTAACAATTTTGAAACTGATTGTTATAGACAGAATAGAGCAGGAAGCATTTCAAACACAGTTGTCTTTTTTTTTTTCAAAATTTTGTTAATTTAAAATACTTTTTGGTTTTGATCTTTGGCTTTCATTTTCGACCATAATTTTTTAAACGTTAATTTGAATACAGTATTATAAAACAAGTCTAATTTAGACCTCAACTAACCAAACCCCATTTTGAAGAGATATTTTTCTTGAAAGAAATTAATAGATTTCTTACTATAGTATCAGAAACCATTTTTAAAGTAAAAAAATGCAGCTTTTAAAAAAATGCCCAGATCATAAGCTGACTTTTCCGAGTGATTCCTTAGATCCCGATTATTTTCATTTCGTCATTTTTTGTTTAAAGTCTTCAAAACTCTATTTTCTTATGATTGTTTCAAAAGTCTTAGAAAAATTATTAAGCATCTTGTTTATAATAAATACGTCCTTGGACATATATTACCTCTGCCTGTGTACCCTTATCATTTATTTGCATGCTCTTCTATAGCCATCATCTCTCTATATACCCCAACTACTTGATCTGAATGCTTTTGCTGCTTTGCTAACGGTATATGTACTATAAGCACGTATGCATGTTTGTATCTTTTCGTGATGTTACACTCTCCGACCGTTCTACTTTAAAGTTTGTGCCCTAATTAGGTGAAACTGATGTATACACTATCAACAGTACGAAACTCTACCAACTTCAACAGGGTGGGTAAGAAGTTTCTTCCCCCAATGTAGAAAAATCATAACCCTTTTGTTTTAAATGTTGTCTTTTCTTTTTTAAGGAACTTTTAAAACACACTTTGGGGACTTTCTAAAATGATTGAAAGCCCTTAAGACGGAACCAAAATAATTGAATTTGAATTTATAAAAGCTAGCTTCACTTTATTTTGAAAGTTACTTTTAACCCACCCTGTACGTCCATAAATTTTCTCTGCAATGTTCTGCTTGCTTTAGATACATAATGTTAGAATCTGCGTAGGACACACAAAAAGGACTACGACGACGAAGAACGACGATGATGATGGTAATACTCTTAGTATCTGACGTTCCAAATGTGGTACAAGGATGTGGCACGGTCATAATAGATTCAGTGCTTTGCATATAACTTAAATATTTGTATTCGTTTTTTTTTTTTGTTTAAAGGTTCGTGTTTCCATTTTCCTAAATAGCAGAGAAAGTGTTGAGATTCCTAATGAGAAATATGCGTGAGTGGGTCAAAGAGTAATATTAATATGTAATTTATAATTTTGAGTCTTGGGTCAAAGTAAGAGATGGTGTAGTTCAATCTAGAAATGGTTTGATGTCTGTGATTTGAACACTTGTTTCATGGTTTTTAATTTATACCCGTGAAAAAAAAAAAAACAAAAATTATAAATACCTAAATTTACTCCGATATATTGTTATTACAAAGTTTACAATGCATAAAGTTAAAAGACAATGCGAACGGTAAGAGAATAGAGACTTAAAAGTATTTAAGACGGAAAACCGGTGCGTGGTTGTTTGTCTTAAAGTTTTTAATATCAATATGAAAAAGCAGAGTTGGGTAGAGCATTCACCATTTTTAATGTACTTCTGCAATCGAAGATTGAAGGTTAAGCTGTTTTAATTTGAATTATTCAGCACGTTATATTAATAAAGTCGTAGATTTTTATTTTTTGGGAAATAAAAATAATTTTGTATTCGTAAAATATTTTAAGTAAATTTTTTAGTTCTTGAAATATAGAGGATGAAATAAGGTATTGTAAAAATACAAACATATGGAAGTGCAGTTATATATGCACGATATAAATAAATAAATTGGCTGGAGCAACAGTCCATTGAGAAATAGGGCCTAGTGACTTACAACTCTCAACCATTCCTGTGTGCGAGTACTGCTGTCGGAGGTGGAGGGGACCTACAGTTTATATGCCGAATCTGAACGGCAAATTTGAGAAATCACTTTTCCATGACAAGAATCACTCTTGAAGAATTTGTCAATTCCTCGCAAGAGGCAGTACCCGTGAAAAAATGTATATGGCATTGGCAGGGATAGAACCCAAGACCTCTGGCACACACCTTTTTTTTAAATTCATTTTTATTCATTATTTGTTAAAACTATCTTAAAGCTAGACAAAAATTCTACCTCGATGGCGCAGTAGGCAGCGCGTGAGTCTCATAATCTTAAGTCCAACGCACTAACCATCATGACACGGGTACTACATACATGTACGATAACCAATATTATTATAATTTTCTGGGAACTTGAAACTTCGGGAAATGTCGACATTTTAAATTTGAATATTATAACGACTAAAATAAATTTATATTTGAAGTTAACAATTAAAACTATAAAAACTCAAAAAAATACTGTTTGAAATGCGCTGAAAACATCCCAACGTAAAAAGCATTACGGAAATTAATACAAAGAAAAAACTGCGTATACTCTTAGGGTACCTCTCTTTGTTTTAAGATAGAATTATATTATATCGATATATTTTTTTGCGCTAAGAGTTTGTCTGTTTGGAAAATAACTTTTAATGTATTGATTAATAGAGAATTTAAAATTGCAGAACCTTGAAATTATAGATCTCACAAACTTAAGGGCCTTTCACACGAGAGCGCACAACCAATGAACGAATAGACGAACAAACGTGAGCTTAAACATTTCATAAAGTCAATTTCAAACAAAAACAAATTTAAATTATAAGAAACCAATTGACACATATGTTAGGATAAGAAATTTTGCATTTTGTTCTCTAAAACAAGACAATTTTGTAAAAACAATTTGGTAGTAACGGATTGCAGTGTGGTTGATACGAACTGTCAAGCTCTATTCGAGTTCCACATACCATCCACACTGCAAAGAATAAATTGTTCGAAATAAAGCCCATGTGAAAGAAAAACCAAAATATGCAACATCCACAGTTCGCAGTTCGTAGATCGTAGCTATATGCAAGATGCTCAAGACCTCTTCTTGGCATTTTAAATTAAAAAAAAAGATACCAAATAGAAACTTAAAAGTCTACCGTCTTTTGTATTATATAAGGACGTGCCCTGACTACCAGAAACTTTTCACATTTTCATATTTTTTGTTAAAAAAAAACTGTCAATTAAATTGTTCTCAAAATTTTACTGAATGTTGAAAACAATATTACATTTTTGAAGGTAAAAGTAGATTTGAGCCAATATCTCAAATTTTTAAAAAGATATTTCAGTCGAAAATACAATTTTACCAATTTTTTTTAGATTTTTATTTTTCCAATTCGATTTTTCTCAACATTTTTCAAAATATTGAAACCAATATTGTTCACAAGTTAAAATAAGTTGTAGGCCATAATCCCAAATTTTTGAAAAAATATTTCTGACGAAAATCAATTTTAACTAGCTTTTGTAAAATTTTTTCTTAAGTTTTTATTTTTTTGTAAAAAAGCAGTCAATTCAATTTTTCTCAAAATTTTACCGAACGCTGAAAACAATATTTTTCATAAGATAAAATTAGCTGAAAGCCATAATCTTAAATTTTAAAAAAGATTGTTGAATCGAAATTCATTAAGCAATGTTTTTTTTAGGTTTTTGTTTTTTTATAAAAAAAATGTCAATTTGATCTTTCTCAAAATTTTACCAGTTGATAAAAACTTTATTTTTCGTTGGACGTTTTTTTTTAGATTAAATCGTTTCGTGTTCGTAAAATTTTCGAGGTGACAAATTTTTTTTCTTCGGTTTTTTTGTTTTATAAAAAAAAAAACGTTATTTGAATTTTGTCCAAAAATATACTTGTTTGGTATCATGTTACAGCATGTTATATAAAATTAAATTCAAGTCTGTAGTGTTTTTGGTTTGTGGGATATTTGGGGTCAACAAAAACTTTCATATTTCCTTTAAATTGCTTTGGAAAAAAAAACAACCACTCAATTTTCTTTCCTTCTACATATTTCTGCATTATTATCTGTATAATAAAATTTATTTGAAGTCGATACCTCTACTGGTTCTTGAGATATGGAAAGCGAAAAAACGTTTCAAACGTACAGACGTACGTACACAAGCACACACAGACATCTTTCTAAAAATCTTTTATTTCGACTCAAGGTACCTTGAAACGTCGAGAAATGTCAAAATTTTCAATTTGACAAATCGGAACCTTTACAACAACTTCATTTGCGAAGTTAAAATTGCATAAAGGACTCCCAAAAAGATTAAGTAGTACACAAAATATAAACAAAAAAAAAATTACTAAAAGTTGGTAAAATATCAAAAACTTGATATTATGGCTTCCAACTAATTTTATTTTATAAAAAATATTGTTTTCAACCTTAACTTCGTAAAAATTTGTTTCCAACTAAAAATGTATTTAGCAAAACTAGATTTCAAAACTAAACTATTTCTCTTTATGAAAAATATTGTTGGTAGTTTTTAAGAATAATTCAACTGACAACTCTTTAAACCCAACACGAAAACCTACAAACTTTTAAGCAAGACAAATCGACAGACAGTATGGGAAGTTTTCAGTGTCTGTCGCATCCCAGCCTCTTTTTCTGTGTTATTATTTGTGTAACAAATTTATTTGAAGTTGATATCCTAACTAGTTCTTGAGATATGGACGACGAAAAAAGCTTCCTTAACATACGGAAATGTAAAGGGTATAAAATTAAGCTCTAAATAGCTCCATATCTAAGATATTTTAAACCAAAATGGAAAAATTGTTTATACACAAAATTAATTAAGAATGCTGTAACGATTTTCAAATAAATTTTTTAAAAAATTTTGTTTTTTTTTGGAGAAATCAAAGCACATTTAAGTTTTTGAAAACAAGCTTTTTTACAGGTAATTTTCTAGAAAGATGTCTGTGCGTACGTGTGTACGTACGTTTGCGACGTTTTTTTCGTCCTCCATAGCTCAAGAACCAGAAGAGACATCGACTTCAAATATATTTTGTTATACAGATAATAAGGCAGAAAGATGCAGGAAGGGCTCTCAAGAAAATTGCGTGGGTGTTTTTTTTTTCCATAGCAGTTTGAAAAAAAGGTGAACATTTTGGTTAGCCCTAAATATCATACGAACCAAAAACGCTAGAGCCTTGAATTAAATTTTATATAATATAAAGTAACGTGATACAAAACAAGTATATTCTTGGAAAAAATTCAATTAACTTTTTTTTTATAAATCAAAAATAATATTTGTTGCCTTAAAAATTTTACGAATAAAAATGATTTCATCTCCAAAACAATTTTGTGAAACGAAGAATAATGTTTTCAATATCTGTTTAAATTTTGAGAAAATTCGAATTAACATTTTTTTTTAAATAAAAGCCTAAAAAAAACACAACTCAAAGTTGTAAATATTGAATTTCGACTCTAATATATTTTGGAAAATTTAAGATTATGGCTTTCAACTTATTTTAACTTATAAGAAATATTGTTTTCAACCTTCTGAAAAATTTAGAAAAAAATCGAATTACAGAAATGAATTAATAAAAGTTGGTAATATTGATTTTCGACTCAAATATCTTTTAAAAAATCTAAGATAATGACGTCCAACTAATTTTAAACTACAAGAAACATTGTTTTTAACATTCAACAATATTTTCAGAAAAGTGATAAAAATTGATTTTGGCTCAAATATCTTTTTAAAAATTTGAAATATTAGCTTCAAACTTATTTTATTTCACAGAAAATATTGTTTTCGATAGGCAGTAATTTTTATATAAAAATACAACAGTCCGTTTTTTCATAAAAAATTAAATCTACATAAAATATTACGCAAATTTGGTAAAAATTGATACGAGTACATATAGACAAACTTTTAAGCAAGACAAATCAACATACGGGATGGGAAGTTATCAGTGTGGGTCGCATCCCAGCTTCTTTTTTAAATCTTAAAATAGAGGAAATATTTTTAAACATATTCTTTGATATATGAAGAAGTTCGTACGACCTAGATGTTGATTTTATTTTAAATTTAAAAAAAATGTAATTTTCAATGTAAATGATTTTTTATGCAAATTAATCTAGTTTTGATTTTTTTTTCTTCACGCAAAGTACAATTATTTTTATGATCATCACAAATTTTATAAAATACAACACTGTTTCTTTTGCGTAAAATATTTTTTTTATAAAAAAGTGTCCAGTAATATTTATGTAAGATATGAAGTTGCCGTTTGATTTGATGTAAGATTAAGAACACTTAAAGAAAAAACAAAATATATAATATGAGGCTATCTTTCTCATTCAATTATTAAGGAATCAAAAAAGTCTATCTCATTTAATTATTATTTTTAATAAGGAAGTGCTAAAAAGATTTAATTATGAGACCCTAAAAGCAGTGACCTTAACAGAGACCATTATAATTACCATGATTAAAATAATCAAATAAAATTAAAGGTTTTTACGATTAACATTTTTTTGGAAACAAAACAAAGCAGGCACAGTTTGGAGGGTATGATTAACTTGAACTCATTACAATAATTTTACAAGCTTTTCGAACTAAAACTGACTTTGTTTCCAAAATGTTAAAAAAACCCATAGGCTATTTTAAAAATAGCAACAACCAAAAAACCATTCGGATCCAATTTTCTCAAACCAAAAATGACACAAGCTTAATAACATTTTATTATCTGTAATATTTTTGTTCATCCTAAAAATAAAAAAATAATAACCAACAAAAGACACTCCAAAAAATATATCCCCCTTACTATAAGTACACATCATATGCGTTTAACCTGACAATCTTTTTAGATAATTACTTTTATGTCAGACACATGTGCTTGTACAAATACACACACAGTGTACAGCTAGTATAACAAAAACATCATTCACCTCTCAAGAACTTTTTATGTTTTCCTTGAGAGAGGATGAGAATGCCATTTGCCCTCATAGAAATCTTAGACTTTCACCCTTGTCACTCTCTGTGGGAAAGCTTTTGTCTTAGAACTCTTGGGCTTATATATCTATCTTCTTCTGAGAATCTCAAAAACAGGTGTTTTCATGATGATGACTATGATGATGATAATGGTAAAAATCTTAACAAGATAGTAAAAGATGAGAAAAATAAATAAAAATAATAACAACAAAAATAAAAGAGAAGAAGATGAAATATAGGATCCATCTCTACAAACACCATCATAACCAACCATCAAAACCTTTTATTGGACAAACTTGAAATGTTCGTTGCAGAAAAGTCCTTTTGAACACGTTTTGTCATCCTAAAAACCAAACACGCACAACACAAAGATTATAAACACAAGAAGAAAAGTGCACATCCAAAAACTTCCTTTCACCTATACTATACATACGTACAAACATAATATCCTTCATAGAATACCTACTCGACTCAACTCGACTTGTATAACTTCTGACAATAAGTTCAGAATTTGTGTTGTCTTTTTTTTTTTGTTTGCTGTTGTTTGTGTTACATTTTTAAGGACGAAGGGATACCTTTTATCTAAAACTAGATATAGCTACAAGATAAACCAAACCAACAAACCACGAAAGGATACGAGGGATGACTTGAAACAAAACAAGGCACAGGTTAAAAAATAAAAAAAGAACAAAAAGAAAAAAAAGATTCCTTCCAAAGGGACACTTTACACAATTGACGTTCTATAAGAGACTGCCAACGAAGGTTTTTCCCTTGTTAGGGTATTTGTATCACATTAGAAAGGAGGGGGTTTTAGGGCGAATGATAAGGATATGAGGATGAGTGTATATGGTGTGATTGTGTATAAAAGCTGAAAACTTATATCAAGAGGTAAACACAATCTTTTGTGTAATAAGGATTTCAAAACGTTGTCGGGTGTTACGCCCCTTTTACATTATATTTATTTTTCTCTTTTTTTTGTCTTCTGGATGTGTGCCTTTTTATCAGTGTTTCGTGCTAAGCACGTACCTTTATCAAACACAGCCGCCACCATCCCTACCATTGTCACCCCCAACGACACACCATGTTTTTTTTTATATATTTCCCTCAATTCGATTTGATTGTCAAGGTATTGTGCCACGATATAAACGAAGAAGGAGCAAACACAAATTTTGTTTGTGAACTTTTTAGTGCTGAAACTAAAAGCCCTTAAAAAATCCTCGCGCTTTCAAACGAAAACAAAATCGCTGAGATAATCGTAAAAATTATGTCAGACTCTTTGACATCTTTGCTCCTATTTTCTCGCACCTCTATAAAAATAAAAGTAAAAATAAAAATGAAAAAAAGTAACAAAAAGTTCAACAGGTTGTGTTATTGGGTCGTCAATTTTTGGAATTATCCTTGACAGCGTGGCTTAGATTTCAATTGACGCCTCGCGCGTGCTGATTACGACCATAACATCGCACATCCCCTCCCCCGCATATTACTACAATTTCCCACAAATTCCCGCAAATTCGTTAAGAAAATTCAATTGAGGACGACACGACACGACGCACGCAATCTTCCCAGATGTTGAATCCTTGATGGTTGGCGGGGTTAGTGTTACCCATTGCCATCATCCACTTCACGTACTTATATAGATTGATTATTGAGATTGGCAGGTGGTTTTGGTGTTTGCTTCCCTCGTTATAAAATCAATCGAAATATAAAAAAAAAACAATAACATTAGACTTACCTCGCAGAGAGGAAGGCTCTGAATGCCTCTTCAACAAGGCCAGCTTTTCTCGCCTGTCTGTGACACTGGAAGTCGGCACGATGTATGCCTTCGATGTTGCCAGAATGTGGCTCATTTAGTGCTGCGATACGAAGCTAAAATTAAAATAAGAAGACACAAAAAGAAAGGATAAGTCGCTTTCATTTTAATGACATGCCATTGTTGTAAGTATAAGTACATAATATAATAAGAATTCTTTTGGGGATATAAAAGAAGTGGAGCCTTTTTCCTGAATTTAGATTTAAGCTCTTTAGTTAGGACAAAGATTGAATTCTTCAAAGTTTTAAAGGGTTAATTAGTTTAAAAGCAAAATTAAAAGAAAAAAACTTGACAATTTAATGGAAAGCTGAAAGCGAAAGACACACTACGTTGGATTTTAAGGAAGAAGAAGGATGAGGTTTTAATCGGATTTTAAGTCTAATTTGGAAAGTCCGAATATTTTAACATTTAAAATAAATATCGTAAGACTTTTTTATATTGAGCGCGCACTAAAGGGGTTATGTATATCCTTGTAATGATTAAACGCAGTTCGAGAAATTAGGAAACGAGGACAGGTTTAGAAAGGAGAAACCGATGTTCATTGGTTTTGTATGTCTGCACATTGTAATGAGTGAGAAATATTGAGTCAGGTTAAGCAGTCCACATTCGAGTAGTGCGGTTAAGAAAGGAATCTCTGTACTTAACAGTACGTCCGAAATAGGGCTCAATAATTAACAAATGGGCATTCCTAGCATTACAGGTATTACGGTTGATCAGGACTTGAAATAACCCAGAGTTGGAAGATAATGATTCCTTTTTAAGTCATTAAACTTTTTTAAAATACAACTACATCTTTACATGTTAAGTGCTTCAAATTGTTATTCAGGAAATATACATAACAATGATTAATATTACATGTAATTGAAAATTTTAAAGGGTTTTTTAAAGTTAAAGTAAGGTTAGTGGAATAAATATACACGTAGTTATTAATTCAGAGCAATATAACCTAATAAGTAAAAGTAAGTATTTAAGGATACTATTTTTTTTTTAATATGGCTTAAAATTTAATTGATGAAAAGAATATTTAAATAAATGTTTGTGCTATGGTAACGGGAAAAAGTAATAATTTTTGCCTTCTTTTATAATTACTTTTGTTTTCAATTACATTTGTACAATTTAATTACAAGTAATTGACGATTTTAAACAACATGTAGTTGGTATTTGAAATTCTTTTATTACATTTGAAAGAAATTAAAAAATATAATTGGATATTTCAGTGACAAGTATTTGATATTGAATTTTTTCAAAACCATGTTTTCTGTAGTGTTTTGTAAACTTTAAAGAAGAAGAAGTTTGTTCAGTTAATTTGTTTAAGTAACGCTAAGCCCTGATTGATTTTTTTAAAACTTTGCCCATATAAAATTATTATTATAACTTGGAATTGAATAAAAATAAAATATCGCCCAAATTTTCACAATACGGCAGATCTTGGAAAAAACCCAGGAGCTTCAAATCGATACGCATTATCTCTTTATCGATTTAAAAGCCGGCATCCATAGGAAAGAGCTCTACAGAGCATTGTCTAGTTTTGGCATCCCTGTCAAACTTATCCGTTTCTGAAGAATGACAATGGAGAATGCACGCTGTTCTGTCAAGGTCGGAAAAGATCTCACTGAAGCATTTTATGTCAAAAAAGGTTTAAGACAAGGTGATGCACTAACATGCGACTTCTTCAATATCGTTTTGGAATTAATTGTGCAAAACTCAACCGTCCAAAATAGAGGCACAATATTCCAAAGGTCCATCCAAATAATCGGATACGCAGATGATATTAACATAATTGAAAAATAGTGGAGAGTTTTTGAGCATTACGATGAAAGCGAAGAAGATGGATTTAGTGGTCAATGGACTCAAGATCAAGTAAATGCTGCCATCAAAAAAGGACATAAAACGACGACCACTACGTCTTGGACAAAACGTCTATATGGACCAACTTTGATTTAGTCGAGGACTTTGCCTGCTTAGGCACCACTATAAAGACAGACAACGGCACCAGCGCAGCGCTGAAATCAAAGGAAGAATAACTTTTGCAAATCGCTGGTTTTTTGGACTTACGAGTAGAAGGCAATTGAGAAGTAAAGTCCTCTCTCGAGAATCTAAAATCACCATCTATAAGACACTCATCATCCCGGTTCTCATTTATGGCGCGCCTGGACCCTGTCAGAGAAAGATGAGATCGTCTTAGGATGCTTCGAGAGAAAAATTCTTCGGGTGATTTTTGGTCCGGTACGAATTGATGGAGAATGGAGGAGAATGCATAAGGACGAACTGTACGGGCTGTACAGCGACACTGACCTAGTTACCAGAATTAAAGTCCAACGGCTTAGATCGCTAGGTCATGTAGAGCGAATGGATATCAACGCTCCAGCCCGGAAGGTCTTCGAATCCAATCCCGAGGGACGGCGCATTAGAGGAAGACTGCGACTCTGGTGGTGCACCCAGGTGGGAGAGGACCTTAACCAACTTGGCGTGGGACCGAGATGGCTGGAGACGCACGTTGGTTGAGGTCCAGGCCCGCCCCGGACTGTAGCGCCACCTTAAGTAAATAAGTAAGTTTATAAAAACCTGGATTAATGTAGGTCATAAAATTTGGCTCTGGTGACAAAAAAAGGGTTGAGGTTAGGAATAGACTTTTTAAGTATCGCTTATGCTGTAAATTAAAGAAGCTAGGTCCTAGGTGACTGCTTTGGGGAACACCGTTTTCAATGAACAATATAAAAGTTTTAGATAAAAGATCTGAGAGGGACAAAATCTTTGAGGTTTTCCAATTAAAAACATGTGTATAAAGGGTGTTTTTTTTAAGGCTATAAGACTCAATTCAACAACTAAATTTAATTTGAAAATGATGATTCTGTTTGAAACATAAAATATGCGAATTTTTGTTGAGCAATGAATATAACTTTTGGTTGAATGGCCAAGAGAAAAAAGTCGTATTTCAAGTCACAAAGCTGGTGACACAGTTGATTTCTTGAAGGAAACGTTTGGCTAAAAGTTACAGAAGACAAACTGGTGGATTGGCTTCCAAGGTTATGGGATGTAACGCATCTTATCGCTAGTCTATTCTTATAAGTCCGAAAAGATTGACCACTTAGAGGACCACTTTTTCATTTTATCTCCACATCTGTGGCGTACTTACGCCAGAAATCACATTTAAATTATAATGCCAGAAGAATATCTTACAAACAAAATAAATTTCAATCTATTAAGAAAAAATCTTCGTTTTTCGTTACTTTCAAAGTTCTATATCTCTCATAAAAACACCCTTTTTATTCAACGAACAAACAAAATTCATCGACAAAATTAAATTTTGGAAAATTTCGTGTCGTCCGTGTTTATGAATTATGGGATTTTTTGTATAACTATTTTAATATAATTATTGGTGTAAGGAAACAAAGATAGGACCTAGATGACTACCTAGATGACTACCTTGAGGAACACCGTTTGGTTTCAAAGTAAGGGCTGGAATTAAAAGGTATTAAGGTATTAAAAAATAAAGAGGATACCTTAAAAAAGCTTATCTTTGGGAAATTTTATTTTGCATTTATTCACTAAAACTGGGAACCCTTTTCCAAACTAAAATGTTGATAAGTTATGGTTTTGAATGTTGTCAAAGGAAATGACTCAGTCTTATTCAATCGTATTGTGCACTTAATACATAAAGAAGGTTAACCATGTATGGAACCTTCATCCCCTAAAAAGAAGATATAAAGCAAGAAAGCTGAAGATGAAGATGAACGAGACTTCTTTTTTAAGGGAATGACTGGATGTCTTTATATCCTGGTTTAAGCGCCGGCGGAAGTTATTGTTCAGTAGGAAAGTTGGATGAAGCAAATAAACATAAATAGTCGCATTATTTAATAATTTGTTTATATAAAAAGTCGGTACTAAAAGTATCTAAGGCTTTTGTGCCAAGGTGGAAATTGTCCATTCATTAACTTAAATTGTCAGTAGCTTGAGAAAAAAATGAAGTAGATGGAATTTGTTAAATAATATATTTTTTTTATTTTCAGGAATATTTACAACAAAATGGAACCTTTTATAAGGATTATATCCATTTAAAAAAATAACAAAAACTTAAAAAGGGTATTACGTCTATAAGCATTAAGAAAAATATCAAAAATGTCAGAAGTTTCAACTTACCATTCGGGGATACCACTGTATCCATCCATTATTAAAAAGTAGCATAGAAAGAACAAATTTATTTTTATATTATTTAGAAATGTTTCCAAAGTAAACAAATTTTATACAAATGTAGAAAAAAAAAAGAAATTAAATAAACACAAAAGAAATATATGATTAAATTAAAAACCAATTACCCTCACTTTTACCCTTGAGGGTATTATATTAAAAGCCATCGTTTTCCAGTACAAAAAAAAAAAACAAAGAAATCACTGATTCGAACCAAAATCATATGACTTTCAGAAAATTAAACTCATTGAAAGGTTCTACAGGTTGCGATCTGTGATGAAAATCCCTTAAATTGGAAATTTAGATACGCTTCGTTGGTGAAACCAAATAAGTGTAGTTAGTCGTATCAAGGTCTTAAAAAAATATTGAAACACAAATTTAGTCACACCATATGAACCGTAAACACAACATGGACCACAAAATTATGTACATTAAAGTTAAAACTAAGAGATTCAAATCCAGACAAAAAGCCTTGAGAACAATATCTACCATTTACACCCACCCACCCACAGTCAACATCACACATAATATTTATACCCTCTCTAAAGTATATCCTTTTCTTGATGATACATACATTACATAGAGCACCCCCAAAATTCATATATAAATTTGTGTGTACTCGTATGTGTAATTTTAACCTCCCCATTTTTCCCATCCACCTCTCATTTCATTTGTAAATTTTAATCCTTTTAAGATGTTACCCCCAAGCCACGACACATTGAATTTGAATCTCTGTGGGTAATTGACTGAGATTCTATTTACATATGTATAAACATTTATTTATGTACAGGGTATCCATACATACATACATAATAAATTATATATGCATATAGAGAAAATTATGTATATAAAGGACATTCGGGATGACACGTTGTATTTGTGGGATTTCACCCATAAAAGATAAATAATTAAACAACCCAAAGGACAAACATTCTACACAAGAGTCAACACGCAATTGGTCAAAGTACACAAATTAATGTTAACCCCTCTTTGCGTTTCCAACTCTCCACAGTGTCAATTTAGAATGGGTTTTGAGCCTCGACGACGACAATAACGACGCCGAGAAACGACGCACGGCCGGGTCCTTCGGTTTGTTCTGATTATTATTTGCATGTTGTTGAACATGGTTTTGTTGAAGGAGGAGTGGGGCTTCTTTGCATTTTGGGTGGTGATTCCATATTAATGCTACCAAACTAATTCGCATCTAGGACCTTTAATTTTCCACAAGCAAATCAACTCCTTTAACCCTTTGACAAACGCGCACTTCACCACCCTTTGGGGAGGGGATGTGCGAAGGAAGATAAAATAAATATACAATCTTCTTCATAGATTGAAAGATAGATGTGCCCATACATTGCCTACCTTTATAAGGTACCTGCTGGGTTCAAAACCCGAGGTCCCTTTTAATCATCTTTTCATCTTCAGACGTATTGCGATGTAAAATTGAATTGGATGTTATAAAATAGGGTTTCTTTTTATATCTTATGTATAATATAGATCCACGTAAAACCCTTAATACACAACGACATCATACCTCATCCCATCCAAACCGTCGACACCGTCGATCCCTCTGAACACCCCCACACCTTTACGCTGCTCGTTCTGTGTCTATGAATGGGATTTTCCAGGATAATACATTTATTATTAAAAGACGCGTTCAAGTGTAGATATACTCGTACGTAAAAGGAACACAAAATTATCAAAAAAAAAGAAGAAGAAGATACAATTGGGGAATTATCTATAAACGAGTATGTACACAAGAGGAACAGAGCTGCAGGTGAACGTAGGTATATTAAAATGAATTCTGAAGTTTCATCCTTCTTAAAGCCAACATATTATCTCTCGATCTTATTTTAAGAAACACAGTAAAAAGCTATATATAGAGGAGTTACTCGTGAACATGGGGTTCTGGAAGCTTATAGAAGATAAATCAAAATGGCTTCGACCTGAAGATAACATTAAGGCAGGTATTTATGTACTTTAAGGCACAAAAAGAAAGAAGGAATCAACAACAAAAAATAAAAGCTAGAGTGATTGAATGAACCTATCCATGCTCGTAAAAAGAATTTCGAGGTTATTTCAGGTTAAATGTTATGGATGATGAGTAAACGAACTAATGCCCCAAGATGGGTCACCAAACACAACAAAATTAAAAAGTAGCATATAAGTATATATAATATAACATTAAGAGCTTTATGGAAGGTACCTTTTAACCTATGTAAGGTACGTGTGTTAAGTAGGTATTTTCTAAAGAAGATTAACTTGTCCAATTCAAAGGGATTATAATTAATGAAAGAAAATTGATAAAGCTTATGGAAAATTTCGATTTTCTAATAGGTATAGCTAAAAGAAGATAAAGTAGCCTGCCAGAAGTCCTTGAAATGAAGGTTCCGTCGAGTAGGTGTCTTGTGAAAATCTTGACATTAGGAAATCTTTTGATTTTCTTCACCATCATTTTTGATTTTCTTTGTCATTTTGACATATTTCATGATGAGAATCTAATACAGAAACGTAAGATCTGTAGTCTAATAGAGCTCTTAAGTACGATTACAGGGGTAATGACCATGAGAAGAGACTAAACAAAACTTTAGTCAATCCTTGTCTAAGTCTTATCAATATGCAAACATTTCTCTTTATCGGTTTAATATCTATAAATCTTAGCTTTTGAACTTTTGTGCTTTTTTTGTAAAAAGTTAAACTTGTTACATTTTTACATTCAGAGAATATTTTTCCAATAAGAGGATTCATTTTGAACAGCTCGGTATTTGAGCAGATGTAGCTTTTAAATCTATCAACTTTTGACACTTGACAACAAAATCTATGTCATTAAAATAAATTAATATGCTTTTCAAAAACATAATGAATTTGTTAAAATTTACACAAGATGGTGCGACGTACCACAAAAACAACGAAACGATCACGATTTGGCAAGAAAAGCTTCCAATAAGAGGTTTCATTTTTAGCAGCTCGGTATTTGAGCAGATGTAGCTTTTAAATCTATCAACTTTTGACACTTGACAACAAAATCTATGTCATTAGAATTAATTAATATGCTTTTCAAAAACATAATGAATTTGTTAAAATTTACACAAGATGGTGCGACGTACCACAAAAACAACGAAAAGATCACGATTTGGCAAGAAAAGCTTCCTGGTAGTTGTTTCGGCGAGGATATTAGGCACTTAGGTTTTGAGATTAGACCATTTTTCAGTATAACAAGTCTAACAAGGTAGAGAATGACGAACAGGCTTACATCATAAAAAACTGATAAGACTGAGAGGACTTAAAACCGTAAAACCGTTTCAGTATAACAAGTCTAACAAGGTAGAGAATGACGAACAGGCTTACATCATTATAAAACTGATAAGACTGAGAGGACTTAAAAACCGAGTCGAACAAGAATGACAAAACTGACAAGATTAAAAACACTGATGAGACTGACAAGGCTAACAAGACTGAAGAAATTGACATGATTGAGAAGATTGACGAAACTGGCAAGACTGACAAGATTGACAAGACTGGCAGGATTGATAAGACTGACAAGACTAACGAAACTGACAAGACTGAGAAGACTGAAAAGACTGACAAGACTGAAAAGACTGACAAGACTGACACGACTAACAAAACTGACAAGACTGAGAAGACTGTAAAGACTGACAACACTGACAAGACTGATAAGATTGACAAAAATGATAAGACTCACATAACTGACAAGATTAACATGACTGGCAAGACTGACAAGATTGACAAGACTCAGAAGACTGACAAGACTGACAAGACTAACAAGACTGACAAATTTGACGAGACTGACAAGACTGAAAAGGCAGAAAAGACTGACAGGAGTTAGAAGATTGACAAGTTTCACAAGACTGACAAGACTCACAAGACTGGCAAAACTGACAAGGCTTAAAGAATTACAAGATTAAAAAGACTACCAAGACTCAAAATACTGAAAAAGCTGACAGCTCCCACAAGATTGAAAAACAAAGTGCGTCTTGAAAATTGGCTATCTCAAAAGCACATTTTTTTTCAGTGTCAACTAAACTACGCTTCTCCTCGTTCCCTCTTAGGCCTCGTCGTGGCCCGTCTAAGGTTTCACCTTAGTCTCGTTTTGAATGCTTGTAGAGAAAGTGACTTGAGCAGGAACGTTTAATTTTGCCACGAATTTACTCTCTCTGGATTTCCAAAAATTTTCAAATTTTAAAAAGAATCTAAGTTATGTTGTTTTTTGACACCATTTCATATTTCTCTTCAAATAAATATTTCATTTTCCCAAGATCGTGATATGTTTTCATTTATATTCCCAATTCCGCTAAGGAAGTCCTTAAAAAAAGTCCTTCGCACCGTTAAAATATAAACGTTTCAACTTTCAACACACACATCACCGAGAGAGATGAAGTAATTTAAAAAGTACAAAATTACACATGTTGTTTATTGTTCCAACTCAAAATCCCATAACTCTTTGAAATAGGTTTTTTAGCATTTCTCATCAATCTTCGTTATATTCTACTCTTGTATAACATTTCCATACCAAAACAACTAATAACCATCTACTATTATGTATATTGTTCTGCTTGAGATCATAATAAAACCTAACTTCTATAGGAGCTTATGACTATACCTACCAATGCAATGTATAAAGGTGGATTTTTTGAACACCATTTTCATAGTCAAGTCTAAATCCATTCCATCGTCACCTTTTCAACATCAAGCAGGAAAATAACGAATACAGATTAATGCTTGTTGTTTCTGGTCGCGCGTTTAGAAAATAAATTTACATTTTATACCAATTCAGGGCTGTCGGTGGTAGGACAATAGAACGAAATACTACTTTTTATTAAGACAATACTTTCCAGTGTTCGATTCTTTAAATTTGATTTAAAATTATGTAAAAGTTTCTTTGAATACTATATAGACTGAATTAGGCAAAAATACCCAGAAAACCATAAAATTCTGCATCTACTAAATTGGTACTAATTCGACAGCACTGATTATTTTTACTCCTTTCAAGTCAATTACTCACGAAGGACTAATTTAAATGCACAAAACAACTTTAAACAAATAATTTTCATACAAAATAAGCAAATAATCGTTTTTATACAATTTTCTTCGCTGCTTTTCCTTTGGTTTGTTTCAAAAAATGTTAATAACAATAAAACAATAGATTTTAATGTCTTAGCCAGAAGTTGCTATACACATAGCAATTGCATCTTATTCCCAAGGGTCCAATGGGTCTTCTCTTTCAGAACCAGAGCCCAGAAACAGACCTAGAGTCCTACAACAAAACTAAACGTTTGGCATAAAACAAATGGCCGGAACGCGGCCGGAAATCCCAAAGACTCACGAAAATAGCTCCATTCAATTTCTTTCAATATGTTTAACTCCATTGCGATGGAAAAATAACAACAAAAACAACCTCCCTCGAAGTATGAGATATAATGGGTGAAAGCCTTTCCATAATAATATTTACGAAAACAACCTTTTCAAAAAGCGGAACAGATTTTCTGGAAACATGTTCAATTTTAAACCCGTCACAGACGCCACCGTGCACCGTTTTCGTTGAATTCGCATAGAGCTTTCAAAGGCTCGTCGCTTCACGTCGCTCTTCGTCATAGTCGTCCTTCTCATCGTCCTCATCACTTCGTCGTTCGTCGTTCGTAGTCCTTGTCCTCATCCTCATCCTCGTCATGAGGATCCTTATGTGTATATTTTACAAAAAGGATGTTGCTCCATGCGAGAGTACGGTAAATGGGGCAGATCATCTTCGGAATGAGTGTGTCGTTGTCGTCGTTCCTCCGTTCCCCGTGCGTGCGTGCGTGCGTTCCGTATATGGGCTTTAATATAACTCAAGCATGCCTTTGAATAATAACACGCATAGAAAAAATAACGTCTAGAGAAAGAGAACGATAGCAGCTCCATTATGCCGATTTAAAAATTGGATACTTCCTCCTTTTTTTAAGTTCTGAGTTTTGAGTTTTGAGGACCACTTTTATGAAGCACACACGGAATCCAAGACGAGGAGAAATACCTACAAGGAAGAGCCATGAGTTTTGGAATAGATTAAACCATCAGAAAGCAAAGCATTTTCATGGCCTCTGTCGTCTACCTTAAAAAGGTACCTACTATACGCTATACGCACGTAGCATTTAGAAGCAGCACGCTTCTCTCTTCTTCTTCTTCTTTGAGACTTTAAAAAATACCTTTACGCATAGGTATAATGGCTGACGATTATTATGAGATTCAGTTTCCGGTGCCGGTGCCGGTACCAGTACCGGTGCGATGGTAAAAATGGTAAATGGTGATTGTTGATGGTGACGATACGGGTGCGGGTGTGGGTGCGGTGAACGAGTATGAATTGAGATTTGAGAATAATTTTTATTTTAAAAATCTTTGAGAGGTACATAACGTATAATGTACGTGCGTACGTGAAAAAAATTAATAGAGGGTATTATTATTATTTTTTTCTTCTTCTTATGGTTGTTTGTTTGAGGGGGCGGGTGGGCGTTTCGTGATACAAATTGTTGTATAGTCAATGGTTAATCATGAATACTTAAATTTTTGCTATGCGAGTGAGCGAGTGTATTAAAAGATGAAAAATCGCAACATTCCGCATTTGAAGGGTCTACATAAAGAAGAAGATAGAATGTGACATATTTGGATAATTTATTTGTGGCAATGAAAATAAAGCGTTTTTGTGTTGTTTTTTTTGTGATTACTTTTTAAACATTGAGAAATGAAAAAAATAACATTTTTTTTTATTTTGAACATATTTTTATATAAGACGTAACACTAATTTGTAATTCTGTAAGAGACATTTTTATTTTTCTTAGAAGAGGTAGACAAGGTTTTAAAAAAAATAACACCTTTCAAAAATTTGTCAGAAAATATAAATATTTTTCTAATAATAAATGAGGCACTCAACTAAATTAAATCAAATGTTGAAAGATTATTTCAAACAACAAATGGAGGAAATTACTAATACTTACATACATGAATTTGTCATCTTAGAAAAACATATATTTTTAAAGAATGCAATTGAAAATACGTTTTAGGAGCAAACAAATGTTCTGCAGAGATTAGTTTCAAAAAACTTTCGTTTTTGGTAAGAATGTGAATATATTCATGGAAGAACATTCTTGATGAGATTATTCAATGAACCTCGCAAACCGTATTTTTTTGTTCTATGTGTAAAAAATGCCTATAAAAATGTTTTGATCAGACCTTTGCCTGTCATACTTAGTATAGTATTTTTGTTTCCGTCATAGAACGGTTTAGTTTTATAATCTAGAACTAATGAAGTCTTGAAGCGAGATAACTTGCAGCCACCATTTTAACTTTCCATAAAATGTGACTTTTAGAAAAAGATTAAGCTTAAAGCACGGGAACATCAATCAGGAAGATTGGTATAAAAGAGACTTGAAAATGTTGGTTATTTTGCGTTCGATCCAGATAGGAGGTTTAATCGAGGCATGATGGTAAGTGCCTTGGACTGTCCTATGCGAGAATTCATGGGTTCAATCCCTGTCTGAGTCATCTAAAGTTTTTTTTAATGCGTGCTGCCTCTTGTGAGGAACTGACAAATCCTCCAAGATTAATTTTTGTCATGAAAAGTGCTTCCCCAAATAAACCGTTCGAAATCAGTTCAAAAGTGTAGGTCCTCCATTTCTATGCCAACATTACGCTAGTTCTCAACGCCACATATTTTTTATTATATTGCCTTTAAAATTTGGGCGTACTTTTTTAGGTAAACATTTCATAAATACCATTCACACGCAATATGACTAAAAAATTAAATGTGTATGTAACTATAAAACACTTACATACATATCAAAATTAAGAGGGAATAATTGCCCTCTTCACCCGTTCTACTTGAGGGTGAATATGCACCGATGCCCTCTCCAATCATGACTATACCCTCTTGAGAAAATCGTCGCTGAAGCGGAACGGCAAAGGATCCACCTAATTATTATTGGAAACGATGTTAACGCTCATCACACGGTATAGGGTAGTACGAATATCAACGACAGAGGTGAGTCTCTTTTTGATTATATTCTTGGTACTAACCTCTTGGAAGGTAATGATCAAAATAAACCACCTTTCATCACTAAAACTTGACAAGAAGTCCTAGACATAACTCTTTTCTCAGATAATATACACCATATGATCTTTAACTGAAAAGCATTCAAAAAACACTCGTTCTCTGATCATAGATATATCCAGTTCAATATCAATGTGGATGATTTGTGGATCCATTGACTTTTCGAAATTATCAGAAAACTGACTGGGCTTCATACAGGAACCCATTACAAAGTTTACTAAACTCTGGACTATCTAGTCCTTCCTCTAACGCTAATGAACTTGAAAACAAAGTCATTGACTTCACCTCAGCTATGATCAGATCGCTAGAAATTGCTTGTCCACTTATACACATAAGAGGAAAGAGGAAACCACAATTGTGGGCCTCAAAGCTTGACTCACTCAGAAAAGCATGCAGGAAACTCTTCGACCGAGCCAAAGCCGCAAAACTAGCCTCTCACTGGGATTCTTACAAAGAATCCCTAAGAATTTACAAGAAGGTACTAAGGAAATCTAAGCGATCTTCCTGGCAATACTTCTGTCGCACGATAGAAGATACTTCTAAAGCCTCCAGATTACGGAAAATTCTTTCAACTAATCCAAAAATGCAGACGGCTCCTAGACAAATTCAAATAATGAAACGCTGACCTTATATACTGGATACTTATTTTACTGGTAGTTCTCTTAGTGAAACTTGCAACGGTTATATAAGTTCAAGTCCCAATACAACATATCCAAAAGGTTTGATCACAAGGGACAAGCTGCAATGGGCCCTCAACAGCTTCAAACCTTTCAAGTCCTTAGGACCAGATGGAATAATACCCGCCAAGCTACAAAAGACTTCTAACATAATTGCACCAATCCTTGAGGCAATTTTTACCAGCCGTCTTTACCTTGTCCAAGTTCATTGGTCTCCTGAAAATTGACACGGTTATATACGTTCAGGTCCCAATACAACATATCCACAAGTCTGATCACAACAAGCTACAATGGGCTCTCAGTTTCAAGCCTTTTAAATCTGCAAGACCAGATGGAATAATACCAGCCGAGCTACAAAAGACTTCTGACATAATTGCACCAATCTTTGAGGCAATTTTTACCAACTGTCTTTATCTGGTCCAAGTTCCCTCGGCATGGAGAGAAGTTAAAGTTGTTTTTATACCCAAAGTCAATCCTTAATTTCTACGACCTATAACAAGTCTATTATCATTCTTTTTTAAGACCTTGGAAAATCGATTGATATCCATTTAAGGGCAAGTATTGATACAAGACTTTTGTCTTCGTCTCAATATGCCTACTGTAAAGGTAAATCGGTAACGGTGGAAAAAGCGTTACACACCTTAGTACGCTCCGTCTAATATTTCCTCCATTATAAAGAGTTCACTATGGTTGCTTTCCTTGACATCGAAGGTCCCTTTAACAATGTGGACACATCTGCAATCACATCCTGTACGACCATCTCTAAATGTAGAGAGTTCGCTTCGGGAGTTAATTCATTTAATGCTTACTAGCAGAATATTAACTCAAAATTGGGAAACTCTTCAGGCAGAAGATTCGTTAGTAGAGGGGCACCGCAATGTGGTGTTCTATACCCTCTGCTCTGGAACCTTGTGGTGAATGAAATCCTAATTAGTCTGGATGCGGATGGTTTCAGATTGATAGTCTACAAGGAAAGCATCTTAACACCTTAAAAGAACTCTTACAAAATGCCTTGGACAGACTAATACTTTGGGTTGATCGGTTGAACCCGCGCAAAACCTATTTAGCCTTATTTTCGAGGAGATACAAAATTCAATTTGTCAACCCTCCCTATATTAAAGGAATCCGATTAAAAGTCTCATACGAGGCTAAATACCTGGGTCTTGAGTCAAAAAAGCTACAATGAGTCTCTTTTCGTGCAAAAAACCTATAGCATTTTTGAGTTTTAACGATGTTTAAATAAAGCTCCTAAAGGTTTTCCAAGTTTGTCACAATTTTTCAAAGTTACTATCCAGGTTTAGATGGCCTAAATTATTTCTCTAAAATGCCAACCGTTTGAATTTCGCTCTCAAAAACTATCTAAAATATTTCCCTACACTTAGACTAGAAATTCAAAGAGATTTTTAAACTCAAGATTTTGGCTTAATTTTTTTTTCAAGCTGGGACTAAAACATTTTAATTCAAAACTGAAACAGAAAACAGAAGGTCTTAAAAATCGAAAACCTAAAAAGGGTTAAAATTATTTTTTTTGCTTTAAAAAGGAGTGAATTGAATAATATTTTGTGATAATTTGAGCCCAAATAACCATTTAAAAGAATGAAAACCTTCAAAAATCCAAAGACTGTGTACCTTTTTCACGTGTTTTCTATAGCCTAGTAAAAGAATATTTATTACAAAAATTGAAATAAAAATTCAGATTATTTAAGAATTGACTTTCTTCCTTTTTGTCATTTCAACCAAAAAGAAAAAAAAATTAAGAAATTCATAACTCATAGAAAATGCGAAAAGGAAAAACAATTTTCCAAAAAAATAATATCACAAAAAATGGGCATACAACAATAACAGAAAAAACCCTAAAGGAGTGCGCCTCTCTTTTTCTTACCTATATCACGCAGTCTACGAAAATTTAAACAAGAAAACAGAAAAGGAAGCAATCGCAAAACAAAAAAGAAAAAACGTAATAATAATAAAAAAGAGGATAAAAAAGGATAAGAAAAATCTTTAAAGAATAAAATATGCAAATTGTTTAGTAGGAAGGAGGGGTATAATCTTAGAGATACACTTTAGCTGGGTGACACACAATTCACCGACATCATCGTGTGATTGTTGTGTCCTTGTGCTCGTTTCCTGTCATCACCTTTATACATATAGTAAAACGTATCTACATAAACATAAAAATATATTTGTATAAAAGTATTTATTTTTTTTAAAGTTGATATTTTTTTTATTATTCCCGCAAATCTGGATTAAACGTTATTCCCGGTGTGTAATAGGTCCTATTTTGTGGTTTTGTTTTCTTTCCTTTCTGTTTCTATCCATCTGCAAAGCTGTTTTGTCCTTATTCAGGACTAAGGTTTATATAAATATAACTTGTTTTTTTTTTGTTCTTCATCTTTATTAAAGCCTTACAGGGTTAAAAGATGAATAGATACAAGACTGATACGTAAATTGTGCACAGAGATCAAAAAGATGCTGAAGAAGGTTAGCTTCTTAATAATACAAGGAAAGAAAAAAAAGGAAGAAAATGAAAGCGAAATACAAAGTGACAGCAATAGAGGATTTTTTATTTGGATTTTCTTTTGTTTTTTTCCATCTTTTCGTTCCTCTTTTCCACACCGCGTAGTAAGAATTTATAATGAAATACATGAACAAGTCCTTTTTGTTCCTTATTTTTTGTTAGTTCTGTTTTTAATACCGAGAATTTCGTCCTTAAGTGGAATGATAAAAATGCCACCTCTCTTTTTTCTTTTAAATCTTGGAAGTCAAACTTAGCTTTGGTCTGTTTTTTCTTTATTTTTTATAAAACGATATACGAATTTTTAGGAAGCAGATGAGTAAGGTAGTTAGGTATGCAGGATATTAAAGAATTGTTCTGCAAAACCCAAAGGACAGAAACACCAACAAAATAAATAAAAGATAAAAAAGATTAAGCTGAGGTTTTTTTTTTGTTTCTTATTTTCATTCCTAGCAAACAAAACAACAATTCCTCAAAAAAAGATGGAAAGGTATTTTAAAATTTGACTTTTCAGAATTGTTCTTAATGTTTGACAAGGATTTTGTATTTTATTTGAAGAAAATCCTTCTAAATCTAGTGTAAAATTGTTAGATTTTAACGAGAGTATCAGCTTTTT
The DNA here is from genome assembly GCF_945859685.1 of Eupeodes corollae. NCBI lineage: Eukaryota > Metazoa > Arthropoda > Insecta > Diptera > Syrphidae > Eupeodes > Eupeodes corollae. Next base: position 139,879,372 of record NC_079148.1, on the reverse strand, counting down.
TTGTTCATTCATTTCTTTGATAAAAACGATATCTTTGAGGATAGGCATATTTTTATTTTTGAGCGCTTTTATCTTTTAGATGTTTTTAAAGTCAGTTTGAGTTGGTAAGTTTTTAATCTTTTAGCAGTAGATATAATTTTTTGTTGCGTTTTATTTGCCATTTAACTTTTTTGATTCTTTTTAAAGTGTGACTTTTTGCTTGTAAAATTGTATATTGTTCCTATTGGTGGAAAGGTAAGTTGACCATGAGAAAAGATAAGTAAAGTGTTCCAGGCAGAGACCATTCATAGATCGGGAGCCTGATAAGGTGGTGAGTAAGTAAAGTTAAAAATTAAGAATATTTCTTAGGTTTCTCAATTAACCCGATACTGAAAAAAGGGTACCGTCTTTTGTAATAATATGTGAACGTCTAAAGTCCATTTTAACAACCTTATAGGTCCTTAGCAGTGAGGTTTTAGACCAGAAAAGTTCATATTCGATTAAAAATTCACATTACGGAAGATCCTGCAAAAATCCCAAAAACCAAAAAAAACAGGAACATCAATGATTAGACACCTACTATCTCTTCATGGGTTTCAAGGCTGCCTATAATAGCATTTACAGAGTCGTGCTGTATAGAGCCATGTCTAGTTTTGGCATCCCTGCCAAACTTGTCCATTTCTGCAGAGTGACCATCGAGAATTCACGTTTCTCCATAAAGATTGGAAATAACTTAACAGAACCGTTTGGTATAGAAAATGACTTTAGACGAAGTGATGCGCTGTCAGCTATTCTTTAAACGACGTATTTGAAATACGTCTAATTACTCTCATATGTTGATGGCATTCACATAATCTGAAGAACTCTCCGTAATGACAATGGGGCTGTTCTGAGTATTGGGGCAGAAGCGGAAAAAATGGATTAAATGATTAATGAAGGTAAAACAAAGTACATGCTGTCATCACGAAGTAACTTACAACACCGACTTCCGGGCAAAACGTCACTATCGACAGACGTAACTTTGAGGTAGTTAAGGACTTTGTCTACCTATGCTCCGCTATGAACACAGAAAACAACCCAGCGCTGAGATCAAACGAAGTATTAATCTTGTATCCGCTACCTCTTTGGGCTAAGGAAGCGATTAAGTGGCGAAGCCTTCCCTCTCGTGACCAAGTTGACACTACAAACGACTATGACAAGAGCGGTAAAATACACTTTTGGTGGTTTCGACAGAGAATTTTTCGCGTGGTCTGCGGTCCTGTGTTCATGGAAGGTGAGTGTAGTGGAATACCGAGTGGTCTTTACAACGACGTAGAGCGCATAGAAACCAATGATCTGCCGGTGGAAGTCTTACAATCCACACCTATAGTGGAAAGTGACATCACCTAACTTGGAGTGCGCAACTGGAGACATCTAGCTAAGGGCTAAGCTAGATGGAGACGTTTGTGTGGGGAGCCCTAGTCTTAAAAAGGACGTACTCAATTCATCTAGATTAATTAGATAGAAAAGGTGAATTATTTTGAAGAATCTTTTATATGCTCTCAAATCTCTCTTGGTTTGAAGCAAACGAATGTAGGGTGATCAAGTACACTTTTTTGATAAAACGATAACCTCTTTTTTTTGTTTGATGTTCCCTTTCAAATTGCTTGCTTGAATTTAGAATAAGGCAAATTTAAATGAAGCTCTCCGCCAAAAATTCACCTTTGATGGATTTCTTTTAAAGTGAATATAACATTTTTCTCGGCTTGGCCAAATTTTGAAAATTTCTTCAACGAAAAATTTTAATAATTACTAAAGAAATACATTTTTTAAATAAGACGCAGTTTTTCAATATGGGTTTGATTTTTGAGATTTGACAACTTTGAACTTTCCCTTACTAAAAACAACGAAGAACGTATAAAAGATATTGAAATTTATTACAGAAAATTAGAGTTCGAGAACAATTTCCTTAGAAAATTATCTAATTTTATGAAGTGGATTTTTAGCTTTTATAGAACTAGAGAGACCATGTTAAAATACGTATTAATTAAGAAACAGTTGTTAAATCTTTAATTGAAAACGAGCAAAAGTACCGTAGTATTAAATTTTGGAGAAGATAGATGACAAGATAGAAGGAGATCTTCTGATGAAATTCGTTCACAAAATTTGTTCTTTTGACCAGTATCTGAAAATTTGAAGTTAAAGAAACGTTCAAATCTATTTTCTTTGGAAAGCTTGTTAATCATTGATTGTTGAAATTTCTTTACAAATGACTCCTGATCCTAGTTAAGCTTTATCTATTTGGTTGATAAGTCTTTGACCAAAAGGATTTTAATTTGAAATTCTTTGATCTATTCTAATGCCTCAATTAGTTCCCTGAAGTTCTGTTAAATCCCCTTTTAATTTTGATAGATTTCACCATTCCTATAGAATCTCCGAGTATGTGAAGCAATTTGCGTTAAACACAAGGAAAGGTCAATTCCAAAAATTTGTCTGTCGAAAATCAAACCGAAAAAAGAATTTAAGCCATGTCGATCAAAATGTGAACAATTATGTTAATCATTAGTCAGTGGTGTAGGAAACAGAGATACGAGTGCAGAGCACCAACTCGAACCTACATTGATATTTATCCCATCCAAAGACGCATTGAAACTAAAGAACTAATCACTCCTCCAATCTCTATACTCGTACATATATATTATGTAGGAGTAGTCATGTATGTGTGTATGTATGTATTTTCATCCAAAAACAGAGGACTCTAATGATTAGTGGAGTTAATTAAAGGTACTATTTATGGTATGTAATTTTCATGACAGAATTTCAGTTGAGTTCAGAGTTCTGTCATACTTATGTAAGCTTGACATACCATAGATAGCATTTTGACAGCAAAATAAATACACACTAGGCTATATATATAAAGCATACATATGCATAAAAACAAATCCTTTTAACATATACACAAGGTTTATCCATATATAAAGATATGCCTATACAGACCTTACATTATATAGGACATTCACGTATATCCGGAGAAGTCTGAATATTAATCACCTGTAATCATGTCATACAAGTTGTGGAATGTGCTCATCAATTATGTACGATTCCTTAAATGGTTTTAGTGGGGAGTCCTTTTTGATAATGTTAGTTTAGGTATATGCATAGAATATACAGCTATTGCCAACATAATAGGACCATTTCCTAATTCTTGGTAATTATATCTTAAGCTCTTGTGTAAGGCAACAAATCTACATTTTGAATCGTTTAATTTGAATTCTAAATAAATAAATAATATATTTCATCTCGTGATTTTTGATAAGTAATATTGGTTGTTAAGTCCATTTACTTAAGGCTCCATAAGAGATTGATTACCAAAAATACGAAATATTGATTTGAACAATTTTATTAACATTTTGTTCTTGAAAGATTTGGGCAATATTACAGAATTGGGGTTTCATGAATCCCATAAAAGAACGCTAAGATATCAAAAATTTCGAATCACCCAAAAATAGCTTTATAGCCCAAAAAATGTCAAATATACCTCATAGCTTTGCTCACAGCACCGAACTCTTTTTTTTTAATTTGGGCATTTTCAACAATTTCGGGCTTAGTGACATTTTAGGATTCTGGGAGTTATGGTTTTAGGCGAAAAGACATATTGCACAGAGATGTTTGTCGAAGTTAAAAAATCCTCACTTTAATTTTATTATAATAACTCCATTTTTATTGACTTTTTTTCTGAGAACTTGATAACCACATTTAAGTGACAGTTCTCCAAAAGATTATGTCTCCTATTATTGTGCTAAATTAAATTTATGTTAGAAAGCCAATAACGAGTGATAATGAATAATTTATATTCCTTTTAAACTCTTATGAACAAGCTTTTGTTTTTGGCAGTTAAATTGTTCAAACTGATGAGCCTTTGCTAGAAGCGCGGGGATTATGGTTGAATTGTTTGAACAGCCCAGAGATTAGAGTTATATTCAAGTTTCGGAAGGTCAGACGGAGAGAAAAATGCCTTGCAACGTCCCAAAAAACCCTAGATATCTTATCCAGGGCTGTCAAGATTTTCAGTTTCGTTGATGCAAGTGCCACTCATAAGTAGTTGCAAACAGGGTTTATCTCGCTTTAACGATACAAGACAACATTGGGCTTTCGAAGGATTAAATTTCACACGAATTTTTAATTCCCATTATACAATGCTGTGTAGGTCAGAATCTAAGGATCTCATCATATTTTGTCTTTGCAGTTCCACATCTGAAGAGGAGGGTTGTGGTTCTGGAAACGAATATGAAAAACTAAGAGTGCTCTCGTCAGCCAAACAACGTATTGGATTAGAAGTAGCAGACAGAAGATCATTTATAAAAATGAAGAAAATGGTCGGAGACAAAACGGAGCCCTGAGGCACACCGACATTTATATTATGGGTTTCAGACTTGAATTCGTCCAAAACAACTTGGATTAAACGGTTGGAAAGAAAATGTCTAATCTAACGAAGAATATATTCGTCGATACCAAAAGCACACATTTTTGGTAAGAGAGCTAGATGCCAGACTTTATCAAATTCCTTTGAAATATCGAGAGCAATAATCTTACTTTCTCCAAAATGATGCAGAAATTTGTTCCACTGTTCGGTGAGATGAACCATGAGATCACCTGTGAATCCGTTGCTACGAAAGCCTTCTGTTCCTTAAGATATTTCTTAAGCTGATAATTAATCAGCGTTTCCATGCCCTTAGAAAGAAGGGATGTTAGTGCTATTGGTCGATAATTTCCGGGAGAAGAAGATTCGCCTTTTTTGGGATTGGCTGAACAAATTTAGTTTTCCAACTATTCGGAAAGAGCCCTGAAAAATAGGATAAATGAAAAAGCTTATGCAGTTGTTTTGCTAGCGTGGAAGAACACCTCTTCCGAATAATAGCGGGGATACCATTCAGACCAGCGGATGTATGAATATTGCAATCTTTAAGAACTCTTGCCACATCAGGAGTACGAAAGAAGATTGTTCCGAAAGTATAATTTACGCGTTCAAGAACTGGAGGAGCCATGACACTATCTGGTAAGGTGGAATTTTTAAGCGAACTGCCTTGCGAAAAAGTTAGCTTTATCAATAGAGCTTATTTAAAGAGTGTCATTGAGAATAAGCGTAGGAACCGAGGATGTATAAATTGCAGTATTTTTTGTCGTAATTTTTGGTCATGCAAAAATTTGATTCTTCCAAAATGGGCGTTGCAGGTCTTCCTGGCTTTTTTCCGGTTTTCTTCAGTTGGGTTTGATCAGAATCAAAGCTCTTTTTCTTTGTTAACCTTTTGGCAGCCCGAATTAAAATCGAATGATTTAGTATTAGGTTTAATACTGTTAACCCTATGCGGGATACAAGTTCTCATTCCCAGAAGAATCAAACTTTTGATCGGTTGGTTTTCTCGTATTGCCGAACGGTTCTCTTTGGAGCTCTTTCTTTAACTGGTTTTGTTTGGAACGAGAAAGTGGCAAATATGACACTATGGTCCGATGTGCCTATGTCAATATACTGATTTTGTACTTATCAGGATCAGAAGTGAGAAACAAGTCAAGTGTATTTTTCGCTCGGCTATTAATGTCAAATATTCGAGTAGTCTAGTTGACAAGCTGAGTTAGATGGTTGAATTCAGCAAAAATCGCAGCACTCACTTCTTTACGTGTTGTCTGTCCTGATTGGAGAAGCAACGAAGAATTGTAAACATTGAAATCGCCTGCAATGACGATTTCAGTATTAGGATAAAGTGAGACAATTCTTTGAATGGAGTCAGACAGAGCATCATATTTGAAGAAGTCGAAACTCTTTCCAGGTTTATGCTCAGATAAAGGAAACAATAGTGAATAATGTGCTTATTTAAGAAAAGTCTTATATAAGTCTTAAAAATCTTAATCTGGTTTTTAACAGATAAAATTGGATTCAGTCTTTTAAATAAGGCTATCCTTAAATTTAAGCAGATAAATAAAATAGAAAATTATAAAAAATAAAAATTATTTCAAACATTTATTTTAAAGAAAACCAAAGAAACATACATTTAAGGTTTATGAAAACTTTATGTAGAGCCAAGCATAGACTCATAAAACTAACGAGAATTTCCAAAAATTTAGTAAGATACAAAATTGAGAGAAGATAGTGATTTGCATTTTACCAAATTATCATTCAATTTATTGTTCAGAAATATGGTGCGTTTTATGTTAGTTTCGTTTAATGTTTTTAACATGTCTTGAAGAAACATATTTCCAAAACCTGATGTGATAGAAAAATTATAAGGAAAAATTAGAATTCGAAAACTACGACCTACTATCGAAATCAATCCCTGACTAAAAATTCTACCAACATTTTGACAATTTTAACAAAACAAGTTTTTCGTATGAGATTTTCCTTCAAGTGTTCCTAATATTTTGGACAAGTCTCTAATGTTTATGTTTGTATATTTTAATCATTATAGCTTTGTATTTATATATGTGCATATATATATCTGTCTGTATATATTACGCTATGTGTTAATGTGTGGGAGTAACTGAAGGTACTCGTCTAAAGAAGGTTTTTGCTTCTTGACAGCTGGTTTATTTGCCGATTATGGTAATTTCTTTATCGTGCTTTATCCTTATTTCAACAGTTGAACGCAGAGGAAAGGTCCCTCGCCAATCGTAGATTTTGTGTATATTATGATGGATTGTGTACACAATTTTGACGGATTAATTTATGGCTAGAGAGATGTGAAACCAATTGAATTATTAAAGCGGTTTCTGAATAATTTTCTTATAGTTATGCATCAATATATTTTTACAGTGTACATTGTAAGACGCGACATACGCACAGCTTATACTATATAAGGTATACCTTATACTTATGTAGGTACACTATAAAGTTTATATAAACTTAGTTTTGTGTACATGTTTATTTATGTACATTTATGAAAAGCCTTAAACAGTTTTTTCTTTGTAAAACTTGATTCATTTTGTTCTTGAAAACTTAGGAAGTACAAATAGAACGCATATTTTGAAAAAAAATAAAAACGGTTTGCTAAAGGTATATAGAGGTACCAGCTTTGTCCTTAAGAAAAATATATGTAGACCTTCAAATATGACATTTAGAAGAATGGTGGCATTTATGGAATTAATGAATTTTTCATTAAACTACACTCTTTTAACAAATTTATTGGTAAATAATATTTTCAAGTATCCACCTTTGTTTTAAAAAGGACGCACATGTAAACCTTATACCTAACAATTAAGTTATAATTGCGAAGGTATTGTAACTTTTTGATTGATAAACATTTTTCTTATATCGAGTGCGTATGCTAATAACGACGTTTTTAATAATCATTTATTTATACAAAAAAAACTTTTGGCTATAAAAGCCAAGATAAACCAAAGGAAAATATTTTGATTTTGTGTTTAATAAAAAAATTTAATTTACTGATGTACTCACACATTTACTAAATTAAAGAATTTTTCAAATTTGAAATGAGAAGATTCCAATATTGTTTTGATGATGAGAATGAGAAGTGAACAAAATAAACCTTTCGTATTTTTTGACACATTGAAAATACATAATCTTTATAACTTCTTAAGTTTCAAAAGGTTAAGGATCACCTGATATTTTTAGCAAATGTAAAGAAAATTGATCGAGTTTTTGGATTCCATATTTAAAATTTTAGCAGATGTTAAGTCTTATGGAATGTTCTTAAAAATAAATTAAAATTATTTTAATAACCTTTTCCATTCCTGAAAACAGTTCGCACACAGGAAAGTTTTAGAATTGTAAGTCGTCACTAGGCCAAAGTTCTCAACGGACTGTTGTGCCACCCAATTTATTTATTAATTTATTTAACATTTCAAAAATAGATACAATTGGAAAAATATCTTAAATTTACTTTTTAAATTTTTAAATAACAACGAAAATTTGAAATAGTATAACCTTCAACGTTGACAATTTTTGGTTGTTTGAAATATTATGAAGACAAATATATGGAGTCCAAAATAAGACTTTATATTCTTTTAGGAAATAAACAAATTTTTTTGTGTGTTTTCTTTAAATTTTTAATTAATTTCAAATTATATTTTTACTTAAGGGTTAATAGGTTTTACTCTAAGTATCAAAAGAAGTAAAATTGAATACATTTCATTTGAGTTCTGAAAAACTGGAACTAATAAAAGAAAAACCAACAATTTAATTTGAAACAAAAATATTATTTTCAGTGAAAAAATATTGATTAAATCATAACTTTTAAAAAATAAAGGGATGACTTCTTAAAAAAATGTTTCAATAAATATAAAGAATCTTACCGTTTCATATTCCGGTGATATTGTAAACTATCCAAAGGGAAATTTGAAAAATATTTGTTTTTATTAAATGTATATTAAATTTAAACAAATTTTAAAAATATATTTTTTATAAAAAGAAAGACGCACATTTTTAATCTGTCAAAATGTCAAAAAGGGTATACTCAGGCTCAAAATTGTTTCAAAATATGTAAGTCTGACTTTTTGTGGTCAATAACTTTAGGTGTAGAATTTAGTTGGACAAATTTCAAAAACTAATGGGTTCATCAGATTGTCAAGCTCTTTTAAAAACTATTACGCCTGTAAAGCTAGAACTTTTCTAGACTTTTTAAAAACAGACACCACCCAAGTTAGAAAATACATATACTCTACTTAAAGGACCAGAATCAAACATATAACGAAAAGCGATTGAAACTTTTGCGCGTAAAACTCATGGTTTTACATTTGTCAACACTCAAAACAAGACGATTATTATTGTACCATCCCCTGAATAATATTAAGTTTCTTTCAAGAGAAGACAGTCAGATGTAGAGTAAATTTATTAAAAATTTCCATGTCATGTATGATCAAAACCAAGTCATTTAAAAATAAATTTAACAGAATAGGACAAAAGTGTCTACCCTGGGGGACACCTGAATTCACAACAAATTGACTTGAACACTCATTACGACATTTAACGCTATAAAGTCTATCTTGCAAATATGAGGAGATCCAGTTTTTGAAACAGTTATTAAAACTTTATGTGATTGTTTTAAAAGTTATACTTTATGAGACAATTTGTTAAATGCCTTGGTGAAATCAGTAAAGATACAATTCTAACAAAAGGACGTAAAGTGAAACAGATTTTTAACAGTTGAACGCTTTTGGACAAAACCATCCTTGTTATCAGAGATAATTGAACTACAATTAAAAGAAAGGACTCTACTCTACATACGATTGACTCAAATAGTTTAGGTATTACAGATGGTTTAGCAATAGGTCGGTAGGTCATTATTTCGTTTTTAGGACCTTTTTTATGTACTGGTGTTATGAAGAAGCTTTTCTTAGGGACGTGTTGAAAAGAACACATAACGGGTGTGCTAAATGCGCAGCACATTTCTTTAAAATGGATGATGGTACACCGTCAGGACCATAACTAAAACATTCGTCAAGTTGTAGAATACTATTAAGAACAGTATCTTCACTTATAACGAAGTTGATAGAATTTAAGTGGGCCAAATTTATAACAGTGGAAGATGTGTTAGGAAAACTAATAGTATTATAATCTACAAAGGCGTCTTTGAAGTAGTTTGCAAATATGTTCGCCATTATTGTCGGATCATTACTATTTGATGTCGAATCAGTTTAGTTAGGGTACCCACATATTTTCTTCTTAACGGATTATTTTTAAGGTTTAATTCAATTTGCCGAATGTAGTCATCATATAGGATGTTAGAGTAGTCAGTGAAAAGTTGTTTTATTATAATGAACGTTTTGTTTTATTATATTTAACGTGAGGATCAAACCATGGTGAAACACTCAAGTCAAAAAATGTTTTACATATCGTCAATATTTAAGTTACAATACAAATTATCCCAATTGATCGTACATAATAAGTTAAAAAGGTTTTCAAAATTACACCTTCTAAAGTTGAATTCTAGTTTGTTGTTGTTAGATAGCATATGAGGTGAAGGCACTATGTGGCAAATATGTTTTTTTTTTTTTTTTTTTTTTTTTTTAGGTTTAAAAATTCATTTATTTCTTATAATAAGTTTAGATACATCAAGTTCAATAAGACTAAAATGTAAATAAAAAATTTTGAAATAAGTAGTGGCATTATTGTTAGAAAATAAAACAGTATTAAATGCCACTTCGGTAATTAACAAAAAATCAAATAAATAAATTGGTTGGGGTGACCCTTAATTTTAAACTTCAAGTATACATAAATATAAATATGTACAATTGGAAAATAAATCAAAGAGAATCACAATTAAAAAAATAATAAAGCAAAGTCCAGAAAATCTTAATTAAGGAATTACAAAAAGAACGACCAGATACAAAAATTTCAACAAATTAGAAAACCAATTCCCAAAAATTCACCAGAAATTAAAAGGAAAATACAAAAAACATTAAGTTTATGAAAACATAATTTTTTCCAAATCACCGAAATCAGATTCAAACAACCAACTCTTAAGATGTTTCATAAAAAGATTTGGTAAAATAAGTGACCTTAACATACAAGGTAGTTTATTAAATAATCTAGAAGAAGCAACAGTATAAAAATTTCGAAAAGTAGTAGCCCGGAAGTTAGGAATAGATACAAGATATTGCAAGTTGTTTCGTAGGTTATGACTGTCTAAAATTCTAAAATTTAGATTTCCTGAGCGCAAAAAAAAAAGTTTTTAGGACTTTGAAACAATAGAGGTGACGAATTGGAAGAATTTTTAGTTTCACAAATAATGGAAAACTGTGATGCAGTCGCCGTTTTCTGCTTATTATTCTAATAACATACTTTTGGAGAGTAAGAATTGGTTTAACTTTGCAAAAGTGCGTTCCGCCCCAACAGGCAATTCCATATTGTAGTTTAGAGTGGAAAATCCCATAATAAATTTTTTTAAGAAGGTCGGGTGAGCAAACTTTTTGGAGAAAGAAGAAGTGCCTGAGTGTAGTACGAAAATATTTTTGTAAAATCTCAGTTTGATTACTAAAGGTCATCTTTGAGTCGATTAGCAGACCTAGATATTGAAAAACATCCACTTTTTCAATTTGAAAACAAAGATCACTACAAAATAGGTGGTCACAGTATGTATTCTATTCTTAAAAAAATTCGAACTCGAGATTTTAATCAAATCTGGCATTAAGATGGTAGAGAAGTCAAAAAAGTGAATCCGTCCTTCTGTCCAATCACGCTCCTACAACCCAAACCGTTTGGTCGAATGAGTTTAAACTTGGAAATTCATGTTTTAAGCTGATTCGGGTTAGGACTTTTTCTCTATTTTTTATATAAGACTAAAAACAACAACTTTCAAATTTGTTGGACAAAAATTCAAATCTTCTCAAAAACGATCATATAGATAGACTTAACTTCTCTCTAAAAAAAAAGTTTTTCATTGCTCCAGAAGAGTTGGGAGTAGAACCGTTGTTTTGGTTTTAATTCTTATCAAAACCTAATATACCGATTTGGATCATTGTTTTAGTGCACAAGCTATTATGTCTTAATGATAATCAAATACATAATGTCCATATGTCATTGTCTTTTTTGGATTAAAAAACAATATTTTTCAAAATTCGATATCTCGAAAATAGGTCATCAGTTATATATACTGAAATAGTATTTAAAATTTTGAAGACAATTTTATATTAAAGGTACATTTTTAAGTTTTACTTAAACGTTTTTGAGTTATCGAATTTTGAAAAAATGTAATAATTTCTTTAAATCCAAAAAAACAAACAATTTTGATCATCACATATTATATCTACAATATTTTATAAAAATCTCTATCACTCAAAATATTCGAGTTTTTGATTTCTGAACAAAAACATTGTGTTTTTTTGGTCTTAACATCATGAAAAGAATTATGTTATTGTATTATGGATAAGACCTTATTTAATAACTTGGAGTTGATAAAAAACTAAACCGTATGTCATTCTACTTTAAATTGAAATCCATCCTTACTAAAATTGTGAACAAGAATTAAAACTTAAAATACTTTTAAAACCAATTTTGAGTAAGTTCAATAATATGGCTGTAAGACTATACCATATGAACTTAGTTAAAAAAGCTACAACCTTCATCGGGTAACAGGGATATAATTAATTTATTCCACTTATTTCATATCTCAAAAATATCTTTTCTTCCATTGAATCGAATTACCCTTGAATGGCAAGAAATAAATTCCTTTTGTTCAATCTCCTTTTTCTTGAATGAAATTCTAAAAGAAAATCAATGTCAAATTATGACTTAACAAAGATAAAAGCAACAGACTTTTGTATTTATAGAAAAACATATTAATAGAAACGAACAAAAAGGTCTTAGAATATAATTCAATTATTTGGTTACCTCAGAATATGGAATTATTAAAAAAAAAATCATTATTGTAAGAGGCTTCATCTATGACGATATGAAATATCACTGTACTTAATAATTACTTTGCTCAGAATAATCAAATTAAAACTTATTTATTTCTCACTGTTTCCATGTAATCAAAATAATATTTTTCATTAGTAATAAAGAAGTTTTGTTCAAGTTAATACGTTTTGTTTCTTATTTTGATCAAGAAAAGCCCTATAATAAATCAGAAGTGGGATAAAGTTCCTCATTTAATTGAATAGTGGTTGCATTTCTTACGATAAATTAAAGAAAATTTACTAAAAAAAAAATTGTTTGTCCTAAAATTTGATCCTAAAATTTTTCCAAACATGGATGCAAACGCAATGGCTCGTGTTTTGAGTTTTTTAGAAAACGCTCCTGTGCAAATCCTTAAAGAGAAGCTTGTCCAGATGAATTTAAGCACACATGGTACCAAGACTTCACTTAAGGCCCGTTTAAATGAAGCCATTGATTCGCTTGAACCTGAGCAGATTGAAAATCTGTTCCCTGTTGTTGACCAGGAAAGTGAGGCAAGTTGTGATGACGCACATGAGGACGAGGATGGCGCTGTGTCACAACGTCTTGAAAAACTACGTGAATTAGTCAAGAAAAAGGAAGAAATCGCTGCGTTGGAAAAACGTTTGGTTGAACTCAGCACTAACAGCCCTATTCGTGAGTTCCAGCACGTTAGTGCACATTCGTCACGTGATATCGAGGAGTCCTTACCATTATTTAGTGGCGACGATAATTACTCTATTAGTAAGTGGATTGAAAACGTCGAGGATGCTATGGTCACTAACCATCTGAGCGATTCAGAGGCGTTCATTTATTTCAAAAGACTTCTTAAAGGTACGGCCAAGTTATTTTTGCGGTCAAGAACGTTTCGATCATGGAAAGATCTGAGAGCCGCTCTGATGTCCGAGTTTCACTACCATACAACCGCAACAGACGTCCATAACACATTGCGAAATCGAAAAAAACGTAGAGATGAAAATTACCAGCAATACGTTTTATCCATGCAGGAGATAGCTTCTTCCGCAGAGATTGATGAACAGGATGTGATTGCCTATATAATCAAGGGGATTCCTGATTCAATATTTAATAAGCAAATCATGCTTACTGCAAATACCATCGCTGATCTCAAGAACATTCTGCGCAAGTATGAAAAAATGAAATCCGAGTTGCAACCTACGAGTTCTGGTTACAACAGATCTGTACAACCTTCGAGAAGTGTGCCAGGTGTTGATGCTAAGGTCAGGTGCTTTAACTGTGACGAAGAGGGTCACATATCACGTAACTGTCCCAAAGCTTGCCGAGAAAAAGGTTCGTGTTTCCGATGCGGACAAAAGGGACATATTATCACCAATTGTCCACAAAAGTCTTCAGTTCTCGCCGTCAAGAGAGGAAAATGTACAATGAAATCTCCAGTTTCAACATTGATGACCGATTTTCATGGAGTGCTGGAGTATGAAATTAAATCTGCGAATCGGGAAGCTGAAAGTTTTGGAGTTTGGATGAACATCATGACCGTTATAGATACTGGCAGTCCTATAAGTTTCATTCAACAACGGTACGTACCACCAATTTTGATGACGTCACTTGAACCATCACCTTGCAATTTCGTTGGAATTAACAGTTCCCAATTGGTAATTTTAGGTAATTTATCATGTAGTGTTAAATTTTATGATAACTATGTTAATTTTTGTCTATATGTTGTGAGTAACAAAACTATGAACGACCCAATCATATTAGGTCGAGATTTCTTACATAAAACAAATGTTAAGTTAGCGATTGGTGATTTAGATACTAAAATAGTTGAAAACGAAAGAGCTGATGTTAAAGAACAAGAACAACTTGAAAATGTTAAAAATTTAGAATGTGTAAAGGATTTGAATATTAGTTTTAAGCCTGATGATAAAAATTATGTTGAAAAAATGGAAAATCCTGATTGTGACGAAATTATTTCAAAAATTGATTTATGCAATGCCCGCGATGAAATTGTTAACTTGAACATAAACGAGAATTTGACTTATGATGAAAAGATAAAATTAGAACATTTAGTTTTCGGGAGTATTACAACCAATGCGAAATATTCAGATAATGGTTATGAAATGGAAATAGTTCTGACTAATCCAAACAGTTTTTTTTATTGTACTCCTAGACGTCTTCCATATGCACATAAAATTGAGTTGCAGAAAGTTCTAGACGATTTGCTTAAAAATAACATAATTCGTGAAAGTAATTCACCGTTCGCATCTCCGATAGTACTGACAAAGAAAAAGTCTGGTGAAGTTCGACTTTGTGTCGATTACCGCAATTTAAACAAAATCACGGTCAAGGATAATTTTCCATTACCGTTAATAGAAGATCATCTGGACCGATTGCGAAACAAAAAATACTTTTCTTTGCTTGATCTTAAAAGTGGTTTCCACCACGTGAAAATGGCCGAAGATTCTATTAAACTAACTTCCTTTGTAACCCCAATGGGACAATTCGAATACCTTCGAATGCCATTTGGGCTTAAGAACGGCCCAACAACTTTTCAGCGTTACATTAATAAAATGTTTAAAAATCTTATTGATTCTGGTAAACTGTTGATTTATATCGATGATATGTTGATTGCAACGAAGACTAAAGAAGAACATTTTATAGTCTTAAAAGAGGTTTTAGAGGTTGTCTACAAATATAGTTTGCATCTTCGTTTAGATAAGTGCATTTTTATGTATGAGAAAATTATGTATTTGGGATATGAGGTTTCGGCGAATGGAATAGGTCCAAATTATGAAGGTTTAAAAGCTGTAGCCGATTTTCCTATACCTACAAATGAAAAGAAGTTGCACTCGTTTTTGGGTTTATGCTCTTACTTTCGAAAATTCATAAAAGATTTTTCTCTTTTAGCAAAACCACTTAACGATTTGTTGAAAAAGGACACAAAGTTTGAATTTGGAGATAAGCAATTGGATGCTTTTAACACTTTGAAAAAAACCCTTTTAGAAGCTCCACTTTTGAGCATTTATAGTCCGACCGCCGAGACAGAGCTTCACTGCGATGCCAGCAGCTTAGGTTTTGGAGCTGTATTGCTACAGCGCCAAGAAGACAAAAAGCTCCATCCTATTTTTTTCTTTTCGAAAAGATCCACGGATCAAGAATCAAGATACCATTCTTATGAGATGGAAACCCTTGCTATCATATACGCGCTACGGAGATTTCGAGTTTATCTTACAGGTATTCGGTTCAAAATTGTCACTGACTGTAGGTCACTGACCCAAACTCTAAATAAAAAGAATCTTAATCCTCGAATCTCTCGTGTTGCTCTAGAGCTCCAAGATTTCGATTACGTCCTCGAGCACCGAGATAGTAAGAGAATGGGTCATGTTGATGCCTTAAGTCGTTGTCATAACATTTTGGTTGTTGAACCTGAAACGTTTGAGCATGCGCTTGCTGCATCGCAGCAAAAAGATACAACTATACAAAGATTAGTCGAGTTGCTTGAAAAAAGGGAGAGTTCTAGCTACGAACTTATAAATGGGTTAGTCTATCGAAAAATTAACAAAGAAATATTATTTTATGTTCCAGCTTCGATGGAAAGGAATGTCATACAGACTCACCATGAAAATTTGTGTCACCTCGGGGTTGAGAAATGTTTTAATTTTTTAAAGAAAACATACTGGTTTCCCCAAATGAAAAACAAAATAAAGCAATATATAAGTAGTTGCTTAAAATGTCTGCATTTCGCTTCACATTCTGGAAAAACAGAAGCAGTGTTGCACAATATTCCTAAAGGAGACAAGCCATTTGATACAGTTCACATCGACCATTACGGTCCATTACCTCCCTCAACTTCAAATAACAAAAAACATATACTTGTCGTAGTCGACGGATTTACAAAATATACGAAGCTTTACGCTGTTAAAACTACAACGACTAAAGAAGTTATTCAATGCCTTGAATCTTATTTTGCATACTATAGTAAGCCAACACGCATCATTTCAGATAGGGGTAGTTGCTTCACCTCAGGCGATTTTTTAGATTTCTGTAAAAAGTATAACATTCAACATATTAAGGTGGCCACTAGCTCACCTCAGTCCAACGGCCAGGTTGAACGAATAAACAGGTGCCTTACCCCTATGCTGTCGAAAGAAAGTGAAATGGATGCAGGTAGTTGGATGTTACATCTCAAAAAGGTTGAGTTTGCTCTCAATAACACACAAAACAAGAGCACAGGTGCTTGCCCTAGTGTACTCCTTTTTGGTGTTTGTCAAAAGGGCGAAGTTATGGACAACTTAAAAGAATATCTAGAAGAAAATATATTACAGAAAGAAACTAGAAATTTAGATGAGCTCCGAAAATTTGCAAACGAAAAAACTGTCAAAAGCCAAAACAAAAACAAAATTAATTTTGATAAAAATCATAAGCAACCTTCGAAATACAAAATCGGTGATTATGTCCTAATTAAAAACGTTGTAAATACTCCAGGAATAAACAAAAAATTGATAGCTAAATATAAAGGTCCTTATGAGGTTAAAAAAGTCTTGCCTAATGACCGTTATATTATAGAAGATATAGAAAATATCCAAATATCTCGCGTGCCGTATAAAGGGGTATGTTGCCCTGAGAACATGAAGCCTTATGTTCAAACATAATCTCTAATTTTGCATCAATCAATTTAATCGGATTTTTTTTTATTTCATCAATTTTATGTAAAAGTTTTTTTTTAATGTTAAAACTTTGTCATAATGTTTTTTTATTTTTTTTTTTCAAATTGAACAGTAAAAACAAAACTGATATTTCATAACTTTAATTGTATTTATGTATGATGTACTCAATTTTGTTAAAGTCTTTAGATGTAAGATAATTATTTAAATTTAAAAGGCAAATGTTATATTGTTGTAAATATTGTTGCATTTAATTGTAAATCGAGGACGATTTATAGTCAGGATGGCCGAACTGTAAGAGGCTTCATCTATGACGATATGAAATATCACTGTACTTAATAATTACTTTGCTCAGAATAATCAAATTAAAACTTATTTATTTCTCACTGTTTCCATGTAATCAAAATAATATTTTTCATTAGTAATAAAGAAGTTTTGTTCAAGTTAATACGTTTTGTTTCTTATTTTGATCAAGAAAAGCCCTATATTATATCCTCCAGACTGTGTTCGGAGCTTGAAATTGCATTCACCTTGACACATTAATTTAGAAAAAAAAAGAAAAGTACAACATAACAGAAGACAAGACAAGACAACAGCACGTGGTGTGCAAAATCATCAGCAAGGACGAAGAAATAAATTTATACTCTATAAGGATTCTCACTATTTATCAAGTTAGTCTCGCATAGACGAAGAAATGGGGGCGTTTTATCTATAGCAATATGTATATGTTTGCCTTGTCTATGTTAAATAGTCATGGGTGGTATTGAAATTTCTTCATCTTCGTCTGTTTTTTTTTTTTTTTTAAAGAAACGTTAATCAATGAGACTCCTAGACTGATTATGTATTCATTGCGAAAATGAACTCATTCCAAAGGACACAAAATATAACAACGACAATGATAACGAACGCAAGGATTCCAAGGTAACAAGGATGACAAATAAACGAACAAGTCAAGTTCGGTGGTTGGTGTGCAGCACCCTACATATGTATATAGAACCTATATATACTAAGATCCTTTGGAAAATTTCTGTACCAAAAATTATATAGAATACGTAAAGTTTGAAACAGACACATAAATATATTCATTTATAAATGAACAATAAAGGTAAAAAGGGATGTCAGTCAGTTTCATTCTTAATCTATCTCATGAATACATAAGTTTTCCTAATGAGTTCTTCTTCACAATGGAAACTGTTTATCGCCCAAGACTTCCAACAACAACCAAAAAACAACTAAACGACAAAAAAATAAAGTAATTAGTTTTCAAAATACTCGCAAAGGAGACAAGTAACTTACTTTACTTGTTTACTATAGTATAGAGTATATTTTAATACATTATATATAAAATACCTTCCAACTATATACTAGACTATATAAATAGTCTTAGAAAATCCCTGCTAACATCTTCGAGTCTGCTTTTCTTTTTATTTGAAAAGAATCTCTATTTTATAAATGTGATGATATCATTTTGTTTTTCTACTCAGATGATGGGGGCTCATTTAACAAGGTTACTTTGATCCTTAAATTGGCAAAACATTTTCATTAGCTTAAGCTTTTAAGATTTTTCTTATGCTACTTCTATGTGCAAAAAGGGGAGAAAAGATGTTTGTACAGAAAGTGTAAAACGTAATTATAAGTTAAAATAATAATTAAATAAAAACAATTTGATTCCTATTAACATCAATAATAGGTATTTAGATTTAATTAAATTTAAAAATGGAAAAGAGAATCTAAATTTTAAAAGGGTTAGGCCTCCTTATAGGCCGAAAAATTAGCTTTTTTGGGATTTTTTAACTTGGTTGTTTTGTTTTTAAGTTATTTAAATGATTTTGAAACTTATACAATATTATTTTTAAAAACAAATTAGATTATAAAAAACAATTTGTTTTCATATTTTTATTTTTTTAGTAAAAATTAAGGCAAGTTTGTAAGATTACCTGAAGTTCTGAAATAAAAACAATTACAGCAATTAAATTACAACTTCATATTAAAATTTCTCATTCACTTTTCTCTATTTTAAATAGAAAATTAAAAGCGAACACTGGGGCGTATACGTAATTTTTTTATTGAACTAACAATCTAATATATAAAATTCTCCTGTCACAGTGTTAGTTGCCATACTCCCCCAAGACGGCTCAACCAATTTCGATGAAATTTTGAATATAATATTTTTTTTTGAATATATATATGTGGGCGATGCATAGAGCACTGTAAACGGTGACATAATATTATTTTACTATGTCGTGAACTTTGTCAGCAATTCATGGTCTACATGTATGTAAAGAAAGAAAGCGAACGATTACGATACTTGAGATTTAATCAAACAAGCAGCGTGACGCTATCATCACCAACGCTGACAGCAGTCAAATCGACAACTCTGTCATTCTACCATCATTATACATAGGCAGTCTACGCCATATGAAAGAATTTGATCAGGACGCTCTGAATTACGTGAGCGAATATGGGTAGCCATGTTTATTGATCACGTTCACGTGTAATCCGTAATGGTCGAAGATTACATCTTTACTATTGCCTGGCAGGACATTTGTTAAAAATATTAACAGCGTAGACATTGACATTGATAACCGCAACAGGGTGGTCCCAAATTTGCCTCTGCTGAGTAAAACATTCAATGCTCATATTAATGCTGAATTCTGCAATTCAGTGAAGAGCTTCAAATAAATTTGTATTTCGGGTTGAAAATACCAATTTGAATGCTCCTCCGGTAAATAATGATGACGAAATAACACTTTATCAAATTAGCCGATAAGTCGGCTCCAATGAGGCTGTTTGGTGCATCTTGGGTTTCCCAATTCATCAATTTAATCCAGCAGTTACTCATTAAGCCGTCCAACTTGAAAACGGTCAGAGCGTATATCACTAGCGAGACACCGATTGATCTTGTTATTAATCCACCAAAAACTACACTCACTAAATTTGTTTGAATTGTGTAATCGTGTGGGTCTTCTGGTGTTTTCGCACAAATATTACTCTATTCAAAAGTACCACGCTATTTTATATGGGCTGCTATAAAAAATGTACGCCAATTGATGCATGACCCGGTTTATTCGAATCAAATGTCTTGGAGAGAGTATTTACAGTCAATCCAAGGCAGATTGACCGCTTCTACCTTCGACTGTTGTTGGCTAATATCACCGACCCATTATCATTTCAAGATATACGAAAAGTGAATGGACAACAGTATCCAACGTATAAAGGTTCATGCACTGCACTTGGCTTGTTAGAAGACGATAACCTATGGGAATGTATGCTTACTGAAATAGGATTGGACTGTACAACTTAACAAATTCGCTTATTATTCGCTATAGTTCTGACTACATGTTTCCCGGCCCGAGCAGAGAAATTTGTTATTTTAATATTTTGTCACCGTTAACAATGCTCTATATCTTTCGCTTTTATACACCACATCATTACACACTTACAATAAGTTAGTTATTTGTTTCAAGCAAAATGTTCTCAAGAAATTATTTATATGACAAGACAACGTTTGTCGGGTCAGCTAGTATTTTTATATTTGTGTTCAAAGAATTGTTTTATTATATTTTTCTTTTGTTGCTATTTATTTATTGGAATAAGTGTTATAAGAATTTTTGTGAAGGTTTGTAAACGTACATAAAACTTTCGAGTCTATTGGTGGCATTAAAATAGATTATTGTACTGTTTATTTATTTGTAAGATATTTTATTTTATTGTTTCTGATCTAAGCTGACTTTAAATTGTGTTTTATAATCAAAACCACGTGATTTTCAAATTGCGGAAACTGGAGAGGAATTTGCGTTCTACCAGCCGTTGCCAAAATAGTAGAAAAAGTCATACTGGAGCGCATCAGAGAACACCTTGAGGTTACACTCGATGCCGAAAAAGCAGGATTCTGCGCTGAATCCTCCTGTATTGATCATATCAATACCCTACTGATCATTACTGAACAGTGCGTTGAATATCAATCACCTTTACACCTGCTGTTCATCGACTTCGAGCTATTATTAAATCAGCATAAGATGGATCCAAGTGTCACGTTTTGCACTAGGGTAGGTTGTCATATGATTTTGAAATCCGAAGCGGAGTCAGACATGTCTGTATTCTGTCGCCAATATTGTTTTGTTGGTGATAAGCGATGTACTGCGCTCAGCTCTGTCAGGTAGCACAAGGATGCAATGGACTTTTTTACCTATTTAAAAAGCTTGCATTACGCGGACGATGTTTGCTTACTCTCTCATAGGATCATGGATCTTCATCAAATGACAACAAGAGTGGAGAGAAAAGCAGAAGCAGCCTCGGAACCCGACAATCCTCTCAAATAAATATTTTCTTGCAACTGGTGGAAAAAGTGGAGAGCTTTCAATATCTTAGAAGTATCATTTCCATCGAAGGCGCAACCGAACAAGACGTCATCAGCAGCTTTGACAAAGCAAAATCGGAGTTTGGTACGCTGTCAAAAATTTTGGGGAATAACTCTATCAGCTTAAGAACAAAGCTACGACTGTTTCGCACAAATGTCGAATATGTTATTTTTTATGGGTGCAACACCTGGAAGGTTACTTCAGCCATTACAAGAAAGCTACAAACCTTCGTTAATAGATGTCTTCGCAACATCCTAACTATTTTCTGGCTAAATTGCATATCGAATGAGGTCAGTCATAGAAGGACAGGTCAGGAACCTTTAGAATCTATACGACTAAGATGTAAGTGGCAATGGATTGGACATAAGTTTCGAAAAGGTAATAACTGCATTGCAGGCCAAGCAATGCACTGGAATCCTCTCACACATGAAGGGAGAAGAGCTGGACGACTGGTAAGCTAATGGTGCATGATAGACGAGGCGCAATCAGCGTCACTAGGCAAGAGTTGGAAGGAGTTGCAACACATCTCCGGAAACAGTACACGATGGCACGTGGTGTAGTAGAGGCCCCTTAAGGGGTTCCCAACGGACTTAACAGGTCTGAGGACCTAAGAAAGTCAGTATGATTTTTAAAGACGGCCTAATTTAACCATGAATCGTCTTACAAACGAACAATGCTTGCAAATTATTGTATTTTATTATAAAAATGCGTGCTCTTTTAAGAAAGTTCATCGAGCGCTTCTTCCATTTTATAGTTAGTTTAATGGACCCACTGAAGTGGCTATTCGGGCTATTGTGACTAAATTTCGCACTAAATTAACATTGTTGGATGTTAAAATACCAACAAACTTACGTAAAGTATGAAAATATCGCAGCTATATTGGACAGTGTTAATGATGACTATCAATTATTAATTCGTCGCCTTTCGCAGCAATTCCGCCTCTGTTCCTCAACAAGGTGGAAAAATTTGCAGAAGGATTTAGGTTTGATGCCTTTCAAAATACAGCTGGTGCAAGAATTGAGCCGAACTACGTCCTGTAACATTGCAAGAGCTACCAATCCTTCCAGAAAAAGTCAAAGTTTGGTGCGGTTTATGGGCTGGTGGCATCATTGGACCGTACTTCTTCAAATATGATGTGAATCGTAACGTAACTGTGAATGATGAGCGCTACCGTGAGATAATATCCAATTTGTTTGCCCAAAATGCAAGAGCTGGACTTGCATGACATATGATTTCAACAAGACAGTGCCACATGCAACACAGTACGTTCATGAATGGAAATGCGAGTTCAGTGAACATTTTATTTCACGTTCAGGACCGCCTAGATCGTGCGATTCAACGCCTTAAAACTATGTTTTGTGGGGCTATATAAAAGCTCATGTTCATACAGACAAACCTGCTTCAACTGACGCATTGGAAGACAAAATTGAAGCATTTATTTGTGGATAACGTTACAAAGAGTGTGTCAAAATTGGGCTAATCGAATGGACTATTTGAGGCGCAGTTAAGGTCAACATATACCTGAAATAGTTTCCAAAATTTAAATTATATGGACCGTACTATCGATTCAAGCAAAGTGTTCATGCATTTTTCTAAATTGTACGTGTTTTTTTAACTTTCCTATAGCTTTTAAAAAATCATCCTATATATTACCATTTCGAAGTGAAGAGAACAACATTCATTAATATCCTACTAAGTTTTTATAATCTTGACTTAAAAACGAATAAATAAACGGAAAGATTTGAAAATGTCTTCTCAAAAAGAAGCATAAATCTTTTTCGACACAAAATTAATAGCTACAATAATAAATTTGAGAATGTTTTACTTTTTTTTGTGGGTTACAAAAAACCGGGAG
Organism: Eupeodes corollae; assembly: GCF_945859685.1. Classification (NCBI taxonomy): domain Eukaryota; kingdom Metazoa; phylum Arthropoda; class Insecta; order Diptera; family Syrphidae; genus Eupeodes; species Eupeodes corollae. The sequence goes on along the minus strand of NC_079148.1, from coordinate 139,856,173 downwards.
TTTTGCTTTGATTGAACTCATTTTAAAATCCTCCATATTAAGGTAAACCATCAAAAGCTATAAAAAACATATAAAGCTACAACAGAAGGAATAAATTTCGAATCAAAAGCTTGCTATTCAAACGTTAATTATTTTTCTATTGCTTTCCGCTAAGAATCGTTTTTTTTCTTCTACTTTTTTTGAAGTCAAAGTCCTATTAATGACTTTTAAAGCAAAAAAAAAATCAACCAAAACCAAAATCAAGCCCAAACCATTAAATATCAAAAATCCATAGAAGTAGAAGTAAGGAAAAAAAAATTAATCTTTTTGCCAGCGAGGGAATCAGGTCATTACATTGAAATTAATCTTCACACTTCTCTTTTTCCAATGTTCCTCCATTATGCAAGATTTGTAAGTGAACCACTCTTACTCCTATCACAACCCTCACCATTCATCCCCTTCATTTTCTTACTTCGCCTTCGTTATTATAGGTTGACAGAGCAAACTCTAATTTGTCATTTGGATTGACATCTTAACAAAACCCAAGCCTCTTCTTTATATCCTCGTCTTTATGCTGCTATGTTCCAGGGTCCATTCAAAGGAAATAAAAAAAAGGATCTAGGAGATGACAAAAATAAAATAAAAAAAATACTTAATCCCGTTCAAATTACTTTCAGGGTGATTTCAATTCAAGATATTTCCATTTTCAAGCCCTCTCCTATTGCCTATTGCCTACTTACATCCCTTCGGATTCTAACTATTTACACGACTTTCTCCTATGATAACTATTTTCTTTTCACTATTGTGGTGGGTAAAGAAGGATATGTGTAAGAGTATAACGCCTATAATATTCCAATGTTTTCTTATTCATATGTCCCCCGATAAAAGCAAGCCCCAAAATGAATTCTACAAAGAAAAAAAAAGGAAATAGAAAGGATACCGCACACATATCCTCTATCAGCGTTGGAACAGTAGAAGTTTCAGCGCCAGTGTTAGCGTCAGAGTCCTTTTTCTAGGACAAATGTACCGAAAACAAGATATTCGAGCAGAAAATTTACAAAATATCTTGTTAGCGAGGTTCAAAGTGTTCGAAAAAGCTTAGTAAATGGGTTAGAAGAGACCTTTTTTTTTGTGAGTGTTTTTTACCAAAAAGGTAGGTAAGGTATGGTCACCATCTCATGTCTACTTATTTATATGAATAAATAAAAAAAAATTAAAATCAATGAACACAGAAACTGTTTTTGAGGCAGGTAATTTAATTCAATGCCGGATTTCATTCATTCCACCTCCTTACCTTTAAATCGTGTCTTTTTTTTCTTCTCTGCTCGTTCGTTTATAGAAACCGACATTTTCGCCAAGCGATGGGGCTTACATAAGTCTTTGCAATTTGTATTTTTCGTATCCTAAGTCCTCTTTTGTGGGAATAAGGGTATACCCTACTTTGTAAGGGATGGGAACCTCAACGTGTTCTGCTTAAAATGCAATAATACCACCAGCAACAAAAGAAAAAAAAAATAAATAAATAAAATTATGCGAACAAAGTTAATAGAGAACAAAAAAAAAAACCCTGAAAGGGAAGACAGAGAAAAACTTCAAAAGCAAACCAAAGTAAGCAAAGGAGAGGGGCTGAGTGGGATAAGAAAAAAAGGAAGTAATTTCATATTCATCCCTTATGTTTGTTTGGTTTGGCAGAGTATTATTAAACACCATTGCATCATATCCTGGATTTGAAACGGCTTCGGTAAGGTACCCTTACCGTGTTACCAAACAAGAACTGAACTTAGCCAAAGAGGAACATAGGAGGTGGGTAGGGTAGTTACTTTTGAAAAGAGGACCATCCAACAATGTACTAATCTTAAGGGATGGGGTGAATATTTTTTTCATAACTGCTCTTAGAGAATGGAGAATGATTTTCCATTTGAAATTTGATAAAGACGAACGAATTGAGCTGCTTTCTTCAAGTCGCATACATGTATACCACATTGACACCCCCAAGAGTAAGAGCACTAGAATAAGGACCCAGCACTCTTCTCTATGTATCCTTATTCCTTCTACCGAATGCTATTGGATGGATAATCTTTGTTGAGGAAAGGAAATTTTCTTGGTTTCTTTTGGTTTAGTTTGTGTGTTGTTGCTAAAGTTGTGGTGGATAATAATTTGTGTTGGCCCACAACTCCAAGGAAGCGTATTACCACCATCAGGAAGCAAAGTAAAAGTAATACGCGTAAGGAGTTCTGCATGAGTTGTGTCTTATACATTTCATCTTTATTCTATGTTCAGCTCATCCGTCTTTTCACACGAAACATCAGGGATTTGAGTTAATTTTTTTTTATCTCGTTATTTTTTTTTGTAAATAATTTTGTAACAGGGTGTTTCTTTATACGAATAAGGATTATAACGCATAAGTGCGTTGGAGAGATAATACTTATTCTGGATGTAGCTTGATAGATTCGTGAAATGAGACTGCAACAGTTTTATAATTCATTTAAAAAAAGAAGAGATTATAAAAACTATAGAATTTCTAGGTTTTAGGACTTTTCTTAAAGGGAAAAAGTTCTGAAAGAAGAAAAGTTGTTAATTTAAGATAAATTTTTAAGGGCACTGGTTTTGCGAGAGAGAGAGGTGTTTTGAAGAGGAATCCTTTTTATTAAAACTAGAATCCAAATATATCAAAGTAAAGTTTAATATTCGTAGTTTCAATTATGACAAAGTTTAAAATTGTAAATCTTTTGGTTTTGGGTCAAAAATTCGAACTTTTAAATAATAACTTTTTTTTCTAGACAGTTCTTCACTTCCTTAGCATCCAACAACAAAATATTCAAATAATTTTGTTACAAATAGAAAATAATTCTTTTTAAAATCAAAAATTAAAAAGTAAAATAGTAAGTTGAGGAACTCTTAAGTTGAAAATCTTGAGTTAAGAATACAAATTTCAAGTAAAAATATATAGTTGTAGAATAGCAAAGTTTTCAATATTATTTCAATTTTGAGGAAATCAAATGCTAAATACTTTTATATCCTTAACTGTTTTTCTTACAATCCTCTACAAGTTTCTCTCTTACAAGTTTACAATGTCATTGTCCTGAAAATATAAGAGCAAAGTTCTGATATACTGAGATAAAATTGTGAGCACATTGTGCAGCTTTATTTTCCAAATATACGATTTAATAAAAGGTAATTTTGAATCCTCTACTAACATTATTTTTGGAAAAACTCGACTTCAATGACTGTATTAAATTGCTTCTTCTAGAAGAAACGTTTGTTAGTAAACAGAAGCCATATTGGTGAAGCTTCATATGTCAGATGTCGTTTCATATTTCTATTTACGTATAATTTTTGAAGATAAACTTATTTCGTAGTGAAATTTTTGAATCTTAAAATACTTTCTTAAACTATATATTTTGATTTTTGTTTGAAATTTGTTGTTCAGCCATAAGAACTAACAAACCAACTCTTTGGATACAGAGGCAAGTTCGTGTGATCCAGTCGTGCATTTTTTTTTTGTTATTTGCTTTTTAAAACCAACAATTGGACCTAAAACGATTGACTTGAGATTTTACTGCTTCAAAAAGGAAAAATTTTAGTAATGACTTAAATTCGTACAAAAAAAGGTGAGTACTTAATGAGTATTTTTTTCAATTTTTAGAATTGCAATGGTGAGAAAGTTGACTCAAAAAACTTAGATTTACTTTCTTAATTAACTTTCTTTCAAAAGGGAATTCTGAAATTTGTTGGAAAATAGTAGCTATTAGTGAGAATACTCCGATTTTCGAGAGAATCGATTTGGATTGCTTAAAAAAATGTGGAAACTCTTAGAACACAATGAAGTTTGAACTGTCTCTAGAGCAGTTTAAAACTGACCCAAATATTTTTCTGTTTAATGTACATTTTTTGATGACGATTTGAGCGTCATTAGCCCATATTACGTTGGCTAAGCTGGATTGGAGAATACTAAATAATTTTGTCACCAACATTCTTTTTTTTTATAATAAGCGTACACTCAAGAGAATATTACTACCCTTATTATGTAAGCACTAAAAACGGGAGAGAGAGGTTGAAAGGAGATGTCGACGCACATTGGTTTTGAATTCCTGAATATGGCTATGAAAAAACAGAGTATGGTAAGGCACTCCACATTCGCGTAGTACGGCTAAAGAACGAATCTCTGTACTTAAAAATACGACCAAAGTTGGCCTCGAGGGTATACTGATGAGCATTCCTAGAAGCGCTAGTATTACGCTTGAACTGTTTAAGGAGATGAATGCAGCTAGTTGTTCTTCTTGAGCATAAACCGTTAGGTTAGGTAGGTTAGGTTGGAGTGGCTGTCCAGATGTCATTGACGCACGTAGACCTCAAGGGTCCATTGTGATACCACTAAAGAGCATAAACCGTTAAAATGACGATAAAGAAGCGTGAGACAAGAAACTTTACGACGATGTTCAAGCGACGTAAATGATCCTTTGATAGCGTTATCACCAATTTATTTAAATTCTCTACGTTTAATTCTGTATAAGAGGCTTAAGTAAGTTGCAAGAGTACGTATATAAGTATATAGTAAGAGTACGTATATAATATATAGTACGTATATAAGTTTTGTAGATAACATAGGGGGAGATTAACTTCTTGCATCGCCTTAGAAAACCAAAACATCTTGACGCATTTTTGGCGACATCGCGTATGAGATCATTCCACAAGAGGTGGTTGGTGACACACATACCAAGAATATCGAGGTGTTCAGTCTCATTGCTGCAAGTGCCATCCATGGATAATGGCAATGGGGGTATATCTCGCTTTAACGATACAAGAGAGCATTAAATTCCATGCGGTTTTTTAATCCCCATTGAACAATGCTGTTTAGGTTGGAACTTAATGAGCTTATCATATTTTGTCGTTGTAGTTCCACATCCAAAGAAGAGAGATGTTAGTCTGAAAGCGAATATGAAAAGATAAGAGTACTATCGTCAGCAAAACAATGTATTGGATAATAAGTTGCAGACAGGAGATCATTAATAAAAATGAGAAAGAGTGTTGGAGATAAAACAGAGCCCTGGGGCACACCAGCATTTATTTTATGGACTTCAGACTTTAATCCATCCAATACAACTTTTATTAAACGATTCGAAAGGTAATTACTAATCCAATGAAGTAGGGATTCGTGAAAACCGAAAGCACGCATTTTCGATAAGAGAGCGTGATACCAAACCATATCAAATGCTTTTGAAATAGCAAGTGCAATAATCTTTCTTTCTCCAAAACGATGTAAAGATTTGCTCTACTGTTCGGTGAGATGAACTATGAGATCACCAGTGGACCTATTGCTTCAAAAGGAGTACTGCCGGTCTTTCAAAAGTTTTCGATCTCTGACATATTTCTTGAGGTGATAATTAATTAGCGTTTCCATGGCCTTGGAAAGAGGGGACATAAGTGCAATCGGTCGGTAATTAAAAGGTGAGGAAGATTCGCCTTTTTTGGGGATGGGCTGGGCAAATGCAGTTTTTCATCCGCTCGGAACTAGACTTGAGGAGTAGGACAGATGAAGCTTACGGAGTGTTTTGCCTGCGTCGAAGAACATCTCTCCAGAACAATAGTGGGGATACCAACCACCAGTTGAGATCTTTAAGAACTCTAGCAAAAGTATGAGTTCTAAAAAAGATTGTCCCCATAGAATCATTAACGAGCTAAATGATAGGCGGAGTCATAGCACTCAATAGCAGCGTTGAATTAACGTTGATTAGCTATCTCTCTAGAGCTAACAAATGAAGTATCATTAACAACCAGCGTGGAAACCAATTAAAAGCAAGAATTCCCCATGTTTTTTACGAATGACCTTTGTAGTGCTTTTTTGCCGTAATTTTTTATCATTTTAAAATTAGATCCGTCGATTATGGGAGTTGCAGTCCTTCCTGGTTTGATTAAATTCATTAAAGTTTTCCTCAGTTGGGTTCTCTTTAAGATGACGGAACTTACACCATTAACCCAAATAGCCTCTTTACAGCTCGGATCAAATCATAAGTTTTCCTTAGTTCTGATGCTTTTTAACCCTGTTCGGGATAAAAGTTCTCATTCGCAAGAGGATCTAACTTGTGAGCATATCAGCGCTGGCATCAACATCACTATCGAGGAAGCATAGTAACCAGTTAAGAACCCTCAAATAATTATTGAGACTGTCCCAATTGGCTTTCTCGTATTGCCAAGAGAGCCAAAGTAGCTCTTAGGAGCTCTTTCATTAACTGGAGAGTTATTTCACGAGAAATTTGTTGATATGAAAGATGTTGATATCTAGATCAGATAGAACACTTATTGTATATTTACCAGGTTCAGAGGTAAGAAAGAAGTCATGATTGTTTTAGGCTGGACCTACCACGTCCGATATTCGGGTGCGCTCTTTGACCTGCTGAATTAGGTGGTTCAACTCAACGAAAATCTCAGCACACATTCGTTCGGGTGTTGTCTCGCCCAAATGTTGAAGCTGAGACAACAATTTTAACTTTTCTAAAACAACGTAAAGCATTGATTTTTTAATCTTTTTACCAAATTATCAGTTTCATTGTCAATCAAAACCCCACTCAACCTTCAGTTGATCAACTTTTTTCCTTTTAATTACCTATTTTAAGAAATAAACATTTCGCTAGCTTATATCCTAATTAAAATTTTGTGCTTTTAACACCCTGTTTAATGGTTTATTACATAAAAGTACTTAACTTATATACCTACCTACCGAAATATAAGAAAAAAGGTCTGAATATTTATAATATTCCCTATTCTAATACCACCGACCCATAATATACCTTCATACTCTCATAAGACAGAGGGGTAGTAAGTATATGCCTCAGCAGCTATAAACCTAAGTAAAAGAAGTCCTCTAGGGTCTTTAGAAAATTTCTTTTGTATAGACATGTTAAGCATTATGATTACTTTTTCTTCATCACTTTTTTTCCGTCTTCTTAGGTCTATGGGTGATGATGGTTTTGAATTCTGAATACCTTACTTTGGTCCTACATACGAACATACGAAAATAAGTAAAGTATTACTATATTTTGTACGTGAACTTACTGAATGAAGAAGGGGAGGGGAGGAAACCTGTCATGCGATGTTAGTTGAGAGAAAAGGTGTTTACATAAATTGTGCCTGGAATGATTGATTTCATGAAGCGAGTACCCTCTTGTGGGTTAAGGATTTAGGGATTGCTTTCAACATGACCTACTATTTTTATAAGATGTGTTTATTATTATTACACGTGCTGTAAGCTCAACAAAAAAAAGAAGACCCCCTTTATACGAGTATCTTATACCCTCATGTATTCCAAGCACTTGTGGTACACAGAGGGTTTTCAAATTGATTCCAAAAAGTATCAAAAATATACCCTCACTGTGTCCTCACCTATATTAAATAAAATTTTAATTCAAAAATAAGCGATTTTCGGGGAGCGGACTTTCAAACCGATTAAAGGAGACAATTCCCTGTGAACCACATTTTTTGGTCAATTTAAATTTCCTTCATTCATAAAGGACATTTTCTAAATTTAATCGCTATGGCGGCTTTGGTGGGCGCACTGCAAAGGAATGAAAAGAAAATTAAAAAAATAACTTACGTGTGGACCACTTTCCAGTGGTTGGGGTAGATTGTTTAGGAGATTTGATGATTGCAAATCCGGTCTTGCTGGTGGCGATAACGTCGTTGGTGGAGCTGGCACAGCTATTGGCAGTAAACTTCCCAGCTAAAATGAGAGGAAAATAAAAAGAAAAGAAGGAAGAAAATTAGTACTAAGCCTTTAATTAATATTAATATGCACAACATAAGCCAAAAGGTCCTTAAAAAAAAAACTAAAGAAATTATTCTCCCCCTGGCCCTGGACCACCCTAAAAGTATGTCCAAAAAAGTTAACCCATCAAATTGCTTTCACCCTCGCAATAGGGTCAGGTCAAGATCCTTAATTTAATTCTTTCTTTTTTTTTTCTTTCTGATGTTGGTTTTGCTTTTTGTTCGTCCTTTTTTTTTTGTTGAAAATCAAATTAAATGAAGACAAACAAAAAGTCATTTAGTCGCAATTAGTAAACAGGCAAAACTGAAATGAAATGTACAAAACACAAACACTGTGTTTTAGGTTGGTTGTTCTTTTGTTTTTTGAAAAGAAGTAAAAAAAAAAGAAAGAAACCCTAGATCCGACCCTATACCTATTCTAAGGATGAGAATATCCTCCAGGTTCTTATATTACATAGAAAAAAAGGAATAGGTGCCTTAAGTTTAGAGAGTGAAATAAAGGAATGATTCCTATCAGCAAGATGGAAGTTTTTGGATATTTTTTTGTCTTTTTTGTCCCTTCTGTCCGCTGGCAGTTTGATCTTGTATTTTCAAGGCTTTGCTTATATTTTTTTAGGGGACTCTTATCTCGAAGCCAGAGAAGATGAAGAAGGCTGTCAAGGAACAAAAAAAAGACTGTTTAACCAGCTGTCAGAAACTGCGATGGCATTTAGAATATTGTTCATTTGTTTTCTTGTTTGCCTTTCTTTGTTTTCCTGCGAATTGAATTTTTTTTTCTCTTCGTCCTGTTTGGTGTTCCAATAATTTCTTTTATTTCCTCCAGAGGAAAATAAGTTAACGCGTCATTTCATAAACATACATTTATATGAAAGGGCTTTGGCAATTCAGTTTCTTTTCATCAATTTTGATACAGAGAAATAAGGATATTCCTCGCTTTCTCTTTCCCTTAATAATAAATCATAAAAAGATGACTTCAGGCTTAATCAACACACGTTAAGGTAAAAACGGCTACACACTACATAGAATCTTAAGGTATAGGTATTCTGTATTCTGTATTCTGTATTTAAAATTCCAAGGACGCCGGAAGATGGAATTGTGGTTGTGCAAACTGGATATATCCTGGAGTGTAATTTATCATTTTAAGGTTTAGTTGTTTTATGAAGGATGAGGACGAGGAGGGCTTCATTTTTCGGTGTCTTTTATGGTTTTCTCAGTTTTATACTGTCATTGAAGAATATTGCGGTATTTAAATCCCTCCCCAATTTCAACAGAACCAAATTCTCTTAAATGTTGTCAAAACGATGAAGGTTAGATTTGAGTAGAGTGAGATGCCTTTTACCTTCCAACAACGACAACAAAACAAAAAGACACAGAAGAACAGAAGCTGCCTTTATATGTATATATGTACATATATATTCCAGGAATTTAGGCAAAAGCAGATGTCAAGAATTGATGTTATTCAAATATTGTTTCTTTTCATTCCTCAAGGACATTCTTTCTTTGCTGATGTTATTCTTTGTGTGTGTGTGTGTGGTTTGTGGTTTTCGCATAAATGCTGCGGGAATATGCGCTGCGTCAAGGTTTTTGTTATAATTTATCGAATACATTGCCATCATCCACAAAAGGACCTAAATGTATCAAAAAATTTGGTGCCAAGACATTTAAACAATTTCGAAGTATGAGGATCCTTTTTGTGTGGAGAAAGTGGAGGGATGAGATAATGATTGTTAGGGGCTAATCTAAAGTACACCTTTTTTTGTGGGACAGGATAATATGTACGCCAGTGTAGGTTTATTCTGAAAAGTAATTTATCATTTCCTAAATTATGGTAAGGATATGTGAATATTTTTTTTCTTCTGAGCTTGTATCCTGGATCCTTGTTTTATTTTATTTTATTTATTTTTTGTTCTTCGAAGGTAGGTGGGCCAAAAATGTATTGTGCTGTATTCATATCCTGTACGGAGTGTGTATATTTCCCTTTTTTTTAACATCCGGAACCATCACAAGCGTTTTTTTTTATTCTTATCCCTCCTCCCTCTCTTACATGAACTTTCTTCCTGGTATCTATATATTTTGCTTCAACAATCAACTCAATTTCGACATTTTGAAAACATATTAAGTGTATTTAACCTTCTAACACAAATCCTTAGTGTCGTCGTCGATGTCATTCGGTAAATTCTTATATCCCGATATATTTTTCCTTTTTTTTTGAGCATGGGGTTTCAATAAATAAAAAAAATGAGAAAAACTGAAAAAAGATAAACGAACAAGACAACACAAAAAGGCGGTATTTCACGGTTTTCGACAACGATACGAAGCGACGCGACGACGACGGTGACAAAAAACGTTGGTTGGGTTTTTGGTGGTACCGCATGTGGAAGAGGAAAAAGTTTTTCCTTTAGATAAAATCAGGATCTTCCACATTAAATTGTTACCATACACCCCCCCCCCCTTAAAAATAAGTAGAAACTTTTTGTACTGTATATAGACAATATATTTTTTTTATTTACAAAAACACATTGATGGCAAATAAGAGAAGGAAAATTAAGGAAGTTAAACGGGAAATCGAAAATTCTTATATGAACCCTGTGTTCAAAAGCCAGTGAATTTATATAGACAAATAACAATATATGTATATACAAACAAAAACAACAGCAACAAAAAACACACACACGACATCCGGTTTAGAAGAAAGTTGGAAGCGCATCGAGAAGCATAACACAGATGAAGGAGTCGTATAAAAATGCTGAAGATATAAAATTTGGTATCCTACAAAGCTTTGGATGTAAGACTTTTATTTAGGGACTTGACATTTTTTGAATTTAACTTTAAACTATATTTTAGGATATTATTTTCAGGTATTCAAAAGTTTAATACTACAAATAACACGTTTGAAATTTAAAAACGGTATGAGTGCTAGGAAACCTAGTCCTAAAGGTGTCTAAATATCAAAATAGGAGATAAAAATAGAATGGGGTTACAAAAATATACATTCTTGATGTGCGGTTAGTAAGCAATCTCTTTATTTGACAGTATCTATGTCCGATATTGACCCAACGAATAAACCAATAAGCGTTCCTGGAAGTTTTGAATTTTTTTAAGGGGGTCTTGGTATGCAACAGAACGTTGTTTGTTGCATTTCCCTTGTCTTTAACATTTCATGCAACGTGTACACTAAAAACTATCATGATATCAAGTTCCAATTATTGGAATATTGAAATACTGTTTTAATAAGTTGAAATTCAATTCCAAAAAGACATTGTTTTCAAGAATGTCTTCAATAAAAAAAATTAGATTGTTTGCATTCTTGAGTGTGTGCCTTAAAGGCAATTTCTAAAAACTACTAATTCCAAAGTCAAAAATAGAAGTTCAAGAATATTTTTTAATTAAGACTGATAATAAATTCAGTTGGAAAAACTTTAACTTTAACTTCCCATAGGAAGCTATTGTAATGGGTCCAATTTGTAAAATTGAAAATGTTGACATTTGTCGACGTTTCAATTTTCCTAGAGTCGAAATTAAAGGTTTTTAGAAAGATGTATGTGCTTGTGTGTGTACATACGTTTTTTCGTCGTCCATAGCCCAAGAACCAGAAGAGAGATCGACTTTAAATACATTTTATTTAATAGTGCAGAAAGATGAAGAAAGGACTCTTAAAAAAACAGCGTTATTGGTTTTTTTACCATAGGAGTTTAAAAAAACAGTGAACATTTTGGTTAACCCTAAATATCCCACAAGCCAATAACGCTAGAGACTTGAGTTAAATTTGATTTTATATATCGTACGTGATACTAAACAAATATGTTTAACGGTATTTTATAAATCAACAAAACTGAAAAAAATGTCACCTCGAAAATTGTACGAATAAAAACCGATTTTATCTCCAAAACAGTTTTGTGCAACGAAAAATAACGTTTTAACATCTGGTAAAACTTTGAGTAAAATCGAATTGAAAGTTCTTTTTCTAAATAAATGAAAATCTTAATAAAACATTACTCAAAGTTGGTAACAATTGATTTTCGACACAAATTTTTTTTTTCAAAGATTTGAGATTATGGCTTCCAACTAATTTTGTCTTATAAGGAATATTGTTTTCAACATTCGGAAAAATTTTGAGAAAAATTGAATTGACAATTTTCTAACAAAAAATTAAAAACCTTAAAAATAAATTAACAAAAGTTGGTAAAAATTGATTTTCGATTTAAATATCTTTTCAAAAATTTAAGATGTAGGCTTCAAATTAATTTTATTATATAAAAAATATTGTTTTCAATATTCAGTCATTTTTTATATAAAAGCTAACAATCGATATCTCGTGAATAATAGAAAACATTGACCTCAAATTAATTTAATACATCTAATTTTTAGTTTTTTTTTTTATATAAGAAATAAAAACTTCGAAGAAATGCTAATGGTAAGAATTTAGAATTAACTGCTAACTTTTTCTAACGAAAGAGTTATCATTGTGGGTCGCATCCCAGCCTCTTTTTTTTTTAATAAAATTTAAACTACTAGTAATATTCTATCTACCATTCTAAAATTTTGTAAAAAAATTGGGACCCCCATATTTTTAGTACATATGTATACAAAATATAGTTGGGCTTTCAAAGGACAAATTTTTAATATTAAAATCTGGAAGCTCATAGTATAACAGCGAATAAATGCACTGGAGGTTAAGGTTGAAGTACAAATTCCAACAAAGTCAGTTTTAGAAAAGTTTCTCTTGAATTATTAACAACTTCACGTTAATATTTTACCGTCAATATTTTACTTGCAAATTTGTAAAAAATTATAAAATTATCACCACTAAACGATATTTATACCTTTAATACTTGAATGTAAGTACAGTCAAACTTCCCTATAACGAATTTGCACGGGACCAGAAAATTTTTTCGTTATATAGAAATATCGTCATACAGAAATTCTTTGTTTTTACTCTTATTTAAGTAAGTGATTTTAATTTGGATAACAGAAATTCAAACAAATAATTCGGTAATTGAGTGACGTTTCAATTGTCAAAGGTGAAAGTTTAAAATTTATTCGCTCGTACAAAAAGTTTATTTTTCTCATTAAAGTATCTGATAACAACAAAACAAAAACTTCATAAAGTGGCTTCTTTTTGCCTTTTTTATTTATACAACACAAAATTCGTCTGTAACAACATAAGGTACGAAATTTTTTTCATTGTATTTTATTATCGCCAAAAGCCATTTTCGTCCTTACGGTATTGTCCTTATGAACCGTAGTCGTAAGAAACGAAACATAAACGAAACTTCTCCCGAAACGAACACCAGTAGCAAAAAATACACTTCATCAAACGAATTTAAGATGGTAGTAGGTAATCTATCAATCGATGAACTGAAAGGCATCCTCAAAAAACCCTTTCACTCTACAGCTGCAAATAAACAGGTTAAATACATTCTGCGAGAAATGGGGGTTAGCTATCAATACTAGCAAAACTAAGGTGATGATTTTTGAGACTCGTCAAAGAAGAAGGCTTCCCGAAGAGAATTGGCAACTTAATAATATTGCTATTGAAGTGGTGCAGGAATTTAAGTATCTGGGAGTTTTAATCACACACAACCTTAACTTCGCAAAGCATGTTAAGAATAAAAGTAATGAGGCTAAATTAGCTTTGAGCATAATGTGGCCAAAGTTCTTTGCGAACCAAGAAATTGATCTGTTGTCAAAATACCGTGTGTTTCGCGTGACTGTGAATAAATGCATGTGCTATGGTACCCCGGTTTTCGGACATACTTATATAGAGGCGTTCGAAGCAGTACAAAGATATTTCTTCAAGCGCTTATTTAGATTGCCAAATTCAACGCCAAATTATGCCATCTACGTTGAATCAGGATTATCGCCTCTTTACATTGAAAATCTAAAATCAAACTCCGACTATTTAATAAGAGTTATGAGAAGAAGCGGAAGAAGTCTTCATAAATCAATCATGGTAAGATTGTTGCAAACGAGGGCTTCACCATTCAAGGATTGGAACGAGTTAGCCCTAGCCCACGGAACTAATCTTCCCCTAAGTGAAACAAACGTTGATGAATGGCCGGTGCTTTTTGCTAATGTCATCGCTAAAATAGATGAAAAAATTTACACCCAGCATCTATCTAGAGCAAATGAAACTACATCTAGAAATATGTATAAGAACCTAAATCACCAGTTACCCTCGGAAGCGAATTATTTCTCTACTGAATTTTCGGCCGAAGCTATAAGCTACATATTCAGAGCTCGTGTCGAATTGTTAAACTTAAACTTTATGCCCCACCGAGCTGACTTGTCACAAATTTGCGAGCTTTGCAACAGACGAGAGAATGAAGATACAATCCATTTTATTGCAATCTGTCCAATGCTGCAGGAAATCCGACGATTGTATTTCGAATCAAGTCATCTCACCCTAAACCGACTCTATGAAATACTCAATGGAGCGATAGGATGGTCTACCCTCTATAAGTACTGCAAACACGCCTTAGCATATCGCAATAGTTATGTAACTTAAAACAGCAGTTGTTGCAGTTCAAGCACCAAAATTTTTGTTGATATCTTTTGTGTTTCAAATCACTTAAAAATTGAAAACGTATAAATATATTTGTGTTTCAAATCATTTTAAAATTGGTATCTTTTTGTGTTTCAAATCATATTAAAATTGTAAAATTTCTTAATTGAATTATGTAAATCTAATTTTAGTTACTTTATGCTTTTTTGAATTTGTATACTATAAAAAAAAAAAAAACTTGTTACTTTTATTTATTTTATTTCATTTTTATTCTTTATAACACTAAATGAAATGTCACAACAGGCAGACGGCAGAATAAGCCATGTCATTATTCTTAAGAAAAGAAGTATTGTTAATCAAAAATTTTTGTTAATAAAGAAGTTATCTATCTATCTATCTATCTAATTCGGTACGTTACTCTTCATCTCCAACAAGGGTTGAAGCACGTCAATATCAATGTTTGTATTTCAGTCAATCTTTCTTCAACTTTATTAATTATCAACAACTTTTTCAAAAGAGAAATGCTACTTCGAGAAATTTTCAATCATATTCACAGAAGCCCGAATATAGAATGCTTGCATTTTAAACTTGGGAAAATTTTCTGCATGCTGTTGTTTTTAACAAAAAAATTTTTGAAATAATAATTCGTTATGTGGAAACAAAAACGTACGAGATTTGGATTTCCAGCCACAAAATTTGTTCGTTGTAGAGAAGAATTCGCTTTATGGAAATTTGTTATAAGTACTAGATCAAAACACATCAAAAAAGTAACCAAAAAGAAGTGTACTCAAAATCAATTCGTAATAGAGAGATCTTCGGTATGTAGAACTTCGTTATAGGGAAGTGTGACTGTATACACAAACCTATGTCAACTAATTGGCTTTCAATCAGCAACAATTTATGTTTAACTTAACATTAGAAAATATTGCAATTGACATTTATTGGTGTTTCAAGATAAACGGTTTTCAGGGAAATGTCTGTTGAAAATGTTGAGTCTGCTATATCTCAAGAACTATCAGAGATATCGACTCGAAATAGGATAATGCCATAGAAAATTGCATAAAGGACATAAGGTTTTCTTCTTACTATAGCAATTTTTAAAAAATGCGTTCGAACAAAAATATTGTATGAACGAATTATTAAGTCTTATATTGTACATCACGAAGTTACATTAAGTGGGCTTATACTGGAAAAATTTTAATAATTGTTTTCTTTTTTTTATAAATCGAAAAAAACTGGAAAACAAATATTTGTCACTTCGAATATTTTGCTTAAAAAAATGATTTTGACTCCAAAATGATATCATTCATCAGAAAAGAACATTTTAAACATCTGGTCAATTTTTAAGAAAAACCTTACAAAAAATTAACGAAGTAACAAAATACTACTACATGTTGGAAAAAATTAAAAATCGACTCGAATAACTTGGAAGCAATTAAAGACATTGGCTTAAACTCATTTCTTATTATTAAAACATGGTTTTCAACATTTTGAAATTCAATGAACAAATTGTTTATAAAAATAAAAACCTACAATAAATATTAAACAAAATTGATTAATCTGCTTAAACATCTCGGGAATTAATAGAGGCATTGACTAAAAGATTAATTCATTTTATACAAACAATTTTTGTTAAAATCACGCAATTTTCTTGGAAAAATCCAATGGGCATTTTTTTAGAATAATTAAAAAAATGAAAATGCACTAAAATTTGGTAAAAATCAGGTTTTGACTAAGAAATCTCGGATAGTAAAGTGAATTGAAATTGAAAGTTAATAAAAAAGGACCAACCCAATCAGCCTAAGAAACGAAGAATTTAAAAAAAAAATATATAGATTTTTGTAAGAGAATATCATACAAGTAATTGGAATTATCCGTTCGGCGACAATAGAGGAGGCCAAATCCATATAGATATCCAAGTAATGGCTGCAAAAAGATATTGGGGACGGAACGAGGAAGTTTGTACTAAATGTTCACACTAATTCGAAATTTGTATCTTTTATAATTTGTTTATATGTCCAAGACGATGGAGTAGACATCCACGGATTTAGCCAACCTACGCTTGGACAAATTTGTAAGCGAATGGCAAGAGCATTAGCTACCAAAAGACCTTTGTTCATTAAAAACTTCTATCTTGTTTTTCGGACCAGCTAAAAACTATGAACAAGTTCTCTCAAATACGGAAGTTTCCAAAGGTGGTTGGGACCATTAACTGTACCCACATAACGATGCCGAAAGTAGGTGGCTGATCAGGGCAGTACTATATAAACATAAAAGGGTACTACTCGTTGAATACCCAAGTAGCTTGCGACGCATCCCTAAAAATAAATGACATTGCTTGCCGTTAGAGAGGCAGCACTCATGATCACGAATTTTTAGGGAAAGCAGAACTAAACAAAGATTTGGTGATGGGATGGTCGCTGTACTAATATCCTCTTTACCCCCGTTTTAAATTCTCAAACGGATGCTAAAATAAGATACAATATATCTTATAGCTACTCGTAACACGGTGGAAAGATTCTTTTATAAACTTAGCAGTTCTTCATTACTTGGTAATTGATTTACAGGATGTTCTTCCACCGACAACACAAATTTTTATATTTTACGAGTATTTGTTATGACAAACAGATAAATGGAATAGACTGCTCCATTTTGGTACTTTTTTGGCATAAGCATTGTAAAACTAAATTATATAGCAGAATTTTTTTAAAAATTGGAATATTCGCAACGTTCCATAGAGCCTACATAAATCCTTATTAACTGTAAGAGCTTAAACTTTTTCTTGTCTGGTACAAAATGTTGTTAATAATATTTTGTAAGACTTATAAACATATTGCCAGACGGATGTTTCGAATTTTTGTTGAGTTGATTATGTTGTTGGTCAACTAAAAAAATGAGAACATTTCACGATCTCTTATCGAAAACTTGAATTATTTGTATGAGAGTAACTTCATAAGGATCCGCAAAGGAAACTTAAATCTACCGAATTCAAAACGAATCCTTTTAATACCAGGAGGATAAGGATACTTGGTATATTTCAGTGTATCCAAATTACGTTCTTTTTATTTTGTTTGTTGAATTTGATTGACAACTGTTTTTTTTTAAATTATGAACAAAAAAATATGGACTTTAAAAGATCATTCAAAAATGGGTTTCCAGATTAAAGAAAAGTCTTATCAAGAAAGTGTAGGTAATGCTGTGATTTTTCAATCAATTATTTTAATTAATTGCATTAAAAATGCACTCCTAACTTCACACGTCGGACATGGACCAACCATACCATACAATTTTTGTCTTCTTTTGTCCTAATTTTAACGCTAACGTGTTATGGTACATTGCAAGGAAAATTTGTATACAAGATATTATACAATTTTTAGACAGTTTTTAAAAAGTTCTAATACAGCATATCATCTATCCAAAAAAATGATCCATGGTTTTTAGTTATTTTCCATTCGGTTCTCCAAGCGGACGACTTCTATAATTTTCAATTTAAAGAATGCAAAAGCCTTACAGTCCCCATGGCATGATGGTTAGTGCGTTGGACTGTAATGCCAGAGGTCCTGGGATTGATCCCTGCCTTTGCAATCTAAAGTTGTTTTTACGTGTACTTCCTATTGCCCTCGCAAATTCTCCAAGAGTAATTCTTGTCACAAAAGGTGCTTTCTTAAACTGGCCGTTTGGATTAGGCTTGAAAACTGTAGGTCCATTCCTAACAACATTACTCGCACACTCAATAGGCTTAAGTTCTCAATGGACTGTTGCACCACCCAATTTATTTCTTATTATTTTTGAGAAGAAATCGAGCACTTAAAAAAGTGTCATTAATTTTGAAATTTTGAAAGCCAATTTTTATAAAACTAAAATTATAACTCACAGTCAGAGTTTTGAAAAATAGAATTATAATTTAAAAGGCCGACTTTTCACCCACTCATTAGAATTTCGCATGATTTCAAGAACTTAAAAGGATACAAATAAAAATGTTGGTGGTAGTTTAGTTTTTTTAATAAAAATAATAATGTTGCTTCTTAGTTTCGTTTTTGAATACAATACTTTCCCATTATATTGAAATATGAAAACAAAAATGTTAAACATGACAAAACTTTGCCACATCGCATCTTTTCTAAACTGATTTCCGTTTTTGGTTTACTTTTATTTTTTCTTGTCCTCTAGGCACCTACATGTATTGAAAAAGTTAACAAAAACATATTATACCCCGCTTGCATGAGTTTCATTGACTTAGAAGTGATTCAAACAAAAAAAAATAACAAAACCATAACATACATAAAATTCACAAAAAAGGACGAACCAAAATTTGAGTAAAATTTATTCCACCACACAGCCATAAGTTGAATGATGGGTGGTGTAGGGTTCTTGGTGGAAAAAACAAGCAAAAAATAGGGAGGAAACTATATGCTCGTATGGAAAACCCTTATCTCTAAAATTGTATATCATTAACATTTTGAACAGGGAAACTATATGAGTAAATATTTTGCATAGTTTTGTAAATTCCTTTGATTGAGATTATTCGTACATAATGAGCTGGAAATAGTTTCATATTTAATATGATTGTTGAATATGAGTGTTGTGTGTAATTTGAATTTTTATACGAAAATTATTCAGGGATAAGAGCGTGAAAAATAGTTTAACATTTCATTACAAAGTAGACCTTAGATTATGAAGTGTTATTCTGGACATACTTTGTAAAAAGGATACTTTGATTTCAACCTACAAACTTTTACAGAGAGAAAAAATGTTTTAAATTATATCAGTTGATAAAAAAAAAATAACCGCACATTCCAAATAAATTAAAGAACAAGCCAAATATGCCTCATTTATTCATTGAACCTCAAAATTTCCAAATTCTTGGAATAAAACCAACACAAGTTTTTATTCAAGATATAACACGGGCTTAAGTAAATTCAATGCCAAAGTACTTTATTCAACAACCATAACACAAAGAAAATAATCCAATTTATTCTCAGAATTGTGAATTCTTCAAGAAAAAATACCTTAAATATTTTCATCTCACCACACCAACGTGCGTCGTAACGCCCGCCATCAAAACCACACCGCACAGAAATTGCTCATCATCTATAATATTAGGCAATTTAAATGTTTATCCCTCGAGCTTCAAGTTTCATTAGTACCTAACCTACGAAAATCAAAAAAAAAAGAAGACTCTCACATTCTTCCATAGCTTGTTTAAATTGAAATTTAAAAAACAAAACAAGAGGGTCGTCGTTTTTCAAACAAATACAATTTAAAAAAAAGACGAAAACAAGACCCACGTGATGCCTGAGATATGGTGGTATGACGAGACGGGGAAGCCTCGCCTATAACTAAATGCAAATTAATGCCCTATGGAAGATTGTCCCCAATCTACTGTAAAATTACATTTATTTCCCATTGGCAATATCCCTACTCATTCCTAGTAGCCTCGACTTAGGGAACACAAAAGAACATAACACGCTCATAATGCTCCATCGATTCACTTCTCTACATTTGAAAACAAATTTTTTACAAAATATATATAAGTATTTCTTTTCCCTCTTTATAAAAAAGGACCTTCCCCTACTCCTCCAAAAAGTCCCAGACCCCGAAAATAAATAGCCACAAACTTTTGAAAACAATCCTGAAGAAACCATTACTGATGTACCTAACACGAAATTTATGTTCACAAAGAAGAATCCTTGTGGCCAAACTTTGTTCCAAGTCGTCGCGTCCATTTTGGTATTTCGTATAGGCGTATGCCTTCAGCAGAGAGACCCTCTTAAGCAGGGAACATCATGCATTCGAATGATGTTGGCTTATAAAAGACCGACTAAGACTCCGACTCCAACTCGTGTACTTTTATCTCATTTTAAATAAACTTGAATACATCAAAAATATATTCTTGGAATTTTCTGAGGCATCCAGCATAAACAGAATGCCTCAATGAATTCCAATTCGCACCACAAAAATGGAACTTATATAATAAACTCTTATTCATCAGAATCATCATCCTCCCCCCTAAAAAAACAGATCCAAGCTTACAATTTATGTAAAGGACAACTGCCAAAAGTTTTGAACTTACTGTCTGGGCGGGCGGTCTGCAATTTTATAAAAAGATTGTTATTTTTCTTTACTTGTTCTTAGTCGAAGGAAAATAAAATAAAAAATTTCACTTCATTTCTAAATTAATTTCTTAAGGTGCAACTCAGGTAGAGGTTTAAGAAGATCCTCAATGTTATAAAAGAAGAAGTATTTTCAAGACACCTGGAATTTTTATAAAGGGTGTGCTTTTTAGAGGTCAGACTTGGAAATTGAAAGAAGGAAAGAAACTCAAAATATACTTCATTCTAAAGATAATCTCCTGCCATTGTAGTATCCGTGGGGTGATGGTTACTGTATTGGACTTTCATGCCAGAAGTCTTGGGTTAAATCCCTGTTTTTTTCACGGGAACTGTCTCTTGCGAAGAATTGACAAATCCTCCAAAAGAAATTCTTGTCATAAAAAGTGCTTTCTTAGATTAGCCATTCGCAATCGGCTTAAAACTGTGGGTCCCCTCCCTCCCTGACAACAGTAATCGCACACAGAAATGGTTGACGGTTTTAAGTCACTAGGGCCTTGTTTTCAATGGACTGTTGCGTTACCTAATTTATTTTTAGTCTACTGGCATTCTAATTAAAACATCATTTCAGGCATATGAAGGCCACGGCTGGCTTCAACGTTATCTTATCTTGAGGTCCTATTTTCGATGACTTTATCCAACATTTGTGGCCGTATATTGAAAATAACCCGGCGGAAAATGTTGTCCTCAAAGTTTTTAATCTGTTCGGGCTTACCGGCATAGACAAACAACTTCACAGAAAATAGTGAAGCTGCCGCCTTTATGTCGTACGGTCTTAAGCAAAATAACTGCTCCGTAACGTGAAACTATGCGGTTTATAAAAATGCACTTCAATAATAAAATTACGGCACGAGCTGTGTGACATGAAACTCTACTCCGCTTTGTTGAAACCACAGCTCTTGGACATCATGGTTGAAAAACTGATGAACGAAAAGGTCAGTTATCATGAGTTTATAGAGTTCACCTTTGACTGTAACGTTCTCTGGCCAGCAAAGTTTTTAAAAAAAGTACGGACCAATTATTAAACCAACCAATAAATCACACCAAACCGTCAGTTTTTGTAGATGTAACGGTGTCTCAACATCCACTTGAGGATAAACATCACTCAAAATACTGAAGTCTTGGTTATTGACCGTATTATTTTTACCGTAAAATGGACGTATTGTGCGTTACGTATTTCGAACAGAACCATGATTTTCAAAATAAATTTTCTGAATTGTGAAGCTTCGTTCAAGCGTTAGTCTGTTAATGTTGAAATGCCAAACGCCAAAATGCCAAAAATAAATCACTTGGCAGCTGTCAAAATGACAACCAGTTAAAATAGGATTACCAACTGAAAGTTCTATATCTCTATAAACAACACCCTTTATATCTACTTTCATAGACCATTATGCACATCATCGGCCTTATAAATAAGTTCCTTGAATTTAATTCTGGGCTTTTATTTTTGTTTCTATAAAATTTAGAAACTGTTGAGCTTGTTCTTCGTTTTAGTATATTTTTATGTAGGATGCTTTATTATTATTCATTTCAAATTCATATTCACCGAAAAGGACTTTGGGCTTGAATTTTGTTCGTTCTAGATGAAAAATATTGATCCAGGTGAAACGGGACATGTTTTTTTGTATTATTATTTTGATTTCAAGCTTAGAGAAGAAGAAGAGTATTGTATTTTAAATTTTAGAAAATCATACACCTCTCTTATTGTTCCAGTTAAAAATAGTTCGAATTCATCTTAAATTCATATTTAATTGGAAATTGTTTATGTGGTTTTATTAATGGAAACCCTGTTTTTGATAAAATATACAATTTTCTTTTAAGTCAATACCTGGAATTTATTTTGCCTCTAAACAAAAATTAAAAAATTCAAAATCATGGTATGGTTTGAACTTTAAACTTTTAAACAAGTTGTTCAAATATATAAACATATACAAATGTTACCCTCTTTACCTTAACCTATTCTGATGGTGAATTGAATATGCAAAGGAAAAACAAAAAAACTCCAATCAATGTGATTTGAATTGGCAATGTCCTTCGGAAATCTCTTAAGTGAAGACAAAAACCTCTTGAGATTTGTAACAACAAGAAAAAAAGTAAAGAAGGTAAAATACAAAAATAAAAACGAATACAAAAATAAATACAAGGTTTAGTTTAAGGACAATTTAAAAATTTTACTTCAAGTATAAGAATAATTTGTTTTTTAGGTTTAGGAATAAAAGAAATACTGAATTCCCTGGCAATTTATACACTTCATGTCGACTGATCAATTTTAATGTCCTTTAACATATAACTACAAAAAAGTTAAACATTTTTTTAAGCACTTAACTTTGGTTCAAAAATTTATTTTAAGTAAAAGAATTTTTAAAAAAGGGTTCAATTGATATAAATATTTGAAAAATCATTTGAATCACGTCAAGTTTTTTTTTATGAGCACTCCGTAGCTACGCAATTTTATTTTTTGATTTCTTGTTAATAATAATAATTAGTAATTTTTCAAAATTAATTGCAAACTTCAGGCTGTGTTTTCTGTTATTCCTTTTAAAATTATAGATTATTACACTGGCCAGGTTATAGGTTTCTATTTGACTCTCTCTGAAGTAGTGAAAAACCTTGAATGTAATTTCTTAAATCTGGAAATCACGACTACTAATAGCTTATTTCATTTTTTGTCGCCTTCGCGATTCACTTTTATTTATTTTCGGAACGCGACATTAGATCCTCCAAAGCGTACTATTTATATAGATACGATTAAATTTGAACTTTATGCGGCGGTAATAAATTGCAAATTGACTCTTTGAAGTTAGGAACACACCTTAATTGCTTATACAACAGTGAGTGATTTTAATTTAATATGAACTTTATTGAATAGCAAAAAAGTTCTAATTGACTCTAGACAACGTTTGTATGGGAAATAGAAAAGGGCTGTTTTTTGAGGGTTTTCCCGATAATTATTCAATTTTGTCTCGCCTTTTAAATCTTTCCTACACCTCCACGAACATTTCAAGACTAAGATAAAATAAATCCGTTCAGCCGTTCTCGAGTTTTATTGAGACTTACAAACAGCAATTCATTTTTTCATTTTTGAAAAAAAAATCAAATTAACTTTTTTTTATAATTCAAAAAAACTGCTAACAAAAATGTCACCTTGAAAACTTTACATCCCAAATAATTTTGTGCAAAGAAGAATAACGTTTTTAATATGTGGTAAAATTTTGAGAAAAATCGAATTGACAGTTTTTTTATAAAAAATAAAAATATAAACAAAAAAAAATTCAATACAGACTCAAATAACATTTTTAAAAACTCGAGATCATGGCTTCCAACTTATTCTGTCTTATAAGAAATATTGTTTTCAAAATTCGGTAAAATTTTGAGAAAAATCGAATAGACAGTTTTTTTTTATAAAACCATTAAAAAATTTAAAAAACTAATAAAAATTGATTTTCGACTTGAATAACTTATTAAAACCTTGAGACATTTCATTTTTTTAAAAATATTGTTGTCAAAATTGAGTAACGTTTTGAGAAAAATCGAATTGACAGTTTTTTTAACAAAAAATTAAAAGCCTAAAAAAAATATAACAACAAATGGTTTTGACTCAAATATCTTTTTCAAACTTTAATGTTTTGGGTTCAAACTAATTTTATCTTATAGATAATATTGTTGTCAACATTCGATAAAATCTTGAGAAAAAAAGAATGGACAGTTTTTTAACAAAAAATAAAAACCCACTAGAAACAATACTAAAACTTGCTACAAATGTACCTCCGACTCAAATATATTCTCAAAATTTAAATATGTTGGTTTCAAAACTTATTTTATAGCACATAAAATATTGTTTTCGACATTCAGTGATTTTTTGATAAAAATACAACATTGTTTTTAAAAAAAAAAAAAAATCTACAAAAAACAGTACGAAAATTTGGTAAAAATGATGGTCGGTTTTAGATATCACGTGAACAATAGAAAGAATCGACTTCAAATTAATTTCATTCATCCAATTTGTATTTGTAAGAAATAAAAAATTTTAAGAAATGCTACTTAAATTGGTGAAAATTGGTTAACGAGTAAAAAATCTCGTTAACAAAATGGATTTTGAAATCAAACCATTTTCTTCATATGCCAAATATTGTTATTAATTTTTAATTTTTTTAGAATCATTCAATTGACAAATTTTTAACAAAACACGAAAACCTACAAACCTTTTAAGCAAGACACAAACAGGATGGGAAGCTATCATCCTCTTGTTGTTAGAATTTTGTATGATACTATTTAGTCGAATGCTTTGATTCATAAGTTCTGTGTTATTTTAACACAGTGTTTCCTTAAACTGTATTACCAAATACTGTTCAGAAAAATCACTGCACATTGTAATACTTTAACTCCAAATATTATATTTAAAAGTTCCTCTTTTTAACTTTCTGCTTATAAAAAGCTAGCAAGGCGTTTTTTTTTGTTGGAAGATTAGAGAAATATTTTATACAGAAATTTAATAAAAATAATTTAAAAACGGTAAATACCAAGCAACATTAAATGCTTGCAACTTTTTTCAAACATAAATAACAAAAACTCCGTTAACTAACAACTTTCATTGCTATTCAAGGAATTTTGATATGTCCTAAAATATTTTTTTTCTAAATAATGTTCCCAAATCCAAAATTGTGTTAACATCCTAGAAAAGAAAGAAAAGAAAAATTATTTAAACAACTTTTTTGGAAAACCTTAAGCTGTCTGGAAATATCCCTACTTTTAATATCGACAAACAAACATTTATTTGTCAAGCTCGTCTGTTAGAGTGGAATTCCAAATTCATCGTCATCATAAAAATTATTCTGATGAACAACAACTACTGTAAATTATTATCTATAGACTGCCACAAACTTACAGTGAGTGCAAATGTATAATTTATACTACAAATAGTACTTCTAAACTTTTATGAACTTTTCACTAAGTTCCTAGTCTAAGTAGGTTTCATATTATAGCCAAACCATTTTTAAGAAAAAAAGAAAAACTTTATTGAATCACTATAAATCGCTTAAGGGTTTCTTCTCAGACATCGCTTCTTCTCTTCCAAACCTTGTTCATTCAACATACATAGCCGATAAGAGTCTATAGCTGAATAGATATTCATATTCCCGTAGGACCTTGATTTCCATATCGGAAAAGTCTGCAAAATTACGGTAAACAAATACCGAAAACCCGTAAAAGATTATAATCGTGTACCAATACCATTCATTTAGCTCTATAGCTCTATCGGTATAGATATATCAGTTATGGGGAAGGTATCTCAGCTAGGACGATATTTTTTTAGGGTTATGTTGTTGTACCTATTGAGTATTTAAGTATTTTCATACTTACGGTTATTAAAATGAGATTTGGTTCAAACAGTTTTCTGTTTAAGCTAGGCGAGGTATATATGGGTATAGGTAGACAGGTAGGTATAAATTCTAAAGCAGGATAATGAGTAACCATTGAACTCCTGAAATGGATTCTTTCCCCAAAATTTCAGATATGAATCCCTAGCACGGATGCCAGAGGTGGTTATTTTACTATATTTCTATTAAGAGAGAGAGAGTTGAACGTATATATCTAGATGACGATGAACTTACCTACGATACACAAAGGCTTCAAAGTATATATATGTTTATAAATGAAAGAGGAACTTTGTTGTGAATTTGAAGTCGATGCCCAGCGGTAATTATCCAACCGCTTAATATTAATGCTCCGAACGAAATAAGACACGAAGCTTAAGCTTTTCTGGAGTCGAAGAGGCAAATTTCTATAAACAATATAAAAAAAAAAAAAAATAAGAACGAAGTTGTGCATAACAGGAGCAGCAATATGAACTCTACCATCATCATCATGATCATCATCCTTATCCAGGACACAGGACAAACCTTTACTTTGAATATAAAAGTTAATGAGTTTGTTCCTCAATTTAATTTAAGTTCATGGCCCATGCCGTGTTTTCTGTATAAAGTTTTTGAATCGTCCTGCAGAAATGTATTTTGTTTTCTTATTTTATTTTTTGTATTTATTTCCATCAGGTGATTGGAGAACAACTTTATTTTAAATAAAGAAAAACAAAAATATAAGTATGTACATAAAAATCCTTAGGCCAAGGACAAAGAAGACGAAAGAAGTTGAAGTGATTATTCTGATGCAAGAGAAAGAAAAGAAGAAGTTTTATATTAAAGTGCAAAGTTTATCGTAAATGAAATGGATTTTTGGAATCAATAAAATTCTCATTGCTGTTTAAAGCTATAAGTTTTATATCTGAGGAAAAATTGCTTTTCTTAAGAAATTGTGATAAATAAGAAAAACTGAGATGAAAGGATCATTTTTCTCTTACAAAAAAAAAATTAAACAAAATTTTAGTTACTAGTGATCTGTCAACTCTCAGATTATTTTTTAAGTATCAGCAACTATTAAAAATTCTCTGTAACCAATGACCGGAAATTCAAATTTTGTGAACATGTTTGGAAATCTAAAAAAAGAGCCTTTGTTGACTGATAACATTTTGACCGCTGTAAATTTTAAAGAAATATGTCTTGTAGCAAACCAATTTCAGAAACTCAAACGACTGTGCATTTAAAAATTTAAGTTCAAGATATTTTCTGTCAAGATTTATTCGACAAGTTAAATCAATACGTATTTTGCAGGACTTCGATTTACATTACAAACACTTTCCTCAAACGTTACAAAACATTGACAATGATATTTGATTTTGAAACCAGTTTCTTTATTTTTTCTCAAGAAATTTAAGTAACAATTAAATTTTTTAGTACTTTTTAGAATTTTATTATTTTAAGTTTTAATATTTTTCTAAATAACTGTCAACTGTATCGTTTTAAATTGTCTAAAAAAAATATTGAAAACTGAATTTTGTTATAAATGCAAAACAGTTTGAACTCAATGTAATTACTTGTTTCCAAGTTAATTGAATCGATATGCAATTTTTGTTTTTGTTTTTGTATTTTTTTCTAAAAATGTAAGTCAATTTTACTGAATGTTGACGAAAATATTTTTGAAAGATAAAAGTAGCCAATATCTCAATGATTTGAAAAGATATTTAAGCCGAAAATCAATGTTTACCAACTTTTGTTAAATTTTCTTTAAGTTTTTATTTTTTGTAAAAAAAATCAAACAATCCGATTTTTCTCAAAATTTTTCGGAATGTTGAAAACAATATTTCTTGTAAGTTAAAATTAGCTACGACAAATTTTTAAAAAAATTTTTTGAGTCGAAATTCAATTTTTACCAACTTTTGTTAAATTTTCTTTTAAGTTTTGTGTAAAAAAACTGTTGAATTTTCTCAAAATTTTACTGAATTTTGAAAACAATATTTTTTAAAAGATAAAAGTAGTTTAAAACTAATATTTCAAAGTTTTTGAAAGATATTTGAGTCGAAATTCAATTTTTACTAACTAATAAAAAACACTGTCAATTAGATTTTTCTCAAAATCTTACCAGATGTTAAGAACTTTATTTTTCGATACAAGTCTGTAAAGGTTAACCAAAAGTTTCACCTTTTTTTTAAACTGCTATAGTAAAAAAACCGCCACGCAATTTTCTTGAGAGCCCTTTCTGCGTTTTTATCCGTATAACGAAATTTATTTGAAGCTTTGGACAACGAAAAAAAACATCGCGAACGTACGGACGTATGAACGTACGCACACACAGACATCTTTCTAAAAATCTTTTATTTCGACTCTAAGGACCTTAAACCTTCGAGAAATGTCAAAATTTTCAATTTGAGAAATCGGACCCATTATAATAAATTTCTATGGGAAGTTAATAAATTCCAAAACTTATTTTCTTAAAGCCATGAAAGAATTAAATTCAAGGTATATCAAAATTTCATGTGGAGTCATATGGCGACTTATAACAAAATTAGGTTATCAAATGATTTAAAACGTATCTAGAAGACAAAGTTATTTCTGCCCAAGGCACTAAAGTCAAAGAACCACAACAGGCAAAGAACCATTTTGAACAATTGAAGAAGTTAAGGTTAGGTTAAAGTTGCATTGCAAAATGGGAACGGGCGCACTTAGGCCAGTTTAATAACCCATTGTATTACCACATGAATCTTGAGTCTTCCTCCTGAGTTCAAGGGAACCAATTTGAGTTCCTCACTGAATGTGAGAGGCTGATTATGCTGAAATAATTTAGATCGTTTTCATTTATTCATAGCGTCGTGCATTAGCAACAATAGATTTTTATTGTTTGCCGAAAAACTTTCGATTTTTCTAGAAGTACCACCAGAGCCCCATTTTACCAAACACCTTACACATTGTAACGCAAATTTGAATATTGCAGTTTTTTCTGAGAAGTGAAAATTATTGTTATTTTTCTAAGTATTTCTTTTTCAAAACAATAAAGTTTTGCAAGGTATTTTTAGAGTTTTGTAAAACATTTTTAAAAAAATGCAAAGAGAAATTTTCATTTGAAATTACGAGTTGATTTTAAAAACTTAAAGTTTATAAAAACTTATACAAAAATAAATGCACCGCTTTAAAAACTAAAAAGTAAATAAAAACATAGGTTTTTTTTTATTTTGACGAATTTTCAAAAGAACATGAATTTTGAATTTCATGATTCATGATTCATCTCAATTTCAAAAATGTCTAATTTAATATCAACATCGTAGACATTCTTTAAGGGAATTTGCAAGTTTATGGCAAAAACAAGTTATGTTTTGAAAAACTCTCGTAAAGCAATTTATAAAAAATACTCGTTTTGAAGAATATTTTGAAAACAAGGAAGTTGATAATAATGACCAAAGAGGAGTGAAACTGTGGAGTGAAGTGAACTTACTTCGATATCGTAAATGATTTTTCAACAAAAGAGAGTTCTTGATTAGCGAAAAGGAGCATCATAATTTTACAGTGTATTTATGTCTCCGACAACAGTTTCAGAGTCATAGATTTTGCTGTAGGGCAAAACCTAATGGTAGCCAGTATGCGTTTTTCACACCTAAACATCCACAAAGGAACTTGAAGTTCTCCAGATCTATACCATCAACAAGATTGACCTTGTTGCGATCGACGCCAGACACGCTTTAAGTATCATGGATGTCCGAACTTTCCGAGTTGCTAACATCGACTCGGACCAATACCTCGTTGTAGTTAAGGTAGAACCTTTTCCGACCGAGCTACAAGTAACCACCCTCGACATAATGCATCGAAAACCAGTGGCAACATTGCCAAAATGCAATCAGAGAAGCCTCCTCTGATGTGCTGGGTTTCAAGAAACCACCAACAAGGAACCCCTGGTTTGATGAGGAAACTGGACACATCTAGCTAAGGACCGAGCTAGATGCAGAAGTTTGTTGGGTGAGGGCCTAGTCCACACAGGACTGTAGCTCCCCCTTAAGTAAGTAAGTTTAACTTTCTTGCATCAAGTTGTTTGTACACTACATTTAGCTGGAAATGGAGCCCAGAGTTGTTCATCAAGTGTCAAATTTTATCACTGCTGAATTTGTCTATAACACCATTTTGCTGTTGAAACACTTTTATTTTTCAATTTTCAAATAAAGTCTAAAAAAAACAAAGGCTGGGATGCGACCCACTCTGATAACTTTGTAGGTTTTCGTGTTTGGTTAAAAAACTCATCGATTGAATTATTCTTAAAAATTTTAAGTTGAAAACAATATATAAATAAATAGTTTAGTTTGAAAATTTAGTTTCGTTAAATAGATTCATAGTCGAAAACAAATGTTTACCTATTTTAGTAGCATTTCTTAAATTTGTACAAAATGTATAAATGAAATTAATTTGAGAAATATCAAGAACCGAACGTCAATTCTTACCAAATTTGCGTACTATTTTTTGTAGATTTTATTTTGTATGAAATATCGGACTGTTGGATATTTATCAAAAAAAAAATAAGAAATATCGAAAGCAATAATTTCAGTGAAATAAAAAGACAATATTTTTAATTTTTGAAAAGCAATTTTAGTCGAAAGTAAATTTTTACCAAGTTTTGGTAATGTTTTTTTGTTGGGTTTTTAGTTTTTGTAAAAAAAGTGTCAAATCAATTTTCTCACAATTTTACAAAATGCTCACAACAATATTTCTAAAAGATAAAAGTAGTTTAAAGCCAATATCTTCACGTTTTGAAAAGATATTTGAGTCGAAAATCAATTTTTAAAAACTTTTATTAATTCTATTGTTCAGGTTTTTATTTTTTGTAAAAAAACTGTCGATTCGATTTTTTCAAAACTTTTCAGAATGTTAAAAACAATATTTTTTATAAGATAAAATTAGTTGGAAGCCATAATCACAAAGTTTTGAAAAGATGTTTGAGGCGAAATTCAATTTTTACCAACATTGAGTAATGTTTTTTAAGTTTTTTATTTTTAATAAAAAAGCTGTCTGTTCGATTTTGCTCAAATTCTTGCCAGATGTTAAAATATTTTTTTTTGCACAAAATTGTTTTGGAGATAAAATTATTTTGTATTCGTTAAATTTTTGAGGTGACAATTTTTTTTTCATTTTTTTTGATTTGTAAAAAAAACTGTCAATTGGATTTTTTTCAAAAAATAATCGGTTTTTGTATCACGATACAAAATATTACATACAATTTAATTCAAGTCTCTAGCGATTTTGGTTTATGAGATTTTCAATGTTAACCAAAATTTTCATCTTTTATGGTTAAAAAAAAACACCCAAGGCCCTTTCTGCATCTTTCTGCCTTTCTATCTGTATAACAAAGTTTATTTGAGGTCGATATCTCTTCTGGTTCTTGAGCTATGGACTACGAAAAAACGTCGCAATTGTACGGAAGAACGAACATACGTACCATACGCGAGCACAGAATCTAAAAATCTTTTATTTCGACTCTAGGGACCTTGAAACGTCGAGAAATGTCAAAATTTTCAATTTGAAAAATTGGACCCATTGCAATAACTTCCTATGAGAAGTTAATAAAAATGAAAAGGCTTTTCATTATTTTTATTAAAGTTCAAAGCGTTATTTTCCTGAGATATTTTAGGCCAGCCAAAGTTGTCATTTTTTTCTTAAATTAATAATATTAAACAAATTACTGATTTGTTAAAAGGTCTTTTCAGCTCATCTTGATATTGATGATTATGTTTAAGCCAGAATTTATTTGTAGTAAATATCTTTTCTAATTCTTGGAATTTAGTAGATGTTTTTTTCATGGTTGAACAATTTTAAAAAAATGTTTAAAAATTTTAAGAAAACACTTTAAGTCTATTTCGCTGGAAGGCTCTATCTTAAAAATTACATTATGCTCTCTCAATCTTTAACGTTAGGTTGTCTTATAGCCATATCAACACAAACTAAGAGTAAATTATACATATAATAGGCAATTCTCGAGGCGGGTTGCTCTAAGGAAACTTTGATATAACCCTAACCCTTATCTTACTTAAACTCTTTTTTTTGCCTCAAGTTCAATCGAATACGTTCATATCTACGTAGCTTGCATTAATTACCAGATTCGGAATCAAAAACCTAGCATCAGAGGATATCCATTTATTGAAAAAGCTTCACGATAAGAGTAGCCTTCGGAGGCTTGATGCTAGTCTATCGGTACTTAATGGGTGTCATGATGGATACAACAACAACAAAAAAGAACCTTTTATGCCTGCAAGGATTCATCTGTCTACAAAAAAAAAAAACAATAATAAGAAAAGCCATATATGAGCTTTGCATATAAACATCATCAGCTCAAACTAGTAAACCATTTGGATTTGCAGGGTTTTGTTTATAGTCCTTTCGACTTTTCCTATATATGAGGCAGTATGATATTCGAATAGGTAGGTCTAGAACTCGAATAGAGGTACCTCTCTATATACCTACAGAACGTGTGTATATGAAAAGAAAAACGCTGCCAGGCTGACTTATTGTGCAAAATTGATGAGCTTACTATCATCAGACACATGTGATGCACAGATGATGAATGGTAGATTAACTTCAATGCCAAACACAGGATCCCAGCCGAAGGGTGTTTCCATACAAAAACACACTCCACTCAGCTTCTATACTCTCCCATATCTAGATTTGATATTCCAATTGGAATTATAATGTGTTTTGTAAGATATGAAAGAAAAAGCGAATAAGTATAGAAGAGTCCTTTTAACCAACAACTACAACTGTTGGACTTGGACTGGATTGTACACTATACAACGATGTATACACGACATTACTTTGAAAAAGGATATTGAAATTGATGTGTATACTTTATATATGTGTATGTAATGCGAGTGAATGGATATGAGGATAATGGATTTACAATAATAATGCAAATAGCGCTTGAGTGATGGCTATTCTGGGTTAGGTTGAGTATGAAGGAGGTATTGTGTTATATGGATGAGAATAAGACCTATTTTGATGAATTTGAAATGGAGCCTTTGAGGGAGATTGAAAGTATTGTTTTAAAGGTTCGGATGCAGCAGTGATTTTGATGTGCGTATATCGTGGATGTGAAAAATCGTAAAATGTTTTAATTAAAATCTGTTACATGTTTTGGATTGAAACATGTAACATTTTAATGATGGACAATCTAAACACCCATCGTAAGTCTGTCAAAAAAATCAGGAGCTGTTCAACTTCATATCCTTTCATACCATAAAAAAAAAAACAAAAATTGACATAAGTGATGATGTAAATTACGTGGAAAGCTTAGTCTATGAATATTTTTTTTAATCTATGCAGACTTTGATGAACACGCATTAACATATTGGAATTGAAGTTCATAGAATTTGAATATATAACTATAAGGACGTGTTTTTAATGTCAAAATATCGGATTTAGTACAAAGTAGTGGATATCGAAATTTTTACAGAGGCCAAAAAATGACTGAATTGAATTTCTTAAAAAGTTCTTAACAAGTTTTTTTAATTAACAGGTTCCGACACTCGAAGTTAATCAGTTTCACACCAGTTTTTAAGCATCTGTCATAGTGGCTTCAGCTGTTTAGAAATTTACTTAGTGAGAGTTTTAAATATTGTTTACAAGCGTAGAAAAGCCTTTAGCAGCAACTAGTAAGACTTGAGAGTGGAAATAAGTTGCATCGTTTTGGCAGAAAGCAGCAGTCAATTACCAAATATCGTGTTTTCCCAATTGAATAATTTGCAAGACAGTTCATAAGAGAACTTGTGCCATGGCTTGGCTCCCAAGTAGCAGCACCACAGGCCACAAATAATGGTTTGGGCCACTTTCTCCAATCTCCAATCGGTTTCATTGAGAATATCTTTAATTAAATTTTGGTCACAGACCTTGGACGTTTAAACAAGGTTCTGCGCCATCTCACAAAGCTAACGCTTTTAACTTCGAACATTTCGGTGGATTATAATCTATAGGCCATTTTAAGTACTGAAAAAAAAACCATTTGTAAAACGATTAAGGTAACCATTGTTAGTGAATATTCTAAAATACCAGGAAGTTACATTCGGGCGGCTTGAAATTCAGTTTTTCGGTCTCAAGCCAATATTCAATGTCTTGGGAGAGAAGGGTAGTCGCATCCACGAATTGACTGCCATGGTCCAGAAACATTTCAACTTCGAATCCGGTCGCATCCAACTGTACGCCAAGAGGGTTGCTACCCGCGGTCTTTGCGCCATCGCTTAGGCTGAGCCGCTCCGTTACAAATTGGCCTGAGGATTGGCTGTTCGTCGTGCCTGCTATGGTGCGTTTCAGCATGGAATCCGTTGCCAAGGGTTGCGAAGTTGTAGTTTCCGGCAAGTTGCGTGGTCAGCATGCAAAGTCAATGAAGTTCGTCGACGGTCTGATGATCCATCCCGGGGATCCATGCAACGACTACGTCGAAACCGCCACTCGTCACGTTCTGTTGCTTCAAGGAGTGTTGGATATTAAGGTCAAAATCATGTTGCCCTACGATCCCAAGAACAAGATTAGCCCCAAGAAGGCACTGCCAGACAAAGTATCTCTTGTCGAGCCCAAGAAGGAGAAGGTCTGCGAGACCCCAAAGACAGAATACAAGGTTCCTCCACCATCCAAGCCTCTAGAGGAGGTTGCTGAAGCACCAAAAGTAAACTAAAGCGAGGGGAGCGAGGTCTGAGGAGTCTTTTATTTTTTTTGAAAAAAAAATGTACGGTAAGAGGGTCTGTATCTAAAGTTAGACAGATTTGGCATAAGTAAACCACTTTTGTATATGCTTTATGGTAGACGTATTATTGTAAAATTGGTAATGTAACTTCTACCAAAATCTTTGATATTAAAAATGGTCTTTAACAGGAAGCGGTTAACTCGCCGATCTTTTCAGCATTTACACCAGTGATCTGATTGCAAATCGGCCCCGAAAAATTAGGTTAACAAGACACTTTTGCAGGGTGACTTCGACAAGATTCAGCAATATTGCGATGACTGGAAGTTGAAAATCAACTGTCAGAAATGTGAAACTATTCTGTTCAGGACTCTGCTGTATGGAGCCTCAAGGAAAAAGAAATGGAAAAATCTAGTGATCATTGGACTAAATCGACAGCCACTGGTGAATAAAATACCTTGGCATCTGGTTGGATCAGTACTTGCAAGTACTCGTATTTCGAGAGACATACGAGTGCTGATCTGTCCAGAGCTAGGGGAGCCTTTGTTCTATTGTTTTTCAGCAGTCGTCTTGACAGCAGGGTGAAGGTGATTTCCTACATACCCCTTGGACTACACAAAACACCAGCGTCGGAGTACAAACATTCCCATTACCAACCGGATTCTATACAACAAGCCAACATAATAGATAATTTCTTGCTGAAGCTTAGTAGGGTTCACATTGCAAGAGTGATGTCGTCGACTAGCAGCTTATTTTTTGGGGGCTTACTACCCTAGTAATGAGTACTACGAAAGTGCAAGTTTAGGCGGAAAAATTCAGCCCGAAGCTTTCCTCTATTTAGAAAATCGAGTTCTTATGCAGAATAGAGAGGTGGTTCCGCTAACCTACCACGTCACCCGTAAAATTGAGATAGGCGGCTTCTTAACAGTCGAGACATCATTGCACTGAACGGAGCCGAGCGCTTTCGGTTCAGTAGGTGAGACAGGAGAACCAGTTTTGGTGGCTTTAAATTGAGAATGTCATTTTTTTGCTTAAAATTTTCTTAAAATGTATAAAAACAAACAACAAAAATAGAAAAGTATATTATCGCTTTTCATTACATTGCTTGGCAAAATTTAATTCTTCAACTTCTTTAAATAGAAATTGCCAAAATAGAAGCAAAAGTTATACTGGAACGCACCTTGAGGCCACATTCGATGCCAGACAAGCAGAATGCGCTGGATGCTCCTGTATTGATCATATTAAAAACCTGCGGATCATTATTGGACAATGTGTCACGTTCTGAACGATGGTAGGTTGTCTGATGATTTCGAAATCCGAAGCGGATTCAGACAGGGCTGTATTCTGTCGCCAATATTGTTTTTGTTGGTGGTAAGCGATGTACTGCGCTCAGCTCTGTCAGGTAGCGGAGGGATCCAATGGACTTTGACCTCCTATTCAAAGCATTTGGATTACGAGGACTATGTTTGTTTACTCTCTCATAGGATCATGGATCTCCATCAAATGACAACAATTGTGGAGAGTGAAGCAGAAGTTGTGGGGCTGAAAATTAATCCTGGCAAAAAAAATGATCAGCTTCGGAACGCGACCATCCTCTCAAATAAATATTTTCACGCAACCGGTGGAAAAAGTGGAGAGCTTTCAAAACCTCAAAATTATCGTCTCCATCAAAGGCGGAACTGAGCAAGACGTCATCTGCCACATCGGCAGAACAAAAGCGGCTTTCGGAATGCTGTCAAAAATTTACAGGAATAACTCTATCAGCTTAAGAACATCGCTACGACTGTTTCACACAAATGTCGTGCCTGTGCTTCTTTATGGGTGCAGCACTTGAAAGGTTACTTCAGCCATAACAAGAAATCTGCAAACCTTCTTAAATAGATGTCTTGGTAACATGCTAAGGATTTTCTGGCCGAACATTGCAAGCCAAGCAATGCTTGAACATTGCAAGCCAAGCAATGCTTGCAGTCGAATCCGCTCACATAAGAAGGAAGAAGGGCTACGCGACCGAGAAGCACATGGCCCAGAACAGTCGACGCGGAATCAACGTCACTAGGCAAGAGTTGGAGAGAGCTGAAACACATCTCGAATATCGCTTTATAATTTGTATATCAAATCATATTTTAAAATATCCTAATTTAAAACAAGTTTTCAGTCATTAATTTGTGTTTAAGAAGTTTTGACAAACTTTGGAATTGATGCTTTCATGGGTTTTCAACTTTCAAAAGTCCCATAGCAAGGCAGTAAAAATAGCTACAGTTTATCTTCTTTTAAGACTTGTAGAAACTATATAATTCACAGTAGCTCTATGTAGCTCCGATTATATGGAGTCTCGATTTTTTGAGAAAACATACGTCAAGATAAGGTGTAATGGTCATCTTCTGATGAGCCCAACCATTACATCGGGGCGAAACGCTCACCTATGCTGGTTTATTTTTATTTTTATTTTCATTTTCATGGTTTTAAATAAAAATTTAATTTTCATGATTTTAAATCATATTTATTAAAATATAAACATTGTTGCTGATTTCAAAATAGGTTTTCAATAAATTATTTCATTGCATTTTCTTAAGAGATATCAATAGCTTTTTATTTATGTTTAAAAAGAAAAGAAAGCCATTAGCAAAAAAACAGGTGTCAAGTCAAGCAAAGGGCTACATTCTCTATGGTTGCAGCTCTACATAAGTTTTAAGTTGGAAATTTTCGATATTTCCAGGAATTTTATATTTAAGATATTGAATACATTTTTGGAGAAATATAAACGATCTTGGCATTCACGTGACTCTAAAGCAAGGTTTCAATATGCAAAATCACATTATCTCAGTGTTTTCCTAATTGACAGTTCTTACTTAATAAATTTCAATAGTTGACAACTCCAAAACTAATTTCCATTTAATTAGCCGGCTATTCAAAATGAAACTTCGTTTTGGAAAACCATAAATGACTCTTGCGTTTTTTACATATTTTAAAACAAATTATCTTACTTCTAATTCAAAATGGCGCCTAAAAATTCAGGTAGTTCTCCTTATCTACATATTTAGAAGTAAGTCTTCACTCAACTCAAGATATCTAACCTTAACCTTTAACACATTTTGAAAACGCACAGATTACTTATTCTGAGCTTGATTTTGCCAACAAAGTCTTAAGGAGAGTTACACACTTACCCTTATTTACAAAATCCAACAATTAATTTCAAAAGAAAAAAGAAAATTGCATGAGAAATGCAATCAACGCCATCAAACAAAAGCATTCTATTATTCAGAATTTCATATTGAATTCATCATTAGATTAATGGGATGGGAGGGCGGTAGATGGCATTGCGGTAATGACAGAGTGCGTGATGGCAAAGTTTCACAGCCTCCTTGAAACGTCCTTGAAATATTAATTTCTATTATCATGTAATTAATGCGTTGATGAGCTAAATTCACTTCACTCTCGCACTTAATTACAAATATAGTGAGCGTTATGTGACGTGGCTTATATTTACCATATTAGTAATAATTAGTTTTTGGTGGAAACAAAATAATTAGATAGCTACATGAGGGTTGAGTTTTGTAGTTAAGTTCAGTTGAGTTAAGTTTGAGTTGAATAAATTTGATGATGATTTCTAAAGTGAACGTTTAAAATTAATTCAAAACTCAAAATGCACATCCTCGTCGTCGTTTGTAGTTTGTCATCATTATATATATTTCTAACTACATACTGACATCACTGAATAAGTAGCAGCTATAGTGTTATAGGAGTACCTATACCAATTTCCCAAATTGACCTAGAATTCCCTTGTCATGAATATTAAAATGAAATTTCAATTTTCCTATTCCAGAAAATAAGGGATCCTCGCTCAAACGAAACTATATCCTGATGGTGACGTCTACAATACACATCATACACAAGACGACCAAAGTTACTGTTTTGGGCTTCTATACTCGGATATAGTCTTTCTATAGACTATAGCAAATAGCTACTCGCTTGATGTATACACGAAACTATTCAAAGTAACATTTCTGCAGTTATTATGCGATTAACTCTGTCAAGTTGACATCACACAGAAGCAATAGTAGTTTACTAGTATTCCAACAAGCTGAAATATTTCCTCTTTTTGTGTAAAGGGAGAAACGTCAAAGAAGTTTAACGTCGTTGTCTAGGTACAAACTTCTCTAGGTATAGGTAGGTTAATACTATTCTATAAAGCAGAGCGACACAACTCTGACAAGGACGAAGACGACCGACTATGACGATGTAATGGTAATAGTTCTCCTCAAAATAATATATGCGGTTTTGGAATTGAAAGTCGAATTCTCTTTGGACTACCATCAGGTTAGGATAGGCCACATTGAAAACACATCATTCTGGTGTATTTCAGTGTATTGACAAGCATTCAATATCCAATTGGTTTAATTGAATTCCATGCATAGCAAACTAAACATCATCTATAAGAACGAATGGTCACGGGAATACCTATCTGAGGTGAATTTCACCATAATTCAGATCCAGCACGTTTATAGAAAACGCAGTATATTCAAATGAAAGCGTCTTAAGTGACAGGCAAAATTTCCAAAAATATGTAAAGGGCATATAACAATTATCAATTTTTAAAATTAAGAAAAAATAATGCAATATGCGGGAACAAATTTTGTTCGCATTGGTGTCCTATAAAATAATTATTTTATTTCAATGCATAAAATTGTCATTTAAGGAACTCCGAAATGTATGCTACCAATAATAGAAAAATTGGTAAAAAATGGGTTTCAATTCAAGATTAGAAAAAACAAAGAAAGATATTGCATTCTAATATTGTTATGAATATTTTGTTAAAGTTTTGAGCAAGACAAATAAACAGAAGGGATGGGAAAATATAGAGTGTTCCAAATCCTAACCTCTTTTCTTAAATTTGTTTTGAAAATGTTTGTGAATTCAGTATTACACTAACTTTAGCAACTAATATCAGGACAACAATAAATCTCAGTGTTGTTGCTGACTTTTTTGAAGGAAGTTATATTTTTAGAAAACTGAAAAAAGAATTTAACGTGAAATTATACCGTTTTGGCAAGAGTAAGCGATAAACCGCAACAAACATTCTTGTAGACCGTGTTAAGTTCAATTCCATTTGTAGTAATAATGTTTTTAGGCTTTCATTTTTGTAAACGAAAAAGTCAAATCGTTTTTTAAATCTTTATTTTGGTTTTAAGATGTCAAAAATGTCATTTTTGTTGCTTTTAAATTATTCGATTAGATAGAGTTATTGGTTCTTGAGATATCTGGTGTCAGTCAAATTTTTCATAATATTTATTTGAAGTCGATAACTTTGACAATACTGATGCAAAAAGGTATCCCAAAAGCGACGGATGTCTAAATATACTTTGGCACCACGCACTGACAAATATCTTGTTAAAAGTATTATAAACTAAAGATAGAAATTTACAGAACTTGGCACTAAAATTCACAGAAAATCAAAGACATTCTGAAATCACTGTGATTGTCAACACAAATTTTGTATTCACAAAGAAATGTCACTAAACTTTTATTTTTTGAATGTCTGCACATGATTGGTTAATTTTTTTGTTTATAATAAACATACACTCAAGGGGATGTTACTTCCCTTATTATGCAGAGGCACAGTGAGCGCTGGGAAGAGGAGAGGGGGTTTAAAAGGATATACAGGTGCACATTGGTTTTGAATTCCTGAATATTGTATTGACTAAAGACAGAGTGTGGTAAGGCATTCAACATTCGTGTAGTTCAGCTAAAGAACGAATATCTGTATTTGATAATGCGGCCAAAGTTGGGCTCGAAGGTATACTGATGAGCATTACTAGAAGCGCAAGTATTACGGTTGAACTGTTCAAGGGGAGGAATGCAACTGACTATTTCACTAGAGCATAAGCCGTTAAAATAACGGTACAAAAAGGTCAGACAAGAGCCCTTACCACGATGTTCAAGCGAAGTTAATGAACTTATGATGATATTATCGTCTATCAATTTAAATGCTCTACGTTTAATACTATCCAAGAGGCTTAAGTAAGATGCAGGAGCACCAGCCCATGGATGGGAACTTTGGACGCATGTAAGTCTTTTAGATAACAGACAGATCAGAAGGGGTGATATATTTCTTGCATTGAATAAGGAAATCCAAACACCTTGCGGCACTTTTGGCAACATCGTGTATGTGATCATTCCACAAGAGGTGAATGGTGACACACATACCAAGAATATCGAGTTGTTCAGTCTCATTGATGCAAGTGCCATCCATGGATATGGGGGGATATCTCGCTTTAACGATACAAGACAGCATTAGGTTTTTGAAGTATTAAATTTCACACGGTTTTTTAATCCCCATTGAATAATGCTGTTACGGTCGCAATTTAATGAGCTTATCATATTTTGTCGCATTAGTTCCACTTCCGAAGAAGAGAAATGTGAGTCTGAAAACGAATATGAAAAGCTAAGATTACTATCGTCAGCAAAACAATGTATTGGATAAGATGTTGCAGACAGAAGATCATTAATAAAAATGAGAAAGAGTGTTGGAGATAAAACAGAGCCCTGGGGCACACCAGCATTTATTTTATGGTTTTCAAACTTGAATCTATCCAATACTACTTATATTGAACGATCCGAAAAGTAATTATTAATCCAAAGAAGCAGGGATTCATGAAAACCGAAAGCATGCATTTTCGATAAGAGAGCCTGATGCCAAACCCTATCAAATGCTTTTGAAATATCAAGTGCA
The DNA here is from genome assembly GCF_945859685.1 of Eupeodes corollae. Lineage (NCBI taxonomy): Eukaryota > Metazoa > Arthropoda > Insecta > Diptera > Syrphidae > Eupeodes > Eupeodes corollae. The sequence goes on along the minus strand of NC_079148.1, from coordinate 139,815,057 downwards.
ATAATCTTACTTTCTCCAAAACGATGTAAAGATTTGCTCCACTGCTCGGTGAGATGAACCTGCAGGGTCAAAATTGTCCTTTAAATTCAGAGCAGAACTTCAGGCATCAGCCTCCTGAACACTGCATATAAGATCCTTTAAGTAAAATTATGTGAACGTTTGAAGCCGTTCGTTAACAAGCTGCTAGGCCCTTATCAATGTGGCTTTAGACCATGAAAGTCCACCATTGACCTAATATTCACATTACAGCAGGTCTTGGAAAAAACACAAGAACTTAAAATTGATGCCCATCATCTCTGGCATCTCTGCCAAACTTATCCGTTTGTACAGAATGACGATGCAAAACGCACTCTGCTCTATCTAGGTCGAAAAAGATCTCACCGATGCATTTGATGTCAAAAAAGTTTAAAGACAAGGTGACTTCTTCAACGTCGTTCCGGAAAAAAAATGTGCAAAACTCAACCGTCAACACTAGAAACACAATCTTCCAAAGGTAAATCCAATTACTCGTATACGCAAATGATATTGGCATAATTGGAAGATCAAAGCGTGATGTCAGTGGAGCGTTTTTTTAACATTGCGACGTCATTAAAAAAGGACATTGAACAACCACGTCTTGGACAAAACGTCACCATGGACAGCTATAACTTTGAGACAGTTGAGGACTTTGTCTACTTAGGCACCGATATAAATATCGTAAATGACACCAGCGTGCGTTGAAATCAAATAATGAATAATTCTGGTAAATCGCTGCTTTTTTCGACTTAGAAAGCAATTGAGTAGTAAAGTCCTCTCTCGAGCATCTAAAAGACACTCTTCTCATTCATGGCGCTAAGGCCTGCATCCTGCCAAAGAAAGATGAGAGCGTCTTAGAAGGCTTTGAGAGATTTTAGTCCCGTCTTCATAGATGGCGAATTGAGAAGAAGATACAATAATAAACTTTACTGGCTGTTCAGCGACACTGACCTAGTTAACAAAATCAAAGGCCAACGACTTAGATGGTTGGGTCATGTAGAGTGAATATACATCAACTCTTCAACCCGGAAGGTCTTCGAATCCAATCCCGATTCCCCACTCAGGTGGCGCACTCAAGTGGGCGAAGACCTCAACCAACTTAGTGTGCGAAACTGGAGACATCTAGCTAGTGTACGATCTGGCTGGAGACGCATGTTGGTTAAGGTCAATGTTGTGAAACCTGTGGCGGCTGAGAAGAAATTAATTTTTGCATTGAGTTTATTGCCATCAATGTCCTCAACAGCACCGAATTTTGTCTTTCCGATTCCGATTTTGCTTAGATTTTTCTACAGCTGGCGACCTTTTGAACTAGTGCTAAGCTGTTGAGAAAAATGTTGGTATTTAGCCTCGCGTATCATAGCTACAATTCTGTTACGGAGTAAGCAAAACATACGACACAGCTCGGTTAGTCGATAGCTGAAAACTTAACTCTTAAGACCGTTTTCGGCTCCAACAAAGTACAATAGGTCATAATATACTGTCTTATTTTATTTTTTGAGACATAGATATGAGATCTAGTATTGATATTTGTACATCCTTTAGATTGGAAATTGGCTCCATTAATTAATTAAAGTTTTGAAAACCCTAAAAATCAAACAGCCAAGTATTATCATTTAAGATGTAGAGCTATCTATCCTAGAGTTCTTGAAAAAATGTTCTATTTTGGTTTTTTTAAAATGGTCAAATAGTCAAAAATGTCGTCCCAAAATATTAAAGCCAAAAAAGCCTTTGAGTACTCGATTTTTGAATTTGTGTATTAAAGCTGTTCTTGATTTTCTACTTATTTAAATTTCAAACACGATTATTGCAATAAGGCATTTTTTTGTGTTGTTCAGAATAGTAACTCAGACAATTTTCAACCATTTATTCGAAAGTTAAAATAGATCTTGGAAATATTTATATGAGTAGATTTATTTAATATTCCAACAATGAAACTTGTTATTGATAATTTATCTGAGAATTTTGTATGCAAATTTTCCAATTTTCATTTTATAAGATTGCCATTTGGCCTACAATCAATGTTTTGAAAAAATCCTTCTTGGACCCTTCAAAAAGGGAGACCCTATCGCAAAAAACCATTTTGAAATAAATCTTTTCAAAAAATAATTGTTTTCAATTACTGATAAATTTTATAAAATCCCATTTTTACTAATGTTGATTTATTTTTTAAAATATATTTCTAAAAAAAAAACAATTATTAAAAAGTTAAGCTTTTAAAAAATAGTAAAATTTATTTGGCTGCAGAAATTCACCTAACCTAAATGAATTCGTATGTGTTTCTTATAAACTAAACGAAATATAACTACTCGATGTTGTAATGTTGGTGCACAAATCGACATCAACATTGACAATTTATACTGGCAACTGGCCACTATTACTATAGACATAAAGACTTACCGCAATGTACTGCCATCCTTTGTTTACCCGCACTAGGAGCGCTTCTTCCTCTGTTATGTAGGCTATCGTTCCGGCAGGACTCATAGCTGACTTCTGTTATGGTAGGAAGGGATATTGTGTGATTGTAATTATGTTTATACGAGTATGATGCATGGCGGCAGCAGCGTATAGGGAATAATAAAGAGAAATATTGATATTCATATTTAATCAAGTTATTAAATTGAATCTAGTGTAATGTGTTATTATTATTGTTGTTGTTGTAGTTATGCTTTATAATTAGATTCGAAACTTACTTCTAACGACTACGACGACGAAGACGACGTCTAAATACGTACTTCTTGTATTAAATTACAGTTTTGCAGTGCAGTAAAAGTCAAAGACTTTTTGTAAAATTTCAATTCAAAGTTTCAAGTTCTAACGATATAAACATTTGGACTGAACAATGGACATCGACTGAATAGACAGTCAGTTAGAACGATAGAAGCGTGCTTAATTCATTTGATATATTGGTCAAAACAAAAGGGCTGTATAGTCTCTATAATTGATTTCTATATATGACAATTTTACATCATGTTTAATATTTGTGTGTTTTGATATTGCACCAACGACCGACTGACTGACTGATGGACCAACGACGACGACGTATGTTTATGATTACGATATCTATAAATTGGTTTCCATATGACTTTTGATCAGAATCTATATTATTATACTATAACTGTGACTGACTGGAATTTTATGTGAATTATAAATACTAATGAATAACTAGAAAGCAATTTTGAATTAATTTTGGAAATCAATTTGATGTGCGGTACAAAAGCTCCGCAACGATTGGCAATAATTGGATATGCATGAGAAAATTATTATTGATGCATTCGAACGAATATCTTTTGGACCAAATATAAAAAAAAGCGTCGTATTTTATCAAAACAACTCATAGAAATAAATGCTGCCATATTACCGTCTTTTTCGAAAACCATAAAATATAAAAAAAATATACATTTTAAGGGTTTTTTATTGCTTCGTTAGAGTTTTCCAACAAGAGGTTTCATTATGATGTTTTAAAAAACGATAATATTTTGAAAATAAAATCAATGAAAATGTTTATTTTGTTGTAAGAACAAAGATTTACAATTAACAATAAATAACTTTACTAGCCAAATAGTCTCCACCGCTACGATTGTAGACTATATCCTTTTTTCATAAATTTGTCCATGACAAATTCTCACTTTTTCGACTATATGTCCTCGATAACTTAATGAATTCCTTCTTTAAAGTCTTTAAATGATTGTGAAAGGAATTCACCTTTAAATGGCTGAAAGAATCAAGTCTAAAGGAATTAAATCACAAGTTCAGCGTGGCCAATTTTGATCACATCTTCAAAAAATACAACTGATAAAAAAAACTTATTTTTTTTAACCTGTGACTGTAAAATGTGCATCATTTTTGTTTTGAATTTCAACAATTTCTATACGATTAATAAATGAGTAAGTAATTCATTAATTTATTGTTTCGTTTTGCTTTTGGTACATTGTTTACAATTTGTATGAATTTTGCAGCTTTTAGCAAATCAAAATAAATAATTTCCTAGGTTTAAATAATAAACAAAAATTAAAAAATTAAAATAAATAAAAACAAATTCGGTTATAATTAACATCCTATACGTAAAAATGGTTTTTAAAAAGGAAAAGAGTGTTTTCCATTCAAAATTATTTACCTCCTCTACTGTTTTTTGCAGCGTCAGAGATTTTTTTCCAAAGGTTGCATTTCTGTATTCAGAAAAAATGGGACATATACTAATGAAGTGGAAACAATCTTCCTTTGCCATCAAATGTATGGTGATCCGTTTAATCTAAGGACTTTACATCTTGTTTTAAATATTAAGGATATTTGACTGTAATTCAGTGAATCATTAAAGTAGTCTGATTCCATAAGATTCGGGTTCAGTTCAGAGTTAAGAATACTGCTTTGTGATTTTCGAGCTTCCTCCATCAGAGCATCGCGTTCCAAATTCTCATAGTTTTGTATGATTTTGTAGAAAATCTCTTTAGCATGGCTCAAATTTGATGGATTCTCCACACTCGTTTCGCAGAGCTTCCCATATCGACATCCACCAATCCTCGTTTCTTAGCTCAAAAAGTGCCATTCGTTTTTTCAGTCGGTCATCATGATGGGATAAAACCTTTAAAATGTAGTCTGCTTGTAATTAAAGCGTGATAGTAAATATTTTTGGACGTCCTGTTTCCAGATACAAGGCATAGTTAGGTGTGTTTAGGGGTAAATTAAAAAGTTTCTTCGAGAAACATCTGTGAAACTTTTCTATCTCCTCGTATTGCTTGATTCCCCATACCTGGGCAGCATAGCAAAGAGTATTTTTTATAACAGCATCAAATATCTCGTATTTCGCAGACAATACTCTTTGCTGGTTTGAAAATATGTTATTCCAGTCTAGATTTAATAAACTTTGTGAATTCTTGGCTTTGACATTTACGTGGTTTTTAAAATCTATTGTTTTATTAAAAATCACCCCCAGGTACTTGTATTCATTAGTAATCTGCACAGGGTTTCCATTAAAGTGCCAAATCTCGAGAACACCATTATTTTTTATTTATCCACATTAATGACAAGTCTTCATTTATCGCAATAATCAGCTAAGCGATTTTTCATTAGTTGGAAATTTTCTGAAGACTCAGAAAGTAATATCAGGTCATCAGCATATAAAAGAACATTTACTTTCAAGTCCGCAATGTATAGACCAACAAGTAGATGAGCTTCTACATCATTAATAAAAAGTGCAAATAGAAGAGCACTAAAAAGGCATCCTTGTGTTACACCAGAGTCCGTTTCAAAACATTCCGAATACGTTGAACTATCCCAGACAGCTGCTTTTGATTCGGAATACATTTCCTTAACAATTCGGATGAACTGCGTAGATATACCTAGCTGGCAAAGTTTGTAGAAAAGTGCATTCCGATTCACCAGGTCAAAAGCAGATTTAAAGTCAACGAAAAATGCATAAACTTTCTTATTCCGTGCATGGAATGCTTTAACGATGGAAGTCAGCACAAATATAATATGGTCGACGGTGGAAAATTTGTTTCTGAAACCAGCTTGGAATTTGGTCAGGATATTATTGGTTTCAACCCATGTCTCAAGCCTGATAGCAAGTATACCACAAAACACTTTTGAGAAAATGTTCATAAACGATATGCACCTTTAATTTTCCAGACTACGAGTATTAATGTCTCCTTTCTTGTGAATAGGGAATATTACCGCTTTTTTGAACGATGTAGGTATATCAGCATCAGAAAATACTTTATTGAAAAATGATGTAAGTTGTCAAATAAAGGTTGGTGTGTCGTTTTTGAAGTGCTCGTACGGAATCCCATCTTCACCCGGAGCTTTACCATTTTCTTCTTTATGAAGAACAAGGTTTACTTCGGACACTGTTATTTCACCATCTAATAACTCATCAGATAATAGAGGTTCAGCACACGAAAATTAAAGGACCGTTTTGTTTCGTACAATATTTTTGAAGTGGTTCGTAAGATCATCGGCAGATACATTGGATCCTATTTGAGATATTGACCCATTTATTTCTTTTGTTTCCAAAATTGTTTCGAATCTCTTGATTCACCAAGTACATAGGCTTGTTGGTTTTCAAACTCAGTTTTCTTTTCGAAGCAAGGATTTTTGTATTGTTTATTGGCTTCTATGTTTCAAACTTTGGCAGTTAAAAGTCCGGAATGCATTTCCAAGATTGAAGGACTTTTTCTTCGCGTTCATGCACTCTTTGTCAAACCACTTTTGTTTGAAGGACTTACATACATTCAGGAATGCTCTTGGGACGGAATCTCTTATACAACCCACAAGTTGGTGGGTACGTTCACCGACATAGTTAGTCATCCCACTTTCACTCTTGGAAGATTAATATCTAATATTTGTTGGTATGTTATTACATCATCCTGTTTCCATTTGAGTCTTGGGATAAGTTGAAGATTACTTTGTGTTGTAGATTTTTCTTTTGACCATTCAACAATAATTGACATGTGACCTGAATAGTTTTTACTTTCTACTTCAAATGTGTGTATGAGATCAACCCAATCATTATTTACAGCACAATAATCATTCACAGATTTGCCTTGGCAATACGAATTTTAACCAATATCGTTTAATTTTTAATAATGATAACGAAGTTCTTAATTGTCAAAAGAAGTTTAAAAACCATCAAATATAAAAATAAGAATCTAACTACTATCGTTTTTTTTCAGGGTTTTCCAATAACAGATTTCATTTTGATGTTTTTAAAAAAGAGTAATTTTGTAACATAAATTAATAAATGCTTATTTCATTTTAGGGAAAAAGTATGCTACCGACAATTAAAATTAAACATGGCTGCTGTTACTACACCGTAACCTTTTCTGAAGAAAAAATTCATGACTAATTCCGATATTTGGGGCTGTATGTCCATGATAACTACTTGAATTCCATCTTTAAGGTTTTGAAATGATTGTGGATACCAATTATCTTTCTAGTATTCAATGTAAAAACAATTCTTTAGGTTTTAAACAATAAGGTCTTGGTGGTATATTTTGGTCACATCATGCCGAGATTGTATGTACCATGGACAGGTAACTTTAAAAGCAAAACTTAAAACACAAATCGTTCACCAATTTTAAAGTGAATATTAATAATTTAAGGCATTTTTGGAACGTGAATATTTTAATTTTGAATAATGACATAGTTTTTACTTGTCAAATGGCAAAATGTGAAAGATTCAAAAGTGATAGCTGCCTTAAAAATGAGTTTACAAAATAAAACCTCATATTTTTAAACCCTTTTTGAAAAAAGCAAAAATAAAACAATTCTTACTTATTTTATAAAATTTCGTAAAGGTCAGAGCTGACGTAACCTATTTTTCAACCTTTAAAGCTTTGTTGAAAGTTAAAAGTTTTCGTACAATATTTGTTAAAATTAATTTTGTAAAATAAATTAAAATTTGGTGGTGCAACAGTCCATTGAGAACCATGGCCTATTGACTTACAATACTCAACAATATCTGCGTGCAAGTACTGTTGTCAGCGATGGAGGGGACCTACAGTTGTAAGCCAAACCCGAACGGCTTATTTGAAAAAGCACTTTTCACGACAAGAATTACTCCCGGAGAGTACCGGTGACAAAAGTAGTTTTTTTAGATGGCACAGGCAAGGATTGAACCAAGACCTTTTGCATGATAGTCTAAAGCGTTAACCATCATACCACCGGTACTAAGACTAAACAAGTAGTAGAAGAAAAAAAATGCATATTCATTCAAACCCAAAAGTTCTCTTATTTTAGACCTTAAAACAAATTTAAACTTTTTTAATTCTTAGAAAAATAGAATTATTGTCACTTCTAAGACTAAGCTTTTTTCCCGGAATTTGTTATCCTGAATTTTAGAAAAATAATCTTTGAAATTGCAACAAATTTATGGAGTACAAATTCAGAGCAAATTTAAAACTTTTTTTAAATTTAAATTTGTGAGAAATTGGCAGCACTGATTTCTATTTATTTCAGAAATTTATTAAAATACATCAAAAAAACAAAATTATTTCCCATAAATATAAAATCTAGTAATTAGATGTCCAATGAGTGTTTTGTTTATCGATTTATAAATATTTTATTTTTTTTGCATATATGTAAATTAAAATGAAATGAACTAAATGCAAAACTAACCGGAAATCCCTTTAGATGGAAATCGATCAAATTCGAAGCTTTTAATTGGCAATCATTTAGGAAAACCTTGATTTTCCTTTTAAATAGCTTCGAATATTTTTTAAAATTTTTATCTTCACATAAATTCTGGTAAATTTATGTATGTTTAAATAATTTTTGAGTTTTCTACGAATTTGTCGATTAGTAGTAATTTTGACTGAACCATATCGTTAGAAGTCATGTCCTTGTTTTATGTAAATTTCATCCTGTAAAATATCTACGTTTATTCCAAGAAAAATTACTGGGGCTAATATTCTTCTTGGTCGACAAAAATAATATCACATCATTAAAGTACTTATTCATTTTTTTATAAGGTTCATTAGTCATTATTATTTATCATGTTTAATTTCCTTAAAGTCCTGTTTTATTTAAAAAAATAATATTTAAAGTCCGTTGCAAATTTATTACCTTGGTCATTTCTTCAATGTTAGCGAATGTTAAAGCACCTGGTACAAATCTCATATTCGATGATGTTGACGACGCTGATGAGGGCAGTTCATCCTGTCTTCCTGCTGGTGGTCCTGTGAATTAATAATATGGAAAAAAGAGAAAAACAAAAAACGAGAACAAAATTAAATTTAATTAAATTTTACCCAGAATCGTTTATGGGTGTGTAGGAAAATGATTGAAAGGCTCATTTGTGTGTGTTTTTTTTCTTTTATAAAAAGTATAAAAATAATTATTACATTGAAAAACGTATACAATATAAAATACGTACATAAAATTACAGAATAAATTGCTTATTGTGCGGTAAATATAAATTTATATGCATAAAATGTGAAATTATATAAAGGTGCTGCGGAGATTTCATATATATGCAAAGTAATGAATATTTCATGCACTTTATAGCTTTATTACTTAAGTAATTTCCTTAATAATAAATAAAGAGAAATAATACAAAAATGCGCATAAGTTCAATATTCTTTTACTCATTAGAGGATTATTTTCTTTACAATACATAATTGTAAAAGAATTCAAAGAATAAGGATTAAAAAAAAATTAAGTTCAAGATATGGACATTTCCAAAGAACAAAAGTGTTAATACCCTTTTGCAGTTTTAATCGACCATTTAGAGATTTTATTCTTTTGAAGATTTTAATATCATCCGCGAAGACTACAATTTTCTGAATTGAACATCATTAATAGCTAAGATGATTAGTAGAGGTCCTAAATGACAACCCTGCGGAACTCCTGATTTTGCAATGAAAATGTTGGAAAACGAATTTTTGGATTTATCTTGATAAGATATTTTTGATGACAAGAAGAAATCCATGAGGACGAAACCCAATTATTTACCTTAAATGTTATGATGTCATACAAAAAATTGCTCAAAAACTATAGAATAATCAATGTAAAAATGGTCACGGTCTTGACCAAGTTCTAGGGCATTAAGCAATGATGGAAAAATGCAAATGCACAAACAACTTGTTCAACATTCTATGATTCCATGTTTCTATGGGACCAATCCTTTTTCGCACTCCTACTTTGGCAAGAGTCCTTAGAGATCAAAACACACATAAATCCGCTGGTCCGGATGGTATCCGCACTATTGTTCTGAAGAGGTGTTCTTCAACGCTGACAAAACCACTTCGTAAGCTTTTTCATCCGTCCTACTTCGCAGATCTCGTTCCGAGAGGATGGAAAACTGCATTTGTCCAGCCCATCCGCAAAAAAGGCGAATCTTCCTTACCCTCTAACTACCGACCGATTGCATTTACGTCCCTTCTTTTCGAGGTCATGGAAACGCTGATTAATTATCAGCTTAAGAAATATCTTGAAGATCGAAAGCTTTTTAATGACCGGCAGTACGGCTTTCGAAGCAATAGGTCCACTGGTGATCTCATGGTTCATCTCACCGAACAGTGGAGCAAATCTTTACATCGTTTCAAAAGCATTTGTATCGTTAAAGCGAGATATACCCCCTTTGCCATTATCCATGGATGGCACTTGCATCAATGAGACTGAACACCTCGATATTCTCGGTATGTGTGTCACCAACCACCTTTTGTGGAATGATAACAAACACGATGTCGCCAAAAATGCCGCAAGGTGTTTGGGTTTCCTTAGGCGATGCAAGAAATATTTCACCCCTTCTGATCAAGCTGTAATCTACTACTACTTCCATACGTCCAAACCTTGAGTATAACTCCCATCTCTGGGCTGGTGCTCCTGCAACTTACTTAAGCCTCTTGGATAGTATTGAACAAAGATCATTTAAATTGATAGATGACAATATCATCATAAGTTCATTTACTTCGCTTGAACATCATCGTAAGGTTTCTTGTCTGACCTTTTTGTACCGTTATTTTAACGGTTTATGCTCAAGTGAAATATCCAGTTGCATTCCTCCCCTTAAACAGTTCAACCGTAATACTCGGGCTTCTAGGAATTCTCATCAGTATACCCTTGAGCTCAATTTCAGCCGTACTGTCAAATACAGATATTTGTTCTTTAGCCGTGCTACTTGAATGTGGAATACCTTACCACACTCTGTCTTTTCTAGTTATTGCAATATTCATTAATTCAAAACCAATGTGCATTGGCATTGACATCTCCTTTTAAACCCTCTCTCCTCTTCCTTGTACTCACACTGTGCCCCTGCTTAATAAGGGTAGTAATATACCCTTGAAAAAAACAAGTTTGGAAATACAGGAAAGTTTAGAAATTGGTCTGTGATAACTAATTTCAGACTTGTTACCATTTTTAAATGCTGGGTGTAGTAAATTCCTTCCTTCATAATTTCCTTAGCCATTACTGACTTACATTAAGACAATTAGAGGAATTCTTCCTAATTTGGAAGAATAATTACCTTTTAGGAATCTACTCGTAGAGTACCGCAAGAGTTTTCCAAGCGTTGTTTCTTTTGTTTTAAAACATCGTTTACTAAGGGTGCCAAAGAATGACAAATTTGTATATTTTATATAGAACGATATCTTCTATCTAGGATGGATTTCAATACATTGCAAAAATCTGAAACTGAAACATCATTGTCATTTATAATTAGTACATTGTTAATACCACAAGCAGATAGATGTGCAGAAAGTCCCTGAAAATAGGCTTACCGAAAGACAATATAATATGAAAAACTAAATTGAGTTTTCGTAGAAAAAATATGGTCTAGTAAAATAAGCTACTGTTGAGACGAACTCAATAATGCTTCTTATTAAGACTCGTCTTGATTTAACTCACTTAATATATGAAAGTGACCTAAAAGAAGAATATTGCTGTCCAAACGTGCGATGTCCATAATATGATCAAGAGCAAGAGAGAGTTCAACAAAAGCTGAAGCCAGGCTTTTAGGACCAATGAAAACACTTAAAATAAATACTGCTTTTTACTGCAGCTATATTTCAACGCAAACAATTTAAATTGTCAGGTTAAAAAGGAACGTTATACAAATTTAACGAACATTTCTAATAGCTATTAGGGCTCCACCACCTTCTCAATTTATTTTTATTGTTTAGCGGTAAAGGCCTCTTACAATTTATAAGTAGAAGTAGAACCGAGAAAGTTTTTTGAATATGAATTTTGTTTATCATATTCTGCCTAAAAGTTAGGTTAGGTTAAAGTGGCTGCGGATTCAGAATCCACGCACTTAGGTAAAAAGAAAAGGCCCATTGTGATACCACATGATTCTAGAGAATTATTTTTTACTAGTCGAATCATTTTAAGCTTTTCATGAAGCAAAGAACATAGATGTAGATGGGTGCAGCTACGCATTTCCACAAGAGAGATTCAAATAATCTTCTGATATTGCGTAGCAAAGCATACTGTCGAAATAAAAACACAGACAAATTAGGACGTGTTTTTATTTCTTTCCAAAATTATTTTCATTGGTCCTTCGAGCCGGATACTGGTTAGCAATTGAACCATCAAGTATTTTCATATACCAATAAGGTAAAGAAATTCAAACTAAAACAAAAAGGTTAAAAACCAAGCAGGATTGGTTTTTTAAGCACAAAAATTGAGCTCAGTCAACATAAAAAAAAAACTTGAAAATTCTAAGCAATCCAAATTAATTTTTGATTGTTCTTAAGTTTTCCCCACCAGTGGTAAAAGATTAAGAAACAAAATAATCATTTTTTAAAACAGTGCTGTCAGAACTAAATACTGACAAGCGTAAACGTGGCTAAACAACGTTTGTGAACAAAAAAAAGATGAGCTGTGAATTTAATTAAAAATTAATTCAGTGATATATAAAAAGTGATGCTGTAAAAATAAAAATAACTTACATTTATCAACAAGATGTGAGTCAAAGCCCAGCTAGGTCAACTTGGCGACCAAAACCAAAACAACTTCCAACGAAAATCAACATGGATTTATAAAACATTGCGGCAGCAACTCAAGACCTTGAGATAAACCGATTTAAAAGGATAATAAACATCCTTAGCAGAAAAATCGCCGATTTTCGAGTACTGCAAGAAGTTGGTACACACAAAGTAAGGTATTTGGAGATTTTATTTGAAGAAATGGAAAATCTATATAGGTACCTAAAAACTTTCCAAAAATAACAGCATAGAAGTGGAAGATTTATACTACAAAATGCTAGAAGAGTATTTCGAAGAGCTTCCCAAACTTAAATACGAAAATTGTGCACAGTCCAACAGAATCGAACAATGTTACTGCGCAAACCATAGAGAAGCCTAACAAATTTAAGGCTATTGACCAGAATACCCTTGAACCCAGTACCAGAATACGAACACAAGTTATTATGAAAAGTCGCTTTTCGAATTGGTATCAGAGGCTACACTAAATGTATCCATTGTGAAGAAAATGAAGAAGTAATTTTTCTGCACTTGACCAGACTGCAGACTGATAATTCGTTAAAATATGATAAAAACCAATTACACAATAATGTATCGCTAACGCCAAATACAATGGCATCAGCGGATATTAAATTGGAAATGGAAGAAATACGTAGAGAAAAAACGACGGTTGGTTTACGAAAACAAGTATCCTCTAGTTCGATTTCGATGCAGAGAAATTCGAATTATAATAAGAGTCAGCACACAGATAACATAAATATCAGTCTTGAAAACATGAACAAAAGAACAGGCACCTCATGTCAAAAGTATAATCTTCTACACCAGGCAGTTATACTGCAAATCATCGTGTAATTTCAACACTTCAGCTAATTCAACAAGTGACACGATTTTCAATAGTTTGATACAAGTAGAACTTAAGTTAGAACGTGATATCTTTGCCATAATTTTGAAATGGAGGCTTTGGAAATACCGTCGCAAGGTATTTTCTATTAAACGCAACTAGAACAATAGCTGAAGATTGACCACCCTCAGGATTTTCATAAATGAACATCTATTCCTGGAGCAGCATTCAAAAATTAATAAAAATATACATTTCTGGCCGCTCGCATTTTGAGAAATTTTGAATTTTATTTTAAGTTTTTCGATGAAAATTCAATAAACTCAGTATTTAAATAAATTATGCTTGTATTGAATTTTATGGCCAAGAAATATATTATATGATTTTTCTTTTTTTATGAGACAAGAATAATGAACATTTGTTTTTGTTTTCTTTTGTTTTTCGACATCAATTTCATAAAGAAACTTACAAGTTTTAATTCAAGAGATTGCTTATGTCTGTGCATTTTATGACATTTTATATACATTTTGAAGAAACTTATATTTTTACTTTTAATTTTGTCATACAAATTTATAAAATTCGGTCTTTAATTTAACCTTCCAAAGAATTTTGTTAGCCCAGAACTGTATTAAATTTTACTTCTAACGTCTGCCAAAGAAAATTATCAAAATTACAAAGAATCGTTAAAAATTCATGAAATTGAAAAAGTGTGTATACGCCCAGGTGCACCATTGTGAATTTTTCATATAAGAAATAAAATACCGTCATTCTGACGATACTATTTGACGTTTAAGTTATTATGAAGAAAAATAGCTAATCTTTAAGGATTGTCTTCCGTGGAACAAGAATATTCATTTGTTTTTCCCATTTAAGCGAATAACATGCTTTTGGTATGAGTACTTTTGCTCTAAAATATTTTCTTTTGTTATTTTTCTGTCAAAAACGTGAAGTGAAAAACACTCTATTTATATTGAATAAAATGTTTAAATTCTTTTTCTAAAGTAAACAAAACCAAAGAAATAAAAACATTCATACACAAAATGCAAATAATAATCAAATGCGAACGTGAAACAAAAGTGAATAATACAAACAGCAACAGCAGGAATTTCAATTATTTGAAACTTTTAATTTTTTTTTGTTATTGTTAAGCAAATTATTATTATTTTTAAATATTCGTGTCATTTATTTATGTTTTTTTTATGTTTTAAGAACTGCTGTGTTCAGAATTTTTTGTTTTTTAGGTTTTTTTTTTTATTTATCTTGAAAGCTTTTAATTTTTTTCGTTTTAATTTGTAAACTTTGTGTAACAAAAAATAATCACAAAAAGTACACAATATTTTAAATTACCGGCAGTACTTTCAGGATAATCCTTAAGGTTTTGAAGTTCTCGAATCGCTTTGATTTCATCTAACGGCGATCGTCCATCTTAAGTGGTTTTATTTTAAATTTTTATTGGTACGAATACGTATGAGTGTATATATATTTTTTTAATTATTTTGTTTTGTTTAAACGTTTGCACCGCAATAAAATGTGAAAGAAGATAAATTAACACAAAAAGAAAAAAATATTACTTTTTTACATGAATGTATTCGTATATCGTAGATGCGAAAAATGTTTTTTTTTTAAGGATTTTGGATAAGGAAATGGTCATAATTTTGAAGTTGTAATTTACATTTTTTAGTGAAGTTACATACTAATTTACACACAACACATCATACAATGTACATAAATTTTTTTGAAGAGAGTAAAAAGTGATTGATTTTTCTTACCTACTCGACCAAAACTTCGATATTCCATACCTGGATCACCTTTTGGCCCAACTATCGAAATGCCAGGCATACCAGGTGGTCCAGGTGGCCCCGGTGGACCTGGTGGTCCAGGTATTGGTGGTGTTGCTGATGGCAATCCCGGTGGACCAGGGGAGCCCGTTCTTCCATCATCACCTCGATCTCCTTTATCTCCTTTCATCTAATGGAATATACAAAAACAAAAATGACTACATCCTTTTCAATGTCCTTTAAAAAAAGAAATTTTAATAATATTTTTGCCATGTGTACAGAATATCAAAAATATTCAATAATTTTGTCTTCACATGAATATTTACGTCCGTCATGTAGTTACATCAATTCAAATATTATGTATATATGCAGGTAGATTCTTTATTTACACATCCAATATTTCAATTAGGACTTCAGCCTGAAATGATTTGACACGCTATAATATTTATTTCGTCCACAAAGCACCCTGAAGCATTTGAAATATTAATTCGATCAATTTATGTATAGTTTCTTCGAAAGGTGTTATAAACCAAGAGGATGTTAATTCTCCTTCTGTTCAACAGGGTGTTCACAAATGTGTTTCGTTGACTTATTTATTTTTGCAAGGTTAAATTAAAATAAGGCTAGTAAAATAGTGGGTTCTTATCCCCTTGATCTTATTTAACACTTATGTTTCTCAAGCTCTTTTGACTAGACAAGCACATGAACGCATAGAATAAATACGGCTACCCTGTATACGAACATTTATTGAACTATTTTTCAAGGCATGTCATGCTATAGACATTCAGCAAACATAAGTAAACTGGGTACAATGTATCTAGAACAGGAATATATAAACGTCCTTTTTTTGTATTCAATTCCTTGCGGCAATTTATATTATTGTTGTCGTTGTCGTAGTCGTATTCCTAGACGTTAGACGTTCTACTTTTCATGCAACCTATCAATTTATATTATAGGCGGATTGTATGCGCACCAAGTATAAGAAGAGGAAAAAAAAGGAAGAAGAAATTCCAACCAAAAAGAAAATAAAAGAAAAAAGAAACACAGCAAGTTTAATTCCCCAGATGAAAAATCATAGCACTTCATCAATCTTATTAATTCCCAACTGAAGTGATTCGAATCCAGGATTCGGAGAGAAAAAAAAGGAGACAAACATTTGCAAGAAACTTCAGATGCCGGTGGGCTTCAGATAGGTTTTTGTGTGTTTTCTACTTTAGTTTTCACACAACTGAATTATTGGGTTTATAAGAGAAAAAAATAAGGCTGTACTATCAGCAAGCTTCAATACATACTATGTTGTGAAAAAAAGCTTAAAGTGTCCATTAACTTGCAACTTAGAAGTTGTAACAAAAATATTAGAGGTAAAAGAAAAAAAAATTACGTATACGCCCAAGTGTACCACTGACATTTTGTTGTTTTAGAGGGAATAGTATAACGATGTTAATTTTTCCACATTTTTCAATACATACTGAACTCATATGTTTTGTAGCAGTTCTTAAAATTTAAATATATATAATTTTTTACAAATATTACGTATACGCCCAAGTGAACCATTTAAATTTCGTCGTTGTAGATGGAACACTGCTATGTAATAATTCGGTTTTATTTAAGTTATAGTTATTAATTTTCTGAGTCGTCAAGCTCACAAGCCCACTACGAACTATAGAAACTTAAATCTATTTCGACCAGTTTCGATAACTGGTATCCTAGCCTTTTACTAATTTTGTCTAAACAATATTATTTGGATCAGTATTTTTCGATTAAGAAGATTAAATAGAAAACTATCAAAAAAGGATGTTCCTATGCTTTATAGTTGAGAATGTGTCTTGCTTTTTCCTTGAAGCTTATTTTTTCTACAAACCCCTTTTAGGCAGGTAGACGACTTTTTTTAGATTTAAAAGATTGCAACAGCCTTTCTCATAGTAGTGCCGCAGTCGTGTCTTGCCCCATACCAAATCGTCGTCTACTGTCAACAAAGCTAAACTACTCGTCTTAAGGACCCGAACGTCCTGATGCCTGAAAGAAGACGAACGACGACGAATGAAAAAATGACGGCACGGCAGCAGTGTGGCGTTGGTGCTCCAAAAACGTGATTCTTTTCTTATTTTTTTCTTAGCTATACATAACGCATTCAAACGCCTCACTCACTTCGAAGAACTGCAATGCGGTAGGGAATTGAAGAATTTTGCATTTCATCATTTTTGTTGTTGTTGGATTTTCATCACATAAAGTATCTTTGAATATTTGAAGTTTATTTTCAAAGAAAACGTCGCTCGTCGTCGTTTGTCGTTCCTCTCGCACGAGAGGTTATTTTATTTTTGAATTTCTTTCTCATCGTCGTCACATTTTGTATTTGAAAATTGGCAAATAAGCCATTCATAGCACAAAGTCACAGAAATATAGAAAACACAAGGCTTAACCTTCTCAAAACACACAAATAAAAAAAAGATTGAATGAAATCTGTTGGATTGGAAACAATGAAAATCCAATTGTACTGAGAAGTTCAGTTGATTGCTTTTGTACTTTTCTCGCAATTTTTGTTTTCTGTCTTTTTTTTTTGATAAAATTTTGTAAACAACACAAAATGAATGCGACAAAAATTCCTTGCCTAGGATTTTCGAGAGTGAGACAATTATTGTCATCAATTAGTTTTATAGCTGGAAAAAGTTTCAATTGGCCATCAAAGTACTGAAAGGAAATGAAACGGAGTTCAGTAGTTGAAGTTGAGTCGGACATCCGACGCGTCGCGTCGTCGTAGAATTGAATCAAGTTTGTTGTTTAAAAGGAAGACCAGAAACAAATCGATAATATGATGTGTGTGCTCCCACTTCTGAGCCTTTGTAGGAGTCTCTACGAAACGTTAGAAAAAACAAAGATAAACATACACAGTTTCCTACAACTATACTCACAGGTTGTACAAACATAAAAAGATCCCTTGCAGTGTGTGTCTAGATGTAGACATGCAGACATCCTTTTTTCATCAGAGGATTCTACGATAACATGGTTTAAGGACGACAATAGGCGTTAAAGGTATTTGAGAAAAAAAAATTGTACTCTTAATTGTTGTTCATGAGAAGGTCTTATTGGACGCTTGGGGCTATATCAGTGCTGACATTGATAAGTGCGAGAATGTTAGCTAAAGATTGTCTATATCCTTTTTCTTTGTTGGTTCTTTAGAAAGTGAACAATATCTAGGACAAATTTTTGCTGCCTGTGTGTCTTCTTCGAAAAAAAGTGTCTGGATTTGAACACAATTAAAGATAAATGATGCTCTAAGGAGTAATTGTGTATATCTTTTGAGTGTGAATTTCCTATATGGTATTGATAAAGGAAAAGGCTTATTAAATTTCAAAACCATTGGTAAGTTCCTTATACCCATGTCTAGTTTTGTCAGGTTTCATGAAAATTGAACATAGGGACTATCTTGACTATTTGTGAACCAAAGTTTAAATAAATATGTGAAATAATTCTTTTTCTAACTAATTAAATTCCTTTTTTCATGCTTTCTATGTTTTTTTTAGACTTTTTCTCGTCTTGTTTCAAATTAAAATGAAAACGTAGAAACATAGAAAATACATTATGACGAAATGAGGACTGGCTGAGTTTATTTAATGTTAGCAAATTGACTGTTTCTTAAGTTTTTTCATGTCAATTATGTAATTTAGTAAACAGATACAAAAAACATAGAAAACATTTCGGCACTTAAGTGAAATTTTCAAGAAATATTACAACTCACAGCATTTTTATCAGCAGGTACTTTGGTTTATTATTTATGTATAAATATATTCAACATACAAATATTGAGAAAGTTGATTTCTTTAAGTTAGTTTAGCCAATAGAAATAACATAGAAAATCTTAACGATCAAATCTCTATTAAAACAGCTATTTACTGCAAATCAATGACAAACTATTAGTGAATAAATAACTGAATGTCATAAGTCTAAATACCATTTCTAAAGACTCTTTTCATATAAGTTTTAAAAAACATAGAAAACATAGAACTTTGAAAATGACAGATTAATTTTTACACAATAAAAAATTTTACAGAAAAGCTTTCATCAAGGTAATTAAGCATTTTTATTGAGAGTTTTTTTAAGAAGTAAGAAAAATTGTAAAACTAAAATAACATAGAAATCGCTTCAGTTAAAATTTTAAGTCGTAATATTTTTACTGACTAATGGCAAGTTGCACAGACGGAAAACATACAGCATAAATAGTTTTAACCCTGTTTTGATAAGTTTCATTGATCGGAGTCAAGTAAAGGGATTTAAAGAAAAAACATAGAAAATAAGGAAACTATTTACCTTAAGAAAATAAATACAGAGATGTTTTTCTAAGTTGGATAAAAGGTCAAAAAATTGCAAAAACATAGAAAACATAGCAAAAATAAAAATGAATAAGACCGAAATGAATTATTTTATGAAACAACTTTTCTAAAAGGTTTTAAAATAGAAAGTTAAAAACCTAAAGAAAAAAACATAGAAAAAATTAAAAGATTTTCTTTATTTTGAGGCTTACCCTTTTTAAGGTTATAACAAAAACATAGAAAACAAATAAAAATATGAACTAATGAACAAAAAACTATGAAAACATAAACTATTCAACATTAACATATTATTAACTTATTTTTTTGGAGACGTGTTTTGCTAATTTCATATTTAAATAAAAACATAGAAAAAACATTGAACGCTTAAATCGACTTGAAAAAAAAACCTCTAAGTCTTTTTCATATAACTACTTTTCGATGGATGAATCTTGTGTCACTTACTTGACAGTCAAATTATCATCTTTGACGTTCCCCCAAGGACTTGATAAAATAAAGTAAGTGTCTCCCACAATCACAGTTCAAGTTCATAAACATCTTTTTCTATGTTACAAGGTCATCATCTAAGTTCTAATAGTCTTCTAGAATTAACTTCTCATTACCCTTATGCAACACCTTTGATATCATTTGCGAAAGTGAACTTCAACCAAGTAGCGAAAAACTACTGTAGGTGGTAAAATACTTAAGGAGAAATATATAACCAGTGTCCTTAAGATAAAATGCTTTTTTCATGACACGTGTTCTACATACCCATATTTACAAAAATATACCTACCAAAAACCACCTTCTTTATATGTTATAAAAATATCATAATGATATTTTTTGTTGTTGTCGTTGTTGTAATTAGTAATGTCCTCTAACGTATGTTTGCATTAATTTAATACACGAGAAACAGGCATGGGTAAGGATACATGGGCTTAGGCAGGACATGGGCATAAACAGAACACGCATATATAAATAGGTATACAAAAATAACTAAACAGATATATTATAACACTAAATAATGTGGGTTCTTGTGTGGCAAGGCGCTGCTGGAGAACTGGAGAAGTTTGAGATGAAGGATATTTTTTTCTCTGTTATCCTGCCCAAGGCAAACAACATCTCATCTCAAGAAAACAAAATAAAAACAAAAAAGTAAAGAAAAAGAAAGATGGGAAAAAATCCATGTTGTAATTTCCAGCAAGCATCATCAAGAGGGAAGATTTTTCTTTTGTGTCCTTTACCGCACTCTTATACGACAACAAACAGTCTTAGTTCTACTACTGCTCCTTCTCAGCTCTATTTTTTTTTTTCTGTTTTTCTTCTTCCAAACGCAACCTTGAGCTGCTGTGCTAAAATTATAAACGAAAATGGTTTTCATTCTGTGACTAGTGGTTTTCTGAGTCTTGAGTTTTTTTTTGTCTTGCTCTTCACCCTTTTCTTATTGTTTTGTTGTTCTACCACCTACTTGTGAGAGTATTTATTCAAGGTGTTAGATGACGTTAAGGGATAATGAATATATAAATAAAACTTTCTCTGTAGGTTTGTATGCTGTACACATAAAACAAAAATATAAATCTTAAAAAATAATTGCATAGCTTACCCCTTCTTTGCCACCGAAATCACCTTTTTGTCCCTTTTGGCCTGATTCACCCTTGAGCCCAGTGCGTCCCTTAAGCGAAAAATATAATGAACAAAAATGAATTTGGTTAAGAGTTCAAGTATACACTTACAGGATGTCCCATTTCTCCGGGAAGGCCAGGAACGCCAGGTGGCCCTATTGGGCCACTAGGTCCCTGTTTGCCATGTCTGCCACGCATGCCTTTCTCACCCTTTTCACCTTTGGTGCCATTCAACATCATGCCCTCGCCTCCGAAGAACGCTTGTCCGGGTGGTCCTTCTGGTCCTCGGTCGCCCTTCGACCCAGCACTGCCTTTCAGTCCCCGTTCTCCTTTTTCTCCTTTTATACCTGGCAGACCTGTGAGACCGGCCGGTCCAGCCGGCCCTGGTTCTCCCGTCGCACCCTGTGAACCCGTAGAGCCTCTCGGCCCCATGGAGCCCGGAGGACCCGCCGGACATGTGCACTGTGTGGTGTTCATCTGTGTGTCTGTGTAAATGACTGTGCCTGGAGGACCCGCAGGCCCCACAGGTCCAATATCTCCCGGCATACCTCTGTCTCCCTTAAGTCCAGTTGCACCTGGTGGTCCGGAAAGTCCAGGCAAACCAGGTTGACCTGGCTCACCTTTGATGCCTCCTGGGCCATGTGGCCCCGGATGACCCTAGAACGAAACAAAAGTTTTATTTTATGTTATGTTTCGGTTTTCACCTGACTTCACATTACTTTGCCCTCTTCACTTTAATTGCATTCCTAAGGTTCCTAGTCCCCAAAACATATAAACAACGACCCTGCAGCAATCCTATAAGCTTATATCCATCAACAAGAAACGAACATGAAATTCAAATTGAATTCAAATTCGGTTCCGTCTTCCGTCGCATAAACTCCTTGAAACGAATTAAATTCCACACCCCAAAGACATATGCACAGCTCACCGACCGTCATCGGCACCCCTATTCGTCTATGAAAGTTTCAGAGGCATATGGATTGGTGGGGAATATATTCAGGAAGAAGGAAAGACTTCTTCTTGAGTTGAAAGTGAAGAGTTTTGTTTTTACCACCAACCCATCTGATCGTCAGAGGGAGGCAAACAATTACAGATACAGCATTGTATTTCACTCCTCATAGTAACCATAAATTTTAGTATACAATCGTCCTTCTTGCAGCAACAAACAAAACTAGGTACAACTATGGCTTTGACTAGGACTAAAGGACACCAACCAACCAACAACTCTACGACTACGACATTTGTTTCTTCGCTTTGCTCCTTCGCTTCGGTTTGTTCACAAGAACAAGAACTGATGCAATGGCAATCCCCCAGTTAGGAAGAGTATTATACATCGGTGCTCACAACACGTATGAATTATTAAAGTGGAATGAATATATCCTTAGTCCTTGTTCTGTTCGGTGTACGGTACGTATGTAAAGTTTATAGGTTGCCAAAGAGCTCCTGAAAGAGCCCATAATTTCTACACGTCGTCGTACACTTGTATAGTTGTCGCCTTCACCGCCACCGCTGCCGCTGCCGTGCGTCGCTGTTGTCGGTGTCGTTGTTGTCCTTGTTGTCGTTGTCGTTAGCATGTCACCCTTCTAACCAAAAACTAACGAAACAAAACCGCTCGACAGACAAGAAACTGTAGAATGTAGTGGCTCACCGAAGTTTGAGGCATTCGAAGAACTGTATACGCCAACGAAAGTATAATGACGACTCGGGCTTCTTGCAAGTTACAAGTTACTGAAAGAAAACCTTACCACAGTGCCTGGCACCTCAAAGACGCTCAATTCTGCATCGTTTGACTACATATCTACTTTCACTCCCTCCTTTTGCAACAACACACAATCCTCTCCTTTCTAGAATGTCAATCAAATAGCAAGAGTTGAAAAACAAATTATCCTTGCACTTTATGCATATGTAGATTTAACCAAATTAGTTCATGAAAGGATATTATAAAGTCTCATAATTGTATTACGTTGTGTACGATAGGAAGGTGTACAACACTCAAAGAACATGTATATTTTCTGCTTTAATAGGTTCAGGAGCAAGTGTGTTGAATGAAGAGATTTGGTATCAGCGAGATACATGCATTTCTAGCAACATCTTCCCTATTTGGTAACCCAAAGGATAGTTAAATGACTAATTTAATTTCTTTCAAAATTCTGCTATCAAGGATGTGGTTGATGAGACATTCAAGGATGCAAATATAGGAGATAAAATAGTTCTTCTTAGTGTCTTCAAGTTAGTGATGGAATTCCTAATCATATACGCTTTTGTTATTATGAGTTTTAGAAGTCTTATATTGAAAGTACAACAACAAGACTCACAATTTACTTCGAAGGATTTTATGAGAAATGATTCTTGAACAGCGAAATAACTGATTTTTGAGTACTGATGCAGTAGTTCAGAGGAATGGCTTGAATTGAGGCTTCTTAATCCTTTTCTTTTCAATGGAATTCAATTCAAAT
Source organism: Eupeodes corollae (assembly GCF_945859685.1). Classification (NCBI taxonomy): domain Eukaryota; kingdom Metazoa; phylum Arthropoda; class Insecta; order Diptera; family Syrphidae; genus Eupeodes; species Eupeodes corollae. The sequence goes on along the minus strand of NC_079148.1, from coordinate 139,791,628 downwards.
ACAATTTCTTTTTGAAACTTTGTTTAGGGCCAAAAATTATTGCCTAAGTACTTTGTTTTTTAGTTTAAGTATTGGTAATTTTTCATAATTTATTTCTACTCAAAACCACGTTTACCTTATTACTGTACATTACAAGTTGGCTGGAAAATACATTTTGCTCGAAAGTTCGTATGATTTTATTTTATAGTGCGTTTTAAACTTGTTAAAAGAACTAATATTTTTTGAAGCAATTTTATTCACTTTACTTGAGAAGTTCGAAATTGGGCTAAATTTTGTACGTATATAAAAAAATTTTTGTCATTTAATACCAAATGATATTATAATATGATTCAAAAATAAGAAAAACTATTTATCCCGCCATGGATCCTGACAAATGTCAAACTGAGACGTTTGCAGCAAAAATGGTACAGAGCCAAAATTTTGAAAGCAGTAACTGATTTAAGTTTAATTCTCAAATTTTCAACTTTATGTAGATTTATTTGTAGTACTTCTGGAAACAAATTATTTTTTTGACTTTTAGGATCGAATAAACTCTTTACAAGTTTTAAAAAATCTTAAAAAAGTTTTGCACATTGGATTAGATTTTTAAGTAGTAGATCTAAATTTGTAAAAACTTGTAAATATGCTGTCAATATGTCTTCATAATTACTTTTTGAGGGTTAAGAAAAGAAACAGATGCTTCCGAAATAGTTAAAAATTTAAGTACAAAGTCATTTTTGCAAAATAATGAAGTATTGGTACAACGGTTTAACTTCAGTAAAAATTGAATATTAAATGATGAGACAAATTCAATAATTTTTAACCACTTTATGCGAAATATTATTAGGCTTCCACTCGTATTCTTCTTTCTTGCTAAAGTTCAACACCTTTTTTTATTTTCGAGTACTTTAATTTTGTACAGTTAATTTCATAAGTAATTTTAAGTAATTTGATTTTTTTCAATTTGTTTCTTTTTGAGAGACTTATCAAGATAAAAGTAAAAATTTATTAAGTATTTGAAATAGAAAACGTTCAAATAGAATTAAAAGTACTTGGAAAATTGAGGTATTTATGGGAAAAGTAATTGAATTAGTAAACTTAAAAAAAATTAAAGCACATGAGTTCAATTCACTAGAATTTTAAAATTTTATTATAAATTAATTGTTCTTGTACTTAGAGAAAACGAAGTACCAGGGAATTTAAAATTGGGTTAATGCATTGTGACCTAGAGATCTTTTGTGTCCAGTTCTCGAAATATATGAGGTTCTAATATTATAATATTTTCCTTAAGTACATCTCTTTGACAAATTTGAGTATTTGGTGCATAACATTTTTACTTAATATGTCGTCAGGTATTTCAACACAATTGTTATAGAACCTTAAATTGACATAAGTATATTTATGGAAAAACATCCAACTACCGTTTTTTTTTTATAAATAGAAAAATCGGAAAAAAATTGTCGCATCGAAAATTTAACCAATAAAAAATTATTTTATCTCAAAAACAATTTTGTGCAACGAATTTCAGCATGTGGTAAAATTTTGAGAAAAATCGAATCAACAGTTTTCTTACAAAAAATAAAAACCTAAACAAAAACTATTAATAAAAGTTGGCAAGAATTGATTTTTGACTCAAATATATTTTTAAAACTTTGAAATTATGGCTTCCAACTAATTCAATCTTATAAAAAAATTGTTTTTTTAACATCAGGACAAATTTTGAGAAAAATCGAATTGAGAATTTTTTTTACAAAACATAAAAACCTAAAATAAAAATTGGTAAAAAGAGATTTTCGACTCAAATACATTTTGAAAAATTTGGGACTATGGTTTCCAGCTAATTTTTACTTATAAGAAAAATTGTTTTCGACATTCCGACATTTTTTGAAAAAATCGAATTGATTGACAGTTTTTTTACAAAAATTAAAAACCTAAACAAAAATATTAATAAAAGTTGGTAAAAATTGACTTTCTTAACATTAGTAATATTATATTGGCTTAAAACTACTTTGATCTTTTTAAATATATTGTTGTCATCATTCAATAGAATTTTGAGAAAAATCTAATTGACAGTGTTTTTACAAAAAATAAGAAACCTAACAAAAAAACAATACTAAAACTTAGTAAAAATTTACTTTCGACTCAAATAACTTTTCAAATATCAAAAATTTTGTCTGCAAACTTTTTTATTTCACAGAAAATATTGTTTTTGATATTAAGTAGCTAGTTTTTTAAAAAAAAAATTAACTGTCCGTTTTTTCATAAAAAAATATAAAATCTTTAAAAAATAGTACGCAAATATGGTAAAAATTGATGTTGGGTTCTTGATATCTCTCAAATAAATTTCATTCATCCAATTTGTAAAAAATTGAAAAATGCTACTTAAATTGGTAAAAAGTTGTTTTCAACTAAAATTCTATTTAACAAAGCTAGATTTTCAAAATAAACTATTTCTTTGAAAAATGGCTGGGATGCGACCCACACTGATAACTTCCCATCCCGTCTGTCGATTTGTCTTGTTTAAATGTATGTAGGTTTTTGTTTTAGGTTACAAAAGTTGTGAGTTGAATTATTGTTCTTAGAAATTTCAAAATTACAAACAATATTTTTGTCATAATAGTTTAGTTTGAAAATCTAGTTTTGTTAAATAGATTTTTAGAAGAAAACAATTTTTATAAAATTTGAGTGCATTTTTTATTTTTTGGTAGATTTTATTTTTTATGACAAACCGGGCTTTTGGATTTTTATAAAACAATTACTGAATACCGAAAACAATATTTTCTGTGAAAACAAATATGTTTGAAGTCATTATTTTTAATTTTTAAAAAGCTGTTTAAGTCGCAAGTAAATTTTTTCAAAGTGTATCGAATGTCAAAAACTATATTTCTTCTGTAATAAAATTAGTTCGAAGCCAATATCTCAAAGTTTTGAAAAGATAATTACGTCAAAAAACAATTTTTACCAGCTTTCAATTCAATTTTTCTCAAAAAATGTCCGAATATTGAATACAGTATTTCTTAAAAGTTCACATTAATATTTGATATTTGAGTCAAAAATAAAATTTTAGCAATTTTTAGTAATTTTTTTTAGGTTTTTAATTTTTTGTAAAAACCTTCAATTCGATTTTTCTTAAAATTTGTCCTAGTGTTGAAAACAATATTTTTTATAAGTGAAAATTAATAAGAAGTAATTATCTTAAATTTTTGAAACTAAAATCAGTTTTTACCAAATTTTGTTAATTTTTTTCCGGTTTTTAATTTTTTCGAAAAAAAACTATCAATTCGATTTTTTTCAAAATGTTACTGAATGTTGACAACAATAATTTTTGAAAGATAAAATTAAATTAAAGCCAATATCTCAAAGTTCTGAAAAGATATTTGAGTCGAAAATCAATTTTTACTAACTTTTATTAATTTTTCTTATGTTTTTATTTTTTGTAAAAAAAACTGTCAATTTGATTTTTCTCAACATTTTTCAAAATGTTAAAAACAATATTTTTTATAAGATAAAATAAGTTTAAAGCCAAAATTTCAAGTTTTTGGAAATATATTTGAATCGATATTCAATTTTTACCAATTTTAAGTAATGTTTTTTTTGATTTTTATTTTTTATAAAAAAAACTGTCAATTTGATTTTTTTCAAAATTTTATCAGATGTCAAAATCATTATTCTTCATTGCACAAAATTGTTTTGGAAATGAAATCATATCTATTCGTAAAATTTTGGAGGTGACAAATTTTTTAGATTTATAAAAAAAACCGTTAAATGGAATTTTTCCAAACAATATACTTGTTTGGTATCACGTTTAAATTTATTATATAAAATTTAGTTCAAGTCTCTAGCGTCATTGGTTCTTTAGATATTTAGGTTTAACTAAAATGTTCACCTTTTATTTAACTGCTATGGTAAAAAAACAACCCACGCAATTTTCTCGAGAGCCCTTTCTGCACCTTTCTGCAATATTATCTGAATAGCCAAATTTATTCATCGTTATCTCTACTGGTTCTTGAGCTATGGACTTCATGAACTTAGAGAACTAATTTTTTATCATTAAGATTTCATTATTTTTTAGACTTATTTATTATTGAAAGTTAGTATTTTGGACTGGCATTCTAGTGGTTTTGGGTTCAATCCCTACCTGTTCCAACTATTAACTTCCCATAGGAAGTTATTCTAATGGGTCCGATTTGTCAAATTGAAAATGTTGACATTTCTCGACGTTTAAAGTACCCTAGATTCGAAATAAAAGATTTTTAGAAAGATGTCTGTGCGTGCGTGTGTACGTACGTTCGTACGTCTGTTCGCGACGTGTTTTTCGTCGTCCATAGCTCAAGAACCAGAAGAGATATCGACTTCAAATAAATTTTGTTATACAGATAATAAGGCAGAAAGATGCAGAAAGGGCTCTCAAGAAAAATGCGTGGGTGGTTTTTTTACCATAGCAGTTTGAAAAAAAGATGACAATTTTGGGTAACCTTATATATTATATATAATAAGAAATATTGTTTTCAATATTTTGAAAAATGTGGAGAAAATCGAATTGACAGTTTTCTTACAAAAATAAAAAACCTAAAAAAAATGTACATATAAAAGTTATTAAAAATTGATTTTCGACTCAAATATCTTTTCAAAACTTTGAGATATTGCTTTTAATTTACTTTTGTCTTTCCAAAAATATTAATGTCAACATTCAGTTAAAGTTTGAAAAAAATCGCATTGACAGTTTTTTTACAAAAAAATAAAAACGGAAAAAAAATTAACAAAAGTTGTTAAAAAATGATTTTCGACTCAAATATCTTTTAAAAACTTTGAGATAATAGCTTCTTGCTAATTTTTTCTTATAAGAAATTTTGTTTTCAACATTAGGACACATTTTGAGAAAAATTGAATTGATATTTTTTTTACAAAAAATAAAAACCTAAACAAAAAATGTATAAAAGTTGGTAAAAACTTACCTACGACTTAAATAGCTTTTCAAAAATTAAAAATATTGTCTTAAAATTTTGTATTTCACAGAAAATATTATTTTCGATATTCAGTAATTTTTATATAAAAATCCAACAGTCCGTTTTTTCATAAAAAAATAAAATCTACAAAAAATAGTACCCAAATTTGGTAAAAATTGATACCAGGACATATAGACAAACTTTTAAGCAAGACAAATCGACAGACGGGATGGGAAGTTATCAGTGTGGGTCGCATTCCATCCTCTTTTTTTTTTGTTCTCATGTACTGCCTCTTGCGAGGAGTTGACAAACCCTCCGAGAGTTATTCTTGTCATAAAAAGTACGTTAGCAAGTTAGCCATTCAATTCAATTTACTTGTTATAAATACAAAACTTTGTGTAAACTTTCGCTGTTGGTGGGCTTATTTTCGTTTGGCTACCCAAATTTCTCCAATAGAAGATTTTAATCTTAAAAGTGGTCAAAACTAGTTTTTGTTGAAAATTTTCTTTTATTTGCAGTAAAAGATTTACATTTGCGGATTTAAGATTCTGAATGTATTTTTTGAGAGGTTTATGAATATAAACTTTTTTAGCTCTGTGAAAATGGTGCTTAGGAACTTGGAATTGGTTCAATTCATTTATTACTTATCTTTTATTATTTTTATTTAAGAAAGCTTTGTACAATTCTAGATGCTCGGAAGTTTTTTTTCTTATTTTTTTAATTCTTTATATAAGGAAACAATATCAAAATCTTTTGACATGAACATCAAATTTGACAAATGTGTTTTTACAACCATTTCATTTTCTAAACCTAGAATGCTTGTTCTTCAGACGAAAACATTTAATGTTGCGTATTTTGTATTATTTCAACTTTCGTTTTTAGTTTTTGTTTCTGTATTACAGAAATAAGGATACCCTTATAAAGAACGGTGATGGTACTAAAAGTTAACACAAAGTCACCCATCCAAGAAAGTGTACTTAACTTTTATTTCACCTTCTGATATGATGGGGTACAGAATTTACATCACTTTTTTTGCTGCTATTATAACCCTTTACATAACTTTTGATATAACAACCATGTCACGTGGTGTCAATAAAATAAAAACGAAAAAGGAGTAGTTTTTTTCCCTACAAGAAAATGACGTAATGATTCTTGACGCAGGTTTTCAAAATTGCTTATTATTATAGACCTTGAATCACGTGGATATGTATGTTAAAAAAAAATCTCAACCACAACTAACCGAAAAAATATACCAGCAGCAGGGTTGTGAGTTGAGTGTTTATGTCATTGTACATTATGAAAGTGTCCTTAATGGATAAACTAAGCTGGATTATAAAGTGTTGCGGTGAGATTATTTCAATAGCATAAGCTGCCTAACTAAAAGGACTTGAAAGAAATAATTCATTTAGAAACAGTAGAGTAGTAATCCTAATTACTTATGAAATAATTTTAGCACTAAGATATTTAAATAAGTTGTGAAAGGAGATACATTTTTACGAAATGTGTGTTTGTACATTGTTTTGTGTCTTAAATAGAGAAAAAGTTTTTCTAAAGAAAAAATCAGTTTTTGAAACAACTCCCGAACCATTAACCTCAGATGACCAATCAAAAGGGCTTAACACATAAGCTTATTAGGTTACTGGTAGGCGTAGAAAATTGAATTTTATTTTAGAATTTACAAAAGGTAAAGCTAACCGAAAATCCACAAAGATGTAAGATTTTCCAAAGGCGAATTAAGGTTAATTTCAAATCATATTTCCATTGTTAAGATAAAAGTCTTCAAAATTCAAAAAAGGAGTGATGCAATATTCAAAAATAAAAACATACCCAATAATTTTTGCTCAATCTCATGGCTTAGAAAAAATCACTTTGGGGTTGAAGTTATTAACGCCTACTTATAGAAACCCTATATGGTCCTGTCTCGATCTCAAATTCAGTCCCATAACTTGCCCTAAGGAGTCTCAAATAGTCTATTACTTAAAGGTCATAGGCTGCATAAAGATGTTTAACGATGCTCTTGAGAAAATTAATACGTCCTAGACGATGTTATGTAAAATAAAAATAAAATAAATCTTAGATATTGAATAGAAGCCTTTTCTCTACTTCATATAATTTATCTTTATCAAATAAAACGCTATTTATCAATCTATAATTGACATGTCCCTTATATGATATTTTTTGTTTGCTGTTGTTGTTGTCGATGTTGAAAAATTAAGGTACAAAGTTCATATTATTCAATGCTATCCATCAACATGATGAGGACATAATTTGAGCCATTTCATTTATATTGAATTTTGACCCTGTGATATGTGATTCATTGAATATATACAAATGAGGATATCTATACCCGACTTGTATCCTTATAGATGAGCGTAGCTAATATTAAATCCATTTTCCACCCCTCCGAAAAAAAACCCTTAGGAATGGTAAAATATATTCCAAGCACATGAGACGCTCAATTCGATATTAATCGCCGAAAATATCCCCAAACTCCTTGTTCCCGGATGTGGGTGGGGTAGGTGGTCCTGGTGAGTTGGATAATATACGAAAATGGAATCAGATGATACCTTTCGATTTTTCTGCCCATCGAACCTCATAACAGAGATGCGCGGAGGAGAGAGAACACCAAAAGGTTCTCAACCAATAAATTAAGTGTGAAATTGAAAAGATAACGAGATGATACTACTCGTTTATTCGTATACTTTTACATATATATGTATAAAATATCCCTCAAAGAGAACCCCGTTGACCTTTTTTTCTATTCGAATGAACAGCATCACGACCGGGAGAGCATCTAGGACCAGGAGGCTTGAGAAGAGTTGAGTTGGCTTGGCTTTACCATCATCATCATCATCAAAGACTCTGTCTGTATATATTGCTTTACCCTTAAATGGCTTTGTGCTGCTTGTTTTATGACTGACAAATTGGGTTCTTATTTTTTTTTGCTTTTTGTATTTTTTGAGTTGACCCGTTTTTGTCCTTTTTACGCAAATTAAAGTAGGGCAAAGAGTATGAGAAAGAAAAAAAAAAAAAACAATTTCGTCAAGGCAACCACACTTACCCTGTCACCTTTTGCGCCGGATGCTCCCGCTGTACCACGCTCGCCCTTTGGGCCTGGCTGGCCTCGTTCTCCCTGTTGGCCGATGTCACCTTTTTCACCAGCATCACCCTTCGGCCCAGGTGTACTCGTCCTTAGTCCAGGCATAGAATTTACCATCAGTGATTCCTGTTTTTTTGATGATTTTTTTGTTGATTTTTCCATTTTTCCGAAGAATTAACATGTTTGATGTTTGGCAACGCGAACGTGAAATGAATGTTGAAAACAAAAAAATATATTAGAATTTGATTTTTAGGAATTTATTAAAATAATTAAAAAAGGCAGTTTTTTTCTCAAATAATTGTTGATGTGTCTCTTAGACCACAAACACTTACACCATTGCCATAAGGACATCCAAAAATACATATTTTAAATTAGAAAAACAAAATGTATGGTGTTAAAAAATGATTGAAACTAAAGTTTTGAAAGCCCAAATTGTTTCAAGTTTTAAAAAAACACTCTGGAAAGAAGGATCTGGCAAACAAATCCATATTAAGACACTATCACAAACAGAAAAGTTCCCTTAATAAGTTTAAAATAATTTAAAAAGTGCACTAAATACAAAAATTATTTAAATGACGAAATTAAAACTTAATTTAAGGAAAAGAAGAATTAAAAAAATAAGGAAGTTTTAAGTTCCAACATTTTTTCAAAAATATTTCTCGATTTTAAAAAAGTGCGAAGGGATTTTGCTGATTTTTTTTTCTGAAAAGCAATGATAAGGATCGAATTTTGAAACAACTTAAAAAGGCCCTAAAACAAATTAAAGGATCAAAAATAAGCTCGTTGTAAATTTTCAATGTTAAACTGAATATCAGCTTAAAAACTCAATTTTTCAATATTTTTGAATGAATAATCGGAATATTTTTAATTTTTTTATCAAATTAAATTATTTAAATATTTATTTTTAAGATTAGATTTGGAAAACCTTTTTATTTTTGATTAAAGAAAGCAGTATTCGAAGAGTTTTTTGGGAGTCTGATTATTGAAGTACGAATTATTAAATAACATTTTTCAAAATAATATATTTTTTAATTTATACAGAACTTTTTTTTGTTTTCAAATTTTCAGGTGTATACAGTAGGGTGGATCGATTGATAAAGAAATAGTATGATTTTTTTTTTTTGATGGCCTCTCAATAGAAATCCAAAATATTTTTACAAAATTTCAGTTCTAAATACTGCCTCAAGGACCTTAAATATTTTCGAAATATGGAAAATCTAGAGAAAAAAAAATATATAACATCGTTTACAAAATTGCTTATATTTTACAAGTTAAATATAAAACTGTATTTAAAAATCAACAGACTAACGCATAGGCGTCTGCTAGAGGAAAGAGAGGGGGGAGCAAAGGGGTCAGTTGACCCTCGATCTGACTGTGTTTGTGCACACATTCACAGTCTTTGTTTTCTCAAATAACCTGCCTGTGTTTGTGTACTGGTTCGGTTATGTTTTTCTAAATTTGCAAGCGGTACCGTAGTGTAGGGGTAGGAATATAAGGAGGAGAAATTGTTGAGTTGTTCTTCTTAGTTTAACCTGCTGAAAAACCAAAAGAATTCAAGAACTCGGTTTCCAATACATGTGAAGTAATTAGTGAAAAACTAATTAAACTGTGGGAGTTTGCGTCCATACCAGCTGTAATAGACCAGCGGTCAGTTTCGAGTAAAATAAAAAGTTATCATGAAAAATACCAAAATTTATTGGAACCCTACAAATCCAGAAAAGACTTAGAAAGAAAAATCTCGTTGTCTTTTTGATATCGCGATATGCAAATGTAAGGATTTAAATTCATGCAAGTGTGAAAAGCAATTGAAAGTGCCAGTAAGAGAAAGACAATTTTTAATAGATCAACGAAAAATGGTTAAAAGCAATGTTGATGTCAAAGTAATAAAGCAGATTTCAGAATGCCTTTAAAGGAAAAGAAGACATGATGCATCAATTATAAAACAAACAAACTTCGTCAACTAGTAGAGCTTTCATATCGAAAATTCAAAACGATGAAATACCACCCTCACCTGCATTTCAAGATACAAATTCAACTTTGTCATCAGGATCATCACCGGAATCTTCTTTTGAAATATCTGTAACTCCAATCGATGCAGAACATCTAACCACACAGAAAGTTGAGAACTTAACTACAGTTGCGAAAACTCTCGATAGATTTGGGATTTCAGACAGGGCAGCTGCAGCAATTAATTCAGCGACTTTGCAAGATGTTGAAATGATGTTGTAGATAGAGCAACCTTATCAACTTTTTCATTGTTGATGTCTTTCCAAGATCTCCAGTTTGGGATATAAAGGGTGATTTTTTTAAGGTTAGGATTTTCATGCATTAGTATTTCACAGATCACGCGGGATTTCAGACATGGTGTCAAAGAGAAAGATGCTCAGTATGCTTTGACATTTCATCATGAATAGACTTACTAACGAGCAACGCTAGCAAATCATTGAATTTTATTACCAAAATCAGTGTTCGGTTCGAAATGTGTTTAGCGCTTTACGTCCGATTTATGGTCTACATAATCGACCAAGTGAGCAAACAATTAATGCGATTGTGACCAAGTTTCGCACTCAGTTTACTTTATTGGACATTAAACCAACCACACGAATGCGTACAGTGCGTACAGAAGAGAATATTGCGTCTGTTTCTGAGAGTGTTGCTGAAGACCGTGAAATGTCGATTCGTCACCGTTCGCAGCAATTGTGTTTGTGTTATTCGACCACATGGAAGATTTTACGCAAAGATCTTGGTGTAAAACCGTATAAAATACAGCTCGTGCAAGAACTGAAGCCGAACGATCTGCCACAACGTCGAATTTTCAGTGAATGGGCCCTAGAAAAGTTGGCAGAAAATTCGCTTTTTTATGGACAAATTTTGTTCAGCGATGAGGCTCATTTCTGGTTGAATGGCTACGCAAATAAAATTACCGCATTTGGAGTGAAGAGCAACCAGAAGCCGTTCAAATACTGCTGGTGGAATCATTGGACCGTATTTTTTCAAAGATGCTGTTGGACGCAACGTTACGGTGAATGGCGATCGCTATCGTTCAATGCTAACAAACTTTTTGTAGCCAAAAATGGAAGAACTGAACTTGGTTGACATGTGGTTTCAACAAGATGGCGCTACATGCCATACAGCTCGCGATTCTATGGCCATTTTGAGGGAAAACTTCGGAGAACAATTCATCTCAAGGAATGGACCGGTAAGTTGGCCACCAAGATCATGCGATTTGACGCCTTTAGACTATTTTTTGTGGTGCTACGTCAAGTCTAAAGTCCACACACAAATAAGCCAGCAACTATTCCAGCTTTGGAAGACAACATTTCCGAAGAAATTCGGGCTATTCCGGCCGAAATGCTCGAAAAAGTTACCCAAAATTGGACTTTCCGAATGGACCACCTAAGACGCAGCCGCGGTCAACATTTAAATGAAATTATCTTCAAAAAGTAAATGTCATGGACCAATCTAACGTTTCAAGTAAAGAACCGATGAGATTTTGCAAATTTTATGCGTTTTTTATTTTTTAAAAGTTCTCAAGCTCTTAAAAAATCACCGTTTATTTTGATGGACGAAGAGATAAAACTCTAAGTATGATAGATAAAAGAAGGAAGCTTATTATTGCAGAGCATTTAAGTTTAGTTAAAGAACCTGGATTGGAATACTTTGGACATTTCTCTCTTAAAAACGGAAAACCTGAAACCATTAGTTCAAAATTGAAAGAGTTCTTTGATGAAAAGGGGATTGATAAATCCAAACTTGTGGTTATTGGAAGTGATGGCACAGTTATAAACACGTGATCCAAAGGGGGTGCTATTCGCCGTTTGGAACTAGAGCTCGGAAAACCATTGCAATGGTTCATATGTCAGTTGCATGCAAATGAACTTATACTTCGACACATATTTGAGCATTTTGATGGCACAAAAACTTGACCACGAAGCTTTACAGGGATTTTGGGAAATAAACTGAATGATTCTGAGAATTTGCCGGTAGTGTCATTTTAAGCTATCAAACTTAACCTTCCAGCATTATCAAATACTCATGATCTTAGCACTGACCAACGATACCTGTTTGAAATTTGTCAAGCTATCAGTTCATGGATTTGTAGTGACGGTTTAAGAAATAGAAATCCCGGTAAAGTCGTTCACTCAAGGTGGCTTACAACTGGTAATCGAATGTTAAGGTCATATATTTCTACTGTGATACCATCGGAAAATTTGCAACAATTGGTCAATTTTATAATACAGGTCTATGCGCCATTATGGTTTGAGATAAAAACAAAACCTCAGTGCATTTATGGAGCTCGACATCTACAAAAAAAAACTATAATATTGACAAGGTACCTGCCTGAAAATTTAAAATTGATTGTTGAGCCCGTTATTCAAAGAAATGGCTATTTCGGACACCCAGAAAATATTTTAATACCAATGATTGCGGACGAGAGGGAAGTAGTTCCAATTCTAGGTTTAAGAAGAATTAAAAAACTTTTGACATTATAAAAAATGGTTATATTTCTGAGGAACATTTATTTTTGTTACTAGTTTTTTTTTGGTTTCAGGAGAAGTTTTGCACGATTTGCTGGAGCTACAACAGGACTGTCCTTCTCGGGTCTTTGCATTTGTTTGAGCTAAATCATTAGCCATTTCTGCAGACACGTGTATATAATCGAACTTTTCCGACAGCAAATCAAAAGATAGTACTGACACATGACAATATTGCCAAATCGTTCTGGAAATCTGCGAAGATTTAGATATAAATGATAAAATCCTGCGTAATTTTCCCTTTCAAGATTTATTGGGTTGTACGCCGAATTTACGGATTCTCGATCTTATAACAGATCTAAAAATATGAAAGTGACTTTCAACTAATAAGCTACGACGAACCGCACTTGACGATGGCATTTTTCCAACTAATCGCTCAGCGATGTGTTGATTAGTAAATGGCAACCCATCGGTCAGATTGACAGCTCAGCTACTCGTCGTTCGGTCGCTCAATCGCTCGTATTTTATCTGCACATGTTCTTAATTAACTTTTCCAAAATGTACGTATTAAAATTCATAGACCAATATTTTGGATTTTTCAACAGCATTTTGAAACCAATATTGTTTTCAGTACAAATGTCAGGACTTAATTCTTTTTTTTGAAGATAGAATAGAAAATAAAAAACCTTAAAGAATTTAAAAAATATTAAAAAAATATTTTAAATGTTTTTAAAAAAAATCGATTTTAGATTATTTTATGGAGGTCCAAAAATGTTGGGCAATGTTCAGTAAAAAGGTGGAACACTTTGGAACAACATTTAAAAGTCGATGTTAGAAAAAAAGAGAGACCAAGTCAAAAGGAGTCATGAGGTCTGCGTTATCCCCATTTTTTGAAATTAACTAACAAAATAGAATAATATTGAAAAACAAAGAAAAACGTGTTACATTACAAAAAATATGTAATTAAGAAAAACAGAGGGCACTGAATTTCAATACTTATCAAAATCCTGTGGAAATATAAGAAATATGAATTGAAATAATATTTATGGTCGAAAAATACACAGTTTATAAAATGTAAATGTATTTTTTGAAAACTTTGTGTTTTTGGAAACAAATTCTGACACTAATTTAAACTAAATTAAAATGTGTCTGCCATTAACTTTGCTTAGTTAAATACTTAAAATTCTTTTTGTGTTTTTTCTTGTCAACCCAACTGTCTACCAAAATTCTTTTATTCAAATAAGGACGATGATGCACGTCGTCGTCACTCCTGCACTTTTACATATGGAAGGATATAGCTATTTGTGCAAAATGGACAGAAGTGGCATTAAACAAATTCAGTCGAATAATATCACATACACTACACATGACATAAAGAATAAATAAAAATGGAAGCAGGTCCATCAGAGAGAGGACTTTGCATCAGGTAAGTCTTTCAACAAGTCCTTTTTTTGTTGTTGTTGTTGTTGTTATTGTTGTCCTGATGGTATGCAACCATAAAGCGTCAGTCACTATAGTGGGGTTATTTTACGAGAAGAGCTCTAGTTGAGTAAAATAGCTTTTGGGCTATATAAGTTAGTATAAATAGGTAGATATAGAATGAGATACATATGAGTATGATGTATGGGGGATAAAATAAGGATTTGTTTGCGAAATCCTTTTTTCCAGTTTAATGTTTTTTTTTTTTGGTACTGAATTTTACTTTATTTTTGGTTGACCTGATGGTGAGTGGCGTATTCAGAGCATTTAAAAATATGTGATATGGTTTTAAATTTTTAATTGCTGCAGCTTTATTCGTGTTTGTTAAAACAAAAATACAAATAAAAAAACAAAAATAAAATGGTACCATAACCTACTGTGCCTACTGAGCCACTTATGTTTTTAATATAAATACACAACATACATATATATATATATAGTAGGTAAATATGTCAATCGTTGTTTTTTTTGTATATTGTTGTTGTTGTTTTTTACTCTCTTATACCTTAAATGTCCTGGATGGATCCCAATTAATCTGTTTTTCATGAAGATAGCGTGAAATTATATCATAACTTATACAGTATAAAAATTTTAAATTTCATTTTTATGATTTAATTTATGGTTTTTTCAATTTTTTTTGAAAACATTATGTGTGTTTGTGAGTATGTTATGTTGTTGTTTTTTTTTGGCTTTATCTTATGAGGCTATTTATATTTCTGACAGTTGTTCCTAAAAGCTTTAAATATAATTAGAACTTAAATGAAATGTTGATTCAATAATGTGGTTTTTGATGAAAGTAACCCAGTTTTTTTAAATTTAATTGAGTTAACTGAAGTTAAACTGAATTTAAATGCAAAATGAAGTTTTTGAGTTTTTAGAAATCCTTTCAAATACATTCAAGAATATCATTTTTGATTGATTTATTTTCAAAGTTAACTATTTTTGTTTTAATCAACAACTGGAAAAAATAAACCCTTTCAAAAAGAATTGCACAAAAAATGGTACTGTGAAATACCACGTCTTAAACCTGATATTTACTACATAAGTACTAATTAACACAGTATAAATAATATTAAGCGAGATTACATAATGTTATGCTATAAATATTCTTTTGAAAAAAAAGAGAAGTAAATTACTTGCAAGGGCTATTCTTAAATTTAAATTGGCTAAGACCAAAGGCCTAAGGGATCAAAAACTTTAAATAAAACTTCTCGTTTCTAAACAAAAAAATGTGTAAATGGACCGTTCGCAAAAGGTGTGTTTTTAATTAACACACAATCAAATTGTAAACGTTTAATTTGCTGAAGACACAGTATTTGCATTTAAAAAAAGGGAGGAATCGAAAAGGAAATATGGTCTATGTTGGATTTGTATTCTTGAACACAACCATGATAGAGAAAGGCAGGTTTTGTGGTAAGGATTTTCACATTAGCGTAGTTTGGCTAATAATCGAATCTCTGCACTTCACAGTACGACTATAGATAAGCTCAATGATATAAGATGTGCATTCCTAGAAACGTGAGTATATTGATTTATAGATGAAAGGAATATAACTTGCTTTTCGCTAGAGCATAGTCTAAAACGCAGCTGTAAAAAAATAAGCCAAGAAATATTATGAAAGTGTTTGGGTGAAGTTATAGAATTAATGATATTATTGCTGCTCTATTTATCATTTCAAACAATCTTTTTTGATTACTGTCAAGGAATTGCTTCACTCACAAGTCACATAAAACCGAAACATCTTTAATTTCATACGGTTTCTTGTTCTTTGTTTTGCAATACCGTTTACATCAGAACTCTATAAGTTAATCATATCAAACATCTGGCCTACACTAGATTTGAGGCGATCAAGGTATTCGATATGTCCAAGCATATCGCATATATATAAGATAAGCTGTGTTATAATCGGACTCTGTCTAAAAGGAAAGCACGCCACGTGACTATTCTTATTTTTAAATGACTTTTGTAGAAACGGATGAAGAAAATGGGGAAATAGTTCTTCACCTCCTCTTTACAATGTATATTACCCGCTCTAGCTCAAGAACTCAAGAATTACCTAATAGAATTCTTCTATAACAATCTCAATCATATTAACATAATCACCCTCTCACGTTTTGTATGGGACTCTTACTGGTTCAATTGAGTTTAGAAGAAAGCCTCAAGGTATCATAATAGGCCTACTACTATATTTCGGACAGTCACTTTAACCTGTCATATTTTCTAAATTCGTAGAGAAAGGATTGAGTCTGAAAACAAATATTAATAGCTAAGAAAATTGTCGGCAGCGAAACAATTAATTCGATAAGAATTTGATGACAGAAACCCATTTATAAAAATGATAAAGAGTACTGTGCGTTTCCGACTTGGATTTCTCCAAAAAGACTTGTTTTGAGAATTTCGAAAGAAAATTCCGAAACCAATAAGGAAAGGATTTTTCAAGGCAGAAATCTAGAAATTTTGATAACAGAAAAAACATCGGAACTTATCAAATGCCTTTGATATATCAAGAGCAATTATTTTACCCTCTCTAAAACAATGAGCAAATTCTGTTTTACTGTTCGGTAAGATAAACCCTGAGGTCATCAGTGGACCTATTTTTACTAAATCTGAACTGTCTGTCATTTGGAAGCTTCGATATTTCTTAAGCTCGTAATTAAGAAACATTTCTATGAACTTGGAAAAAAGGGTATAAGTGGATTGATCGATAACTTAAAGGAGAATGAGGCGATTTGCCTTTTTTGACAATTGGATGAATAAATACTGTTTTCCAACTATAGAAGAAGAGGAAAGATGTAAAAGTTTCAGCAAAAGTTTTGCTAGTTTGGAAAAACACCTCTTCGGAAAAATACTGTGATAATCTGCTAACAAGCAAAACTGCCCAAATGCCAAAAGTATTATTTCAGCAAAAAATTCTGTTTTACTCTTAACTGTTGTTTTGAAATTACTTAGAAAATAGTCTTCATGAGAAAAAGTCTTATCAAAGTAGTTGTAGTTGTAGTAACGACTTAATTTTAGCAGCCAAATTAATGAATGTGGAATAACAAAGGAATAAGTTCAAAATGTTATGAATAAAACATAATGTCTTCTAAGTGACTTTTACTAAGTTAAACCACCGAAGAAAGTGGTTTAACGAAAAAATAAGATCAAAATGTGTCATATTTACTTTGAAATAAAAAAAAATAAGGGAAGATTGCTAATTTAATTTTGTTAATATATTGTTAATAATGCTAAATTTGTCAAGTTTCAACCATTTCCAATTATTGGACAATCAGCAATCAACCAATATAAGAAGAAAATTTTAAAAAACCAAGTTTGATCCAGATCAAGTCCTCCTAACTAAGGAGGATTTCGGGATGAAGTATAGGTTTTCTAAGAAAAATATGAGGCAACTTATTGTAGTTGATTAAGGTGACCTTAATGGGGACACAAGAGGGGGACAGAAAACAGGAACAAAACAAATAAAATTTCTAGGTGTGTTTACAAATTATCATAATTTTCTGTCAAAAAAAAAATAAATTGGTTGGCGCAACAGTCCGGTTTTTTTTTTAATAATGAGCGCGCTCTAAAGGGGTTATGAAAACCCTTATATTGCTTAAACACAGTGCGAGCAATTAGGAAAGGAAGATAGGATTAGAAAGAAGAAACCGATTTTTGGTTTTGAAAGCCTGCACATTGTAATTATTGTGAAATATTAAGCCTGGTAAAGTATTCCACATTCGTGTAGTTCGGCTAAAGAAACAGTCTCTGTACTATTAAGTACGTCCGAAACGGGGCTCAAGTGTAATTTAATGGACATTCCTAGCAGTACGGGTATTACGGTTGCATTGTTTAAGGGGAGGAATGCAAGTGGCCATTTTGCTAGAGCATTGTTTAAAAAAATAAAAGTAATACAATGACAGGTATGAGACCTTGCCGCGGTGTTTAAGAGAAGCAAATGTCTCAGAGAGATAACGATCTCCTATCATTTTTAGAGCTCTTTTTTTCAATTCTATTCAGTATACTTAGGTAAGTTATTGCGGCTCCAGCCCAAATATGAGAGTAATACTCGAGTTAAAGACGAATAAAAACTTTGTAAGTTATAGCCAGATCAGAAGGGGTACAAAACTTCTTGCATCGTCGGAGAAAACCTTAACACTTAAGCAGTATTTTTGTCGATGTCAAATATGTGATCACTCCACAACAAGTGGTTAGTGATGCACATGCCTAGGACTGATAGTTGTTCAATCTCCTCCAGTGGTGATGAACACGGTTTTTGAATCCCCATTCAACAATGCTGATCAGAATTTAATGAGCTTATCATACTTGCCATTGGTAGTCCACATCCGAAGAAGAAGGATGAATTTAAAAACGAAAAAAGCAGAGGGTACTGTCATCAGCGAAACAATGCAGTGGATTAAAAGTTTCAGACAAAAGATCATTTTTAAAAATAAGAAAGAGCGTAGGAGACAAAACGGAGCCCTGTGGCACACCATTGTTTATTTTGTTGATATCAGATTTAAACCCGTCCAATGCTACTTGAATTGAACTGTCCGAAAGGCAATTTCTAACCCAACAAAGAAGAGATTCATCAATTACAAAAGCATGCATTTGAAATATCAAGTGCAAAATTCTTACTTTCTCCAAAACGGTGTAAAGATTTGTTGCACTGTTCGGTGAGATAAACCATGAAATCAAAAGTGGACCTGTTGCAACGAAAGACATACTGACGGTCATTCAGAAACTTACATTCTTCAAGATATTTCTTGTGCTGAAAATTTAAAAGAAGGGACGTAATTGCGATTTGACGATAGTTAGAGGGAGAGGAGGAAACTTACAACTCTAAACCTTTCCTGTGTTCGGTTGTCTATCAAAACCAATTTGAAAAAAAAACCAAGTCTGCAGAACTGTAGTAGATTTTCTTAAGGGATTTCGGTAAACGTCACTTTACTATTCCACTTACATTTTAACTCTTATTTCCTGGTTTTGTAATCTCAAGAAATAATGGTGGAACATGCGTTTCTTATTAATTTGGCTGTAGATGTTTTGAGGTTGGTTCTGAGTTTTTCATATTCTATAAAATTCGTTTTATGTTTTCTGTTCCCTTACTTCTTATGTGACAAATTTTTGTATTTATAGATTCAAACAATATTTCATTTAGCCAATTTGTTTGAATTTCCATTTGAAGTGCTAAATTCGAATACCTATTTTTATCGTTTAAGACTTAAATTTGTATTTAATATTTTTTTTCTAAATATAGCCTTTAATATCTTACAAATCACTGAACTTCAAAAAGAAAAACAGAACTCGTACAAGAAATATGCACACAATAAAAATAAGACAACAATTTAAAAGAAACAACAAAAAAAAGTTTATATATAAACATAAGTTCTTGAAGATGAATATTTCTTCCTCTTTTTATTTTTATTTTTTTGTGTAGAAATTATATCCTTTTTAGTTGATGAGTATTTTTTCCTTTTTTTTTAAATGAAATACGTTATCCTTCCGAACCACTTGAAATAAGAATCAGTTACAAGGGCAACAAACAAGAAGAAGAAGAAAAGATGGATAAAAGGGCTACATCATCAAAATAAAAAAAAAGAAAATAAAAATTCAAAGGAAAATTATTGCAACACTTACACAGGATAAAAAAAAGGATTCATTTATAGAAACTACTATAATTCGAAAAAAAATACATATATATTTGTAATCCTTGACCAAATTATTCTGTTCGAAACTTTAGATCATCATCATCATTCTAAGTTCCGGTTCGGTGTGTTTTTGCATAGTTTATTTCTTTTTCCTTCTAATATATAACTCACATAACATCACAAGGACATGAATTCGAATTGTATCTTATTATTAGCTTGATACAAACAAAAAAACTGAAACTACACACTTAAAGTCCTTAAAATATACATATATCTAGAAAAAGCTGAAAAAAAGGACAGCACAAAAATCGTATATAGAAGGGAAAAAAGGGAACACTTGTGTTCTGGTGAGTTGGTTGGATTTAACATTGGATTGTGAAAGTGGGTAAATGGATGTAGGTTCTATAGGTAGTCATCTCTGTATAGGGAAAAAGGATGTTGGCTGGTTGATGGGGCTTGAAACAGGACTCTCAAGGGAACCAACTGGGAACTGCAATAAGGAAGAGAATTAAATAAACTGTCCGCCTGTAGATGGAGAATTATGTGTGTGCGAGAGATCTCAGCCATGGTTATTTATGGGTGCCATTCTTAAGTCTGAATTCATGGAACTCTTACGAGTGTATTCTCTGGTCTTTTGTACATTCAACTCGCTGTTGCTTTTTGAATGGAATTTATTTCCGATGGAGTAAAAAATCATGAAATAAAAGAGCCTTGAGAATATTGTCTGTTATTTTGTTGTTGTTCTGTAATATGTAGGTTTTTATTCTTAACTTTATATATACTTTATTTTATAGAAAATAAAAAAAATAGTAAAAGAGGTTTTCTGAAGTGAATAATTAAAGAAAATGGAGGAGGATCAACGGTATAAAGTGGTATTTATGATGAGCAAGATGATGAGTAGTTGGTTTATGCTTTATGTATACCTCTAAACCTCTATGCAAACACTTAAAGTCAATAAGAAAAAATGTTTGCTTAGAATATTAAAACCGCAGGAAGGGAAGGTATTACGTATTATTTTTCATCCCACAAGTTTTCAGAAAAAATAAAATTTAAATAGCTGAGAATTTTGTATATTAAATAGGTACATACATAGTTTTCTCGAGGTTTTTGTGGCTGAGAATTCTTAGAATACAAAAGTATTCAGTTAAATAGTTTTATCAGTTTTAAAAGCTTATTTACATAAATTAACTAGCTATGCCAGAAAATAAGTTATTTTCGCTGAATGTTCCTTTATTAAATAAGGTTTATGACTTAGTTGATGAAGTCTTTAAGGATCAGTCGATTGACTTAATTTTTGATATAAGAGAGTTTAAGTATCATCATAAGACCGTCCAGGTATTTTCAAAACGAAAATACTTTAGACATCCAATATCTATCGAATCACTCCTAAAAAAATCAAGTGAATAATAACAAGTACTGATTAAAAGTTGTTAACGATGAATGTTTCCAAAATTACGATCGTCGTGGACTAAGGTATTGATAACTCAACAAACGGAACTATCGAAAAATGAGAAACAGCTACTACAAACCGTAATAAATGAAAAATAAGTTTAAGCAACTTAGTGTATTCAATTGGTTTTACAGTCTTTACACTTTTGTTTTTAATTTTTGTAAAAATGAAACATTTTTAACAAAAAGCGTCCATTTTAAAAATTGGAGTTTTTGTCTGTTTCAAAAAAAGAAGAAATATCAGTTGCACTACTTTAGTTTTATTGGGCTTTTTTAATATCCTGAAAAGACAGAAATATTGTTGGAATTCATTTTTAATTTCTACAAACTGATGTTACCTTAAGGTGTCTTCTAGCTCTGTGTAAGCTCCCCTTAACCCAACAAACCTCTTTATCTAACTTGGTCCCTATAGCTTTATCTCTAGTTGAGCACTCCAAGTTGTGTAGAAAAAATTAATAAATTGGGTGGGGCAACAGTCCGTTGTGAACCAGGGCCTAGTGACTTACAACTCGCAACCATTACTGTGTGGGAGTACTGTTGTCAGGAATGGAAGGAACCTACAATTTTAGGCCGAATCCGAACAGCTTATTTGAGAAAGCACTTTTTCATGACAAGAATTACTCTTGAAGGGTTTGTCAATTCTTCGCAAGAGGCAGTACCCGTGAAAATTATTTTTTTAAATTAAGGTGGCACAGGCAGGGATTAAACCCAAGACCCTTTGCATGACAGTCCAATGCACTAACCATCATGCCATGGGTACTCTAGTTCGGTAAGGTCTCTTTAAAATTGTGTGTGAAACCTGCTGACTTGAATATTGATTTAAACTGCTTGAGAGTTGCTTGCTTGTGGTTACTAATTATATGAGAAGCATTATATCACGGCCAGTTACCATGGACTACTTTTGGAAATACGATTAAATTGACTTTCAAATAACTGGGTCAGTTATTGATGAAAAATTAGAAAATTGTCTTAGAAAATCCTCAGCATTGATTGATTTCACCCCCACTTTTTTGTTCATAATTTAAAGCCACTTAAGGGTTCATTAGTACCCTTTATATCTTTCTATTTAAACATAGTGCGAGCGTTAGGAAAATAGGGAAGGATTTAAGAGAAGATACCCGTGCAAGGCAAAAACAGAGGTGGCCAAAGAATTCAATATTCTCGATATACGATTTAAGAAGGAATCTCTTTACTTGACAGTGTGCCTAAAATTGAGCTCAAGTGTAAACTGGTGAGCATTCCTAGAAGTTTGAGTAATACGGATGATTAATTTAAGGGGTGGACTGCAACTGGCATGAAACATTGCGACGGCCGGCAGTATTCTAGCGATGTAAGTGATTATAGTTCTATCGCCTATCATTCGTAAAGCCCTTTTTTTAATTCTATCCAAGAGATTTAAGCTTGCTTAAGGGGCTCCTGCCCAGATATGACAAATATATTCCGGCTATCAACGGTTGAAGGCTTTGTTAATTACAGCCAGATCAGAAGGGGTGCAAAATCTCTTGTACCGTCGGAAAAGTTCTAAGTACGTGGCAGAATTTTTGGTAATATCAAATAAGTGATCATTCCATAAAAGGTGATCTGTGATACACATACTGAGTTTATTAGTTTTCTGGATGCAAAGGCCACTTATATGAGTGATAGCGGCATCGGGGGTGTGTTATGCGTTAACGACAGGAGACAGCATTGAGTTTTGGAAGCATTAAATTCTACACGGTTTTTGATTCCTCATTGGGCAATGCTGTCAAGATCGGAATTTCTTGAGATTATCATACGCTGCCGTTAATGTGTTGCTTTACCGCAACAAGTTGCATCTCTCTTTTTGCAAACCATCCTTAATAATTCCTACTGCGGCCTTAAACTTCTGGAAGAGTTTAATAGAAACCTGGACCATCAGCCAGTGACCTGCTCTTCTAGTATTTAGGGAAGGCAAATTTAACAGGTCTTACTAAAGTGTGCGAAAGGATTCCACACCAACGAACTGTGTGACGGTTGGCCCACTTATTGGTTGAACAATATCGTCAAGGCATATTGACGATACCCATGCCCAACAATGTGTGTAGAAAAGTTACACCAACTTTAACTTACTATGGCCGAGGGCCCATCATAAAGTATTAACGATAGACAAATCACTCCAAGAATATTTTAATAACTTTTATTTTAATTATTGGCTTGGCTACTGATTTCCTTCAATACGACATAAGTAGTTTTTCCTCAACCGAAATCGAGCGCGTGTAGGTACTTGGTAATGCGAGAAATTCCACACGATTTTCCAGAAAGTCTTGGCTGGAATGGGATCGATAGTGAAGAGCTGAACTCACTTACTGAGCTACTGGGTGATTGCATCACCTCTTTCGCGCACACTTTAATTTTATGGATGGAGGAAGTTGCAGGATCGAGACAGATCAATCAACACGCAAAGACCCGAGAGGATTGCCTGAGGGCAAGTAGCCGGAAGGTTCAAACTCACTAGAATTATGGCACTTTTTGGAGCAAAGCTATTAGAAGATTAACAAAAATTGTGTAAAGGAATTCTTCTTTTAAAAAGACGTAATTTTTGTTGAGTTGGAAATTTGTTTGTTCTGCTGTGGAGAAAAGTTGTTAAGGAAGGACTCCAATATTGTTTAAAAAAAAATTTAATTACATTCAGTCCGTCGGGTCTGGAAAAATTTACAACAAATGTTCCAAATAAGAAGGACAAAGATGTGAATGTAGAAACGAATATGGAAAGCTGAGGGTAGTATAATCAGCGAAACAATTTAGTAGGTTAGAAGTTCCAGACAAAAGATCATTTATATAAATAAGGAATAGCATCGGAGACAAAACGGAGCCCTGGGGCACACCAATGTTTATTTTACTTGAATTCAACGGTTCAAAAGAAAATTTCTAACTCTTCAAAAAAGAGATGCATCAATTCAAAGAGCACGCATTTTCGATAAAAGAGCTTGATGCCAAATGCTTCCAAATGATTTGAAAATACCAAGTGCAATAATCTTACTTTCTCCAAAGATTTTTGTTTCACTGTTTGGTGAGATAAACTATGAGATCATAAGTGGACCTATTGCAACAAAAGCCATACTCTCGGTCATTAAGAAGCTTCAGTTCTTTAAGATATTTCTTAAGCTGAAAATTAATCAGCGTTTCCATGACCTTAAAAAGAAGGGACGTGATTTCAATAGGATGAAAGTTGGAGAAAGAGAAGTATTCGCCTTTTTTAGGGACGGGCTGGACAAATACTGTTTTCCATCCACTCGTAAAGAGACCTGTAGAATGGGAAAGATGAAAAAGTTAACACAGTGGTTTCGCCAGCATTGAAGAACAACTCTTCAGAACAATAGGGGGAATACTGTCTAGCCCAGCAGATTTGGCCCATGAAATCGTTTACGCTCTCAAAAACAGGAGGACTCAAGACACTCTCAGGTAGCGTCGAATTAACAGAAAACTGTGCTGCAAGCAAATTTGCTTTATCAATCGAGCTTACATAGGAAGTGTCATTGTGGACGAGCGTTGGAACTGAGGATGACGTGGTATTTCGTACGTTTTTTACAAATGAACTTTGGGACATTGTTGTATTTTTTGCCTTAATTTCTGATCATGTAAAAATTTGACCATTACAGGTCTTTCTAGCTTGTTTGAACTTATTCCGGTTTTCCTCATTCGGGTTGGATAAATAACAACGGAAACTTACTTCTCTGAACCTAATAACCTCTTTACAACTTGAATTAAACCAATGGAGCTAAGAAACGCCCTGTCCTTAATCAACCCAACCTTCCCCAGTCTCTTCAGTTTTGATTAAAATATTGAACGTCTCTCTAAGACGTTTGAAATTTCAAAAAACAATCAATTTCAATTAAATTTACTTGAAAAGGTGTGTCACAAAAAGCTCTACACTACAGGTATTCTTATGTTTATACACAATATTTTTATATTATACAAAATATTAACCTCCTAGTACCCTGTCATTTCAAAAAAGCACCAAAGAAATTAATTTAAAGGAGGGAAAAAAAACGAAATAATGTTTCATCATCGTCATCCTTATAAGCTGCTTGACTTAAATTGACTTCTTTTTGATTCAATATTCTCAGAAATCTTCGCATATGGGTCTGCTTAAGATCTTTTTTTTGTTCCTTCTTGTCGTCCATATACGCCCATAACGCTTGATGTTACATTATATAAGAAGTGTTTTAGTCGAAGACTTTCTTGTAAGCTTTTACTTTTTGTCCTTATTTTTGTTCCTTTAAATCCATCACGTGCACATCTCAATAATGAGACATGTGTTCAAATAATTGCCACTGTCACACACTCAGCATGTTTTCCATATATGTTGCTGCTTGTCTGATGACGAAAAGACTCATGCCTTTTTATAAGTTCATACACACATACATACACCTTGAACCATCATAAAAACCCCTAAAAGAAAAAAACCGTTTAACTCCTCATGTTCTACCAAAATTGAGTTCCTTGTCATACAGCAACATCTATAGATCCTTCCAGAGCCAGGACATCAGCTCCAGAAGCATGAGTACGAGTAGGTGTATGGAGTTGAGTGTGCATAGCCTGATGTGATGTGAGGGTGTGTTAAAACATGAAGTTTACCCTTCGCTTTAACTCAACCTACCTCCCAGCCTTCCTCCCATATCTCGTCATACCCTCATCACACAGCACGAGGGGATGAAAATAAAATATAATAGGACTCGAAATCTTAAGAACCCACTCAGCAATTTGCATACTTTAACCGAACCTCATAATAGGGATTGACCTTATGGCATAAGCTGCCGAGGATGACGATGAGGATGAGAAGTCATGCAAGTTATAATATATTATATAAAGTGGGTGTGTGGTTGGATGGGTGGGTGAGAGGTTGTACAAATTTTCTCACACCCAGACTTAGCACGAAAATAGCTTCCGCTAGGCTAAAAGCAGTTTTCTTAAGCTCAAGAGTGTACACAAAAAAAAGGAGGATATAAGAAAAAAAATAAAAATAATAATAAGCCCGACACACATCCTCATGCAAACATAAACACCCTGTGTGTGCACTATAAATACTTTCACTAGGCATTTAGGGGGTTGCCCTCTCTGGAGAAGTCGCATCATCCCTCAGTGCAAAAAGGATACAAAATAAAATGAGGGAATGTGAAATGAAAGTTTTTTATGCAAATTTCATTGCGCTCCTATAGCTTCCTATATATATGTAAATGTACATAAGTGTAGTATAAAAGGTACCGACAATGACGGACGCCTTCTACTTTGTCCCAAACCGCACCACACCGCACAGCACACCGCTCAACATAGCACTCTGAGTGAGTCTTAAGGGATTTATTCCATAATCATAAAAATCGTTAAGGTACGTCTTTACCTCTTTTCATGGGTGCGACGCGACGCGACGAACGTCTAGGACTCGACAAACTACTACGACGACGATAGAATCAAGCAACGGCATCGAAGCAAGTAAAATATTTTTCCAAAAGTAGGTAAAATAGGTACACAGGACGTATATCCTTACCTAAATATAGTTATATGTTTATAGTCAGGTCTCTAATGGTATAGTTGAAGCCAAATTCACGCGACTTCAAGATCCACCTCTTTCTCTCCCTAGGCTGCTATACACAATCATTCTTTCAGTTAAGCTCTGGCAAAGTTTCAACTTGATTGCAGGTACCTAGTACCTTCATTCTGGTCACAATCCCTTCAAGTCCATCGATGAAAAGAACGAAACATTCATAACACAGTGAAAATAGAACATCAGAAAAAACACAAACAAAAAAGGAAAGAAACAAGACACAAAAAATCGGTATGCGTTCTTGATAGAGCTTTAGAAAACAAAAAATAATAATAAAACCCTTTTTTCGAGCCATAACATCATCAAGATAATGGGCCCGTTCTCTATTGGTAAACAAAAAAAATAAAAACAAAGTCTTCTTAAAGGAATTTCACCAGAATTTGTAATCCTTAAGGAATATTGTAAGAAAATTTTCATTTTCATAAAGGGTGCCCCCCACGGGACTTTAATTACGTTTTTAGCTTTGTTCAACACTGAAAACACGTTAATCCTTCCTGGAATGATAGTTTAAAAAACAGTTAAATCCAAGGTTTAAAAAAAGTTGTTTATTCCGAAATAGTAAGTACGGTACCGTAAAAAAGACATTTTCGAACTTCACTTCTATCATAATCATTATCGATTTTATTAACATCCTGTATTTTTTCACACGAATTAAAACTTAAACGTGTGGAAGAAATTTTACGCAACCTCAATTATCTAATTCGACACGTCTGTTACGTCTGAGTCTGAGCTATCTTGCTAAATTACAGTTTTGTATCTTATTTTGCTCATGAAAATATTATTTATAAAACATCATCGATTTTTAGACACTTCGAACTTTTACATACGAATTTAATACTTAAAAAAGTGGGAAGAAATGTTAAAGAATCCAAAGTATCCAATCCTTCACATCCGTTATCCGTTATCGGGTCCATTTTTAAGAAAGGCTTTGTGTGTTTTAATAATACACTTAGATTCTTTTATTTTTATTTTTATGGAAATATTATTCTTAATCCAACACCAAAAAAAAACTTTCAAAAAATCAAAAAGAAAAACAAATCGCTCCTTTCGCTGCTTCTGAAATTGACGTGATTTGTTTATGAATTTCTTGGTGTATTTTAAAGGTCATTTTCTCCGAAATTAAATTTTTCCTTCTAACAGAACAGAGAAGTGCAGTGGCAGAAGTGATTTGATGGACACAATAATTCCAAGAAATCACTGAACAAAATTGTATAGTTGGTCTTAGATTTAAAAACCTCAACGAGAAGCTTTCCAGTAGAAATGAATTCGTAGTTCTGGGAAATTAATTAACAAAAGTGCCATGGTGAATGAATCAATCTACGTTAAAGTTTTGTTCATGTAAACTTGTAGTCAAAAAACACTATAGAGGTAAAACTATCGCTGACACAGATCCTCTTTTTTTTTAATCAACTACACATCAATAAACTTCCAAGAAGAATACACGTGACATTTTCCAACGAAAAGTTACTTTTTCTAACGAATTCTTGCCAACTGGACGAATCTAGTGTTGTACGGTGACCAAAGAAACATTTAGATTTCAGTCCTTAGCTTAGCTGTGATTTCTAACTCAATAGGAATAAGAATTCAAAACAAACAATTGATTGATGGTTGAAATTTTGGTTGAGAGTGAAAATTTCTTGGAATTCGGAAACACGAGATTCCTTGGAATTATGTAATTTACTGTGAATTCTCTTGACCAATGGGTAAACTGTCAATTTCCAAACATTGGATAAGAATTAAATTTGTGTTACTATGAAAAACCGACAAAACCCATTACCAAATGTCTGTGTTTGGGATTTTCTATAAACAAAGATCAAATGGTTTTGTTGGTAAAACAAATTTTGCTGATATGCAGAAAATGATGTATCGGTCATCTAAAAAGCTTGATATCTTTCATAGAGAGCAGGTGTCGGTGAACATACATTGGTCTTGAATTCTTAAAAACTGCAATAACAAGAAAAGATCAAGTGTGCTTTTAATACATTCACATTCTAGTAGTACGGCTAAAGAACAAATCTCTGTACCGAAGTCGCTCTAAAGATTATCTTGAAGTTCATTTCTAGAAAAAAGGCTACTATAGCTAAAGTGTTTAAGGGAAAGAATATAACTTGATATTTCCAAAAGAGTGAGTCAAGAAACTACTCGACGATGTTTGAGTAACGATGTTATTGTCTACAATTATTTTAAAAGCTCTTCTTTAAAAATTGGCTTAGAGGCTTAAGTATGTTTCTAGAACACTAGCCCTAAGACTGAATTAAAATTTAAGTTTTTATTTGTTGAGGTAAACACTTCTTGCATTGTCTCAGAAAACTCAAGATTGTGGCATTTCGATGACATTGCTTATGCTATCGTTCAAGGTGTGGTTATTGATGAAAATAGCGAAAATTTCGAGATGTTCAATTTCATTGATGGTAGTACCATTCATAGATAGTGGAAAGTCGGGTAAATCTCGGTTAACGAAACAAGGCATCATTGGGATTTCCAAGCACTGAGTTTTACAGGGTTTCTGATTCCCAATTGTACAGCGCTGCTTATGCCACAATTTAAGGATCTTATCATATTTTGTAGGAGAGATGTTTTTCTGGAAACGAATATAAAAAGTTTGAGATACTTTCAGGGAAACAATTTATTGGATTAGAAGTTGAAGACAGAACATCATTTATAAAAAAAGCAGAAAAAGCAACGGGGAAAAATGGTGCCCTGAGGCACACCATGTAAATCTTGTGGAGTGGATTTAACACTTGAATCCTTCTTAAACTATTTTTATTAATCGATTTGAATTTCTAATCCCACGTAGAAGGGATTTGATAACACCAAAGTCGCAAGTTGTAAGGAGAGCTAAATGCCATACTTTAGCAAATGCAATATTTTGACTTTTCCGAAAACGATGTTTAAATTTGTTACACTGCTTGAACCATGAGATCACCCCACCGGACCTATTACTGTGAAAGCCGTACTGCTGATCATTTGGAAGCTTTTGTTACTCAAGATATTTCTAAAGCTGATAGTTAATCAGTCTTGCCATGACTTTGGAAATAAGAGTCTTAATTGGTCAATACTTTGAATAAAAAAAAAAATTAAGTTTTGGGCAAGGGCTAAACAAATGCTGTTTTCCAACTAATCGTAACAAACTCAGAAGAAAGGTTAGATAGAGAAGCTTAAGCAGGGGTCTTGCAAAAGCACCTCTTTACAATAATAGCAGAACCGTCAGAATCCTTTCACAATATGAGTACGCAAAAAGATTGGTCCCATAGAATCACTACCGCACTCAAGAACTGGGGAAGCCTTATTTTCTGAAAAGGGCTAAATTGACATTTTTTTTTTTTTAAATTGACCAAAAATTCTCACTGTCTTTTTTAATTACAGTGTTTTTCGCCGTAATTTTTGGTCATGCAAACATTTGGTCCTTTAAATATGTCTTTTGCAGTTTTTTTTTTGGCTTGCTTTAACCTTTTCCGAGTTTTCTTGGTTGCATTGGCTTCACAACATCGAAAGCTTACATCTGTCTTCTTAACGGGTGTTGTCATTGCATAGCTTTTTTTATGAAAATGTTGTCACTTTACAATAAACGGATATCGCTCCAAGGACATACAAAATCGTCTGACTTAACGACTAGCAAAGTAAAATTTTGTAATGACCTAACGACGAGTTATTGCTTTATGTCAAAGTCAACAAGTCGGTGGCGTTAAAGTAGAACAACAATCTGAAATGAAGGTTAAAAAGTGTGTTTTTGAATAATACTAAATTGGATTTCGACCCCCACAAACGTTACACCACCGTAGTGATTATGAACGAAGTCGAACTCCATTTAAAATTTGTTTGATGAAATTTCAAGCCTAAGAATTTCTGGGGTTCAAAAACGGTTTACCATCTCTTTTGAAAAATAAGTTGTCAAGTTTGGGTTAAAAATTCCTATGATTCTAAGACCACAACCTTTGAGGTTACTTCTTAAAAATTTCTGAAAAATCTTACCTCTGAAATCTCAGCCTTTGATAAAAAAAAACCTAACTATTGAAATTCACTGTATTTATATTCCTAAACCAAAACAGAACACCATGTTGTCCAGATGACCCACCGTTAAGGGGTTTATTTGACTACAGGCCAAAACGTTCAAAATGAAAATAAACAAACAGAAGAGAAAGGACGAAGAAAAAAAAAAGAAGAGAAATGGCAAAGAAAAACGCAAACACACTTGCAGCCAAAAAAGGAAGGAAATTAGTTTAGGCAAATTGTTTTCCTTGACTTTTTTCTCACCCTAGGCACGTAAAAATAATGGCAAACCGGCATCTAGTCTAAAAGGGTGAACTCGATTCATGGACAAAAATAAAATAAATAAAAAGGAAAAAAAAAAACGACACCATAAGAAGAAGAAGAACGCAACCTTTTTCAATGGCTTTTCGCTTCCTAAAAACATACATACCCATAGGTACTATGGGGTTTTTTCGTTCGTAATTTTAACTGTTTTCTCCGTGTGAACGGAAGTTGAAAGCAAACGCAAACACGGTGGCATCATATACCGTACAGTCGACAACGAAGACGACGACGACCGACGGAGGCACTAAGAGCAAACAAAACAAAACCGAAAATGGAAAAAAATCACATTACAACTTACTTAGAAAATTTCCAAATACACGAATACCTTATAGCCCATGGACTCAAAAGGAAGGGGGGTGTGTTGATGATGGGAAACAACTCTTCAAAAGGACGAACGAACGAACCGTATACAGTGTAGGTAGTATAGTCGCCCTCTGTCCCTAATGCCTCTTTTAACCTGGCACGAAGCTCCGGTAGCAATTTGTTTCGAAAGGAATGACATTAGCGCGCGAAAATAGGAGGTAAAGAATAATTGCTTAATGATTTATTTGGCGGACAGTTCTAATTCCTTTTGATGGGGGCGGGGTATGTACCTTCTTTTAGGTTGAATATGGGACGGGGGAAACAGAGACGGAAAGGGTTTTACACAAGGATCCCAAGGAATGTACGGAATGAATTTTAGTGATTAAGTAACGGGTGTTAAAAGGCTTAACAATTTAGTCATTTACAATAATTAAAATCAAGAATAAGTAAAATCCGTTATATAACAGAAGAACATAAGAATAAAGGATATAAAGTGAAAAAAAGATAGAAAATACTTACATCGTAGTTATCCGGAAGACCGGGTGGCCCAGCTGGACCGGGTGGACCTGCCACTCCAGGCATCCCATCCAAGCCGGGCTCACCCTTCTTGCCCTGAAGACCCTCGGGACCACGAGCACCAGGATCGCCCCTATCGCCGCGGTCGCCCTTAGGACCGGGGGCACCGCGTTCACCTGGTACCCCAGTAGCACCCTGTAAATTAAAAATAGAACAAAATTAGTATACTGTCATCGTAAGGTATTATTGTAGGCGGCTAATTTCTAGCTTAAGATACAAAGAGAGAGAAAGACACCAATAATACCTATGGCAACAGGGTCTAGAACGCGTTTATAAGGATATTATATACCAACCAACAAGACTATGACTATGGTGATGGGGATGATATGCAGGCATTAACTAAATTGCCTAAATTCGCAGCGTTAACATTAAACTGTGAATGAGGGCTCTATATTTTTTTTGTGTTTCTTTGTCTGATGGGAGGGTTGGTTGAGGGGTGGTTTTTGGTAACACACTATTGTGAATGTAATATTCCATTGCAAAACAACGGGATTATCGCACTACAGGACTAAAGAAGCTATCCTGGAATTTTTGTCGTTGTGTTTTTGTCTAAATATGGCGCTGATGGGGGGAGAGCCTTTTACAGAAATAGGTGTATTATGTGGGTGGGCGGTAGGGTAGGGTGAATGTACGCACAGTATAGAGGTAATATTATAATTAAACTTAGCTAGATTGTGGGTACCTCTATTGAGGGTAGGTTTATAATATGTATAATTGGGATGCGGGGATTTTGGGGTTGTTTTAGAGTTGGCTGAGGTTGGTAAATTTTCCATTGCCTGAGGGAAATGAAAGTTGAAAGGTAAATTCTTCGTTTTTTTGGTATTTCTCTTTTTTTATTTCAAAAAGCCAGGGAGGGTGTTTTTGGTTAGTCGGAGAAACATCAGAGAAGGTTTAAGGCTATGTAGAGTCGCTCTGTGTTTTGGGATCAAACATTTTATAAAACAGGTGAGTTTTTTTTTACTGAATTGGTTTAGTCATGGTAATTGTGAAAAATGAGACGTTTATAACTTCTTTCTTTTTTTT